>NW_026622897.1:21065000-22315000 GCF_023065955.2 Ursus arctos | reverse complement strand
AGATATAAACAAATGGAAAGCTATCCTGTGGTCATTGATCAAAGACTTCATACCATCAGGATGTCATTACTACTCAAATTGATTTACATATTCAACACAATACTACCAGAGTCCCAGCTGGGCTTTTTTTGTAGAAATTGATGAGGCACTCTTAAAATCCATATGGAAGCGCAAAGAAATCAGAATGACCAAAACAATCTGAAAAAGAAGAAACAAGTTGGAGGACTCTCACTTCATGAAGGAAGCGAAGTTAGTTAGTCACGAAACTAAGAAAGCTTGCTTTCTTACATACAGCTTAACTACAAGCACAGCAAATCAAGCAATCAATCAATTGTACTATGTCAGAATTAAACATTATTATTATTATTATTTTTAAGATTTTATTTTATTTATTTGACAGAGATAGAGACAGCCAGCGAGAGAGGGAACACAACCAGGGGGAGCGGGAGAGGAAGAAGCAGGCTCATAGCGGAGGAACCTGATGTGGGGCTCGATCCCACAACGCCGGGATCCCACCCTGAGCCGAAGGCAGATGCTTAACCGCTGTGGCGCCCTAGAATTAAACATTATTATACTAAAAAGAATACCATCAAGAAAGTGAGTAGACACCCAAAGATTAAAAGAAAATATTTGAAAATTACGCATCTGATAAGAGATGTGCACCCAGAATGTGTAAAGAACTCTTATAACTCATCAAGAAAAGAACAAATGGCTCATGCAAAAAATATAGAAAAGGCTTGAATAGATTTCTACAAGAAATTTTAAAAAATGGACAATAAACATCCGAAACAATGCTCAACATCATTAGGCATTAAGGAAATGTAAATCGAAATCATGAAATAACATTTTATACTCACTAGGATGGCTCTAATAAAAAAGACTGACCATGTATGTCAACTATCCTCCGACTGAAAAAGAGTTCACAAGAATGCAGAGAAACTGGAATGTCCAAATGTGAGGGAATTATACAACTGTGGAGTCACTTTAGAAAAGACTTCTGTAATGCCTTAAAATGTTAAACACAGTTACCCTGTTACCCAGTCATTCCATCCCTACGTATACACCCAAGAGAAATGGAGATATATATCTGCAATGAAAACTGGTGCAAAATTTTCACAGCAGCATTAGTCATAATAATAACAAAGTGGAAATAATCCAAATGTCTATCAATTGATGAATGGTTAAATAAAATGTGATGAATGCGTATGATAGAATATTATAAAAATAGAATGGAGTACTGTTATATGCTACAACATGGATGTTAAGTAAAAGAAGCCAGTCACAAAAGACCATTTATTATGTGATTCCATTTAGACAATCTGTCCAGAATGGTCAAATCTATAGAGACAGAAAGTAGATTAGTGATTATCTGTAGCCCGGGTTGGGGTGAGAAGAATGGACAGTGACTGCTAATGGAGACTGTCTTTTAAGAGGGATGAAAATGTTCTGAAATTAGATTACAGGTGCACAACCCTGAGAATACGCTAAAACACATCGCAGTGTACAATTTAAACAGGTAAATTGTAGGATACGTGGATTGCATTTCAGGAAAGCTGTTAAAAAAAAGAAATAAAGCACCATTGTGATGTTCTGCCAGATCTCTACCATAAACTCCTGGACATCCTATTCTCCTTTAGCTGCCAATACTTCTCTTGAACACATGTCTCCTTGAGTGTTTACAGTCAGCCCTGCACTACTTACCATTCAATCGTATGGTCATTTAACAGTTACTGAATGTCTATTACATGTTAAGTGCTGCGCTACACACGGGGGTTGGGGGGGAGAAGCAGTACATTAAATAAAAAAATAATGTTCCTACTCCCTAGTCTCATGAAACCTATCATTTATTGGAGAGAAGGGGGCTGTTAATTTTCACAGTCATACTTTTTTCTGTCTTCATTCGCTGTTTCCCTTTTGGTTTTTCTCAAATGTGTAAGTCACTGACTACCTGATTTATACTTATCCACACAGTGCTTAGCTCAGTACTGAGCACTCTGTAACGCTACAGAAAGTGCTCGGAGACTAGCTGGAAAGTATCCTAAATATATCCTGAATGACATGGATTTCTAAAGAAAACTAGGAAGTGCTTCAAATACTTGTGTATTTACTTTGGCTTTGGCAATACTGGAAATCACGAAAGAGGGAGGCCCTCCTTCATCGGGCTCTAGACACATTTCCATGCCGGATGAGCAGTGTCCTTGCGGTGACCTCCATGGATCGCGTAGTCGCCACCATCATGGGGTTCTGATCATCCCACTCACAGTTAAGTGTTCTCCAGGGTTCCATTCCCTCAAAGCGATTTGCACCCCATACTAAACAGTAATCAAAAAGTGACCCCGTAAATCTCAGACTTCCCGCATCATTGTGCATATCCGGATTCCCTGGGAGGGACTCCTGGGATTTGCCAGCAGTTCTCCATTCAGGCTGTAAAACTGTAAAGAGTGGAGCTAATTGAGTTGCATCCTTTGTTTGGTGCTGGGATCTCCAGTAGGGTTTCTGGTCACTGAGCCCAATACCTTGGGGGTAGAAATAAGGACAGCACATCTGATCTAAAATGCCAGAGAGACCAGGATTAGAGAGCCTGAAACATTTGCATTCACCAAATAGAAGACACAATTAACTTGCAATTTTGCAAGTCTTTTTAAAATTATCATTCAATTTAAATGAGGTAAGCAGAAAGATGTCTGGACTACTGGGATGGGGTCTGAGTAGAGAAGCAGGGGTGGTTATGGAGATGTAATCACACCCCTGCGTGAAGTCTGAGCGCGTAACCAATGCCCGTGAAGCCCCAGGGAGGTGGCTGTCTCGTTATAACCATACCCCCCGGAGTTGTTTTATAGTCTGCATAAAACTTTGTTCAGGAAAAGAAGGGAGGGTGTCATTTTTAGTTTGGAAGGGAGATGAAGCTGACACCAGAGACTCTGCCATCGACCTGGTCATCTTGTTAAATAACGGCTTGAAATTTTTGCTCCACAAGTAAAAACTCCAAATCGCGAATATTCTCTTTTAGCAAAAGCCATAGCAAAATTAGGCTTAAGGTCATGGAATTTATTGGGCAATCCATTTGCAAATAATTATCAAATGTTTATTAAGTCATAGCCCTGTGCTGGGCCCCTCTGGTGTGGGATGCAAACAAGTACAAAGTAAATACCCCCCTGGAGGAGATTTATCACCTCCTAGGAAAGACACGCTGTAGTCAAATAAAAGTCACAATCCTAAGAGTTTTAGAGTATTTTAGTTTTCCCGAACATTTTTACCTATCCAGTCTCACTTGAACAACAATTACAAGAGGACGTTTGGTGACCATCAAACTTAGACTGGAAACACCAACTGATTTGCTCAAAGTCACTTGTTTAGTAAATGACGAAGTCTAAACTAGAAGCAAACCCTCTGCTGTTGGAAGAGATTGTTTTTGCTGCAACAACGCTTTCGCTTACTTGAGACTAGCCAGGACAGACGACATCCAGGCCAGGATGATGAAGCTCCCGAAATTCCACTGGTTATCCACTATTGTCTTGGGTCCCTGTGGTGAACTGATCACACACAAGAATATTCCCAGCAAATGAATGTTCTTGAACTTCCACTTCTTAATTTTTATGTAGGGCTTTGGCCCCCATCCCGTGTGATCTTTAGATGTGATCTAGGCTGGGCCTCATGCCATACCAGACAACTTTTGTTTCTTTGCTTAAAGCCTAGATTTAAGCGTCCCTCCTGTCCCAGGCCGTGCCTTTATTCCAAACAAGGAGTGAGGAAGATCACACTTTTCCCTGTGGCAGAGTCTCCCTAGCTACACATGAAAAATGGGCAGGAGGAAAATGAGCGATCCAAAACATAGCATGAGAGTCAGAAGGAGAAAGTACAGCATTGCTTATCCCACTGAAAGATCAGTCCTGTTATTTCTTTAGTGCCAAAGTTCATGTCTTCTTCTCTTTCTGCAGAGTTCTTCCTTTTAGTATCTCAGTTTTTAACCCAAATAAATCTGCTGGGTTTTTGTTGTTGTTGTTTGTTTTTTGTTTTGGGGGGGTTTTTTTAGATTTATTTGAGAGAGGGAGACAGAGAGTGAGCAGGAGCACACAGGGGAGGAAGGAAGGGCAGAAGGAGAGAATCTTAAACTAAGCATGGAGCCTGACATGGGGCTTGATCCCACCACCCTGAGAGCATGACCTGAGATCATGACCTGAGCCAAAGTCAAGAGTCCGAGGCTTAACCAACAGCCACACAGGTACCCCATTGGTTTTTTTAAAAACAAAATCCCTTGATTGCATTAGGCAGCAGAGTAAATAGTGGCTACTCTATAGATCCTTTCATCCCACATAATGGATTCTAGCTGCAGAACAAAAGAAAGTATTACTAGTCAGATTCGGTATAAGCAGCACTCATTCATTCCTATATTTGAGCTGTTGACCCTGGCTCGGGAAAGATGGGGCCAGAAATTAGTGGGTCGACTAGAAGTCTGGACTACCAGGAAAACACAGGTGGTAGGTACTGTCAAAGGTTAGTTGGTTGGGAGGCAGCAGAAAAGTTAAGGCCAAGGGCTGGATGCTGGAAGAATAACTGAGGAATGCCAAGGCCAAAAAGGGCAAAATCAGAGAGACAGAGACAGAAAAAGAAAAGGCAGTCTGCCTCAAAAGCTAACAGGGGTTAAAAAAAAAAATACCCAAACCACATTCTGTCTTTAATTCAGTCACTCATTTTAGAAGACAGAGTTTTCTTCCTCCAGCACCTGACATGTTTTGTGTTCCTAGTTTTTGCTTTCTCTTTCTGCTATCATAGATAAGCAGAGAGGACCACTCCGGGTGGATTTTGTTTTAAGCACATGGATTGAATTGGATTGAAGCTAAGATGTTTAAAGGAGAAGGAGGTTTTTACTACCTCCCCATTTAGCCCACCTGATTTTTCCTTTCTGATGCAAGTTTGCAGCTCCTTGAGATACAAGGGATGTGACCGTCCTATCTCTGACTCCCTTCACTCCCTACTCTGGGAGATGTCTCAAACAATGACAAATCTTATCATGTGGATAATTGAGATATACAAGTACTCCATGTGGCAAAACTACACAGATGTTTTACCTTTTCAGGAGAAGAAAGCCTTTTGATTTGTTACATACACAAGCAAGCAGTTCACCACTTGGCCAGAATCACATCTCTACAGCTTTGCATCTATTCAGGGATCAGGAGTTCCTACGGATGGTTCTACTAAGCCTTGACCTGTACCAGCTTAGCATTTGTCATCCTTACGATGGTGCAAAAGCAATAGCATTCAGTAGAACCCATACTCTGAACTCTGAGTTTCCATCTTTCGCTGGGCTAGTGATGGTCTCTGGTGACATTTGCAGCAGCAGCCACCTGGTCACAAAGGTAAACAACCGATATACCTACAACCCTTCAGCACCCATAAGCCATTGTGGTTTTTGCTTTTGATTCAGTATTCAATAAATTACATGAGATAGTCAACACTTTAGTATAAAAAGGCTTTGTGTGAAGTGATTTTGTCCAACTTTAGGCTAATAGAAGTGTTCTGAGCATGTTTAAGGTAGGCTAAGCTACGATCTTTGGTAGGTTGGATGTATTAAATGCATTTCTGACTTACGATACTTTCAGTTGTGATGGGTTTATGGGATGCAACCTCACCGTAAGCTGAGGAAGTTCTGTAACAGGATGGTGTTGCAAAATTTGCTAGGCATAGTTTTGTTTAATTCCTTTTCTTCTTGTGTAGAAATCATCAAGGTGTCTTCCTTGACCATATTACTTAGTGTAAGGATATAGTATAGGTATTAGGCTAGTGATGTTTCCCCTTATTCTTTGCAGTGATCTTGCATGGCCCTGAGACACAATAAAAAGGCTGATAGTGGTTGGAACTCTATGCTTTGATAAACCCCAACTCAGATTTCAAATCAAGGTAATCAATACTCAAGGTGCAGATTCTTGACAGCCAAGCAGAAGAGGAGAGAACAAAGTCTTCTAATTACCTTTGGATGAACATGTGTCTGAATCCTTTTTTTCCTACTTGGCATTAAATGATCCTGGCCACTTCCTTTTACATTCTGGACTTACCATATCTAGACTATTTTTTTAAGTTTACCTTTAAGGGTTTGTTTGCGAATGAATTGTCGAAAAGCAATTCTCTGGGTTGAGCGCAAAGTATCCCATGAGTAAGAAAACCACTGGCTCATTGAAAGCTTCAGGTGAACCAGGTCAAAATAATCAAGAGCACAGCAGGACGTGGGCGAGTAGGGGCCAGAAGCAACTAATGAGGCACAAGAGATGAGCCTCTTGAGTGAGCGGGGAGAAGAATGGGCTCTAAGGTCACGGAGAAGGAAGAAATGATGTTAAGAGAGGAAAGCCCACTCAGGGATCTTCCTTGGGAAGAAAACTATAGAAACAAGGACAAAAATGTCCTACTGCAGTGTGGTTCAGAAAATTGGGGGAAGAAGAGACTTGTCAAGTCCAGTTATAAAGATACTAATATCAGGGCAGAACTGATAGTGAGACCTAAAGATGCAGAGTGGTTTCCCCAGTGTCCTGTGTCTTGCCAGAAAGTAGATGGAAAGAGTCCCATCTCATCATCTGCAATTATTTTATGGAGAATTTGTCTTCCTTTAAAGAACCCAAACTTTTTTTACTAATTGCTTGCATCTCTCTTCTTCATAGTGATGTTCTTCACAGTGATGCCTTATAACAGTACGGCTGCAGAGAAAGCAGGACTATCTAGACCTCTGAGGAGCTGTTTAGGACATCATTGCTTCAGTTCCACGTTCAAGTCCAGAATCCCAGACAAGTCCATTTGAGAACATGAAGAGACGTAGGACTAAAATGCAAGTCTTCAGTTCCAGAAACTGTGCTTCTGATCCAGACAAAGCTGAGCATGATCGATCATTGCATCAGACTCTTGGGATATTTTTCCCCTTCACAAATATACCTTGACTTCCCTGTTACACTGACCCTCAAAAGAGCAAGGAGGCCCTAGCTAGGAGGCCCCCTGCAATTTGCTGACAATGGCTTTTTTTTACAAAGGGTTCTAGATTTAAGCCACAATTAACATTTGGATAGTTTGCAGGTCAGCTACCTTCTACCAACATGGAGGGCTGAACAGAGGCATACATTGAGAGTCATTGTGTTATCATTATGCTAAGAGCCTGAGTTTTTGGAATGAGACTGCTTGAATTTAAACCTACCTGTTGTGTGTAATTTGGCAAACAAGTGTACCCCTATGTCTGATTTCTCACTGAAATAAGAGAAATAATAACAGGGCCTCCTCACTGGGTCTTTGAAATGATCAGTGTAAAATCATGCAAAACTATTAGTACAGCGCTTGGTGCAAAGTAAGGGCCCTTAACTGCTAGTGGTTTTTAATGATCTATGAAGTTGAATGAATACTTTGACCCCCCCCTTTTTTCATATCTACATGATTCCACGGTGTAGGGTCATGGCTTTTAAACTTTAACAGGCACCTGAATCACTAGAAAGCCTTGGTAAACACTGATGACTGGTCCCGCTCCCAGAATTTGATTCACTGGGTCCAAAGTGGAGTTTGAAATTTTATATTTCTAACAAGTTCCCAGGTAATGCTGATGCTGCCAGTCCAGGGACCTTCCCTCAATCTCCCCCCATTAATACTTAAAACAGAATCTCGGGAAACAGGCTCTTAATTATAGAGAACACACTGAGAGTTACTGTAGGGGAGGTGGGCAGGGAATGGGCTAGATGGGTGATGGGGATTAAGGAGGGCACTGGGTGTTGTATGTGAGTGATGAATCATTGAATTCTACACCTGAAACTAATATTATACTGTGTGTTAACCAACTGGAATTTAAATAAAAACCTGAAGGGAAAAAAATTTAAAAAAAAAATACACAAAAACCAGAATCTCTGAGGGGTGAGTCTATGGCTTCAGTATTTTTTTTAAAGTTTCCCTTGTTTCTGTTATGCAAAGTTGAAAGCCACTACAAAGACTACCTTGGTTAATGAAAGAGAAATATTTTATTTGCCTAACCCAAATAATAGCATCCTAATGCTACATTTATTAGGTAGAGGAGGAAGGTCAAGAAAACAACTTTAGGACAGAAAAAAGCAGCTCTGCAATATTTACATATTAACAGAGCAACAAAAGTTAGACCTGGGAGTAGGGAGATACATTTATTAATTCTCCTGGGAGTTTTAGGTTGATAAAATGTAATTGTTTGCATTTCTATGAGAGCTTAGGGCAAGTTTCCTTTTGGAAATTGAACTTTGGGTCCCCATTTCTACATTTCTGTTGTAGAGCTTGATGAAAGCTTAACAGCTAATTTCCATCCACAACTTTACTTTTTCTCCTAACTACACATACGGCTATGTTTTTGGCAGCTGTAGTTTTCCTATTTCACTTTGTCCTTTGGATAGAATCTTTTTTTTTCTCCAAAAAATATCTTAATACTATTAGAAAACCCTTATGATAGAATACCACATGTGGGAAAATGTCCCTCAAAAATGTAAGATATTTAAGTGAATATACAGCTTATGTGTAACTTTATGTTCTATTTTTAAATGAGTATTAGTTTCATAATTAGGAAATAAAATTATTTACCTGTGAAAAATGAGTCACAGGGTTGATGACTCTTTTTAAATTAAAAACAAGGAGAAACAGGTAAGTAGACATAGTTTATGAACCTTCCTTTAAATTCCAAGTACGATTCCATATTTAGTTGCAGTGTTAGAAAAGAGACTTGCACTTACTGGTTTTACTTAAAATAAGGATAAAATTGTTCCCCACTTGCGGGGTTCTGTGTTGGAAAAAGGCAAAGTACATGCAAGACA
Organism: Ursus arctos; assembly: GCF_023065955.2. Taxonomy (NCBI): domain Eukaryota; kingdom Metazoa; phylum Chordata; class Mammalia; order Carnivora; family Ursidae; genus Ursus; species Ursus arctos. The sequence continues at coordinate 22,306,208 of NW_026622897.1, read as the reverse complement.
TGTGGGCTTTGTAATTTTGCTACTGTCTCCCCTTGCTGCAGAAATTAACGTCAGACTTGCAGATAGAAAATAATTTTTATTTTCTTTTGCAAATGTCATTTTCGGACTCCACAGCTATTTGAATTGGGATGATCTCCTTCACAGAAGAATGTGTAGTAGAAGCAGTTTGAGGTCTACTTTGTTGAAGTGCATGGATGCTGGGCTACACTAGCTTGGAGATTCTCAGTGTATGGCTCCCCGTCTAGCAGCAAGGATCAGCTGGGACCTTGTTAGGAGTACGAGCTCTCAGACCCCAACCCAGACCTCCTGAATCAAACCTTTGGGGAATATGGGCCAGAAATCTGATTTTATCAAGCACTTCAAGTGATTCTGATCACTACAGAAATTTTACCCCAGTCTATGCATTTCTGGTGTTTATTTTGTGGTAATCCACTGGGAACTCCATGGGAAGTACCCTCAAATCACAGTGTCCTCTTGCAGCTGTATCTGGCTGGCTCACTTTTACATAGTCCCAGCATTGGCAGCCCCCTTAGCAGGGTCCAGCTGCTGGCCCTGTAACATAGGAACAGCCATAGCTTATCTAGGCCCACATGAGACCAATGCTGGCACACTCCTGGAGCAACCAGGAGCGATCAAGCAAGTGCCCCAAAACAGCACTTGGCCCGGCTGGACCGGTAGCAGAGACAATGGTAACAGTGCTAGGTATGTGTGCTGATGGTGTTAGGTGACCTTGGGACTGTCCTTGAGATCTACTGCCAGGAAGTCCATGAGCTTCCATGATGACATCTGGAAAAATTCCACCCCCAGTGATTTTCAAAGTGAGGTTCAAGGATTGTTAATCTCAGACTGTCCTGGAATATGTACAGGTTTGAAGAGAAGAATGTGTTTTAATATCTGCTAGAACTTACAGGGATAGAACCCCGCAATCTGCACTGGTAATAACCCCACCAGATGCATCTTGTGTTCACTGCACTAAACTAGCCAAAGGCCTCCAACAAGGCAAAGATCATACATGCATTGGTTACTCCTTATCTTCTCAAGTCTAGCACAGATCCTGGGTATAGTAGTGTTCCTGTGTATTTACTAAATGAATGAATTAATGTAGAATGCACTAAGCAGCAAAGGGACAGATGAATAAAAGGATGGATGGATGGATAGATGGATGGATGAATTCAAAGAATAACTAACCTTTGGGCATTTGGCCAAGGGGAGAGGATTCTTAGATGTTGGAACTATTATTTCAGTTGCTGTCCCTGATCTTAATTAGAATTCTCTCCATTACAGGGACAAGGAGCCCTCATGAATGAATATTCATGTGTGGTTATATAAATTATCTATAACAAATTATTAAGCCAAGGCTAGTCTTCCTTCTTTCCCATTTGCAACAGATTTATGAACTACCCCCATTCCCATGCTATTAGCTCTACAAGTGATGGAGGGGGCATAAAATCGGGATGTTCAAACAAATATTAGCCCAATCAAAACATAATTAGAAAAGGAAATCCTGGAGAAATAAGTGAATCCCATAGGAAGATATAAATAATTATTTGGAGGTTATGGGGTGTTTGGGATTACCCACGTCACTACATCTCCTCAGTATACAGTGTGTATAATGGAGAACAGCTCTGCAGTGCTTGGCATGGAGTGATTCTGGCTGGAAAATCTGAGAGCATCCCTAAAAGAGGGTCAGGTTTTTGGCAAAATGCAGATAGTCTCTCTTGCTCCAAATTTACCACGTAGGTTTCTAAATGATTCATGGAGAAAAATACCTTTGCCTTCTCTTGTGGATTTGCAAAACAGCAGCCCCCTCCCCATTCACTGGCCTGTTAAAAAGTACTAAGTGACCCTTTCTTGTGGCTTGTCAGAATGAATAAAGGACACAGGCAAGACCATGTTGCCATTTCTGATTTGATCTCCTTGCCTGGGCCTGAGGGGCCTGGGATGTGTCTGCTGGTAGAGATGAATGGAGGGCGAGAAGCGCACTCATCGGACTTGGCAATGAATGGGCACTGAGTTCCCAGCATCTACTTCCCCAAGCCTCCAGGCACCTTCAAAGAGTAAGAAATGATTGAATTAGCCACAGTGCCACCATCTAGCAGGATGAACACAAAAAATAAGGTTTTACCATTTATTCGACAGTCACAATAGAGCTACACGTGTGCACACCTGCACATTTTTATCAAAGTCATACATACAAAGTTTAAACTCAGTAGTTCTAAAGGGCTTATGCAAAAACCAGCAGTCCCTTGCCCTGTTCCTTCATAACCTCTATTCCTCCTCCCTAGAAACAGCCTCTTTCAAAGTATTTAGCCACTAATTTGTTCATTAGTCTCTATATTTCAACAAATATCCTTACATTGCTGTTTCATTTTTGTTCACATTAGATCGAATCTATTTACCTCCTTTTATGCTAATTACCACCAACACATATTCTGCAAACTCTACCAACCTTCCACTAACTAGCGAAATTGTGCCTGAAATAATAACTGTATTACAAATATAGTTCAATACTGAGCCAAGCACTGTTCTCTGAACATGTTTTATTTCTTGCACAACTGTTTTTTCCCCTAGAGTTAATAATTGCCTTGTCTTTTTAAATTTATTTTCTATGCACCTAAGACTATTTTATTTTTCCAAAACCTCTAGTTATTTCCCATACTCAAAAAATAATTTTCTTCCCAAATCTGTGAAAGTATTCATTTCTTCATGTTTTTCTGTGAAAAACTTCACATGTCCCCACCCATCTGTTGTCGTCTCAACTGGTTGAGCTCTAGGCTTTGTGCATACTCGTGCTGTCGGATTTTCCGTTTGCTCGGCGTCTGGGCTTATTCACCTTTTTCTAGGATTCTTATCTGGTTTAGTCCCTTAATTTTTCCTCCATCTTCTAAAACCTTAAAGCTGCTTAAAGTGTGGGTCACTGACCAGAAGTATCACCCAGGAATCTGTTAGAAATACAGACGCTCAGTCCCTGCCTACAACCAACCGAAGGACCACCTTCAGTTCGACAAGATCCCAGGTGATTTGCATACATATTAATTTTTTTCTAAAGATTTTATTTATTTATTTGACAGAGACAGCCACCGAGAGAGGGAACACAAGCAGGGGGAGTGGGAGAGGAAGAAGCAGGCTCCTAGCGGAGGAGCCTGATGTGGGGCTCCATCCCAGAATGCCGGGATCACGCCCTGAGCCAAGGCAGATGCTTAACTGCTGTGCCACCCAGGTGCCCCACATATTAATTTTTGAGACTCGTGCTCTGAACATGAATAGATATTTGGGCTAGAGACAGATTTCCCGATTGGACATAATCTTCCCTAAGAATTGCTAACCTTCTAGAATCCCAGATTGCCGAGGAAACACCCATCACTATTCTGAATCCAATTTCTTGTTGTGATCAATCTTTTCCTTTTTGGCCCCCCAAAACTTTTTTGCCCCCATTGTTCTTAAATTTTAGAATAATATTCTTGTGTCCATGTGTGCGTGTGCGTGTGTGTGTGTGTGTAGGTGTGATTTATTGCTCTGGACACTCACAGGTATCTGTCAGTTCTGAGAATTTTCTCATATCATTTTTGGGGGGTAATTTTCTCCCCTCTGCTCTATTTTTCTTAAACTCCTACTTGGATATTGGATCGTCTGTACTTATCTTTAATTTACCCTTACTTTTGTTATCTTTCTCTTCTTTGAGTTTGTTTGGCTTTCTGGAAGATTTCCTAAATTTTATCTTCCAACCTTTTAATTATTACTTACGTTTAACTTACAACTTCTCTTTCTTGTTTGATTGTTTCATTCATTTTATAGCACTCTGTTCTTTCTTTTTTGGGGGGCCTCAATACCTTCTGTTTGTTCTCAAGAAGTACTAATCATAATTGTTTTGAAGGTTTGTGTGTGTGTGTGTGTGTGTGTGTGTGTGTGCTCTGTGTATTATTTCTTTTTCTCTGAGTTCCTTTCTCCTGTTTGTTTTTTCCTTCATATCCAAGGCATTCTTCAAAAGTCTGAAGTCTGGTAATCCACATTTGTTCATATTAAAGTCTGTTCATATTAAAGAGCAAAGCCATAAAAAGCTGGCTGATATTTCTATGCAGATATGTGTAGGTACTGGGTAGCACTTAAGGGCAATGAGGTCAGGGTGAGTTGTCCTCTTCATTAGAAGATCCTTCAAAATCATTATATGGAGGGAAATCTTTGTTCTGGGCTAGTCTGTCTGCAGAGAATCTCCTAATATCTTGTATGAGGGAAGAAGATAAGACATATGCTTGGGAGAATTCTGGAAGCAAGATGAAGGGAGGACACTAAGGTTCTCTCTCTTCATTTTTCAATTAATCTTCCTGCTATGGGCCTCACAGAGCACCCCTGTGATCTTCTGTGTTGGTGGACATAATGAATCCTTTCTATTTCGATTTCTTCAGAGAGTAGTCAGTCCTTCCTCACAGTGGGGATGGGGGGAAGGGGGAGACATCTGGACGCCCAACATGCGGGAAGGTGTCTGAGGGGTTTTCCACGTACAGACTTTAAACTAATGAACCTGTTGTCCACCCAACCTATCAACCCTGACTGGTGTGGCACCTGGTGTTTTCCAAGAATGAGCAGTCTTGGGATGGAGTGGGGAAAACCTGCTGCTTCTTAACAGTCATTCCATGTCCAGGAACTGACCTGCACTTTCCTCCATTCTAGACAGTTCGTTCAGATGTCCTGTTTCCAAAAAGGACTTGAAAAGGGCTCTCTCACAACTGTTAGGTTTTCAAATTCTTTAGGGGCAGCATTTACTGGGGCTTGCAGAGAAAACGAAGATAAATACTTGTGGTTAATCTTCTATGTTTAACCAGACAGCCATGAAATGATCTTATTGCCACTTATTATTCCTACATTTAGCAATATTATTGAAAAATACTGATTAAACATAGTGAATTAAAAAAAAACTATAAAATTCCACCAAAATGAAAGTGAAGAGTTTTTGTGGGTATAGGTTTTTGTTTGTTTTAATATAAACCCTCAATTGTAGATGAAATGAGAGCAAACAGACCATTTTAGAATCTGGAAACAAGCTAGATAATGTTGGCTCACTTAGTATATAAAGAACACTGAAACTGATTCTGGGGGCAGGGCAAGAACAAGCCGACAGCAATCTTACTTTTACCATGGAACCTCAGAAAGCTTCAAAAATTAGTCATTCCAGCCAGGCACCTTGCAAAAGAGAAGTGTAGGTTGGCCTAAAATCAACAATAGTAATTGGAAGTCTAGAGTCATTCCAGATTAGGGTCACAAGGTTTAACAAGTAACAATGTATATGCCCAGTTAAATTTGAATTTCAGGCAAACAACCAATTATATCTTAACTCATAACTTCAATGGGAAAAAGCACTGTTTATCTTAAAGTCAGATTTAACTGGGTGTCCTGTACTATTTCAGATCCCCTTCCTCACCCATCACGGGCTGGAGACTGCCTTCCTCTTTCAGACAGAAGGCTAGAAACTTACTCTAGAAGTGATCCAGAAGCAATGTGGACATTTGACCACCAGACCCAACTGACTATGTACTGAAAAATGGGGACTGACTCAAGTCTCTAGTGGAATGGTGAGCCCACTCCCCACCACATCCTGTCTCTTTCCCCAAATTGTCCAAAGCCAGGCATACAAGGCTCTGACAGGATATGATGTTGAGCCCATTATATCAGGGAAGTCCTGCTCCTTGAGTAGAGTTTACTGATCTAGATTTTCTTCTAAGAAACTGAACTGAGACCTGCACCTATACTAATAGGATGGGGCCCCTCAATTCTCCTAGCCACCTAAACCCACACCAGAAGCCACCCCCCACCCCCACCCAAGACCCACAGACCTTATAAGCTTTCTGAGAACTCACTGTTTAATATTAGTCATCAGCTAAGACACACCAGATACTTGAGGAACACCTTTTAGGTGAAAGACAAAGATCAAAACACAAATATTAAAAAGGGTAACTGGAGGAGAGAAAAGCAATTCAAGGATCAGAAAACACAAAACAAAGCAAAAACTTAAAAAAAATTATAGTCTTCAGAGAGATGAGATTCAACTCACTAATTCCTGGAGATAAGAAGGAAATGAGGTAGAAAAAGAAGACTCGAGAAAAAAAACAAAACAACTCTTACAAATTCGAAATATGATAGCAGATATAAAACCTTCAACTTAGAGCTATAGACTAAATCTAAAGAAATATTCCAGAAAATAAGAAAGTAAAATAAGATGAAGCAATGAAAATAGGAAAAACAATAAGACAATTTAATTCTCCAGTTTCTATTAAGAGAAGTAGCAGAGAGAAAAAACGGAAGAAGAAACTTGCAACATAAATGAATAAGAAAAAATATAAAGTCAAATTCTCATAACTGAAGAACATGAGTTTCTCTATGAATGAGCTCAAAATGCACCCAGGATAGTGGCTGAAAAAATAAAGGGACCTCGCCAGAGCGTATTATCACCAAGTTTCAAAAGCAATCCTATTTGTCAACATCAGTATTGAAAGACAGAAGAGAACGTAGTGAGGCTCTCAGAGTACAGAGGAGATGTAATTTCCCACCAAGAATTCTCTACAGATAAACTATGAAATAGGTATGAAGTCAGACTAAAAACAAGCTTAGATGTGTAAATACCCACACATTTACTTTCTAAGTATTCTTTCTAAGGAGGCTATGAAAACAGTGCTTCTGCAAAATGAGGAAACAAATCAAGAACAAGCAAGATATGATATCCAAGAAATAAAAAATTCATTACAGGAGAGAGGTGGAGGGAATTCCTCTGCGACGGCCAAGTCAATGTGAGGACAATAGCTGTAGAGTCCATCTGGAGAGCACCAGCCCATGCTGGAGAGGAAGAGGATGAAGAGGAAGAGTGCCTGGAGGGATGTCTCCAAGAAATAAAAATGGACAGATTAGAGTTTAGTAGCTGAAATTTGGGGAGGATATTTTGAGAGGATATTTGAAAGAAAGTTTGTATATAAATGGGTATTAGTTTCCTGGAAAATGGAAAGGTGGGGGAGCAGGAGAAGAAGTGGGGAGGGAAAGGCGAGAGAGATGAAGAGTGAGAGAGGGAGTGAGAAAGGAAAGAGGGGAGAGAGAGAACAGAGGAGAGGGATCAGGAATTGATTCAATTGTCAACCCCATGGAAAAGAAAATGAGCAGAAAATAAAATGTAAACCCAAATTGACTAAAGGAAAGTTAAATTCAACATTGCTTGGCTCAGCAACAAATACTTAAATAATTGTATTTTTCAGTAAAAATGATGGCATAGCTATATTGGGAGGATGAAGAGTGCGATATGAGTGTTCATGAGTAAGAGCTTACGTGTCTGTGTGAGAATGTGTGTGTTAAGAGAGTTTTAAGAAAGCAAAACCCCCATTTTATGAAAGAGAGTCAATAAAACCCTATCTAAAACTGAAACAGATAGAAATTAGGAGTATTTAGGGGTACCATGGTGGCTGAGTTGGTTAAGCATCTGCCTCCAGCTCAGGTCATGATCCCAGGACCCTGGGATCCAACCCACATAGCAGGCTCTCTGCTCAGCGGGGAGTCTGCTTCTCCCTCTCCCTCTGCTCCTCCCCCCACCACTTGTGCTCTTTCTCTCTCAAATGAACAAAATCTTAAAACAACAACAACAAAGAAATTAGGTGTATTTAAATGTTGTTTTGAAATATTTCAGCTAATATTAGGGGGAAAAAAACCTCTAAGAGTTGAACATGATTTGCATCCGAGATTGGTACTGAGGAGGGAGTGGGGCAGGGAACGGCTTTTTAAATTCTAAAGCTTTGATAGCGATTTGATTTTTAAATGATGTACTTAAAAATTTATAAAATAATATGTGCATACATATTTGATAAAATAATATATATTATACATATTTTCTCCTCTTCGATTCCTTCCCTTGCCAGGGATTTTGAACATACTAGTGAAATACACCAGTTTCTTCTTTATGCTAATTTTTTTCTGACTTGCTCAGCACCAAGTAGCCTGCACTGCCTTGTTTTCTAGTTTTTATACGTCTTTGCATAGTTCACCTATAGTTCTTTGGCCCACAAAGATATAAATTTATAAACCTCATGTTTCTTTTGTGTCTCTTGCCAAGAGACAGAATCATGCTAATCCCTAAAATGCACTCAAATAATGTCTATTACTGAGTCTGCTCTTTGGAAAAATGATCTATCTGAAACCCAGACAAGGCTAAAATAAAAAGGTAAACATGTAAAAGAAAGGTTCTAGGCAATCTCCCTTCAATTTGAGAGAGAGGATTCATTGGATCTGACAGTATAGTAATAGCCCTCCACAGGTCCATGCTAGGGGTCATTTCTCTACAGTCATCTACTGAATTGGTGGCCCAAAGCATCCAGACCCTGAGAATCCCATTCTAAGGGCTAGGGTACCAGAGACTGTAAATGGGAAGGCCACAGAATAGGTTCTATCCTGGAACGACTGTCCACCTCCATCTCACGAAGCTGAGGCTAGGTTTCAGGTTTCTGGATTCCACTTGAATTTTAAAACAATACAAATAAAACCATTGGGTCTAGAATATTGATGAACATGAAAGGCTGTGATTGGCACCTGTAAAACTTTCAAGGGTGTGAATTAGATCAAAACAAATTTCTAAACAAAATACTGGGTTTTTAGAGCTGTGAGGAATCCATTGATGCTTGGAGGAGCTAAGTTAAAACAATTTAAACAAAATGCCATGTTACACAGCAGGAAATAAAGTTTATGGAACTCATTACTTTAAAAAGTGAAGCAGGAATTATAGTTCCTAAAGAGGTTTAAATAAATTCATACATGACTGATCTGTAATGGGTTATTCATGAAAATTAGATTATATTTTCAAGCTAAACATTGGAGGGTAACGCAAACAGTAACAACAAACGTAACAACAATAAAATAATACTGCTACTTATTGGAGGCAGTGAACCACACTAGGTACTTTATAATAGATTATCATATTTAATTCTACAGCAACTAGCAAGCTACTATCCCCCGTATTTCACAAATGAGCAAAAGGAGTCTCTGATCAGTTCGCATGGGCATTTGATTTTAAGCAGTCCAAAGATCTGTGTTCCAGGACAAGGTAAGCCTCCTGTGGAAGGAAGGGAGGAATGAAGGGGGGTAAACAGAAGGGGGAATGAACCATGAGAGACTATGGACTCTGGGAAACAAACTGAGGGCTTCAAAGGGGAGGGGAGTGGGGGAATGGGACAGGCTGGTGATGGGTAGTAAGGAGGGCACGTGTTGCATGGAGCACTGGGTGTTATATGCAAACAATGAATCATGGAACTTTACATTAAAAACTAAGGATGGACTGTATGGTGACTAATATAACATAATAAAAAATTATTACTAAAAAATAATAAAAAATAATAATAAAATAAAAATTCAAAAAAAAAAAAAGAAAAGGTAAGCCTCCTGTGATTGCTGTTCCTGAATGGAAAGGACCATTTTTTAAGGGCAGATGAGCGAACCATTCCCTACTCTCCAAGGACTTACAAGGTGAAATCTGGTAATGGAAGAGTACAAATCAAAAGTGACCAGTACAGCCTGAGGAGTGTGTGTGTAGGGTGGACACATATCCCAGTTTGCCTGGGACACACCCAGAGTAACAGACCCAGAGTAAGTATTGGACAACTCTCTGTCACTCTGGCGGAGGAATAAGAAAAAACTGGAATATTTGGGGACTGAGTCAACAAATATACTTCAAATTTATCCCTTAAGTATATTAAGTAATATAAATGTAAGAATATTAAAAATACTGTATGTTTATACTAAAACATATCCTCAACAAGGCAAAATTTCTCAAAATATGAGGCCCAGGGTTCCTACCACTCACAATCTCCACTGCTAATTCAACCTCACAATCTTCGGCCCTTTCCCACTGCATATTTTTATCTTCCTCCCACAGTAAAAACTCTGGTTTCCAACAATATTAACACAATTAAGCATGTGTTCAATTCTGCGATTTGGTCAACATATCAAATAATTTCTAGAATTGCTATATCCATACCACTAAAAAAACAAACCCCTAGTCTATTAAAAAGGATTCAAGATCTGTTTACATCCCTTTCCCCCCTACACTAAGGACATGTAGTCAAAGTTTCATGTTAAAAAATTATTTGGTTTAGCTCTTTTTTCCCCACTTTTCACTGTGGTTATGTTATTTATGTGAAACTTAGTAAGTTTTATTTGTATATTGGCATTTAGATTTAGACTTTTCTTTTTTTAAACTCCCATCTTGGTTTCATTTGTTTGACTATGTAGATAACATTAGTGTGCTTCTAAAAGTCAAAACTGTTCAAAAATTATATTCAGAAAAATGTCACGCTCTCTTCTTTCTTCTACTCTGTACGGCTCCCTCCTACTCTCCCCTGCCTCCCTGCCACCTCTTACTCTGCTTGTGGATAACCAATTTTACTGCTGTGTTTGCTATGTTTCTTTTTGCAAAAATAAGCACTTAGCTTTTTTTTTTTTTTTTTTAACATGTATCCTAAGTATAACTTTGGATCATTTCATGGAGATCTTTCTCATTCTTTTTTAAAGCTGCATAATACACCACCGTATATATAAGCCAAAGTTCATTTAATCAATTTCCTGTTTGAGCACATCAATAGTTTCCAATTATTTTGCAGTTATAAGTAACACCACAATGGATAATATCAGATATGTATATTTTTGTATTGTTAAATGAGTATTTTATGGTAGCTTCCTAGAAGTGGAATTTTTAGTTCAAAAGTTAAATGCATTTATGGGTTGGTGAGATATGGATAAATCTAGCCATGTGCCACTTAACACATGTTTTAATTACAGAGACTTTATAATATATCCTGTTCATCTCTCAGGGCCACTTCTTCACAGCTCTTCTTTTCCTGTATTTCCTTAGGGTTTTTTTTCCCCCATATTTATTTTTTTCATATAGACTTTAGTATTGATTTGACTAGCTCCACAAAAGCTCTTTCTAAAATTAAGATCATGGGATGCCTGGGTGGCTCAGTTGGTTAAGTGTCTGCCTTCGGCTCAGGTTGTGATCCCGGGGTCCTGGGATCAAGTCCCACATCAGGGACTGGTGGGGGGAGCCTGCTTCTCCCCCTGCATGCCATTTCCCCTGCTTGTGCGTTCTCTTTCTCTCTGACAAATAAATAAATAAAATCTTAAAAAAAATAAAATAAAGATCATATTGTCCATACATTTACCTAGAAAGAAATGACATCTTGTTGATGCCAAGCCATGCTAACCAAGAAGAAATGTGTGTCCATTTGCCCAAGTCTACTTTTGTGTTGTTAGGAACATCTAACAGTCTTTTGCATATATGTTTGGATTAGTTTTGTCTTACTGATTATTCCTAAGTATGTCATCTTTATATTTTTGTTATTGTAAATGGGGATTTCTCTTCCATTATATTGTCTAACTACTTATGATTTGTGTTATGTGAAACCTATTAATTTTTGAATGTTTATTTTATATCTTGCAGTGCTAAAATAAACATGCACACAATTGCACAGCATTCATAAAGGTCTATTTCATTATGGGGGGGTAACACATTTAACGGTTAAATACATTTAAATAACATAGAGGATGGCACAACTGCTGCATGGGTAGCTAGATTAGATCACCAATTCACCTAGAAACCAGCTAACGAGTAACTGTCTAAATATTTAAAGCACAGCTCTTATTTAGATCAGACTTTGGTTTGATCACCTTCTTGGTCACACTGGAAAGAGACGAAAGTGAAATCTTCTGTTATCCATTCCCAGAGGTTTCTTTCAGCTGGATTAAGGCCTCCAGCCACAGAACAAGCCCAAGCTCAGGGCCTCCGGCATGAATGCTCTTTCCAGCTACCAGAGCAGACAGTATAAGCTGGACCCCAGGCCTCAGAGTCTGAGCCCACTCCAATTAAATTAGACTTGTTGACTTTTGCAGAAATGGCAGCAGTGGGATCCCGCCGATACTTGGCTATAATGCCAAAGCGAGTGCAGTTGGTAACTGATGTCCAAGCGAGGTTTCCTGAAATGTCAAGATCTTCACATACTTTCTGATACACTGATCCTCCAAATTCTGTCCCATCATTGACGTCAGTGTGCAGCTTAAGTCCCCAGTCCTGTAGCCCATCGCAGAGTTATTTCTTGTCAGCGTCGATCTGGCACTGTCAGCAAGCCAGCCCGCATAACCAAAGATAGCCAACCCAGCAAACTCAAAAGTCAACATCACAACCAAGGTTCATCAACTCCCTCTTGTAAGAAGACTTGATTTTACCACTCGCTCATGCTGGGTGAAGGGTATTAAATATTAGTTTCAAACCTTGATAAACCTGGTCTTCAATTGCAATGTCTGTTCCCCAGAGAGTTATCCATGTTTGATTTTTCTGTGAAAGTGAGACCAGACCCACACCATCTATGTTTGGTCTCTGCTGTTCCACGAACCTTACCAGTGTCTGTATTCGATGAACAGATGTTCAGAATTCCAAACCACTGCATGACTTCGTTTTCACACCCAGTTTCACCAACCCAAAACCAAATCTTCTGCCGGAAATATCTCTGGGGGCTTTGCCAAGGTCAGCATATGATGGAGGATACGCCTTGGTCACGCGCGGCTCTGTCCATAGCCATGGGAAGGCGTGGCCACTGGAAGGCGAGGCCATGGGAAGAGGTGATGCGGTGATCTCCTGAGAGGGACAGCAGCCACTCTGCTTGCTGCCGAGACCTCTCAGTTCGCTCAGGGGCTCCGGGGCTCAGGGTTGGGCTGCAGCTTCCACAAATGGAGGGGGAAGGAAAATGTCTTTTTTCTTCATCACTGCCTTTTGTTCTTGTTAGATATGACTTGTGTATACCATTTTAATTCCCTTCTTGTTTCTTATATTTATTTTCTTCACGGTTGCCCTGGGTATCCCATATATTCTATTATGTACTGTTGTCATGATCACTATTTTTTCTTAAATTCTCTTATTTTGCTCTGCAGCTCTTCTTTCACTCAAAATTTGATAAAAAAAATGTTTAAATTTTTCTGTTGTTGTTTTCAAAGTGGATATCATTTTTATTTCAAAATTTTCTAATTAGTAGATTTTGTGTTTGGCTTGCATTCTAATAAAAATATTGTGTTCCTGATAACTCTAATTTACCAAATTTATGGTGGTTTTGTTTGTGATCCTACATTGATCAATTTTCTTATGAACGATCCATATATATTTAGAAAGAAAGCATATTCTCTCCCATCAGGGTGATCTATTTATCTATCATCTATCTAAATTATATATATTTATATCTATATCTACATATGATCTATCTTACTGGTATTTTATTATGTTCTTTAGATCTTCTAATCATTTTTTTTCTTTCTTTCTTTCTTTTCAAGTTTTTAAATTCCCGTTACTTAACACATGGTATATTAGTTTGAGGAGTAATGAGATTTGCATTTCTAATTCCAGCTGTGTGTTTATTTTCTAAAATCGCCCAATAATTTTTTCAGAATATTTACTTTAATTTGAATAATTGTGCAATCATTTTCTTCTGTTTTGTTTTGGTTTAGGGAGGAGCATTTTAATCAATTAAAATGTTTTTATTTGTATTTTTTGCCTTCATATTTTACAGTGACCTTGTTGGAGTTTGATTTTTTTTTTTCTTATTCCAAGGCATTTTTTGGATAGGTTCCTAATTTTAGACTGCTCTCCTCTGACATCATCCACAAGTCCAGTTAATTTAATACATGATGCATAAGAGGTGGAGGGAGAAATAAAAAGTGCTTTTGCAAACCTGGTTTCTCTTTTGTTTATTTCAGATTCTTGAAGCTCTCCCCCTTACTTCCTTCTTTTGCATTGCTGTTGCATCTCCAATGAGCACCACTCCTTTTATCTTTTTCACTCAAAAAAGTAACATCACTAGGAGGCACCACCTCTGGTTCCAATAAGTAAGCAACCTCCCTGTGGCCAATTCTGGGAGCAACCCTGTTCACCACGTTCCAGATTTTTGTTTTCACTGAGTGTTGTACTTTTTCCTTCTGAGGTGATTCACCCATTATCTTCCACTCTGCTCTTCCATGTGGTCTCTTAAGTCTCCCTCTCACCAGCCTTTCATCTTCACAGGCTATGGCTATGGTGGAAACTCTTTTGCAACTTAACGTTAATTTCTCTATTGAAAAGCAATTTGAATTTTCTGTCTCTTAAAAAATGTCGAATGTGTGGATCATGTATTTCATTTCTGCCCCTAGTTGAACTTATAGGTTTTAGGGAGGATGTCTGGAGAGATTTAGATTCAGAAGACCACTATTATGCTTAAGGATGATAATTTTCAAAGGACATAGATTTTGAAGAACAATTGTAATTTTAACGGAATTTAAAGACTGTATCCTGCATAAAGAAAACTGTGTAAGCAAAACTATGGAATAGGGTAAATTTAAAGGGATATCTCAGAAATAATTTGATAATTTTATAGAATAGGCTACCTAAAATAACTCAACAATAAAACTAGAAAGATTGGCTGAGTTCAGATCTCGGAGGAGCCCAAGTATGATGGTGAAGAGAGTGGAATTTATTTATTTATTATGCAAAGAAGAATCCAAATGGGGGCGGGAAACAGGTCGTTTACCGGTCCTTACCGAATATCTGTTTCAACAAGGAAATTACAATTTATAGATAACCTCCTATATGCCAAGTTCGATTCACTACATTATTTCATTTAACTTTTACAAAAACTCATGAGGAAATAGTTGGAATTATTAGGAAGTTAAATAAATTGACATAGGTAGAAATATTACCTTTACAGCCTAAGCCTAGGTTGTCATGATTCCCAAGCCCATATGCTTTCCACCAACACCACATTGCCTTCCTGATCCCACAAGAATTAGGGATGAGCCAGAGTACAGTGAGATTGAGACAAAAGGCTGACTCAGAAATTGGTTAGCGGGACAGTAACAAAACCAGTGTATGTAGGAATTGTCAACTTGTGAAAAGAAACAGGGTACATTTTAGCACAAAAATATGGAGGAACTGGCACAAGTACATTGTAACACTTAGGAGTATGAGTTCTAAAAACTGCCTGGGTACAAATCCTGCTCCATTATTTATTAAATGTGTGACCTTGGGAGAATTATTTATTATTTCATTGCTTCAGTTTTTTTTATTATGCTAAAAATGGGACTATCCAGTCAGAGAAAGACAAATACCATATAATTTCACTCATATGTGGAACTGAAGAAACCAAACAAATGAGCAAAGGGAAAAAAGAGAGAGAGAGAGGCAAACTGAGAAGCAAAATCTTCAATGCAGAAAACAAACTGATGGTGACCAGGGGGAGGAGGGTAAGGGGATGGGTGATGGGGATTAAGGAGTGCGCTTGTCTGAGGAGCACTGGGGGACGTACGGAAGTGTTGAATCACTATATTGTACACCTGAAACTGATATAACACTGTATATTAACTAACTGGAATTCAAATAAAAACTTTAAAAAATAAATAAAAATGGTGCTATCAATCTCAAATGGGTTGCTGTGTATCTCAAATAAGTGGAAACTTAAATGGTAACTAGAACATAGTAATAGTAGTTAATAGTCAAAAGATAGTAAATAACCAATAAACACTACTTACCACTACTACTATTATTATTACCATCAGTATTTTCGTTACCATTAATGATTAGAAATAAAAGAATACAAAATGCTCCAAAGTCTCCAAGGTTTATAATTTTAGGTGACTGGAAGGGCAAAGGTATGCTGAAGGGACGGAGTAAAAATCTCAAAAAGGAAGTCATTTATGGGGGAAATCAATGAAGTTATTTTGGGAGGGAAACGTATGCCTTAAATAACTATGATTTTCTGAAGATTTCTAGTCCGCCAAGTTTCTCTCTATGTGGAGGTTTTCTATGCAGCCATTTTCTCAATAAATAGTGTGTTTCCTGCTATTACTCACTAATATGCTGATACCGATATCGAGCTGATTTCTTGGATTTGGAGATCAGTCCCCACCAATCAGCTCCCCAGCTGAAACCTTTTGAGTTTTACATGTTACCTTCTAGAATCTGTACTCAGCTGCCCTTCTTTCTTATTCACCTGCATCCTTGCCATAGCTCAGTAGCTGGGAATTCAGTGTGTACCTTTCCTGAACCACGAGTGCCAGCTTAGAGATTTCAAGAGTCACAAAACATGCCTGCAGTAAACATACATGTGTTTACATGGCATATAGGTTACTTCGATTTCAAAAACTGAGATTAAAAAATTATGACATTGGGACAAGCAAATCAAGTCTTCTATTTTGAATTCCTAATCTCCTTTTAAAACACAAATACTGAGCATCCATTTAGTGTTTTACTACACACCAAGTCGATACTTAGAACATGTAATTCAATAGGAGACAGGTCCTGCTCTCAATAAGCTCCTGGAAACGTGGTAGTATGCATAAGAAAATTGCTCACCACAATACAGTGTGATGAGGATCGTATCTAAAGTGTTAGGGAAGTACAGGAGAAGCCCTAACATAGTCTAGTGCAGACAAGGAGAAGGCTTGCTGGAATCGCTGACCTTGGAAGTGGAGGGGTTAGAAGGATGAAGTTCCACATGGAGCACCTAAGATCTGCGTAAGAACCGCATTTACACTTAAATAGACCTACCAGCACCAAGTGCTGGTCTAGTAGTAGGAAGGGTAGGAGCTGGGGCTGAAAAGGGGCCAGACTGTAGCCAAACTAAATGTCAGAAAGAGGGCATTGGCATTGTTCTGATGGGACAAGAAAGTCACTAACGGGTGTTAGGGTGGGGGATGGGGAATGGGGATGATGACCAGGTTTGCATTTTGGAAGATTCCTTTTTAGCACCCCTGTGGACTGGGTATTGAACTGTGTCTGCAGGATCACAGCATTCAAGTTCCCACATGCACTTGAGGACCCAATCAATGAGACTAAACCAATCATGAGTTCTTAGCTCTGTGTTACAGATCAAAAGGCAGGCTGTGGATGACTTGCCCACGTTACCTTGCCAACATAAGGCAGCAGCCAGTCTGAGCCCTGATCTATATCCCAGCTAGCAGAGGGTCAAAAAGCCTCTTAATTCAATTTCCTATAATCTTCAAGTAAGTGCAGAATTTAAAAAGCTTCCCCAAATGAATTGGTGTTAAAAATTGAGCTGGATTCACTGTAGAAGTTAAGTTAGGCTTTCTTAGGATTGAGTTTGCTAGGTGTACCTTTACTGCTCTCGACTGTCTCTGATTAATGCTGGCAAAGAAAAGATGAACTTCTGCTTCACTGACGCTGTCCTGCTCCTTGGGAGCTAGAAGAACAGCACAGGTTGAGGTTGGGATGGCAGGTAAAGGACTGTAGTAAGCAACTCACAGACTGAAATGATGTCTGGATCAAATTCAAGAACAACTCTGAACAGCTTCTAGTCTTTTCTGCTAAAAATGATGGAAATTTTGTAGCCTGGATCTTGGAGTACAGTTAAATCCAGGTCTAAAACCCATTGGTTCTACATGTCTAAGTAAGTTACTGTGCTTCTCTGAGCCTGAGTCTGGGGGACATTGTTCTCAGACACAAGAGGGGAATGATGTGTTCCTGTTTAAAAGCGCCTTTATGTCCTGAAGCTGTCAGCCTCTCCTGATACTTAACTCAGAATCAGGGTCCTATAACCGAGAAGGTGTAGATCGAGTCCCTTTGTCCTCCCACTGGCTCTGCCCATGCAAGGACTTGGCCTGCTCTGCCAGGGATCCACTGGCTATTGAAACCACTGGCCAGGCAATTTCATGGGATACAAAACAAAAAACAAAAAAACAAAAACAAAATGGCGACATCAATATCAACAGGTCCTCATGGACTTAGCCATGGCTTCTGACAGTACAGAAAAACAGGACAATTACTCTCCTCACAAATGTGTAACTTTAGTGATAGATTAATGCCTTTTAAAAAAAAAGTAATTATCTTTGTAGCCTCAGTATTGACACAGACAGGGCTTTCTCCAGAGGCCACTGGGTTCCAGGACTATGTAACATGTCCATTTAGGAACTGAAGTGTTATCTTTCATGCCACAAACCTTTTTTTCCTAGGTGAAAATCTCAGAACTTTCCTACAATAATCCTCGCTGAACAAATAGGGAAAGAAAATGAGCCACATATTCATGAAGTCAGTATGCTTTACCAAAGAGTAGCAAACATAGAACTCTTTTTTACAGCCTGAAGGATCAAGGGAGTTCTACCAAAATATCCCAGACAACTTTTCTTTGTCGTAGGGTTTTATTCTCTTGAGATGCCAGGGAACGAGGCTTATTAGAGGGTTGGGAGGATATTCTAGAGGACCTTAGAAAGTACAAAAACACAGATCATCCTACTGGGTAAATACCCAACTACCTCTGCAAAGGGATACTTCTTTTATCTCTTCATTTGAAGATAGGATTTTCTTTTTTAAGTCTTGGGATTCAGGAGACTTTCAGTAAAATTCAGAAATACTTCTTCTTTCATGGCACCCCTCGCATATTATACGTAAATCCCACCGGAGGATTCTGATTATACTTCAAGAGAGCCCTTGGACTTTTTTAGGGTGGGCTTGACTCTCATCTTTGCAAAAGGACAGTGTTCGTTCCCATGGTGATGAGGATGATATCATCAAGACTGGTTCCAGCAGTGGGTACAGACCCACTGCTCACCACAGGAATAGATGGGATAAGAGATAACAACATTTTCTGTTCAAACACAGATAACTCAGGCCAGCCAGGAAGACTGGCCAGGCTAACAAGCCAGGAATTTTTACTCAACGTAAGCCTGATAGATTGTTTAAAATGATTATCCTCTTCACTGTCAAATGTACTCTAAAATAGCAGGAGTTCTCTTGTCCTATTTGGCTCCTCTAAGGATATGTAGCCCATATGGGTAGGTGGCAACTTGAATACATTACTGAGATGCTAATATTAGGCTTTTGTGAGCATGAAAAGCTTTCACTCTCTATTAAGCCAAATTACATAAAGCAGGAGCTGGAAAGTCAGCTACAGCATGTCTTTTGCAGAGGGCTGGAAAACTGACATAAGCTTTGCAGCATGCTATCACTTTCCAATCACCTAACTTTATTCTCCTAAATAGAAAAGTTATACCCTTTGCAAAATTCTATTATGCCAAATCGTCCTTCTATACCCATCAGTGTCAGGGAAGCACGAATCCATGCATGATCCCCTTCCCATACTCATCACCATTTTTGTTAACATAGGTCTGTGTATAAGCTAGCCTAAAATTAGTGAATCCTTATCTATGAATATATGTCCTTCGATAGCCTCGCTTTCAAGACTATAACAAGTGCATTCACTTGTTAGTCCATCCATCTATCCATCTATCTCTCCAATATATTGCTCATTTCTTAAGCTTTCATTGACTACTGACTATACTCTAGGCACTATGCCATACATAATGCCTAGAATAAATAAAAAGATGAATACTATATAGTTCTCACCCAAGGGAAATGCAAAGTCTGATGCAGGGAATGAATACATAAACAAGTAATTACTATGCAACATAATGTTTTGAATAGGGGTTTGTACTGATATGTACACAAATAAAGGTATAGCTAACTCTTCTGTGAGAGCCAGGGAACATATAACATGGGCCTGGGTCTAGGCTGGGTAGTTTCTCCAAGATCTCTGGTTCACAAGAGAAGACTGAAAAACAGGGAGCAATTAAAAGTCAATTGAGGAAAAGTGCAAAATAGATCCAGAATCTGTCACCTATACCCATTTTTGGAAGCCCCCTCCACACACACACACACACACACACACACGCACACACATCCCTGAGTGTTGTGATTTCTGAGTTAAGTAGTTAAGGATTAGGCTTATGCTAAGCATGTTTCTAGACCCTGTCCACTATCTAGAGTTGGCCCAAGATGGGCACAGTGGTTCTTACCCTTATTTGGATTATAAATTCCTTCAAGAACCTGATGAATTTTCTATACATACTCTCCAGAAAAATGCAAACACACACTAGATATACAAGTTTGTAAACAATTTCATGGAACTCCATGAATACTTTAGAGAGGATCTACGGAATCCATGTCAAGAATGTTTAGCTTAAGACCCTGGAGTCATATTACTCTTATACTCCCAGAATATCCAACTCTCTTAAGTGATGATGGAAAAACTATGGTAATGGAGCAAGTCTTTCCTGGCTTATAGGGTCAAATACATCACTCTGAGCCATGTAATGTTGAATATCTTCCCTAAGCCTCAACTTATTCAACTATATAATGGGAATATTAATCCTCTCTTTCAGGATTCATTATCAAGTTTATAGATAACATATATGGAATACCTTCAGAGTGTCTGAAATATTATTTCTTTGGCTTTTATTATTACCGCAAGTGTCAATATCAATATTAGTGTTGTATAATGACAACACTACAATTGTGTTCTAGGAATTCCGGAAGCAAATTATGGTGACCAGATGCAATACCCATCTGAATTCTTCAGAGATATTTCAAACTTACTGTTTAGCTAGAATTCCCTCTGCCCTCAAGATGATTAATAAAAACATTGCAATTATATTCTCAACCCTCTGGGTGGAAAGTATAGTTACCTATATATTCTGTACCATGTTCAATAAATGTTTAATAAAATTATAATACTACTTGGGATTTCTATATTTCTTTCATTTGATAGTCTCTTAGTACTTTGTAGATATTAGTTCATTAATTCTCCAAATTCCACTGAGACTAGGAAGGTAGGAAATGTTAAAAGAGCTTTCTTTGCTTGTGGTTTTAAAAATATCTCTTCCCTTTATCCCCCCTCCGAGCCTTGTTGTGCCACTTCCCACCAAATACATTAGGATTTAGCCCCTTCTTTTTAGCATTAAGGCTTTTCACCAACTCTACCAGTAAACTAGCTTATCCCATTCAGCTTTCCCTAGCCTTACTTTCTTCTTCTCCATTATATTACTCGGTTTCTGATTCTCTTTAAAAGATTTAATCTCTACAACGGATCCTTACTAGATCTAGACTAAAGAACATTCTAATAACAAATTAATAATAATCATAACATCTTTAGTGTATTGAGTGCCAGGCACCAGGGTACAGTAAAGGTATTATCTTCTTTGTTGTCTCAAAAACCCAATGTATTACTCATCATTATCTCAAGTTTATGATGAGAAAAAGAGTCCATAAGAACTTAAATGAATTCGGGTGCCTGGGTGGCTCAGTCTGTTAAGTGTCTGCATTCTGCTTGAATCATGATCCCAGGGTCTTGGGATCAAGTCCCATGTCAGGCTCCCTGTTCAGCAGGGAGTCTGCCTCTCCCTCTCTCTGTCCCTCACCCGCCCCCTGCTTGTGCTCTCTCTTTCAAATAAATACATAAAATCTTTTAAAAAAGAATTTAAATAAAGTTGTATAAGGTCACACAGCTGGCAAGCAACAGACCTGGGATTTGAACCCAGGTATAACTATCTCTAAAGGGCATTTATCTCATTGTTAAGAAGTCTTATTATTGGAAGCTATGCAAATTTTCCAAATTCTCAAGGTACTGTGGGGAACTCCCTGTCTCCCCAGAGCTATGCAGAGACAACCTGTATGCATGAGTCTGGGAACATCAGAGGACTTGCTTTGATACGGGAACCTGCAGTAAGGTGAACTTTTGTTGAAGCCCTATCAGTTCTACTCTCCGTTTATCATTCTTCCAACCCTTCTCAACCCGCCACCATTTAGAGAATCTGACATGGGAAATCCGAGATTTGAAACTGTGTATCATCCCAGGAGGTCTCCAGAGATCAGCCCAGCCCGGCTCCTGAAAGCCAGAATGGACATCCTATAGGGTCTCGCTTCACATGTGAGTCTTACAAAACTGTGCCTCAGACTCTCTTAGGACTTTAAGTCTGGAAGGTGACAAAGGTTCAGTGCCATCAGCAGGACTTTCCAGTCCCTGAAACCCACACATTCACTGAATTTCATATGTACACCATTCCTTCTTTAACTCTCAGTGGAAAGCATCCTCTCATCTCAATCTTTCAATGCATTATTACTCTCCTCACTTCCCTCCTGGAATCTTTGGGGATTTCTTAGACTCTACCATCATTGCCACCCCTCCTCCTTCAGTAGAACTTCCACCATGTCAACTTTCCATTCCAGTTGTCAGCAACAGACACTCACGTATCACAAAAAGTATTAATTGCATTAGTTAATAAAGAGAAAAACAAACGAAGATATAGCAAAGGCTTACTGCGAGGGGCACCACATGGCTGTATGTGTATACACACACACACACACACACACACATATTCCATTACACACACACACACACACACACACATATATATATATATATATATATTCATTCCATCATACATATATTCCATCATATATATACATATATATACATATATTCCATCATAATCATGTTACTCTTTTGATCTCCACATTAAAATTGAAATAAGAAACTGTCAGAGACTTCAGTGACTTGCCCAAAGCCACACAACCATTAACTGGAAGAAACAGAATTTAAATCTAAGTCCGACCAAGGCTAGAAAACTTCTTTTTACTCCTCAAACTACCTCATTAACTTATGGGAGAGTCACCTGTGCTAGCTCTTGTTATTTAGACTAGTTTGTTATCTGAAAGTTGATAGACACCTTTGACTTTGCCCACTGGAAAGACCCCAACCTTTATGGGAGCAGGCATTGCATTTAAACCCCTCAGAGCTTGTTCACCCACAAAGGATGACGGAGTGAGTACAGGTGACTGGTGGCAGGGTTGAGGAGGAATCATCCATCAGATAATAATAAGGAAGAATAAAATTCTACAATCAAGAATGAGAAGGGGTTGCCTGAAAAGATGCATTTTGGGATATAGCCACTTTCCCACCCCTGTGTCAACACAGGGGCTGCAGATTCAGTTTATTACCATTTTTCCTAATTTTAACACTGGGTGGATTATGCCCGAAAGATGTAATACAATTCCCAGGTTAAGCAGTTACCTTAACTGTTTATACTCTAACTCATCTAAAAATAGTGTGGGGCTGATTAAATATACAATTTCCTGAAAGATCTGGGGCTACTTAGATGCTTGGGAGATATCTGCCATGGTGAACAAAGTCTTCCGAATAATAATGCCACTATCATCTTTACTGTAGCAGCTAGAAAAATAAAGAAGCAAGCAACCAAAAACGGAACAGAAACAAAACAAAACAAAAGCAAAGTTGTGGATTCCCAAAAGTCACTTACCAGTATGCTGCCCATGTACGGAAAATTCAGGTTTCTGCCCCTTTGGGAATATTCCAAGCTATCATTTTGTTAAGCACACGTTATGTTCTCTCTTTAACCTGTACAGATGTAGCTATAACCATTGTTCCCACTAGCAAGGTGCCTTCTGTGTGCCAAACAGTCATAAAGATTGCATGAGGGAGAAGTGAACTATCACTCAAAACCTCCTACTTGTGCTAGAATGTACGTCAGGGTGCCTTCAATCCTCACACCGACCATAGAGGAAAGATATGATTATTGCCAATAGACAGATAGAGACATTGAGGCACGGGGAGAAAGAGTAATTTGCTACATAATTGGTAAAACTGTTGGATCTTACATTTGCCTGACTCCAAAGCCCAGGCTCCAGTCCCTGTTCTCTATTTTTCCATTCCCTATTTTTCTGAATTCTGCAGGATGAAAAGATCCAATGTTCAACCAGGTTCAACCAGGACCTCTGCAGATTGGGACTGCAATCAGATGCAAGCCAGAACAAAAGCACAAAATCTTGCCTCTGAGACACCAGTGAGCACTTAGTTGGCTGTGTGTGTGTTGAATATGCCTCAGTAGGATTTAACAAGCCCAGCTGTCAAACCAAACTCTGCAGGGATTTCTGAAACCAGGCCCATGAATTCCCGACCCATAAGAAACATTGATTATGCTCCAAATATGGGTAATGCTGAAGACCGGGGATAGTGTTCAATTCTCTGTCAAATTAGGGAGGGGGAGCTTTATACCGCGTACTAACAACACTGAACAGAAATTCTATCACCTTTTGTCTCAGTCCCCTCTCCAACAGAACCCCCCCTGGTCATTTCATGACCCATGTAGTTTATTTTAGAGGCTTTTACCTCCTCAAGTCTCCTTTGGCTAAAGCATGTGATACGATTTTTTCTTGCTGTGTCTCTAATCCTAACAACATCCCTTGAGAAGTGGCTAGCTAGCAGAAGCGCTTACTCTGTCCCTGGGTCCTCCCAAGCCCAGGATCCCCAGCACAGTGAGTTTCTAAGCCTTATTCTGTTTCCAGACTATGAGTCCCCCAGGTATACTTGGTATCTTCAAACCTGAAACACCTATATGTGGGTGTGGAGAAGGTGAGGAAGGGATATGTCTGATTCACTCCATCAAGGCAACCAAGCATAAGAAAACACATCATTTTCTCCTAGTACTTCCATATTCAAAGTCTTTTCCTCATCTTTTCCATCATATAAAGCTCACAACATCCTTCTTTGTTAGGGAGGAGATTAGTATCCCTTCTCATAGAAAGAAAACTAAGACCCAAATGGATGACCTGACCCAACTAGACTTTATATAGCTAATTAGCAGCAGGTCTCTTGATTCCCAGCCCAGGACATTTTACACAGACCCAGATGCTTTTCCCCCTTAGCCTTTACCCTAAAATATAGCCAGGTTCCTAGGGAGTTATTTAGGAAAGATTGATTTCTGGTGGTTGATTTCCCCACTCCCATAACAGGCATAATAAATATGATGAATGTTACCTATGAACAGAGATAATAACCTCCCTCTTCCCTCTGCACATTCGGGAAATAGTTCTTCTTAGAGACTCTGAAAGGCTGGTGATACTGTCAGTGATGTTGACCTAGACTACAGCCCAGCTAAGCCCGAGTGGTTGGTAATGTGTCCATGCTTTCATGGGGCTACAGCATGAACACAATCACTGCATCTTAACTGACTGACAGTCTTGGTTTCTGGCTTCCTAACAAAAAAGACATGGTATTAAACCTAGCAATTGGCTTTTTTGCAGGCTTAAGGGAAACCACTCAGGTGAATAAAATCCCAAAGCCTTAAGTCTAAGAGCCTCATTAGGAGACGTTTGAATATCATACTGCTTTATTCCAAAGGTTAAACACATTTAACTAGGGAGGGAGAAATCCTGCAGAATGTGAGCAGGGTACGATTTGCTTCTCAGCTAGCTCTGACACAGACAACTCAATGCCATCCCATCCACGGAGGGGGAAGATAAGACACAGAAGGCTGGAAGAACCATTCAGATGCCATCTTGGGACCCGGAGAAACACTTAAAAAGCCAGTTGTTATTGTCGTTAATCTCAAATGTCAACCCCAATCCCTTAGTTTTCTCAATGAAACAGCTTGGAATTTAGGCAAACTGAGACCATAGGGTCATATTTTGTTAAGGTAGCTAGGATTTTGCTGTATTCAAATGAACAATGGGTAGGCCTTGTGTAGAGTGGAACTGAGGACAGTCAGTTTCTTTGTTCTAAATCCTGGCTATGGCCTCCCCGGTGCCCAATTCCATGTCCATATGCTTCAATTTATAGGACATTTAGATGAGCTGAGAGGGTTCAGGGAAGACACTGGAAGATGAATAATGAGTAGAAAATAGAGTGTATTTTTTTTAAAAGTTAGGTGAAAGAGGATTGTAATTAATTACATAAAAAATAATAAAACTGATTTTCTTCTAGAATATGAAGGGTTTAGAAGGTAGTAACCTTCCACCCAATGAGAGGAAATTGGTTTTAAAATATACCAGAGTGTGAGAAGTTGCAAGGAAGTATAAAATCAAGTAACAACTACTTGTGTTGAAAGATCAAATGCCTTTCTTGCAAACAAGGTATGGACTAGGTGTCCAATACTTTTCCCATACTGTGATGATATAGAAACTAGGACCTAATGCTGTGGAAGGCTTCACCTTTGACTACCAGCAATTCAGTATGATTCAAAGAGCTACTGCCTTTGACCTCTTACAGAAGGACAGCAGGTTGAAACAGGGGCTGAAACATTTCTTTCCTTTAAGGCCTGCCATAAATACCACCTCTTCCAAAACCATTCCCCTAACTCATGAGAAGGAGCTGTTTTTTTCCTTCTTCATTACTCCCATGGATATTAATCTCATCTTTTCTAGGGTGCTTGTCACAGTCTTCTTTTCATATAATTAGCTTGTTGTCTAATAAATACTATATTTCCTGATGACAGTTCCTATGTCCTCTTCATTGTTGTTCACTTCACGGGGCCCAGTAGGATGCCTGGTACTAGCAGAAGCTCAATATATGTAAACCAAATTGAACTGAACTCTCTGGGTCTCTGGCAGGAATTTAAAGCAGCAGACGATACAATATCATTCCTTAAGGACTCGACTTTCTTATTTGGTTGACAAACTTCTAGACACTTAGAACAAAATATAAAAACCTTTAGCAAAACAGTTAAACAACTTCAAATTAGGAGCACTCAGAGGAAATGAATTAGGGTGGTGCCTCAGAAAGTTCTATCAGGTTTCCAAAATTCTTGAGCGCCTACCATCTACATGGTGTTAAAAATTGCTTTTATACAATGTTTCACTTCACACTAAAAATTAAAAAGAAAATTTTAAATTGCAGGATGGGTGACAGAGTTTCCATCTTAAAGATGGGGAAACTGAGGCTTGAAGCTATGATGTGATTTCTCCAAGGTCACATGATTGCCATTAAATGATTAACCTGAGCTCATAATTAACGCACAGGTTATCTGGTAGCATTTTCAGTGACTTTTCACCCTATGTATCTGCCTTGTAAATGCCATGTTGAAGTAAGAAGGGAGGATATAGATTGGAGGGAAGATGGGAATGGCCTCCAGATGCTATGGGCTCCTAAAAGGATCCCTGTTCTCTAGCCGCCCCCCACCAAGTTTTTGTTATCAGCAGCTTCCTGCTCTCAAGCCCTTTACCAATCCAGCCAACCAATCAAATGTTGATGTTTTGCAGAATTTCTTTGTGAAGCTGGGTGTCGTTGCCATCTGTGTCCTTGTGGTATGTTAATTACATAACTCAGGGCCATTTTTCTCAATCACTTTAGCCCACCTCTCGGCATCCTAGAGGCTAGTCCCTCTTGGTACATCTCACTCAACACTCATGTCCTCTGACAAAATCCAGTTTCCTCCCTCTCCAGGCTTCCTGGACCTGCTGAGGTTTTCAAACTAGAGTTCAAGCTAAATGTTTTTCCATTCGAGTCTCAATGGAAGTGGAAAATTTCTCTGGAGAAGAGTCATTAGGTACACACATGAGACTCCATGGCTCTTCTGAGCCCAGCTGCTAGGATAAACCCAAGCTCAAAGCTTTAATGCAATGTGAACTTTAACGTGACAATTAACGCAAGGACCTTTTCCCTGAGGCAATTAACTTCTGCTCCTCTGTCTAGCCATGATTTCAGTGCTGGCAGCAGGCAGGAAATGAATGTCACCGTCACGGTCACAGCCAGTCAACTTAGACGTGTACCCATAGGGGCCTTTCAATTCACCATTTCTTTGCATCTTTCATGCTTGGGGACCCAAGTTTCCCTTCAGGTGCTATGACTGCATTAGAAGAGAAAATAGTCCACCAGCAGCCCCCAAACCAAGCCAGACTTCGCAACATCTGGAGAACGCTACTCCAGCGCATTCCTGCATTGGCATTTTCCCAGTGCTCTTAATAAATAAATGAAACCCCGTATCTTCTTATGCTTCTGTCCCTAAGTGGTGCTGCTTAGGGATGCATAAGTGTGTTACTACCCACCAGGGAATCCCACCATTGATGGAATGTTCTGTATCCAAGACAGTCAAGGGATAAACAGTAAAAAAAACAATTTGGGAAATTAAAAAAAAATTAAAGAAATATCTCCAAATCAATTTGGAAATGTACTGGAAAGAAAGGAAGAAAGGAAATTTGAGGTATATAAGCCGGGCAGAGCAGGGGGCAGGGCTGTAACGTGACAATCCTCAATCTAAAATGAAATGAATAGAGAGAACCAGCCATTCTTCACTGAGAAAGACATGGGAAGAAATGTGACTGACTATAGTCTGAAAACTTCAGGTTAGATATTAGACATTCCTTTCTATAAAGTTTATGAGGTCCTCGAAGAAATGAGAAAAAATGTAATTAAAAAAAATTCTCCTGGCGAGCATTAAGAGAGTATCTTAAAGCAAGCCCACTTAACATTACAGGACCTTCAAGGATTCTTATTACTAAGTGTGTCCCATAGATCCTCAGTTTTGCCATCACATGGTTTACAATGCAAACTCTTGGGTCCTACCCAACACCTACTCAATCAGAATCTGCATTTAAAAGATCCATTTAAACCTTAAGCATCAATCTAGATAAACAACTGAGTATATCTATGGCTTAGAAAGCATTAATGGTACATTGTATTTGGTTTTTTAAAAGAAAATCAACTACATATCCTGCAAAGCTAGAGATTTTTGTCTGTTTCCTATTATCACACTTGCCTGCATGTATCTTCTGGATCACCGATGACCTTGAAATGTACAGCAAGCCTGTGATTATGACCTTGACCACACTCATCCCTAAATGCTTAGGCATCCCTATGTCACTATTTTAATTTTTGGAGAAACTCTTTAAAAACTAAGGCACATAACCCACAAACACACACACATGTATAGACACACACAGAGAATGAGTTTTGAAAAGAAACAAATAAAATGAAATCAAAGTATTGATTTATGTAATGAAATAATGTTATCCTCAACTGTTTGTTTGCTTCTCTGGTTTCTTTTTCTCTCTTTAACTTTTATTTCAAATGACTTATCCATTGGCTAGATACTGGAAAACTTTGAAGGGTATAGCACTACTTAAAAATCTTATTTCCAGGGGCGCCTGGGTGGCACAGCGGCTGGGCGTCTGCCTTCGGCTCAGGGCGTGATCCCGGCGTTCTGGGATCGAGCCCCACATTGGGCTCCTCCGCTATGAGCCTGCTTCTTCCTCTCCCACTCCCCCTGCTTGTGTTCCCTCTCTCGCTGGCTGTCTCTATCTCTGTCGAATAAATAAATAAATAAATCTTAAAAAAAAATCTTATTTCCAAAATTACATTCATTAATATTTCACAGCATATTGACAATGCCTCTGTTTTCCTTTTTTCCTAAACCATGTCAACTGTATTCATCAAGGCAGAACTACCATGTTCCTCCTTTGTTTGGCTTAAACATGACTTTTGAGAGCAGGCCCAAGAGGCTGGTAGATCCTGGAGCTGCTTTTGGTGTTATTGTTTTCCAAACTCCATCTTCCTGCCCTCCACCTTTTATGTACCTGGAAGAGCTCACTGCTCCCAAGAAGCAGGAGAAGGCAGACACATACTACCTACCCTGGTAATATTTTCACAGGGCTACCCAAGAAATAGCAATAACTAGCGATTCATAGAATTTTGGAAACCCTAAAGGGATTTTTATCTAGGTTAACCCTTTCGTTCTACAGATTAAGAGACTAATGAGAAAAGGAATATATATATATATATATATATATATATATATCCCCAGCTTATATGCTTATACAGCTATTTAATAACAGACCTGGAACTACTCATCTAGTCTCCTAATTTCCAATATCCAACCCCTCCCAACACACACACACAGAAGTCCATCTTCCAAAACTAAATCACAACCTCACAAGTTCACATATACCAAGAAAGGTCAAGGATCATGTCACAAATTGTTCATAACCATGTTCCTGGTGCAACAGCTACAGGAAGTAGCAAGGGCATTATGTATTGAAGAAACAAACAAATGAGCAACATCCCCTCTGAATTTTCTGTTCATGGCTCAGCGTAGCCAAAGACGTTAATGTTCTGTCTGCCAATGTCCTGATCCAATTAACATATCCCATTTCTATATACATGTGAGTCCCCCTGGTGATTTAGAACCACTCTTTTAGAACGGGAGTAGCAGTGGGTGTCTGTCTCTTCTGGTCCTGAAGTGAGCACATTCTGGAAGACAGACATCAGCAGGTACAGGCTGCAGCAGGACAGACAAGGGTTTCTAGATGAATGTGGGAGGGTTAGGCATGAACAGACAATCCAGGAGAGATGTCATGGGCATGGTCCTTTTAACACAACACTAAATCAAGTTATTAATCTCTAAATATACCTTTATTCTTATTCTTTAGTTAAAACATCAAAATACTAGTGAGACAAGTAAAAACAAGACATAAATATGATACATAGGATATATATTATGTTTGATATATACATATGATATCTATCTATATCTCTCTCTATCCATATCGATCTGTCATCTATCTTTCTATCACCTATAATATAGAGAGAATGACTTGATCCTTATTTTTTTCAAGGGTATATGGGCCTGGGTAGTCATTTTATGATAGGTTTGATTTTTGTTTTTCTTTTTCTCTCTCAAAACTTCTCAAGCCTGTTAAATTTCACCACCCACAATGTAGATGGGGGTAGATATGAGTTGATGGTACATAGTGGGAGAGGGAAAAATACCATGAATCCTATTTCACTGATTTGGAAAACGATGAGTAGTGTAGCCTCCCATTTTAATACAAAAGTGTTCTATCCTTCTATCTTGCCTGTCAGGTTTATTTCTATAATAGGTGTTGTTGCCCTATGCAGAGTCAAAGTCCAAACCAAAGGAAGTGTCGGAAGAATGCATTTTGGCCTAAAATCATGGATATACATCATACAAGATGTATTGTATTTTGACCCATGGATAATTCCAGAAAGCAGCATATTGAAATTTATTTCCAAAATATAGAAAATAGGGGAAAAATCAGTGTTTGGGGATAACTAATTTTTTTCACACTTCTAATTAATATGATTAATTGGACAAAGTAAAGATCAAACAGAAAAAAAAAACTTAGCTTCAGTCATTAAATTCATATGTTTCTGAAAAGTCTTTTTCATCTGATTTTGATGTGATTCTGCTCTCGACCTGAAAAGATCATAAGCACCAGAGGCCATTTACCCAAAATCATCATTATACTGAAATTAAAACATTAAAGGATATGGAAAGTGGCATGCACTTTCGGTGCTTAAACAAATAAATCACATTTAATAATAAACAACTAAAATGTATCAAGTGCTTACTATTTTTCAGGCATTGTGCCATTTACTGTTCATAGTAACTATTGAGACGATCACTGTATCTTGCTTTCCAGATGAGAAAATTAGAGTTTATAAACGATTTAGAGAGTTAGGTCTCATAACTAGTACTGTGGACACAGATAAAATTCCAGCTTTATCCAACCGCTGAATCAGCCCTCACCATGAGTATATACTTTCTTGGGGGAAAAAAAAGTTCAGAGAGGCATTTACTTTAGAATCTGAGGCAACCAATTTTCCAGTTGGTTCCTCTCTGAGATGGTCCAACGTGCTCATTTTACAGGTGAGGAAATTGAGGCCCAGAGAAGCTAAGTGACGTGGCAAGGTGCACCCGGTTAGTTAGTACAACTAAAATTGGAATCCAAATTTCTGAATCCTTCTGCAATAGCAATCTTTCTACTGCACCACTCTGCTTCACAACAAAGCAGAGATAAATTTGCATTAGACGTGGGATTATAGTTATGAATACAAAATCTGAATCAGTTGCCCGGGCTCCTCAGATCTCTCAGCATATGGTGACAGGCACACTTGCTAGAAACTACGGTCAGAATTGTCTCACAGGCCTGTTGTCCTAGGGCACCTTCAGAAACCCATACCCACCACATCACCCCTATCACCAGGGCATTTGTCTCCATGATGAACATCCATAAAATGGACCCAACCCTCTACCCTCCCATCCTGCCAGGTCTTCTCAGTGCCTTCTAGAATTCATACATTTTCACTTGCAAACTGTACTATCCTTAGCCTCTCCTTAAATGTTCTCTTTATGTCTTGTCTTAAATGAAGACATGCTACTTCCCCTCAAATGACATAAACCTCTGGGCCAGAAGACTGGAGGAGGTTTGTCTTGCTCCTCATGGCTGCCTCCAAGCACATCCTTCACAGCTTGCCTTCACACATTCTAGCTCCCTTGAAACTCAAGCCATTGCAATGCCATGTCGTGTCTGTCATCCACCAACGGCCCACTGCTGCTCTCATTTAGTGAAGTTCTCGTGTTAGTTCATCGCCTTTGCCCCTCCTTCCCTCTCATCGTCGTTGCTGATGACTTCAACATCCAGATGGCTATCCCTGCCCACTCTCTGTCCTTCAGCTCCTTTACTTACTCACGCGCAAAGTTTTATTCCTACACCACACCCCCAAGCCACCCACTTGCCTTGGTCAGACTTTTGGTTTTGCCCTTCCATCAATCAGGAACTCAAAACTAAATGATCTGAAATTATCCTCTGTCTTTATTTATCTGTTGTCTGTCTGCCAGCACTAGACTGTAGTCTTCTTGAGAATAGGAACCTCGTACTTTTAGCTCATCATTTTGTCTCCAAAATCCAGAGCAGTGCTTGGTATAAAGCAGGTGCAAAATAAAAATCTATTAAATAAATAGGCATGGTAATACAGTGGATCCCATATTTAGTGAAACTAATAAATACAGAATTATCAGCTTTCTTAAAGCTTTAATCAATAAGAAACACCCACATGCCTAATATTTAATATACACTAAGAACTTGATAAGTTGTTCTAAGTGAATAATAAAGAAGCCATATAAAATTTTTTCATCCCTCAAAGAACTTAACATTTGTTGGAGACCTACAACTGAGCTGTAGAAAATGCCATTATGAAATAAAATGTTAAGTCCTAATATATGAACAGTCTATGCAATATGTGTTTATTCATTTGCTATTTTATTTATTCATTTACTTATCATGAAATCATCTATTTAGCCAACAAATCCTTACTAGGTACTCCCTAGGTACTAAAGATCTCTTGGGCACCGGGGTTGCAAAGATGAATAAGGGATTATTTCTGACTTCAACAACATCACATTTAGCAGGGAGAGAAAGACATATAGAGTTTTTTATTTTTAAAAAAGCAAATATGGCAGATATCTATGTTTCATACATGTGAGCATTGCCTGCTCACTTTCAAGCAACCCAACAAGTTAGAGTAATTTTATTTATTTATTTATTTATTTATTTATTTATTTATTTTAAATAATTTATTTGAGAGAGAGCATGAGCAGGGGTGGGGGGTGGAGAGGCAGAGGGAGAGGCAGAGGCAGACTCCCCACTGAGCAGGGAGCCTAATGCTGAACTCAATACCAGGACCCTGGGATCGTGACCTGAGCTGAAGGCAGACATTTAACTGACTGAGCCACCTCGGCACCCCAAGTTAGGGTATTTTTAGTTCTAAATAGAAAAAAACCCAAATCCAGTATGTCTTAAGCAACAGTACTCCAGAGGTAGGGCAAGTTCAGTGATTCCACATCATGGTCAAGAAGCCAGGATCATGGCATCTCTCAGCTCTGCTCTCCCCAGATATGGCTTCATCCTCTGGCTATTGTCACCGTGGACTACATTAGGCCAATACATAATATCTGAACCCAACAACATCCAAGGGAAGAGAAGAGAGTGATCTCTTTTTTGCAGCTGTGCCAACAACAATAACAACAACAACAACAACAAC
The DNA here is from genome assembly GCF_023065955.2 of Ursus arctos. Classification (NCBI taxonomy): domain Eukaryota; kingdom Metazoa; phylum Chordata; class Mammalia; order Carnivora; family Ursidae; genus Ursus; species Ursus arctos. The sequence continues at coordinate 22,272,753 of NW_026622897.1, read as the reverse complement.
AAAATCTGAAATTTCTCAAAAGACGTTCTCTCAAATCCCTGTGGTCATAATTGCATCACACATTATTCTTGGACCCATAATCTTGGCAGGAGTAATGGGGTTACTTTTGGGAAAATCAAACTCACTCTTGCAGCCATGGTCAGACTCAGCTTCTCCTGGGGACTCAATTGTATGGACTCAGAGGAGCAGAGTTCTTATAAGGATGAAGACAGGAATAGATGCCAGGTAGCCCAGGATGACTACATAATTTGTGGGACCAGTGAATAATTCAGGAAGTCAACCTCCTCTCCCCAAGTCTGCTGCAGAAGGGTTACTCCAACAGACCAACACCTTGCACTGGGATCAGGGTAGGTGAAAGATACTTCCTCATGTCCCTCAATGAGTCACCAAACACCCCACTGCATTGCCAGCCTGGGACAGGGATGGCCACCACCCTGCTCCACCCTAAAAGGCTGCAGAGTACATGTCCAAACCTGACCCTCCTCGCATCCACATCCAAGCCCCTGCTGGAAGCACCAGGCAAGGCATACAGTGGGCCTCCCCTACCATCACCTTGGAGAGCAGAGAGTGGTGGGAGTCACCAGGCCAGAAGAACCAAGGAAAGGGTAGCTGACAGCTGAGGGCCCAGCTGGTGACTGCAGAGCATTAAACCCAAGGACAAGGGCCTTCTGAGGAGGGCCCCATGTGATTGCACTGGTTGCATGCCCATAAAGCCGGCCTTTGGGGTAGTCAACGAACAGGACTGGAGGATAGGGACTTGGGAGGCATGCAGGAAAAAACAGAAGCCAGTCAAAGAGGGGAAGTCTGAGAAGACGTAGAACATTGAGGAACCCAGGAAGCTGGCACATGATTTTTAGAGCTACCCTCACGGCCCACGAAAGGCTGAGAGGGAAAAGTGGTTCACCAAACCTAGAAGGAAAACAAAACAAAACAAAATAGCCAACCCCATTTTTACAATGAAGAAGATAAGCCAGAGAGCCCTGGAAATCACTGAAGACCGCCCCGAGTCAGCATTTCCTCTCTGTTGTGACCTAATACAATCCAGAAAGAAAAAAAGAAAGTTCAGACTACTGGGCCAAAACGGGGCAAAAGGAGGAAAAATGATTGCCAGCTCATAAGAAGAGAGAATTCCTCATTCAAATGGAGTTATTAATGCACTTCCCATATCCTGGTACATCTTAAAAATGTTCAATGCATTTTTATATCAGACCCACCAACATACAGCAATTCCTCCTGTGCAGGCTTCGCCCAGTACATCTGTGAGAGAGAGATTAGTCATATCCTATGGAGAAGGGTGATTTTCAAAGCCTTAGTTTTAATCTGGTGGGCATGGCATGCTCTGAAATGTTTCCCTTGAGTTCTTAATGATGTGCCTTTATATACTCTCTATGTTGAAAAGTACTTGAGAGATAAAGACGCAAGCCCTTCCCATGTAATATTTATAGGGCTCATCATTAAAAGGGGGAGATCAGCTCTTCTCAAGAAGAGTCACCTACACAGAGATTTATGTCCTAGGAGGTCTATGGTTAAGCTGGGGTTGAGAAGGAGCTTCCGATCCCATTCTCATACCTTAGTCTAAGATTTGACACTTGACTCAAAACCCAGAAATGAAGTATTTTGCTTAACCTATAAATTAAGTAAAAAGAGAGACTTAGAATACTTGAATACTAGAAGGAAATACATTGATATTTTAGCTGTGTATGGTAGAGCCATGGGTGATTTTTACTTTTTCTTTGGCTTGTCTATTGTTCTCATTTCTATAATAAGACTGAATTATTTTTAATAAGGAAACTGCATATATATATATGCACATATACATGTAATACATATGTACACATATTTATACACACAGATGTATTTATACACATACATATATACAAAATACATACATACACACAAATACATACAGAGATCTTTGTGAAATAAACCAAAGCATTTTTATTTCTTTGCAGAAAAGTTAAAACAGTCAAGACATATGAAGCATCATGGAAGCTAAAACTGATGTGTTTTCTCTTCCAGCACCTACCAAAGAACCTTTGCATATTTTAATTACAGCGTGGTTTAGGAAAGGAAAGAAGTAAGGAAGGGGGGGGGAGGAGGAAGGATGTTAGTTTCCCATACTCTTTAAAAGGAGTAGAAAACACTCTGAACAATAATACAGAGTGTAGAAAATCTGTAACTCTCATAAAGTTGGGGTTTTTGTTTGTTTCTTAGTGTCTCATTTTTCTGAGTCCTCACCACTGTGGGGACATGATTGTGGCATCAACATTATAGGTATGTTTTAAGAAGTTAATACCAAGGCAGCTGGGCAGACATGCAAGCAATAACTGACATTTGAGCATAAATATAAAGCAAAAAAAAGCAAAATAAATAAGAGATTCCACTCTCCTATCATCAGAATACATATTTACCTAAAGTCTAATCTTATTCAATACATACAGAAATTTCTATCAGGTTGCTTATGCAAGTAACTGTTCTGGGAAGTGGGGGAGCACAAGACAGCAACAGAGCAGCTCTATGCAAAGGGGTGGTGAAGATTACTGCAGTAGCCCAGGGAGAATCTCTAGCTTTGCAGTTTTTATCTGGACAAATTTATCTCCTTCATGCCTTTTATTCTTATTTAGATAAGGCCACTATTAGAGGAAGTAACAATGTAACTTTTAAGCATATGACCGAAATGAAAGCCTGTCCTTCTCTGGGGTTTGCAGAGAAGGCTTGAGACAGAGCACGGGAAGAAGGAGGGAGAAGACAGATCTAAGAATAGGGGATCTTAGAGAAGGGGATCTGAGGGAAGGGGATCTAAGAGAAGGAAGCAAGGAGGAAGCGACTGTGGGTGCTGCAGAAATACAACGGCTTTATTAAAATAAAAAGGGGGGCCTGGGTTCATTCTCCACTTCAAGAAAACCATTAGTATAGCTGGTCAAGGGACTTTTGCTCTATAGAGATGTCCAGAAAGATTTTTCAAGTAGTTTGTTCAATGTGTGTGTCCAGGTGAGGGCAAGGGGTGGGGATGTGGGACAAGAGCAAGATGCTCTTAAAACAAATGGATCTCCACCATCTAGAATGTTAAACTCCCAAGCAGCAATATTAGGAAGAAGTGGGATGTTTCGGCATTGCCCCCCAGAGGAACACCCCAGCTCTAACTCCTCCCCATCTGGCTCCACACTGGGAATTTGCCACCTGTCACTTCCCTTTTCTGTCCTTTCAAGCTTGTTGATAAGATGGGACATGGTTCTCCAGGGATGAACGAATTTTCCTGAAGGTTTTAGAGAACTGGAATCTCACACTTGTTAAACTGTAGGAAAGAGGGAAGAAGAAAAGGAAGAGGAAAGGGAAGAGGTAGAAGCTATTATTACTTCCAGCGGCCCTTCTCAGACCAAGGCACTGAGGTCCACCTCACGCCACCGGTTAGAACTGACTGTGCATGGATAGAAGTTACCAGCAAACAATTCACACTCCAGAAGGGCAGGTTTGATGATGATGATGTCTATATCACTGTTCATGATATTCTCAAATGGAAAGATTCCATGAGATCCTTAGGAATCTGCCCATACCATTGCGCATACTTGCCCACCCTAGACCAGTATTTCCGGGACTGAGGCCAGTGCAAAGTTCAGTATTTACTTTACCCGTTTTCTAATGTTCTGTTTGTTAATTTCATCTGAATGTTCTTTATTCTCTGTCTTCCAAATAGAGGGCAGTAAAGCTTTCACAGATTATTACAGACTCTCATTCTATGGTTGCACGGAACCCTGCTGCCCCAATTTTTCTCCTTCATGTTGCATATGTCCCATTGCTGCAGTCCTTGGATTATGGATCTTGACTGAGGAAGTCTGAGCAAATGCTTAGAACAAACAGCTGGATCTTGGAATAACTGGTTAGAAGCTGCAAACGCACATCAAGGGCGCCCTTTGTTATTTGCTAATGAAGGTGGCCCCTGAACTTGCTGTAGAATCAATTCAATGTCAACACAAGGATTAGATGGCCCGAGTCCCAGCCACAGAGAAGCAAAATAATATGAAAGCAATATCATATCTTTAACATATCCACAGTTCTCAATTTGAGCTGAACATGACCATACCCTGAAGATTTTTTTTTTTTTTTAGTTCCTCTTCTGAAGATCTTTTAAAATACATCCATACTCTATCTTTACCCCTAAACCATTTTATTTGAATGGTCTGGAGAGGGGTCCATGACTGAAGAGCAGTCAGGTTCAGAATCTGTGCCAGTGACTGTAGGTAAGTAATGATGCAACATCAGTGGAAAGTGAGGAATAATTATTGTGTAGATTTTACGACGAATAAACTCTATAGTGGGATTGAGCTGTTAAAATGTTTTCTTATAAGTCACTTCTCAATTATCCCTGCAAATCAAAGAGCCACTGAACCAGATAATATATGAGAGTTGATAAACAAAACAGCCATAAAATCTAAATTTGACTTTAGCAGTAAAATTCAGAAGAAAACTAATGAACACTTAGCATAAGCTAGACATTGAGTTAAAAGCTGTGAGGGACGCAGATGAATGAATAAATATAGCCACCATTTTAAAGGAGGTCCAATTCGTTCCTTCATGTTTGCATTAAGAATTAAGCTCTGTTGTGGGCATAAGATTAAAAATAGTGAAGACAACAGGTACTTTCCTTGCTCTCATGAAGTTTGCCTTCTATCAGAATAAAATGACGCCAGCGCGGGGTCACATTAATGAACTGCCAACAGTGGGGCCATGTCTGGAGTTCAGATTAGTTCAGGCTGGTCCCACATCCCACCCTCTACCATGGCTCACTTTACATTCCATTTCCTCTATGCTCCAAATAATCGTTTTGTACACTGTATAGGTAGGTGTTACTAGTTGCTCTTCCTAATTCCAACTCCCAAGAAATTTAATATAGTTGCCCTGTAAACAGCTTTGCCTTTCTACCATAAAAAAATCACACATCTTTTTAAAAAAATGAAATACAATGGGTATATAACATCGTGTAAGTCTAAGATATACAATGTGTTGATTCGATATGTTTATATATTGCAATGTGATTACCACTGTAGCATCGGCCATCACCTCCATCGTGCCACTTAATTGTCATTTCGATTTCGTAGTGAGGACACTTAAGACCTAGTCTTGTAGCAACTTTGAAGTATATAATATGGTGTTGTTGGCTATAATCACAATGTGTATTAGGTCTCCAGAACTTATTCACCTTCTAACTGCAATTTAGTACCATTTCCTCCACCTCCAGCCCCTAGGAACCACCATTCTACTCTCTGTTTCTGAAAGTTTGGCTTATTTAGATTCCACATATAAGTGATACCATATAGTATTTGTCTTTCTCTGTCTGACTTATCTCACTCGGCATAATGTTCTTAAGTTTCATCCATGTTGTTGCAAATGGCAAGATTTCTTTCTTTTTCATGACTGAATAATATTCCTGTGTGTATATGTGCGTGCATGCATGCCCATGTGTGTGTATCTCACATTTTTTAATTCATTCATCCGTAGACAGACACTTGTTTCCATATCTTGACAATTATGAATAAGGCTGCAATGAACATGGAAGTGCAGATATCTTTTTATATCCTATTTTTATTTCCTTTGAATATATACCTAAAAGCAGGATTGCTAGAACACATGGTAGTTTTCTTTTTAATTTCACTTTAAAATTTTATTTAAAAATTTTAACATTTTAACTGTTTTCCACTGTAACAGAACTGATTTGCATTCCCTCCAACAGTGCACAAGGGTTGCCTCTTCTCCACATCCTCGCCAACACTTGTTATCACGTGTCTTCTTGACGACAGTCATTCTAACAAATGTGAGGTGCCATCTCCTTGTGGATTTGTAATTCCCTGATAATTAATGATGTTGAGCATTCTTCATGTATCTGTTAGCTATTTGGAGGTCTTCTTTGAAAAAATATTCAGCTCTTCTGCCCATTTTTATTTTTTGCTATTGAGTCATATGAGTTCTTTTATGTGTTTTGGCCATTAATCCTTTTTCAGATATGTGGCTGACAGATATTTTCTCTCAATCTGTACACTGCCTTTTCATTTTGTTGTCTTTTTCGCTTGTGCTCTGCAGAAGCTTTGTAGTTTGATGGAGTCCTACTTGCTGATTTGTACTTTGTTGCTTGTCCTTTTGGTATCATCCAAAACATCACTGCCAAGACCAATGTCAATGTCTTTTTTCCCTATATATTCTTTTAGAAGGTTTATAATTTCGAGTCTTACTTTTAAGTCTTTAATCCATCTTGAATTAACTTTTGTGAGTGGTGTAAGACAGGAATCCAATTTCATCTTTTTGATGATATAATATTAGATACAGAAATTCCTAAAACTCAACCAAAAACCTGCTGGAACTAACTAATTGACAAATTCAGTAAATTTGCAGTAGAAAATCGACATAAAGGGGCACCTGGGTGGCTCGGTCGGTTAAGCATGTGACTTTGGCTTAGGTCATGGGTCCTGGGATGGAGTATTTCTCAACCTTGGCTGGACATTGAAATCACCTGGAGGAGCTGTAAAAAATATATACGTACATATCTGCTTGGGTCATATGCACAAAATTTTAATTCAGTTGTGGCTGGGGTATTAATATTTTTAAAAGCTCCCAAAGTGATCCTAATGTATAGCCAATATTGAGAACCAGTATAGTAAAAATAGTAGATTAACATGTCTTGGATCAATTATTAACATCTCTGTGTCTTAGTTTCTTATCTTTAAAATGAGAATAGTAATAGCATTTATTGCTTAGATATGAGGAATAAGAAAATGTATTCTGAAAGTGCTGAGAAATGTACTTGATATGTACAATTTTTAAAAAGTGTTTTATATTATCATTTTTAGTGAAATTACTTTTATGATTATGTTGCCCATCGTGAAAAGCAGTGCTTTCCTTTATTTGTCCCACATTTCAAATTTCCATAGGTAATTTTTCACAGAACCTTCCCGCACTGCGCTTCCCCCGCTCTGCCACCACACACAGTTAACGCACAAAACAACTCCAAATCACACACACAAATACATATAGTATTCTAGCATCCTAGACCATGTTAACACATTGTGCGTGATATTTATCATGTTGATTACTAGGTGTCCCAACTGTAGAGATGACCCTCAATAACAGAAACATCCTGATAGGATATGTGTTTCAGATTTCAAATGTGAAGTCTTTAGTATTACCACCTTGAACGGTTACTTCCCAATCATTTTCCCATTTGATAAGAATAAAGCCACCCTCAAGCTAGGTGGGTTTGAGATAAAGCAGCAGAAAGCTGATAACACATTTATGCCTCTCCTCCCTAAAATGCACCCTCCCCTGGCACATGCAGAGACTCTCACAGGCTCCGCTACAGATACTGAGATGACTTGGTGCACCCGTCTTAGCTCTACATGTGTACTACCTGCTCCATTTCCTCATCCCCTAACCTGGTATTACCCTTCCACTTCCTTCCAATTATGACCTAGTACATTCCCTATTTCTGGAATTTTTACCATTACCTTGTTTTATTTAATTTTATTTTTAAAGATTTTTATTTATTTATTTGAGAGGGAGGGCATGAACGGCTGTGGGAAGGGGCAGTGGGAGGAGGAAAAGCAGACTCCCCATTGAGCAGGGAGCCAGATGCAGGACTTGATCCCAGGACCCTGAGACCATGACCTGAGCCATAGTCAGACACTTAACTGGCTGAGCCACCCAAAGGTCCTTAGCACTACCTTATTTTATATCTTTTAAATTAATTGAATACTTTTCATAAGTTTTACATAATCTTGAAAACAAAAACAGAAAAAGCTGATGAGTGGAATAGGGTATAGTCAGAAACCAAGATCCTTTTCTAACACTGAAGAAGCCCTAAAGACCAAGCAACCCTCATTAATTATTTTTCTAAGCAAAATATTTTTATTTTTTTAGTCAATTTTCTTTTCCATTTAGTTGTTTTGCTGTTATAGGCAAGTACATCATCCATTCTGTTGTCTTGTCACTTGATGAGATAATGACAATGAGAAAGAGGTAGTATGGCCTACAGAAAACTAACTCAGAAGACCCTTCCGGTTTTAGTTCTGCCATTTTCACTAGCTATGCAAATTTGGGTGTCATTTTCTCTTTCCGGGGCTCACTTGTAAAACTGGTAGATTGGTAGAGACCACTTTTAAGTTTATTCCTAACACCCACAAGTTTCATGGGAGTCAATTTCTCAATTAGCCAGTGTTTGGGAAGGTCTAATACTTCACGTCCTTCTCCTTGGGGGTGAGATAAATGTCATGAAGAAGAAAAGGAGGCATAGGTCCACAAGATGCTTACAATGGGGTTGGAAAAATGGATCTGTACATGAAAAGTGAATTGACTGAATTTTGTTCATCTTTACTGCTTTAAGCCCACTACTGTCTACCCTTCACACTGATTACAATGAAACTCGGGAAAACACAAAAACTCTGAAACTCTGAAATCTAAAAAAAAAAAAAAAAAAAAAGTCAGTTGTGAAGTGAAGTCAAAATATAACAACAGCAAAGGGATAAGGTTTCTGTTCGAGTTTAGTTTGTTTGATTCTTTGGTTTTCTCTTACAGTTTTGCCCTAATATGGAGCCCTAATCGTGGAGACAGTGATGGTATTGTGGTTGAATAAAACTTCACCAGAAACCTTGTCTTTCTGATCAGAGAAATGGAAAAAAAAAAAAAAAAAAAAAAAAACCCTGGTGTCTGAAGAGTAGAGGAGAATCTTAGAGCAGATAAAGCTGTCTCCTAATCCAGTGTAGGAAGCTGCACACGTTTCAGCCAGTATTGCAACAGCTTCGAGAACTGAACTGAGATTTAAACCACTGTTCACAGAGGTGAGACCGACTTCACTGGTAAGCCCACCTGAACTGACCGCCTGCTAACAAGCAACTATGACAAGACCCAAACTTCTTTAGAGTAGAGCCCTGCAAACAACCGTCCACAGGCCAACTCTGACCTACTAAATTTTTTCACAAATAACATTTTCATGGAACACAGTCATGCCCATTCATTTATTTATCATCTTTGGCTGCTTTTGTTCTACAGCAGCAGATCTGAGAAGTGACGGAGACTACATGGTTCACAGCTTAAAACAATTACTGATGGGCCCTGGACAAAATATCTGCCAACTGCTGCTCTAGCAGATTGTAACAAGATCCCCAGATTGTATGACATAATATTCACATCAAGGGTAAAATAAAATATTTCTTGTCATACCAAAAAAAAAAAAAAAAGTGACTAATTCCCAAGTGAAAATAAAGTCAATAGATGCCCCAATGTTGAAACTCTCAAACTCAAATCAGCTTTTACTACTATATTCTATGAAATGAAGGAGAACATTTAAATGAATAAGAAGGTAGGCTTTATCTGCCTCAGGATAGAAACTATGAAAGAAACACAATGGAAATTTTAGAATTAATAAATACAGTATCTGAAATTTAAACAAAAAATCATTAGATATATTCAATAGAAGAGTGGAAATGACAGAGGAACTTGAAAACTTGTAGTTAATATATTTGAAAATGGATCAATAGAAATCATTATATCTAAACAACAGAGATAAAGTATCTTCAGATTAAGTTAACAGCGACTCAGAGACCTATCAGACAATAGGAAAAGGCATAGCATCCATGTTGTTGCAGTTCCAGAAGGAGAATGGAAAGAAATTAGTTTTTTTAAAAAGTTGAAGATAGAATGACTGAAAACTTTTCAAATTTGGTGAAAGACATGGATTTACAAATCCCAGAATCTCATCAAAACCCTAAATAGGGGTTTATAAGAAATAAAAAAAGAAGGACTACAATAAAAGAATAAACAATAATAAAAAAGGAAAGAAGGCAGGAAGAAAGTAAAAAAAAAAAAAAGAGAGAGAAAAAAAATCCAGACACAATATAACCACACTGATGAAAACTAAAGATAAGAAAACATATATATTGTAAAAACCCAGCGATAACAACATATGACACATAAAAGAACAATAATTCAAATGATGGCAGATTTCTCACCAGAAGTCATGGAGCACAGAGCATAGTTCTGATAGAAAAGAACTGCCAACTCCAGATACTAGATCCAGTAAAGACATCCTTCATGAATGAGGGTAAAATAAAGGTGTTTTAAGATAAAAACAAAGACTTGTTTTAGAAGAAATGCTAAAAGAAGTTCTTCATATGGAAGGAAAATAAGAGAAAAAAAATTCTGGAATAAAGGTGAAAAAAATCAGAAATAGTAAACACCAGAGCAAATATAATAAGACTTCTTTCCTATTATGCTCTTTAAAATAGATAAGACTGTCAAAAGTAAAATTATAACACTGTCTGATAGATATTTCAATGCAAAGCAGAAGTAATAATGTGACAACTACTACATAAAGGGAGAATGGTGAATGGATCTATATCATAAGGTTTCCACAATTTATTTGAAGTGGCAAAACAGTAACTCTGAGTAGATTGTGGAAAGTTAGGTATCCCTAGAAGAACTACAGATGGATGGATGGATGATGGATGCATGGATAGATAGATAGATAGATAGATAGAGTCCAAAACCCATAGGTAACTAAAATGGAATACTACAACACATTCAAATAAAAATATATAAATTAAAAAAAATGAAAACAGAAAAAAAACAGAGAGGGCAAAGAGAAAACTGATGATTAAATGGTAGAACTAAATCCAACCACTAGCTATAATTATGTTAAATGTGAATAGTCTAACCTCAGCAATTAAAATAAATAGATTTTCAGATTTTGTATTTAAAAACAGACACAATTAGGGTGTCTGGGTGGCTCAGTTGGTTAAGCATCTGCCTTCAGTTCAGGTCATGATCCACTGGGCTCCCTGCTCAGCAGGGAGTCTGCTTCTTCCTCTTCCTCTGCCTCTCCCCCCCTGCTTGTGCTCTCTCATTCTCTCAAATAAATAAATAAAATCTTTTTAAAAAATAAATAAATAGACAGAATTATATAATATCTACAAAAGCCTTACCTTAAGTATAATAATATAGGCAAATTAAAAGTTGAAGGATCTTAAAAAACACACTCTAAATATTCAGTAGGTGAACGATGAATGATGAAATTTAAGAGTATTTAAGAGTATGAGGGGTGGAGTTGCACATCAGTCAGGTCCTACAACTCTGGCATGGCACTCACAAACAGAAAGGATATCATAATCATAAAGACCTCCCTGAAGAACAAGAGGTCCAAGTCACACATCAGGTTCCACAGACTACGGGACCTGCAACAGGAAGATGAGTTCCCATAATGTGTGGTTTGAAAAACAACTGGGCCAGGAGAGCCAGAGGGCAGTAGAAAATCCACGATTCCACTCTTTAAAGGGCACAAGCACAATCTCACTTGCTCCCCATCCCAGGGCAGAGGAAGCAGTTTGAAAAGTGCCTGGGTTACATATAAAGGAGATCCATTGACTAATTTTAGGACATGTGCCAAAGGGGTAGAGATCTGTTGAAACATTCTCCAGGGACAGAAGCACTGGTGGGCACCATTTTTTTTTTTTAACTTTCCTTGTGCCTAGGTACAATTTCTAACACTTTCCATCTACTATGCCAACAGAATTCACATCACCTAGGATTCCCCTGGGGATTTGAGCTGCCCAAACTGCCCACCCCCCAGGTCCTCTTCTGAAGCTTGACACACCTGGTAGGTTCCTTATTGTGCACCAGAGCCCCTCTCAAGTGCCCTTCCCTTGGGGGCCAATCTTGCACACTAATGAGCCCACAATAGTTATGGCCAGACCTCTCAGCCAGATGGGTTGGGAGCCAACCCAGTAGTAATTCTGGTAGAACCTCATAGACAGCTACACCAGGGAAGAGATGCATACACCAGTGAGTCTACACCAGTCACACCAGCCACAATAGGAAAGCGCATGCAGCCCATCCAGGGGCCATTGCTAAGGTAGCTGGTTCAAGTGACCAGGCGAGTTTGCCGTACTGGGCCCCAAAAGACACCTTCTGTATAAAGTCACTACTCCAAGACTAGGACATTCAACTGATCTACCTAATACATAGAAACGAACAGAAAGCCAAAAGAGGAGGGAGAGGAATACGTTCCAAACAAAAGAAGAAAAAAAAACTCAGAAGAAGAACTAAGAGAAATGGAGATAACCATTCTACCAGATACTGAGTTCAAAGTAATGGTCATACACAAGGTACCAAACTCAGAATAATAAAAAATGAACACAGTGAAAACTTTGACAAAAAGAAAATATTAAAAAGAATCAATCCGAGTGGAATAATTTAATCACTCAAGTGAAAAATACATGGGAAATCAATAGCAGATTAGGTGATGCAAAAGAATGGATCAGAGACCTATAAGACACAGTATGAAAATCTTCCATTCAGAACAGCAAAAAGAGAAAAAAAAATAAATGAGAATGGCCTTAGGGATCTCTGGGACAACGTCAAGCATACTAACATTCACATGATAGGGGTCCCAGAGAAAGACAGAAAGAAAGGGAGAAAGAAAATATTGGAAAAAATAAAGGCTTAAAACTTCCCTAACCTAGTGAAGGAAACAGACATCCAAGTCAAGAAAGTACAAAGAATTCCAAACAAGATGAACCCAGAGACCCGCAACAAGACACGTCATAATCAGAGTGTCAGCAGTTAAAGATAAAGAGAGAATCTTCAGAGCAGGAAAAGAAAAAATTAACTAGTTATATAAAGAGCACCTTCATAAGACTAACAGCTGATTTTTCAGCAGAAACTTACAGGTCAGGAGGGAGTAGCATATTTTCAAAGTACTTAAACAAACACAATCTCTACCCAGATTCTCTGCCCAAGAATCTCTACCCAGCAAGGTTATCACTCAGAACTGAGAGAGGGATAAGGAATTTCCCAGACAAGTAAAAGCTACAGGAGTTCATTAACACCAAACGGGCCTTGCAATTAATGTTAAAGGGACTTTATTTTTTAATGGAAAAGTAAGGGCCATAACTAAGAACAAAATATACATGAAAGAAAATCTCACTAGTAAAGGCAACATATAGTAAGGGTAGTGGATCAGGCAGCTACATGGCTGGTACAAAGGTTAAAAGACAAAAGTAGCAAAATCATATAGACCTAAACGAATTAATAAAGGGATACAAAAAATATAAGATGTAAAATATGACATCTAAAACATGGGAGGGGAAGAATAAAAATGCAGTACTTCCACAAAGCCTTTGAACTTGACCATTAACTTAAAATAGACTGCTATATACATAAGATGTTATATAGGAATCTCATAGTAGCCACAAACCAAATACCTAAAAGATACACAAAAAATAAAGAGAAAAAAATACAAACATAAAACTAAAGTCGCCAAGTCACAAGGGAGGAAAGCAAGGGAAAAAGAAAAGAACAGAGGGAAACGACAAAAACAACCAGAAAACAATCAACAAAATGGCAGTAAGTATATACCCATCAATAATTATTTTAAATGTAAACAGACTGTATGCTCCCATCAAAAGCTACAGAGCAACTAAATGGATAAAAGCAAAAACAAACCAAAAACCACAACACCTATAAATATATGCTTCCTACAAGAGACTTACTTCAGATCTAAAGACACACATTGACTAAAAGTGAAAGAATGGACAAAGATATTCTATGCAAATGGATATGAAAAGAAAGGGGTAAAAATCCATCAGACAAAATGGACTTCATTTTATTTATTTATTTTTATTTAGAGAGAGAGAAAAAAAGGGGGGGAGTGCAGAGGGAAAGGGAGAGAGAGAATTGTGGAGCTTGACACAGGGCTTCATCTCAAATCCTGAGATCTTGATCCGAGCCGAAATCGACAGTCAGATTCTCAACTGCCTGAGCCTCCCAGGCACCCCAGACAAAATGGACTTTTATTTAAAACAAAGGCTATAACAGAGACAAAGATGGCATTATATAATGATAAAGGGAACAATCCAACAAGAGGATGTAACAATTATAAATATCTACAAACCCAACATAGGGGCAACTAAACACATAAAGAAAATTAACAGACATAAAGGAAAAAATTGACAATAATATAATAATAGTAGGGAATTTTAGCACTCCACTTATATCAATGACTAGATCCCTCAGACAGAAAAGCAATAAGGAAATATTGGCTTTAAATAACACATTAGACAAGATGGGCTTCATAGATACATACGAAGCATGTCATCCCAAAACAGCAGAATACATATTCTTTTCAAGTGTGTACGGAACATTCTCAGAGATAGTTCACATGTTAGATCACAAAGAAAGTCTCAACAAGTTTAAGTACATTGACCTCAAGTATTTTTCCAATTACAACATTATAAAACTGGAAATCAATTACAAGAAGAAAACTGGGAAAAACCCCACAAACATATAAAAACTAAGCAACATACTTCTAAACAACCAATGGGTCAATTAAGAAATCAAAGAGGAAAAAAAATACTTAAGACGAATGAAAATGGAAACATAATAATCCAAAATCTATGGAATGCAGCCAAAGCACATTCAAGAAAGAAGTTTATAGTGACATAGATCCACCTCAAAAAATAAGAAAAATCTCAAATAAATAACTTCAACCTCCAACTATAAAAACTAGAGGAACAAACAAAGCCCAAAGTTAGTAGAAGGAAGGAAATAATAAAGGTCAGAGTGGAAATAAATGAAATACAGATGAATAACACAATAAAAAAGAACAATGAAACTAAGAGTTGGTTCTTTGAATAGATAAGCAAAATTGATAAAGCATTAGCCAGACTTATCAAGAAAAGAAAAGAAAGAGGGCCCAAATAAAATCAGAAATAAAAGGTAAGTTACAATTGATACACAGAAATACAAAGGATCATGAGACACTATTATGAATAATTATAAGCCAACACGTGGGTAAACCTAGAAGAAATGGATAAATTCCTAGAAACATATAATCTTCTAAGACTGCATCAAGAAGAAATAGAAAATCTGAATGTACCAAGTACCAGAAATAAGATTTAATCAGTAATCAAAAACTTCTCAACAAAAATCCAGAGCTAGATGGCTTCACAGGTGAATTCTACCAACCAAAACCGGATGAAGATACCACACACACACACACACACACACACACACACA
Organism: Ursus arctos; assembly: GCF_023065955.2. Lineage (NCBI taxonomy): Eukaryota > Metazoa > Chordata > Mammalia > Carnivora > Ursidae > Ursus > Ursus arctos. The sequence goes on along the minus strand of NW_026622897.1, from coordinate 22,257,699 downwards.
CACACTACAGACCAACATCCCTGATGAACACATATTCGAAAATCTTCAACAAAATACTAGCAAACCAAATTCAACAATATATTAGAGGAATCACACAACGAGATCAAGAAGAATTCATCCCACAGATGCAAGAATGGTCCATCACCCACAAATCAATCAACATAATACATCACATTAACAAAAAATAAGGAAAAGAATCAAATGATCATCTCAACAGATGAAGAAAAAGAAAATATAATATCCATTTATGATAAAAATTTCAGCAAGGTGGGTAGAGAGGGAACATACCTCAATATATGAAAGGTCATATATGACAAACTCACAGCTATTATCATACTCATTGGTGAAAAGCTGAAACTTTTCCTCTAAGATCAGGAAGAAAACAAGGATGGCCACTTTCACCACTTTTAGTCAACACAGTAGTGGAAGTCCTAACCACAGTAATTAGACAAAAAAATGAAATAAAATGCATCCAAATTGGAAATGAAAAATTTAAACTGTCACTATTTTAGATGACATTATACTATGTAGAGATAATACCAAAGACTGTGCCAAAAAACTATTAGAATTAATAATGAAAGTAAAGTTGCGGGATACAAAATTAATATACATAAATCTGTTGCAATTATATGCACTAACAATGAAATATTGGGGGGAAATTAAGAAAATAATCCCATTTACAACTGCATCAGAAAGAGCAAAATACCCAGGAATAAATTTAACCAGGGAAGTTAAAGAACTATATTCTGGAAACTACAAGGCATTGATGAAAGAAAAGAAACTGAGGGGCGCCTGGGTGGCACAGCGGTTAAGCGTCTGCCTTCGGCTCAGGGCGTGATCCCGGCGTTACGGGATCGAGTCCCACATCAGGCTCTGCTATGAGCCTGCTTCTTCCTCTCCCACTCCCCCTACTTGTGTTCCCTCTCTCGCTGGCTGTCTCTCTGTCGAATAAATAAATAAAATCTTTAAAAAAAAAAAAAAAAAAAAAGAAAGAAAAGAAACTGAAAACAACACAAATTAATGGAAAGATTTTTAATGCTCATGGATTGGAAGAATTAATATTGTTAAAACGCCCATATTAACCAAAGCAATCTTCAGATTCAATGCAATCTCAATCAAAATACCAATAGTATTTTTCACAGAACTAGAACAAAAAAATTCTAAAATTTGTATGGAACCAAAAAAAAAAAAAAAAGCACAGAATAGCCAAAGCAATCATGAGAAAGAAGAAAGCTGGCTGTATTATGCTCCTTGATTCCAAACTATACTACAATGTTATAGTAATAAAAACAGGAAGATAGGAGTGCCTGGGTGGCTCAGTCAGTTAAGCATCTGCCTTCGGGTCAGGTCATGATCCCATGGTCCTGGAATCAAGCCCCACTTCAGTTTCCCTACTTAGCACTCTCTCACCTTCTCTTCCACTCCCCCCTGCTTGTGCTCACTCTCCTGTCTTTCTCTGTCAAATAAGTTAATTTAAAAAAACCAGTAAGATACTTTGCACAAAAAACAAATACATATATCAGTGTTACAGGGTAGAGAGTCTAGACATAAACCCACACATATTGTCAAGTAATCTTTGCCAAAGGAGGTAAAAATATACAATGGGGAAAAGATAATGTCTTCAATTTATGATGCTAGGAAAACTGGACAACTACATGCAAAAGAATGAAACTGGATCATTTTCTTACACTATACACAAAAGTAAACTCAAATTGATTAAAGACCTAAATGCGAGACCTGAAACCATAAAACTCTTAAAAGAAAACAAAGATGGGGGGGGGGGGGCTTGGGTGGTTCAGTGGGTTAAGAGTCTGACTCTTGACTTTGGCTCAGGCCATGATCTCAGGGCTGTGAAATTGAGCCCTGCATTGGGCTCTGTGCTGAACATGGAGCCTGCTTAAGATTCTCTCTCTCCCTCTCCTACTAGCCTCCGCCTCCCAAAAAATCAACAAAAACATAGTAATCTCTTGGGCATTAGCTTTAGCAATGTATTTATGGATATGCCTCCTCCAGCAAAGGCAATGAAAGCAAAAATAACTAATCGGACTAAATCAAACTAAAAATCTTTTGTCCAGTGAAGAAAACCATCAAAACAAAAAGGCAACCTACTGAATACTAGAAGATCTTTACAAATGATATAACTGATAAGGGGTTAAAATGCAAAAGATATAAAGAATTCACACAATTCATTATGAAAAAAAACAGTCCAATTAAAATATGAGCAGAGGATCTAAGTAGACATTTCTCCAAAGAAGACATACAGATGTCCATTAAACACACTAAAAGTTGCTCAAAGAAATGAATGCTCACCAAGGAAATGCAAATCAAAACCACAATGAGATGTCACCTCATGCTTGTTAGAATGGCTATTATCAATGGGATGATGTGGAGAAAAGGGAATGTTTGTGCACCGTTGAGGGGAAAATGGTGTAGGCACTAAGGAAAAGTGTTGAACTTCATAAAAAAATTTAAAATTGAACTACTATACAACCCAGCAATCCCACCTCCCTGTATTTATTTAAAGAAAATGAAAACACTAATTTGAAAAGATGTATGTAGCTCTATGTTCATTGCAGCATGATTTATAATAGCCAAGATATGGAAGCAGCCTATGTGTCCATTGACGGATGGATGGATAAAGAAGATGTGGTATATATAGGCACACATACACATATACACAATGGAATGTTACTCAGCCATAAAAGAGAAGGAAACCTTGCCATTTGTGACAAAGTGGATGAACCTAGAGGGCATTATGCTAAGTGAAATGTCAGACCAAGAAAAACAAGGAGTCAGATCAAGAAGACTATGATGATTTCATTTATATGTGATATCTTTTTTTTTAATTATTTTTTTTAAGATTTTATTTATTTATTCGACAGAGATAGAGACAGCCAGCGAGAGAGGGAACACAAGCAGGGGGAGTGGGAGAGGAAGAAGCAGGCTCCTAGCAGAGGAGCCTGATGTGGGGCTCGATCCCACAACGCCGGGATCACGCCCTGAGCCGAAGGCAGACGCTTAACCGCTGTGCCACCCAGGTGCCCCTATATGTGATATCTTAAAAAAAAAAAAAAGCAAACAAAATAAAACAGAAATGGACTCATACATATAGAGAACAGTTACCTGGCTGCTAGGGGTATGGGGGATGTGGGGGGGAGGCAAAATAGGGGAAGGGGATTAAAAAGTACCAAGTGCCAGTTATAAAATCAATGGGACACCAGGAATGAAATGTGCAGCACAGAGAATATAGTTCGTAATATCATAACAACTTTGTTAGTGACAGATGGTAAGTAGCTTTATCATGCTGATGACTTTGTAATGCATATAAATGTTGAATCACTATGTTGTACACCTGAAACTAATACAACATTGTATGTCAACTACACTTCAATAACAAGATAAAATAGAACAAAATCAATGAAATTAAAAGCAGGAAAACAATTGAGAATATCAATGAAACCAAAGGCTTTTCTTTATAAAGATAAATGAAATTGGTAAGCCTTTTGACAGACGAACAACGAAACAGAAAACACGTTACTACCACAGTGAAACAAGAGAGGATGCATGTACAGCCCCACATACAGGGAAAGGATAATAACACAATACTACAAACAATATTACCCAAGAAAATTTGGTAACTTAGATGAAATGGATGAAATTCTTGAAAGGCAATAAACTATCACAATTCAGGTATGAACAAATGATCACCTGAACAAATCTGTTACATAAGTTGAAGTTGTACCCACGATTCCTCCTGAGGAGAAAATTACACAACCCTACGGTTTCAGAGAAAATCCTTTTAAGAATGTAAGGAAAAAACATCACCAATTTTATAAAATCTCTTCCAGGTAATAGAAGAGAAGGAAACACTTTTCTTCCTATTATGAGGTCAGGATAACCTTGATTTCAAGACCAAATAAAAGAAATGCAAGAAAAGAAAGCTAAAGACCAATACCCCTCATGAACTTATATGTAAGAAATTTCAGCAAAATATTTGCTAATCACAATAATCAAGATAGTGTGGTACTGGGGGGTGCATGGGTGGTTCAGTCGGCTAGGCAACAGACTCTTGCTTTTGGCTCAGGTCATGATCTCTGGGTCATGACATCGAGCCCTGCATTGGGTTCTGTGCTGGGTGTGGATCCTGCTTAAAATTCTCTCCCTCTCTCTCTGCCCCCACCCCACTCTGACTATCACTCTCTCTAAAAAAGAAAAAGAAAGAAAGAAAGATTTGCTTTTAAGATAGTGTGGTACTGAAGGAAGAATACTCACATAGATCAGTGGAACTGAATAGATGATACAGAAATCTACACAAATACCCCTGAATGATTTTTGCAAAGTAAAAAAGCAATTCAGTGGAGAAACTGTATTCTCTTTAACAAACAGTGTTGCAACAATTGGACTTCATACACACCCCATGACAAAAAATATATATATCATCAACCAAAATTTCTCATATATAAAAATTATACAAAATGGATGAATGATTTGAAACTTTAAAAATTACAAAAATTTAAGAAGAAAACATGGGCAAATATCTGTATAATCTAGGGTGAGGGAAAGAGTTGTTAGACGTGATAGCAAAAGCAGCACCCATAAAAGAAGAACTGATATGTTGGTAATCTCATCAAAATTTAAAATGTCTAATATACAAAAAAAATGCAAGAAAATAAAAAGCCCAATCTCAAAAGAGAATATTTTCAAATCACATACTGGACAAAAGACTTCTATCTAGTCTATCTAGACTAGGAAAAAAAAAAAACACTATTAACTCAACAGTAAGAGAACAAATAATCCAATTAGAAAATGGGAAAAAAAACTTGAACAGACATTTAACCAAAGAGTACCTATGGATGGCAAATAAGCACATGAAAAGATGTTCAGCATCATTAACTACTGAAGAAAAGTAACTTAAACCTATGATGATACCACTACACCTCTATTAGAAGGACTAAAATCCAAAATGCTAGCAATACTAAGGGCTGGTAAGGATGTAGTAAGACTGAATCCACTGCTAGTGGGAATGAAAAATGATTGCAAACATTCTGGAAAACAGCTTGGCAATTTATTGACCCAGCAATCACACCCTTGGGTATTTAACTTAGAAAAATTAAAAAATAAAAATCATGTTCACATAAAAGCCTGTACATGAATGCTCATAACAGCTTTACTTGCAACAGACAAAACCGGAAACAACTCAGAAGTCCTTCATGTGGTAAATGGATGAACTGGTATATCCATACAATGGACCGCTGCTTAAAAATACAAAGGAAGAATCTTTCTATACAAGCAACAACTTAGATGGATCCCAAATGACTTATGCTGAGTGGGAATGGAAAAGGCCAACGGCCAAGATACTTAATATATGATTCCGTTTATGTAACACTCTCTAACTGACAAAATGAAAACAATGAACAATCAGCTGTCAGGGCTTTATGGGTGGAGACAAATTGTAATTTCCAATCTGATGGAACAGTTTTGTAGCCTGCTTGTGATGGTGGTTACACACATGTATATGGAGGATAACATTTCATAGACTCTCTCATACACACAATGCATACTAAATCTGAATAAATCCAGTTTACTTAATGGTATTGTACTAGGTCACTTTCTAGGTTTTGATGACTGTATTGTGGTTACATGTTATCACTGAATGAAGCTGAAAGGTACACAGGAACTCTCAGTAATATTTCTGCAACTTCTTTATGACTGCTAGCTAAGTCGTTCAAAATCTTCAGTTGTTCCAGTAAAATGATTTCTTTAAGTATAATTCTTACAACATAACTGTAGAATCTTTTTATTGGAAAGGATAAAATACTGATAAGAGTAAAACATCTAAACAAATGGGAAAACATAATGTGTTCATGGACAATTAGATTCAATATACTTAACATGCCAATTGTACCAAAATTAATCTATACTTTTAATGCGATCTCAATGAAAATCCCAAGAGAATTTATTTTTTACTAGAGATGTACAAGCTAATTCTAAATTTATATGGAAATTAAACCAATTTTAAACTAAATAACAAAGAAGACTCACACTATCCAAATTGCCCCAGCAACTAAACATTGTCGTGTTTGTGAATGGATAGACAAAAACAATGGAACTGAATAGGGTCCAGTTACTGATCCATATAAATATAGAAATTGATATTTTTGGCATTTGATATCTTCCATTTTACTTTTCAAAATTATTCCTTTAGTCTGACTTTTTTTTTTAATCTATTGAGGTGAAATTCACATAAGTGTTACTGTAAGTGGACAATTCAATGACATTTAACACATTCACAATATTGGGCTACCACCACCTCTATTAATTCCGGAACATTCCCATTACTCCAAAGTAAAGTCATGAAGTGATTTCTCTCTATTTGTACTCCTCACTTAAACCCCTGGCAAATACCAATATATATTATCTATATCATCTATATATAGATAATATATTTTCTATCTAAATAATATTAATCATAACTTACCAATGGTCTGTGACCATATATAGATATATAGATATATAGATATGGATATACAAGTATAAATAATATATAGGTAATATATATCTTTAGTTTTATCCAAAATTTATAAATGAATTTATCATAGATGTTATTTATTATCTATATATAAATACAATAAAATAATTTCATAAAATGCAAAATAGAGTGCATGCATAGCATCTACTGAAAATAGGAAATATATGTGAGCTTAAACTTTTATTTTAGTTACACAGTTTTCTATGTATAAGTATATGCTGGGCTATAATATACACATAATATGTTTCTTGCTGCAAAATGATCCAATTTATTTGAAAGCCATTGCTCTCAGACCACAGTAAACTAAGCAACAAAAGGTCTGTGCAGCCCACTAAAAATGCCAAAACCAGAAGAACCAGATTTTCTGTCCTATACACACAAGTCCAGGCTGTTAACCGCTCTGATAGGCTCATACTCTGGTGCCTTCTCTTTTCAGATCTGCAGCCAGGCAACACTCTTTATTTAAAAGAACTTAACCAACTTCTTAAATTACTCGGTAAGCCTGGGAATTCTGGTAGTGGCTTCCCTGATATTTATAGCACTGCCATTCACCCAGAAGTTGTTTTCCCATCTTTCAAATCTTTATTCTGCATCCTTAACATAGAGCAACCTCTTCAGCAATAATATGGGGATCCTATTTCCCCTGCCTGATCCATTATTCCCAGTCTAGCAGAGCAATGTCAGGATGAACCTGTAGATACAAGTGAATTTCATACTGTAATTTCCAAAAGGTGGCTAGTTTATTTTAACTATATATGTACAAGGTGTTCGTATTCATTTACTATAGTACCTAGGAAATTATGATGTCTTCTAAGAGTAAGTCTGTAATTATCCTGCAACGACTGCTTTGTACATGTCTCTCCCAGATCAGCTTTTTAAGTTTTTGAAGTTGAGAAAATAACATTTGAACTAAGAAAGTTGAAACTGTCAGCAAAAAAAAAAGAGGGGTTTTGTTTTTTCATTTTTTGTTTTATTTTACAAAACTACCAAAAATAATAGGGATGAAAGAAAATGAGTACATATGAAAAGCAAGATGTATGTTTTTGGTAAGAGGTATGAGAAGTGGAGATATATTTTTGGTAAGGAAGGAAAAAGAAAGATAATTTTGTCCTAAAGTAGAATGTTCTAGAATAAGAAAGAAAAAAGATCAGCAAAACCTTAATGGATATAGAAAGTTGTAGAAGGTTTACAGAAAGGAATCTTGTGAAAGGAAGTATATGTGTGGTCAAGTGATTAAGGTTAAAATGATTTATTTAAGTTAAAGAAAATGAGGGGCGCCTGGGTGGCACAGCGGTTAAGCGTCTGCCTTCGGCTCAGCGTGATCCCGGTGTTCTGGGATCGAGCCCCACATCAGGCTCCTCCGCTGTGAGCCTGCTTCTTCCTCTCCCACTCCCCCTGCTTGTGTTCCCTCTCTCACTGGCTGTCTCTATCTCTGTCGAATAAATAAATAAAATCTTTTAAAAAAATGAAAAAAATTAGTATCAAAAACACAGTAGTACAAAATTAGACTTTGGTTTTCTCTCTGTTAAAAGGAGAAAGTTTTCTTAGATTATTGGTCTGCTCTTAGCAAATTTTAAACAAAGTAATCTTCCTAGAAAACAAAAATTCTGTTTTGTCTTCATTGGATCTTTGATTACTTGAGAAAATTAAATCTTCTCTATTAAAAGAGCAAATTTTTAACAACTATACAGCTTTTCGTACATGTTAAATTTTGTGGTAAGCACTGTCAAATAACAAGTGATGCTAAACTTTCTTTAGGAAACTTTATATGAAAGTTATTTATATAAATGTTCCAGAAGTTGAATGTTCTTGGGAATCAGATGTTTATCTTATATAGTGTTATCAGCCATGATCCCAGCCATTGTCTTAAAATATTATATATCGTGGAAATAACCAAATTTCCTTGTCAATTGCATTATGTGAAGTCTCATCTCATTTTTAACCATTGCCAATTTTTAACTTTTTTGGTTTCTGATAACTTTTAAGGTTGTAACACTGGAGTAGGTTAGCGTCTCCAAAGCTTTGATGGAAAACTGAAAAATTCATAAAACCGCTAACAAACTATCAAGCTCAAAAAGAATTAGTTACAGGAGACTAACTAATGAAGATGTCTATAATTTTTATGACTTTATTCAAAACATTGCTGGTTCCTCTTAATGGTTTGCTTTCCAGATGTAAGGGACATCCTTTTCTCCTTCCCTTTAAGCTAACTATACTTACAGCAGTTTAGTAAAGTGTATTTTTACAACAAAGGTTAACAATGTATGTATTTATGGAAGTGCAGTAAGAATCAGTTCTCTTTGTAAGAGGACACAATTAGATAAGTCCTTGGCTTGGCTTCTTAGCCTAAACAGATTTTTAAAAGTCCAATTTGAGGGGCACCTGGGTAGCTCCCTTGGTTAAGCATCTGAATCTTGATTTTAGCTTAGGTCATGATCTCAGGGTCACAGGATCAAGCCCCATGCCACTCCACTTATAGGGGAATCTGCTTCTCCCCCTCTTCCTCTGCCCCTCCCCTGGGTCTCTATCCCTCTCCCTCTCTCTCTCTAATAAATAAATTTTTTTAAAAAATGTCCCATTTGAGATTCCTTATGATAAGTTCCAACAAAGCAGGCTTTTTGTTTTTTGTTGTTGTTCGTTTGTTTAAGAGAGAGAGCATGAGGTGGGGAAGGGGCAGAAGTAGAGAGAGAATCTTTACCAGGCTCTACACCCACTGTAGAGCCTGATGCAGGGCTCGATCTCAAGACCCTGAGATCATGACCTAAGCTGAAATCAAGAGTCAGATGCTTAACCGATTGAGCCACCCAGGCACACCTCCAACAAAGCAGTTTTATTTATTTATTTTTAAGAATTTATTTATTTATTTGACAGAGAGAGTGAGAGAGCACAAGCAGGGGGAGAGGCAGAGGGAGAAGCAGACTCCCCGCTGAGCAGGGAGCCCAATGTGGGGCTTGATCCCAGGACTCTGGAATCATGACCTGAGCCAAAGGCAGATGCTTAACCAACTGAGCCACCCAGGCACCCCAACAAAGCAGTTTTAAAAGAAACCTATAGATCGATCACTATTCTTGCTGTGTTTATATAAATAATCAGGCCAAGTCTCCTAAAACTAGACTTAACATGCAAACAAATAAGTCTTGCTACAGTGTTTTTGATGTAAATGGAAATGATTACTGAAAGCAAATTATACTTCACTAATACACCTTTGTGGATATCAGATTTAGTGCCTTTGGCTGTCTTTGAGGTTTCATATTCTACCAGCAAAGTGAACTGAATTCTTAATTCTTCTAGTCTCCTCCAGTATTTGGCTAAAATGTCCAAACTAACACTTCCAATTTTCTCTCACTCCTCTGACTCAGAATCACTATAAAGTTAAAACTGCCCTCTTCCCAAAGCCATGCAAACTAAAACCAGACAACTCGCTGTAAACTTCAGAGAAGTCACCACAACAGCTCCTGCGTGGACAACCTCTGCACCTGTCGCTTTGTGGCCACACAGAAAGATCACCCGACATCACACTGCAAACCAGGAAAATCTGCGTGACGGCCACTGTCCTCATTGCATCTAAAGATGCTTAGAATCCGACATTTAGAAATCTTCTCAACTGGCTGCTCTCCAAACTCAGGGAACTGAATTCATCATTTGCTCAAATGATTAACTTTTAATTTTATTTGTTTGTTTTCATAGAAATGCCTCTCATGAAATGACCTGATTGCTCACATCAGATAGAGGCCCAGTTTAGGTGAAATCCCACCTGCCAAACCGGCCCCTGAAATACAACATCCTCAAGTTCATTCCTTCCTAAGTAATCATGAGGATATGTGTTTGCTAATGTAAGCACACTTCCTTTTATTGTGTTTTGTTTTACTGTGCATCGTAAATATTGCACTTTTTACAAATTGAAGGTTTATGGCAATCCTACATCAAGCAAGTCTATTGATGACATTTCTCCAACAGCTTTTGCTTACTTCATGCTTCTGTATCACATTTTGGTAATTCTCACAATATTTCAAACTGTGCATTATTATTATTTTTGTTAAGGCAATATGTGAGCAAACTTCACTGACAAATGTTGAATGTGTTCCGACTGCTCCACCGATCAGCAGATCCCCACTTCTTTCCCTCTCCTCAAGCCCCCCTACTCCCTGAGACAACAATATTGAAAGTAGGTCAATTAATAACCCTACAATGGCCTCTCGGTGAAAGGAAGAGCTACACATCTCTCACTTTAAGTCAAAAGCTAGAAATGATTAAGCTCAGTGAGGAAGGCACATTGAAAGCCTAGAAAAACGAAAAGCTATGCCTCTTGCACCAAACAGCCGAATTGAGAATGCAAAGGAAAAGTTCTTGAAGGAAATTAAAAGTGCTACTCCAGTGAACACACGAATGATAAGAAAACGAAACAGCCTTATTGCTGATATGGAGAAAATTTTAGTGGTCTGATTAGAAGATCAAACCAACCACAATATTCCCTTAAGCCAAAGCCTAATCCAGAGCAAGGCCCTAACTCTCTTCAATTCTGTGAAGGCTGAGGGAGGGAAGGAAGCCGCAGAAGGAAAGTGTGAAGCTAACAGAGGTTGGTTCATGAGGTTTAAGGAAGGAAGCCGTCTCTATAACAGAGGTGCAAAGTGAAGCAGCAGTTGCTGGTGTAGAAGCTGCAGCAAATTATCCAGAAAGTCCTGCTATGCTAACTAACAACAGATTTACACTGTAGTATAAAACAGTCCTCTATAGAGAGAAGACGCCACCTAGGACTTTCATAGCTATAGAGAAGTCAATGTCTGACTTCAGGGCTTCTAAGAACAGCTTATTTTGTGAGGGGCTAATGCAGCTTGTGACTTTAAGCTGAACCCAAAGCTCATTTACCACTCCAAAAATCATAGGGCGCTTAAGAGTTATGCTAAATGCACTCTGCCTGTGCTCCATGAATGGGAGAACAAGGTCTGGATGAGAGCACACCTGTTTATAAAATGGGTTCCTGAATATTTTAAGCCCACTGTTGAGCCTTACTACTTAGAAAAAAGATTCCTTTCAAAATATTACTGCTTACTGACAATACATGTCATCTGAGAGCTCTGATGGAGATGTGCAACGAGATTCATGTTCTTTTCATGACTACTAATATAACATTCATTTTGCAGCCCTTGGTTCAAGGAGTGATTTCAACTTTCAAGTCTTATTATTTAAGAAATACATTTCATAAGCCTATAGCTGCCGTGGTTCCTCTGATGGATCGGGACAAAATAAATTGAAAACATTTTGGAAAGGATTGACCATTAATGGATGCCATTAAGGACATTTGGGATTCATGGGAAGAGGTCAAAATATCAACATCAGCAGGCGTTTGGAAGAAGTTGATTCCAACCCTTGCGGATGACTTGGAGGGGTTCAAGAATTCAGTGGAGGAAGTCCCTGCAGATGTGGTGGAAACAGCAAGAGGACTAGAATTAGAAGTGGAGCCTGAAGATGGGACTGAATCACTGTAATCTCCCAGGAACTTTAACAGAGGAGAAGTTGCTTCTACGGATGAACAAAGAAATTGGTTTCTTGAGATGGACTCTCTTAGTGAAGATTCTTTGAAGACTGTTGAAATGACAGCAAAGGATTTAGAACACCACCTGAACTGAGTTGTTAAAGCAGTAGTAGGGTTTGAGAGGACTGAGTTCAATTTTGAAAGAAGCTCTCCTGTGGGTAAAATGCTATCAAACAGCATCACATGCAGCAGTGAAATCATTCATGACAGGAAGAGTCAATTAATTCAACAAACTTCATTATTGTATTATTTTAAGAAATTGCCGCAGCAAAACCTTCCTAATCAGTCAGCAGCCATTGACATCCAGGCAAAACCTTCTGCCAGCAAAAAGATTACAACTCACTGAAAGCTCAGATGATGGTTTACATTTTTTTACCAATTAAGCATTTTTAAGGTATGTACATTGTTTTTCTGGACAAAATGCTATTGCACATTTAATAGACTACAGGGCACTTATAAACCTAACTTATTTTATATGCACTGGGAAACCAAAAATCCATTTGACTCACTCTAGTGCAATAGTTGCTTTATTGTGCTGGCCTGGAACTGAACTCGCAGTATCTCCCAGGTATGCCTGTATGTCATGCTGAGTGTATGTAAATAACTAAAATAATCTGTAAATTGACTTACAGTGGTAAAACCTGAATCTGATTATAATCCATTTTATTTATTTAGCTGATTAAATCTTGGATCCTGGGAATCTTCCCAGAAAAATCTGGGGAATTTTTCAATACTTAGGCTATTTTTTTTCCTTATAGTCATTATATTGACCCCTCTAATGCATTGTATACACTCAATGGTTTTAAATGGCTGTGGGCAGTCATTCACATGTCACAGCCTCAGACAACTGGATGAAATCAACAATAACCACATGAATGATAAAAACAGTGACTATATGGCCCGCTGGCATAATGACTCAACTAACAGAAACAGCAGATGTGTAATTCTTTGGCCTGACTACATCAATGGTGGTAACAGAGACTAATGCTATAATGGTTGGTAATTGGGAGGTAATTGTTAAAATCAATTGGAGACCAACCTTCAAAATTCCCCGAGCAGACAAAACCAATTTCTTCATACAAATAAAGCTTAATTTAGCTTATTTTACAAGGCTAACTTGACCTGAATCATTTCTTGCTTGCGCCTCTGAAAATGATAAGCAAAACTTGAACTGCTCCCCAAGGTTGATGCGAGGTAACTATGAAAATTGTAGTATTATAACCAATCACTGTGAAGAATAAACAGTCACTGCTTTTCCGCTATATAAGCTGCTTTATAACAATATACCCTTAAGCCTTGTTCCATGTTCTGGTTTGAGTGCTCCTGGTTTACGAACTGTCTTTTTGGTGTGTGCACAATTAATTTTTACTAATTGTGACTTTAGTGATTAACTGGTTTTCCTTTGGCTATTTTGATATTTCGGTACTCTCTCTGTGTTCATATTTCCTCTTTTTATAAGGACACCAGTCAGATTGGATTAGAAGCTATTCTAATGGCCTCATTTTAACTTAATTACATTTTTAAAGGTCCTATCTACAAATGCAGTCATACTCTGAGGTGCAAGAATTTAGGGCTTCAACACGAATTTTAAGAGGACACAATTCAACCCATTACACCATCATAATGGGTGTGAAGTGGTATCTCATTACAATTTTGAATTACATTTCCTTAATGACTAGTGATGTCGAGAATCTTTTCATGTGTTTATCGTCTATGTGCATATCTTCTTTGGAGAAATGTCTATTTATGTCTTTTGCCTACTTTTTAAATTGAAATATTTGTCTTTTTTTTGAGTTATGAAAGTCTTTATATAGTCTGGATATTAAACCCTATCAGATGTATGTTTGCAAATAATTTCCTCTATTCTGTAGGCCGTCTTTCCATTTTATTGGTAATATCTTTTAATGCACAAAATTTTTAATTTTGATAAAATTCATTTTATCTTTTATGAAGAATGCTTTTGGTGTCCTATCTAAAAAATCCATTGCCAAATCCAAGGTCATGAACATCTGCCCCTATTTTTCTTCTAAGAGTTTTATGGTATTGGTTCTTTTTTTAATTTTTTTTTAAGATTTTATTTATTTATTTGACAGAGAGACAGCCAGCGAGAGAGGGAACACAGCAGGGGAGTGGGAGAGGAAGAAGCAGGCTCCGAGCGGAGGAGCCTGATGTGGGACTCGATCCCGCAACACCAGGATCACGCCCTGAGCTGAAGGCAGACCCTTAACCGCTGTGCCACCCAGGCGCCCCTATGGTATTGGTTCTTAAATGTAAATTGTTTGATCTGTTTTATTTTTGTACATGTTATATAAACACACACACTGGATATCATATGTATAGGCACATATATAATTATATATGTATATATGTATATATGTACATGTAAGTTGGTATATTTTGGTGTGTGTATGTTCATTCTTTAGCATGTAGAACCATCCAGTTATCCCAGCACCACTTGATGAAGGCACTATTCTTTCCTTATAAAATAGTGTTGGTCCCCTTACTGAGTATCAATTGGTCACCCATGTATGAGTTCAATTCTGGAGTCTCGATTCTATACCATTGGTCGATATGTCTAGCCTTATGTCAATGCCACGCTGTTTTGACTACTGAAACTTTGTAGTACATTTTGAAAACTGGAAATGTAAATTCTCAATTTTATTCATTTTTAAGAGATTGTTTTGGCTATTTGAGGTGTCTTTCAACTACATATGAATTTGAGAATCAGTGTTTCTATTTCCATTAAAAAAAAAAGGTTGTTGAAATTTGCATTGACTATCCATATCATGTTAGGTAGTAGTGGCATCTTAAGATTTAAAGCTTTGATTCCATGAATATGGGATGTCTTCCCAATTATTTATGTTTTTTTTTTCAAATTTCTACAATGTTTGTAGTTTTCACTGTGTAAATCTTTCACTTCTTTGAATAAATTTAATTCTAGGTTTTTATACTTTCTGATGCTATTGCAAATGAAACTGTTTTCTTAACTTCCTTATTGGGTTGTTCATCACTCGTGTGTAGAAACACAACAAATATTTGTGTGTTAATATTGTACCCTAGAATTTTTCTTATTAGCTCTAGTAGTTTCTTATGGATTTTAAGGGATTTTCTATATAAAAAATTATGTATCTGCAAATAGAAATAGTTTTACTTCTTCCTAATTTGAGTGACTTTTATTCTTTTTCTTGCCTAATTGCTCTGGCTAGAACTTTTAGAAGAGTGTTGAAAAGCACTAACTAAAGTTGGCATCTTTGGTCGTTCTGATCAGAAGAAAAAAATCTTTCAGTCTTTCACCATTTAATATAATGTTAGCAAGGAGTTTCTCATGTTGGGGAAGTTCCCTTTTACTTCCTACTTTTCTGAATGTTTTTATCATGAAATAGTGTTAGATATTTCCAAGTACATTTTGTTAATTGGTATGATCACAGATTTTTTTCCTTCATTTTATTCAAGTAGTGTATTACATGGAATGATTTCTTCTTCTTCTCCTTTTTTTTTTTAATGTGGCGTTCCCTTGCCTTGCTGGGATAAATCTACTTGGTCATGGTGTGTAATATTGTTAACATGCTGTTATATTTGTTTGCTAGTATTTTGTTGATTTTTGCATCTATATTCAGAAGGGGCATTGTCTGTAATACCTTTTTTTTTGCATTTTCCAAATATTCAATGAAAAATCTATACTATTTTAGTAATCATAGAATGTTAATACAAATTCAAACAAGAAAACTGTAGATGTGTAGAGGATGAAGTGTTAATTCTAAGAATTTCTTTTTAAAAATTTGAGTGAAAATGAAAATTTCTCATGGGCTAGTAATTTTTTTTTTTTACCACTTTAATGGGTATAGCCTACTAGCATTATGGAAATCCAAAGAACAGAGTATCATCTTAGATTTATGCAAACAGGAAATCTTCAAAGAGGCATTTAGATTTCATCTGAGGCTGACAAAGGGAGAAGAGAAGAAATGCCAGGTGCAGGGAAATATGAGCAAAGATACAGTTTGGGAATTAGAAGGTACATGTGAAGTATACATGCCAACTTGTGTGCTTTGTTTGTAATAATAAATGTCTTATTTTCTTTAAAAACTCTATTTTCTTAGTTGTAGAAGTGCAGAGGGCTGATTCCTCTGGAGTATAGCCTATACCACTTCACTGAATCACTGCTTTCTTTTTTTTTTAATTCAATTAGCCAACATATATTATATCATTAGGTTCAGAGATAGTGTTCAGTAGTTCATCAGTTGTCTATAACACCCAGGGCTCATCACATCATGTGCCATCCTTAATGCCCATCACCCAATTACCCCATCCCCCCACCCACCTCCACTCCAGCAAACCTCAGTTTGTTTCTATAGTTAAGAGTCTCCCTCTCTGATTTCTTCCCATTTAGTTTTCACTCCCTCCCCCTATGACCCTCGGCACTGTTTCTCATATTCCACATACGGGTGAAACCATATGATAATTGTTTTTCCCTGACTGACTTATTTCACTCAGCATAATACCCTCCAGTTCCATCCACATCAATATAAATGGTAAGTATTCATCCTTTCTGATGGCTGAGTAATATTCCATTGTATATATACCACATCCTCTTGGCTATTTTATGACAAGTAGCTCAGACAGCTATTCCCCTTCATAACATATTTCTTTTTCAATTTACTTTAGGCTTCCTATAAAATTTAAATTTGCATACGCTGGCTGGGAATATTTAGTTAATATATACTTTATTATCTTTGGAAACTCTGACAGACTCCAGACTGGAAAAGGATCAGAGGGTTAGGGACACTTGCAATAATATGTACTAAGTCAGATCACTCTCTCATAGCCCCTCAACAGCTTTTTTCCCCCATAGATGTAAACCCTGGGAGGCACATCTGAGTACAGATGCAAAGCCTTAACTGATGCTTGATCTTCAGAAGTCCTGACACAGGGGCGCCTGGGTGGCTCAGTTGGGTTAAGCATCTGCCTTCAGCTCAGGTCATGATCCCAGGATCCTGGGATCGAGCCCCACACTGGGCTCCCTGCTCAGTGGGGAGCCTGCTTCTCCCTCTCCCTCTAATGCTCCCCCTGCTTGTGTGCTTGTGTGCTCTCTCTCTCTCTAATAAATAAATAAAACCTTAAAAAAAAAAAAAAAAAGAAGTCCTGACACAGTGGAGAGGCAGCTTTGGCAAGATTACATAATGTCTAGCTGAATAAATTTTCCTTCTTATAATTATTTATTTTCTCAAATCCTGAAAGTTGTGCCTGTCGTTCATTTTGTATGAATTCCTGTGTCATACAATATTCTTTTTTCTTCCATGGATCTAACAAATGCATTTTTCCTCAGAGAACAACATCCTTCTTTAACCAACTTATTCAAATAAAGCTTGAATAAATAACATATTTTTACCATGGCCTTTAGATTTCACCATGGCAAAGACTGCTTACAGGCATGAAAGAAACCCGGTAGTGTATTACTACTTAGAAAAGTCTCAGAGGATCATGATTCATCCCAAATTGACCTTGTTTTCCTTCAATTCTACATCAGTGCTTCTCAATGGTAGCCTTGAGCTTTCCCATTACCTTCTTATTTGCCTCTACATCACAATAGTAATGTAATTGTTAATTCATGATGATGTCAAAACACAACTTTTTCTTTGCCTGGAAAAAGCTTCAGAGAGGGTGACATCTGATGGGGAACTTGAAGCACAAGTAATAATACCAAGATATATATTTTATTAAGCACTTAATATATGCCAAGCAATGGATTATCTCATTCAAGCCTCATTATTGGTATTATTACTGTCCTCATTTTATAGATGAAAAACTGAGGCATAGATAGGTTAAGTAAATTACCGACAATCATTCCGCTAGAAAGTAGTCAAGCTGGGTTTCACATTCAGTTAGCCAGACTTCAGAATTCAAATTCTAGATAGAGTATTAAAAAGCTGTGAGGGGCATTATGCATATCACGAAAGGAAAAACAAAATGCAAAGATACCAATACATAAAATCTTGTGTTGAGCAGATTTCAGTGCAGCTCAAATGTAAGTTGTATTAAGAGATAGGCTGGAGGTGAGATGAAAGTCTTGTGGACAATAACTGGGAAAACAATGAAGATTTGGAAAGAGGCAGATAATATTAACCTCTGAATGTTGAAATATGAAATAAATGGGTCATAGTTGAGCTATAAAATCATTTTAAATAGACTGATTCTTTCCAAGTTTATGACTTAACTGTAACCTGATTAAAGATATTAACTTCTATTTTTTAAAGTCAATCCCAGTATTGTTTCAACAACAGAATTACACAGAGGGAAGAATCAGAAGCAAACAGCTGCATTCTGTATTCAACACAATCCAGTGGGGAGAGTATGATGAATCCAAAACATTCATCAGAATATCAGAATATGATGAGACTGTTGGTACTATCATCAAACTAAGAAAGTCAGTGAGTTGCATTTTTGTAGAAAAATCCTTTTTTTCCAGTAAAATTTTATGCATAAATTCAATCTACAACACAGAAGAAAGTAGAACTCTTTGGATAAGACTGGCTTAGAGGACCTAGATCCCAAGGAACTCAGCTTCCTTTCACACCTATAATAATGATGTAATTAATTTTGCAACAAACGACATTTCTTTGTTGTTGACTCTGAGTTCACCGTGAAACTTCCTGATTATGAATTTTCCTTTCATATAGATTTGATTATAGGGAAGCAATACACTGAGCAGAAAACAGTCAGGGTCTGTCTTTAGAGTCTGGGATGCATCTGTGCAAAAAACAGTCCATCTGATGTATTTCTTATGTAAATTAATGTTAGCATTCTAGTCTGTTCATTGGTTTCTTTTGAGTGTAGATAACTTGACTCAGTCATATTTTGGCATACTCTGAATTTGCATTTCTAATCCTAAAAAAAAAAAAAAAAACACATGAAGATGAGATCCTTCTCTAGGTTACTCTATACCAGCTCACGGGTATCTTCCTCAAAACAACCATGTGCCATGCCAAGAAATTTAAACTTAATCTGTCAGCAATGGAGAGCCAATGTTTATTTTTTTAAGTGAGGGATTTGCATATATGTTTTAGTAAATATTTAGAACTATTAAGTTATGGATAGTAAAAGGGTGGGGAACATTTCATCTTTAAGTCTCATCTAACATCGCGTGATTGGAATCATGCACATAGTGCGCTTTATGCTTGCTATGTGCCCGCACTAGTTAAAGGTAGTGATGTAGTAACGAACAAAACACACAAAAATGTCTGTCGACATGGTCCTTACAACTTAGAAGGAACTACAGATGAAATAAAAACAAGGAAAGAACAAAAGCAAAGTATTATCCAGAGCAGGGGTCAGCCACCTTCAACAAATGTGGCCTAGTACCTGTTTTTGAAAATAAAGTTTTATTGATGCACAGCCACACCTATTTGTTTAAATATTGCTTATAATTTCATACTACAATGGCTTAGCTAAATGGTTGCAACAGAGACCATCTGGCCTATCATGCTTCAAATATTTACTATCTAGCCCTTCAAAGAATGGCTTCTTGACCCTTGGTAGAAGTATTGCAGTTTGCAGTAAATGCAATGGAGTAAAATAAAGCAGAGAAAGGGGACAGATAGGATGTGAGGGAATTGCTGGTATATAATGTAATATAACATAGCATAATATAACAATGTGACATAATATATGCCTAATGAAAAAATGTAGTGTTTGGAGAAAGCCTAGTGAGAAGGTATATTATCTGAGCAAATACCACTTACCTTCCAAATCAATCCAGTTGACATATTTCATGGTTAATCTTTCTGTGGATAACATCTCCAATTCAATGATAAATTCTCTGTATTAGTGCCTTATTATTCGGTGCTTGTACAACTGTAATAGCACTGTGGCTTAGCTGTTCAACATCTCTCTCTCTTCCCAGTGATCTATCCCACTCTATTTATCCAGATGAACTGGTTTGAATTATTTCACTCCCTGCTCAAAAAGCTTCTGCAAATTTCATAACCACGGGTTGAAAGTCTAAAACTCCTCCTTAGCCAAAATCTCGCTCACAGTAACATCTCCCAAGTTATTCATCTATTCCCTGAATCACAGCCAAATTGTGCTCCTCATTGTTTCTCCGTCACTTACTTCTGGTGCTTGACTTGTCCTTCCTCCTCAACCTTGCAGGACACAATGAGAAGTTATCAATGGAAAGCAGAAAGCTGACAGGGGAGAGGGAGTGCAGCCCTAGATAGATTCCTGGCAAAAGAGCGGTCCAGGCAGAGTGGAGAGCAGGTGCAAAGCCCAGTGGTGAGGGCGTGCTTGCTGGCTGAGGTGCATGGAGCATCACAAGAATAAAGACTGGAAGGTTAAGTGAGACAGGTGGGGAAGGAGGCAGGAAAAATTTTGGATGGTAAGAGCTTAGACTTGGACTCTGAGTGAGATGAGAACCAATGAGGATGTCGAGGAGCTCCGAATACACAAAGATGAGCTCAGCCTCCAGTTTGGAGGACTAACCGCTGGCTGCTGGGTTGTGCTACTCTACAGGGACAGGGGTAGAAGACAGGATAAGTTAGGAGTGTTGAAATAATGGCGTGAACTCTTGCTGGCATTTTGGACCAGGGTGGTAATGGTAATAGAGAAATTGTTGGATTTTGGGTGGTTTTGAAAGTGGAGCCTACAGGATTTTTGGGTGGATTGGATGAAGGGCATAAAGAATGAATGGAATCAAGGGATCCAAAGTTCTAGCCTAAGTAAGCAGAACTATAGAGATTAAAAAAAAAAAAGTGGAGGAGGAAGAGGAACTTTACATGCTAAGTCTGCAATGCCTTTTAGATCTTCAAGTAGACATATTTGAGTAGGAATTTGAATATAAGAGTACTGAGATCAAGGCACAAGTCCTGGCCAAAAATGGAAATACAACGTGCCTGCATACTCATATTTCCATCACAGGGGTTTATAATTATGGTGTGTAGGACACAAAACTACTCCTAACTATCTGAATTTCTACTCTAATTCAGTTCTATATAAAGACAAAAAAAGTATTCTGTGCACAGTTTTCATATATATTGAATTTCTCTGGAATGCAACTATTATGTAAATCAGAGAAATAGGGCCATTAGTTTTGTTCTGGAGTTTCAAAAGGAATTATTTGCCATTTTGGAACCCTATACCGCCAACCGCAATGCTGCTTAGGGAACGAATCACCTACAACACACCTGTATTCCTTTGCTCTTGGAGCTTTTGCTTGCACACAGCTTCAACGTATGGAAGCAAGCATCTAATTTCAGGACACAAATGTCATTATACCTGAGCACTTACCTATTATAATGCTTTTGTTTTGTTATATTTTCATTTTCTGACTTTACATCACAGCACATTATTACATACGAATTTCCTTTTATTTCTGTTTTACTTTATTTCCAAGGCTTTCAGGTATGAATGATTTTTCCTGACCACGGCCTCTTTCTGCCAGGTCCTTCCTCTCCATCTATGCTGGAAAACTCTGATAAAGCATGCATATGTGCAATTGGACTGATGCAGTTTCATGGATAGGAAGACCCATGATGAAAAAGACGTGTTGCATTTATAGCGTTGAAAACCCCTGCAGTCCCCTGCACTCCCAGAACAACGTGTTCCAGGTTCCTCAGCACACATCACGGGAAGCCTCCAGGCCCGATCCTGGGAAAGTCTCAGGGGACGGGGACAGATGATGAATGAGACACACAGTTAATGAAGCACACAATGGGCATTATCTAAACCATCAGGTTGGGCTGGCCTTGTGGATTTTTGCTTTTGCTCCACTGATTTCAGCTTTAAGTAAATCTAAAAATGGCAAAATTAGCATTTCTACCACCATTCTTCAAAGACATAAATAAAACGGACAGTTCACCTCTACCCAGTTCTCTAAGTTGAGCCATTTATTTTTTGCTCTTTTCTCCAATATGCTACCAACTCCTCTCACGCCAGTGCTCTGGAAATAACGCTTGATGAAATTTTTATTTTCCTTTGTCGTCAATTATAATTCACCAGCAGAGGCCACAGGCCTCCTTGTTTGTTTAAACAGGCACTAGTAATCTGATAATGGATCCTCCAGGTTTCACCTTTTCTTCCGTGTCATATTTGGGTGTTTTATTTCTCTTGTTTATGCACTGAAAGCCCGATGTACTTTCTCTGACAAATAAATTCATGGCTGCAGATTTCAAGTGTATTCAGAATGTACTTTCTTAAGCAGGGCTTAGAAAGCTCTCAAATCCTTTTTAGTCATTTGAGGTAACACCGCCCATTTAGAAAACCTGGGGCCCAAGAAAGAAGGTTAATCCAAGCCCAGGAAGATTTGAAATGAAGCTATACAAGCAGAAGACCATTCACACCAAGGCAACAGAAACATGGAGGCTTAACCACCAGGTGGCCGCCAAAGAAAACAGCACACACGAACCACTTGTCAGCAAATCCAGCTTACTTGGACCCAGAGCTCAGCGCAGACTATCTTTAACTGGTTAATTTTTTTTAAGTATCTGTACTTGGGTCTGAAATATAGATTTAGAAATCTGGCTATCTAAATGCATCAGCAAGAGAGAGCTTTTAGAAGTCATTACAAGCCAAGCACAAGAGGGTGCGTGTATGTGTGTGCGTGTGCGTGTGTGTGTGTGCAGATGTGTGCATGCATGTTTGGGATGTATGTGTGCATGTATGTGTTCATATATATTTATGCTGTGTGTGTGCCCGGGTGTCTATATGTATGTGTGTATCACAGTGATTACAGTCTTTGTCAAAACTGATTACATGTATCACAGGTTTTTGGTTTTGTTTTTTTTTTCCAGATCATTGCCTTTCCATAGGAACTGAAATATTATTGTTTCTTGCTTCAGGACTTTTCACATATAGTTTCTTCTACCTAGAATGAAGTGACACTCATTCTTTAAATGGCTGATTCCTACACATTATTCAGTTTTTAGCAAATCTATAAATGTCTCAGAAAGACTTTGCTTAACTCCCAACTCTGAAGCATAATGCCTGTCATGCGCTCTCTTGTAGTAATTTTTATTTTCCTTCAGCACTCTTATGGAAATTTGTGATGCTTTATGCATTTGTTCATTTGTTTAATGTCAGTTTCTCCCACAAAAGTGCCAGCTTCATTGGGGCAAGGGCCTTTTCTGTTTTGTTTACCACTATTTGCTCATCACCTAGAGAAGTCTAACAAAGAGTACTTATGAATACATAAATATTGGAGATCCGGAGGAATTAGGAATGGGGACATGGGAATGAATGTGCAAAATAATATTTTAGAGATTCTTCAACTTCCACATTTCCTCTTTAAATCTCTTCCTGAATACATTCAAGTTTAAATACAATAAGGGAATGATCCCCTGATATGGTAATTTATTTTTTGTTTCTTTGTTTCCCCTCCTTTGTGGACATTAGCTCCTGGCTTCCTTAACTTAGCAGTCCAATTGCATTTCTGCTAGCCACCTTCTAAACAATGATACTCACTTTCGCTGATGTTGCCTACGTAGGATGATCAAAGATTTTTGATAGATTCCTACAACTCTTTCAACATAGATTACAAACCAGTAAACATTTAAGGAACAAATGAACTTTTGCCATATTAAATATCTTAATATTTATGCATGTAAGAGACTGCATTTGTCTATGAGAGTTAATTTATCGTTGAGATAAAGAGTTATATTCTGTGGAGTGGCTTTTGGTTCTCAAGTGAAGGAGAGTTTGAAAGAGAGAAAAAGTCATCTCCAAAGACTATTACTGTGTGTGGACCTTAATGAACGTGGTCCAATTCCCACTTCTACTACTTCTTTGCCTGGGAGTATGGATGAACTATTCATTTCTTCGATTCTTTCAAGTAAAATCAGGGAAATTCTGGGTTAATTCAAACATTCACCTTCTCCACTTTATAACCTGAGCTGCTAGAGAAAAATAACATATACTGGGGTCATTGCCAACAGAAAAACTCAACACAACATTAGCTGATGTACTGGCTGTCTAGATCTTCCTAATCCTCTCTTCCTTCCATCTCAGAAGCAATTTGTCCAAGCCTTCGTCAAAATCTCTAATCACACAGAACTGGCCAGTGTTCTTCATTGAAGACAACAGAAAACACTGCCTGAGTAAACAAGGCGTTGCCAAGTCTAGAAATAGTCCACGGAATTGTCTGCAAGAGCTGAAGAACAGAGTCTAGGCTATGGGTCCAGGAATAACTCGCAGAGCCATATCATGGACCTAGCCCATCAAAGAAGCTCCTACCTCTTCCGAAGTCACAGAACTTTGAAATCAGAAATATATAACCTCAGCTGTGCTCAGATCTTTGTTGCACCTGCTATAATCTGTGTGGAAAACTGGATGCCCTGTGTCCTGCCTTTCCCCGTGTAACTCTGTTTCAAATCAGTCTTCATAGTACATCTAACTTAAAAAACCTAAACAAATACCTAGTCCCTAACAGCAAGGGAGTTGGGAGATGGAGTCTGGGGCCAGGTGGGGAGAGAGGAAGTTCTGCTAAAACGGGATTTACACTGTGAGGGACTATCCAATGTAGAAAGGGCCTTCAAAATGTGGGAGGCTGCCACAAATACCACCTGATCAAAACACTTGTCATACTGGGTTGTCCTGTAGTCCATATGTTATCATCACTGCTCCTTCATAGAGGTCCACTGAACTGCAACAGGAAACGGCATTTCCCAGAACTCCTTCCCCTTTGTAGTTCTGGCCACTCCATATCTGTCAGTGAGGGGCCCTCCCACGGGGAAGGTGGAGGGAAAGGAGAAAGCTTTATTCCCTGGAGGCAGATGCAGCAAAGTGTGCAGTTGGAGATAGGATGTGTAGCAATTTCAGAACCACTCACTTTACTCATGCAGACCAAGAAATCAGATCTTCCTAAAATGCGTCTGAAAATTTTAGCCATTTCCGTGATACCTCTTAGAAATTTGTTTTGTAACAGAAAACCTGTGACTGAATTTCATGTTCGCTACCTGACCTTCATTCTCTCAGCATTTCCAATGTTTGTGTCAACTACTAATTCCCTGAAGTAAAATTCTCATGAATAAAGTGACTTTTGTTTTCCTGACTGAACCTAACTGATACATTACCATTCCATCATTCGCTCCCTTCCCACCAATAATTTCAACAAGGCACGATGGATAATCTCATTCCCCACTTACCAGAAAAGAAAAGAAAGGCTATATGGAAAAATTCCTGGGCTCATATTGATTATATGTGTATTTGTATTCCATTTTAGCTCATTCTCGAATGAGGTATTTCTCCCCTGTTGAAGGTTAATTCTTTTATTAGTCCATGCTTCTTCAGCCACTCTTTCTTCTCTATCTCTATTGTTTTTTGTTGTTTTTTTTTTTCTGCCTGGGATGTTCTGCCTCTTAAGTTGCTTTTTTATATCATATAAACATAGAAAACTGTCTCCCATATTAAACAAAAACACAGAGACAACACACCACATTCATCAGGATGGCTAAATTATGCTTTGAAAACAGTTCAAAGGGGAGACGTCTGGGTGGCTCAGTCAGTTAAGCGTCTGCCTTCGGCTCAGGTCATAATCCCAGGGTCCTGGGATCAAGTCCCACATCAGGCTCCTTGCTCAGCAGGCGGCCTGCTTCTCCCTCTGCCTGCCGCTCCCCCTGCTTGTGCTCCCTCTCTCTCTCTCACAAATAAATAAATAAAATCTTAAAAAAAAAAAAAAAAAGAGCTCAAAGGGGCACCTGGGTGGCTCATCCAGTTAAGCATCGACTCTTGATTCCAGCTCAGGTCATCATCTCAGTGTTGTAAGACTGAGCCCGCACTGGGCTCCATGCTGGGTGTGGGGCCTGCTTGGGATTCTCTCCCTCTCCCTCTGCCCCTCCCAGCCCTCCCTCATTCTCTAAAAAAAAGAAAGAAAAAAAAAACCACTCAAAACCTTAATGGCTTACAGAAAATTTACTTGCACCCTACCCTACATGTCCATTGTTAATGGCCCCAAAGCTGTATTCATCCTAGTCCTTGAGAGACTGAGGATGACAGAGGCAACCCCATTTTAACTCAAGGATTCAGGGTTTAACATTGCAGGCAGAGAGTATGGGGATTTGCCCACCAATTCTAAATGATTCTACCTAGGGGTAACTTGTCACTTCCTTTTTGATTTTATGGCCAAAGAAGACACATGGCCACGCCTAAATTCAGGTGGGGGGGGATTAGAAAGGACAATCTGATTGTGGGCCCAGTATGAGAGGGGTTCTCAAAATATTAGTGAGCATGACTAACCTCCCACAAATACAAACCTCTTTCTCAACTCTACACAGGTGTCTCTCACACTTCACACTCAAACTGCCTTCATCAGTGGTCTTCATTTTACCACCCGCATTTCCTGCCCAACAAAGCATTGCCTGGTTTTTTCTGGAGACAGAATTCTAATTGGCAATAATTTCCCTGGGAGTGACTAAAGCATTGTTCCACTGTGTTCTAGAATCTAGTGATGCTGTTGAGAGAGCAAACGCTATTCTGATTCTCAATCTGTTGTAGATCTCTCCAATTTATTGAAGGTGATTATCTTTATACCTAGTGTCCTAATATTTTGTGATATAGGTTTTTCTTTTATAGTTTTTTCTTTCATGATGTGGGTTTTTTAAATTTATTGTTCTGGGTACTTGGTGGCTCCTTCCAAGTTGGATTTTTAAAAATTATTGGATAATTTTCTTTCACTTCCTCAATTCTCTGGTTTTCTGCAATTCCTATTAATCTCCGATTGATGCTTTAATTTAATTCTTTTTCCTCTTTTATAACTTCAACTCTGCCTTCTTATTCGGTGTTCTGAAAAAGCTGCCTTTATCCTGTAATTCTCTGTGAAGATTTAATATCTTTCATATTCTTCATTTTTAAGGTTATTTATTCTATTAACGCTCCTTTTATAGCGTTTGTTCTGCTTTTATGACTGCACTCTCTTCTTTTACATTTTTGAGTGTATTCATGAGTGCATTAGTGATTCTAGTGGAGTTTTCTTTTGCTTTCTATACTCTTTAATCCAATTTCTTTTTTTCTGTACATTACCTTTGCTTTCTGACCTTTATATTAGAAGCTTTCTTTAAAATTTCATTTTAATCTTGGGTGTCAATTCTCTAAAAGTGAAATGTTAAAGTGTCTTTAGGAAGCTCTATATACACAGGCAGATCTTGACAAGAGGTAGACTTCATCATGGAATGCTTAGATAGGGATCTTAGAATTTTCTTTGGAAACCCACTGACTGTGAGTAATGATAAATCTTTTTTTTTTAAATGGTCATTATTTTACCAGACAGAATCTGTCAGTTATCCTGCCTTGCCAGTGTAACTGGCTGTTAGTGTTCTGGGAGTCTGTATTAGTTACCTTGCAGCATAACAAATCATCCCTGAAATTTGTGGCTTAAAATAACAACATTTATTATCTCACAGTTTCTGTGGTCAGGAATCTGGGCGCAGCTTAGCTGGGACTTTGGCTCTAGATGTCTTATAAGTAGAGTGAACAACCATCCCAATTTTGCCAGGACTCTTATAGTCTTAGCCCTCAAAGTTTTGCATCCAAATAAATTCCTCAGTCCTGAGAAAACCAGGTCATCTAGTCAACCTACAAGCTTGCTGTCAATGTTGTGCTCCTGGGAAGCCTCTGTTTCTAGCTCACTCACATAGTTGTTAGCAGCATTCAGTTCCTCATGGGCTGTCGCATGGATGCCTCCCTTAGTTTTTTTCTAAGTGGACCTCCTCCTAGAGCTTGCTTCCTCAGACTGAAACAAGCAAGAAGTCAAGAAAGTGCAAGCAAGAGAGCTAGCAAGACAGAGGTCAGTTTTTATCGCTGAATCATGGAGATGACATCCTATCACATTGGCATATTCTATTAAAAGCAAGTCCCCAGGCCCAGCTCACACACCAGGGAGGGAGGGAGACAAGGACTTGGATACAAGGAAGGTGGGGGGAGGGGGAGACATTGAGTGCCATGTCAGAAGCTGCCCACTGCAGTCTAAGAAGGGTATGGGCTGTGCAGAAAGGGTATCTCAGGGAGACTGTTAATTAAGTCACAGGATTTCAATACTACCTTTCACTTGTAGCTACGTTCAGTGTCCCTCAAACAAAACTCTCTAATTCAACTCTTCCAGAGAGTGACATACCAGTGCTCTAAGACTATAGGAAGGTGGCGTCATGTGTAGTGTGAGGTAGAAGATGGGATCTAAGAGTACAATTCATCTTATACAAATTTTCAACCAACCCTGCTATCACTGTCCTGTCAGGCACCCTGTCCTCTAACCTGCATCGTCCTTCAACTCACATCTTCCCAGGGTTCTGAAACACAGACCGCCCTGCTCATTTCCATCACCCCACCACCGAGGCACTGGGCTTTCAGCTTCCCTGTCAGATTCGTCCATTTTCTCTCATCTAGCTGTTTGCTGCCTGCCTACAAGTAATTCCATCCTCTGTCTTCCATTGTTTTCCATTTTACTTTGTCCTTGTAACCTTACCTTTTTTATAGCTCTTTCGTTTCAAAATAGTGATGTTTCAAAAGAAGGTGTGGTAAACACTGGTTGAATCCACCAGGTTAATCACAATACCTATTGTTTCCTTAAAATCTCTACAAGGCATCCTCTTTTCTACTCCCACAGTCATTGTTTTATTTACGCAGCAGCAGTGTCTGGTCTAGGCACTAACACCTAACAGGTATTGAAAAATAAATAACTGGATGAAACCAAAACAACCTGACTCACTTAAGCATAATGTGATAGAGTTATCAAGAAATATTGACATAGGAAGCAAGCAAGCAAGCCAACCAAAAAGTGCCACCAACCCATTGTTCTCAAGTGTTATGAAGAAAAATAAATAGCACATGAGAACCTTTATAGAATGTTTGTCTGTTTTATCCACTGTCATATCCTCTTTATCAAAAACACTGACTGCTATATATAATAGGTGCTCAATAAATATTTGTTTTGTGCATGCTGTGTTGTGACAGAAGTACGAACACCATACAATCAGAACACCTGGATGTGAACTGACAGTAGCTGGATCACGTCCAGCCAGGAAGCCATCCCACTGAGCCTCCATTTCTTCAGCTCTAAAACATCTACTATGATATTTGCCCAAGGATGTTGCTCTGTAGACATTCTGGAATAACGTACATCAATGCATGTGGACAAATGACAGTGTCTAGTATTTTCTTTAAATAATATGTATTTTTCCACTTCTAGTGAATGAAGAGCACAGTCAAAAAACAGTCTGAAGGTATTCCATACTTTGTTACTAAATACAAATTCCAAATACTTCAGAATGTCATATTTTAAATCAGGCCTGAACAACAAACGTTTTCTTGCTTTAAAGGATTGGGTGTGCATGCAGATGGGGAAAGGGAGGAGTCCGCTGTAAGGATTTTAATGGTAAGCCTGACATGCCAGGTAGCAGTGGGAGATTCCCTCATGCTGGCCAGAGGGTTGCAGAGAAATGTATCCTTTCCCTGATGACTTTTCCTGTCATTAGAGCCTATTGTCTCCTGCGGGTCATTTAGGAGACTTGGTGCTCCCTATATCCAAGACCCTGGTGCAATTCCATCACCCTCCCACATGCCTCCACACTGACCACTTGCTGACCTCAGCCCTGTAAGTCAAAGTTGGAGCTAATAAAAGCTGGCAGATACCTAAACCCTTAATTGAATCTCTAGGTCTTTATTGACTCCCCCCCCCATCCCTCCTCCCTCCTTCTTTCTATCCCTTTTATTTTAGAAAGAAGTTTTTCATTAGTGAATACAAAATATTTAGGTGTCTGGCATCTCCAGAGTGGTAGTGATTGCATTGTGCATTAGCTTGAAAGTTCATTCCCCAGCTTAATAGGCCTGAAGAGGAATGGATGCACTTTGGCTAAACCAGGAAAGCTGATTGCTACCTAAATAACTAATTCGTCTTCATAGCAGATGGATGTCAAGGATATTCAAGAGCAGATACACCCAAGGTCATGCCAATTAGTTGAGAAGAGCTTGACTAGAAGGTAATTTGAGATATAAACAGCCCTCATTTCCCAAACCTAGACCCATAATGAACACCTTACATACTTGAAAGGCTTCGGAAAGACATCTGACCTCTTCCAGGGCATGTGAGAACCTGGGGATGAAGTCTTCATGAAATGATGTACACATTTAGAAGAATGAGCAGCACACAAGAGAATTATGGACCTGACACTCTCTCTTTAACCCTTTCGTGGCTGTGTTTTCTTTAGACTTGCCTTGTCGGACTCACCTTCTTGCCAAATAGATAGATATTGATTCTTCATAATGCTCAAAAAGGAAATCATGGATGACAAAATGAGAGGCATTAAACACCCATGCAAACTAGGATGATGTTAAGCTCTAAAGGAGGTTGTGTAAACCACATCTTCAACAAGTTCCTTTTATAATTGAATCCCGCCATTCAGCGTTCAAAGGCAGCATCCCATGTATATCAATTCTTATTTCACAGGAGAAGGCATGTGTTCAGATCAATTAGCTCATACTGTCCAACTCCTGGAAACTACTGATCCCAATTTGTCAGATACTTGCAAACCATTAATGGTGACTAGTGATATATGTGACACAGTAGGGTATGTGATTGCTTCTACCTAAAACTTTCCTTCACTTCTCTGGTATAAACAGGCTAGTAACATGATAATGTGACAGGTGATGCTGTCCAATGGTTCTACTTGCAGTCAAGATTGGGCACCTTTCTAGTTTCTCAATAGCCAAGACTATGTCAGATAAAGGAGCATCTTGTGGACCAGGTTTAATGCCCTCAGAGTCCTTGATTTACCTGCTACTATCTCAGATCTAACGGGCATATCTGTCCAAGGGAGGAGATCACAGATAATAGAACAAGCCAAGGCAACTGTTTAAGCCCAGGAGTATAAAATGTCTTGCAGAAGCAACGTTCACAAGAACCTTTGTCATTTCCACCTTTCATAGATGGTCCCCTGCTGTGTCTGTAGCCCAGTGGTGCTCAGGTTTTCCCATTTTCCCGGGAGTTCTGTTAGGCTATTTTTGATATTTTAAAACTCTGTCACTACTGTTTTCATTTAATAAGTAACTAATCAGTTCCGCAGTCTGTTGTGCCCTGCTGTTGCTAGCAAAGCTAAAATAGGGCATTTTGATTAATTTTTTTCTTTTTTTGAGCAATATGTTCTGATAACTTCTAATATACTGACTCTTGGATATTTGAATGCATGTTCTGAGTCTGATGTGTCTTGTGGCAGGTGTTCAGTTTTAGAGACAGTGCATTTCCAGGATGAAAATGTATTCAGTGAACAACATGCATGTAAAGAACTTCGCAACACCCGGAGTATGGATATCCAAAACATAGAATGTTGGAAATATTTTCCTAAATAAACATCTCAAGAGTAAAACATGGTGAGGAATTTCAGGAGATTATCCAGAAGGGGAACAATTTTAAAATGTATTAATATTCCTCTTATGGTCATAAGTAATGGTCATAATTACTTCTCACATTCTCTACAAAATTCTGTCATTTTAGAGTTTCTTGCGTACTGACTCATTTTCCATTTTGAACATTATAAACCACAGATGGCTGCACTATTACAATTCTGTCATACCTTTATCTTCAGAGTACCCATAGTAATAGAAGGAGTATATATTTGATGGGTGTGGGGATTAAAATTATACTGCAAGCAATAATCAATCTTAATTTTACAAAATTTTAACCATAGTTCTCTTAAGGATCCAACTGCACTACGGTCTTCAAACATATTTTATTCACGGAAATATATATTCAAGTGTTCAAAATACCTGCACTGCATAAAACTAGGTTATCATATTTATATATTATAAATAATAATTTATATATAATAATGATATCTGTTTATCTAAATAATATCTATTTAACGCTTCCTGTGTAGAAGCCTGTTCTTCAATGTTCTACAATGTTAGATGGCTCATTGGTTTACTCAAAATACACGGTTGTTATACTGCCTATTTAGCATCACATGTTTGACCTTTCAATGAGGTGGAACCATGTAATAATATGTTTTATTAAAAAGGGGAACACTGGGCACCTAGGTGGCTCAGTCGGTTGAGCATCTGACCCTTGATTTTGGTTCAGGTCATGATCTCAGGATTGTGAAACTGAGCCCCACGTCGGGCTACACACTCAGCACAGTCTAATTGAGATTCTCTCCCTCTCCCTCTACCCATCTCCCTACTCATGCTCTCTCTCTCTCAAATAAATAAAATCTTTAAAAAAAAGAGAAGGGGAACACAAATTTTGCTTGGGTTGCCCTTGCCAGAAGAAAGGTCATTGTTAGGAACTATTTGACTCTCTCAGCTTGAGTGAATGAGAGACACTAAAATTGGGAAGAGACACATCTCAGGTCATGGAATAGCTTGGGCCATATAAGGTTTCAGAAAAACACTCTGAAATACAGTGTGGCACCAACTTCCAAGTAGTGTATTCCTGAGTTACTGTAGATTAGTCACGAGCCCCGACAGAGGTGACATATATGTCTAGTCTCTCTCTCTCTCTCTCTCACACACACACACATACAAGGAGGTGAATAAGTTTCAGAAATATTGAGTGACATAAATAGATTTATACACCAAAACTTCTCACTCATACTATTATGAATCTTCAAAAAGTTAGTAGACAATTAGTTTTTGTTTTAAATCTGATCTTTCTTTCTCTCTCTCTCCTCTCTCTTTCCCTGCAAGGCATCTGGATGGCTAATTTTCTTTTGCATCTTATTCTGGGAGATATTATTTTAGGCCATTTGAGTATTATTCAGAATTAAATGTACAATAGTATTTATTAAACACCTACTTATTAATTTAGAATGATATTACATCTTGGTAAAAAAACTAATCGAATAGCTGAAAATGAATGACAGTGTAAAAAAGATTCTTCCCAATAAAATAAGGCACTGGGCACAGAAAAGAAAAAAAATTGAACATTACCATCATGTTGCTTACAGAGATAATCTCCAGCCTATTATCTTGTTGATTACTGTGAGGTCCACACGTGATAGATTTTATAAGAAATTTATAAATTTGTAAGCAATATAAAAATATTGCTTATTCTTAGAAAAGCAGCATGATATTAGTGATGCTTGAAGTTATAAGATCAGAGCTAAAATCCCAGTAATACCAATGATCATGCAGGCAATGCTGGAAAGATAATACTACATATAATGCAGGCCCGATGCAAGAATTAAATGAGATGATACACGAATGTACTTGGTAAACCTTAAAGCACCACAACAAGATTTCTCACACTGAGGTTCATGGACATAAATTAAAGGGCCCATTCTATGTTTTGTTTTGTTTGATATTTATTTCAATGATAACTTTACAAAATTTTCTTTCTGTAGAATTCACAGAATTTACTTCTATGCTACTAAACTATGATAGTTTACTATCCAAAGGCATTTTCAAAGTATAAGACCTTGTTTTCTCAAGTCCATGATTCTCAAACTGATATCCATGACTGCATTCTTGAGGCCTCTGTGAAATACATTTCTTTAAAATGGCTCTTAAAGACAATTCAAGAATCACTGACCTATAATTACTACAGATATTACAGCATCAATTGAACTTTTAAGAGCAGCTGATGAGGACACTTGTAAATAGGGCAAATGAACTAGCTCCTTCCATACCTCTTAAATGACTTTACAAAGGTATTGCTTAGAAGTCTTACTCTCAGAAGTCATGCCTGGGAGTTCACATGATTATTAAAGATGCAGCATAGTAAAGTACTCCCCAATCGGGAGGAAGATGCATGACAATTCTGTGACTCAATAAACCATGATGCTTAGGATACTACAAGTTCATTTAAAAACAGTATGGAAGAAGTTAAGTATACAAGTGACGACTTCATCTCATCATCAATGAGAGAGCTAACATTTTTTTCCCATACATTTTAAATCTGTTGCCCCACTGTTAAATGTTTGGGATTCCTCTAGTCCCAAAGCTCTGGCAAACACCTGCAGTTCGCCTGTCCCCAGATGGGACTTCCTCTTCATGAAGGACTCAGGCAGTGTTCCAATTATGATGGTCACCAAGGCACTCAGAGTCCCTGGAACTAAGATACCAGTGAAGCAAAGCTCTCTCCAGGTGAGTTTCTGTGTTTACTCAGATCTGGCCTCCAGGTCTCCCTAGAGCAACTGTGCTCCCGACAGCACACAGACTACTTTCTGTAGGAGAGCTGGGGATTCGCAACCAGTCCACGTCAATATCTTCCACAGATCTGAGTGCCCTGGAGATCAGCCAATGACTTGCACAATTTTTCAGAAGCTTCAACAATTCTGGCAGTAAAGGAGAGGATTCTTATACTATTAGTATTTAAAAGTGAAATGATCGGTCACCACTCCTGATCTGCAGCTTTGGATATCTGATGAATGGGCTCTTATGATTCTGATATATATTTTATATATGATAGAGAATATATAGAATTTATTTTTTACAGAATTTACAAGATTTACTTTAACAAAAGATTGAGAAATCTTTTTTTTTTTCCTTCTTTCTCACTAACAATACAGGGCATAGTTCCCCCTGAATTGCATAAGAACAAGTTATGAAAGATTAATACAGCTAAAGATTTCTAGTTAATGAGAACTCTTTCCTTTGAAAGTAAAATATATGGGGCTCCAAGGGATGACATGTTCTCAGAGCTGGTAAAACATTTGAAAAATGCACTTATTAGTGAGAATTGAACACTTCTCTTGTTTCCATGGTGTGATTGTTATAATTTTTCTGTTACAATTTTAGTGAGCATAATGGGTTTATTTTGTGTCTGAAGGTATACAGATTAAAGGACCTCATAAAGGAAGAACAGGTGATATGGCAACTGACTTTAGACTCAGTTCATTTGAAAAGTACCACCTTGAACGAGTATATTGTCATGACCATAAAAATAAAAAAAAAACATGGCTAAACATTTATGGAACACTTACTACAAGGCAGGTTCTTGTCCCAGTGCTTTGAATTTTACTCATACGATAAACTCAATTGGCAGATAAAGAAATTACAGCACTATCAGGTAAGAAAGTGTCAGAACTGGGGTTCAAACTTGAGCAATCACATCTCCATTGGTTTTAAGCACCAATTGTCTACACATAACAGAACAGATCGGATTTTAAAACCAGTCTACTCCCTCTCTGACATATTATTTTAAAGGTGATGAACCAGAGGAGAAGCAGCATTGTACTGAGAAACTGAGTAAGAAGACATAGATTTGAGTTTTACCAGTTCATAAGTTGAGTCATAATTGTATGACATGGGGTAGTCGTATTTTTTCTTTTTATTATTTTTTTAAGATTTTATTATTTACTTATTTATTTATTTGAGAGAGTGTGAGAGAGAGAGTAGGAGAGAGAGGGAGAGGGAATCTGAAGCAGACTCTATGCTGAGCACAGAGCCCCATGCAGGGCTCGATCCCAGGGCCACGAAACAAGGACCTGAGCTGAAATCAAGAGTTGAACGATTAACCGACTGAGCCATCTAGGCACCCCACAGGGGAAAGTCATTTGACCCATTCAATTCCATTTTATTCATTTGAAAAATGAAAGGGTTGGGTTAAATCCCAGTGATAGTAAATATGTAGCAAATACGAGGCTAATCCTTTGGTCTATATTCTTGTTATGAATCATTACCCACTATTTTCTACTGACTTTGCACATAGAATTACAACCTTCTCAACTCTGCTTTCCATATAATCTCTTTTGATTAATTGGAGTTGGTGTGTGAGATAAAACCTAGCTTTCATCCCCGGACAATATGACATATAAGCTCTCTTGCAATTCTAATATAAAACTTTTTTTTGTGCACTTAATAACGTAATTATTCAGGGAGGGAGGATCTGAGTGTGTGCTTTGAGTTGGGGAGAGTAGAGAGATCTGCAGATGGGCTGAGAGGATAGGGAACGGAGGACTGAGAAATATGAAGACACTGTATGAATGTCGAGAAATATTTTCAAGGCTGACTCATGCCTATGACTTGAGAAGTAGGAAGCCTTCCCCAGTGAGAAAATTTACTTCCTCATCTAAGCCCTACTCAGTTTCTCAGCACGAAGCCAGAACACCGAATTTATTACCAGTACAATGAATTATTTCACTTAATCACAGGCGTGGACTTTGCTGTTGCATCTTCCATTTCGTACAAACGTGGGTGGGTCCTTATCCACAATCTCACATTTGCTTTCAGACTGCTTGCCACCAAAAAGCAGGAATGTTATTCTGAATTATATTTAGACAGTCACATGTACTTGAACTCTTAATAAAATTTATCCAATAATAATATAAGGAAGAAAAGGTTAAGAGAGAAAGGAGAAGAGGAATTTTGGTAGGCACATGATTCAAGACCCTTTTGAGTTTAATCCATTAGAGAAGGTCTTACATATGAGAAGCTTAATGGGTTTCAAATTCTAAAATAAATCACGTGTGCTCTTACTGCTTTCCCTTTATTAAAACCCTTACTTCTATGAATAGCCCATCTAAATTCCTTGCAGTTGTTTTAAAAAGCAAATGTACCTTTATCTTGGGTGGATCTTTCTCTGCTGAGAAAGTCAGGGGACAGCCAGGATGAGGAATAGGGAAAAAAGGGTTACGTAAGACTGTTCAAGCATTCCTTGGAATCTTAGGGAGGCCAGAGTTTTTACCGGCTTGGAAAGAGCTTTTCTCTGAGCATATCATCTTCCAGGTCCCCAAACAGGAGGCAGCTGAATAAAGATTCAGAGGCTCAAGGTTCTGGCCTAAATCATCATACCAATCCAATAAAAAATGAACAATATATGGTTTCTTTCAGGAAAGCTAATAAGAGCAAATTGCACTAAAAAGAAAGGATAACAGATCGGTGCTCTTGGGTACAGCAGAGTAGTTTTTTTTTTTTTTAAAGATTTTATTTATTTATTCGACAGAGATAGAGACAGCCAGCGAGAGAGGGAACACAAGCAGGGGGAGTGGGAGAGGAAGAAGCAGGCTCATAGCAGAGGAGCCTGATGTGGGGCTCGATCCCATAACGCCGGGATCACGCCCTGAGCCGAAGGCAGACGCTTAACCGCTGTGCCACCCAGGCGCCCCGACAGCAGAGTAGTTTGTATAAGGTAAATCCTTCAGCTGAGAATAGCTTTATAAAAGCTAGATTAGAAAGACCCTGAAGAAAGGGGAACAGATTAAGTCTAGGAAAGAAGTTCTTCACTGTTTCTTTCATTCAGGGATGTACAATGTACAGCATAAGGCCTAGAGAGGAAACAGAACACAGCAGACAAAGCCTCTGGAAATAGCATGGGACAGAGAGAACAAACTATTAAGGATCATTGCTAATAAGTGAGTCAGGACTTGTGTGACCAAGAACATGAAGAAAAGGTCACCAGAAAGATGCGATATAAGCAATTCTGTGTAATTTCTGTTCTCAAAGGTTTACTGTATCTTATGCTACACAGGAACAAGAGAAAACAAAAAGAAAATGGTTTCCAAGAAGACAAACAGCGAAGCAGAGCTTTAGGCAGCATAGTAGGGCAGAGGGATAAAAAACAAAATGTCTCTCATGGAGGATGGTCCCTGGAAATACCAACTTTCATTTTAGAAGTGTGAAGGGTCGAGTTTTAAAAATAAAGAAAACTAGAAATAAGTCTAATCAAAAGTCTGAAATTCAGCATTACCATCTCAGTCCCTAAATAAATAAACTTGACGTGCTGTCTCTCAAGCTGCTAATCAGAAGAAAATAAAATCCACTCTGGAGGAAGAAACATCATCTGAAGGCTACACAATTTCCCATACATAATTACAGCATTCAAATAAAAATTATCAGGAATACCCGGATGCAGGAACAAGTGGCTAAAAACTAATAAAAATGAAAAAATAACTTGAAGAAAATCATAAGCATTCCTAAATACAAGGGTTATTTGACACAGAATTTAAAATAACTACCTTTAAAATATTCAGCAAATCAATGAAAATATATAGAATTCCTCAAGAGAAGTATAGTCTATAAATAACATAGTGAAATGAAAAATTAAAAATAAAGATATAATTATTAAAATAAGACTTCAATAGGTGTATATATCAGTAAAGTAGATAAAAGAGAAGATTGTTTAAGTGGGAGACAGGTAAGTCAAAAATATCGACAAAAGCACACAGAGTAGCAGAACCTTAGAAGACACATCAAAAGTTTAACATATTGTAATTGGAACACTGAAAAGAAAAAAGGATACAATATTTAAGAAAACAGTGACTGAGAATTTTCCAGAACTGACAACGGAAATAAAGATACCTACTTAAGGAACATTATGAATTCCATGCACAAAAATTACAAATAAAGCCACACCTAAGCGTTCTGTTGTTAAACTGATAAATACCAAGGCAAACAAGATATATTGAAAACAGAGAAAAAGAGAGATGTTACTCTCAATAAGTAACAATAAGACTAACAGCTGTCACTCAGGCAGATGCAAGTCATAATTACGTTCTTAAAGTGCTAAAAAACATATGTCCAACCTACAAGTCTGTACCAACCAAAAATATCCTTCAGTACTTAAAGATGAATTTCTGCTACTGGATATGGTAGAATAACTGGCATAAAAGATGGGCTCTCCTGTTGTAAACAATTGTAAACTGGAGAAATTATGAGGGCTGTTTGAAATTCTTTGACGACACAAGGTATATAAACTTAATGTTTGAGAAAAAGGAAACTTATGTTGAGTCCCATGATTGGCAATAATCCTTTAGTTGATCTTCATTTTCCAACTACACCAAAGTAAGCTGGAATGAAACATGGTGGCTCTTTAAGAGTTAAGGAAGAAGAAATCAGAATTCAATGGAGCTGTTGAGTCTGGAATGTTTGGGGTGGCTCACTGAAAACTAGGAAGCTATATGGAGAGGAGTTTATCCAAGGAAAGCAAAGAATCAAAAATAAATCTAATTCACTACAATTATAAAGAGGAATATCAAATAATCATATATGTAGGTGCATAAAAGTCACTTGACAAAACTCAACATGTACTTCAACTCCCAGCAAAAAAAGAATAAAATGGAACTTTCTCAAACAACAAATAATTACAGTGATAAATTTTCAACTAACATACTTCGTAGTGAATGACTAAATAATTTCTAGCTAAAATCAAACAAAAAAAGTATGACTATCTGCTTCAATCCTTCTATTAAGTGGTGGAGGTCCTAGATAATGCAGTAAAGCAAGAAAAATAAAGGCATAAACACCTGAAAAGAAGTAAAACTTTCTATATGCAGATACTGAAATTTTTCCCTTTAAAAATGGAATCAAGACAAGCCTGTGCATTATCTCCATTTTTAATCATCACTGTAAGGGAATGTTTGTTGCATACATAAGGTATGAAAAAGAAAAAGACTCGAACTAAAAATATTTAGAAAGGTGTTCTTCACAGATGTCATAATTGGGGATGTAAAAAACTGTGAAAAGAGTATAGAAATAAACTGTTGCAATCAATAAGTAAAATTATCAAGAGATGGATATAAAGCCAATATATAAAAGCTATTATATTTCTATAAACAGAAACAATTTAAAAAGTAAAATTAAAAAATTATACAATTTGGGGCACCTGGGTGGCTCAGTTGTTGTCTGCCTTCAGCTCAGGGCATGATCCCAGTGGTCTGGGATCGAGCCTCACATCAGGCTCCTCTGCTGGGAGCCTGCATCTTCCTCTCCTACTCCCCCTGCTTGTGTTCCCTCTCTCACTGGCTGTGTCTCTCTCTGTCAAATAAATGAATAAAATCTTTAAAAAATTATACAATTTACAAAACACCAAAAACAAATATGCAGGAGTCTTTGGCAAAGAAGAGCCAAAGATGGTGCTGAAGAGTACTGCAGAACACACAATACCTATCTATTGTCAAGAGATGCTTCAGAGCTACAATAATTGACAATGCAATATTGCACAATTGTGGAAATATATACCAACAGATCAGAATATAAAGTCCAGAAACACACACACACCAATACACACATACACACAGGCACACCCCCACAACACACATAATAATGTGAATTAGAACAAAACTGCCATTGTAGAATAATCTGGAAGAGATGATATTTTTGATAAATGATGCTGGATCAACAAGATGTCTATTTGGGGGGAAATTATTACAGGTGAATTATAAAACAAAATATGAACTATAAAACAATAAAGTTTCTATTCTAAAATAAAGATAAGTTATATATCACATACTAAGTTATAGCCAAAATAAGAAATGAAAACCAATGAAGCTCATAAGAATTCATGAAGTTCATGAATTCACAATAGGTGGCAAAGATTTCATAAATAGGACACAAAGTGCACGAACAATAAATCAAAAGATTACTAAATTATACTACATTAAAAGAAAGACCTTCAGGTCATCAAAATAAGCCATTAATAGAGTGTCATTCAAGCCAAAGTGTGGGAGAAGGTATTTGCAAAACAAGTCTTACAAAGGATTCACATTCAGAGTTTATACACAAAAAAATCAATAAAAGAAAAAATGATAACCCCATAGAAAAATGAGCAAAGACTTGAACAGATAATTCAGGAAAGAGTAAATTGAATTGTTAATTAATATATGAAAAGAACATCTACTTTGTAAATCATCAAAGAAATGTAAATTCCCACATTGCCACCACTATATGCCCACCAGAATGGCTAAAATGATGAAACAAAAAATATTATGTTTCAGAGAATATGTGAGACAGCCAGAATATATACAGTTGCTTATGGTACAAATCGGTATCACTACTTTTGCAATCTCTTGGGTACATACCATTTACATATATCCCTCCAAAATACCATATGAACAAAAAAAACTAAACAACCAAAACAAGAAAAAAAAAAAACAAGAAAAAAACACAAACATATATCAATGCTAGAGTAGATTTTTAAATGATATACACTAGAATACTAACAATAATGGAAATAAATCGATGCTTGCTAATGTTATGAATTAATAAATATTGAGAGAAAGAAGTCAAATACAGAGGAGAAAAATTCGTACCAGTGATCATAAAGAATACCTTTACATAAAGTTCAAAAGCAATACAAATCTAGTCTGAGAAGTTCTATAGATCTACTTCCCAATAACACTGGTGAATATTTTTAAAATAATAACCACTTACAGTCTCTGGAAATGACTCTAAAGGCATATAACAGAGAAGAAAGATTTTTTCAAGAAAATCTACTAAAATTCAGTAAGAATAGTGATATACTGTTATCTGAACCAAAACCCATTCCCCTCCTTCCCCTGCCAAGTCAGCAAGATGGAAGTGTCACTCCATACTGGGTCAGACAAGAACACACAGCTCTCCTACAAGCTCTTGAGTTGGAGGCTTATCTTCCTGGAACATGCAGGACATCAATCAGCATTTCTCGTCCTTTGCCCAGCTGGCTGTTCTAGCTGGGTGTAGCTAAGACTTGAGGGTTCTCTTCTTACAGCTAGCCTTACTCAATAAATGGGGGCTCCACCTTGGGCATAGAACCACTGAAAATACTAGAGCCCTGATCACCCCAATCCCTGCTTCTAAGGTTCTGATTTCACATCACGAGAGATACCTGAGGCCACTACCCCCCTCCTCCACCAAACACTCAAATCCTAAAGCTGGAATATTACTCAGACGGAAGTATACCATTGTCCCCAGTTCCAGCCCCAGAGCCCTGGCTCACAAAAATTGCCCGAGGGAAGAAGCAGGATGTAAAACACAGAGCTCCTAAATTCTTCCCAAAGGATCTAACCTCGTTTGCAACACAGTATAGAGAAGTACAAGCCCAAGAGCATGTATCAACAGAAGATGTTAGGGTCAAGGGCACTTGGGAGGGAAAAACAAAACACTACTAAATAAGCAATTGTCAACAGGAAGTAAGAGGGAAATTAGAAAATATTTTATATTTATAGCTCATACCAAAATTTATATTTTAAATGCCTATATTTTAAAAAGCAAAAGCAATCAAATCAATAGCCTTACCTTCCACCTTAAGACAATGGAGAAAAAAGACCAACCATATCTTATAGCAAAAAGAAGGAAAAACATAATAAAAATTAGAACAGAAATGAATGAAATAAAAAATAGAGACAATGGAGTAGATCAAGAAAAAAAAAGAAAAAAGACTCAAGATGTAAGTATTAAATGTGTACAATTTTTGTATCATATCAGCCATATCTCATTTTTGTATCAAATCAAAGTTTTGTATCAAATCAATTACGCTTCAATATATCAATAAAACTTTTAAAAATAACACTTGAATTACTATAATCAAAAGTGAAAAAGGGGGCATTATTACCAAACTTAGAAAAACAAAAAGGGGGCATTATTACCAATCTTAGAAAAATAAGAATTATAAAGGAACACTGTGAACAATACATGCCAGTATATTAGATAAGTTGAATGAAATGGACATATTCTCATAAAGACATAAACTACCAAAACTAACTCAAGAAGAAACAGGCAATCTGAATAGACCTATACTGAATTTGTAATAAGAAACCTACTGGGGCACCTTTCTGGCTCAGTTGGTAGAGCATCTGACTTTTGACCTCAGGGTTGTGAGTTTGAGCCCCATGTTGGATACTGAGCCTACTTAAAAAAAAAAAAGAAAAGAAAAAGAAAAAGAAATCTACCTACAAAGAAAGTCCAGGCCCAGATGGCTTACTGGTGAATTCTTTCAAACATTTAGAGGAGAATTAATACCAATTCTTCACAAGAGCTTGCAAAGCTTAGAAAAAGATGGTACACTTCCCAACTCATTCTATTACCCTGATGCCGAAACCAGAATAAACATCATTAAGAAAACTACAGACCAAAATCTCTTATGAATACATATGCAAAAAGTCTTAACAAAACTCTAGCAAATGAAATCCAGCAACATAGGCAAAGGATTATAGACCATGAACAAGTGGAATTTATCTCACATATACTTAAGCTTGATTTAACATCTGAAAATCAATTAATGTAATATACTATATCGGTAGAATAAAAAATAAAAATCACATTAACATAAAGAAGGATGAAAATCATATGATCATCTAAATAGATACAGAAAGAGCATTTTTAAAAAT
The DNA here is from genome assembly GCF_023065955.2 of Ursus arctos. Lineage (NCBI taxonomy): Eukaryota > Metazoa > Chordata > Mammalia > Carnivora > Ursidae > Ursus > Ursus arctos. The sequence continues at coordinate 22,214,645 of NW_026622897.1, read as the reverse complement.
CCAACATCCTTTCATGATAAAAACATTCAATAATCTAGGAATAGAAGGGAACTTCCTCAACTATAAAGAGCATCTACAAAAACCCTCACAGTTAACATCATACTTACTGGTGAAAGACTGGATATGTTTCTCCTAAGATCAGAAAGGAAACAAGGATGTTTCTTTTACCACCTTTATTTGGTGATGTACTCGAGGTTCTAGCCAGGGGAGCTGGGCAAGAAACATAAATAAAAGGCATGCAGATTAGGAAAGAAGTTGTAAAAATAGCTCTATTCTCAGATGGCATGATTTTGCATATAGAAAATCCTAAAGAGTCCTCTAAAAAGCTACTAGAACTAATAAAATGGTTCAGCAAAGATGCAGGGTACATTAGTAATATATGATAGTCAATTATAGCTCTCTACACTAGCAATGAACAATCTGAAAACAAAATTTAGCAAACAATTACATTCATAATAACATCAAAATTAATAAAATACTTAAAAATAAATTTAACATGAGAAGCATAAAATTTGTATTCTGAAAAATACAGAATATTGCTGAAAGAAATTACAGATCCAATAAATGGGGGAAAATCCCATGTTGATGAATCAAAAGAGTTAAGATAGTGAAGATAGCAATGCGCCCTATTTTGGTTTGATATTCAACGCAGTCTCTGTCAGAATCCAGGAGATTTCTTTGTAGAAATTGACTAGCTGACTTCAAAATTTGTATGGGATTACAAAAGACCCAGAATATCCAAAACAGTCTTTTTTTTTAAAGATTTTATTTATTTATTTATTTATTTATTTATTTATTTATTTGAGAGAAAGAGAGCAAACACATGCAAGACTGGGGTGTAGGGGAAGTGGGAGAAGCAGACTCCCCAATGAGCAGGGAGCCAGACAAGGGGCTAGATCCCAGGACCCCAGGATCATGACCTGAGCTGAAGGCAGACGCTTAACCGACTGAGCCACCCAAGCACCCCTAAAACAGTCTTTATTTATTTGTTTTTAAATATTTTATTTATTTATTTGACAGAGATAGAGACAGCCAGCGAGAGAGGGAACACAAGCAGGGGGAGTGGGAGAGGAAGAAGCAGGCTCATAGTGGAGGAGCCTGATGTGGGGCTGGATCCCAGAATGCCGGGATCACGCCCTGAGCCGAAGGCAGACGCCCAACTGCTGTGCCACCCAGGCGCCCCATCAGTAAATTTTCTAAGTGAACCCATCCACGTAACTCCCACCCAGATCAATAAATAGAAACGTTACCAGCAACCCAGATGTCCTCCTCATATCCCTTCCCCCCTCCTTCCCAAATACAAGCATTAGGATGGTTTCTATCATGGTTAGTTTTATCTGCTTTTTGCCTTTATATAAGTAGAACTGTACAATATGCATCCTCTTGAGTTTGGGTTCTTCTGCCTAATTTAATATTTATGAGATTGATCCATTTTCATTCATACAGTACTCTATAAATATGCTAAAAATTTTAAATCCATTTATTGTTGATGCATGTTTTGGTTGTTTCCAGAATCTGGCAGTTGGGAACAGTGCTGCTATTCCTGTGTATGCCTTTCATTTTCACATTGGTAAACTGTGAAGTTAGAGGGAGCACAGTAAATAAGAGCACCCTTATTTCTGACACGACTTGCAAGTTCAGGAGTCCCCAAGACCTCCCCTAGTTTCAGTAATTTTCTAGAAAGGCTCACAGAACTCATTAAAAGCTATTATACTCAGGGTTTCAGTTTATGCTGCTTCATTTCTTTCTTTTTGCTTCTTTTCTTTTTTTTTAAGATTTTATTTTTGGGGCGTCTGGGTGGCTCAGTTGGTTGGTCACCTGCCTTGGGCTCAGGTCATGATCTCCAGGTCCTGGAGTTTGTTTCTCCCTCTCCTGCCTCTCCCCACTGCTTGTGCTCTCTATGTCTCTCTCTCTCTCTCTCTCTCAAATGAATGAATAAAATCTTTTTTAAAAAAATTATTTATTTATTTTAAAAATATTTTATTTGTTTGACAGAGCTTGAGAGAGCACAGCAGGAGAAGCTGCAGAGGGAGAGGGAGAAGCAGACTCCCCACTGAGCAGGGAGCCCAATGTGGGGCTCCATCCCAGGCACCCCAAAGATTTTATTTTATTTACTTATTTATTTTAAAGATTTTATTTATTTATTCGACAGAGATAGAGACAGCCAGTGAGAGAGGGAACACAAGCAGGGGGAGTGGGAGAGGAAGAAGCAGGCTCATAGCAGAGGAGCCTGATGTGGGGCTCGATCCCATAACGCCAGGATCACGCCATGAGCCGAAGGCAGACGCTTAACTGCTGTGCCACCCAGGCACCCCCCCAAAACAGTCTTAAAAAAAAAAAAAAGAAAAAAAGGATCCACATTTCCCAATTTCAAAACTTACTACAAACTGAATGGTAATCAAGACATACTGGCAGGATAATATAGATAAATGGAATAAGTTGAGAATCCAGAAGTAAAACAACACATCTATGGTCAACTGATATATCAAGGGTGCTACCCCTCAATAGGGAAAGAATATCCTTTCCAACAAATGGTCTTTCCTGAACTATGCACCAAAATTAACTTGAAATGGGTCAAAACATAAAGGTCAGAGCTAAAATGATAAAACTCTTAAGAGAAGATATAGAGATAAACCTTTATGAATTCAGATTAAGCAAATGGAGTCTTAAATATGATACCAAAGACTGAAAAACAAAAGAGAAAAATTGACAAATTGGTCTTCATAAAAATTAAAAATATTTTCCTTAAAAAGACACTCAAGAAAGTGAAAAGACAACCCACAGAATGGAAGAAAAATATTTGCAAATCATATATCTGTTAAGGAACTTTTCTCAGGGCGCCTGGGTGCTTCAATCAGTTAAGTGTCTGCCTTTGGCTCAGGTCATGATCCTGGGGTTCTGTCCTGGGATTGAGCCATGAGTCAAGCTCCATGCTCAGTGGGGAGTCTGCTTCCTCCACTCCCTCCGCTCCTCCCCCTCCTCCCCCCACTCATGTTCTCTCTTTCTCAAATAAATACATAAAATTTTGTTAAAAATAAGGAAATTTTCTCTAGAATATATAAAGAACTTTTACAACTCAACAATAAAAATACAAATAACCCAATTAAAAATGGGCAAACCATCTGGATAGATATTTCTCCAAACAAGATATACAAATAGCCAATAAGCATATCAAAATATGCATGGCATCTTTCATCTTCAGGGAAATGGATATCAAAACCATCTTACACCTACTATGATGGTTAGAGAAAAACAGAAAATAACAGGTTTTAGAAAGGATCTGAAAGAATAGGAAACCTCATACACTGCTAGTGGGAATGTAAAACGGTACGGACACTTTGCAAAAAATGTCTGACAGTTCCTCAAATTACTAAACACACAATTACCACATAACCCAGCAATTTCACTCCTTAGTTTATACCCAAGAGGAATAAAAACATATGCCCATACAATAATGTGTACACAAATGTTTATAACAGCATTATTCACAATATCCAAAGGGTGGAAACAACCCAAAAGTTCACCAATCAATAAATGTTAAACAAAGAGTGGTATAGCTATACAATGGAATATTATTCATCCTATTAGTCATATAAAAGTTGAATAATAAAAAATGTTATTCATTCATATAAAAAGAAATAAAGTATAGATATACAGTACATTGATGAACATTTAAGACATCATGCTAAGTGAAAGATGCCAATCACAAAAGATCACATGATCTATATTCTATCTATAGAATCTATGACTCTTTTTATATGACATGTCCAGAACAGGCATATCTATAGAGACAGAAAGTACATGAGTGCTTGCTTAGGGCTATCAACCCATCTCCCCCATTAATTGGGGAGATGATAGCTTTTAAAGAGTATGGAGTTTCTTCTTGAGCTGATGAAAATGTTCTAAAATTGACTCTGCTGATGGCTTCATATCTCTGAATATACGAAAATACATTAAACTGTATCCTTTTAATGGGTGAATTATAGGTATATGAATTATACAATAATAAAACTTGTATAATCAAAAGTTATTTATGTAGTGAGAATCAAAATAGTGATTATCTTCATATGAAGTGATGGTTGACAGGGATCACAATAAATGTTTCTTGATTGCTTACACTATAATATTAAATTGACCTAGGTGCTGGGTTACTCTAGTGCATTCAAGTAAAAAAAAAAATCACTGGTGATACAGTGATGATTTATACATGTATTTATACCAATGCTGCTCTTATATTTTAGTTAAAAGATGACAACAGAACCCCACAGAAGTGAACTTCTTCCTTCACACAAGATGAATATAGGGATTGGATTTACATTCCCAACCGAAACAATTTAGAAACTGAATAAATATAACAATGCATTTTAGGGTGCCTGGGTGGCTCAGGCAGCTAAGTGTCTGACTCTTGATTTTGGCTCAGGTCATGATCTCAGGATCTTAAGATCAAGCCCCACATCAGGCTCTGCAGTCAGTGCATCTCAATCTGCTTGAGATTCTCTCCCTCTTCCCCTCTCCTCACTCGTGCTCTCTCTCTCTTTCTCTCTCTGTTGCCTGGAGAGAGTTTTCAGTCCACAGGACAGTAGGAAGGAACCCAAGCTGAGCCTGGTGGACTTTCTGAGCTGAGTAGATGAAAATAAGAGTCCTAGGAAATCCAAGAGTCTAGAATATTTAGAGCAGAATTTCAAAGAGAAGAATTATACATACATTGCAAACTCTGTAGGTCTTCCCCCCTAGGAATTCAGCTGACTATTGATGTATGCATGGGGGTGGGGAAACTCAGAGACTAATGAAAGAATCACCTGAAAGAATGAGTGTAATAGGCTGTGGGGCTCAAAACGGTCTGAAAAGAGTGTCTGTTCACACTTAGCAGAGCACAAAAGCTAAGTCATCAGACATTATGTAGAGTACACAGAAGGGTCCTGCCTCCGCAGTGGGAAATAAACAGCCCATTCTAATCCCATATAACAAATCTTAAAAAAAAAAAATCCAAAGGATTAAACTGTTTCCAAGTAATTTAACTGCATCCTAAAACAAATCTCACAGATATTTATACAAATACAAAAATATCCAGCAACTAACAAGGTAAAATTTATTCAATCAAGTATTATTAGGCGTCAAAGTAAGCAAGAAATGCAATCCATAAATAGGAGAAAAACATGCAAATGAAATGGAACCAGAATAGCTAGAGAAGCTAGAATTAGTAGCAAGGATCTTGAAACGGTGGTTATAACCACATTCTCTTATGTTCATGAAGTTAAACAGAAATGAGGGGGACCTAAAAGACCAAGTCGAACTTTTTTATTTTTTAAATTTTTTTTGAGTCAAACTTTTTAAAACAAAAAAGTATATAATGTCTGACATGAAATATACATAGGACTAAAAGCAGATTAGATATTGTAGAAGAATCAATAATTGTTATATAGCAGTAGAAACCATCCAAAATAAAACACAGAGATTAAAAAATCTGAAGACATGAAAGACTATCAATGACCCACAAGTCACATCCATTCAGCCTAAATGATATGTGTAGTAATAACACCTGAAAGGTAAAGGAGGAGATATTTGAAGAAATAATGACTAAAACATTTCTGAATTTCATAAGTAGAAATACACAGAATCAAAATGTTTAGTGAATGTCATATATAGAAATATATTATATATACATAAGAAACATATATATATATTATATACATATATAATATATATTATATTTCTTATAATATACATATTATATATGTATATAATATATATATATAAGAAATCTGAAGAAAACTGAAAGCATATGAGAATAAGACTGCAAACACAAATTATACAGAGAAAATTTTAAAAGTAGCCAGGAAAAAAAATAGAATAAATAGATGGTGAAAGGTTTCTCATAGGAAACATGCAAATGAGAAATAGCAGTAGAGCTATTTCTTTAAAGTGTTGATAGAGAAACAAATACTCCAATCTGTAATTCTATACCCAGTAAAAATATCCTTCAAAAATAAATGAAAAATACTTTTTCAGACATTCGAAAGCTAAAAAGTTCTTCACTGAAAGACTGCCACAACAAGAAATATTAAGGAAAGTATTGTAAGCAGGAAGAATCTAATACCAGATAGAAATATAACAACAAAAAGCACCAAAACAACATGGATAAATATATTATTTTTTTATTATTGTTTAAATATTTTAAAAATACATGATTGTTTAAAGATGATAATAATAGTATACTATAGAGTTTATAGCATATGGGTAAGGAATACATGTATTACATACATAACAGCATAAGGAGCACAGGGAGAAATGAAAGTATACTACTATAAAGTTCTGATACCGTAAGTGATGTGGCGAAATATCACATAAAGGTGAACTTTGGTAAGTTAAAGACATATGCTCGAAACTCCAAAGATACCAGTAAAATGATCAAAGAGTTATAGCCATTAAACAAAGGAAATAAAATTGAGTCATAAAAATATTCAATTAATAAAAAAGAAGGCAGAAAAATAGGAAAAGGGAAGCGAAGTTAGAAGAGACAAATAGTAAACAATTAGCAAGAGGATATTCATAAAACTAACCACATTGTAATCACATTAAATATAAGTAGACTACCCTAATTAAAAGGCAGGGATAATCATTTTGGTTTTAAAAAGTAAAATCCAGGGCACCTGGTGGCTCAGGCAGTTGAGCGTCTGACTCTTGGTTTCAACTCAGGTCATGATCTCAAGGGTCATGAGATCGAGCCCTGGTCAGGCACCTCACTCAGTGGGGATTCTCCTTGAAGATTCTCTCCCTCTGCCCCTTCCCCCACTCGAGTGTGTACACACACACCCTCTCTTTCTATCTAAAATAAATAAATCTTTTTAAAAAGAAATATTTGATTAACTGGACTTCATTAAAATTTTTAAAAATCAGCTTTGTGAAAGACACTGTCAAGAATGAGAAGACAAGCCACAGACTAGAATAAAGTACTTTCAAGGATATATCTGATAAAGGTCCATCCAAAATACACAAAGAACTCTTAAAACCCAACAAAAAGATAACAAACATCCCAATTAAAAAACAACGATTTTGAAAAGACAATTCGCTGAAGAATATACAGAGATGGCAAACGGACATATGAAAAGATGCTCCACCTTATTTGTCATTAAGGGATTGCAAATTAAACTGAGATACCCCTACACACTTATGAGAATGACAAAAATACAAAACACCGGTAACACCAAATGCTGGCAAGGATGTGAAGCAATACAGACTCGCATTCTATTCTGGTGTCAATAAAAATAATGGTATGGCCACTTTGGAAGACAGTTTTTCAGTTTCTCACAAAATGAAACGTACTATTACCATATGATGTAGTAATTGCAATCCTTGGAATTTATCCAAAGGAACCAAAAATTTGTGTCCAAATAAAACCTGCATACAGATGTTTATAGCAGTTTTATTCATAATTGCAAAAATTGGAAGCAACCAAAATATCACTTTGTAACTGAATGGATAACTGTGGTACATCCACATAATGAAATATTATTCAGTGTTAAAAAGAAATAAGCTATCAAGCATGATATGACATGAAGGAACATTAAAAGCACACTACTAACTGAAATAAGCCAATCCATAAAGGTTACAAGCCATATGATTCTAACCGTATGACATTCTGGAAAAAACAAAACTATGAAGACAGTATAAAAGATCAGTGATTGTCAGAGATTAATGGGGAGGGAGGGATAAATAGGCAAAGTACAAAGCATGGTTAGGGCATTGGAATTCTTCTGTATTACACTCTAATGGTAGATAGATGTCATTATACATCTGTCAAAACCCACTGAATGTACAACACCAAGACTGAACCCTTATATAAACTATGGATTTGGGGTGATAATGACATGTCAGTTTAGTTCATGGATTTTAAACAAATGTACCATTCTTGTGTGGGTTGTTGATAATGAGGGAGGCTATATACATGATGGAGGGATATAAGGAATATGAGAAATCTCTGATATTCTGTTCAACTTTGCTGTGAACCAAAAACTGCTCTTTAGAAAAAAGTCTAAGAGAGCTAAATGTCTAATATGAAAAACTAAAAAAAAAAAAAAAAAAAAAAAAACCTAATAGGCCTCAAGGAGAGATAGACAAGTTCACAATTGTCAGATTTAAATATCCTTCCATAAATAATTGATATCAATAACTGATAGAACAAGTACAAAGAAAATAAGGATTGGAACACTTGAATATCAACCAATTTGACACCCCACCCAAGGAAGCAAAATACACTTTTTCCCCCCAAATATACACTGAACATTTTCCAAGGTGAACCATATTTTAATCCATAAAATAATTAAGTTTAAAATATTTCAAGTCATATAAAGTATTTTCTCTAGCCATAATGGAATAAAATTAGAAATTGAAGGAGAAAGATCTTTGAAAAATCTCCAAATATTTAGAAACTAATATACGTCTAAATAACCAATGGATCAAAGAAGAAATCAAAAGGGAAATTAAAAAGTGTTTTGAAATGAATGAACATACAACATATCAATTATATCTCTATCTACTAGCAACGAACAATCAGAAATGTAAATTAAAGCAATAAATACCATTTACAATAGCATCAAAAATATAAAATCCTGGGGCGCCTGGGTGGCACAGCGGTTAAGCGTCTGCCTTCGGCTCAGGGCGTGATCCCTGCGTTATGGGATTGAGCCCCACATCAGGCTCCTCCACTATGAGCCTGCTTCTTCCTCTCCCACTCCCCCTGCTTGTGTTCCCTCCCTAGCTGGCTGTCTCTTTGTCTGTGGAATAAATAAATAAAATCTTAAAAAAAAAATAATATAAAATCCTGATGTAAGTAAGAGCCGTACACTGAAAACTAAAAAGAATAGTCTGGAAGGAAACTTAAAAAGACCCAAATAGATGGAGAGATATACAATGTTCATGGGTCGCAAAATTCAGTATTTTAGGATATTAATTGCCCCCTAATTAATTCTGTACATTCAATACCATATTAATCAAAATCCTACCTTTCTTGAAAATCGAGAAGCTAATTCTAAAATAATTATGTAACTAGAACATCCAAAACAACTTTGAAAAAGAACAAACTTGAAAGACACTACCTGACTTCAAGGCACTATGATATTGGCATACCAATAACACAGAATTAAAAGTTCAGAAACAGACCACGCATATGTGAACAACTGATCTTTGGAAAGATGCAATTTAAATTAGTCAAGAAATGACAGCCTTCTCAAAAAATGTACTGGAATAATTGTGTATCAATATGCAAAAATATGAGGTCTGGTCCTTATCTCACACCATCTATAGAAATTAACTCAAAATAGATTAGAAACCAAAATGTAAAACCTAAAATTCTTAAACTATTAGAAAAAAATAAAGAAGAATATTATGACTGTAGGGCAGTCCAAGAATTCTTATAGAAAACGTTAAAATCCCAGTCCATGAGAGAAAGATATATAAATCGGATTCTATCAAAATTAAGAACTCTCCTCCTTGAAACACATTAAGAGAAAGGAAAGAAAAGCTACCAACTGGGAGAAGATATTTGTATATTACATACACAGTAAGGGTTTTATATCCAATTATGTAAAGATTTCTCAAAATTCAATAAGAAAACAAACAATCCAATAAAAATAGCAAAGTATTTGAACACTTTACCAAAGAAAATATATCTTTCATAAATAAGCACATGTAAATATGCTCAACACCAACAGTCAACAGAGAAATGTCTGTTAAAGCCACAAGGACATGCCCCTCCATATGTTAGATGAATGAGCATGAATTGAAATACCACTTTTTATGATTCTGATACAAAAGAACAGATCTCATAGTACCTATTTTTCTCATTTTCAATAGTTCTTTTAATAACCTTTAATAATGATTTTAAAAGCTTTCAATAAAACTTGGGGCACAATAAAGGGATGTTGGGAAAAAATGAAACTTTATTTCTAATCCCAGCCTTTTAAATTTTCTATTATCAAGCCACCTTATTATCAATTCACACATCTTGTTTGCCACTTTTAATTATGCAGCAAATGTGAGAAAGTCCCGCAGGGATATAGTTTTTCCTTTAGCTTCAGTACCATCCATATAATAGATTAACTTAATGTAAATAAGGAAAATCTAGCTGTTTGGAGAATAATACATGGATAAATTGAGGCAGTAGTTTGAATGAAACAGAATCAAATCAATAGTGTTTGACTACACAGACTCCCTTGCGCTAGGTACAAATGCACAAATAAAATGATACCCAGAATTTTTAACTAATTGGATTAATAAAACAAGAAGTAAAACACCAAACTGGAGGCATTTTGAGGTCTGAGCACACTAAGTGTCTATGGCAGCAGCTATCTGATGAATGACTACCCACCACAGCCTAATTCATAGGAGCAATTCCCAGCATTCTATGCAGCTGGCTGCTATAATCCATGTTATTCCTCATCCTGGGTAAACGGTCTATTGGAAAAATCCCTGGTCCCCGCCTAACACTATCAATTGTCTGTTCTTCCAGCCCCTCAAAACCTCAACAAATATCTCCGCTTGTATAACATAAATTAGTAGGGAAAAATTTTTCACCCAGGTTTATGATAACATGGCCATTCCCAAAGGTAAAGAATGCTCATAATATCTCAGGGCGTAAGAAGGAACTGAGTGCCTTTCTTTTTTTCCTATATATTTCCTATCAGTAAAGAAGCAGGAATACAACCCGCAAGAGAGAGAAAAGAAAGTTCCTCCCTGAAGCAGGTGTTAGACCTGAAAAGAAACATGAAACCTGAACCTGTTTCTGGCCCCTTTCCAATCACTGACCTTTCAGGGCTTTCGCATCCTCCACTGTGGAATGTATCCAGCTCCCTCCTAGAGAGGACACTAATAATCTTCTTTTATTTATTTATTTATTTATTTTTTGAAGCTCCTTAAGGGAACTGAAAGCACATGCAAATGGTTAACTCCTACTGAGACTAAAATACCATTTTCATAGTTTACTAGGCATGATAATATCACCCAGATTTGGTTCTGAATTCATTCGGAGATTTTTATCTTGGCCCACCCCCTGTTACACGCATGCGTGCGCACACATTTTTTTCTCAGAGTATGTGGATATCCCTATTATTTCTTTCTTAGGGGAGTGAAATAGTACAAATATGACTCACAATCCAGTTAGAGACTTAAAAATTGGAGAGATAATGAAATAATTATAAGAACAGTTCCTTTTAACTGGCATTTCCCCACTTCCTTTTCTCTCTTACAGAGCAGAAATCTTGTACAAGTGAATTCATGCAGGCGAAACACGTAAAGCTTAAATAAAGCATTACACCAACTCTAGCGATCACATAGGAAGCTTGCTTGAAGCTCATATTTCAGCATAACATTTATGAATTGACTCCCAACAGGGAAGAACTGCCAGAGAAACAAAACTGAGCTAGTAGAGGCCGTGTCACAATGCATGGAGCCATCGTTCCGCTGGGAAGGCAAGCTCAATCCGGGAACCAGTTCTCTGCCCCCGAGAGAGGACCTCCATCTTGCAATGTGATTTGTCAGTAAGTTTATCAGGTGCCAATTTCAATTTAGCTTTCTTAAATATTGAACCATTTTATTTTGCTTGCTTGTATTTTGTTTTTGTTTTTGTTTCCCTCCTTGAACTAAAAGGAAAATGCCCACCATTTTGTGTATACTATGCTGTCCTGCACTCTAAGCTTATGTTTAAGGTGACTTTCAATTTTTCTAGATGAAGTAAACCCATACTCTAGTGCTTCACAATCCCAGCATGATAACCTCTATATTTCCTCTTCTCTCAGGGGTGGAAAGTGCCTACAGAAGGTCATTATGAGAAGAGTCACTACTGAGGTTCAGAGTGCCAATGGGAAGGTTATGCTTTCCGACTTGGAAGAGTTGGATTTTTCTTTTCTTTCAGATCCCCTTGGTCGTGAAGAGCATTCATTGCCATCTGCTCAAGAAACACAGAGGTTATAAAATGTTGGAAATCTAGATTCCTGTGGAAGAAACTTATAGAAGGGGAAGACAAGGAGCCATTCAATTCTCTAGACCTTGCTAATTTAGCACATCAGATGGTATCCGACTCATTGTTCCATAGAGAAAGAAACTCTTTCTTCAAGTCCCTGGACCATTGGTTCGAATGCTCCCTATCAGCTCTGCAGCTCCAACAGATCCCATGGGACACCAGGTGTTTTCCACATTGGGAACTTAGAAGTAGAAGGCAGAACTCACAGAGGGAGTGTGTTAAGAATATTTCAACCCAGGGATGCTGTTCTTCAATGGCAAACCTGAGACAGCGTGTCAGCAAAGTGAGAGAAAAGACTCCACATTATCTGCTATAAATGTTCTCTAACATAGAAACACGGCTCCAGCCCTTCTGTTCTACCATGGAGATCATACACTCCTCACCCAGCGAAGTCTGATTTCTAAGAATAAGAAATAAAGCACTGCCCTTAGGGACAGCATCTAGTGGCATGAAATACTCTGGGCTCAAGAGTCAGAGACAACTACATTCAAATTTCTATTCTGCTTATGCTATAGTCTATCTCTGACCTTGGACTGATGATAAGTCAATCTCTCTGAGTCTCTCTTTTCTCCTCGGTAACATTGGTAGGGCAATAACTTGGAGGGTAGTTATGAGGTGAAAATGAGCTAATACAGAAAAAAAAATTCCTTCTTTCTAGTGCCTGTCATTCCGAGTAGGTCCTCAATAAATGTTAATTCTCTACCCTCTTGAACACGTCCCTTTTCATTTCTTTTTTTTTAAATTAAGGCTTATGCCTTAATTGTAACCCGGAGGTTTTCTGGATCCCAACTCAAGTGAGAATGTAACCCCTTTGTCATCGGTCTCATTCCCAGAATGCCATGCTCTTCCCAGAGTGTCTAACTATGGTAGAGGTCTGAAGTTAGGACACTCTCCCAAGGAGAGATTAAACACTGCATTCATTATGGCAGCTGGAAGGCTGCATTATTGCTCTTCCAAGAGAGAGAGATTTATGGCTGTACTTAATGGATGCTAATAGTTTTCTTATCAGTGGGTAGCAATACAAACATTTTTGTGTATGGTAAGGTTAAAGTAAACCTTCAGAGTAGCTTTACAAAACTTGAAAGCTGGTGATTAGTTCTTGACAAGCCTGGCTAATAACAGGAGCTCCTGGAAGGCTATATAGGTCTCGCTTAGCCAGAATACATTACTCTTCAGTGTTTTACGATTTCACATCTGTCCTCTCAGAACTGGGCTGTCACATAATGCATGCAGCTTTTGTGCTTTTCTTAAACCTCAAGGCAGTTGTACTCCAACCAATGTAATCTGGCTGCCGAGTAAAGGGAAGCCAAAAAAGCTTTCCTAATCAGTTTGCTTTGCAAATAGATTCAAATTCGACTCTTTTTTTTTTTTTTTTTTTTTTCTGGCCACCTACTATTCATGGAGAATGTTGTTAGAATCTTTCACATATATATGCCATTTAATCTTTCTAGTATCTCTTTAAGGTTTGGCTTCTGAGAAGACTGGAACTTTGAGAGGGTGGATGAGCTGTCCAAGGTCATGTTTTCAAACCTATATCTGACTCCAAGTCCAATGCATTCAGCCCAGGCTGTTCCCAGTACATGTTAGGGCATTCACCCTTCTCCTTCAAGCCATCCATGATGAGCAGGACATGATAAAATGAAGCTGATGAGCTCAACTTTAAACATTTCTAAAAGCTGATAGCTTCTAAGAGCCTATATTTTTCAGGTTTCTAAAAAATGAAAGAGTGTGCATCTCAAAGCTAAAAATTAGTGTTTTTATATTGATAAACAATAAATTTATACAAATTATATACTGACATAGATTTTAAAAAATATTCTCTGACATGTAGTTAGAATAATAGCAGCTCAACAAAATAATTACATCTAATAGTTAGCCTCGGTCTTGTTCAGTCGCTCTGACATCTCCTACAGAGGTTATGATTCAACCCAATAAAAGTCAGATATTTCATGTCAAAAAAAAACCCATTACTCCAGAAATCACCCTGAGCTTATTCACTCCAAACTTTATAGCTTTTTCCCCCTCCTCTTTCATGAAAGAAATTAACAGGGGAAAAACACCATACTAGTGTGAAGAATTTTAGCTCTGGTTTTAAAAAGGGTTTCCACTTCTAGAAATGGTCTAATTTTGGGGAAGCTACTCAGTTTCTCTAAACAAAATTTCCTTTATATTTTTAAAATTAGAACGATGGCATCTACTTCCAATGTTCGAGGAAGAACATTGGTCAAATCTCAGTTAATGGGCTGCAAAATCTCTGCCAACACCACACAAGTAATGACTTTTCCTTTTTTTTTTTTTTACAAAGAAACAAATGAAATCAACAAATCATGACTGATTTCTATTACATTAAAGTGATACTCACACCAAGAACTGTGTGCATATTTCCCAGAAGATAAATTCCACACCTTGCAACAAAGGGAACATGCAATCCCTGCTTAGTGCTTAATGTTATTACTTAGTGATCAAGGGGTCTGCTGATTAATTTCCCTCTGATAAAGGCAAAGGAGTCTCAAAGGAAGCCTCAAGGCTGCTAATCATATCTGTATCCAGGGAGATAATAATAGAGGTCAGAATATCTCATGAGGAAGCAGTCAACTTGTATGGACAAAACTCTGGGTCTGCACTTCCCACCCCCAAAAAAAGCAGGTAGTCTGGAACTGCTTGGATGTTTGAAGAAGAACAAATCTCATAAGCACCATGGCTGAAATCAATGTGGGTAAAATATAAATATTGTTTAATCCCATTTTGTATAGATAACAAAGGATCCCAAGAAAAATACTTTGACTTGTCTAGATTCTTAACAGAGTCCTGAAATGTCTGTTTTATTGCTTATTTTAAAATAGCAAGAATACAAGAATCATCCCGAATCATGGCCTAAACTGAAAACGGAAGCCTGAGCAAAGCTTCTAATTCAGTGAAAGCCCATAATTAGGTATTAAGGGAAACGTAGCTGTGTTCCCCTTCTTAGATGAGGGTGAGTGAACACGTCTTAGTACGGCCAAGTACCAACAACTACCAACTACCGACCATTCTTGTTAAAAGAGGCTCTCACTGTGCAACTCCTTCGCAGGAAGGGATGTTTACCTTGCTCTAACCTAGCCCAGCAGATCCAGTACCAACTGTGACATGACCTGGATGAATTAACAGAAGAGCTGGAATCTAAGGTCAGGACCTGCTGCAACTGCGTTTATCCTTGTGACCGCTAGGGGTCGCTGCTATGAACTCTGTAACTTCAAGATTAAAAAAAAAAAAAAAAAAAAGCATCCAAAAGCACCTCCGCTATCTCAGGGCAACGCTGACCGGAAAAGACATGACAGGACCATCTGACTTATCGAATTACTCTCTTCTCACTATTCTTCCTAACAGATCCAAATATAGTGCCACATGGCTTTTCATGACCACATGCAAAGATCATCAATGTCTATTTATGCAGCAGAACATACATGCACCCACAAAACCTTGCCCGTGGTTGTGAACAGCAGCCTCCAACTCACTTTGCCTCTTTAAATAGCTGCCTCGCCTTTTTTGTGCTGTTGTTAGAGGCAGTTTGGTAAAATTCGTAGGACAGGTGAGGCTTCCAAGAATATTACCTGCCCTGCAAACCAACAGATTTAGAAAAAAAAAATGTAGCTTCTGCTGGCAGATGACAGAGTCAAGGTGTCAATTCCATCCATTCGGAAAAGTTTGTGTTTTGAAATCCTCCCATTCTATTTAAATCATGTGAAGTTGTCACATCTTGAACTCAATTCCACTCACAGTCTTTTCCCTTAATGAATCAACCACTGTATTATTCTTAGAGGTGGAGTCATTTTGGAAGTGGAGGAATATTATCCTCATAAGTGTCATAAGTTTGTCAGATTTCTCAAATCTCCGGGAATGAGGACGGCAGACACATTCAATTCAAGGCAAATATAGAAACTTGACAATAAAGTTGAGTTGCAAATCTTTCACCTTCCTAATCTGCCAAAACTCAAATTCTGGAAGCCTGAAATACTAAGGACACTGCAATGAGAAACACACTTCACTTGCAGCAAGAGAAACTTCAGCTCTGCTGCCACTATCTCACTCCTGCCCTTAACCACCAGCCCCCCTCTCCCTGCTGCCTTCTCTTGCCCAACTTAAACCTCAGGAAAACAATTCAGGGTCAGCAGAATATGCCTGGGGTGAGATTGCCCAATTTGCGGAAGCCTCTAAGGCAGAAATTGTGTCCAGATTAGACTCTCCACCGCTGATTCTCCATCTCACTGTCAAGGTGCTTCCTGTCTTTGACCAGCAGCACTCGCGGAGCCCCTTGGAAGAGGGCGGCATCTTTAGGCTGCTGAGAGCAGATAAACGCCTGTTGTTTTACACAGGCCGGGGTGGGGGAGCGGGTGTAAACCTCTTTGCACTCCACAAAGGCAGCCTGAAAATAACAAATTGCCTTGTCAACCACGAGAGATACTTAGTTATTAATGGAAATAATAACAGATTATATCAGCTTTCCACAGTATAATCAAAAGGAAGATCAAAGGGAACTAATATTACAAACAGTTACCAGTGAAGACATGCTAATGAGATAAAAACCACTTTTATCTCCCCCTTCCCAAATGCACCGGTGGTGGAATGATCATCGATAATCAATGACGTCATGTAAACTTGGGCAGTATGTGTAATAACCGAAGTCTGGCCATGCCACCATGGCTTTTTCCTGTTAGATAAAATTGTTTTCGATGTTAAAAAAAAAAAAAAAAAGGATCTAATTGCATTCTGCTCCTGTTATAGGAACACGGGATTTTGAACCCTCTAACTGATCTTAGCTGGTTCGGGCTAAACTCCCATTGCCTCAGGTTGTGACTGCAGACACGGAGCACAGTCATTTCAGGTTTTAATAATCCGGCCAGGACACAGAGCCTGATTCATCACCCTTTCTGACTTGTCATGTAGCACAATATTGCTATCACAGCAGAGTACTTTTCCTATTTATCCAAACTTCCCCACCATTAAGTCAGCCCTTTGTTTATTTGAAACATTTTACAAATGTGAGTGTGTGCTAAGGCCAATCTCAGGAGGCACACAGATGTTTCTATCACCTTCCCTTCTATGGGGAAAATGACAAAAGAGATCATGGACCTGGGGTCATTTTATCCTTAGAAAATTGTGATTTGAAGTCTCACACTCAAATTATTGAATCTGCATTCTAAAACAAGAAATAATAAAAATTAATAATAAATCCTAAGTGTGTGTGTATATATATATACACACACACTCAAGCATACAATATCTTGGTAATAATTTATATGTTTTTCCAAGGATATTTAATAATCCTGACTTTCTTTCTAAAAAATGAGGGTAAGAATTCCTAACATAGGTGGAAAATAGCCAAGAACTTCTTCAGTCATCCAATCTCAAAGTGAAGACCATATACTGATTTTTCCATCAAACAAATAAAGAAACTGAAGCCCAGAAAGGTCAAAGTCAGAAGCAATGGATTGTAGCCCTCAGCTGCCTCCTTTGCCTATTTTATGAACTTGGAAATACAGTAAATGCATTCAATCTCAATTTTTAAATGTAGGAAAAATAATGCTTATCCTTCCTTCATCAGAGTATAAAGACGGACTAAAAGGTTTCCCCTTCTAAACTGTAAAACATGCTATGTAAATATGTAGCACCATTGTATACTAATCATAATAGTAACCATGTTTCAAAAGTATGTTATTTTTACTTTGAATAAAAAGTAGGGTAGGAGAAAGCCAGAAATATTTCTGGAAGATAGACGCAAAAGGATTCTCAATGAGGAACGAAATCAGAGTGGAGGGAAGGAATCTCAGTGGAAAAGAAAAACAGATAGCGGCCGAGGTGAACGTTATTCTTCCAGGCAGAGTTCCAGGGATGCTCCAAACCTACTCTGGCAGGTGCAGGGGGCATGACTGGGCTCTGGGTCAGAAAAAGATTAATTGTGAAGATGACACTATATGAGATATTTGGGCCACTTTCCCTACCTTCTCCTTCCCCCTCAATATCTGTCTGTGGAGTCAGACAAGCAGCAATCCATTTGCCCCATAGAATAAGTTAGATATACCAAAAGGACACGGTAACCTGTTCAAAGGCCAACACAGAGCAATTTGAGAATCAAAATAAATAATTACTGAAACACATTATAATATATTGGATAAAGTAGGAACGCATGAACCCACATGGATATAAATAAATAAATAAATAAATAAATAAAGTCTACCATACAACAAAAGGTCAAACGATATTAACTGATGAATAAAAATACTTACCAATTAGCATTAGAGTGAAAAACACCTTGCAGACACCAACTAAAACGTGATAAAACTTAGTTTCACCAGTAACGAGACAGATGGTCATTGAGCACCTTCTGATGCAGTGTGCTATGGGGAACCAGCTCACTGTCCTGGCATTTCTACTGCGAAAGAATATTCCTAAGTGAAATAAGCATTGCTAAGAGTCATTCTAAGTAGGGTTGGGAAGAATCTTGAGGAAGGAGGGCCTACGCACATCTCCTGTTTGAATTCTCCCAACATCCTGAACTGTTGGTTGAATTTTGTCAATTGCAACTTGTGAATTGCAACTGGACCACCTGCTGTGACACATCCTTCTGCTTTGGACTCAAATAGAGATAATGTAACACCTGAGAGCTAAATAGCCAATCCTGCATTAGGTAGTCAGTTTAACTGCCAGCAACAATCCTTATTTTTCCAAAACAATTCAGGTAACCTTGTGGCTTTTGTTTTTAAAAGTCTGTACTCCTCGAGGCAATTGGGAGCACACTTTACATTTCGGTGGACTCCCTGTCTCCAGCACTGCAATTCCTAAAACCCCAAGTAAGTGCTTTTGGTTTCCTTACAGCCTGGGGGTCTTTTGGTCAACACTACCAAAACTACATAATCAGAAACTGATCAGGAGCAACTTCACACAAACCTAAATTAAGAGATATTCTGTAAAAAAAAAAAAAAATGCCCTGCACTATTCAGAAATGCCAAGGTCATAAGAAATAAGTAAAAGACTGAAAATATTTTCCAAATGGAAATCTATCAAAGACATTTGACAACTAACCACGTCATAGGATTTTGGATAGAATCATCAACCTATAAAGGGTATTTGGGGGCAAACAGCAAAATTTGAATGGGTCTTTGAATTAGAAGGTAGTAGTATCTCAATGCTGATTTTCTCATTTTGAGAGTTAGATTGTGGCTTTCTAGGAGCATACCCTTGGTTTAAGGATGTGCACACTGAAATACCAAGAAGTAATGAAGTACCATAGTTGCAGCTTACTCCCTAATGGTCAGGAATTAAAAAAAAAAAAAGAATATGTATAAATAAATAGAGTAATAATATAAATATGGCAGTATGTGAACCCTGGGGAGCCTGGGTATTAGGGACTGAATTGTGTCCTTCCAGACTTTATAAGTTGAAGGCCTAACCCCCAGTATCTCGGAAGCGGTTATATTTGGAGATAGGGCCTTTGAGGATGTAATTAAAGTTAAATGAGATCATATGGGTGGGCCCTATCCCAGTATGACTCGTGTCCTTATAGGAAGAGGAAATGTGAATACATATAGATAAACCAGGGAGGTATGTGCCTAGAGGAAAAACTATGTGAGGACACCTAGAAAAGGTGGCATCTGCAAGCCAGGAACAGAGGGCTCAGGAGAAACCAAACCTGCTGACACTTGAGATGAGACTTCCAACCTCCAGAGCTGTGAGAAAATATATTTACATTATTTAAGCTACCCATTCTGTGGTTTTTATTATGACAGCCCTAGCAGACTAATTCATTATGTGTAGAGCACACAGGCATTGTTCATACCACTCTTCCAACTTTTTTTAAGAGTTCGCAATTGCTTTTAGTTTCAAAATAAAAATCTGAAAATTGAAAAAGAACCCATTTCCATATATTCTAACATATAAACAAAAATATTCAAGGAGTATTGTTAAATTTTAAAAATGCAAGTCCCAGAAACAATGTGATTCAATTATCTGTTGGGACATAAAAATGATATATGATAAGAGTATCTGCATAGAAAATGCCTGAACAGACACACAACACAGTGTAAAACAATGATTGCTTCCATCAAACGGAGTTAAATGTGAGGGGAAAAAGGGGCATTGACGTTATACCTTATATGACTTGGTAGGTTTCTGATTTTTCTTTTATAAAGAAAATGTGTGTTACTTAAAAATATGAATAATAATAATATATTCAAAAGAAAAATAATTCTTGTATGAAGGTTAGCAGTCCAGGATAAATCCCTTCTTATTCTGGTATTCGAGGTAAAGGTAGGGCACAACCAGCCCACTTTCTCTCTGTCCCCATGTCCTAACATGCTAGAAAACATAGCCTGCCCACATTCATGGAGTGATGGCACACATAGCAGCATCTGTATTATGTTCATATTGTTATATAGTTACATATAGTTATATACAATATATTTTAAAATGTCTCTGAAGTTAATAATATATAGTTATCAACTTCAGATACATTTTTTAAAACTATATTACGAATGTGATGTCTGGCTGGGTGAGTCAGTAGAGCATGCAACTCTCGATCTCAGGGTCGTGAGTTCAAGCCCCATGTTGGGCTTAGAGCTTAATTTTTTTAAAAAATTAAAAATATATTAGGAGCACTATGAAAAAGGAACATTGGAGAAAAAGAGCAAAGTGTTGAAAATGTGAGCTATGATTGCTTACATTAAAAACAAAAATATCAGTAGTAGAGCTGGAAGTTAAAGAAAAATCTCCAGGGTGGAGACATAAAAGGAGAACCAAAAGTAAGAAGAAGATGGTAAATATGAAATAAAATTTAAGAGACATGGAAGGGTCAGTGTAGTCTCTTCGAAATCTAATAAGTGTTCAAGAAAAAGAGAAAAAAGGAAGTAGGCAGGCACAGGGAAACAGAGAGAGAGGATAACGAATAGTCGGTAACATAGAGAGATGATGTAAAAGTAGAAAATAATTTCCAAGACTGGAAAAAGACCTCAATTTTCAATCATTTTAATGACTTTAATTTTATCCTGAATTATTTAAAATGAGCTGTGGACAGGATGACAAACCATCACTATAGAGTCCAGTACTCTTCTCTAAAATAAGAACATTTTTCAACATGGCCAAAAATGTATTACCCTTCAGAATTAATCATTTCTTCGTGTAATCTAATACCACAGCAATATAAACATTTCCCAATTTTCCCAACATATCAATATGTAGAGATGGTCAATTCCCATTTTTCACGGTATTTATGTTCTGTGAAGTCACCAGGAACACTGAATTGCAAATCCTGAACTACTGCTCTTGCTGGAGAGTCTGGTCACATTTACCTCAACTAAAACACCATACGCATTATATGGTTTCATTTGCCAGTCCTTCTAAAACAAACGGTCCTGTTAGCATTAAAAACCTGTGTTTTCACGTGACCCTTTTGCTTTGTAACACTTAGTAGTTATTTTTAAAAATTCTTCCTCAGCCTCCTTATCAGGGAACCTGCCTCTCCCACAAGTTTTTTTTATGCCGCATTATCTTTTGAAAAGTGCTAGCCAAGACGCACTGGCTGAGAAGGGCTTAACATTTTCCTGACCCGGGGTAACGTGACTGTGAATTTCTTTGGCTCCCAGCCTCACCGCAATGCTGCCCTCTACCCGCTTTTTTGTTTGTTTGTTTGTTTGATCTGTCATCATCTCACGAATCCGCAGAGTTAACCACTTTACCATCTTTTCCACCGCTTCATCGCACACTATAGATGTTACCCTAGTGCTTTTCAGGGCAGACCCACGGACAGATCTGCAAATTTCCTCTTCCTCTTTTGGAAAGTCCCATATTCGTATTCATGAATTGTGAACTCACAACCAACGGCATTACAACTTATGCCTGAATGAAGCTCATCTGATACTTTTTTTTTTCCTCTGTAAGCCATATCACAGCCTTCTGTCACTTAGGAAAGTAGGCGGTGTCCTGCAGCGCCCCTAGAGGCCATTTTTTTAAAGATTTTATTTATTTATGTGACCGAGAGACAGCCAGCGAGAGAGGGAACACAGCAGGGGGAGTGGGAGAGGAAGAAGCAGGCTCCTAGCGGAGGAGCCCGATGTGGGACTCGATACCTAAACGCCGGGATCACGCCCTGAGCCGAAGGCAGACGCTTTAACGACTGCGCTACCCAGGCGCCCCTAGAGGCCATTTTCAACAGCAAAACTACACCCACAGCCAAAAACCACAAAACTGTAAAAAATACGACATGAAATACACAGCAAAAAGGACACTTGTTTACGATAAGAGAGCTTAAAGCAGAAAGCAGAGCATTGCCTTCTTAGACTTCAGAAGGGAAAATGCAAGTAGGGCAACTCAAATTTTTTGTCATTCTGTATTTGTTCATGAATAAAGAAGAAAAGCATTCCAATGTTAATTTGGGGGCTTACAAATAACTGTTAGCAAATAGGTGAATTTGCAAATATGGAATCTGCAAAAAATGAGGATCCACTTTGTGTGTGTGTATGAACACATATATTTATATATAAATGGTTTTCAGACCAGTTTGTCTAAAGCCTCAATATGGAATGATGCTGAACGCTTTAACTATAAGATTCAAGTGATATTGGAGAGGATTTATTTTTTTACACCTTAAGTGATAATACTTAATTTTGCAATTAATAACATTTACATAAATATAATGTTCTAAATGTCACTTATTGGCTTTTAATGTTAAAATCAACTTACGAATGAAACACAGATGCCCTAATTATAGTATAAAGGTTATAGAATAGAATAGTGTATGTTCTTGGGGCGCCTGGGTGGCGCAGTCGTTAAGCGTCTGCCTTAAGATCAGGGCATAATCCCAGCGTTCTGGGATGGAGCCCCACATCAGGCTTCTCCGCTAGGAGCCTGCTTCTTCCTCTCCCAATCCCCCTGCTTGTGGTCCCTCTCTCGCTGCCTGTCTGTCTCTGTCAAAGAAACAAATAAAATCTTTAAAAAAAAAAAAAAAAGAGAGAATAGTGTATGCTCTCACAGAAATTGGGTGGTGGGTGAGAGAAGTCAGTTGGGAAAAAGGTTAGGGGATCAACAGTTCTCATTTAGCCTAATTAGGAGTCAAAATAATTATATCAGTTAATAGATCAAGAAATATAAGCTAAATTACATTAAAATAGAGTTCTGTTTTCAGCACATTTGGTTTAGATGACCTAACTAATCGTCCATCTGAAATAATTAAATATGCTAAATAAAAATATACTTAAAATATTTTTAAATATTTCAATGAGTGGGCAAGAAAATAAATACTTAGGGGCCAAAGACTAAGTGAAAGCAAGAATCTTATAGAGATTACCAAAATATAAAGCTGGCTTTTTGCCTTAAGGGCAGTTGTTAAAACAGGAGGAGCTGGCTACGATATTCAAAGCCTGGCAAGGCACAAGGGAAAAGGTATAGGGCCCAGGGCCAAGGAGAATGGGGTGTATCAAAAATCAGGGGACTGAGCCCAGACAGTTTGGGTCTTGCTGAAACATATACAATTTTTAAGGGTGCTTTTAAGAAAAAGAATATAACATTACAATGTGAAGTTGGTCCTGCACAAGTAAGGAGATCTAACCATTGTGGCAGTTGAGGAGACAGTTATTGGCGGGCTACCACCCCCAGGTCACTGCATACACAGCAGACAGAGGCATGCACCTGTTCTCTCTCTGCAGGTTCTGCTTGCCTTGGTGTGTCAGCCTGAGGCAGGCTTCAGATGTGACGCATATCAAGTAGCCTACAGAGCCGTTCTCAAGGACCACAGGCTGAGGACCCCATCGTGGTGCTCTCCCTCTGCTAGCTCCAGCCCCATGGTATCTACCAGAAAAGAGCTTACACACTTGTCTTGGGGCCCCAGGATTTGCAACTGCCACCCAGGGGACACCTCCAAATTACCTGCCTCTGGTGGCCAATGGAGTTACCCTTAGAGTCCCATAGGTCTGGATATATTTGTGTATTTTTAAAAGCTAGTGCCTGAGAGTCTGGCTTCCAGTCAACCTGAATCTAGATGCTGAGATCCTCCCCTTTGGAACCCTGCCAGCTCTTGGCACAAACTTAACTACTGGGAGCCATTAAAAATATAATAGGCTGCTTGAACAGGCACAAAGTTTTGAGAGAACCAAGTCCTAGGTCAGGATTGACAACAAGATTCACTTCCTACATGAAGCTACTCCTTTGAGACTGGAAGAGGTGGTTGTCTCATGTATTGCATGGAAACCAACACAGACTCAAGAAAAATGAAGAAACAGAGGAATATCTTCCAAATAGAAGAACAAGATCAAACCACGTCAGGGGGAAGAAACAACAACAACAACAAGTTAATAACATAGAGATAAATTATTTACCTGATAAGGAGTACTCTACATGACGAAGAAGCCCTTTAGAATTGAAGGACAGATAAGCAGTTTCTGAGACATACAAAGGCTGAAGTTGGTCTTGCCACTAGACTGGCCTTGCCAGAAATGTCATAGGGACTTCTTGAGGCTGAAACAAAATGCTGCTAAATAGTAAAAGGAAAATATGAAAGTATAAATCAAAATGATAAAGATAAATACGTACTTCATTTCAGAATACTCAAATGTTTTAATTGTGAAGGTGAATCACTGATAAATCTACTATGAAGGTTAAAATACAAAAACAATAAAAGTAACGATAGCTACAACAGTTTGTTAAAGGATATATAAGGTAAAACTGTAAATTGTGACATCAAGAACAGGGGCAGGGAGACTAAAAATATAGAGCTTTAGTATGCATTAGAATTTAAGTAGCTATGAGCTTAAAACACACTGCTTTTAATGTAAGATTATTTTATTTAAGCCTCTTGATAACCACAAATTAAACACTGATGATAGATTCACAAGAGATAATGAAGAAGAAATCTAAGCATACCACTACAGAAAATCATCAAATCACAAAGAAAGAGACAAAGAGAAGATGAAAGGAACAAAGGAATTATAAAACAACCAGAAAAGAACAAAGGAAAATGACAATAGTCTCTACCTCTCATTAATTACTTTAATTGTTAAAATACTAAATGCTCCAATCCATAGGCATAGCGTCTGAATGGATGTAAAAACAAGACACAATTCCAAGCTACCTACAAGAGCCTCACTTTGGCTTGAAGGACGTATACAGACCCAAAGTGAAGGGATGGAAAAAGACATTCCATACACATGGAAACCAAAAGAAAGCAGAGGTACTTATACTTATACCGGAAAAAAACAGACTTTAAGCCAAAGACTTAAAGCCAAGGCTAAAAAACAAAGAAAGTCATTGTATAATGAAAAGAAATTTCAATACAATGGGAGGGCATAACATTTGTAAATGTCTATGCCCCCAATATAGGAACACCTAAATGTATAAAGTAAATATTGACACTCCTAAAAGGAGAAGTAGACAGTAACACAATAGTAGGGGACCTTAATATCCAACTTTTCACAATGTCTGTCATCCAGACAAAAAAAATTAACAAAAAAAAATCGGACTTAAGCTACATGTTAAACCAGATGGACTTAACAGACATTTACATGTTACTTCCAACAGCAGCAGAATGTATTCTTCTCAAGTGCACATGAAACATCCTCTAGGATATATCATATGTTAAGCTATAAAACCGTTGTTAATAAATTTAAGAGGATTAAAAACACATCAAGCCTCTTTTCTGACCACAGTGGTATAGAAGTAGAAATCAATCCCATGGAGAAAATTGGAAAATTCACAAATATGTGGAAAATATACAACATGCTATTGAACAGCCCAAGGGTCAAAAATTAAAAGGGAAAAAAAATCTTGAAACAAATGCAAATTTGAATACAACATACAAAACTTATTTAATACAACAAAAGCAGTTCTAAGAAAGTTTACAACGATAAATGTTAACACTAAGAAAAAAAAAAAAAGCTCCAGCAAATAATCCAAGTCTGAAACGCAAGGAACTAAAAAAAGAAGCCCCAAGTTAGTAGAAGAAAGGGAATAAACAAAGATCATAGCGGAAATAAGTGAAATACAGTCTGAAAGACAATTGAAAAGATCAATCAACGAGACAGATGGTGTGTTTCTGGTTTTTTTGGGGTTTTTTTTTTTTTTTGGTATTTTTGTTTTTTGGTTTTGAAAAAAAAAATGCAATAGAAAAACCTTCAGATAGACTTTACAAGAAAAAAGAGAGAACTCAAATAAAATTACAAACAGAGAGAAGGCATTACAGTCAATACCACATCAATATAAAGGATATAAGAGCCTACTATGAACAATTATTACCAACGATCTGGAAACCTAGAAGAAATAGATAAATTCTTATAAACATAAAACTCACCAAGACTGAATCATGAATAAACAGAAAATCTGAACAAACCAATTACTACTAGGATTGAATCAGCAATCAAAAACCTTCCAAAAGAGAAAAGTCAAGGACCATATGGCTTCACTGGTGAATTCTACAAATATTTAAAGAATAATTAATTCTAATCCTCAATCTCTTCCAAAAAATAGAGAGAACACTTCAAAACTCGTTTTATGAGGCCAGCATTATCCTCATACCAAAACTAGATAAGATTATTAAAAGAAAAGAAAATTACAGGCCAATACTTTTGTTGAACATGTTGAGGATGCAAAAATCCTCAATAAAATATTAGCAAACAAAATTCAACAATACATTAAAACATTAAAAGAGGGGGGCATTGGGACATGTGGGTGGCTCAATTGGTTACACATCTACCTTCAGCTCAGGTCATGATCCCAGAGACCTTGGATAGAGTCCCACATTGGGCTCCTTGCTCAGCGGGGATCCTCCTTCTCCCTCTGCCTGCTCCTCCCCCTCCTGTGCTCTCTCTCTCTCTGACAAATAAAGAAACAAAATCTTAAAAAAAAAAAAAAAGAGGGGTGCCTGGGTGGCTCAGTTGGTTGAGTGTCCAGCTCTTGCTTTTCAATCCAGTCATGATCTCATGGGTTGTGGGATCGAGCCCCGCATCAGGCTCCACACTCAGGGGATGTCTGCTTAGTGACTCTCTCCCTCTGCCCCTCCCCGCTTCTCTCTCTCTAAAATAAATAAATAAATCTCTGAAAAGAACATTAAAAGTTGTCATACACCATGATCAAGTGAGATTTATTTCAAGGATTCAAGGATGGTTCAACATTCACAAATTAACCAAAATGTTATACCACATTAATAAAATAAAGGATAAAACTCATATAATCATCTCAATAGATGCAGAAAAAATTGAATGATAATATTAATACCCATTCATGATAAAAAGTCAGTATAGATAAACCTATCTCCACATAATAAAGGCTATTTATGACAAGCCCACAGCTCACATTGTACTCAAAAGCTAAAAGCCTTTCTTCTAACATCAGGGAGAAGACAAGGATGCCCTTTCTCACCACTTTTATTCAATATAGTACTGGAATCCCAGCCAGAACAATTAGGCAAGAAAAAGAAATCAAAGGCACTCAAATTGAAACAGAAGTAAAAAGGTATCTACTTGCAGATGACATGGTATTATACATAGAAACCCTAGACTCCACCAAAAAAATGTTAAAACTAATAATTGAATTTACTGAAGTTGCAGTTTTCAAAATCAATATACAAAAATCATTTTTGTATTTTATATTCTAACAACAAACTATTTGAAAAAGTAAGTAAACATTCCCAAAATATGAAATATTTAACAAAAAATTAACGAAGGAGGTAAAAGATCTGTCCACTGAAAATCATAAGACATTTATGAAAGAAATCAAGGAAGACACACATAAATGGAAAGATATCCCATACTCATGGATTAGAAGAATTAATATTGTTAGAATATTCATACTACCCAATATCACCTCCAGACTTAGTGAAATCTTTACCAAAACTCCAGTGGCACTGTTCATAGAACACAGGATCCTAAAATTTGTATGAAATCACAACACATGTGAAATATCCAAAACAATCTTAAGAAAAAAGAACAAAGCTTGAAGCATCATGTTCCTTTCTTTCAAGCTATATTATATATATATTTTTTAAAGATTTTATTTATTTATTTGACAGAGATAGAGACAGCCAGTGAGAGAGGGAACACAAGCAGGGGGAGTGGGAGAGGAAGAAGCAGGCTCATAGCGGAGGAGCCTGATGTGGGGCTTGATCCCACAACGCCGGGATCACGCCCTGAGCCGAAGGCAGACGTCAAGCTAGATTATAAAACTAAAAGTACAGTAATCAAAACAGCATGGTAATGACATAAAAAAAAGTGACACAAATCAATGGAACAGAATAGAGAGCCCAGAAACAGACTTATGCATATATTAATTTACAACAAAGGAGCCAAGAACATACAGTGGGAAAGGATAATCTCTTTAATAAACGGTGTTGAGAAAACTGGACAGCCACATGTGAAAAAACAAAAATGGACTACAATTATATACCATATCCAAAAACCAACTAAAATGGGTTAAAGATTTGGACAGAAGATTTGAAACAATATAACTCCCAGAAGGGAGCATCAGAGGTTAGCTCTTTGACATGGGTCCTGGCAGTTATTTTTGTTTTTTACTATCTTGTTATAGCTATTTTTGCTATGACACCAAAACCAAAGGCAAAATGCAAAAATAAATAAAACCACAACATACTATAAAGCTTCTTCACAGCAAAGAAAACCACCAACAAATTGAACAAGCAACCTGTTGAATGGGAGAAAATATTTATAAACCATATATCCAACAATGAGTTAATATCCAAAATATATAAGAAACTCATATACCTCAATAACAAAAAGCAAACAATCAGATTTAAAAAGGCATGGAGAAACTGAATATACATTTTTCCGCACTGGGTGTTTTACACAACTAATGAATCTTTGAACACTACATTCAAAACTAATGATGTATTATATGTTGGCTAATTGAACATAATAAAAAAAAACACTTTTCCAAAAACAATATACAGTTGTTCAATACATACATGCAAAAATGCCTGACATCAGTAATCATTAGGCAAATGCAATTCAACACCACAGTGACACATCACTTCACACCTGTTAGAATGGTTATCAACAAAAAGACAAGAGATAAGTTTCGGTTGGCAAGAATGTGGAAAATAGGGAACTGTCATGCACTGCTGGTAGAAATGTAAATTGGTGTGACCACTATGAAAATCAGTATGGATGCTTCACAAAATATTTAAAATAGAACTACCATGTAATCCAGCAACCCCACTCCTGGGTATATATCCAAAGGAGTTGAAAACAGGATATTAAAGAGATATCTGAATCCCCATGTTTATTGTAGAATAATTTACAGTTGCCAAAATATGGAAACCAAGATACATAATAGAATGATATTCAGCCATGAGAAAGAA
Source organism: Ursus arctos (assembly GCF_023065955.2). Classification (NCBI taxonomy): domain Eukaryota; kingdom Metazoa; phylum Chordata; class Mammalia; order Carnivora; family Ursidae; genus Ursus; species Ursus arctos. The sequence goes on along the minus strand of NW_026622897.1, from coordinate 22,185,300 downwards.
GGAAATCCTCCCATTTGCAAGAACATGGATGCACTGTCAGGGCATTATGCTAAGTAAAATAAGCCAGATAGAGATAAATGATAGAGCACAACATGATATCATTTATGCTGGAAACTTTAAAAAAATGTCAAACTTTTAAAGACAGCTATATAAAAGTGGTTGCCAGGGGCTGGGGGTGTGGCAGAGATAGAGAGAGGTTTGTAAAAGATATGTAATTTCAGCTATAAGACGAATAAGTTCTGAGAATCTAATGTAAACCATGGTGGCGCGAGTTGATTACACTGAATGATATAATTTTAATTTGCAAAAAGAGTAGAACTTGAATGTTCCGACCAAAAAAAAAAAAAAAAAGGTAAATATGAGATGTGATGGATGTATTGATTGACCAGATGGTGGAAACACTTTCATGATGTATATGTACATCCAATGTACATTTCACATATCTTTTCAAGTTTTATCCGTCAATGATACCTCAATAAAGCTGAGAAAAAGAAACTCTATTGAATAGAAAAAATGAAAGAATTATAGGAACAGGTAACCACCTAACGGATCTCGGAAACAAAATGAAGCAGCCAACGCAAGTCGCAGAGAAATACAGCCAGTGTAAATCTATGTATGCAAAGACAATAGCGTGACAAAATTATATTATTTAGAAGTACAAATATTTGGTAGGATTAGAAACCAAGCAGAGGAATGCTAAACTTATAATGCAGAATAGTAGTTACTTATGAAAGGACCGAATAGGGAGTGGGGTTGGGAATGGATAGGAAGGATATCTAAAAGTCATACATATACTTGATACATTTCATGTATTTTCATGCATTTTCCTTAGGTTTTACTCATCATTCAATAAAGAAAAGGTTGTAGTAAAAGATGCGAAAGTGGTTATTAAGAAAAAATTAAGTACAATAGCTATAATTGGAAAAAGAAAGAAGAGGTGAGAGAGGGAGACTAACGTACATAGGCTAAAATTCTCATCTTTTATGCCAGTGAATGAAGAGATATTCTCTAAATCTGATAAATTAAAAATGGAGGAATAGTCTATTTAAGATGGGGTGACAAGTTCTAGAACCAAACAGAGAAGGAGTTAAAAGTGATTATCTCAGAGGTATTAAACCAGGGTGGAGAAATTGGGATAGGATCATTTTCCTTTCATTGTGTATCTATTATTTTTAAAATAGATTTTTAAAATAATAGATTTTAATAATTTTTTAAAATTTTTAAATTTTTAAAATTATTTTCTATGCTTTTTTAAAGCATCTTCATACTTCAAATTGCATGTATCTATATACACATACACACACGTACACATAGGTAATGCACATAAAGTTTTAAATATATATATTTTTTAAATATATATATATATTTTTTTTTTTTTTTTTTCCCTCCTTCAAACTACTGAAGTCCCTTTCTTCTTCTTTTAGGAGATGTTGCACTTTCTACCCCCCAAATAAAAAACAACCCTTAACATATTTATGTAAATGCTTCATCTTGGTTATCATATGTTAAACTACTTGAAGACTATCATTGATTTTTTTGTGTCCACTTGACTAGGTTACTAGGTGCCCAGATATTTGGCTAAACATGATTTCTGGGTGTGTCTGTGAGAAGGTTTCCGGATGAGGTTAGCGTCTGAATCTGGGGCCTCAGTAAAGCAAGCAGCCCTCCCCAGAGTGTGTGCACGTCACCTACTCCACTGAGGGCTTGAGTAGACTGAAGGTGGAGGAAGGAAGAACCCGGGCTATCGTTGCCTAGCTGCTTCAAATGGGAGATTGGTCTTTTGCACTGCAAATGGGTTGTACACCATCAGCACTCTGGTTCTCAGGCCCTTAGACTCAGGCTGAACCCCACCACTTCTTTCCTGGGTCATCAACTTCCAGATGGCAGATCTGGGACTCCTCAGTCTCCACAAGGACAGGAGCCAATTCCTTATACTCTATCTCTGAGCCAATTCCTTATCAAGTCACTCCCTCTCCCTCTCCTTCCCTCTCCCTCAGGCCCTCCCCTTCTTCCCCCTCACTCCTTCTTCCCCCTCCCTCCCCTTTGCCCCAATCCCTCTCCCACTCTTTCCCTCTCCCCTACTCCTTTTCCTCCCTCCCCCTCCCCCACTCCCTCTCCCAATCCCTGCTTCTCCCCTACTCCTCTTCCTCCCTCACTGCTTTAATAGGAACCTTTCCATGGGTAGGAGATGTTTAATGACTCTTTCCCTACCAGAAAAATTCAGGAAGGTTGAATAAATGAAGATGAATGTGACCTAAACTATGCAAACTGTGGCCGGCCCTTCCTTGGATGGCTAATCAGGTTTCTGTATGATTTTTCCTTTGGCAGCAATATCCAGTTTACGGTTTTTAAATGGTACTTACATCATAGATGAAAAAAAAAAAAGGTACAGCAGGGTTGTCTTTCTTTAGAATTATTTTAAGGTGGAATCCTACAAGCTCAGGCAGGAATGCTTACATGTGAACAAACAAATAAGCAATATGGTCAGTAAAAGAAAATACGGTGCTGGCTATTTTCCAAAGAAAGAAAAACTATTTCTCATCTTTGAACACAAGCTACAAAGAGAATTCCCAAATGCCTATTTCTTCAAGCATCAAAAAGATGTGATGTAACACATTTTGATAATTCGCATCCACGTACTGATGCTGTAATATCTTCATTCTTAAAAAAGAGAGTTTTCCTGCACATCCTCCTCCAGCCCTTGCCCCTGGTGCCCTGTGTCCAGTGAAAGAGCTCTCCTCCAGAGAAAGTGCAATGGCCTCTTCCCCCCTCTCTTCAGTGCACTCCCCCCAGCGTTCACCCCACCCCTCCACAGGAACAGCCCCATCTCCTCACCGAGGACCCCAGCTGCATGAAGGCGGTGGTCACTTCTGGCTTGCTCCTTGTCTCCCTGACCTTTGACACAGCTGGTGACCCCCAACTCAGAAGGCTCCTTCCTGTTGCTTCTAGAATCATCCCCTAGTACTATGAAGTGTCTTCCTTCTCACTCCCCCCAACCTCCAACCTAGAGGCCTCAGAGCTCATCTTACATCCCCTCTACATTCACAGGCACACCCAGAGATCGACTGTCTCATCAACCCTGGGGAAGGGGGACTTTTCTTCTGCTTTGCAAATGGTGTAATTTGGGGCTTTTGTTTTGGACGGCATACATCTGTCGGCAGCCACTGGAGGAAGGAGAGTGAGGTGAGGCAGTGTCCCCGCGGTGCTGCTTCCCTAGACTGCAGGCCGCAGACCCAGCCAGGTGGCCCTCTTCACCCAGCTGCCCTCTGTGGGTTGTAGCAGCTGCTTCTCCCCTCGTTCCTTTTATCTAAGGGAGGTTTTAGCACATGCTGCCACTAGCCTTAGTGTAATGCACATCCCGCCCACACTTTGCAAATCCCCTACCTTAAAGACTTTCTGTAGTATTCTGCACTATCTCCACATTACTCAGTTTGGGCTTGCTAGAGTGCTGACTCATGCATCTACATGGAGCTGTAGGTACTTCCTTTTCCGTGCTGTATAATAGTTCTATCCTATGCAGGCTCCAAAATTAATAATTAATAATACTTAACCATTGATTGTTAATGATAATGAACATTTTGTCTTCCTTTAATTTTTCTATTGTAAATAATGCTGCTGTTATTCTTGTATGTTATTCCTGTACGCATGCAAGGTTTTCTCTAAGGCGTGCGTCTGACAGTGCAATTGCTAGATTATAGGATATATATAATCGCCGTTCAAGATTAGTGATCCAAACTGCCTTTCAAACAAGTAGTTGTGACTTTATAATTCCATCAGCCAAGTAATAGATTCCATATTGCTCGGCAAGGTCACCAATACCAGAACTGACCGACTTGCATTTTTGGTGAATAGTTGACTTCAAAATGGTATCTTATTGTAGTTTTAATCTGTATTCCCTTATTTTACTGAGGCAGTTAGGCAATTTTTTATACATATACTATTTGACTTTTCATCTCCTAAGAATATCCTTTTATACTCTTAGCTCACTTTCCTGTTGGGTTGCTTGCCTTCTAAAAAATTTACCATGAGGAATTATTTACAAGTTCTCGATATAAACCATTTGTCACTGACATCTGTGGCAAATATTTTCTCCTAGCTTTTGATTTGCCTTTTCACTCTCTTTATGGCATCTCTTGATGAAAAGAAGGGCTTACTTTTAATGTAGTTCATTTATCAAATTTTTTAATGTTTAGTGTTTTGAGGAATTGTTTACAATACCCTATCTATATGCCATCATGAAAATATCATTCTGTATTTGTCTTCTAAATTTTTACAGCCTTGCCTTTCTCATTGTAGTTGTTGATTCATCTGGATTTGAAAAATAATAATTAAATATCCCATCTCTGGATGTAATCTCATCAAATTTTAAGTTCTGCATTGCCATCTCCACCGTATTTTAAGTTTTCATATAAGCATGCATCTTTTTCCCTATTTTCTTCCATTGGCTAACTTATCTATGATTCTTAATAGCTCATGATAAATTGTAGGGGAAAAACCCCCCTATTTTTCAGAATTAGATCTTGGCACTTCATTTTTCAAATAAATTATAGAATCACCTTGTAGGTTTCACAAAAATCTTGTAGGTTTTTTGGTTGGAACTGAATTTAATCTGTGGTTCATTTTCAGGTAAAGTGATTTTTTTAATGATATTCTTTCTATTTATCAATGCTATCTCTCTCCTTTAATATCTTTCACTAAGATTTATAATTTCTTATATCACAATAATCAAAATTCACAATAATCAAAATATAATTTCTTATATCACAATATGTCAAAATTACAAAATATTATTTTATTAACTCGTTTCCTGTGTTTTTGTTTTGTTTTGGTTTGGCTTTGAGGACAGTCATAACATCTGCAAATAATGGCTGTTTTTCTCCTCTTTCTAATTTTTAACTTTTTAAAAAAAGATTTTATTTATTTATTTGAGGGAGAGAGAAAGAGCACAAGCAGGGGAAGGATAGGAGAAGAGGGAGAAGCAGGCTCCTGGTTTAGCAGGGAGCCCAACGTGGGACTTGATCCCAGGACCCCAGGATCATGACCTGAGACAAAGGCAGATGCTTAACCAACTGAACCACCCAGATGCCCCTAATTTTTAACTTTTTAAATGACTTTTTTTAAACATTAGACCATTTTTATAGTGTTAAATAAAAGTGATAACACTGGGCATTCATGACCTTCTTCCTGCACTTTAAGAGAATGCTTTCAATGTTTCACCAGTGAATGCAAATAATTTTGTTAAAAAATTCTAAAATGAATGCCTTTAATCAATAAGTTCTTAGTTGCTTTTTTTAAAAAATCATGAATTAATGTTGATTTTTGCTTATTTTCTTTCTTCATCTTTTGAAATCATCATGCAATTTCTCTCCCATCATATATGGATATGGTAAATTATATTGATAGAGTGTCTCAATTTGAGCTGGCATTGCATTCCTCACATAAAGCCAAGTTACTTTTTTTATTCAATGATGGACTAGGTTTACTAATATTTTGTTGAGGATTTTTGAATCTGTGTTATTGAATGAGATTGGTCTGTAAGGTTTTTTTTCTTTCTTTTTCATGGTATCTTTTCTGGTTTTGGAATCAATCTCAGAAATAAACATTCTCCTATTACCCATTCTTTAAAGAATTTGAAAATGATTAAAATTATCTGTCTTTTCTTTTTTTTACGATTTTATTTATTTATTTATTTATTTGAGGGAGGGAGGGAGGGAGGGAGGAAGAGAGAGAGAGAATGCGCAACAGCCGGGAGGGGTAGGGGAAGAGGAAGAAGCAGACTCCCACTGAGCAGGGAGCCTGATGCAGGGGCTCCATCCCAGGACCCTGAGATCATGACCTGAGCTGAAGGCAGATGCTTAAGCCACTGAGCCACTCAGGCACCCCAGAATTATCTGTCTTTTCTTTTTGCAGGAAGATTTGTTGTTGTTGTTTTACTACTGATCAATTTTATTTGCATTCACGTATTTTATTTAGTCTTAACTTATTTTGGTAACTCTCCATTAAAAACTTTCCCATTTTACCCACACTTTTTATTTTTTGCGCATATCTCTGCATGATATTATATATTTTTAACCTCAGCTACATCTGTCAGGGCTCTTTTTAAAAATATTTATACTACTGGTCATTGTACCTTCTTTCTTTTCTTTTTCTTTTTTCTTATTTTTTCTTTTTTTTTTTGGATCAGTCCTGCTGGACATTTGTCTGTTTTATTGGACTTTGAGAAGAACCCAGTTATGGCTGTGTAAGCATATCTATTTTATCTTTATTTTTAATTTTACTAATTTCTGTTTTTAACTTTAATTTTACTATTTTTATTCCTTTGGTTTTATCATATATTGTTATATATCTCTATCTTCTTAAGGTGATCCCTTTGTCCAATACATTTTAGACTTTCTTCTTTTCTAATATGAATATTTAAACTTATACATTTCTAGTTACCATTCTGAAGAAATGTCGACATTTTATAGGTAGGATTTTTGTAAACTTTTTTTTTTTTTAAGATTTTATTTATTTAACAGAAAGACAGCCAGCGAGAGAGGGAACACAGGCAGGGGGAGTGGGAGAGGAAGAAGCAGGCTCCCAGCGGAGGAGCCTGATGTGGGGCTTGATCCCATAACGCCGGGATCACGCCCTGAGCCGAAGGCAGACGTTTAACGACTGCGCCACCCAGGCGCCCCTGTAATCAGTTTATTCAATGTTTTCAGTTTCCCAAATGGTTTCTACTTTGAATCATAAATTACTTTTTATATGTTTATGGATATTCAGTTCTGTATTTTTAAAGTTCTCTTCTTGTCACAGATACCGAAATTATGAGATGGCCAAATAATGCGTTTGGTCTGATAATGATTCTTTAATTAAAAAAAAAAATGTTCCACGCATACCTGAGAAGAAAGACCAGTCACCAGTCATTGGATGCAGTCCTCCATACAATTGTTGTTTTTTTTTCACATATTCTATATCCTTCCTACTTTTTGTTAGCCCAGTTTATCGATTACTGAGAAAAGTATGTTAAAATCTCTAGAACGATGCTCATTTTATCCCTTCCTCCTGGCAATTCAGTCAAGTGTTATTTTGAAGTTCTTAAAACTATGCTATTGCATAGGAGTTTAGAATTTTCGTGGTGAATTTAAACTTTAATCGATATGAATAACTCTATCTAAAGTAATGCTTTTTGCTACAAACTCTCTTGTTTGATATTTAAATAGCAGGAACATCTTTCTTTTCATTAGTATTTTCCTGTATATCTTTTTTCCATTTTTTTTTTTTTTACTGAGTAAGAGTGTAGAATTCATTTAAACTGAATTTTCTTTTTTTTAAGTTTTTTATTATGTTATGTTAGTCACCATACAGTACATCATTAGTTTTTGATGTAGCGTTCCATGATTCATTGTTTGCGTTTCTATTTTTTTTTTATGTTTAACGTGTAGGGGAGCTTAAGTTTGTGACATGTGACTCTAAGTTGTCTGTAACTGGATTTCATTTTTTAAAGATTTTATTTATTTATTTGAGAGGGCGAGACAGAGATAGTGAGAGAGAGCACAAGCGGGAAGGAGAAGGAGAAGAAGGCTCCCCACTGAGCAGTGAGCCCGACGTGGGACTCAATCCCAGAATCCTAGGAATATGATCTGAGCCGAAGGCTGAGGTTCCAGATGCCCCATTGTAACTGGATATTTTAAATAAGTCTAACAATCATTGCCTTTTTTCTGAAGAGTTGTGCTCCTATACATTAATGTGATTTCAAATAGATCTGGAAAAATTTTTACCCTCTATTTTTGTTCTTTATATTTTTACTTATTTTTCTATGTTCTTTTCTCTCCCTTAATTTTCATCTGGATGGAATGTGTGTGTTGGGGGGGGGGTGCTTTTGTTTTAGATTTGTTTTTTGTTTTTTGTTTTTTCCTGGTTTGGAAATTACACCCTTGACTTTTACTTTTTTAGAGTTACACTAAAAATTTTAACAAACATATTTACCTTAATCAAATATGCATTTTCTCTCCAGTACATTAGTTTTATTTTATCCCGCAATTGCAATGCAATTATTATTTTGTATATCAGTGTATATGTTCACTATTTCCTTACTTACCATTCTGTTTGCATCTGTACCTTCCTTCTACAATCTTATTTCTTGTTTCTGAAGTAAATTTCTTAAAGTTCTTATATAAAATCTGCTCTTGACAAACTCTGTTTTTATCTTAAAATATCTTTACTTGCCTATTTTTCTCCCAAGAGTTTGAAGATAATATCTCCTTCTTTTGTGGCTCCCACTGTCGCCAGGAAAGTGTCAGCCATCAGTATATTCTTAACTCTTTGGGGAAAATCTGGTTTTCCTTACAAATGCATTTCAGATTCCTAAGATTTACTCTTCTTTTCTTTATTTTCACATTCATCCACCAGGAGTGGGTTTCTGTACAACTCTTTAGTGTGTGATCCATTAGTCTTCCTAAATCTAAAGATCTATACTTTTCATCAATTATGGAAAATTATCTGTCATGTTCTTTTCAGATATTGTTTTCCATTTTTTGTTATTATTTCCTAATACTTTAGCACCCTATCCTCCACATCTCAACTTCTCTTTCATACATTCCATTGTTTCTTCTCTATATTGTATTTTGAATTATTTCTTTTGTTCCATATTCTAGTTTACTACTTTACTAGTTTACTATTTAGCCAAGTCAGTAAATTTTTATTTCAATAATTATATTTTCTTTTCTAGTTTTTATACTTGGTTATCCAGTATGCTATTTTAATAGTCCATTGTTCTTTTAATAAAGCATATTTTAACAGCTGTCATTTCCATTAACATATGTACTGTATTTTATAACTGTTTTTTAAACCACTTTATAAATATCTGTTTTACAAACAGTCTTGCATATTTGATTTTGTATCCTATTGTTTTTTGCTTGTCTGTTTTAAGCTTTTATTTTTACGTAATCTCTACACCCAGTGTGGGACTCAAACTCACAACCCTGAGATCGAGGTTGCATGTTCCACCGACCAAGCTAGCACGTCGTGCCATTTTTTTTTTTCCAGACTTTATTTATTTGAGAGAGAGAGAGTGAGCGAGCATGCATGAGCACAAGCAGAAGGTAGGGGCAGGAGGTAGGGACAGCAGGAGAGGGAGAAGCAGACTCCCCACTGAGCAGGGAGCCCAATATGGAGCTCTCCATCCCAGAACCCTGAGATCATGACCTGAGCCAAAGGCAGACATTTAACCAACTGAGCCACCCAGGTGCCCTAATCCCTGTTGTAAACGATGACTTTTTCATGATGGCTTGTTTCCTTATGTATTTTATAATTTTCTTATTGTAGCCCCTTTTCTGGAACTTAATTTATGAAAACTTGAAGCCTGTGTTTAAAGTAGTGTCTCTAGAGATAATTTTTCTTTATTTCTTCCAAAAACAGAGGCCATTCATAATCCAGAATGATTTCAGGCTATAATTTTGGTTAGAAGTTTTTAGAATTCTGGAACTGACTTCCATAAGTAAGAGTTGTGACGAGAAATTCTTAGGCCACCCCACCTTTCATCAGTTGCTGCCTTCTGTCCTGACCTAGGACCAGAGCAGAAAGGAATCCCCACCATCTCCCCCCTACTGATCAGTTTATGTTTTCACCTATTGTGAGTGAAATGTGGAGTCTCTGCCAACTCAACTTCTGCAGATTTGTCTCCCGTTCACTGTGCACGCGATCCATTAAATCCAACGCTCCTTGTGAGCAGCAATTTCAGGATTCAGAACACACACTGGTTAAAGAGGTGGCTTATTTCTTTGAATTTCTACCTGATAATGCAATAATGACTCCTACAATTTTCCTTTAAGCATACACAAACACACGCACACTCACACACATCATAATCTTTTGTGATGTTTTATCTAGAGAGGTTTTCTCTGAGTATTAATCCAGAAATCAACTATTTGACTCTTAATAATTTTAAAATCAGGAAGTACAGTTTTAGTATTGCACGAAGATCAGGCTTATAACATGATTCATGATCTGTGTGCATTTAAAAATTATCTTTTAAAATACACATTTATGTTTTTCTGAGACATGGTAAAATGAAAATAACAGTGGGTCTCATGGTCATTCTCTTTTTGAGTCTGCTCTAATCTCATTTTTCATTTGGTTTGAATTTTTAATATATAAAATGCAAGAATAAAAAAATCTATTTTTCCAATCTCATCTCATTAACAGGGCTGGTGATTGGCCCAGGATATTTGGTTGGTCTAGCCTAGATGGTGTAAAGGATCCCTTTTGAGAGCTGTGGAGACTCAGGATTTAGAGAAATTCAGAGTTACAAGGTTGAACCAAATCAGAACAGAGCTGAATTCAAAAGGGCAAAATTAGATGGGGAAAGTCAGGATAACAGAAGAGATACCAGAAGATTAGGAAGACAGAAAATACTTAGAGTTAAAAGTAACTCGGTCCACTAAGCCAATTCTCTTATCCGAGGCTGGCTGATAGATATCAGACCTACTAAGATATGTAAAAGGGTCAACTAGACTCAGAGTGTCAGAAGGGCAGATCTGAATGATCTCCAAGGTTTTAAACAACCCACTGCTTTACTTTTGTTTTTAGTTTTTATGAGATTGAGATAAAAAGTGCTTTGACAGCCACAAGCAAAGGAATGAAACTGGACCACAACTTATACCACACACAAACAAGTTAACGCAAAATGGATTAAAAACCTGAATGTAACACCTGAAATCATGAAACCCCTAGAAGCAAACATAGGCAATAAGCTCCTTGACATAGGTCTGGTCTTGGTGATTATTGTTTTGAATCTAGCTCCAAAAGTACAGGCAACAAAAGTGAAAATAAACAAGTGTGACTATATCAAGCTAAAAAGCTTCTGCAAAGCAAACAAAAACATCAACAAAATGAAAAGGCAACCCACTGAGTGGGAGAAAATATCTGCAAGTCATATATCTGATAAAGAGTTAATGTCCAAAATATGCAAAGAACTCATAACACTCAATAAAAACCAAACATTCTGATTAAAAATGGGCAGAATATCTGAATATGTGTTTTTCCAAGGAAGACATACGAATGGCCAATAGGCACATGGAAAGATGCTCAAAATCACTAAACATCAGGGAAATGGAAATCAAAACTATAATTAGATATCACCTCACACCTGTCAGGATGGCTGTTACCAAAAAGACAAGAAGTAACAAATGTCAGTAAGAATGTGGATTAGAGGGAACACTTGCACACGGTTAGTGTAGAATGTAAATTGTTGCAGCTACTATGGAAAACAGTATGGAAGTTCCTCAAAAAATAAAAAAAATAGGGGCACCTGGGTGGCTCAGTCAGTTAAGCATCTGCCTTCAGCTCAGGTCATGATCCCGGGGTCCTGGGATCAAGCCCTGCAAAGGGCTTCCTCTTCAGTGGGGAGTCTGCTTTTCTCTCCCCCTCTGCCCTTCCCCCCCCACTCATGTTCCCTCTCTCTCTTGCTCTGCGCTCTCTCTCAAATAAATAAATAAATAAAATCTTTAAAAAAAATAGAACGACCCTATTATCTAGTGTTTCCACTTCTGGGTATTTACCTAGAGAAAATGAAAACATTAACTTGGAAAGATATAGGCACTCCAATGTTCACTGCAGTGTTATTCACAATAACCAAGATGCGAAAACAACCCAAGTATCCATCAACGGATGAATGGATAAAGAGGATGAGGGGATATATACATAACGGAATATAACTCAGTCACAAACAATGAAATCTTGCCATTTGTGACAACACGGATGGACTTTGAAGGCTTTATAAAATAATAAGGCATTACTCTAAAATAACCCAGGCAGAGAAAGACAAATACCATATGATCTTACTTATATGTGGAATCTAAAAATAAACAACAACAAAGATGAGTTAATAAACAAAGAGAACACATTGGTGGTTGCCAGGGTTTGGGGGGTGGAAAGTGGGTAGAATAGGTAAAGGTGGTCAAAAAGTACAAATTTCCAGTTATAAAATAAATAAGTCATGGGGAATGTACACGTAATGTACAACATGGTGACTACAGTCATTAATATTACATTGCATAATTGAAAGTTGTTAAGCAGGTCTTAAAAGCCCTCATCACGAGAAAGAAAATTGTGACTATGTATAGTGACAGATGTTAACTAGACTTATTACGATTGTTTCACAATCAGATTGTTTCCAACCAGGACATTAATAGTCAATTGAAACCAATATTCATCTGCGTTACAGACTGGAGGTGATCTTTCCTAATATTTTATGGAATATCTTCATTCCTCTAGAACTGTCAATTCATTGCTTATAGTGGTTTTTAGAAAGACATAGTTTTTTAAAGATATGTACAAAAATAAACAGAAAAAAGGTAACCATTAGGAGGCAAGTAAGATATATATTCATCTCAGATGTTTAGCTTCATCCTGTTAAACATATCTGGGACACAGTCTATGCTCACAAAAAGTTTGCAAGCAGTCATGCTTAAGTAGGAGAAGGTCACTGGGTTCCAAGTATAATATAAAAGGAAAAAGATATGAATTTTTCTTTGTTTTTTAAAGATTTTCTCTATTTATCAGTGAGAGAGAGAGAGCTCAAGCAGGAGGAGTGACAGGCAGAGGGAGAAGCAGGCTCTCCACTGAGCAGGGAGCCTGATGCAAGACTCAATCTCGGGACCCTGGGATCATGACCCAAGCCTAAGGCAGACGTTTAACCAACTGTGCCACCCAGGCATCCCTGAACTTTATTTTTATATCAATGGAAATGTGTAGAAAGAAAACAATGTACATTGTCTCTTAAGGATCCATTGCACAGACCAGAGAGTGTAGCTAGTTACACAACCTGGGCTTTGGCCTCCGTCAGATCTGGATTGGTTTCATGTGTCAGCTACTTAAGAGGTATTTGGTCTTGGGCAAGTGATTTAACCTCGCTAAGCCTCATGTTTTGTGTTGTATTTTTATTTTAAAAACGTAATTTTTTTTTAGAGGAGTTTTAGCTTCCCAGCAAAACTGAGGGGAAAGTACAGAGATTTCTTGTATGCTGTCTTTCTCCACTTATGCAGAGCCTTCCCCATTGTCAAACCACTCCCGCCAAGTGGGACATCTGTTACAGTTGATGAACCTACATTGACACATCATCATTCAAAGTCTGTAGTTAACATTAAGCCCACTCTGAGTGTTGTACGTTCTGTGGGTTTGGACAAACATATAATGCCATTTTACCATCATTATAGTACCATACAGAGTATTATCAGAACCCCCCCAAAATGCTCTGTGATCCACCTACTCACCTATTCTTCTCTCCCTCTTTCTTAACCCCTGGCAACCATTGAGCTTTTAATTTATTTTTTTCTCCATAGTTCTGCCTTTTCCAGAAAGTTATATAGTTGGAATCATACATAAGTTGCCTTACATAGTAATACAAGTAATATGTATTTTAGTTTTCCTCATGTCTTTTCTTGGCTTGATAGCTCATTTCTTCTTAGCACTAAGTAATTTTCCATTGTATGGATGTACCACAGTTTACTTATCCATTCATTTACTGAAAGACACGTTTTGGCAATTATGAATAAAGCTGGAAAGACGTCTCTGGACAGGTTTCCATGTGGACATAAGTTTTCAACTCCTCTGGGGAAGTACCAAGAAGTATGATGGCTGGATCGTATGCTGGATATGTTTAGTTTCTTAAGAAACTGCCAAACCATCCTCCAAAGAAGTTGTACCATTTTGGGGCGCCTGGGTGGCTCAGCTGTTAAACGTCTGCTTTTGGCTCAGGTCATGATCCCAGGGTCCTGGGATTGAGCCCTGCATCGGGCTCCCTGCTCAGCGGGAAGCCTGCTTCTCCTTCTCACACTCCCCTTGCTTGTGTTCCCTCTCTCGCTGTGTCTCTCTGTCAAATAAATAAATAAAATCTTAAAAAAAAAAGAAGTTGTCCCATTTAGCATTCCCCCCATCGATAAATGAGAATTCCTCTCGCTCTACATCTTCACCAACATTTGGTATTATCAGTGTTCTAGCAAGAATAGATAGAGTAGTATTTCACTGTTGTTTTAATTTGCATTTTCCTGATGATATATGATTTTGAACATCTTTCCATATGTTCACTTGCCATCTATATATCTTCAGTGAGAGGTCTGTTCAGTTTTTTGTCCATTTTTTTTAATCAGATATTTGTTTTCTTCCTGTCGAATTCTAAGTGTTTTTGCTTCTTTCTTTTCTTTTCTTTTCTTTTCTTTTCTTTTCTTTTCTTTTCTTTTCTTTTCTTTTTTTTTCTTTTCTTTCTTTCTTTTTTTGGATAACAGTCCTTTAATCAGATATGTCTTTTTTGCAAATATTTTCTCCTAGTCTGTCTTTCATTCTCTTGACAGTGCCTTTTGTGGAGCAAAAATTTTTAATTTTATTGAAGTCCAGCTCATCAATTTTTTTCATGAATCCTGCTTTTAGTGTATCAAAAAAGTCATTGCCAAACCCAAGGTCATCCAGATTTTCTCTTACATTATCTTCTATGAGCTCCATAGTGTGCATTTTGCATTTAGGTATGTGATCCATTTTGTGTTAAATTTTATAGGGTGTAAGGTCTGTGTCTAGATTTATTTTTTTTATGTTGACTATTCAGTTGTCCAGTATCATTTGTTAGAATGGCTATTTTTTTTCTTTCTATTGCCTTTATTCCATTTTCACAGATCAGTTGATTACATTTATGTGGGTCTATTTCTGGACTTTCTATTTTGTTCCATTGATCTATTCGTTTATTTTTCCACCAATACCATACTATCTTGATCACTGTGCTTTATAGTAAGTCCTAAAGTCAGGTAGTGACAGTCTTCCAACTGTATTTTTTCTTCTCCTTCAATTTTGGATTGGTTATTCTGGCTCCTTTGCCTCTCCCTATAAACTTCAGAATCAGTTCAACAATATCCACCAAATGGATGGCTTGCTCCACTTTTAATTGGGATTTCATTGAATCTGTAGTTCAAGTTGGGAAGAACTGATCTTTCACAATACTGAGGCTTCCATGAACATGGAATATCTCTCCATTTATTTAGTTTTTCTTTGATTTCTTTCATCAGAATTTTGTAGTTTTCCTGTCTTGAGCTGGTAAATATTTTATTTGATTATACTTAATATTTAATTTTTTAGAGCATTGATGTAAATGGCTTTGCGATTTTAATTTTAAATTCTACATGTTCATCGTTGGCTTCAATTTTGAGCAGCCATAAAACTGTGTGGTTTTATATAATTTTTTTGTAAAGAGTGCTATTCATACATTGAAATCATGCACATACTGTGTGGCAAAAAAATAAACCTTCAGTAAAAAGTGGCTATATTATTAGCATCACTGTATTATTATTGTTGTTAACATTACTCAGCTATTAGATAGACCTGCAATTCTCAAGGAGTCAAAACAAATGAGAACTAAGTTTTCCTGAGTTATACCTGAGAATAAGGAAACGTAAATATTCTCAGCCGCCTGCTTTCTTGAAAAGGGATTTACCCACTCTCTCTTGCACTTTGTACAGCACATTTGCCTCATGCAGGCATATTATGGACTGAATGTGTTCCCGCCATTCATATATTAAGGCCCTGACCCCAAGGGTGCCTGTATTTAGAGATACAGATTTTAAGGAGGTAATTAAAATTAAATAAGGTCATAAGGGTGGGTCCTTAATCTAATAGGATTGTTAGCATCATAAGAGTAAAAGATAGCAGAAGTGCACACATAGAAAAAGCTATGTGAGGATAAAGGCCAAAAGATAGACATTTGAAAGATAAAGAGATGGGATCTGTGCCAGTACCATACTGTCTTGATGATTACAACTTTGTAATAGAGCTTGAAATCCAGAATTGTGATGCCACCAGCTTTGGTTTTCTTTTTCAACATTCCTTTGGCTAATCGGGGTCTTTTCTGGTTTGATACAAATTTTAGGATTATTTGTTCCATTTCTGTGAAAAATGTTGATGGTATTTTTTTTTATTTTAATGTTTTTATTATATTATGTTAGTCACCATACAGTACATCCCTGGTTTCTGATGTAAAGTTTGATGATTCATTAGTTGAGTATAACACCCAGTGCACCATGCAATACGTGCCCTCCTTACTACCCATCACCAGTCTATCCCATTCCCCCACCCCCTCCCCTCTGAAGCCCTCAGTTTGTTTCTCAGAATCCATAGTCTCTCATGCTTCATTCCCCCTTCTCATTACCCCCTTTCTTTATCCCTTTGATGGTATTTTGATAGGGATTGCCTTATATGTATAGATTGCTCTAGGTAGCATAGACATTTTAACAATATTTGTTCTTCCAATCCATGAGCATGGAACGTTTTTCCATTTCTTTGTGTCTTCCTCAATTTCTTTCATAAGTATTCTATAGTTTCCTGAGTACAGGTTTTTTTGCCTCTTTGGTTGGACTTATTCCTAGGTATCTTATGGTTTTGGGTGCAATTGTAAATGGGATCCATTCCTTAATTTCTCCTTCTTCTGTCTTACTGTTGGTGTATAGAAATGCAACTGATTTATGTGTATTGATTTTACATCCTGCCATTTTACTATATGAGTTCTAGCAGTTTTGGGGTGGAGTCTTTTGGATTCCTATATGAGTTCTAGCAGTTTTGGGGTGGAGTCTTTTGGATTTTCCACAAAAAGTATCATATAATCTGCAAAGAGTGAGAGTTTGACTTCTTTGCTGATTCAGATGCCTTTTATTTCTTTTCGTTGTCTGATTGTTGAGGCTAGGACTTCTAGTACTATGTTGAACAGCAGTGGTGATAGTGGACGTCCCTGCTGTGTTCTTGACCTTAAGGGAAAAGCTCTCAGTTTTTCCCCATTGAGAATGATATTCACTGTGGGTTTTTCCTAGATGGCTTTTATGATACTGAGGTATGTACCCTCTATCCCTACACTGAAGAGTTTTAATCAAGAAAGGATGTCGTACTTTGTCAAATGCTTTTACTGCATCTATTGAGAGGATCATATGGTTCTTGTCCTTTCTTGTATTAATGTGGTGTATCACATTGATTGATTTGCAGATGTCAAACCAACCTTGTAGCCCAGGAATAAATCCCACTAGGTAGTGGTGAATAATCCTTTTAATGTTCTGTTGTATCCTATTGGCTAGTATTTTGGTGAAATGTTCGTCAGGGATATTGGTCTGTAATACTCCTTTTTGGTGGGGTCTTTGTCTGGTTTTGAGATCAAGATAATGCTGGCCTCATGAAATGAGTTTGGAAGTTTTCCTTCCATTTCTACTTTTTGGAACAATTTCAGAAAAATAGGTATTAATTCTTTTTTAAATGTTTGGTAGAATTTCCCTGGGAAACCATCTGGCCCTGGGCTCTGGTTTGTTGGGAGATTTTTGATTACTGCTTCAATTTCCTTGCTTGTATGAGTCTGTTCTGGTTTTCTATGTCTTCCTGGTTCAGTTTTGGTAGTTTATACATCTCTAGGAATGCATCCATTTCTTCCAGATTGTCTAATTTGTCCTTTCTCTTTTCTTTTTGATAAGTCTGGCCAGGGATTTATCAATCTTATTAATTCTTTCAAAGAACCAGCTCCTAGTTTCACTGATCTGTTCTACTGTCCTTTTGGTTTCTATTTCATTGATTTCTGCTCTGATCTTTATTATTTCTCTTCTCCTGCTGGGTTTAGGCTTTATTTGCTGTTCTTTCTCTAGGTCCTTTAGGTGTAGGGTTAGATTGTGTATTTGAGACCTTTCTTGCTTCTTCAGAAAGGCTTGTGTTGCTATATACTTCCCTCTTAGGACTGCCTTTGTTGCATCCCAAAGATTTTGAACAGCTGTGTCTTCATTTTCATTTTTTTCCATGAATTTTTTTTAGTTCTTCATAAATCAATGGAACAGAATAGAGAACTGAGAAATGAACCTTCAGCTCTATGGTCAACTTATCTTCAACAAAGCAGGAAAGAATATCCAATGGAAAAAAGACAGTCTCTTCAACAAATGGTGTTGGGAAAATTGGGCAGCCACATGCAGAAGAATGAAACGGGACCATTTCCTTACACCATACACAAAAATAGACTCAAAATGGATGAAAGACCTAAATGTGAGATAGGAATCCATCAAAATCCTTGAGGAGAACACAGGCAGCAACCTTTTCAACCTCAGCCGCAGCAACTTCTTCCTAGACACATTGCCAAAGGCAAGGGAAGCAAGGGCAAAAATGAACTACTGGGACTTCATAAAGATGAAAAGCTTTTGCACAGCAAAAGAAACAGTCAATGAAACCAAAAGACAACTGACAGATGGGAGAAGATATTTGCAAATGACAAATATCTGACATCTACATCAGATAAAGGGCTAGTATCCAAAATCTATAAAGAATTTAACAAACTCAACACCCAAGGAGCAAATAACCCAATCAAGAGATGGGCAGAAGACATGAACAGACATTTCTGCAAAGAAGACATCCAAATGGCCAACAGACACATGAGAAAGTGCTCATCATTAGGCATCAGGGAAACACAGATCAAAACCACAATGAGACACCACCTCACACCAGTCAGAATGGCTAAAATTAACAAGTCAGGAAAGGACAAATGTTAGTGAGGATGTGAGGAAAGGAGAACCCTCCTACACTGGTGGTAGCAATGCAAACTGGTGCAGCCACTCTGGAAAACAGTATGGAGATTCCTCAAAAAGTTGAAAACAGAGTTACCCTGTGACCCAGCAAATGCACTACTGGGTATTTACTCCAATGATACAAATGCAGTAACCCAAAGGACATCTACACCCCAATGTTTATAGCAGCAATGTCCACAATAGCCAAATTATGGAAAAAGCCCAGGTGTCCATCGACAGATAAGTGGATAAAGAAGATGTGGTGTGTGTGTGTGTATGTGTGTATACAGACACACAATGGAATATTATACAGCCATCAAAAAATGAAATCTTGCCATTTGCAATGACACGGATGGAACTAGAGGGTATGATGCTAAGTGAAATAAGTCAACCAGAGAAAGACAATTATCATAGGATCTCACTGTATGTGGAATTTGAGAAACAAGGCAGAGGATCATAGGGGAAGAGAGGAAAAAATGAAACAATGAAACCAGAGAGGGAGACAAACCGTAAGAAACTCTTAATCTCAGGAAGCAAACTGAGGTTTGCTGGAGTGGAGGGGGTGGGAGGGATGGGGTGGCTGGGTGATGGACATTGGAGAGGGTATGTGTTATGGTGAGCACTGTGTATTATGTAATTATGAATCACAGACCTGTACCCCTAAAACAAATAACACATTATATGTCAATAATAAATAAAGCAAAAAAAAAAGAGAGAAAGATAGAAGATTCACTAGAAAACAACTTTCCCAGCACCTTGATTTTTGAGAAAATATACTGGTGTTTTTTAAGCCATCCAGTCTGTGATGTTTTGCTATGGCAGGTCTAGCAGACTGATAAGAATTGTGGCACTGACACGGATTCTAGAGGAACAGAATCTTAAGGATGTATTTTCTGGCATGGTTCTGGGATTGCTGGAATGGTTGTTTAAGTTTAAACTGAATCATAAAAGCAGAGAATCACAGCCCTTCAACCAAGTCTAGACTTGAGACAGTTTATAGACCTGGAACCCCTTGAATGAAGGGGAGGCTGGGACCCCCTGAGAAGGGACCCCTGTATATTACCAAAAATTATATATTATTAATCTTTCTCCCAGCCTTCTTCAAAGGAACGCATGACATTTTACCAGGGTAACTGTGCACGGAGGTAAAGGAAATCATCAGACCTTTCAGGAAGTACTGGACCCTGGCTTTGAAACTACTCTAGTCCAGACGTAAAAAGTCACTGTTTTTCAGAAGTCAGAGTCAGGGCTTAGGGAGATCATGTGATCAAGGGAATTTTGACTCAGGTCTCTCTCAGACTGAACTCAATGAGTCCCTGAACCCCAATGCAGTTATTTTCCCAGTTCCAGAATGCAAAATTGGAATAGATAACCTCAGGAACTGACAGAATTCCCACACTCTTTCCTGATTTGTAGAGTGAGGACTGTGATGATGGGAAAGGCCAAGTAGAAGCCATTACCACTACCTCTACTTAGACAAACAATAAACCAAAAGCCACATGGCATTCTTGGGGGGATTGCAGGGATTAGTCCACCATCAAGACTTGAAAGATGCAGGGGTGGTGATTTCTATTGCATCCCCATTCAACTCATCTAAGGCAGACGGACCTCAGAGAGAATGGCAGTGGATTATTATAAACCTAATCGGGTGGTGACTCCAATTGCAGATGCTGTACCAAATGTGGTTTGATTGCTTGAGGAAATCAACACATCCTCTAGTACCTAGTATGCAGCTATTGATCTGGCAAATGTTTTTTGTTTTGTTTTCCCCACACTTGTCAATGAGGACCATCAGAAGCAGTTTGCTTTCAGCTGACAAGGCCAGCATACATCTGTACTCTCTTACCTCAGGGATATATCAGCTCTCCAATTCTGCATTACAATTTAGTTTGCAAGGATTTTGATCACCTTTCTCTTCCACAAGATATCAAACTGGTCTGTTACATTGATGACATAATTGTAATTGGACCCAGTGAGCAGGAAGTAGCAACTATTCTAGACTTACTGGTAAAACATTTATGTGCTGGGAGGTGGGAATAAACTCAACAAAAATTTAAGGGTCTTTTACCTCAGTGAAATTTTCAGGGGTCTAGTGGAATGAGGCATGCTGAGTTTCCTTTCTAAGGAGAAAGATAAGTTACATCTCGTCCCTTCTACAGCCAAAACAGGCATGATGCCTAATGGGCCTCTTTGGATTTTGGAAACAACACTGTCCTCATTTGGGTATGTTACTCTGGCCCATTTGCTGAGCGACCCAAAAAGCTGCTAGTTTTGATTGGGACTCAGAATAAGAGTAGGCTTTGCAACAAGGCCAAGCTGCCATGGAAACCACTCTGCCACTTGGGCCACATGATCCAGCAGATCCAATGATGCTTGAAGTTTCAGTGTCAGGCAGGGATGCTGTTTAGAGCCTCTGGCAGGACCCTATAGGTAAATCACAGAGCAGGCCCTTAGGATTTTGAAGCAAGGCCCTGCCATCCTCTGCAGATAACTACCTTCCTTTTGAGAATACCAGCTACAATGACATGAGAGTTACAGAAATGAGAACTGTAACTATCATGAATATTTCCTATTTTTTTATGAATATTTGTGTATGTGTATCAAATATATTTTCCCTCTCTTATTCCCTTATCATGTAAGAAAAGATATATTTACATATCATAGTACTTACTATTATTAACTTTACATCATAGTATTTAAGTTATGAGATATCAAGAGAAACAGTAAATATCAACCAAGGATGCTGCATCCTCTTCTGGAGAAAGAGACAGTATGTTTTCAGTTGTATGCAGGATAGTTTTATCATGTTGGGTGGAAGTCTGACTTTGTTATTATCTTTATGTGGGGATTAATATGGTTCAAGGAGGTGCGTATGGGTGGTAAGTTGACAAGGGGTGGACCCTTGATGGTTACTGTGTCAACATGGAAGGTATTTTGAATGAGTTTCACATTTAAATTGGTGAACTTTGGGTAAAGCAGGTTGCTCTCCATAATGGGGGTGGGTGGGCTTCATCCAGTCAGCTGAAGCCTTGAATTATATAAAAAAGATGGCCTCCCGGAGCAAGACGGAATTGTCCAGTAGACTGTCTTTAGACTTCATCTGTACCTTTGGCTCTCCTCTAGGAGAGAGCCTCTCTAGGCTGCTGCTTTCAGACTGGAACTATACTGTGGACTCTCCTGTCTCAAGCCTACTGGCTCATAGTGCAGATTTGGACTTGCTCAGTCTTCATAATCACATGAACTCATTCCTTATAACATATCATATACATAGATCATCTATTTCACTCCATATATGTCATACACACAGACACACACATCCTATTGGTTTTGTTTCTTTGGATAACTCTGACTAATACACAATAGCATACATTCTCGGCAAGGGGAAAATATTTATCTTGGCAAAATTAAATGTAGTAATATATATCTCTCATTTCATGTTGTCACACTTTTTTAAAAGATTTTATATATTTATTTTAAGAGAGAGAGTGTGTGTGTGAGCAGGGGGAGGGGAAGAGGGAGGGAGAGAATCTCAAGCAGACTCCCTCTGAGTGTGGAGCCTGATGAGGGGTTCTATCTCCAGACTCTGAGATCATGCCCTGAGCTAAAACCAAGAGTCAGATGTTTAACCAACTAAGCCACTCAGGCACTCCTTTTGTCACAATTTTTAAGAAGCCTTTATGTGGTAGAAAGTAGGATTTGAAGCCAAAGACTAAGGTTGGAAGCAGGGTTCTCTCTTCATTATTATCTTGTGTGACTGGGGAAATTCACTTCACTTTTCTGAGATTTACTTTCTAAAATGAAAATAATAATATTTACCCAAAAGTGCTCTTAAAAGAATTGAATACCCTAAGATATGTATACACACACACACACACACACACACATATAGATTATATATATATCAGATTATATATTTATATAATGTATATAATATATACATATAAAATATATAATATATAAGATATACATATATTTAAGAGTTGAACCAAATGATATCATAATATTTTATGGTCAGAAGAGCTGAATATTGGCAATTTTATGTATGTCAACCTAAACTACATTTAAAAGAAACTATGACCCGAATTTCAAATCACACAAATGAGGTATAAAAGTTTTGTTACTGACATCATGTCAAGCCTGTAATTTTTTTTTACTAATAAGCATGATTGGTATCGTTTTTTGAGCACTTATTAAGTGCCAGATGCTGAAACTCACTATTTCAGTTAATCCCCCAAACAACCTTATAAATCAGGGATGCTGATGACTTACCCTACAGCACAGAAGAGGAACAAAGACACAAAACAAGGCACCAAAGGCCACCATTCGCGAATGGTCAAGTCAGAATCTTAAACCTGGGTAATCCGACCCCACAACCAAAATTCTTCACGATTATCCTTCACTACCTCTTCAGCAAATTCAATTAGAAGGACAAAGATGACTTATTTTTAGATGCCTACAGTCTGAGTCGTCAGGGAGTCCTCAATCCAGTTTCCTGCTGCTTTTTCTGAACTGTGCCTAGAACGGAATCACACCCAACCCTTCTCACTTCTCCCTCTAACGGTATACAAAGCGGCACCACCTGCCAGCCACCCCCACCCCTTCTTCTCAGCACTGCGGACGAGCTTTGGTATTCCTCGCACAAATGTAGAAAGTCATTTTGGTTCCTTAACAATAGAATGGCCTGTCCATTTTAAAATTTCATAGGGAAATAGACCCCGAGGCGAGGATGTGATGAACTCAGGTGATACATAAATCCAGGGAGGCTGGAAAGTGTTGGGAAGAGAAGAGGCACAACTTGTTCCAGCAACGTGAGGAACAGGGTTTAGTGAGAATGGATGTCTCTAAGAGCCGCATAAAGAGACTCTCGGTGAAGGCTTAAAGCTCCCATGGCTTCAGGAGCGGTAATTCACGAGTTCAGTAACAAAGGCCACAAGGCTAAAGGTAAGAATAAGAGGAAAAGTAAAGTTCTTTGAGGAAAATTAAATCAAGTTCAAGGTTGTCGTTTGTTCGGGGGGGGGGGTGAGTGGGTGAGGGGGTGGAGAGTAAGGAAGAAGGGATATATTTTCTCATGTTTCTTGATAGCTTGAAATCTTTAACGTAACAGGAGAAAGCGAAAGGCAAGCATATTTTTATTTCACAAAGCCCTCCCTGATTGGTTACTGAATACAGTTACAAAGGCTAAATTGAGACTAATGCTGCCATCTCTAGTCTAAACCAACTTAAAATCAATGGTCCACTGTAGATTCCCCCACAGGGGAAAGCAAAGGCAAGAGAGACTGGCAAGGCGAAGTAGGTCGTGGGTGTCTGTGCTCCCGAGCCTGCCCCTCTATCCATCACGCTGATAGGCACAAATAAATTAAAAAAAAAAAAAAAAAAAAACACCAAAGGAACCGCTCTGTGAATGGTTCCTGATTACAGCAGAAGGTATTGTTGAGAAAGGAAATGAGGCCTGAATAGGGAAGAGATTACAGTTCATCTACCAGATGCACTACAGGGCTTGGCGTGTTTCGTTTTCCCTTTCTAAGGATTTCTTTACTTCAGCAACTCGAACAATCCTATTGATGAGCTCACCCATCCTCCTCTATACTATCCCACAGGTGGTTTTCAAATGTTATTGTACGTAAGAACCACCCAGGGTTGTTGTCTAAATGCAGATTCCTTGGTCTCAGTCTCAGAGATTCTGATTGGGTCAGTTGGGGGTGAAGCCTAAGAATCCGTATTTATCAAGCATTCCAGATCTTTCGATGCAGGCCATTTGTGGACCGCACTTTTAGAAACGCCACTAAGGGTAGTCTACGTGTATGTATATATGTGTATAAAATTTACAGTGTTTGTATCTGTATGCATGAAATAGTGCTGTTCAGTACATAAAATCACAAGAAAGCTTATCTTGGGCTTCCTGCCTTCACCTCCATACCCTATCAGCACTGTCCCCAGGATGGGGACAGGATTGACTCTGTCAATCACAAAAGAGAAATCTACATGATCAAAGGTAATTTGTTTCTTCATTTAAGTATTTGGATTTTGCTTCCAGTTTTATTGAGAAACAATTGACATATATCACTGTATAAGCTTAAGGTATATACAGCATGATGCTTTTATTTCAGATATAGAGAAATGATTACCACAACAGGTTTAGTTAATATCTATCAACTCATACAGATACAACATAAAGAAAAGAAAAAAATTTCCTTGTGCTGAGAACACTTAGGATTTATTTTCTTAACACCTTTCCTGTATATCTTACAGCACTGTTAGCTACAATCATCCTGGTGTGCCTGCCATCCCCACTACTTATTTATCTTATCACTGGAAGTTTGTACCTTTTGACCACCTTCCTCCAATCCCCACCCCCCAATTTAAAAATGTAACTTACAACTGAACATTTACCATGCTGTCTAGATTCACTTATCTATTAACCAATTTCTGAGTATTAATTGCTGATATAATTGTTGACAGTCAAACTTAAGACTTTTATTTTGGAACAATATTTTTCACATGGTGTTTTGGCATAATAAGGTGACAGTTCTTATGTTTACTATTCACTCTTCTCTGTTTATTTTTTTAAAAGCAATTAATCATTCACTGCAGAAATACTTTTAATTAAAATGCTTTCTCACTCCTAACCTCGGAAATATGTGAAATACAAACAAAACAAGTTGAGAATGAAAACTAAAAGTTTTGACAACTCAAGTAGGTATTCCTCATGTTGTGTGTGAGTTTATGAATCACTGCATGAAAACAAAGCTGGATGAGTAATGAATATGGAACAGGTTAATAAACAGAACAGTCCTGTAATCTCCTTAGGGAAGTCTTTGGTGAGCTCTCATTGTTTTGTTTGAAAATTTAGAAAAAAAATATTTTTTTAAAGATTTTAAAAAATTTATTTATGAGACAGAGAGCGAGTATGTTTGTGAAGGAGAATGGGGGGCGGGTAGGGGCAGAGGGAGAGGGAGAAGCAGGCTCCCAGCTGAGCAGGGAGCCTGATGCAGGGCTGATCCCAGGACCCTGGGATCATGACCTAAGGCAAAGGCAGATGCTTAAAAGATTGAGCCACCCAGGCACCCGTAGGAAAAAAAAAATATTGCTTCAAATCAGTATACTTATATTTTTAAAAATCCACCAATGTCATTCAATAGAATGGCAACAATCATTCCTTTTCCTGCCCTTTCTTATATGTTCAATACCCACCACATGAAAAGTGCCCAGTAGATATGCATGGTTATTGAAGAAATTCACTAATTTGGCTAAGTGGAAGAAATGCAGTTTGAATCTATAAAATAATCCTACTATTATATGTAGTATCATAAATTACTGAATATCAAACACAAGTCCCACTAGACATGATTAATAATATAGTTAAAATTTTGATGTTTATAGATTTATGCTTATAGAGTCTCTGACCTTCAAGGATTCTCAAACTGCCTAATGTGAAAAGGCAACCTCAGACTGCCTCCTTCTCTTCTCTGGAGTCTTTGCTCAAGAACAAAAAAACACAGTATACAGAACTAGGGAAAAGACAGAACTGGGAAAGCTGGGGACAGTCTCAGGGACTGGCAAGCCCACTGGGTGTCTGTGGGGCTGGATGGGTGTGGCATTACCAGCTTAAACGTGCCTGGTTCCAATTAGATCACGAGAAAGCAATACTCCAAGGACCTTGGTTCCAAATGTTGGGAATTTCTTATGCTTCCTATTACTGTATTCTGTACAGATGGAAGCATGATGAATGGCTTAACAGTGTAGAGGAAGATCAAGCCTAAGTGACTATAAAGACACATACTAACAATAGCAACTCTATTTTTTCTATAGAACCCATTGTGGGATCAAGGATTAGAGGCACTATTTACCAAGGAAAGTAGGGGTGAATAAAGTAGAGGTGGAAAGGAGACTTAGTTAAAAATCTGTAGCAGGTGCTTCAAAGCTCCCAGGGGACTATCTACACATAACAAAGAGAGACAACTACTCCTTTATCAATCATGTAGGAGTTGGGAAGTGTTTAGTACAGAGCATTTAAGCCAGAATGGCATGGAATCTAAGGACAGCAAACATGGAAGAAGGCAGGTGTGAGGTTCTGGGGGGAAAAATAGAGTCACTAAGTTAAAATTATATTCTAAAGAGAGATAATGCCAATCCTCTCCCTCAACCAGCTCCTGAATACTAACTACCCAGGCCTGTATATCCTCTTTACCGTGGCAAGAGAAGCAAGAGGGTATGTTTAGGAAAATTGAAAATCTCTAAGAAATGAGTTCTAGATACTGATGTGTGGGAGTCTTTGATTAAAAAAAAAGTTGGACACCCAATTACCACTCTACAGTGCTACTCACCCGTCCACAAGACATGTCCTTGTGCCTTCTGTTTCCAATTACATTTGGGTGTCTCCCTCTTAAATAGCTATGTATGTATGTATCTAAGAATTTACCTGTCTCTTTATTTATCATCTATCTATCTACCTCCTTATCTATCTGTCTATTTATTAATTCTCCATCCATCCACCAAGAGTCACTAATTGACAAAAGCTTCCAAGAAAAAAAAGAGTGCAAAATAAGCAAATGGGAACAAACAGGAAAAATAAATTTGGTAGGAAAGATGAGACACGGAACAGAAGAAGATTATTTTAAAAAAGAAAAACCTACAATAATTCTCACAGAGATAAGAGAAGAAATTATTTCATTTTTTAAAAATGATGAAAGGGTAGAAAAAGAAAAATAAATACAGAAAAGAGCACAAGAACCAAATGAGACATCATGAAAAAGTCTAACACATGTAATCTGAGTATCAGATTGAAAGGAGAGAATGAAAAGAAAGAGGGGACTATTTTAATGGATTCTGATCTAAACTTTTTAAAATCTGATTTTTAAAACGTCAATCAACAGATTCAAGGTCTGTAAAGCCTCAGAAGTATAAGTACAAAGAGTACATGTAGGCATATCATGGTAAAACTCCTGAAAACCAAGGACAAAGAGAAAATGTAAAAACAAAACGAAACAAAACAAACCCCATGAAAAACAGAGGGGGAGCTTGGGAAGATGGCAGGCAAAGAAGGAGGACCCCGAACTCACCCTGCCCCATGTTTACAACCGGAAATCATCCACAGCCAAGCTAACAAACCGGACAGCACCCCGAGGACTGGCAGAACAAGCTCCACAACTAACTACAGAGACGAAGCTGCATCTGGAAGGTTAAAAAGGTCAGAAAGGCTAAGGGAGCCTGCAAGAGGGAGGAAGCTGTACGAATGGAGACGGCAGAGAAACCAGGCCCTTGCACTGGGCAGCTCACAAGGGGAACGCTAATCTCCATAGCATTTGGCTTTGAAAACCAGAGGGGCTGAATTCTGTGAGCCTGTAGAACCAGCGGGACTTGGAGCCTGGATGAGCTGGGAAGGCAAGTGTTAGCGGGGTCACTGCCCTTAAAGACCCAGCAGACTGCACTGGGAAACAACATAAAACATGGACAGTTTACACAACACTGGGGACAAAGGAAGACAGATCGCCTCACACTGATTTTGGAGCATGTTGGGGGACTTCTCAAAAACCATTTTCCTCTGCTGCCCCCACTATAAACCCAGGGCCACCTGCAGGAGGTGGGGCTGTACAGACACTTGCTGCTTAACCTGCTAGCAGAGCACGCTGCCCGTGAGTTCTCCTGAGGACTCACCCACTCCAAACCTGCCAGCCCTGGCCCTGGACTCGGAGCACATTTTGGTAGTGTGTGCTGCGCCCAGCCACTGGAAGCACAGTGGCCACCACACTCCCTGCCTAGCTCCAGCACAGCCCCCAGCAGCCACTGGGCTTCAGGGGTTCCGGAACAGGGTGAGTGACCCAGCGCAAATTTTGCTAATGCTGCTCCCTGGCCAGACCCCTTCAGACCTGGCCAGTTGGGGCCTCAGGAGCACCACAGAGAGTGAGTACAACCCACACCAGTCAAGAGTCAGTGCAGATGAAGGGAGGAAAAGGAAGAGTGACTCAGACACAAAAGCAGGGTATAAGCAACACACAAAAGATAATCTCCTGAGGTGCCAGGTTCTGGGGAACAAGGGACACACTGCGGGGCACTCCAGGACCTCTTCTTCATAAGGTCAATACTTTCAAGAGCAGAGGACATAGTTGACTTCCTAACAGAGAGGAACAGACAGAGAGAGGCAGGAAAAAAGGAGGGGACAGAGAAACTGATCCCAAGTGAAAGAACAGGACAAGGTCACAGCCAGAGATCTAAGTAAAACAGATAAAAGTAACATGCCTAATGGAGTGTAGAATTAATACACGGAAAAGTAACGCAAAAAATTCTCGGTGAACATTGAGTAATGTATAGAATTGTCAAATCACTATGTTATACAAAAGAAATTAATATAACACTGAAGATTTACTACACTTCAATAAAAATAACTAGATGATAGATAGATAGATAGATAGATAGATAGATAGATAGATAGATAATAGAATGTGCTACGTAAAACAAGTCCATTGGGAAATAAAGTATTCTATATTATTTGCATTATAAGCAGTAAAAAATAAATACTAGATAGACCTTAATATGTAAGGGAGAAAGGTTGTAATCTTTGGAGTAATAAATATCAGAAAAAAGCTAATAAAATGAGGTGAGCAGAATAACAAACATTATGTGATAATTCTAAAAGAATGCAATTATAGAGAAAAAGACCAGAAAAAAATTAGACAAATATAAAACAAATAATGCCACTGTAGTTATAAAATCAAACGTATTAGGAATGATTAAATGTCATGGACTGGGGCACCTGGGTGACTCAGTTGGTTAAGCGTTTGCCTTTGGCTCAGGTGGTGATTTATGGGATCCTGCGATTGATCCCGCATCAGGCTCCCTGCTCAGCGGGGAGTCTGCTTCTCCCCTGGCTTGTGTTTTTTCTCTTTCTCTCCCATATAAATAAAGACATCTTTAAAAAAACAAAATAAATGTCATGGAATAAATACTCTAATATATTATACATAAAAATGATCTCACTAAATAACTAACAAAATACAACTCTATTATTTTTACAAATAACACATTTTAAAGATAAAAA
Source organism: Ursus arctos (assembly GCF_023065955.2). NCBI lineage: Eukaryota > Metazoa > Chordata > Mammalia > Carnivora > Ursidae > Ursus > Ursus arctos. The sequence goes on along the minus strand of NW_026622897.1, from coordinate 22,155,723 downwards.
CACAAAAAGATTGTTAATAAAGGGATGGAAAAAATGTTCCATGCAATCACTAACAACAGCAAAAAAACCCCAGAGAAACGAAAAACACAGGTATAACTAATCTAATGTCTGAAAATTAGTCTATAAGGAAAGAAGTATTACTAAAGAGAAAGACACTTCATAACCATAAAAGATCCACTTTACATAAAAATATAACAACTCTAAACTTGCATGTACCTAAGAATGTAGCCTGAAAATGTGTAAAGCAAGAGACAATGAACAGAAAGAAGAAATAAAAATCATAGTTGGAGATTTTAACACATTTCTCTTACTACCTAGTAAAAGGCAGATATAAAAATCAGTAAGCATAAGTGAGATTTGCACTAATGATTAGTGAAATTAACCTAATTGATACAGATAGAACACTGCACCCATCAACTGAAGCATCAATATTTTTCAACTGCATACAGAATGTGTTCCAAAATAAACCATATATTGCGCTATAAAGCATGTCTGAAAAAGTTTCCAAGGATTGATATCATACAAAGAATAGTTTCTTGTCACAGTGGAATGAAACTAGGAATCATTAGCAAAAAGTTCATCAGAAAATCACCAAATGCTTGAAAATTAAGCAATGCATTTCCATATCATAATGAAAATTAGAATGTGTTTTGAACTGAGTTATAGTGAAAATTAAATATAGCATAACTTTCAGAATGCAAATAAAGTTCCACTTAAAAATTTACAGCCTTACACGTATATATTAGAAAATAGAAAAACTCGAAATAAATAAGGTGAGCATCACGTGAAGAAAGTAGAAATAGAAGAGCAAATTAAAACCAAAAAAAGTGGAAGAAAGGAAATAATAAAGATAAGAGCAAAACAATCTATTAAATGAAAAAAAATATAGAATAAAAAACATCAAGAAAGTTAAAGGTTAACTCTTTGAAAAGATCAATGGGAATAATAAAACTCTAAGACTGAACAAGAAAAAGATATAAAACATGTTACCTATATCAGGGTCACAGTTGATCTGCAGACATTACAAAGTAAGTAACAAGATAATGTAATAAATAAGAAGAATCTGTTTGTGTCAATAAATTTAAAAATTTAAAAGAAATGAGTAAATTCCTTGTAAACAGCAATTTACCAAAGCTGGCAAGAATTGGAAAAATAGAGTATTCCTATATGCATTATTGAAACTGATCCCTAATTGACTACTTTCTACAAGAACAATTTCAGGCCCCGATGACTTCACGAGTAAACGCTTTCTTATTTTATTGGAGGAAATAACACCCACCTTTTACGAAGCCTTCTAGAGACTAGATCAAGAACACTTCCCAACACAATTTTTAAAAGTCATCTTAAAGGACATTAAAGCACTTTAAAGGACACCAAAAGTGACAGAAATATTTTTAAAAGGGAAAAAATAGAGGCAATTGCTCTTATGAATATAGTTGAAAGGTTCAGAATACAAAATCAAATTCAGAACTAAAACATCATTTCCAAGTATAGTTTATTCCAGAGATGCAAAATTCTTTCAACATTAGAAAATCAGTGTAATTCACCACATTAATAGAATACTGAAGGAAACCACATGATCCTCTTAATGAATACAAAGGAAGTATTTAATAGAATTCAGCACCAATTCATGATTACCAAAAAAAAAAAAAAATACAATCATTCTTAGCATTCTTAACAGGGAGAAATATTTCTTAATATGATAGAGATGATTTTTAAAAACCCTACAACAAATACTAGACTTAAAGGTTATTTTAAAAAATATTTCCCTCTGAGACTGCAAGAAGATAAGGATGCCTGCTATCCCCAATTCTATTCATCATCGTAGTGATGGTTTTAGACAGGATGAGTCACAAAAATAAATAACAAGAGTCGGTATTAGGAAAGAAGAATAATTGTCATTATGCATTGGACATTCAAAAATAATCTACATATAGCGTTTGGAATTAAAATGTGAATTAAACAAGATAATGAAATACAAGGTCAAAAATACAAAATACCAATTGTATTTTTTTCATATCAGCCAAAATCAATTAGAACATAAAACAGAAGCTATACTATTTACAAGAGCATGAAAGAAACATCAAACACTTAGTAATAAATGTAATGAAAGGTATTGAAGATCTGTATACATAAAACTAAAAACATTACAAAGAGAAATTAAAGATGACCCAGGTGCATGCAGGAATAAAGTGCCTATAGATTGGAAGAAATAATATTGTAAAGATGTCAGTTCTTCCCAAATTGATCTGTATATTCAAAGCCGCTCTAATTAAAATCTCAGCAGCCATTTTTGTAAAGGGAAGTGTTAAGTTTTTTCCAAAATTTATATCAGTAATATGTGGAATTAATATAGAAATTCTTAAAGAGAACGAACAAAGCTGAAATATTTGCAATAACAGATATTGAGATATTATTTTTTAATAAAGCGATAGTAGTGGCAAAAGCCTACACAGCTAATCCAATGGAAGCAAATAGAAGATTGAGAATAGACCCTTACTTATATGTTAACCAGATTTATGGCAAAGTGCCAAACAATGTTTTGGGAAAATATGATCTAGTTAATAAATAATGTTGGGTTAATTAGATTTCCATATAAAAAGAAGCACAAACGTTCTCCTCTTTGATACCATACAAAACTAAATTTCAGATATTATACAGACCTAAATAGGAAAGACAGTAATACAAAGGTTCTAGAAAAAAACAGCTATTATCTTCATGATTATGAGTAAGCAGATTTCTTAAATAGGACCTCAAAAAGCATTAGCTATTCATGAAACAATAGAGATAATAGATTCTATTAAAGTTAACAACTTTTATTCATCAAAAATCACCAGGAAAAAAGCTTGAAAATAAGCTACAAATGGAAGGCATTTGTAATGCATACATCTGTCAAGGGATTATATACAGAATATGTATAGAATGCTTAAGAATCAATAAAACTACAAAAAAATCAATCAGTTGGGCAAAACCCTGAACATCAGTTCACAAAAGAGATAACCCTGTGGCCAGGAAACATTAGAAAAGGTGTTTTGATTTCATTAGTTATCAGCTAAAAACAAATTGAGGCCACAGGTAGGTAAACATATACAAATACATACAGAACAGCTAATATTGAAAACAGACACACACTCTGGAAATGCCAATTGATAAGACTGTGTACCAATTGATATTCTGACTACTCACGGAAGGACAAATTAGTTCAATTACTTTGGAATTGTTTGATAGTATTTACTAATTCTGAACATAAATTTATCCTACTACCCAGCAATTCCATTTGTAAGTTTATTCCAAGCAGAAATGCATGCATAGGTTGATTAAATGACATGTACAATAACATGCATAGAGGAATCCTTCATGGTACCGCCAAAGTGGAAACAACCCAAGCACCTGTAAATAATAGAATAGATATTTATGACATATACATAAAATAGAATACTATCCCAAAGTACACAAAGAGACTACTGTTATAGAGACAATGACATAGATAAACCTCATAATACTGAGTGAAAGAAGTGAAATATAAAAGAATTCAAACTCTATGATTCTAATTATACAGGTCAAGTGCAAGCAAAATAATCCATGGTGATATGGATCAGAGTAAGGGTTACCTTTGCATGTGGCTTAAGATTTGTGCCCTTAATTTTATATACATAATACTCAATTACAGACATTGGCCAAGTTTTAAAAATTGTTAAGTTGCTGAAATTTAAAAATAAGTAAATGGAAAACAACGAGATCTAATGTACACTTAATACAATGGTTAATATTAAAAAAAAACAAACCCCAAAGAAACTATACATGGAGGGGGAAAAGAAGTTAAAAATAGAGCTACCCTATGACCCAGCAATTGCACTACCAGGTATTTACCCCAAAGATGCAAAGGTAGCGATCCGAAGTGGCAACTGCACCCCAGGGTTTATAGCAGCAATGTCCACAATAGCCAAACTATAGAGAGCACAGATGTCCATTGACAGAGGAATGGATAAAGAAGATGTGGTATATATATATATACCACATCTTCTTTATATATATATATATACACACACACACACAATAGAATATAATTGCCTTCAGAAAGGATGAATATTTGCCATTTACATCGATATGGATGGAATTGGAGGGTATTATGCTGAGCGAAATAAGTCAACCAGAGAAAGACGATCATCGTATGGTTTTACTCATATGTGGAACATAAGGAACAGTGCAAAGGATCATAGGGGAAGAGAGGGAAAAAAGAATTGGAAGAAAGCAGAGAGAGAGACAAACTGTAAGAGACTCTTTTTTTAAAAAATTAATTAATTAATTAATTTTATTATATTATGTTAGTCACCATACAGTACATCCCTGGTTTTTGATGTAAAGTTCCATGATTCATTAGTTGCATATAACACCCAGTGCACCATGCAGTATGTGCCCTTCTTACTACCCATCACAGGCCTATCCCATTCCCCACCCCACCCCACCCCACCCCCGAAGCCCTCAGTTTGTTTCTCAGAGTCCATAGTCTCTCATGCTTAACACACTGAGGGTTGCTGGAGGGGAGGTGGGTGGGGCAATGCGGCAACTGGATGATGGGCATTAGGGAGCGCACGTGATGTGATGAACACTGAGTGTTATATGCAACTGATGAATTACTGAACTCTACATCTGAAACTAACGATGTACTATATGTTGGCTAAGTGAATTTAAATTAAAAAAAAAGATGTTAGCTGAAAAAAAAAAGAGAGGCAGATCAGGAAAGAGACTCTTAACTGTAGAGAACAAACTGATGGTTACAAGAGTGGAGGTGGGCAGAAGATGGGTTAAATAGGCGATGGGGATCAAGGAGGGCACTTGTGATGAGCACTGGGTATTGTATGCAAGTGGTGAATCACTAAATTCCATACCTGAAAATAATATTACACTGTATGTTAACTAGCTAGAATTTGAATAAAAACTTAGAAGAAGAAAACTATACATATGCAAAATTTTAAAAATCTAACTAGGAGAATGGATGATCCAGAGTGTAATACACACTGGCAGAAGAATCTAATTGTATTACAAATGTATGGCAGAACCCCACTGAAGGCAGTGGGCAAAAAGTGCTGCTACCTAAGTGACCTTGGAAATCACTAGAAACTATAAGACTAAAGACAGAAAGAACTACGCAATTCCAGACGTCAAGTTTTATTACAAAGCTGTAGTAATGAAAACAGTGTGGTACTGGCACAAAAATGGACACCTAGATCAATAGAACAGAGCAGAAAACCCAGAAGTCAACCCAGAATTATATGGCCCATTACTCTTCGACAAATGAGGCAAGAATATACAGTAGAAGAAAGACAGTCCCTTCAACAAATGGTGTTGGGAAAACTGGACAGCTACATGCAAAAGAATGAAACTGGACCACATTTTTACACCACACACAAACATAAACTCAAAATGGATTAAAAACATAAATGTGAGAACTGACATTATAAAAATCCTAGAAGAGAACACACACATCAATTTCTCTCCCATTGGCCATAACAACAAATTTCTAGATGTGTCTCCTGAGGCAAGGGAAGCAAAAGCAAAAATAAACTATTGGGACTGCATCAGAATTAGAGTCTTTTGCACCGTAAAGGAAACAACCAACAAAACTAAAAGACAATCTACTGAATGGGAGAAGATATTTGCAAATGCCATATCTGATAAAACATTAGTATCCAAAATATATAAGGAACTTCTATAACTCAACACCAAAAAAAAAAAACAAACAAAATCCAATTAAAAATGGGCAGAAGACATGAGCAGACATTCCTCCAAAGAAGATGTACAGATGGCCAACTGACACATGAAAAGATGCTCAACATCACTCATCATCAAGGGCATGCAAATCAAAACTACAATAAGGTATCATCTTACACCTATCGGAATGGCTAAAATTTAGAGAACAAGAAGCACAAAGTGCTCTTGCACTGTTCCTGCTGCAGCCACAGTGGGAGACTGTATGGAGGTTTGTCAAAAAAATTAAAAATAGAACAGCCCCATGATCCGCTAATTGCACTACAGCCGATTTACCCAAAGAATACAAAAACAGTAATTCAAAGGGATACTTGTACCCCTATGTTTACTGCAGCATTATTTACAATAACCAAATTATGGAAGCAACCTGTGCCCGTCCATAGATAATAGGTAAAGAAGATGTGGTACACACAGAGACACACACACACTAGAATATTATTCAGCAATAAAAAAGAATGAATGTTGCCATTTACAACAACATGGATAGATCTAGAGAGTTTAATGCCAAGCAAAATAAGTCAGAGTAAGACAAATACCATATTATTTCACTTATATGCAGAATTTAAGAAACAAAACAAATGAACAAAGAAAAAAAAAGAGAGGAACCAAAACACAGATTCTTAACTATAGAAAACAAACAGATGGTTACCAGAGGGGAGGTCTGGGGGAAGATAGGTAAAAAAAAAAAAAAAAAAAAAAAAAAAAAAAAAAAGAACTACATACAAGCATTGAATTCTAGCTGATAAAGTTCTTTCTCACAAAGATATGGATTAAGAGTTCTTAAACTGCTGTAAATACAGGCTGGAATTGAACAAATAAGTAAATGAATGCACATGGTGAAAGCCTGGTTTCTTAATGCTGGAGGAGGAATTTACAGATAAACAAGGAGAGGAGGAGTTTAGAATGAACTGTGAAGCACTGGGTACTGGATTAGAGACAGAGTCATCAGTATGATTTCATGTTTAGTCTAAAATGGACACTGATAACTAGATAGAGAAATAATTATAAATATGTGTATATAGATGGTCAGTATTCATACATCTATTTCCTAGCTGTGTCCACCTAGAGGACCTAGGAGCTATGATCCCCCATATCAATGAACACATCCAGTGCCCCGATCTTGTTGTCTTATACTATTCTCTGATAAAGGAATATGGGCTTCTTAAAGAAATTGAAGATTCTAGGGCAGGGGAAGCAATATACAAGATGAACCTGGAGCATCCTATAGTGCCAGAAAAGGAAAGAAAGTGCAAAAATGAACAAACATAAAGCAAAAAAACCCCACAAAAACAAAAAGCACAATGATAGGTATCTCAAAGGGACATAAAGCCAACTGAGAGAGCTCCCACTGCTGAAAGCTAGAATAATTTTTTTTTAAAGATTTTATTTATTTATTTGACAGAGAGAGAGAGAGAGACAGCCAGAGAGAGAGGGGACACAAGCAGGGGGAGTGGAAGAGGAAGAAGCAGGCTCCCAGTGGAAGAGCCTGATGTGGGGCTCGATCCCATAACGCCAGGATCACGCCCTGAGCTGAAGGCAGACGCTTAACGACTGAGCCACCCAGGCGCCCCTGAAAGCTACAATAATTTGAGTAACAAAATAAATGGCATACTACTAGATCATAACTCCAGGATAAAATAAATGTCCATGCGTCCATACTGACATAAATGGATGACTGAACATTTCACTAAGTGGGGGAGAAGAAACAAACCTCTCATGCAAAATTCCAAGCTGTGTAGATACTACCTCCTCAAAGAGGTAAAATGTAATTCTCATCCTTAAGTGTAGATTTTGCCTAGAGACTTGCTTTCCATGGGTACCGTATGGAAAGAAAAATAAAAGGACACTTTACAGCAGGACAGTCTGGTAAACTGTACCTTAGCCAGGTGATCCAGGTTAACATCATCAGTCATAAGTCATGTTAATTACATACACCCGTGAGACAATGTGTGGGAAATGGCTCTTCAGCTCCATAATCCTCCTCTCCAAAATCCATAGCTTCAATTTAACAATGAGATAAAACAACAAATAAAGCCAAATTGAGGGATATTCTACAAAATACCTGCTCAGTACCCCCCACGGTCATCACCAATACTGTCAAGGTCATTATAAACAAAGAAAATCTGAGAAGCTGTCATGCCCAGAAAAGCCTAAAGATATATGATAATCACATGTAATATGGTATCCTGGATGAAATTCTGGAGCACAGAAATGAGGTTAGGGCAGAAACTAATGAAATAGAAGTAAGTGCCTTCTGAGCAGAGTAGGAACCACATCAGTCTCATAAATCTGAATCAAATATGGGATTTATTTAATAATAATATATCAATATTGGTTATTTGTGATAAATGTGCCATATTAATGTAAGAGGTTAATAGTAAAGAAAATTGGATATGGGGCATTGGAGAATTTTCTAAACCATTTTGCACTTTTTTTCTAGAAGTTTAAAAATATTCTAACATAAAAAGTTATTTCAATAAAAGTATCATTAAAAGCATTTGATAAGTAGAGAAAATCCCCAAGGAGGTAGAACTGTTTAAATGTACAATGAAAGATAAAAATAAGGAAACTATTCAGAAGTTTTAACATACAATTTAAAAGGAGTTTCCACCTACTCCTCTTCTCAAAAAAGAGAGAGAGAGAGGAAGAAAATTATGGGAGGAAATCATTACACAATTCAATATAGAAACTCCTAGAACTGAAGAATATTATTTCAAATTGAAAGAGAACAAGAGAAAAGAATACAGGGGGAGAAAAGAGAACCCCTCTGGGGAAAACTCAAAATACACAACAGGAGAAGAATAAGAATAATATTGCACTTGCCCCACTGGAGGGTAGATGGTGATGGAAGCATATCTGCAAAGTGCTAAGGAAAAGAGGCTTGAATTCTATACCCAGCCAAACTAAGAGCCTAATTGGAAGACACAATAAAAGCATTTTCTGATACATATGCCTCAACATAACATGTTTACTTCTTAGAACTCTATCTCTGGTCTCCACTGAAGCTGGGGGAAAGAAGGATGAAACAGAGGATCCAACATGGAAGGATAGTGAAGGAAATTCTCAGGATTAATTGTAGAAGGATTAATTGTAGAGACAAGCCCTGGAAATGGAAAACTCTACTGCAGCCCTTCAGAGCAACCAAGGTGGATGCAGTAGATGGGGGAATTCCAGAGGAATATTTCAGGGGAATAAAAGGATGGTAAATGAACAAACAGTTTTCATGAAGTGGAAGATTGTATCAACTGACATTTTACAAAGCTGTTAGTGGAGAAGAAAAAATTTGACAAGAGAGTCAAAGGAAGAGGAAGGGAAAAAAAACAAGTGTTAACTTCTTTGGGGCTGGGGGAGGGGAAGCTGTTGTATAAGAAAGGGACTTATTTTAATAGTAGTGTACAACAAGACACCCTTGTAAATAACATTTTCATGGTCATAAAAAACAATATAATTAATATGGAATTAACCAAAAATTGAAACAGTATTCTGTTTTCATGATGGGGGAAATGAAAGGAAGATTTAACAGAACTAGCACAATAGAGAGTTTATTGACAAAGCCTAAATTCAATGAATGAAGAGATTGCAGTAGACACATAATAAGCACAAATATTAAGTTGAAATTAGTTTACTGTAGGGTACAAGAAATGGGTGAGGAGTGATAAGAACAGAGGACTGTTGCTTTTGTTGTTACTGTTGTTGCTACAAGCCTTTAGCATCTTTTGATTTAAAAAAAATTTATGCCCATGTGTTTACTTAGATATAAAATAAACATTCAAGACAATAAACAACAACAACAATAATAATACATTTAGTAATTTCCCTATGAAAAGGTCACGAACCACAAATATGCCATGGCACATCAATCGATAAACAAGTGGAATTGTTTCACAGTAATCCAGAATGTTACCTCGGGGTTCAGACAGACATAGTTTCATATGATCACTCCAGCTAATAAACCAGTATATATTCAATGGTCACATGGAAACCATCATATCTGTTAATCATTGGTGAGACTGTCAAGTGATATGTAAGTATTATTAGTTCTTTGTACTTTTGGGCATTCATTTACCTAATCTTTTAAAAGTTAGCCTGAGCATTTCTACAGAGAATAGTAAGCCTTTTTTTTGAACATAATATTGTGTATGAAATTTGTTGTAAATTATAACACTATGTCTGATAGAGACAAACTTTTGTTAGAATCTACCTATTCTCTCTGAAATTGGTGTTTAATCATGGAAACTCTATTTTGTTCTCAAGAATTAGATAATTGGACTCATTAAATGGTGCGTGAGAGAAGAACAAGATTTTCAATTGTGTTTATGATGAAATGTATAAGTTAATAAATTAAGTATGGTAATAGTCTCTTAAAATGATTAAGAACTCCTGGAATAGAATATGGTATACCTAGTATATTAGAACGTATCTGTACACATAAATATCTCTATATGAATTGTGTTAAAGCCCATCTTTGGAATTCAAACTGATAACCAATGGGGCTAGTAAAATATAAATGTTGAAATATATTAAAGACAGAAAAGCCCAAAGATTGATTGATTCAAACTTTAAGATGTAACATTTTCTCAACTCTGAGCTTTTGACATTCATATACAGACCAGATAACCATGCACTGTTTTTTGATAGCAGGTAAGACACTTTACATATGCAGAGCCCACTTGAGAGATGATCTTTTATCCTATCCCCTTGTTGGACCTGACTGCCAGAAGGGGTCAGGCCATAGCCAGGGTGGAGAGTTTCTGTTTCCATGTGTGGTCATTAAAGAAAAGCACTGTCCTTTCCATTCTAAAGTTGTTAAATCTTATTCCAAGGTCATGTTTTCTCCAGAGATATGATGTCCCAGATTTGGAAGCCTGGGGTTCAGTGTGTTTGTTTATGGGCTAAATAAATCAGCTAAAGTGGTTATCACCTGGGCATGGGGTTTCTTTCTTTATTTACTTTATGTAACCTACCTGGACAACTTAAAAAAAAAAATCCTAATGATCCTGACCTTTCTTTGTATTCAGTAGCCTCTATTGGCATGGTTGCAGACCTATTCCAGTTGAAACACTATGAATTGCAATTTTAAATGTATTCATACTATGTGTATTTATACACATCCATTAGAAAAGAGTATGAGCATTATTTTCTGAGGACTTGGACTTGAACCCGGATTGGGCATCTATTGACCATATGAAAACATTTGGGAAAATTTGGGAAAACATTTAAATCTTTAAGTAGTTATAAAGATACTGGCTTACCCACATAGCGCAAGAATCGAACGTTTCCAAAGACAGAACATATTTAGAGCATTCCTAAACTCCAAAGCATATTAAATGTTACTTATTTTCAATCTTTCATTGGTTAGCTCATTTTCAGCTTTGGTTTACCTTCCCTACTTCTCAGGAGCCATTCATATACTTAAGAGCTGTCCCCCAAGGCTCATTACTGTTGGAGGCCATGTCAATGTAGTTTCAGCTATGAGACTCCCAACCATGCTTTCTACTTCCCATTTGTCCTTTCTCATATTTTCTTGAGTCCTATGTGTTCCCTTCCCTCTGATGGACTCATTTTCATCTAGTTCTTGTCACCCATCTACTGCTAAAAATACTCACTATTCCACCTGGATCTTTGACACATTTGTTTTATTTCCCCCTATATTTCCCCAGCAGTACAATGAACAGACACTTTGAAAGCCTAACTTGTAAAAGAATGGCTTGTGTTCAGTTAAGGTTTTGCAGTGTGATACTTAAAAATACATTTTTCCTGGGGACTCTAAAATGTCTAACCTGCTCCACTCATGTATCACCTGCCCAATGCTCACTCATGGATGTCACCCAAGCTCCTTTTCTGGCTCTTTCTGCTCCTGGTCACCTTTCATTGACTACCCAACTCTCACCCCAGCTTATTGGCTTTAAGCCCTGACATTGGGCCTCTTTGGTAGTACCCTGTTTACACACAAATACACACACACACGCACACACACACACACACACAAAACCATATGTATATAAATATATGTATATAAAGTGAATAAAACGTATGTCAAGTGGCCAAGATATTATCAAATTTAACAAGTAAATAGACTAAGAGACTTGAAAAAAAATTCTATTCTAGCCACCTAAATCATATTGCAAATTTGTGAGGTCGGTGAGAATTCATCCATGCTACTGGAGAGATTCCACAGTCACCTCTATACTCTGTTCCAATGTTTAACAACTTTCATTCCTTAGAAATTGCTTTTTACTTTTTTTTTAAGAGAAAAAGGAAACCTGCAGCATGTGTGAATAATTCATTTGCTTTTTCATTTACATACTTTCCCATTTGGTTAGGTTTTCCTCATTTTGACTTTTCAGCATTTTCAGCTTTAGTTGTTCTTGAATTAATGCTGAAAATAAATATGAGTGGTGATATACTAAGAAAAAATGCAGGGAATCCTTACTCCTGAATGAAGTTTCCAATACTGGAAGTTCAGCCAGATCTATTTCTCTCATTTTGAAGATAAAATATGAGCTGGCAAGACTTACTTAGTATTAAGTTGACCAATAGCCACTCATTACTACTCACATTTTACTTCTTTTTTCACACTTTTTTTTTTTTTTTTTTTAACCATTTCCCACCTATTTAGAGTATGTAACACTATGCATGGCCCTCTTTCTGAGTGGCAGAAAAAACTTCAAGAATGGAAATACAAATACAAATGGGAAACAGGAGAAATTGGTTTCTGAGGCCAACTTCATCTTTGCCTACCAATTTGGATTACGAACTAGGAAATAATGTTGGTTGGCATGGTGGGAGGGAGTCAGATGGTCTGTAAAAAGCTGTATCATAGGGTACTCATCTTCGGGAAAGATACAGACATTTGTAATTGTAGATATTCAATACGTTCAACCTACAAATATATCTCAAGTAAACTTCTCCAGCGATCCTGTTTTCCTTGCGTTGGTGGAGGATTCTGGATGCAAACATAACCTCTACCTCAAAATGCCAGACACTTTGAAAACCAAAGCAGACTCTCCGTTTCAAGGGAAATGATTGTGTGGAACTTGGAAGTAAGCTTGCATAGATAAAATTTGCTGCTCTATGAGCCAATCCACCCAGTATTTCTGATCTTATTCCTTTGCCTATACTTTCTGACATGCTTCAAGCAGAACTCCCCCCACCAAAACTAGGAAGTTCAGAGCACTCACCTGCATCTACCTGGGAGGGATAGCTGCTGTTTTGCTTTCTCATTTAAGAAACAGACTGGAACTTCTCAATTTAAGCAAATCAACCAGACATGGGGAAATTTAGGACACACAGTATGACATGTATATGCCGAGATGGCCCTGAATTTCCCTCTGTTGATGAACTTACTGAGTCAAATCATGAACCCAGTTTCCACAGAAGGAGCACAAGAATTTTTCCTCCAAATAAAAATCAGTTTAGCTTTACCAATTCTTGAGTATCTTGTGATAGCTCTTCTACATGGTAGGTTATCTACCACAAAACTTTAATACTGAATTACTTTTCTTCTTGATACCCAATCAGCATGTCTTCCTGGGAACACAAACTCATTTTAATATTAGGTTAAATAAAACCACATAAAAAAGGGGGAAAATTGAAAAGTTATCATTATACGTGAAAGCCAAATATAAATGACTTTGGGATCTCTCTGCATCTCTACCCCTTTCCGTTAGGGCAGGTAATCAAATATTAGCACCAATTTCAGGGAAAAGCTGGAAATGATATAAAAATATATTTGCATTTCTAGAGCTCCTTATCAAATTCAGTGCCACAGAACTAGAAATGGCCATGGTACAAATCTCTCTGGATGAAATGTCTGTTACTAAACCAGCAAGAGACTTCGTAGTCACCCCTGTGAAAGAACCTAGCATGGCAGAGGAAAGATTAGCATGGGTAACCATATTTACAGTCCTGGCGGCATTATAAATTGCACATTCCTTTTGATCATACCTTTTATTATTACCACTTTAGTGACTGATTTAGAAATCAGACCAATAACCAATGATGCAGTTAAATGCACGACACCATTATTTTTCAGTGCCATCAAGGCATTTCTATGTGTGCCCTCGTGTGTGTGTGTGTGTGTGTGTGTGTGTGTGTGTGTGTGTGGTGTTCAATATATATTTAAAAAGTGATTTGTCCTGACGGAGTATTCCTCATTGTAGTCTGGGGATTTACTGGATTCCTCGTTGTAGTCACATTTCAAATGTCAAAATGCCCAGATTTTTACTCTGGTATCAAATTATAAGTAGTGTGATATTAAATTTAATAAAAAAATGTCATCTACTTCTAAAATGCTTGCCCTAAAGGAATTCCTCATTGCTATGGTTCAGTGACTGTTCTGTGTCTCCTATTCCTTCGGCTACAAAAGGGAAATTTTATTTCATTTTATTAGTCCTATTCCATCGTTTTATATTAGGAGGTATTTAGGGGGCAGAAAATGTACTTTGGTTGATAAGTTGCCAGATAAGAAAAGCCATATATGTACCTGATAGAGAGGTCCTGGACTTTGAACAGGATGCAGAAATTGGGTTTGATTTTGGGCTGGCCTCCTTTGTGAATCATATATTCTATGTGTGGGGGAAAAAAGGTACATATGTATACTTGGTGGCCAGAGATGAATTATGGCAAAGATAAATAGCTGTCAACCAAATATTCATACTTATTTTTTTAAATATATTTTTTATTGCTGGCAAGTGGCTGCCCATCCAGGGAATATATTCCTCAGCCTCCTTTGCATAAATTGGGGCATGTAACCAGTTCTTGCTGAAAAGATATGAGCAGAAGTGAAATATGTCAATTATAGGTTGAGGTAACCAAGCAGGTGTGACTTCCCCCTTCTGTCTTCTCCCATTTGCCACCTGAACGGAGGACTCAGCAGAGAACCCAAGGTATCGGAGATGTCAAAACCAAATAGTCAAAGAAGCCTGAGTCTATGAATGACAACCATGAGGAAAGCTGTTCACTAATAGGAAACACCTGTTTTAGACTCAACTAAAGTTTTATGAGTTTAACCATCTCAGATTTGGGGGATTTGCTGGTTATAGCAGTAAATGTTACTTTAACTAATATATCATGCCATTTAACTCACAAAGTGCATTCTGAATATCTTCTGTAATGTCTTCTAACACTGAAAAAAAAACTCTAAAAATATTCTATACATTTCATTCAATCAGATAGGATTTATTGAGTGCTAAATATGTGGCAGATTACTCATATATGAATTTTCCTTAGGAAAATAGATTTAAAATACCAGATCAGATTACAATCCCAAGAATACATATACATTTTGAGAAATCAAGAGAAAGTAAAGCTGATACTACAATATATATGTTTTCTATTTCTCAAATTCAACCCTTACTTCTACTTCCCTCTTCCCACTCATCTACTACTGGAATGATATTCTCAGACCTCCTTATATCAGAAACTAATTTTGCCATTTGATGAAACTGGGAGGTAATGACATCTGTTCTTTGATACTTACCATTTCTAATCTGCCCAAATCCTGCTAAATCCTTTCAATGTCAATGGGAAGGGGTTTATCCTCCATGTGGTTTTCCATTATTAGCAAATTAAGATGCCCTTTGGGATCTGATTTCATCACATAAGTCATTTAAATACTGTATAGAAAGAGGTTAAACCTCAATACTAATCTCTTTGTGTCTGTGTTGAAAATCACCAACGTGTACTCTCAATCTCCTGAAATTCTCTGCAGTCCTGACTTCCAAATGGGAAAATATATATTTCTTGATCAGAGTCATATTCAAATCCAATTAGATAAAGTCTCACCACCTCATGAGGGTAATATCGTTCACTCTCGAATAAAAACTCAAATCAACTTAGGAAACAGAAAATAAAAACATTTTTAAACTCCATCCCAGTTTGGAAAATGACTGACAAAATTGCAGTGCCTCTAAGTAAGTCTCCTATGCTGGCTGCAGAAATAATTTCTAAAGTTTCTAAGATACCAATTTGAAATTAACTGAACTGTTACTAATTCTCTTGATCGTAAGAAGGCTGAAATTAAGACTGCCCCCCTCATATATTATTACAATAATGCCATTACTAAGAGTTTGCAATTTCCATAGCTCTGTTCAAAACATGTTTCCCACAAGATTGTGAAATAACTAACAATTCCTTTTTGTCACATTCCTGGCAGCAAAAAAGAATAGCTATCTTCAGAAAAAGTCTCCCAGTCAGAGAATTGAATAAAAGACACATAGCCAAGTAAATCTCTTCCACTTCCCCTCTCTCCTCTGCCAGCACCTTGCTGTCTCCTTCAACATTGCTCCAGGTGATTTGTGCCTCAGAGTGTATTTCAGAGGTTCTGGTCCAGTAGAATTGCAAAATGGGTTTTGCCAGGAGCACTTTTTCTTATTCATTTGAAAGAAAATTGCAACCACACATTTCTGACTCATTTACGCTTAAATCATCAACATTTTGGCTTCTGGGAGCTTTCCAATGTCCAGCTAGACTAGGTTACCTTTTAATGAGCTTTTAAAATACATTTTCCTTAAGAAACAGGCTCACAGAGTGCTTACCATCTCATTTATTATGCAAAGTAAGCATGGTTCAAGTGTGCAGTAATGATTTTAAATCATATTCAATGTCTTTTTTTTTCTCCATAAAATCTATTCCTTCAAATTTATAAAGCATTTGCTGTTATGTTTTCCCTCATGATTTTCATCTATCTTCCTTCTGGCATTCTGACAAATATGGAACTCAGCCTTATGGTTCATGTCAGATACCTCTGTAATTTCAGTATCAAGTATAAAATATCATGGTTCCTTCAAATATTCAGTTGACACTTAAGTAAGGTTGCCTACGACCTTCACGTTTTCTAGATCAAGCACTTAGTCTCATTCGACTTGCTGTCCTTTCATTCTTTACCTCAGCCAGGGTTCCACTCCTGGCCTCTGGCAAGATGGTTGCTCTTTCAGCATCACCATGACTGAATCACTGTGGCGAGTAAGGGATGACAGAAACAAGATGAGGTAAATTGAAATTCAAATGATCCAGGGTCACCACAGGCATTTATAGACGGTAATATCTTTGTTTAGTCAATGGTTCCATTCCCTGGTAATCAAAGAGGACTTGTTTTAATCCATCTCAGTAAATAATTCCTCAACCCAACTGAAACAATGTTTTTCTTGTGAAGAAACACTTTTTGAAAATCTATTTGAAATGTGCCTGAAGTGAGAATTAGAAGATCTGGAATCTAGTTCAATTCCTGACACTGATTATCATTGTGATGTAATAGTAACAGATAACATTTAATGAGTGACTATTATAGTCTAGGTACTGTATAATCGCTCATACACTTTTATGAAATAGATACTATTGCTATACTCATTTTGCAGATTGAAAAGCTGAGGCAGAAAGAGGTTAGATAAGTAGTAAAGTCATGATTTGAACCTGGGCATTCTAAGTCAAGAATGCTTGATCTAACCAGAATGCTCTCATCTCTCATAATCTCACTTATGTTAGAACATTATCATACTCACAAAGAAATGACGGCATTGGCTGGTTACATTCATTCTTTCACTGAGAAAGTATTTATTAGGCACCTAATATGTTCAGGTATAGTTCTAAAAAAATGGGAATAAAACAGCAAACAATACAGACAGAGTTTCTGGAGCTCACATTTCAGAGAATCATTGAAGATCTTTCTCACTTTAATATTATCTAGTTAATGATTTTATGTAAATCCCATGTATCCCTCCATGCATAACTCAAGTTCTACCTCCTTTATGAAAACTTATTCTGACTATGCTCACTCTTGCTGATCTATTTTGAATAATTACTGTCTGTTTTCCATTATATTGCCATTTAATAGTTGTATTTAAATCAGGTCACCATAATAAAATTTAGAAGTTATCAGTGAATGAACACTTCGGGAAAAATAAGAATGCCTTGCACACAGCAGGTTTCAATAACTACTCTTTTGGATTCATTTGATGGTAAGAGTTTCTGGAATATTTAAGCTTGTTCTTTGTTCTCTTTTTCCTCCATTGTTTTCCTCTATTTTATTTTCATTTCAGCTTCTGCATGGTTAGCCACACCCCTTGACTCCTTTCCAAAACTCTATGTTCTCTACAGATTCTTAAATTCATTCATTCAGCAAGTCCTTATCAAGTGTCTCTTAAGAGTCAGATACCACGTAATGTGATGCAAAGACCAAAAATCCTTGCAGACATTGAGGAAATCACAACTTAGTGGTAGACAGATATGGAAATAAAGCAAGTAAGGTAAATAAACAAATAAATAGCAATCTAATGTGGAATGGGTCATGTAAGATACAAGTAATGCTGTAAATCAGAACCTAACACTAATTGGAAAGGGAAGGATGGCTTCACTCAAGAGATGTCATTTAAGTTGTCTTCTGAATGATAACTAGAAATTGTCTCGGTAGAGAAACAAGACCAAGAGAATTTTAGGTAGTGAGAATAGAATGTGCGAGAGACTAATGTGGAAAAAAAAAAAAAAAGAAGAAGAAGAAGGGTTTGGCAGGGATATAACATTTGTGGGAGGCTGGAGATGAGATGGCAATTATATGTTGGGGCATAGTTAACAGACTTTGTACGATAAATTGAATGCAGTAAGCAGTGGGAAGCTAACAGAGGTTATTAAACAGAAAAGTGCCATTGAAAAGGGCACTGGAATTTTCTAGTTTGGAGCATTATGTAAATTGTGATGTTGCTAATCATTGAAAGGAGTCACTGCCATAAACTCCAGCACAGCATCCTGCTTTTGTACCTCAACACCAAGCGCCCTGGCAACAAGGTCTGCAGAGAATGCTGCAGCATCAGAGATCAGGAATTGGGGACACTGAGACCCATTCTGGGCTAGAGTTGAGGGGGAAAATGCCTGAGCGAATTCCCATGGCTTCTAACCAAATTATTTACCTGTAGATCCATAGAGGAGCTCAAAAGATTAACAAAGAAAATTTAAGGACAAGATTTTAGAGACTCTCTTATTGCACTCAGATAATAAATCAGAGATTTTGAAAGATTCCTCTTTGATGAATCCAGATTCCAATGTATAGACACGTAACAAAGTGAGCAAAACACTTGGCATAATAAATGCTTTGTCTTTATAAGCGTTCTCTGTGACTTCTAGGCAGATAGTTGACCCAGTCTTTGATCTACAAAGTTCATTTTTTTGAGGGATCAGATTGATCCCTTGCTTTCCATATCTATATCAGATTCCAGAGAAAGCAACTTTCTCTGACCCACTTTTTTTACACCACCATTAAGGAGCCATATTTAAAGATACTCATTTGCTCAAGTTTACTAATGGATGAATTTGGGATTATAAATAGCTTACAGCGAGGAAAATCCTTCTTTCTGGGTTTATTTAACTTAGTTTGAAGGATATGCATTAAATTTGGTCTTTCTGGGAATCAGAGTGCCAAAATCAGGTGTCTATAAGACAGTGGACGGTGAGAGAGACAAATTCCCTTTTTATCTAATTATCACAGGAAACATGATCCTACTTTTAGTATACTCCAGGTTACTAAAGTTGTCGACTTGAGCTTGGAGTATAAAATTTCAACCAATAAAACATGTTTTGGTCTTCCATTTACCATTCCGCCATTATTTTGACATTTTTCCCCACGTATTTTACTTGGGTGTTGTATTAGTCAAGACTGTTTTTGTTTTTTTAAGTTAGAAAAACCCAACAAGAAATAGTTTAGGCCAAACAAAGGATTTGTTGTCTCATATAGTTAGAGACCAGTAGGCACGGATGGATACAGAAGCTCAAACAATGTCATGATGTTTATTTCTCTTTCTCTCTCGGCTGTGCTTCTCTCTATATGTTGGATTTATTCTCAGGCTGCTTCTCTCCATATGGTAGAAAACATGGCTGTTAAAACTATAAGCCTATACCCATATTGTCTGCCAATCGAAACAAATAGAATTTCTGTCTTCAAATGTCTGTATCTTCTCAAATAAGGACTATGATTGGACCTGCTTTGGATATTTCCTCACCCTTACCCATCACTGTATTCACGAACAATGTGTTGTACACTTCTTCCGGGTACAATTGTTGGTCTGGCTTAGGCTACATGCCTGTGATAGAGATGGTAAGAGTGAGGGGTAGGGCTGAGACAGACAGGTCCTGCACTGGGGGAGTGGTTGTTTGCCCTAGGCTTAGAGTTTGGCAGACTGTAATGTCATCTGCATAAAACTTAATTCTAACCAGTTCCTTTTCTACGTTTCATAGAATAAACAACCACCGCCATACAAAAAAACATGTGCTTCCTTTCCATTCCCAAACAGAAATAAAAGACATATTCTTTTCCTCTATTCAGTTTCATATACAGACTCTCTGAATGGGATGCATTGCACTTACGAAGCCTAGGTGTAGTTCCTTAGCATCTAGCTAACTATGGATGGATAAATGGAAACATTACTTACTCCCACAATTCACAATAAATAATGACGGAGAGAAAATAATTACAGTTAAACTATCATATAGGCAAGTGGCAACAGTTTGTAGAATTTATTGCCTCTTAGTAGACAGGGAAAACAAAGATTTTTCTCCCTTGGAAGTGCAGTAGATTCCCTGATAATTTATCAGCGAGGAAGAATTCAGCAGTAAATAGAAAGGAGCCCTATTGAAATCAGTTTAAACAATAAGGGATTTATTATTTAAAAAAATAAGAAATCTGTAGGTTGTCACAGTATCTCAGGGATCCAGATGCCCTTGTTTTGTCTTTCCTCTCCTCAGTGTGATAACTTCATCCGCAGGTTTGTAGAAAGATGATTCCTGTGATTCCAGGTGTCACATTCAGGTATGTGTTGAGATTTTATAGGTTTGGAAGTCCAGAGAAGTTATCTCTTTTCACAAATATCTCTTAATAAAGATTTCCCCCAGAATTTTCCAACACAACTCTCATTTCCCCTGCTCCCCATTTTTTTTTTAATTCAGCTCCCAAGAATTGGTCACATGCATATACCTAAGTAAATCACCATCAGTGCTATTAATTACTATGGCTGGTTCAGACTGCTAACGCTGGAGGGTGTTCAGTATCTTCTGAACTATATACTATGTGGAGAAAGTAGGAATACTTGAACAAAATCAAGATTTTGTTAGGAAGAAGATAGGGGAGGAGAAGGGATGTCTTATACACAAGCCAGAGTGTCAGCTAGTTAGTCAATCAGCTGACTCTTGTTCTACACTTTAGAAGCTCTCCAGATTTTATTGTTCTTCATAACAATACCTGTGATGAGGTGGTGATTCGTGGGTTTTTTAGATTGCAGTCACACATCCTTGTTTATCAGACATGGAGAGAAATCTTACAATATGCCTGCTTGAAAACTGTAAGGGTAAATACTTCACCAGATTTCCGTTGGTAAGTTATTTACCTTTATGGTTTCTACCTTTCAGCAACAGGTCTTTGGCCACTTCCTAAACTTCATTAATGGTTTCCATCTTGGAATCACCTCAGTGTTTGAAGCAGAGATCATGTGTACTCTTTCACCTGATTGGATTACTGTGGAGAACGCTTTATAGGCGAATATCATCTACCAGACTATGAGTTCATGCACACAGGAAGTCTGGGGAGGGGAGGGTATATGCACCTCTTCCATTTCTTTATTTTCTTGTTCTGAATCTTATCTCCTGGCTTGTTTTCTGTCCTCCCACCTTTGCTCATATCAACAGCAGCGTAGGACACAAAATTTGGTGCTTTCCAATTATCATCTGGCCTTTCATTAGTTATAAAGAGAAAGGGCCTTTCTGATACCTTCTATTCCTTATCAAGAAGGCAATTGAGACCCATAATTTTTTTTAAAGATTTCATTTATTTATTTGACAGAGAGAGAGCACAAGCAGGGGGAGCAGCAGGCAGAAGAAGAGGGAGAAGCAGGCTCCCTGCCAAGCAGGGAACCCAACGTGGGGCTCGATCCCAGGGCCGCAGGAAGATGCCCCACAGACTGACCCACCCAGATGCCCCCCAATAATTTTTTTTTGCACCTTACCAAAGGCCATAACAGAATTTAACATCTCCATATTTTTTACCAAGTATCTCAGTGATCTGGTCCAGGTAGCACTTAGCACAAGTAAGATAAACTAGTGAGAAGTTTAACCAATTGCTTCACTCCCACATGACAAAGAATGTCTATTTTCCGGCTGAGAGCTGGGGACACCACACTGACCTTCAACTGATCTCAACCTAGTTCCTATTTTAGGTGCTATCATTTGCAACGCCTTACGTGGAAGGACCAATTTCTATATTAATTAGAGCACTCTGAGCTGTAATTTTTTAAAAGCTTTATTAAAACACAGTTTCCAAAAATCAAAAAAAAATTTTTTTCCTATTTGACCAAAATGTCTAAGGATTGTTCAGACCTTGGGCACCGTTGGATCCAAGGGTGCAAAGGCCATCACCAGGATACTAACTTTCTCTATCTCTTGGCTCTGTTCCTCTCTGCATGACACCATCATTCTTAGTCAGGTTCTTTCCCTGTGTCAGGGAAGATGGTTTCTGGCAGCCCCAAGTCTACATTTTTAGGACTTGCAATCCAACAGGAAGAGAGACCATCTGTCTTCCATATCCATATATCAAATCAATCCAAATCTCCATTCTAGTGAAATTGCCGGGGTCATGTGATTCTACCCGGACAACTCATGTTGATCATAGGTAAGAACACATATGATTAGGTCGGTTAGATCATTTGGTACCCACTCCTGTGGCAAGTGTGGTGGGCTGCCTTGACAGACACATCAATATCACATGGAGGTTGGAAGTAGGTTCACAAGGCAGAAGCACTGGGATGAAAAAAGCAATGTTCTCACTATAGGTAGGAAAGAAGGGGAGCTTGGCCAAGGCTAGGTTTGGCTACTGCATTGTCCCCCATCCATGGTACCATTTAAGCACCCAGCGTCGTCCTACTCTCTCACACTCAACAGCCAATTTATGCTATGTGGGAAGATGCATTTGCCCAGTAAGTGAAAACAATCATATGGATGTATTTTAAAGAGTTTTTCAGATGAATGCTGCTTTCCAAGTGTGAAATGTTGTTATAAGAAAACCTCTGCAACTTGAAGTTAATTTATGCAAAGGGTAGGTGGGGGTTAAAAGCAGCAATACACAGCCATTTCTCAAGCTGTCTTTTTCACAGATTTCATTAAAAGACCCTCCCTAACTCCCCTAAAATTAAAAAAAAAAAAAAAAACCCACCACAGAATAAACCTCACTACTGTTTTCTTCCCCAACAAGGTTGCTTTCCATCTTCCTGATTTTTCCAGTGAACAGATCATGTGAAAGCATTAATGATTACACAACGCACAGAGTAAGGTAAGTGAAGCTCATAATTACCTCATTTACATTCTTTTATTCACTGAAACAGAATTCTTAATGACTTTTATGTGAAGTGTGGGGTAATCAGCCCAAATGAAACTCTCTGGTACAGGGCAGAGAAGGGAGCCAAGTCACTAACGCTCAGCAGAAAACGCCTGACCAAGGGTCAAACAGAAGAACCCAGTGCAGAGGCCTGGATGTTACAATTTAAAAGACAAAACAAGAGGCTAGCACAAGTAGGCTGAGATCTAAGGAGCAGAGCCGAAAGGCAGAAAGAATCAGTGTATTCTCACCACATCCATGACTTTCTGTAGGAGAAATAACCAGCTGTATCTGCTGAAAGTATTGGGGGGGATAAAGAACACGAGGCAATGAACGGGAAGACCCATGCTCTAGTCCTGGCCTGTGCACAAGCTAGCAATAAATGTTAAATAAATCGCTTCACCCCTCTGGATTACAGATAATCCATTTATAAAACAAAAGGGGCACACTTCAGAATCACCTAGGGAAACCTCCTTAAAACAGTTTCATTTGGCATTTTCTAGTAGTTCCCTATCTCCCGGGAAACAGCTACAATTGCATTTTGAACAAAATCCCCAGGTGATCCTTAAACAACCAATATGCAAAATGAAAATCTTTGTGAAAAAAAAAATCATGTGTACAAGAAGCTCTTTAGGTGAACCATTCTTGACGTTCAGAAAAAAATCTCAAAATATGAGAAGGATAAAAACAGTATCCAATTAACAAGTGCACTTATGACAGTATGGGAATTGAAAAGACAACATGAAATATCTCAAATGTGTTGGCAATCATACCGAATTATAATGACAGCATCAGCCAGCCAGTGTGGAAGACAGACCATTCCTAACATTAAGAAACCCTAATGCTGGAGAGATGCTCCGTATGAAACAATTACCTGGGTGGGCTAAGATGGGTAGTCACTGATACTGACACTTCAGCCCCATTCCTGTAACTTCCTTAAGGTGCTTAGAGCCATGAGCCTTATATTGTAGATTTTAACATCATTAAGTGTTTGGATCTCAACCTACCCAGCTTCTGCCAATGTTTATAAATTGTATACATGAATTTATGTCATTTCTAAATCCTTTCCATCTCTAATATATCATTGCCATGTTGCAACATGCGTGCAATGTTGACAGATATTCCAATTATCTGGAGATAGTCTAGATTTTTCATGAACATGATGCTGATTTTTAAGGTAGGAAGTAACTTAAGATTATTTTAGGACACCCAAAAATCGGGCCTCCTAACTTTGTGAGCCAAACAAATTTTATTCTATGTATCACCTCGTATTTCTACAAGAATAATATGCATTAAGAAAACCTATCTTGACATTTTAATAAATAATCTCTGACAGTTAATTTTGTCTGCATACCTTTAAGAGTTCTGAGAGGTAGGATGTGACTAGCATGTCTTCTTAATATCCCTAGCCTCCATGATTTTATCTGAAATGTCCATGACCTAAATTATGAGCATCTGTTGTCATTGTGGGGGGTGGTATCATCCATGTGAGGAGGAAAATGCCCTAATGCAGTATAGTAACCAAAGCTTTTAATAACTCAGTCTTTCTCACACTAGGTAAAGGGTCAGTGTTCCAGTTTGAATAGCAGTATTAAGATTTCACTCACCACATGCTGAATGAGTGGGTGCTCCTCTCCACAAAGCTATCACAGAATATCTACTTAATTATCAAAGTTTATATGAATGACTGCTGTATTTCTATTTTTTCCCCTCTGATTATTCCCCTCTTATTTAAAACGCCCCATCATATCTTCAAGGATGCATATTCTACCTATGCATGTACCCCCATATGCCCTAACTTCTTGTATCTATCAGGATCACAATCAAAGAGCTTCAGTGCCCTGAAGCAGACTGAGATGAGACTCGGAATTTGGGCCCAAAAGAGGTTAGAAAGTGGTCAAGGGACCTGCCCAGGGACTGCCTGCAGCACTGGTGTCCCTCCCAATGAAGCAGAGTCGATTCGTTCTTGCTGTCTCCTGAGTCTGACCTACGGAGCTTGCCTGGTGGCTGTGAACTGGTTTCAGGAAGAAATTCTCTTTCCCTCTTGAATGGGTGTCAAACATTTTATGAAGGCAAACAAGAGCACTCCCTTTTTCTGTAGCATGAGTAGGACCTTTCTTTGTAGCAAGCAGCTCGGCAACAGCTAAAGGAGCCACAATCAGGTGCAAAAGCCCCACATCCTTACCATCCTGAGGCTTGTACTGCATGGATTATGGGTGAGGCTACAGGTACATAGACCATGGCTACTTCGCTGTCCAAATACCTCAACTGCCATGTAGCACTAATTGCCTCTGGTCCTGCCTCACTGGTTAAGTCCCTTGCAAATATTTCTAGAAGTTAGTGGTTACTGTTCCACATTTGTTTCGGTGAAACCTACTTGTATGGCATCCGTACAACTTTTCCAGGTATTGCTTTTGCTGTGGATGACACTTCTGGGTACCTCAGTTTCCCTGGGCTATTCTCTCAGAATCAGTGTGTCCCCTGGCGTATTCTACTACTCCACCAAGTCATGGCAATCCCCACTGGCCATGGCTGCTGCTAGCTACTGTCACACCCCCTCCCATTGTCCCTGAAGTCCCTTAGTCTCTGTACTGCAGCCATCCCCATTCCTAGAACATAACAGCTCCCTGGAGGCTCAGGCCTCCACAATTTCAAGTTGGACTCTATTCCCAAGTGGGGGAGAGTGTTCTTTCCCATTGGTGGTGCATTCGGTTTAAAAGATCCTAAAGAACTGTTTATTTGGCTCCATTGGATTATAGAATTCAGTGCCACAAATCCTCAAGGTTTTAAAATCTTTCCTCCTAGCACTTAGTGTGATGAGCTGCTGGTGGGTTCAAGTAGCAGCTGCTCTTTGGTTATAAGAATCCCTGGTTTCAAACCCATGGGTTTGGAACTCCTTTGTCAATTTCCTTGTGCTGCGCTCTGTATTTCCTTAGATTTACTTTCTCAAAGCCTTTTCTCTAAGGTTCTATGCAAATAGTCTACCTGTCTTATCCATTCCTCTTTTGAGCCAAGCATCCCAAGGTATATTCTGAACCCGCCCTGTACAACAGCAGAAAGTCTCGGAAATTGGAGGCACTATGCCCTTCTAAACATGGGGGTAAAGTATTGGGCTAAATAAAGAAGCGTCTCTTCTATGCTTTTAGAGGAAAGGGGTAGATTTCTAGATATCCTTCATTTTCTGAACTGCCAGTAATTATTCTCCCTTTGAGCTGGACAGAAGATTTATCCCCAAGAGAAACTGAAGAAGGGTCAGTGACAGCAGGCAGAGCAGAGGAAGTAGGCTCCATAATAGAAATAAAAGGATTAAGCAAACATCTGTATAATAACTTTGAGACTCCCCTTCCAGCCAGCCACTGCTTGTCCCTTTCTTTTTAGCCCTGGAAAAATTCTAGCCAGGTAAAATCCTCACTCCCACCCACAGCAGGACTTGTAGGTTTTTTCCAATTAACTACTTAATGGCTTACTCTTAAGAAAATATAACCTGCAATTACTACCTCTTAAGGAAATCATTAACAGAAAAAACCAGAAACGGAAAAAAAGGGGGGGGGAACAAAACAAAACTCTCAAGGCAGAGACACCGCTTGGAGCTGAAGAAAATATATCAAAGAAAATTTTATCAGGTAATTTATGGCAACTATAAAAGAAGAGAATGCTATGAAAAAAGTAACAAAGTTTTTTAAAATTACTTCAAGAACAAGATATTGAATACATAATTGTGAGACCATATATAAAAAAAAAACAGAAGAAAACAAACATACAAAAAAACACAAAGAGACAAAAGAAAATGAATGAGAAAGGACATGGATATCAGGGATCAATGAAGTGGGCCATACATACAATTAAAAGGAGTTTTAAAAACAGAACAGGGAGAAGGCATCTGCGTGGCTCAGTCCATTAGGCCTCCAACTCTTGATTTCAGCTCAGGTCATGAGCTCAGGGTCCTGAGATGGAGCCCCCATGTTGTGCTCTGCACTCAGCAGGGAGTCTGCTTGAGAGTCTCCTTATGCCCCTCCCCCTCTCCATCTGCCTCCCCCCACCCCTGCTCTCTCTCAAATAAAATAAATAGTTAAGGGGGGAAAAAAAAAACAGAGCAGGGAGGAAATTTGCAAAGCAAAATCTTTTAAAATTGCAAGAATTGAAGCATGAATTCTGGTTTGAAATGACCCACTGAGTTATTTACCTCAGCACTCTGATTTTTCCAAAAACTTCTGCTCCAAGGCACACCATCCAGAAATATCAAGGAAAGGGAGAAAAATTACAATATTAGAACTTTTCAGAGTGAGTGAGCAACACATACAGAAAAAGAAACAGCACTGGACTTGTTAGTAGAGACGATGAAAGTGAAACAACAATGGAAAAGTACCCTCAAAATCCAAATGGAAGTTCTATTCTACTCAAAGTATCAATTTAAGGAAAGTGAAGACATTTTTAGACATGTAAAATCTTGAAAACTTATATCTTATATTTCAAATGTTTTTTACCAGAGAATTACTAGAGTTTGTGTGTGCAATTAACACTAGGGGGTACATCAGGTAGAGGAAGAGACTGGATCAAGGAATGACCTGCTGAGGGTGATGGGGAGGGAGATCCTCAGAACAGTCATGTAGCCACCAGTCTAGATTATGAAGGAAATTGGAAAAGAGGAGAGAAACTTCTTATCATTTACAGAATATGTGACTTCTGTACACCAGAAAATCTCAAGAAAACCAACTAGAAAATTACTAGAAATTTTGAGAAAATACAAAAGGTGATTGGTTACAACTTTATAATGCAAAATATAAATAGCTTTCTTAAGGTCAAACAAAAATTACTTAGGAAATAAATGCAAGATACTGTGGACAATATCAGTCAAAAAAGATAAATACTTAGCAAAATACCTAGTAAATATGCAGAATCTTTATGATTAAAATGTTAAAACTCTACTGAAGATTGTAAATCAAGACTTGTATAAACAGAAATATATATCCTCTTACTGCATATGAAGAATCAATATTCAGAGGATTTCATTTCTTTCTAACTTAATACATAATTTCAATGGAATTCATTAAAAATACTGATTGGTTATATATCTGTGAAACTAGTCAAGTTGATTAAAACTAAAACTCAAATAGAAAGAAACAAGTGAGAATAACCAAGGAATTTCTTGAAAACAAGAATAATTAGGAGGTACTCACTTTAAGATATTAAAATTATTATAAAACTATAGCAAATAAACAGTTTAATACTGAGACAGATCAATGGAACAGAGAAGATCCACACAGACATGAATACATAGGAGATTTAGAGAATTATAAAAACTATATTTCAAAGCAATAGAGAAAAGATGGAATATTGTTTTCATAGGAGAAAATGAGTTTTCATGTACCCCACCACTAGTTTCCTTGATTATTAACGTCTTATATTTGTATGGTACATTTGTCACAATTAATGAACCAATGTCAATACATTATTATTAATGTCCTTTGTTCTGATTTCCTTAGTTTTTACCTAATGTTTTTGTTTTTTGTTTTTGTTTTTTGTTTCCATTCAAGGACACCACATTTCAATTAGTCATCAGGTCTCCATAGACTCCTGTTGGCTGTAAAGAGTTTCTCATTCTTTCATTTTTTGTAATGATCTTGAAAGTTTTGAGTCCTAGTTAGGTATTTTGTAGAATATCCCTCAATTTGGATATTTCTGAAGATTTTCTTATAATTTGACTGGGATTATGGATTTTAGGGAGGAAAACAATGAAGTAAAATGCCATTCTCATCACACCAAATCAAGGTACATATTATCAACGTGACTTGCACTATTAATATTCACCTTGACCATCTGGGTGATACAATGTTTGTCAGGTTCTCCACAGTCTTTTCCCCCATTTTTCATTCTGTACTCCTGCAAGGAAGTCATTCTATGCAGCCCATACAGAGTGGGGAATTATAGTCCACCTCTTTGAAAGTAGAGTAGACACATAGATCACTTCTGCATAGGAGACTTATCTCTTCTCTCCATGTTTTTTTTTTTAATTTTAATTGTGTTTGCATTTTTATTGAGACATAATTGAGATATAACACTGTATAAGTTTAGGGTGTATAATGTATTGACTTGATACATTTGTATATTGCAATGTGATTACCACCACAGTAGCCAAAACCTCGATCATGTCACCTAATTATAATTTCTTTTTTGTGATGGGAACAATTAAGATCTAGTTCTTAGCAACTTTGAAGTTTATAATACAGTATTGTTATCTGTAATCACTATGATGTACATTAGGTGTTCAGGACTTACTCATCTTCTAGTTGCAAGTTTATATCCTTAAACAATCTTTGTCTTTCTCTGACTTCTTACTTAGCATGATGCCCTCAAAGACATCCATGTTATTGCATATGGCAGGACTTCCTTTTTTATGGCTGAATAATATTCCAGTGTGTGTGTGTGTATCCCAATTTTTATTTATTCATTCACTGAAAGACACTTAGGTTGTTTCCATATCTTGGCTATTGTGAGTAATGCTGCAATAAACACCTTTTTTTTTCACTTTCTTTGAATATATAAGCAAGAGTAGAATTGCCAAATCATATGGTAGTCTTATTTTTAATTTTTTGAGGAACTTCCATATTTTCCATAGACTTAACCAATTCTCATTCCCACCAATAGAACACAAGGGTTCCCTTTCCACCACATCCTGACCAACACTTGTTACCTCTTATCTCCTTGATGATAGACATTTCTCACAAGTGTGAAGTGATATCTCATGGTGGTTTTGATATGCATATCCCTGATGATTAGTGATGTTGAACATCTTTTTATCAGTTTATTGGCCATTTTGATGACTTCTTTGGAAAAATGCCTATTCAGTTCCTTTCATCTTGCTTTACTCAGATTGTTTATTTTGTTATTGAGCTATATGAGTTCTTTATACATTTTAGATATTGACCCCTTAATCAATACAT
Organism: Ursus arctos; assembly: GCF_023065955.2. Classification (NCBI taxonomy): domain Eukaryota; kingdom Metazoa; phylum Chordata; class Mammalia; order Carnivora; family Ursidae; genus Ursus; species Ursus arctos. The sequence continues at coordinate 22,125,666 of NW_026622897.1, read as the reverse complement.
GGTGTGCAAATAATTTCTCCCACTCTCTAGGTTTTCTTTCCCCTTTTTTGATTGTTTCTTCTGCTGTGCAGAGCTTTTTAGTTTGATATACTTCCACTTATTTTTACTTTTGTTGCTTTAGGAGTCACAGCTAAAAAAATCATTGTCAAGACCAATGTTGAGGAGCTTCTTCCCTATGTTTTCTTCTAGTATTTTATGGCATCAGATCTTATGTTTAAGGCTTTAATCTATTTAAATTTAATTTTTGTGTAGGTTAAATGTCCACTTTGATTTTTCTGCATGTAGTTATCTAGTTTTCCCAAAACCATTTGTTGGAGAGACTATCACTTCCCCATTAATTATTCTTGACTACCTTGTCAAATATATGCATGGATTTATTTCAAATCTCTCTATTTTGTGCCATTTGTCTACGTATCTATGTTTATGCCAGTACCATATTGTTTTAATTACTATGGCTTTGTAGTATAATTTGAAACAAGGAATTGTAATGCCCCTGGCTTGATTCTTTTTCTCAAGATTCCTTTGGCATTTCAAGGTCTTTTGTGGCTCCATACAAATTTTAGGATTGTTTTTTCTATTCTTGTGAAAAATGCCAGTGGACTTTTGTTAGGGATTGCATTGAAGCTATAGGTAGCTTTAGGTAGAATGAACATTTTAACAATATTAATTCTTCTGATCCATGAATGCAGGATATCTTTCCATTTGTTTGTGTCTTCAATTTTTTCAAGATTCTTGTAGTTTTCATTTTAGAAATCTTTTACTCTCTTGGTTAAGGATATTCCAAATTATTTTGTTTTTGATGCTAGTATGAATGGGATAGCTTTTTTTTTTTTTTCATATGCCTCATTGTTAGCGTATAGAAACACAACTGATTCCTATGATTTTATATCCTGCTGTATTTGTTATTTCATTCCAACAGTTTGGGTTGAGTCTGTAGGATTTTCTATATATAAAATTATATCATCTTCAAATAACAACAATTTTTCTTCTTCTTGATTTAGATTTTTTTTTTTTTTTTGTCTTTCCTAATTGCTTTAGCTGAGACTTCCAATACTATGTTCCACAGAATAGTAAGAGTGAGCAAATTTGTCTTATTCCTGATCTTGGAAGAAAAGCTTTCAAGTTTTTATACTATTAAGTGTAATGTTAATGTTAGCTAAGCATTCATTATATATGACCTTCATTATGTAAAGTTATGTTCCTTTTATGCCCAATTTGTTGAGGGTTTTTATCATGAAAGAATGTATTTTGTCAATGTTGTATTTTGTCAAATGCTTTTTCTGCATCTATTGAGATAATCACATGATTTTCATCTTTCATTCTATTAATGTGATGTATCACATTTTTTGGTTTGTGTCTGTTAAACAACTTGCATTCCTGAGGTAAATTCCACTTGACCATGGTGTATAATCCTGTCAATATGCTGTTAAATTTAGTTTGTTAAGATTTTGTTAAGAATTTTTGCTTTAGTATTTATCAAGGATATTGGTCTCTAGTGTTCTTTTTTTGTAGTGTCCTTACTTGGTTTTTGTACTGGTAATGCTGGCCTCATAAAATAAGTTTGGAAGTGTTCCATTCTTTTCAATTTTTGAGGACTGTGGTTAATTCTTATTTAACTGTTTGGCAGAATTCACCAGTGAAGCCCTCTGGTCCTGGGCTTTTCTGTGTTGGGAGTTATTAAATTCCTGATTCAATCTTTATACTCGTTATAGGTCTTCTAAATTTTCTGTTTCTTCATCATTCACATTTGGAAGGTTCTGTGTTTCTAGAAATGTATCCATTTCCTCTACAGTATCCAATTTGTTGACATCTAATTGTTCAGAGTAGTCTTTTATGATTCTTCATATTTCTGTAAATCAGTTGTAATGTCTGGGCTTTTCTTTCTGCTATTATTTGAGTCCTCTCTTTTTTCTTAGTAGTTAATCTGTGTAAAGGTTGGTCATTTTTCTATTTTTTTAAAAACCAGCTTGGTGTTGTTGATTTTTTCTTTCTTTCTTTCCTTTTTTTTTTTTTTTTTGTCTTTCTGTTCTCCACTTCACTTATTCCTGCTCTGATCTTTGCTATTTCTTCATGCTAACTTTAGATGTGTTTTTTTTCCTCTTTCCAGTTCCTTGAGGTGTAAATTAGCTTTTTATTTGAGATTTTTCTATTCTCTCAATATATGCATTTATTGCTATAAACATCCCTCTCAGAACTATTTTTGAGGATCCTATAGGTTTTCATGTGTTGTGTTTCCATTTTCATTTATTTTTTTGTTTCACTTTTGATATCTTCTTTGACTATTGTTTTTTCAGGGGTGTGTTGTTTAATATTCACATATTTGTAGATTTTCTAGCTTTACTTTTGTTATTAATTTCAAGTATGATACCATCACGGTTAGAAAAGATACTTAGGATAAGTTCAGTCTTCTTAAATTTGCTGATTGTTAGTGTCTTATTATGTGGTTTATCCTGGAGAATGTTCCATTTGTACTTGAGAATAATGTGATTCTACTTCTGTTGGATGGAATATCTCTAAGTGCTATTAGTTCCATTTGGTCTAATGTATAGTTCAAGTTGAATGTTTCCTTGTTGATTTTCTGTCTGGATGACCTATCCATTGATGAAAGTAGGGTATAAAGTCTTCTATTACTACTGTATTGTTATCTATTTCTCCCTTCAAATATGTTACTATTTGGCTTACTATATGTAAGTTCTCTGATATTGGGTGCATATATATTTAAAATTGTTATATCTTCTTGATGAATTGACCTCTTTATTATTTTAAAATGACTGTCTCTTGTCAATACTTTTTGGCTTGGTGTCTATTTTGTCTGATATAAGTATAGGTACACCCATTTTCTTCTGGTTTCCATTTACGTGCAATGTTACTTTTTTTCATCCCTTCATTTTGAGCCTGTGTCCTTAAATTTGTAGTAAATCTCTTGTAGGCAGCATAGAGTTGGTTACTGTGTGTGTGTGTGTGTGTGTGTGTGTGTGTGTGTGTGTGTTTAATCCACCCAACTGCTTTGTGCAAATTCAATTCATTTATATTTGGAGATATTATCAACAATGACTTAGTGATGCCATCTTAATAATTGCTTTCTGGTTGTTTTCTATTTCCATTGTTTCTTCTCCCCTTGGTTTCTGCATACCTTTGTAAATTGATTATTTTCCATGGTGGTATGCTCCGTTTCCTCTTTCTTTATCTTTTGTGCATCTACTCTAGACTTTTGCTTTGTGGTTACCATGAGGCTTACATAAAATATCTCACAGATTAAATGGTCCTTTTTTTTTAAGCTAAGACCGACATTTGCTATGAAACCTTCTTCAATTCTTCAACCCATTCAGCTAGTTATCATTTCCAAATGTTTATTCTAATCACCATCATTACCAACTAATTTTCTAAATCTTCCCAAAGGAGGTTTAAGCACGTTAGTCTTCAGCCACAGCACCATGCTTTCAACAATGAATAAATTCTGGGCATCCCACAAAATATGTTTTGTTAGGTGCCAAGGATACACAGATTAATAAAACACAGTCACTGTCCTAAAGTCATTATGGCTGAATGGGTTATTCACACCTGGAACTCACTAGAATTCTCCAGTTATCTACAGAGTGAACTAGAAACAATTCCAAGGCCCTCCATAGTCTGTCTCCAATTTATTTTGCTTATTTTATGTCCCATTATTCTCTTTCCTTTGATTTAGTAAATTGGGCTACTTGCCACTTCCCAAACACATCTGACACCTTTCTGTATCTCTTACATTTTCTCACTTTGATATCTGGTTTTGTTTTTTTTTAATGACCTCCTCACTTCTCTACCCATGTCAATTCTTATATATCCTTAAGGACCCAGATTTCAAATTCCACCTTCTTCATGAAATATTATGATTTTTCATGAAGTTTCAATTAAGCCATTTTTCTTTAACAAGAACTCCACATAACACCAAATGCAATGCCTAGTCTTGATCAAATTCCGGTTTGAATAAACCAGCTCTAAAAGATATTTTGTAATGAATTTGGAAAATTTGAGTATAAACTGGGTACAAAATGATATTAGAGAATTATTATTAAATTTTTCAGGAATTATAATGTTACTGTAATTATGTAAAAAAGTCATTATTTTTAGATATGAAAACTGAATTAATTAGAGTGTAATGACATAAGGGCTATAACTTAAAAATGGATAAAGCAAACAGGGCAAAATGTGGAAATTTGATAATAGGAATATAGATTTTTTGATTATTCTACCTTTCTGTGTATTTGAAAAATGTTTCTAATCAAAAGTGAAAACAAGAATCCCAAATATCTTTTGCCTGTAGAAACAAAACATGTTGATTAAAAAAAAATTGAGGGAAAAAAGTGACATGAATAAAAAGCAACCATTATCCTAGCATTCAGAGAGAATCATTATTCATATTATGATGCATTTCCTTCTATATATTTACAAATATACTTTTATTTTGAAAAATTGTGAGTTCTTTGGACATACAATTTTGTATTGATTTCAGGTTTCATTTATTATTTTTAATTGAGATATACTTAACATATAACATTGTATCAGTTTTAAGTATACAACATAATGATTTGGTAAATGTGTATACTGCAAAATGATTGCCACAATAAGCTAAAACCATCCATTCTGAGCTGATGGGAACTTAACTTCAACCATCTGCAAAAGTTTCACTTTTTAGTCCTCTTCTTTTATACTTTGATGTCATCATTTACCTCTTTTTATATTGTGTATTCATTAAGAAATTATAGTAGCTATAATATTTTTAATACTTTTCTCCTTTGACCTTTATATCATTTTTAAGTCTCTAAGTGTGAAGTGTCTAATATACTATCCTATTACAAATCAGAATTTTCTAATCTGACTGTATATTTACTTTTACCTGTGTGTTCTTAACTTTTGTATGTTTTCATGTTACTGATTTTCATTTCAGCTTGAAGAACTCCTTTCATTATTTCTTGCAAAGCTGGTCTAGTGGTGATGAACTCAGAATGGTTCTGGTAAAGTTCTTGTCATTTCCACTGCATCCAAATTCTCTTTTTTCTCCAATGTCATTGTTCTGGAATCTCCCCTGGGGAAGGATGGACTTCAGCAACTTGTTTTTTGTCTGGACATCTGCCCAGGTCAGCATTCTCTAGGCTTTTTTCTGACCATGGCAAGAGTAGTTAGGGTAGGTCAACTGTGCTGTTGGTTTCACAGCCCATATTCAGGTCTGTCTGCCTATTACCAGATACATACATGGGCAAAACTTCTGATGGGTCCTTTCATGCATACTGCTGGATCCCACAATTCCCACAAAGGCACTTCTGATCATAGATGGAGGTCTAATTTCTTGTGGGAAAGAGTGGGGGCAAAAAGGAAGAAAGATCTTATACTACCATGATGCTGATGTCACTGTCTCTCCGCATATAATTTTTATTCAATCATTTATTTATATCAGTGTGGACACATGGGTTATTTTATGCTTGAGTTATAATCCAGTAGTACATTATTTATTTTGTTGTTCAACCTGTTCCAACTTTGGCCATTGAGAGCTCTCTTTATGTGGCCCTGTGTCCTGTGACATCCCTCATCACTGTGGTGTTTTGTTGTTGCTTGCTAGTTTGTTTGGAACACTTTCTTACTGGCATCGGAACACGCTCCAGGCTAACTTTGTATGTTTTCTGCCCAGTTTAGAATCAGCCATTTATCCAAAAGCCCTGTTCCTTTTATTTAAGAATGGTATTAGAAAACAAACAAAATCTAGACACTGAGTTTGCTCAGTGTCACTGGGACACCATTGTTTTTAGGCTCTGTCTGCTGACACAGCAGGGAAATATATATATGTATACTAAACCCTTCATATATACATATTTATAAATATTTGGTATGCATTTTAGTATTTATCTGTCGGTGTCTATAATAAGTTAAACATTATTTGACATTGATATCTACAACTGCAATCCATGATCACATTGATTATTCCAGATTTCTCCCTTTATTTATCTGTTTATCTATGACCTCCAACTTCGCTAGTGAGAAACCTGGATCCCATCAATCTGGATCCATTTACTTAATTGTTCAATTATAGCATACTATTCAGTAATGTCAATCTGTACCTTCATGGGGTAAGAACTTTATTAAACTAGAAGACTTTGCTCTATATAGTCCTTTTGGTTGATAGTCTTAATCATTTCCAAAGTTATTTAGGACAGCCCCCTTCCCTACCACCCCATTCAGTACAGTTGTTTCATACATTTGTGATACAGTTAGATTCTTCTATCACAGTCTGTTTTATATCCTGGGATCCTCTAATCTTGTAAGTGATCTTTTAACTTGCATACATTAAAGTTTACCCTTTGTAGTATAAAGTTCAATAGTTTTGAACAAACACATATACTGTCATGTATCGGCCATTAGGGTATTGTGCAGAATAGCTTTACCACCCTACAAAAATCTATGCTTCATCTATACAATCTTAGCCCCACCTTAAATACCTGGCAACCGCTATTTTGTTTACCATTTCAATGTTTTTGCCTATTACAGATTATTGTATAAATGGAATCATGCAGTATGTAGACTTTTCAAACTGAAGTTTCACTTAGCGTAAGTGAAGCATTTAAGCTTTTAAGATTCATTGATGTCTTTACCTTCTTTACATGGCTTGATAGTTTTTTTTTTTTATCACTGAATAGTATTCCCCTGGAAAATGTATCACTGTTTATCCATTCACCTATTCAAGAATATCTTGGTTTCTTCAAGTTTAGAGAAATTATGGATAAAGCTGCTATCAACATTCATATGCAGGTTTTTATATGGATATACATTTTCTTTTTTTTATATACCACCAAGTGTTTTTTTTTTCTTAAGATTTTATTTATTTATTTGAGAGAGAATGCGAATGCAAGAGCGCATGGGAGGCAGGAGGAGGGGCATGGAGAGAAGGAGAAGCAGATTCCCCACTAAGCAGGGCACCCAACACCAGGCTCCATCCCTGGACCCTGAGATCATGACTTAAGCCAAAGGCAGAGGATTGACTGACAGAACCACCCAGGTGCTCCCCTGGATATACATTTTCAAAACAGTTGGGTAAATACCTAGAAAAGCAATTCCTGGATTATACAGTAAGATTTTTTTTTTACGATTTTATTTATTTATTTGTCGGAGAGAGAGAGAGCACAAGCAGGGGAAACAGCAGGCAGAGGGAGAAGCAACCTCCCTGCTGAGCAAAGAGCCCATTGCAGCACTGGATCCCAAGACCCTGAGATCATGACCTGAGCCAAAGGCAGCCACTTAACCAGCTGAGCCATCCAGGCATCCCATATAATTTAGCTTTCTAAGAAATTTTCAAACAGGTTTTCATACTGCTATATCATTTTTTATTTCCTTCATCAATGAATAAAAGTTCCTGTTGCTCCACATTCTTGACAGCAATTTGTATTGTCAGGTTTTTTGTGTACTAATATCTCATCGTGGTTTTCATTTGCACGTAGCTAGTGATGAATGACGTAGAGCATCTTTTATATACATACTTGCCATTTTCATATCTTCTTTGATGGAGTGTCTATTCAGATCTTCTGCCCATTTTTTAATTGGGTTTGATTTCTTATTGAGTGTTAAGATTGCTTTGCTGACATTTTCACCCAGTCTATGGCTTGTCTTTTTATTCCTTTAAGTGTCTTTCACAGAGGAAAACTCTTAAATTTTAATAAATATCAACTTAATTTCTTTTTCCTGCTTTTGGTGTGGTATCTAAAAACCCATTATCAAACCCAAAGTCACATAGATTTTCTCCTTGGTTTTCTTCTAGGACTTTCATAGTTTTGCATTTTGCATTTAGGTCTCTAATCAATTTTGTTTTCATTTTTGTGCAAGGTGTAAGACTCATGGCTGGCTACTTTTCTTTTTTGGTATATAAACATTAGATTGTTCCGGAATCATCTGCTGAGAAGACTGGCCCTTCTTCATTGGATTGCCATTGCACTTCTTTCAAAAATTAGTTGACTGTATTTGTGCAAGTCAATTTCTGGGCTTCCTAATCTATGTATCTAAATTTATCACCAATACCACACTGTCATGATTACTTTAATTTTATAGTGAGCTTTGAAATCAGGTAGTAAGTGCTCCAACTTTGCTCTTCTTGTTCAGCTTGGGTTAGGTCTTTTGTCTAGCTCGACTTCCAATACAATGTTGACTATTTTGTCGAAACATTTTACACTTATGTTCATAAATGATACGTTCTGAAATTTTCCTTTCTTCCAATGTCATTATCTGGGAAAGAGGGGATTCATACAGTAAGTTCGGAAATATTCTCTCTGGACAAAATTGTGGAGAATTGGTATAATTTCTTCCTTAAATGTTTGAATTCATCCATGAAACCACTGGATTTGATGACCGTCTTGGAAAGCTGTTACTAAGGAATTCATTTTTTTAACTTTTATAAATTCTGGGCTATTCACTTATCCATTTTTCCTTGTGATAGTTGTGATACTTACTGTATTTCAAGGAATTGGTCTGTTTCATCTAAGTTATTAAATTTGTAGGCATGGGGTTGTTCATAGTATTCCTTTATTATCATTTTAATGCCTGTGGAATCCGTAATGATTATCCCTCTTTTTTTCTGGTATTGGGAATCTGCATTTTCTCCCCTTTTTTCTTGTTTAGCTTGGTTAGAGTTTTATAAATTGAATTAATCTTTTCAAAGGAGCAAACTTTGGTTTCATTGATTTTCTCTATTGTTTTCTTGATTTCATTTTAATTGATTTCTTCTCTAATTTTTATGCTGTTTTCTGCTTGATTTAAATTTAAATTGCACTTCTTTTTCTAGTTTCCCACAAACTCAGGTTATTGATTTTAGATCTTTCTTCTTTGCTAATATGTGCATTTAATGGCATAAACTTCCCTCTGTTCCTTTCTTTGCATCCCACAAATTTTGATGTTGTATTTTATTTTCATTTTGTTCAAAATATTTTTAAATTTCTCATAAGGCTTCTTTGGTACACACACACACAGATCTATCTATATTATTTGAATATATACATGTGTGTGTGTGTGTGTGTGTGTAAAGTTGAATTTCCAAATATTTGAGAATTTTCCAGCTTTCTTTCTCTTATTGATTATTTCTGGTTTAATTTCATTGTGATCTTAGAATATACTTTGTATAACATCTAGTTATTCAAAGCTGTTAGGGTACGGATTACAGCCCAGAGTATGGTCTACTTTGGTGAATGTTCCATGTGAACTTTAGAAGAATGTTAATTCTGTTATTGGATGAAGTATTCTATAAATGTCAATTAAGCCAAGTTGATTTATAATGCTATTTAGATATCTATATCCTTACTGGTATTCTTGCTACTTGATCAGTCAATCCCTGACAGAAGAATATTAAGGTCTCCAACTAGAACAGTGAATCTATTTCCCCTTTCATTTCTGTCAGATTTTGCCTCATATATTTTTATGTGCTGTTGTTAGGTGCATTCATGTTCAGGACTATCATGTCTTCTTAAAGAAATAACCTCTATCATTATATGACTCCCCTATTTATCCCTGATGATCCTCTTTGCACTGAAGACTGAATTCTCCGAAATTACTAGAGATACTCTAGCTTCCTTTTGATGAATGTTAGCATGGCATATTTTTATTTTCACTTTTAACCTATTAGAGTTTTTATATTTAAAGTGAATTTTTTATGGACAACACTTGTTGGTGATTGAACACAATCTTCACCCTGTCTCCCCTCCTCAGGGATTGGGAAGGGCGTGGGACTGAAAGTTCCCAACTCTAATCACGTGGTTGGTTCCCCTGTCAATCAGACCCCATCCTTTGGATACTTAAGGGTTTTCCAAAAGCTGCCTCATTAACATAACAAGATGTTTTTATAACAAATTGGTCAATAATAAGCAAACTGCTTTCCTGAGCTCTGTAAGCCACTCCAGCAAATTAATCTAACCCAGAGAGAAAGTTGTTGGAACCTCTGGTATAGAGCCAGTCAGTGAGGAGCATAGGTGACAACGTGGACTTGCAAAGGGCTTCTGAAGTGGGGGCAGGGCCTTTGTGTGGGATTGAGCCTTTAACTTGTGGCATTTGATGCTATCTTCAGGTAAACAGTGTTGGAATTCAGTTAATTGTGTGGTGATATAGAAAACATACACACACTGGACAAGTCTATTCAGATTTTCTATTTCTTTATGATTTAGTCTTGGTAGTTTTTGTTTCTACACTTTTATCCATTTCATCCAGGTTATCCAATTGGTTGGATTATAGTTGTTCATAGTACTCCCTTATAATCTTTATTTCTGTAGAATTGGTAGTAATGCCTACACTTTCATTTCTGATTTTAATAATTTGAGTCTTCTCTCTTTTTTCTTAGTCCAACTAACTAAAGATTTGTCAATTTTGTTAATCTTTTCAAAAAACCATATTTTTGTTCCAGTTATCTTTTAGATCAATTAAGAAAAACAAAAGATTCTATTTTGCTTGATTTACTCATTCTTCATTCATTCATCCTTTGTTTAAATTCATGTCTCTGAACTATATCATTTCTCTTCAGCCTAAAAAAAATTATTTTATCATTTCTTGTAGGGAGAGTTTTCTGGTGATGACTTTCCCTCAATTTTTTTTTTGTTTGAGAAAGTAGTTATCTTTCAATTTCAGAGGATTATTTCATTGGATACATAATTCTAGGTTGGTGGTTTAGTCTTTCAACATTTACAAAAATTCACTATACTCTATATTTGCTTGCATGGCCTATTGAGAAGTTCACAGTAATTCTTATCCTTTTTCCTTTATAAGTATACTTTTTTGACTCTGGAAATTTTCAAGATTTTCTCTTTGTATTTGTCTTTCTACAGTATGGGTTTGTTATGCTTAGGTATGTGTGTGTGTTATTAATCCTGCTTGGTGTTCTCTGAGGTTTCTGGCTCTGTGGCTTTGTGTCTGTCATTAATTTTGGACATTCTCTATCATTACATTATGTGTGTGTGTGTGTGTGTGTGTGCATGCGCACGTGTGTGTGTATACATATTTTTTTCCTGCTCCATTCTTTCTTCTTGAATTGTAATTATTCATATGGTATACCTTTTGATGTTGTCTCAGAATTCTTACATGTTCTGCTCCATTTGTTTTGTTGTATATCCATTTTTTTTCTCTTTGTCTTTTAGTGTAGGAAGTTTCTATTGACATATATTCAAAGTCACTGAATATTTTCTTAAATATATCAAGTCTACTGATCAAATCTGCTCATCAGGCATTGTTCATTTCTACCATTTTGTTAGAAAGGAGCCTCTGGTTGTATTTCACAATGGTTACTCTTCCACTTCTCTTGTTCGAGTTCAGGGATATTTCTCAGATATTTACCATGAGAATCTAACGGGATTTCTGGAGATAAAGCCCACAAATATGTGGAGTTCCCTTAAGATTGTGGCCCCCAGGATTTCTTATTCCAATGATGGTACGCACTCAGCCTCCAGCAACTCATTATAATATTTAAATATTCCCACTCATTAATGAATCTCGTGGCTTCTGAAGGTAAGCAGATCTTTTTGTGTTTCTCTGGATATTTCTATCTCTCTATATTTTGGGGTGGCAATTTATCTGATGAGTCCAAGCAAAGTCACTGTTTCTTAGTTTATGCAGCTTTTTCTTGTTGTAAAAATGGGAATAATGATTTCCAAGATCCATAAATATTGAAATATTGAAGCTGGAAGTTTTATTATGTTTTGTATTTAAACTTTTGCTTTTTTCCAAGATCAAGTAATATGCTATTTCTTTTATCCTTTGGTTCAGATGGATTTGCTTTCTAACTTTGATTACTACCAGAACAATAAGGAGTTCTATTCTTCTGTTCCAGCTTTGCTAACAATGGCTCAATAAGGTTGAAGTCCCCTGCTAGAAAAATCATCAGAATAAAAAGGCCATTTTGTCCCTTTTCTCACATACAGAGCAAAATAGAGAAAATAATGTCTACTTTCATTATCCAAATATTGTAGTTATGATTTTCTGCACCTTAAAAATTTCAACTGAATAAATGGAATAATTGGCCCTTTTCCTCCAAATTGGGAAAGGCTAATAATAAAATAATAATAATACATAATTTCCTGTCATCCAGTGACCATTGTTTACATCTCCCATCTCCCAACTATGCTTAAAACCAGTACTATACAGTTTATTTCAATTTATTTCAATTGTGCAAAACAATGTATAAAAATGACTTTGAGTAGATTCACAAAATGAAATCTCTATTTCTTGTCTCTATCTCTGTCTCTACCTCTATCTCTGTGCATGTATATATTTTTTCTTATTATGGATATTACTCCACTAGATGGAGTAATATGAGAACAAGTATTATATTTTCCTATAATGTGCGCAGGGTCTAGAAGGTGCACAGTTACTTAATGGATAGGTAAATTAATAGACGAATGAGTAAATGAGTGAATCAGTGGTGATACTTCTGGGTGGCTATGGGTGATATAATTTACCTTCATTTATTAGTTTCCATCCAAAGTTTTTATAATGGATGTGTGATGTTGTTATGAGAAATGTACTTTAAGTCAAACTAATCAATAGGCAAAAAGAACTACAGCTGGACAAAATAATTATAATAAATACATTATGAAATATTTCAAATATATTGAAAGGTACATAAAAATATTACAAATATATATGTACCCACCATGCAGATTTGTTATATGGTAACACTGGTTCCCATTTTAATGTTGACATTTTTGTAAGGAATAAAGCATTAGATAGAGCCATATCCTCACTCATACATTTCAGCCAGAGCCCTATATCTAATCCTGAGAAAAGTGCTATTTTAAAGGTTGGTATGTATTCTTCTTATCCATGGATCGTGTAATGTTTTCTGGTTTTAAATGCAATGTAAATGTTATAACATGCATAATTTTTGCAAACAGTTTTTTTAACCTTAGGATTTTTGATATTTATTCATGTTTATAAACATATATTTAGTTTTTTATAGTATTAATTGCTCCTTAGTATTCCTTTGATTAAACATACTACACTGTATTCCTGTTTCTAGTCACATAGGTTTTTTTTAAATTGTTCCCTTTATAAACAATACTGAAATAAACATATTTGTTTATATCTCCTTGTGCGCATCTATAAGAGTCTCTTTGGTGTATATATCAGCAAGTAGAATTATTGAGCTGTAGGACATATGTGGCTTCACTTTTACTAGATATTGCCCAATTGGTCTCAAAATCGTTAATCAATTTATGCTTAATTGGCAGTACTTAAGGATTTTTTAACTCCTGAACTTTAACCAATGGGGAGTAAAATAAAATGAAAAGGCAGGACAAATGATATAAGTCAACTTAAAAGGAGGAAAATATATCTGTCCCTAAAAATAGAATCAATTATAACAGAGAAGAGAACAAGAAAGTCAATTTAACACCACTACTATTAACATGACATAATGGAAAGCAATTATCCTGTTCTGTATGTAATTTTAATAACAGTAGCAGATCAAAATAGAGTAAACCCACCATAGCCCATCTCTGCCACTGATTACAACTAACACTGTGGGTAGAATACAAAAAGCAATCACCTATGGATTCTGAAAAGTAAACAATCACCAGTTATTTGGAAGTCAATGATAAAGAATGGGTGCACCTGGGTGGCTCAGTCAGTTAAGTGTCTGCCTTTGGCTCAGGTCATGATCCCAGGGTCCTGGGATCGAGCCCCACTTCAGGCTCCCTGCTCGGTGGGGAAGTCTGCCTCTCCCTCTCCATCTGCCTCTCCCCCACACCCTGTCTCTCAAATAAATAAATAAATAAAATCTTAAAAAAAAAAAAAAGATAAAGAATGACCACACTGCTGTATTGAGTGAGTCTCTAGGTTTTGATTTTAGATTTTTGTTTGTTTTCCACCTCTTGTATTTCCCAGCTTCCCACAAAGGGGAAGGAGTCAGAAAGCAGGTATAGACAACTGAAACTCCAAGAAAAGCCCCCTTTTTTGCAGATAAATAAGAAAAGGGGCCTTAGTGAGTTGAAAAATACAGGGGGAATCCCCATTTTTTGAAATTCTTTCTTTTTTCTCATTTGACTCTGCTCCAAGGGTTGTCCCCATCATGGAACTGCACAGTAGTGGTAATTCCAAGAGAAAACCTCTAGTAAGAGGAACTGGGAAAAGGGAGGCAGAGAGTGTGGGGAAAACCAATAAAAAAGAAGTGGAGAAGCAGATACCCCAATTCTGTGTGTAAACTGACACAAGTTCTGAGCTCTACCTTATGCACCCCTTTTGTGGAACAAGCCCAAAACAGGATAGCAGGGACACCTGCATGGCTCAGCTGGTTGAGTGCAGACTCTTGGTTTTAGCTGGGGTCATGACCTCGGGGTCATGGTTGACGGACCTTGAGTCCCTCTCTGGGCTCTGTGCTCCGTGCAGATTCTGCTTCAGATTCTTTCTCCTTCTCTCCCCACTCACTCTCTCTCTCAAATAAATAAATAACACACCCCAAAAAACCCAGCATAGCAAAGTTATGAGTTGTAGACTACTATATAAAACAGACTAATCTCTGAGTGACACATGCATGGTGAAGACCCAAAGTAACACAGCAAAGATTCTGAACACCAAACTAATATTTGGAGCCATCATTGACAGAAAGTGAAACAGAACTTGCAGTCTGATCCTAATAAGGTTTATTATTGCTAAACAAGCAAACGAACCAGGAGTATCGTCCAGAGGATTGTAGCAAGACCCAGAGTCTCAAAACATGATATTCAAAATGTCCAAGATACAATCAGAATTGCTTGACAAAGAACTAGAAAAATTGATCAGTTCTCAAGAGAAAAGATGGTCAACAGATACTAACCTGAAATGACCCTGATGCTGGAATTATCAAAGATGTCAAATCATCTATATAACTATGCTCCACGAACTAGAGATAAACACTATTGAAAATGAATGGAAAACAGAAGCTCCAGGCACAGAAACTGAAGCTACGTAAGAACCCAAACAGAAATTTTGTAATTGAAAAATACAATGCCTGAAATAAAAAATGCATTGAATGGGCTCATTAGCAAAATGGACATGACTAAATACAGTAATAAACTTGAAGGTAGTTCAATTAAGTCATTTAACTTGGGGACGCCTGGGTGGCTCAGTTGCTTAAGTGTCTGCCTTCGGCTCAGGTCATGATCCCAGGGTCCTGGGATCAAGTCCCACATCAGGCTCCTCGCTAGGTGGGAAGCCTGCTTCTCCCTCTGCCTCTGCCTGACACTCCCCTGTTTGTGTTCTCTCTCACTCATTCTCTCTCTGACAAATAAATAATTAAAATCTTAAAAAAAAGAAATCCTTTAACTTGAAGAGTAGAACTATAAAAGATTGGAAAAAAATAGTTTACCTACATTTAGAAGAAAACCAACACACTTTAGGATCATCACTAAGAATATTCTCTGCATGGCTCTGAGCATCGACTAGAACACCAAATCATTTCCTTTATTACAATAAAATTCCTTTATTAATTATAATAAAATAAATTAGATATATATATATATCTCATTTGGCCATAGAAATGGGCAATGCTAGAGATTGCCTGGGTTGTATATACAACCTAGAGAAAGGGATCAAAGACTGAAAACAAGCTTAGGGTTTTACACAAATATTTAATCTATAGTTTATCCCGCTATCTAAATTCAGATCAGTATAACTAAAATAAAATAAAATAAAAAAATCATGAGGTTGTAGTCTGACAATGTTTCAACATTATTTCACTTGTTTTATAGCCAGTGGTCATTACTATGAAGAATTCCCGGACTGGGAAAAATTATGGACTTCCTCTCCCGATGCATTGGTGACTTGACTTAATATGGAAGCAATCTTGGCAGGCTGCTGTTTGCATTGACCTCCTCATGCTTTTCTCTGCCCTTAACCAAAGGAATTTGGTCCACATAGAGGGCACAGAAGGCCACAGAGTCAAAGCTGAACATGTAAAAGTACATCTGAAATTTTTAGATATTGCTGATGGAGCTGAAATGATATCTCATGGTATTGGGTATGAATTGTCCTAATTAACGGTCAGTGCAGGCAGTCCTCACTTTGCACAGTATTGCAAGACTATAAAAATAATCGTGGAAGCCAAAATCAGGCAAAGTGACATATTCAATAGGAAAAACTGCGATTGGTCCAATTTTTGTCAACTTCTGTCAAAACATTAAAAACTCTCTTCCTATTGGTTACAAATATATAGGAAAATGAAAAAAAAGAGTAGTGCTAATATTTACTAAGTACACCATAATTTAAAATGTTAGCAATACTGAGAATTAAATTGTTTTATCTTTTTGTAAAAAAAAAATTACCAAAAGCAGTTTAAAGAAGAAAGAAAAACAGAGACAAACCAAGAAACAGGCTTTCCATATGGACAAGACATTGGTGGTTGCCAGAGGGGAGATGGGGGTAGGCGACAGGGAAACAGACAAAGGAGATTAAGAGCACACTTATCATGATGAGCACTGAGTAATGTATAGAACTGTTGAATCATACTGTATTGTACCCCTGGAAACTAATGTAACACTCTCTGTTAATTACACGGGAATTACAAGCATAAATTAAAAATTTTAAAAGAGTAATTTAAATAGTGCTTGCCTTCTTGTTGCTCCATCACACGATACAGAGAAAGCATTTTCCCTGTGCCTTAACAGATTTCCATAATCCTTTCCAAGCTCAACATTTTAGTTCAACATTTAAAAGTTAGTAAGGTTTTCAGCATTTTACCCTTTACACTTTCACTACATAAAGGTATAAATACTCTTGAGTGTCCCCGTTATTGTAAAGTTTTTTGGCAGACATCACTTCCACCTGTTCATTATGCTCTCCCCTCATTTGCTCGGCTAAGTTTGCCTTCACCAAGTTCCATAGAAGCTTCTCAAAGGGTGTCTGTGTCAGAATTGCTCCCAGGGTCAGTTGGTTCCTCTACAACCTCATTTACATTTGACTCAAATTTCGCTTCCAGTGTAATTACTTTTCATTTCTTTGCTGCACTTTCTTCTTTGTTGGCCGGTTTCCTCTTTCAAGTATTCATTTTTTATAGAATGTTACATGGTGCTATTTCTACGAGACAAAGAAGCAATGCAATTACGTGCACTGCTATCTCTGCGTGAACTAAATAACAGATGAGCAACGACCAGCGACTCACAGATTGAAAGAAGAGACATAGCTGGTCCCCTGATCATGAGGAGCTTGTTATTTGCATAGCAATTTGTGAATTGAGAAGCTAGCAGCAAAGTTTGTAGGTTATGCAATCACTCACCGTTAATATGCCATCGTAACTGAAATTTAAACTATATCGTTGGGGAACTTGTGTTATCTAAGTATTAAAACTAAAGCTTATGCATATTCGAAGTGGGCCAAGCAAGGACTGTATAATATACAGGGCATTTCTTAGTAAATACACTGATCTTTCAGCTCTCCTGACCTCATATCTGCTAGTGCAAAACTTTTGACATTTTTAAATACTATTTGGTAGTTTATATATTTCTTGTTCATTTGAAATGAGCTCTTTATATACTCAAAATATTTACATTTGTTAGTAATATGCAGAATAAGTGCCTTTAAAAAAATTGTAACTTGTTTTTTAGGACTATTTATACTGTTACTAGAGGTTGCATTTTTCAGGGGCTCCTGGGTGGCTCAGTGGGATAAACATCTGACTTCACCTCAGGTCCTGGGATCGAGCTCCGGGTCATCCAGCTCCCTGCTCAGTGAGGAGTCTACTTGTCCTTCTTTCGCTGCTTTTCCTTCCACTTATGCTCTGCCTTGCTCTCAAATAAATAAAATCTATTAAAAAATAAAGAGGTTGTATTTTTCATTTTCATGTGGTTAAGTGTGTCTATCTTTCTCTTTATTATGTGTTATTTAGGTCTTTTCTAGAAATGTTTTCTTATTCTGATACTACAAATATACAACTCATATTTTCTAAAGAAAATATTACATTTTGCTCTTTACATTTATGTCTCTAATGAATATTGAATTGTTTGTGTGTTGGGATGAGGTAGGGATATATATATTTTTTTTAATGTGGCTAGTTAATTGGCCCAGGAAAAGTATTAAACAATTCTCTCTCTCCCCATCAATCTGCATTGTAACCTTTTTTTTTTTCTCCTAAAGATTTATTTATTTGACAGAGAGAGAGTGAGATAACATGTGAGAGAGCACAGGGTGGGAGAGAGGGAGAGAGAGACTTCAGCATGCTCCTCTGTGTTCTGAGCCTGCTGTGGGACTTGACACGGGGCTGAATTCCATCTTCTTTTCTTCCTCAAAATCATCTTGGCAATACTAATTCTACTTCTTCCATATGAATTTGAGATACAATCATACCAAGATTATAATTGAGATTTTTTTTTGAAATGTCATTGAATTTTATGGGCTTTTAGGTTTATAATACATTTTATAGCTACTTTAGCTCTGTTAATTACCTTTAATAAAGTTTTATAATTTTTCTTACACAGGTTTTGCACAACTTTTGTTTGATAACTTCCTAGATAGCTTATAGTTTTAGTGCTACTGCAAATGATTGCCACGGTTTTCATATTATAATTTCTAATTGGCTGCTTTCAATGTATGGTTGATATTACAAGTTTTTGAAATTAACAGAAAAATCTTACTGGATTATCTTAATTCAAATATTTTATAAATTATCTTGGATATTTTATGGAAATTAGAATACTATCTATTAAAATAATAATTCCATTTCTTTCCTTCTTTATACTGCTAGCTTTTCTTATTGTATTGCATCGTATATGATTTCCAGCCTAATGTTGGATGGGGTGGATAAGTGAATGTAGTAAATATCCCTGACTTTTCCTGACTTTGGCAGAAATGCTTCTAATTTCTGAAAATTGAATATGGTATTTGTGGTTAAGTGTTTTATTAGAATAAGAATGTTTTCTTCTTTGTCTAATTTTTGGAACCTCTTATTATGAATAGGTATTGTATTTTAGCAACTAATTTTTCTCTTTGATATAATCATATGATTTCTTTCCCTTTAATCTTTAATGTGATGCATTAAAAAGGTATTCTGGAAACATATAATGACAATGACAATACACGAGAATCAACAACTTCTTTAAGTAGTTACATTTAACCTCCATCAGTTGACATCATTAGACAACCTTTTCTTTATAATGAAACTACCATGGGAAGCCTTGACCTAAGGTAATTGTCCAGAGAAGTGTCAACTCTGGTTGACTCTGCAATGAGCTCCTTCCTGTAGTTCAAAGGAAAAGCAGCCTTTTTTTTTTTTTCTTTTTTTTGCCTTTGATTTTGCTGGATGTTTTGCCTGTCTCTACCTTCAAACACAGGTTGAAGTGAGGAGTAATTCTCTTGAGTCATGGGATCAAACAAAGCAATTTAGAACAAATTGCATTCGCTTCATACTTTTACATTGAACTCTGAATTTATGGACTGCTACTGAATGGGGTTGAGGTCCCAGGAACCTTCATGCATTTATAAGCAAGCGCAAGTTTTCTGCTAACCTCACTGGTTGGGCTCCAATTGTAGATGACCATCTTTACTCCATGCTCGCTTCTCCAGGTCACCTTCTTTATCAGCCCCAGGGTAGGTTTATGAAGTGCTCTCTGGAATACTAAAGGCTAAAACTAGAGGTGACTGGGCAGACATGATAACGTCATATGAAAGCTGACCTGCTCTGCAAATCGGCTCTGCTGGAAGGGACAGAAAACAGGGATTGATTCTATCTCTCTGTGGGGAGTCTGCAGGCTCTTGCCAGATACAACTATGCCTTTACAACAAAAATAGACCCAACAAAGAGGACAGGATCATGAGCAGCTCGGAGCACAGCTTTCTTGGCAGCCTTCATTGAAATCCGGCTGACTTTTATTTGGTTTTCATTGTGTCTACTAACAGGACAGGCAGGATTCACTGCCTGCCAAAGAGCCATACTTCCCCCTTTGAAGAAACCTTATCAGAGAGGCACAATTGCTGGTCCCTTTCTAACCAGCCCCTGGAAGGAAAGGAAGAGGCAGTGCTTAATCTACCTCAGCCCTACACCAGTCCCCCAAACTATCACCCCCGCAACACCAACGCACATGCCAGATGCTCCCTTGAAGGTCGTCTGTGTGTCTGGTCTATTGCAAGAGAACTGAGCATGTGTCAAAGGTGCTACCTCGAACTCTCTACCCACTGCTCTATATGCTCCTTGTCATGTGGGGTGTGTGCCGGGAAGATGCATAGTCTTGTGGATTTTTTATCTATCTTTGTGGGGTTTTTTAAATCTTTGCTTATTTTCTGTCAATTACATGTAAGTTCAAGGTTTTTCAGTGGAATTTTTAAATACAGTTTTGTTACTCTATCCATGGAAACTAGAATAGTGTTTGGTACATAAGAAGTGCTCAATAAACATTTATTAAATGAAGAAAGAATAAGATCATGTCAATTTCGCAGTGTCCAGCATGGTGCTTTAGTCAAGTGCTTGCTATAAGGAATTACGTAAATGTGGGCTAATTCATGAAATTCTATGGTCTCCTGTAGTATGTCTGTTCTCAAGACTCATCCGATGAAAGTCATAATCCAAGCTAGAGGGTTTAGTGGCTGGTGCTGCTTCAGATTTGTAATAATGAAGTGGGGTGAAAATATCACTGGGTAGATTTGAAAGACAGGGCATTTCAGCGCTCCTTAACTCCCTTCTCCCTCCATACCCCTGCCCCAATGTCCTAATCCCAGAAATACTTCTAAATCCAGAATTATGGGGACAGGTAAGTTCTGTCTGATTGAGCTGAGAATCATATAAAAGGTGACAGAGTTGCTAGCCCTTATCCTTCAGTAAAGAGAAACCTAATGGGATCAGATCTGTTCCAAACCTTATTTTTCAGAGAGGCATTTGAGCCACCATAATTTCCTCAAGATTTAGGATTGTTAATTAATGCCTACTACAAACATTTAGGTGATTCAGTTAAAGTTCCCTACAGAAAGTAATCCATCAAACTACCAAGGGATCAGATTCAATATTTTACGAAGAAGAAAAAGGAATTGGCATTATTTTTCCCCTTCTTGGGATTTTTCAGAAAGAAAATATACACTGTGGTAAGCATGATATGTAAAAGTGTTTTTTCCCCCAAATCTCAGGAAGCGATTGTGTGTGTGTGTGTGTGTGTGTGTGTGTGTCTCTCTGTCTGTCTCTGTATGTGGTGCAGTGAATGTATATGATTATGGCTGTATGTGTGTCATGTGAGTGCACGTGCAGTGTGTGTGTGTGTGTGTGTGCCCGCGCGTGCAAATGTTCCTGCATTTCTGCCTTCAATAGATAACGGTCTATTATCTGCCTAATGTCTTTTCAGATGTGAAGATGAAGCACTGAGTACATGTGGACACACTCTTTCTTGCTCACTTAAATTGGTACTATTGTCATCATAATGAATTGTAATTACTCTAATTTTCCTTTAAATGTCTGGAAGTAGACAAGCATAGCTCTTTCGTGACTCAGACCAAAATGTTGTTGCAGAAAATAAAATTATAGAAAGGCACTTAGAATGTAACCTAAAGTTTTGAGTTGCAACTTTGGTCTCCTCTGGCTTTGAGGAAAGCCTGGCTTTTTGCAGCCTCCCCACGACTTATGGCTAATGGGAGAGAACAATGCCCCATCACTGAGAGGAACGGGACCTTGGCAATGTGAGCTGAGGGGCACTGGGAAGCAATTCACTTCTGAAAGTATTTCAACTCATAAAGCTTGAAGTTAACGCTAAGATGCCTTCTGCCAGTTTCATTTTTTTTTAAAGTTTATCACTGCTCCTATGAAAACACATGTAATCCGGAGGCAGGAAGATTTTAAGCTGCTGTAAATTCATATCTTAATGTGATTTGCTTATTAAAATCTTTCCAAGAGACAGCCCGCTGTGTACAAGGCTTGATGGGGAAGAGGGCAATGCGAGGCTATGGGATTCATTTGGCCAAAAGGCTGACCCAGGGCGGGGAGCTGGGGGGGGGCAAGGGAAGAGAGGGGGGAATCCAATTAGGGAAGGGTGGGGCCTGCTTTGATGCAAAATAAGGCTTATTAGTTATATGGGGATCTTATTCCTTGTTTTTACGATCACGAGCCTACGAACCGCATGGTAAACATTATAATTAAATCATGTGCATTTGTAATTATCATATTATGCTCACAGAATCAGAATAAGGTACCGTATGTTATGCATCAAATGAGGAAAATTCATTGTCCTTTAAGCCCTTGTTTTAAAGCGACTACAGATTGCTAGGTGAGAATTTATGTTTTTTTTTGGAGTGTATAAGATTATCAGATGTATAGGAAAGGCAGGTATAAAAGTCTCAATGTGTGTCAAAAGAAAGAGGCTCTGGAGGAGAAACCTGGGGTAATTAGAAATTAAAGTTTGTTTAAAAATGAAAATGCCAATCTGTTGATTTAACAAGGGTAAATGTAACTTCCGAGATGAGTGGAAACCAGCCTGTCTGCTCATGACAGGATGGAGCCCCGGGAAGGGGAGTGATCTGGGCTTGTCAATGTGGGCCTTCCAGTCCCACAACGTGGTAGGTGTGAGCCCTGACTCGGTCCTGGGCCAGCGTGTGATCTGGAAATATTTCCTCACCTCTATACACCTCAGCTACTGTTCTCTGTTTTACATTTCTATAAAACGGAAGAAATAACACCTACCTTACAGGGTTAGTATGATGTCACTGCGTAAAGAGAACAACAGCACAATATTGAAAGGGTTTAGACGCTCAGTAAATGGAAGTTTTTATCATTACTTTTGTAATTCAAATAGATGATGACATCAGTCTCTGACAGCCTGATGGGCCCATCAGACTGACAAGGTCCTTTTTTCCTGAAACAGTGTTTGGATAGAAACTTAATGATGTTTAATGAGTTCATAAGTAGTGCATTCTACCTTTAAATTCTGGCACTCCTTTAATTAGTGCACTTGGTTTAATGTTTACTGTTGAAGGTTAAAGAATTGTGGAATGATTATAGCAACAGCTGGAGAAAAATTATGTTTTGCTTTGCTAGGAAGCCCCATACAATACTAGTATATTAGTACACCACCCAGATTCCTGGGGCCATTCTCAGCTCTTCACCCCTGCAAAGTGCGTCTTGCCATCATCCCAATATGATCAGAATCATGGACACATTTTAATGCTAACTAAACTTATAAGAGATTTATAAGTTCATCTGAATGTCATTGTGTTAATGTCTATGAGGGATGAGTATGGAAATATTTCCAAAAACTAGAATGTTCTAGTATTTTATCAGGGAAAATCTATGTACTTTGTGGGCTATGAGTAGATTAGAGAGAATGCCATTTGAGCAATGGGAAGTTGATTGTCAAGAGAAATGTTTCATGCTGCCCTCAGTGAGGCCTAAAGACGTAAATCTCCTTAAAATGAAGCAAGGGTTTTGTTGTGACCTTTCTAATCAACAAATAGTCATTACACCCCTCTGCATCAGAATCTATTGTCCCAACGCGGTAATAGCAAACTATCCCATGACTCGGTGGATTACCACAATAAGGACTGATTCAGCGCACACATCTTTGGATCAGCAATTTCGCCTGGACTAGCCAGGTGGTACTGATCTTAGCTGAGTTCACCTTCATGTCTGGCAGTTGGTTGTTGGTGAGCTGAGGTATTAAAGTTGACTGAACCACATGTTTCTCATCTCCAGCAGGACAGATGGAATATGTTCTCATGGTAGCGTTCCAGGGGAACACTGGTCCCAAAGCATGAGCCCACTTCAAACTCTGCTTATGGCATATTTGCAAAGCCACTGACCAAGGCAAACCATTTGGTCAAGCCCATAGTAATTGTGGAAGAGCATGAAAGTTACATATTAGGAACAATACATATAGGGAAGTATAGGAATGAGGGCCTTTCGACCCAAAATATCTTACACAACACCAAACAAAAACAAATCCAAACAATCCAATTAATGGACAGACTTGAATAGACACTTTTTCCAAAGAAGACATATAGATGGCCAGCAGACACAAGAAAAGATGCTCAACGTTATTAATCATCAGGGAAGTGCACATCAAAACCACAATAAGATACCATATCACACCTGTCAGAATGGCTCGTATCAAAAAGACAAGCAATAACAAGTGTTGGTGAAGATGTGGAGTAAAAGAAAACTTCACTATTGGTGGAAATGTAAACCAATGCAGTTACTATGCTTAAACAATAAGGAAGTTGCTTAAAAAATTAAAAACAGAAATATCATATGATCCAGTAATTCCACTACCAGGTATTTACCCAAAGAAAATGAGAACATAGAGACATATGCGCCCCTATGTTTATTGAAGCATTAGTTCCAATAGCTAAGATATGGAAACAACCCAAGCATCCATGGATAGATGAATGGATAAAGCTTTGGTTTATATTTAAGTGGAATATTACTCAGCCATTAAAAAAGAATGAGATGTTGCCATTTGTGACAACATGGGTGGACCTAGAAGGCATTATGTAAGTGAAATAAGAGAGACCAAGAAAGACAAATACCATATAATTTCACTTATATGTAGTATCTAAAAAAAAAAAAAACAGAACAAAAAACTCCAATAACAAATGAACACACAAAGCAGAAACAGACCTATAAGCATAGCGAACAAACTGGAAGAAGGGTTGGGGAAAATGGGCGAAGGACATTGGGAGGCACAGTCTTCTAGTTATGGAATAAAGTCACAGGGAGAAAAGTTACAGTATAGTTAATGGTATTGTAATAGCAAATGGTGACAGACGGTAGCATGTGAGCATGGTATATACCACAAATAAAATCAAAGTCAAATCACTATGTTGTATGCCTGAAATTAATGTAAAATTCTGTGTCAACTGTACTTCAATAAAAAAAAGAAGAATTGGGGCCATTAATGCAATCAATTGATTACACTCTCATCAGGGTCTGACTTTGCCGCACACCTATTATGACTCTGATGTCCATTCTTTTTTTTTTTTTTTCTGACGTTCATTCTTTCTCAGTTTCGCTGCTGACCTTTTCATGCTATCGACCGATGCTCTGTTTCCTTTAATGTAACATTTTTTTCTGATTAAAAATAATACAGGCTTATTATAAAAAATTTACAAAAATTAAAAACATCTCACCACCTGGAGATAATCACCATTGACTGTTTAACAAAAATCTTTCTAGATTAGCCTGCGGGGTTTTTTGTTTTGTTTTGTTTTGTTTTTTATCCTGTGTGGCTTTTTTTTTTTAATTAAATGTGGTATATGCTTTCTGTGAAAACTGAAAAGTATAGAATAGTACTATCCAGAAAATGACAGTGATCCATAATTCCAGCTCCAGGAAACTACCAATATTAGCATTTTACCACATTTCTGTCTGGTGTTTTCTGCTTTAAATAATACACACACACACACACACACACACACACACACAATTTGCAATATATTTGCATATATTGACATGTTGCACATGTACTTTGTACCGTTTTCTTAAAAATGTTACATCAATAGTGTTGTTGCACTTAAAATTTTTCAAAACATTGATTTTAATGATTATATTATTTATTTATTTATTTATTTTTAAGATTTTATTTATTTATTTGACAGAGAGAGACAGCCAGCGAGAGAGGGAACACAAGCAGGGGGAGTGGGAGAGGAAGAAGCAGGCTCATAGCGGAAGAGCCTGATGTGGGGCTCGATCCCACAACACCGGGATCACACCCTGAGCCGAAGGCAGACGCTTAACCGCTGTGCCACCCAGGCGCCCCGGATTATATTATTTAGATATACTATAATATTCTTAACAATTCCTCAACTATTACATATTATGTTGTAGCCCATCATTAATTCCACCTTTCAACCAATTTTTTGAAGCTCTTACCTAGTGCAAGGCTCTGTTTTTGGCAAGGAGAATGAAATGATGACTAGAACAGTAAGGATTTCTGTTTTAATGTGTTTTCTTAAGTAAGGCTGCAATTGATACTTTATGTGTACATCTTTGTTCACACTTCTAATTACTTTTGGGATAAATTCTTAAAAGCATTATTAGGTTAAGGGATATGAATATTTTTTACACTATTTATACATACAGCTCAATTGCATTCTTAAAGGACTATGCTAATTTATATATGGGAATGAGAGTGTTTTATCTACCTGGATCTTTACAAACAATGTATGCCTGATTTTTTAAAGTAACTTCTTGCTTGATATTTTTGATTAATAGTTCAACACATTTTCACATATTTATATCCCTCCTTTATTCTCTCTTATTAACTGTTTTAATGACTTCTCATTGATTGATACGGGCTTTCCTTTATCAAGGCTATAAAGCCTTCTCTGCCATACATGTTCCAAATGTTTTTCCCTTTATTATTTATCATTACAGTTCTGACATAAAAGAAGTTTAAACTTTTATCTCTATTGATTGCTTCCTTTGAGATATTTCTCATTAGTTTAAGCATGGAAATTTTGCCTTAACAAGGATTGGGCAATAATTCACTTATATTTTCTTCCATTTTTATTTCCTTTTTAGTAGGAGTCCTTAATTAATCTAGATTTTATTTTGATGTTTAGTTTTATAGGAAGATCTAAATTGATTTCTTCTCCCTCATAAACGTAGCCTATTTTCCCAGCACCATTTATTGAATAATTGACCCCTTTATCATGGATTTGTGCTGCTGCTTCTATCATACACTGACCATGAACACAGAGGCCAGGGTCAGCCTGCAGGCTCTGTTTATCGGTAGATTTTAGTTAGCACTTGTTGGATATTCAGGGGCAGTGCAGAATTGCTACATGTAGTCCACTTTTAGAAGAATCCGGGGTCACATATAGATGAAAAAAAAATTATGGCTTTGGGTTTTAAAAGATCAGGGCTTAGATCCTGGCTCTACAAACTACTGACTATATGAGCCTGAGAAGGCCATTCAACTTTTCTAAAACTTAGTCTGCTCATTTACAATGTAGTGACAAGAATACCCTCTTGACATGTTGTTCTATAAAGCGAGATAACACAATGTGCAAAACCTTTGTGAAATGTAACAGGAATTGCCAACGCTAATTTATAATTAGTATAGCCATTATCTGGGCTCTAGATTCATTACAAAGCCCTACTGAGTATGGTTGGTTTTGTGTTCATATAAATTCAGATAGAGAAAACTGAAAACAGAAAATGAAGCCAGCCAGAACCCTGCTCTATTATTTGAGAAAGAGGATTCTGAGGTCATTCTCTGAAGAGCATTTCCCGTTTTGTTCTATGTAACTGGAAATCAATGCTGTAAATACCAAGCAGGGTGGGTATTAATTAATGAGGTCATGTGTAAATGCCATTGGATATGGAAGAGAGACAGTAAAGCAATTAATGGGAACTCTACAGAAAGCGACTTAAGTAGGAGCACAGGAAGACTCCAAACACATAAACGCAGCCTTGAGAAAATATTTCACCAGGAAGAAAGAAGGGCATCCTTTGAAAGACATGACTTCCCTTCCAAGCCTGTGAACCCAGCGTTGGTTAGATACACAATGACAGATGCCAAAATACAAATTTGCAACCAAAGCAAATACCCAAAAACTTACACTAGAGTTAATAAGCTTGGAGAATCAAGGAGAAACAAGGTTTATTTACATTTCCCTGTGGATCTAGTTTGAGGAAAAGGTGTCTAGCAGTGTCCAGAAGTTCTTGAAAGTCCAACCTTAAGAAAAAATCCTCCATGACCTGCTTGATGGAGACACCACTGCTTGCACAATTTCCCAGGGTTCCCTCAACATTTGCTGAAGATTTAGCTTATGGATAAAGTCAAAAGGAACAATCACATCCGCATGCTCAAGCTTGCATCTGTTTAATGGTCAATAAGAAAACTAATATTCACTCAACACAGCAGGCTTGTAATAAACGTTCAGTCCGTGAGTGTTGAATTGAATAACTTATTCAGTCTCTCGATTCATTTATATGATTACTTATGGAGACTTCACTCATGGGACGACTCTTCTAGGCATGATAAGGATCAGACTTACATTTTTACCCCAAGGATCTAAAGCTTAGTAAAGGAGATGATATATACACCCAGAAGCACAATAAAAGATACAGTTATAGATAACATAACATGATATAGACAGGGTATTACAGGAATTCAGTGGAAGGAAAAATAGACGGGTATGGGGAAAGCATGGAAAACTTTTTGGGGGAATATACTTATGAAATTAGAGCGGGAGGCATTTGTGACAGGAAATATAAGCAGTGTTTCAGTGGCACAAAGGTGAAGAGGATATAAACAAGAAATTTAACAGATTAAATAAAATGTTAGTTTGTAACAGACCGATGAGTATCATGAATATCAAGTATGGAGTTCTGCTGGGAGTTGAACCCCCCGTAGGAGAAATTCCCACAGTCTGGAAACAGTAGACATCAAGTAGATTCTGATCCATCTCTCCCATAGGTAGGATGCTCTTTGAGTGTGGATACTGTGTCTTGTGTCCTTGTTCCTAGCACTGTGCTTTGTAAAGTGTGGAGGTTCCATAAAGGGAGTGTTGTGCGGAATTTAACTAGCAACCCAGAAAAAGCAAATAACCGATACAGAATGTGTATGCAATGCGCACGTCCCAGCAAGGAAGAGTGTGGAAGAGTGGAGAGAGTACTGGACTAGGACCCTAGATTTGCCATTTTCTAACTGGGTGAACTCTGCTAAGTCAAATAACCTCTTTAGGGTCTCAATAATCTGCTCTATGAAACAAGGGGGGGTGGAATAACCCTCCCTTCCTGTGATGATAGAACAGGACTTATGTGATCAGTACTTATTGCCACAAATTCATAGGAGTTCAATTATACACAACAAACTTCCTGTTTCCAGAGGAGGCGTATTGTCACTGGAAGGCCTTACATATACAAGAGCCCACCAGGAGAGAGATAAGGCCCTATTTCCCCACAAAGGCATTTCCTCTGCAGATCGGGTCAATGTCCAACTTCAGCTGCAGAGTCAGCATCAGGGATGGAAGGGTTTATTCCACTGACTCAATCCTGATCCCACCAGTGAATCTTCGCACTCCTTTAATAGCATCCATTCACCATATAGTCTTCCAAGTGCTTTCTATTCCAAGCCCAAATATAACTGGTGAAAAATAGGTAATGATACTCTCTGTTTCTTTCTTGACCCCTTCTTTTTTTGCCTCAAATTATGCTTTGAGCCTTTATCAAATGATGTGGGATTGTACCTTGTACTATGTTAAAATTGAGTATTGATCACAGGAAGAGCTAATATTTATAAGATCTTTTCTTACAGCTTATATTCTTTTACTGTTGTATCTACTGTGTGCAGCCAGCTAAGCACGTGGGGCTCATCTTGTCTGCTCAAGTTCATTACTGACCTATACTAGAATAGAGAAATTCAGGGTTTCCAAAATGTATGTAGCTGAGATTCTAAAATATAAGTAAGTTAAAAGTACAGTTGGACCAGCGGCTCTTCATAGTTTAATAGAAGGCTGGATATCGACCTGGATTTCAACCCTGATCCTTTCTTGGCCTCCTGGGTGACCTTGGGCAAATCAAGCAGCCGCCCTAGACCTCAGTTTCCTCATTTGCAGGAAAGGAGAATACAAACGTCCATCCACCTAACACATCACCGATTGATTAAGCAAAGTGTGGGCAAAAGTGTTTCACCATCTGTAAAGCACCAGATATAGACGAAATTACAAAGGGCGATACCACCAAACCTTCCCAGACACCCTTTGTTTTCACTTCCCTTCAATTGCTTTTTCCCCAGTTTCAGTGAGATAAAACTGACATACAACATGACATAAATCTAAGGTACACAACATAAAGCTTCGATATATGTATATATTATAAAACGGTTACCACAGTAAGTTTAATTAACAGCCATCACCTCACATAGTTACACTTTTCTTTCTTCCCTGTGATGAGAACTTTCAGGTTTACTCCCTTAGCAGCTATGATCCAAAAATGCCACTCCTGGGTATTTATCTGAAGGAAATGAAATCACTATCCTGACGAGACAGCTGCACCTCCATGTTCATCGTAACATTATTTACCGTAGCCCAGACTTGAGGACAACCTAAGTGCCCATAAACAAATGAATAGATAAAGAATCTAAAGAAAAGGAAACTCATATGAACAGAAATCAGACTGGCATTGCCAGAGGGGAGGGGGTGCAGCTGGGGATGGGGAATGGGGTAAATGGGATCAACACGTACAAACTTCCAGTTATAAGATCAATAAATTCTGGAGATATAATGTACAACACGATGTCTATAGTTAACGATACTATATTGTGTATTAGAAAGTTCCTTCAATTATTTCTGCTCTTTGAGGTTAGACGTTTTCTGTCTAGGCCACCTTACAGCCATTTTCCTGTCCTGGGCTAAACCCACATCTTTAGACTTGGTTTTAGAATATGGAAAATAAAGTGCTATTTTGGGGTTGGGCAGGGAGTAAATTAAAGGATAGCTCTTTGGCTTTTGGCCCAAACAGGTCTAAGTATAGGCAGCTTTCTTGCCAGTTTAATAGTGTTCTCCTTGTCCTTCCTCCCCCACGTGCCAGCCTTGGACATACGTTCTGCTAAGTGTGTGTATATTCCTAGGCCTTTGTGTATCTGGGTCGGTGCACAAGGGTCTTTCTGCCCCACTTGTGCTTCCTTGTGTCTATCCACACTGTTTTCAACATTTCCTCTCCGTTTACCACCTCGTTGACTGCTCCCTGAGACCTGACCATCATTGCCTTACCATCATACAAAATGCTTACTAATATTAATATCAGTAACTACAATTAACACGGATTCAGTGCACTCCACAAGGCTGGGTTCTATAATTTATTACATTAATAATTTTTTTAGGTAATAATCACTTAGCGCTTATTAGGTATCCGGTACTATGATCACTCTTGTTTCATTTATTATTAACAACAACTTTGACAATTCGGTATTATTAGCTCCATTTGATAGATGAGAAACTTGAAACACAGTGACATTATTGGACTTGTTCAGTATCACAAAATGCTCCCCAATAAAACTAGAATTTGAATCCCCATCTGATTCCCAAGCCTTTCTATGGCATAGGGTGTTAGGCAAATGCTGTGTGGGTTTGAGAAGACGCATGAGTTCCCCCCCACAATATACTGGCTGGGTCAGTCACCCGTACATTCGTAATTACCTTTGAGGGGCAATCGCAGCGCTGTTTGGGACCAAAAGGGATACACCAGGAAATGGACAGACTGCTAACGATCCTCTGATAAAGGCAGAGAGAAGAAATTTAGAAGCTCAGGACAAAGCAATCCTGGCAGGAAATAGAGTCAAGGCCCATTGGGCTTCTCCATACCCCTGCCGACAGTTCAGCCGCAGCTTACCAGGGCCCGTGGCTTCTGGAAGGGGAGGAGACACACACAGCTCACGCTTCAGAGCCAAGCATTGGGCAGTGCTCAGGAATTAACCAGCTGTGGCGTCAAGGGCTCCCCTTAATCAGGTCCCATTTCGGCTGATTAGTACCCTAATGGGGGCCAGCTGTTTCCCTGATAAGTCAGGCAGGGCTCTGCCTAGATCCCACGCACCACAGACACCACGGCCAGCCAGGGAAGCCCCACCTTCACAGCCACCGAAAACACAGGGGTAGCCTGGAGCACGGGGGTCTCCTCACCTCCTTCTTGCAGGGGTGAAAGGGAGAGCTCAGTAGCAGACTCACGTTTTTCAGATTTCCATGCTTTTCGGCTCTCCAGCATCCTTACCTTCACATCCTTACACCGTCTGTGATCGTCAGACTGCCTGGTTAAAGGGAGACATGATTAGGGAGGTGGGAGCAGCACAATAAACAGATCAACTCCGCAATAAATAACAGCTATAAAACAAGTGCCCTTAGTCGACGAGGCCAAGGGCGAAACTCTTAGCATCTAAGTTTGCTGGGTATCTGGGGTAGCTCATTTTGGCCGTAAACCTACGGGGCAGCTGTAGGACACAACCTTGCCTCCGTCGAGATAACTTCCATCTGCTAATTCTCTGGGGATAAATGAAAGAGCCCTCAGATTATAAGCTTTTTGGAAACTGACTATCTGGCAGGCCGAGGTCAATCAGGGCAATGGGACCCATCAAAGCGGTCTGCATGCTATGTTTATCCCTCTCATCCTGCACAAAATACTGCCATCAAATTAATATGGCAAACTGGTAACGGTAAATGATGATGCCTGGCTTTTCCTCCCACATAATACACCATTTATTTCTCTTAATTAGAATTAGGCATTTGCTGAAATCTTTGCTTTCCAAATTTTTATGGATATGTAATGGACTTATATACGGCAAACAGAGCTAAAATGTATAGATTGCTTATCAAATTAATGAAATGCAGACGTGACATTATGCTAACATGTATGATCAATGACTCAGAGGTGCACTTACTTACAAAGTGAATCAACCATAAATGCCTTTTCTGGAAAGAAAAAAAATATATATGTATATATATTGAGAGAGAGAATTGAAACCCTGAATATATTGATTTTTATGGAATTAATGTTTTCATTTCTATAGAATCAAGATGTTCAGTTTGACATATTCCAAAAAGAAATTAGAAAATAGTGCCTTTGGTCTCAAGTAGCTTTCTTCTTTGCCATATGCTCTGCGTGTGTTAGAGGGAATGACAGATAGAACATGATATCGTGGGACAGCTAAAGCACCCCTCAAAAGGTTTATGAAATAATATTAATTAAAAAAAATGGGAAAGCAAAAGTGACACGGGGACTATAATTGTAAATATGTGAAATATGTGTATGCATGCACTGCTTCAAATAGCTGCTTGCAGATGATGGGATTAGGAGATTGTGGCTCTGAAGAGTAACTTGTTTTTATGCTTTTCATTTAGTAAAGTACAAAGACCTTTCACAGTTGTTCTCTTTGATCTCTGTCCAAACTACACAGTGATTCCAAAGCCCATTCCCTTAACCTCTGTTCTGCTCTCCACTCTTCTCCCTCTGTTGGTCCCAAACCTTGGAGCTTCCCCCAGTGAAATCAGAACTGGCCCCTAGAAGGGGACAGGGAGAGACAGAGGAAGGAGCCAGGCCGCTCCAGGTTCATGGCAGGTAGGCTTGTTTTAATTTTATTGATTTGCTTGTGGGAGAGAGAGCACACCCACACGAGTGGGAAGGGCAGAGGAAGAGAGAGAATCTCAAGCGGACTCCACTGAGCGGGGAGCCCCACACAGGTCTCGATCTTACAATGCTGAGATGATAACCCAAGCTGAACCGCTTAACCTACTGAGCCACCCAGGCGCCCCTGGCTGGCAGGTTTAATAAGCAAGGGAACTTACCTTGGAGGCTCCCCTCGGTCCCTTGCTCCACACCCGCCTTCCAGAATCTTGAAAGTTTATATAGAGGCCTTACTGAGTTCAGCCACATATTGGGCCCAGGTCGTTTCAAGAAGGCCTTGCTCTTTCAAGGCTGCATCGGTGAAAAAGCTCTGGCTGTGGGAACGTTGGGTGGGACGAACATTCCAAGGACTGATCAGGGAGGAGTAACGAGCTTCCCGTTCCCCAGGTCAGGCTTGTGGGTCAACCCGCGGTCACGTCCTCTCTGCGGCCTCCCCCTAGAGCCTGAGATTGGAGGGTTCTGGGTGAGAGGGGTGGGCGTGACCAGCGTGGTAGCAACAAAGCAGAACGAGAAAGGGGTTGGATATGGAGGGGGTCAAAGAAAATCGTGCCCCCTCCCTGATTCTGTGGCAGACTGGCTGGAAGATATTGGGCGGTTATTTATCTCTGACCCATGTCTTCATCTCATACTGGGAGTAGAACTTTGTCCCCCCGTAGCTGGGGATTAAAGGATATCACACAGGTGCAGTGCTCAACCTGGTGCTCGGCACAGGGTAAGCCCTTGATGAATTTTAGTGCCTTTCTGCCCCTCTCCTTAGCTTCGATCTAAGCCATCCTCCTCACTCTGCCGGTCCAACCATAAATAAATCACACCACTAGCCATGAAGCGTTAGAACTGCAAGGAGCCTGAGATGGCATCTATAAAGTCCTTCCCTCTTATTTTAAGAAAGGAAACAGAACCAGAAATGTCAAGGGCACACAGAGAGGATGTGGCACCTCCCAGGAGCCTGGAATTATGAGAAAAATCACCCTCAGGTCCTTTCTGAGAAGACTGGCTGGTAATGACTGCTGACAACATAACACCCTTCCATCAACGTATCAATGAGCCAGGGACGCACCAGGCATCAAGAAAAGGGCAGGGCTCACTCTTTTCTCATCTCTTCTCTCCTCCCAACCCACCAGCTAGAAGGGCAACTACTTAGTTGATGTTTAATGAGGCCCACGTTACCAAAGCAAAAGTGAGTTAAATCCTCACTGCTGTATGGTAAACCTAGACCCCTCTCTTCCTGTGAGTCACACTCAAGGGGAAAAAAGAAAAAAAAAGAAAAAACAACCCAGCACAGCAGGGGAGTTTTAAAAAAGGTGGAGGGGCACCTGGGTGGCTCAGTCAGTTAAGCCTCTGCCTTTGGTTCAGGTCATGATCCCAGGGTCCTGGGATCAAGCCCCACTTTGGACTCCCTGCTCAGCGGGGAGCTTGCCTCTCCCTCTCCCTCTGCCTGCCACTCCCCCTACTTGTGTTCTCTCTCTCTCTGTCAAATAAATAAATAAAATCTTTTTTAAAAAGAGGGTGGCAACAATAGCTAAATCGTGGAAGGAGCCGAGATGCCCTTCAACAGATGACTGGATTAAGAAGTTGTGGCCCGTATATACAATGGAATATTACTCAGCTATCAGAAAGAACGAGTTCTCAACATTTGCTGCAACATGGACGGCACTGGAGGAGATTATGCTAAGTGAAATAAGTCAAGCAGAGAAAGACAACTATCATATGATTTCTCTCATCTATGGAACATAAGAACTAGGATGATCGGTAGGGGAAGAAAGGGATAAAGAAAGGGGGGGTAATCAGAAGGGGGAATGAAACATGAGAGACTATGGATTATGAGAAACAAACTGAGGGCTTCAGAGGGGAGGGGGGCGGGGGAATGGGATAGACTGGTGATGGGTAGTAAGGACGGCACGTGTTGCATGGTGCACTGGGTGTTATACGCAACTAATGAATCATCGAACTTTGCATCAGAAACCGGGGATGTACTGTATGGTGACTAACATAATATAATAAAAAATCATTATAAAATAAAAAAAAAAAGATTAAACTCAAAAAAAAAAGAGGGTGGCAAGATTGTCTTCTTTGCACCCTCTGAACTGATGGGAAGACTGCATAGATGTAATATGTGCACACAGAGAATACATGTGTGTTGGGACGTCTGGGTGGCTCAGTCGGTCAAGCATCTACCTTCGGTTCTGGGATCGAGTCCTGCATTGGAGTCCTTGCTCAGTGGGGAGCCTGCTTCTCCCTCTGCCTGCTGCTCCCCGTTTGTGCTCTCTCTCTGGCAAATAAATAAATAAAAATCTTAAGAAAAAAAAAAACAAAAAACATGTGTGCTTACTCAGTTACTAGGCCAGGCAGCAGTGCCCCTTTCAAAAGGACAACATTGCAGAAGCTGGTTAGCTGCAGATAATGTAAAGACACTGTTTCTGCAAGGTTAAGCCAAGGACAAGGACCGATTAAGGCAAGGAGAGGAGGGTCCTGCTGCAAAAGCCTTCAGCCTTGCAAGACAAAATCTGCACTTTCCCCTCCAGTGCAGTGGGACTGGCTCGTCCCTTCTTTCCCAAACCGGGAGGGCACTCTGGAAATATACAAACCCACTTAGCTAACCACTTTGACCACATATTCTTGAGAAAAAGAAAGATTCTTCCAGACCACACTATCCTTTACATCTTCCTTTCCCACACTTGAAGAGTCTCCAATTTCTTAAATTGCTTTCAGTAATTTGTGTGGTTTTCATCCTAGCCTCTCTGGAGATATGTTGCCAGACAATAGCACTTGGCAACTCTGTTGCCTTCTTCGTTCACAGGGTTACATGATTTTTGTTTCTTACCTCCACTTCTTCCTAAATGGTGTCATTGGAGCCTGGCAGAAGCCTGAAGTGATTCGCTGGGTTTCCTTAGGTAGTAAATGCCTCTTCAGAGGCACAGAGTGATACCAGAGTTACTGCATCCCCAAATTGAATTTTATTAATGTTTGAAATATAATCTTAGGAGAAAAAAGCAGAATGCAAAGTAGTATGTAAACTACCTTTGATAAGATGTGTCTGTGTGTAGATAGATACCGGAAAATTATAGGTACAAGTAAGAATAATTGTTTTGGGGTGGTGGGATTAAAGTTGGGTTTTCTTTTCCCATGTGTTACTGTTCAGTAATAGTTTAAAGAAAATGTCCAAAACACTTTTTAGGATTGGCTGTCCCTAGGTTAACTCAACCCATGATATGAGTAGAATCATTGACAAATGGCTAGACCAGAAATATAAATGTAATATGATCTTTTTTCCTGATTAAGCGAATTTCTATCCAAAGTCATCAGAGGAAGAACAGAAAAAGCGGGAACTAACTTTTAAGTCACATAAATCTGGCTGAATCTGCCAATAATTATGAGTCATTCAAAAGTAGAGATTCTCTGAGGCTTAGTTCCAACTGGAAGCTACACTAATTACCATTGGTTACCTTGGATAGAGGCTTGACATTTAAGCATATCCAACTTTGAAAAAGATGGAAACTGGATCGGTGAATATTTGCTACAAAGTGCAGAATTAACCGGATAATGCAGTTGTATTCAGAACTGGTTTTAAACTAAAACCAACTTTCTTTTTTTTTTTTTATAATGATTTTTTATTATATTATGTTAGTCACCATACAGTACATCCCCGGTTTCCGATGCAAGGCTCGGTGATTCATTAGTTGTGTATAACACCCAGTGCACCATGCAATACGTGCCCTCCTTACTACCCATCACCAGCCTATCCCATTCCCCCACCCCCCTCCCCTCTGAAGCCCTCAGTTTGTAAAACCAACTTTCTTCTCTTCTTTCATGCTTCCTTCTTTTCAGGATCAATTTCTTTTTTATTAACAGGTTTAAGGGCCCAGAGTCTCTCTTATTTTGCTAGGGGAGAACAGACTTGCCTTGCTTGTTATACTTGACCCTCCTAGATCTGGGCATTGTTTCTGATCGTCCTATAACCCCAGAGAACGATCCGTGCTTAACAGAAAATCTTTAACCATGGCTAATCACAAGGTAGATGGCTGGTGAATAATTTAAAGATGCACTCACTTGAATTGCTCCTCTTACCACTTTAAGCTGAACATATACTCCTCTTAGCAATTAAAACAGAACATTTAGGCTACCATTAGTATTGCCTTTCAACCAAAAATGGCATGGTCTAGTGAACTTCCTTTGTAGAAAAGACAATATAGCCTGTTTCTGTAAGTGATATTTGTACCACCTACCACTTCTTTTTTTTTTTTTTTTTAAGATTTTATTTATTTATTTGACAGAGACAGCCAGCAAGAGAGGGAACACAAGCAGGGGGAGTGGGAGAGGAAGAAGCAGGCTCATAGCAGAAGAGCCTGATGTGGGGCTCCATCCCATAACGCCGAGATCACGCCCTGAGCCGAAGGCGCCCCCCACCTACCACTTCTTAAACCCGGCTAAAAAAACCAGTCATGTGGGTAGTTTCCCAGCATTAAACTCTAAATTTCTACTGCTTTTCTTTTTAGTGATGAGGCTTTGGGGTGGAGGCCTAATCCTTTCTTGAACTTGAGAAAAGAGATACTCCAGGAGCAATGCCTTTCTTTTCCTCTCTAACTTCTCCTACCTCTCTAGAATACCCTTTGGTCAAAATTTGTATCGTTAGATTTTAAAAAAGAAGTCTTTTATTGCTTATATGCAATAACAACACAGATGTAAAACTCAGATCTTAATAATTTACTAATTACAATTTTTTTTTAAATTTACTAATGCTTTTAGCAAACATCTATTTTGAGCATTGCTAACACTGGGGAAACATGTGACCTCAAGAAGTTCAAAGCCAAAGAGGGACATACAAAAATATTCCAAACCTTTTAACCAGCATTGTCCAATAGAACTTCCCAGAATGGTGAAAACGCTTTACATTTCTGATCCAGTATAATAACTTCTAGCACGCATGCTATTTAACATTTAAAATGTGGCTCCAGTAAGAACCTAAAATTGTATTTAATTATTGTAAATTTATTTTTTTCAGATTTATTGAGATATAATTGACAAACAAAATTGTAAGTTATTTAAAGTGCACAGTGTGGTAATTTGTATATGTATACATTGTAAAAGGATTTTCCCCGCTGAGTTAATTAATGCATCCATTGCACTTGTACTTACCTTTCTGTGTGTGTGCAAGGATATTGAGGTCCTACTCTCTTAGCAAGTTTCAATTAGACGATATTATCAACAATTATACAGTATTATCAGTATTACCGACTATAGAACCCTATTTTACTTTGGATCCTCACATCTTATTCATTTTGCAGCTGAAAGTTTGTACCCTTTTACCAACCTCTCCCTATTGCCTCAACTACACAGCCCCTAACAATCATTTTTCAATCACTTTTCTGGAAAAAAAAAAAAAGAAAAAATATACATATAGTTATTCTGTATCTAGTCATCTGTTGACTGACACTTAAGTTGTTTCCAAACTTTAACCATAGTGAATATTGCTTCACTGGATATGGAAATGCAGATATCTCTTTGAGATCATGATTTCATTTGCTTTGGATATACACTCAGCAGTGGGACTGCTGAATCATATGATTGTGTTTTTAACTTCTCGAGGAACCTCCATGCTGTTTTCCATCATTTAGTTTATATTATGAATTTAGGTAGCCACGTGTGGCTAGTGGCTGTCATTCTCATGGTGTCTGATGAGTCCAGGAGGGTCAAATGTGCCAGATGGGATGAAAGCGCTTAGGCAGCGTCCGACTGGGACAGTAAGAGATGATTTCCTGAAGAAGCTGAAGCTTGACCTGAGTGCTTAAGGCTAAGAAAGAGTTAACAGGGTAGAGATCGAAGGCCAGGAAAAATACTTTGGGTGGATGAAACAGTAAATGTAAAGGCAATGGAGTGTGGGAGAACATGGTATGCTCTAGCAACCGCTAACCGTTCACGGTAGCCACAGCTCAGGGGCTTGTGGAATTTACTGCAAGGACAAGGCAGTGGAAAGAGGCTGATAATGAAGGGCCTTGTGCTATGGCTTAAGAAATAGTATCACCATCAGATATATCACCATAAGATTTGCTTATGAGAAAGCTCACCCCAGCAGTACTGTGGAGAATGGATTCAATAGGGAAGGCACAGAATCAGGGAAAACAACTAAAGGCTAGTGACCTTACCCCGGAGGGAGATGTCAGAAGCCTGAATGAAGGTGATATTAAACGTGGCGATTGTAGCAATGCCCATAATCTTCCAGCATCTTTCCAAAGCAAGTGCTATCCAAATGACAGTAACTGGAACCTTCGTAGTCCACTTCAAAGAGGAGATAGGTGCATTCCTTGGGATGGGAGTGGACAGAGTCAGAGATGGGGGAAAACATCTAAATATGCCTTTTACTATATGGTGGAGGCTTATATAGATTCTAATCATTAATATTGATTTCTAGCTCAATAGCATATAATATCCAGCTTCACTATTGAAAACTTTATTTTGAGGAAATTAAAAAAAGGCTTTGGATTCATGGAATTTTCTTACTTAACCTACATATGATAAGGGATCAACCTACTCCAAGCATCTTCCGAGTGTCAGCCCAAATATCACTTCTTTAAGGAGGTCTTCTCCCACCATCAGCCACCATTAGGTCCTTCTATTAAATACTCTCGTAGCAACCAGTCCCAACATGGGTAACTCGGTCATGTCTGCAATTACAGAAGCTTTCAGAGCCTGGGGTCTCCAGCCTGCACAGCACTGCAGTCCCAGCACGCAGGCCAGGGGCTCATGCTAGGTAAGCAGGCCTCGCAGATGAAGTCAGCCTGCTAACATACAGAGAAATACAGCTTCGACCCGAATTATTCTGTTCTGATTCAATTTCTACTCTAGAAAGAAGGATCTATCATTGTACATTTGAAGGGTCTCTAGCATGCCTTGTTTTCATTTTTTTATAATAACATTTTTTTATTATATTATGTTAGTCACCATACAGGACATCCCTGGTTTTTGATGTAAAGTTCCATGATTCATTAGTTGCGTATAACACCCAGTGCACCATGCAATACGTGCCCTCCTTACTACCCATCACCAGCTATGCCTTGTTTTCAATACCGCCTAGTGTCCACCTTTGCATCACAATGACTGAAACTTGACTCCACAGTTTTCCAAAAAGACACTCAGGCTTCAAAATCCGGAGAGCCAAACTCTTCCCTTCAATGTATCTGGAATAGAGGTAAATTTTTTTTTTTTAATTAACAACAACAACAACAACAACAAATTGCAGACACCCTGCATTTAGCCCTGTGACTATTGTTCATGGACTTGCAAATAGTCTTTTCTTATTTTTATTTTGTGTTAAAAATCACAGCCGGGAATGGCAGTAACATAGCTACAGGCTTCTCATGTCGTGCTACATTAAGTGGACTGCAGGGACATGAGTTGATACACTTACTGTTCCAGCAAAGTGTAGAGATGAATCAAAAACTTCAATAAAAGAAAGCCCAGCTCTACCTTCCCCATTTGCCTTTCAGGCTGTAAAGGATTTAAGTCCAGGAAAAGAACATATTTTGGGGGGATTTTTTTTCTTTGAAAGAATAATAACAAGTGTGATGCTTTCAGCAGTGACTCCAGAAGGATCTTCTCTTTTGCAGGAAAACCTCACCTGCTGGCAAGACCCAAAGATATGACGGAGCATCTGGGACCAGCACCGTGGGATCAATCATGCTCAGAGTATTCGGTACTGAGCAGCCAATGGCTTTTCTCCATGTGGAACCATGATTTGGTTAAAAAGATGGAAGTGATCTCTGCAAGAGCACAGGTCTAGGTTCTGAAAAAAACACCTGTCCCACGCCAAGCCCCTGCATTCAGGTATGTGAATTCAAAATGGCTAATAGCCCAACTCCTAGGACTCCTCACAGGAAGCCATGCTTGCCTCTACAATAAAGACAGCTGGCTCATTTTAATTTTCATGGATCATTCCTCTTCAACTTTAGAAGACTGAGATATAAATTTCTTGAGACTTGTTATGTCTATTATAAAGTACTGAGTATAAACGTGGAATGAAAAGATATGAGGTCAAGTGCAGATTCCACATTCTTTCTCAATGCCTGCCACCCAAGCAATCGAGTTTTAAATTTATTTAGAGCTGGTACTGAGAGGGATCGACAGGTCATGGTGGTAATAAGCCAAAAAGAAGGCAATAACACAGCACAGTCTGCTGAGTTCAACTTCTGTGGACAGTGGGAATGTGAAGCTGGAAATGGAGTAAGATCCTAACTCAGTTCAACAGGTCCAAATGTAATGGGCAGATGGTCAGGAGTCAGCCAGTGACAAACTAAACAATTAATAGTGTGTGAATGTAGAATGTATGCATGTTGTTGGAAAACTAGGCAATCTAGATATTTGTGAATATTTACTAGACTACCACTAGTTATTATTCTAAACAGCCTAGGAATTTTTAATGATGCATGACTAATACTGATTTTCTCTTCCAAAGAATATAAGCCCCATGAGAGCCGTTCTTTTTGTTTGTTTTGTTCACCGCTCTGTCTGTGGTGCCTAGAGGAGGGCCTGAAATATAGTAGGTCGTCAAAAGCATTTGTTGCATGAATGAACAAAAAAATAAATAAGAGGACGTGACTTGCAATGTATTTGTACAATCGTTTGTAACACCTGTATTTTTAAAATCAGTTTTCTAACAGGTTTAACAGTAATCCACCAAACACCAAACTTTCAACTACATTTTTTTTTTTGGCTTCCTAGGCCTTCCTCCCTATATCAAGATTAGAGTAAAAAGCTTGAAATTCAATAGGATGAATGCTCCTAATCAGATATTTCATTCATATGCCGTATCTGGCACTTCCGTTTTCTTTGAAGAGAAGTCTAATGTTTTCCAAGCCCTGCAGAGTGGGTCCATTCTAATCAACTCAGTCAATATTCATAACTAAACATTTTGCTTGAGTACACACACACACACACACACACACACACACACACACGCACAAACAGTGCAGAAACTAAGTTAGCAATTGCAAGCCCTATTAATTCTTGCTTGCAAAGCTACTGTGGAGGCAAGTTTAGTGCACAAATCCAGGCATGCCTATCGATTTGTTCCCAGCAGACAGAGCATGCCACCTCTCCTCCCCAATGACTGATTCACACTTCGTAAGATTATAGATGGCAAGGTGAGGCATCCAAGGGAGACATGTTTCCAGGCGTCTTGGAATGTAATGCTTCTACGAGATCTCTCTTTACCAGAAGATTTTAGAACACTTTCTAAACTTAACGGCTACATTACAAGGATGGGTAATAAGAAGAATGAAGACTTATAAGGCAATATATTAGTTAAAAAATTATTTTTTTTTCCTAGAAAAAAGACCCAACATGCAATCACTATAATCACTTCACATGGATTAAGAGGAATGGTGAACAAGAAATCAGAGAAGAAAAAAATCTATCAGTTTCACCTCAATTCTTATTATTCTTGATATGAATCGCAGCCCTTTACAGGTTGACCTATCACAGGGAAATG
This sequence comes from Ursus arctos, assembly GCF_023065955.2. Classification (NCBI taxonomy): domain Eukaryota; kingdom Metazoa; phylum Chordata; class Mammalia; order Carnivora; family Ursidae; genus Ursus; species Ursus arctos. The sequence goes on along the minus strand of NW_026622897.1, from coordinate 22,083,139 downwards.
GAGACGATAGCTTCTTTCCAGTCATTTCCATTCTGTCCTCCTAACTAAGGAGAAAGGTAGTCAAATACCAGGTTGAACTGGATCTTGCAAGGCTTTCTCCTGAAGGAGCATGTTAAAAAAAAAAATGTAGAAAAAAAGAGAAACAAGACAAAGAAATCATCCCTTAATGAAAATCTGCAGTGAACATCAATAATGTGGTCTGTCCCTTCCTTCACCCACTCATTTCAGTAAGTTATTAACTTCACACCTACCGGGTCATCCAAATGGGAATGTGATTAAGTACTTGAAATCATTTTACTTTTTTAAAAAATGGATATTAAACCCCAGAAATTTATTTTAAAACAGATCTACATTGGCAAATTAAAACACACAGAACTTAGTAAATGTGAAAAGGTCTGTACGATATTCAGGGTTATAAATAAGTCTGTTAAACTCACAGGGTTTTGAATCTTAAATTTTGCATGTTTTGACATAAGTATATTCCAATTCGTAACTCATCATAACAATGAGGGGAATTGTTTTGCATCTGAGATGTAGAAAGACAAATACAAACTGATACAAAATATTACAATGTATCAGGAGCATGAATAATGTAATTATCAAAGGCCTCAATAAAACAGCATATGATTCATTTTGTCAATATGATAAATGCAAGTAGCTGAGGCTTTAAATATAATGTGTTTGTATACACATATTGTGTCAGTGATGTTAATTAACACCCATATCAGGTTAGCCTAAGAAAATGTTACTGTGAGCCCCAAAGCTTCAACTTTACCAATTTTAGAATTTAAAAATATGTGTTTTTTAATATATTGCCACCATCTTTTTTCTTATGTTTGTATTAATCATTTCCCATTTCAAATTACAGAATTACCTCAAGCTGTTTGGTTGGGGAAATGAAATTGCTATTATTCTGATTGTCATTGATAACAAATAAGACTGCACATGAAACCTCTCCTTTCAAATTAGGATACTTGGTTTCTAGGACCCGCTCTACCACCAGTTAGAGTTGTTACCTTGGGGCGGTAATTTAACCTCTGCAAATGTCTTCATCTCCAAAGCGAAGGAATCAGTATAGCCAAACTCTGAAGCCTCTGCCAGACTGAACATTCCAAGTATCTATGATCTATGGTTCTTACTAGTTAGTCTAATTTTAAAAGGTAATGTCAATGTTTGATCTGCTTTCTTCTCTACTATTGGAATTACTGTTGATCATTCAGTAATACTCCCTGTCCAAAGCCTCTGGGGGTATTTGTAAAATGGAATCTGTCTCAGAGATACAAATGCTCTGAGAAAACAAAATGGACAGAAGTTTCTATAATAATAAATAATTCATCCTATTCTCTGATCAAAGCATTGAAATGCATTCCCCTTGATCTCGGGAGAGTCGAGGTTAGGGCCTTACACACGGGCTTGGGGTGTGCTCTAACCCCACAACATTCAGCAGTTAGTCCTCATAGAACATTCTAGATTCCAGGTTGCTTCTCCCCAGACAGCAAGAAAGCTCGACTCTATTAAGGAATGGCCTGGGGAGAGGAAATGATGCATGTCTGAACGGGTCAGAAATGTGCCTGGTACTGACCTCCTTTTTTGGTCTGCTGACCAGCTCTGTCTCCATTTTCCCTGATACCAAAATAAGCAGGAGTCCTGCTTGCGCTGGCTACTGGAGTAGGGAGGATTTGGCTTGGAGAGATTTTGGCTCTTCTACTTTTACAGCTCTTCTCAGCTTGATTGGCAAAGCTCTGGATAGCAACACCACCCACTTCTTTCTCTTTTTGCCTCCTGTTCCTATCAACCCTCTTTCAGTTTTCCTTGCTGAGAGATACAGAGGTGAATCTGACTCCACGGCCAGCAATTCTGAAGACAGATGCAAACGGAGGACCCAGGTGTGTTTGACATCCTCCAGGACGCTCAAGCGGTGTAGCCCACAATGATCAGAAGTCCCTCTTTAACAAGCAACAGCCCACCCCCTTCACTTCCGCTCATAAAGGGATCACGGTGATTCAGCTTCTAATTGTTTTAAATGTTTATGCAGAGGACCCATGAGGAGATTCAGCTGAATGTTTAATTGATCATTATAGAGTGATTAAGCTTGACATTTCCAAGGAATTAGGTGAAAAACCTACCGGACTCTGGTAGGGTCAAAAGACTAGGCACCTTTATGAATTTCAATACTGCAACACTCATCTGGTTAGTGGAATGAGGCATATTAGAAAATATTCCCAAATTTTAAAAAAGATTTTATGCTAATGGACTATTAAACATTTAATGCTCTGTTAACAAATGGTTATTTCCCCATTAAGTCACCATCATGACCTATGCATAGTTTATGAACATTCCTGTTGTCCTTGAGAGAAATCACATACTGTAAGGGCTAAAAATAGCAGCCATGTGAGGAAGAGTATAATTTGCATCTAGAGTTCAGCTGACATCATCTATCTCGGAAGCTTATTTCCAGGGATCCGGCTCAGGAAAAGGTTCCAATAACCTTTTACTAAACCTGAACATTCTGGAAATGACTAAGTCCCATGCTTTGGAGGGAGCTGGTTTAGAATGGTGTCATGTCTCCCTTCATGGTGGAATACACAGACTGGCTTTGTTCCAACTTTTTAAACTCTGCCCCGTTGGTGGTCTAGAACCCATTAGCCCCATGCGGTTATCTCCTTTTCCAGCCAGCAAGAACCTACCTCCCCACGCTCCTTTCACCTAAGGGAACCACACAGCTCAGCCACAATTGGAAGCCATTTTAACAATTATCCTACTTAATCTTCTACTGGAACAAGAGAGAAACTGGATCTCAGAGAGGTGAATACAGCCACACTTGTCTAAGAGAGCCTAGATAATAAGTCTGAGTCCTAGTTCAGTGTTCTTTCCTACTGCTCTTTCCACCTATTTGAATTGCATAGCTTCTTCAACAGTGACCTCCTCCAGGAAGCCTTCGAGGACTGTTTCAGCTAAGCATACTTTTTCTCGTTCCACAATAGCTTGTGGCACAGCCTGAATCCAGACCTCTCACAATCTAATCATGTTGAATTTAAATAGACCCTTGTTTCAAATGAAGGTAGGAAAGACAAGGAAATAAATGAGGACAGGAGAGGTAGGTTGAACACTGCATACTCAGAACATGGGGAAAGCAGCTGGACAAAACTTTGGTTACAAAAAACCAAAATGCAAGCCATTTTCATGAGTCTCCCTTAGACCTCTTCCTTCTCGGGATTTTTTTCCGCTTAGTTTTCTTAAATCACACATTGACCCGTTTCCTCTTTGAATTAATAGCCTTCAGTTTCATCCTAGTGGCTACAAGATTAAATCAAAACTCTTCTGTATAGCAAATCAAGCCCTATACAAGTATTGCCCTTGGCACACGCTTACCAACGGAAGGCTGCGGCAACCCTGTGTCCACCAAGTCTCTCAGTGCCATTTTTTCCAACAGCATTTGCTTACTTCGTATCTCTGTCACTGTGTGGCAATTCTAGCAGCATTTCAAACTTTTTTCATTATTATTCTATTTATTATAGTGATCTGTGATCGGTGATTCCAACTCCTGAGAGCTCAGATGATGGTTAGCACTTTACAGCAATAAAGCATTTTTTAATTAAGGTATGTACATTTTTAGACATACAGCTATCACACACTTAATAGACTGTAGTACAGTGTAAACATAACTTTTATGTGCTCCGGGAAACCAAAAAATTCATTTGACTTTCTTTATTGCGTGATTTGCTTTATTGCAGTGGTCTGGAACTGAACCCGCATTCCCTCTTAAGTTTGCCTGTGATGTGGCCCTTATTACATCTTTACCATCATTTTCTGACGGTCCCCACCTTGCACTTTTTCTTCCAAGGGTGGTCATGTTTTTGTGCACCTCAGCCATGTTGCTTTGGGTCCCCCCATCTCCGTGGTCTCACCACACCCTCCATGTTTGCTTGCCAGGCTCTCATGTGTCCTTCAGACTCTGCAGAGGGGTCTCTGGTCTCTGGAATCCTTCCCTTAATCTCCAGGTTGACCCCCTCAACACCCTTGTCTTTGGACACACAGCACACTGGATCGTGAGTCGCTCAAAAACAGGGGCTGTCGTCTTGTCATCTCTTAGCACAGCTATAAACACAGGAAATGTCCTGTGAAGGCTGGGGGGGGGAGGGGTTTCCTGGGTGAATTGACCTTCCTATGTATCCACTGTGTAGACATAACTGGGTCAGTAGATGTGATGGTATGACATTTATCTCAAAATGCTTGTGTCTGAGTTGCCCGTGGTCAGTCACAGGATGGAGAGCTTTTCACATTCGGGCTTCTACCCAACTGTCACAGACACCTGGGATTTCATAATAATGCTTTATATTTCATCAGCTTTCTACTTCCATACACTTTATAAACTACAGATTCTCATATAATTTCCAGTATATTTACTCTCATTAGTATTGCAAGTTTAATCTAGAATTCAAGGCTAAATTCTAAGTGATAATCGAATTTATGGCAACATGCAATGTTATATCACAGCAGAACGTGTGAGACTGGTTTTCTTTAGAGTCCCAAAGTGAAAACCCAACACAATGGTTTTCACTGATTCATCATGCCCTCCTTGTTAGACTGTTTTATGATTTGTAACCAAGGAATCTCTTGGCAAGTTGAAAAGTCACCATTTGTCTTAGAGATCATGATGATACCGGGGCATTGGCGTTTGTTGATTTTCCTCTGCAACACGTGAAGGATCTCAATAGTTTTCTCTATCTCACAACCACTCCCGCCCAATGGTACTTTCTGCCCCATTTCTGACACTTGGAATTACTTCAACTAATGTTAAGCAGAGCAATGCTGAGCATTCTCGGTTTCTTGGTCCCTTGTCCAGACAAGATTCTAAACACTTACACCCTTCCTGATTTTATCTTCGGAGAGAAACACGTATTTATCATGTACTCGATGTCAGACACCGTGCCAAGTACTTTACCCTGTATCATCTACAGCATCACATAATCACTCACAATGCTGTACTATTTCTTACGTTCAGAAGTACATATTAAGTACTGTCTGTTCTCGCCATCTTTTTTTGTAATGCAGATTAGCTCACTCACATGAGGAAATGTCATCAGAGAAATGCAGAAATCCTATAGGTTAATAAGTAATTTTTTTTCCAGCTCATTCCACTCTGCGTCATCAAGTAACAAGACCTGAAGACAAAGTACACTAACTCGGCAGGGTACAGCAAGCTACAGAAAAACATAATATGGTACGTAACACCCATTTATCCCACACTCTTGCTTTTAACTCAATCTCACCACACGCTTCTTAGAAATGCTTACTGGTGGTTATCTCAGTCTTTAAACGTTATGACCTTGTCTCCACGCTCAGTGTTTCTACCCTTCCTTATACTGCCTTGGGTCAAGCTACCATCATTTTTTTTAAGTTTATATTTACTTTTTACTTATTAGGAGTCTTACCATTTTAAAATTGCTAGCTGTATTTTTTTATAATTTTTGTTAGTGTTTTGTTTACCAAATTATATAGATTTTGAAGTCTGCTCTCAGCTCTATTTTTATCTTGCCCTTTATCTTGTTATTGTTTAGAGCGTGACTTTTCAGAAGCGCAAGAATACATATAAAACCTTAAAGCAAAAACACCGGTACCCACTAAGTAGCAGGCACAAAGATAGGTATTATTTTCAAAACTCTGTAAATTAATAGGGTCACAAAGCTCGGGTTAGGTAGCTTGACTCTGACTGCTTAGCAGCGGAGTGGGACAGACTCCAGCTGTTTCAACCTCAGCTACTTGTTCTTTCCAGCATTCTGTTCTCCCCTCTTACTTTCCATCACCTCCTGATCCCCAAGCTAGCAAGAGCGCATAGAGAAGACCCTGCACATCTTAGGCTTGTGTGTGTACACGTGCACGTGCTCACGGCACCGTGACTGCATATGCACCTGTATGCACACGCGTGTGTTTATTCCAGCGCCCCCAAATCCAAGCAATCAGGGGGCGTCAGTGCTGAGGTGAATGCACAGATCTTGCTGAATGCCATGCCTTCTGGGAGAGGGAACACCTGGCTGGAATCACAATGTTTTCCTTGGCTCTCAGAACAGCCCTATGAGCAGTTGCAACAATTACCGTGCCCCATACAGGCGACTCGAGCCTCGCCAGTTTGAATGGACTAATGGAGGACACAATCCAGGCGAGAGTAAAATATCTCCATCATAAACTGAAACATTTTGCTGTTTGAACTGTTGCCAGTTTTTATAACAATTTCCATCTTAAGCTGGCTCGATACATATTTAATGAATTCTTCTATAAAACCTTTAACAGCCCTCAATTCATTTCAAGTGGCAAATGACTCAGCAGTTTGAAATGATGAGCTGGATGCTGCCTCTATATTCATTACCTGAGAAGAAAAAGTGATTTTATAAAAAAAAAAAAAAAAAAAAAGCTCTTTTCTCCTTGTGCTCACATCCCTATGATGTGGAAACACTTATGTCTGCCAATCCTCTTTCACTCAAGCATGTGATTTTACAAGAGGCATCCCGTACGTTTTTCATGATGAAGACTTGTGATGCATATTAGTGTTACCGATCAAGTAAGATTTGTGTTGTTACGTATCGTCAAGCCCTAATGACCTCTTATTATTATTTTGCTCACTTATTCATTCAATAAATATTAGTAGGTATTTATTCCCGGGCAAGTCTCTTAAGGTGCTATGGAAAATACAAAGATAAGCCAGGCAAGGACACTGGCCTCAAGATGCTTCAATGCACGGGTAGTACTAGAAGCTATTAAATGAAAGCATCTGATCAGAGAAATGACTTTTGACTTAGGCTTGGTGCCGTACGCATCGAGCTCTACCAGATAAACCTCGACACACTTTGACAGCTTGAAATGCTAGGATATATACCGACAGTTGACCTTGAGGCTCCTTTCCTATTTCAAATGTCTCACGCCAGCAATCCTAGATGGGTAGTTGGCAAGTGTCCTCTCCTACCCCACCCCATACCTACATATACATAAACACACATAGGCACAGCTCCAAAGCCCTTAGAAAAACATACAAACATTCACATCCCAAAGCCTCTTACTACTTGTCCAGCCTCATCTTCTACTACTTTTCTCTTTCCTCATTTGGCCACTGCCTAGTGGCCTGGCATATCTCTCCTCAAGCCCCCCCCCCCCTTTAAGATTTTATTTATTTATTTGACAGAGAGAGACAGAGAAAGAGCACAAGCAGGGGGCACAGCAGAAGGAGAGGCAGAAGTAGGCTCGCTGCTGAGCAGGGAGCCCGATGGGGGGCTTGAACCCAGGACCCTGAGATCATGACCTGAGCTGAAGGCAAATACTTAACTGCTGAGCCACCCAAGTGCCCCATGCCTTGAGGCCCTTATGCTTGCTTCTCCCTCCATCTGGCATGGTCTCGCTTAAATGGCTTCACAAATCACAACTTTATCCAACTTTTGGTTCAAAAGCTACCTTATTAATAACCACTCTTTGAAATAGCCCTCCCGGTACTCCCTTTTTCCATTCTTTGCTTCATCTTTTCCTACCTAGAACTTATAACATTCTGTCTTATTATATATTTTACATGTTATTTCATGCTTCTGGCCTTCCCTACACAATTGATGCCTAAAATCCAAAAATCAGAATTTGCTGCTCTATTTCCAGTGCACAGAAGCGGTACCTATCACATCACAAGCTCCCTGTAAGCATTTGGTCTATTATTGAATAAATGAACGAACCGTTAAATGAACCCATGCGTCCACTTACAGGCACATGCTTTTTGCTTACTATATACAAAACTGTGCTGTACCCCAAGATTCCCACCCCTTGTGCAGAGAAGAGGGGATTCTTAGGGTGGGAGTAATAAGTACACGATCATCAAACAAAGGGAGCTTGGAATCCATCCTCTGTTCCACTTTAGACCTCACAGTCCCCTTTGGAGTACATCCTCTGCAAGCTGCCTGAGATCGGGTTACGTGAATTTTTTCTATGCAATCCAGACAACGTTTTCACAGTATATTTTATAAACACGGTTTCTGGTTTGCATAGATTTGCATGTTTATCCCAAGGCCCCCAAATTCCAACTACTTTATGTAAAATAAATGAGATCAAACAGGGCAATTGATGGCAAATGTATATTCTAATCAAGCCCTCCTGGAGGTGTAGTTTCTTTCCGGGGGGCTAGAGGAATTACCTCTACGGGTCCTCCCCCAAACTCAGGGCACCATTACTCGTTGTGGAAAGTGTCTCGGAGATGCCATGCCTTGGCCTCACCGGTCATCATGAAGCTTTAATAACCACAGTGGCTCCTTCCACTTCCTGAAACCACGTTCTCTATGTTGCATATATTCCTAGGTTTTATGGATTGCAAAAATAGGTATTTTTGTGAACTAAAAGCAGGTTATGAAAGAGAATATGAAATACCGACTCCTCGTCTGAAGAGCCAAACCCTCTCTTTCTGCACTCTGTTGTTGTTGGTATTTTAACGGGTGGGGAAGAAGACCTCAACCAGTGGCAAGACGTCCTCAGTATTCTTCAAGGAGATCTTCTCTGGAGTGGTCTTCTTAATAAGTCCCCTTCAAAAAGAAATTGTCTGAAATTATTTTCTCAGCATTCTGGAATTATACATCTACTAGTCAATGGCTCACCCACCAAAAGGGACTCAGTATCCCCACCGTTGCCTCCTCAGGTAATGCCTGAAAAGGAATTAGGTATTTGCGTGCTACTGATGGGTTCCTGCTTTCTCGGAGAGGCAATGCTATCGTGATTTTTTAAAATCCTCCCACTTCCACTGCAGTGGCCCGAGTGTCTGGTATCCCTGCACATCTGCCGAATTACTACGTTCCTTCAACAAAAACAAAGTTTGTTTTCTAATGAACTCTCACCTCATTTACTGGAATCAGCACTTCCGAATCACCCCCAGTGATGTGCCCCTTTAAAAACTTCACAAGGTTTGCAAAGTATTTCAGCTTCAAGGCTCCCAGAAATGGCTGGACACCAGCCAGAGATGAAGCAGATGCTTCTGAGCACAGTTGGTTTAACGAAGGAGTGAGTGTACAACATTCAAACTAGGACCAACTGCCGTGGGTGTTTATTTGAGACTTTTTCCAGAATCACACCCACAGATCTTGCCTGCCTAATCAGAATGACATAAGTCACAGGCTGCTGCCTTGTTTGTGATTGAAATTAGGTGATGAGAAGGTCAAATGGGGCTTGGTTCCTATCTAGGATTCTGCTCCATGGCCACTGGCCTCCCAGAACATTCTAAAGTTGCTCAACAAGATGGATGAGCAGTTCTTTGCACCTGTTCTCCCCTTCTCTCCTGGGAAGGTACAAGTTCCATGTCCTCTAGGTCACTAAGGGGGAGAAATGGGCTCTGCTGATACACTAGCATCTTCTCTTCCAAAGGGTTTCCCTTTCACATGATGCCCTGTGTCCTTGATCATCCTGCCCCCTCTGCTTGCATCGTGGGACACATTTATCCCTCAGGGCCTCTCTCTTTTATTAAACCTTCAGTGCTTCCCTCCAAAAGAAATGCTGGTGTTCCTTTTCCTATACTTCTACTGTGATTCATACATTCAGACCTCCAAGACAGAATTCTTTTGTCTTCCATCTTGTATCCTTCTCTTTTCCTAAATGGTAAGCTTCTTAAGAGAGATATGCTTTCTAAGATTTGATTTCCTTCCTAATGCTCACAGAAGTGACAGAGTACACACGCTCACAAAAACTTCATTGAATACATGAACGAATGAATCATTCTTCAGGTCTCCTGGAACTCAGGAATAATTATCATTTTGTTAGTGTCTGTACCTTCGCTTATCCCTCCAGGGCCCCAAAAATGATTGATATGCACTCCAAATTAGAGTTAGTATAGGTCCTAACATTTAAGACCACGGCAGAAAGGCAGCTCAGTCAGGGGAAGAGACTCACTTGGAAGAAACATGCCTTCTGGTCTCTTCAAACCTAGAAGACATATTCCTTGGCTGCAGGAATGAGTAAGACAAGTTGTAGAGCTCTGGGGAGCTTCAGTCCCTAGCTAGTCTCACTTCTCCTTATGTCACCTGTAAATGAGTAAAGGAATGAACAGACGGCTGAAGTCTATATTTGTAGATGACAATTATAGGGCAAAAAAATAAAAAAAGAGAGAGAAAAAGAAAGAAAACACATGCACACATACACACACACACACACACACATACACACACACACACACAAAACCTTATAACTGGATCCTAAACTTAGAGAAAAATTCTTTGCCTGCTTACAGCTAAGACCTTGAGAGAGGACCGACATCAGTAGCAGTCAAACTTGGAGAGCTGGTGAGCTAATTTTCTTAAGAGGTGAAGTGAGCAATGTTTCATCTGTGGCTCCCTTAACATAGTTTAGCAATATTTGAGGAATCAGTGATCAATGGAAGGCAAAAAAGACCATGTTTGTGATAGCATGGACAATAATCCTCAAGGAGATTACCACCTACCAATCACATAGAGCTGTTTTGGGAAGTGCACTGAATATGCAGGTCATACCAGTCACATGAAAATTCTGCACACGATGTCATGTTATCATTAAGCATTTTGCCATTAAATGCTTTAAAATTCATTTCAGAGTGTCGGGAAGTACTCCCTCTGAATAATTAAAAAAAAAAACAACTATAAACTACTATTCTCACTTTCCTGGGCAATATATATACATATATATATATATATATATATACACATATATATATATATGTTTCCTTACTCCAATATGGGCTACATCTATGAGGCAAGATGCAAGTAAATCATTCCTAAATGAAAAAAGCCTTTTTAGGTTATAGGCATCACATACTTTTCCTCCTTCTCTGGCAGATCATATTCTATTGATTAGGAACAACTGATGTGTCATAGGTAAGACTTAATAATGCCGCAAATGATACCAATGAGGAAAGAACTCACACTGTATCTTCAGGCTTACCTTTAAAACAATCCAAAATGAGAAGTAAGAGAATTTTCTTTGGTTTTCTGAAAAACTTCCTTCTGATCTCTGGGAACTGAACTGAATATAGCAGAGCCATTAAGAGAATTGTATTTTCAGCTCATTGAAACCACAGCTTTATAAAGACAAGATAGGTCTCTTATAAATCCTTAATTTTCCACTGAACAAGTGCAGTTGAAATTAGTTGACATCCAAAGCTTTCCATTTATTTTTCATAGGGAAGGGAGCCAAGCCACTGAGACATCCGCCATGTTGAATTGGGCCACGTCACATCTGAGAGGCTGTGGAAAAGCCAAAACACATTTGGCTGAACAAACACCATCATAAGTTGTTATAGTGTATTTCTTTTAGGTTGTATGGCACTTGAAGGGCTAATGTATGACTGGGAGCAGTGTAAAAGAAAAATTCATTATAACTCGTTAAAAATGGATACAATTCTAAATCAATCCCCATTAGTTAAAGTGTAGATATTGCACACGTCTTGGAGAATTTTATTATAAATTGATGCTAACCCTGTGAGTAATGGTGGCTAGTCCATATCTCCTTCTTTAATAAAAAGGAACAGAAGACTGCATCCAGTACGTTCTTATTAAATGAAATATTTAAAAGACGTCATCTTGTTTCTCATGGTCATGTCCTGATTATGTCAAGTCAAATTAGTTAGGTATATAAATTTCAGTAAACAAAAGTGACAGATAAATGAAATGCATGGGGACACTCCCATGAAATCATCTATGGATGCCATACTAGGTGGCAATTTCACACACCACCATCTGGGTATCCAAAAGGAGAAGAAGCCAATCTTCAAACATATTATGTCAGTGCCAACACTGCACTTTTCTCTCTGTGATATGTTTGATTTTTTTCACGTAAAGATCTTCGACTTGCTCTGTGAAGATACATGGAAGGGGAAGAGAGCTCTGAAATCTTCTTCCATTTGTCTTTTTTTGCATTAATAAGTCTATTCTAGTCTACCTTTTTTAAAACTAAAGCTGCTTCACAAAATACACTAATATGATTTCTAATATCAGAAAACAAATATTCTCAGATTTTGGTCTGTGGATTGCCTTTCCTCCACTTATAAACACCTATCAAAACTGTTAGACAACTGTCAACTGTTTAGAAGCCTCATACAGAGCTTCTGGGAGCTTATCATGTCCGAAATACTGGGTTAGGCATTAGAAGTAAACCTATGAACAGTACAGAGGTAATTGTGACCTAAATGACTTGCTATCTAGGGAAAGAGAAAGACATCGATACATACAATTACAATACAGCATGATAAATTCCATCATGAGGGAATTCAAAGTGCTATGGGAACACAGAAGGAAGTTCCTAAATTGCTTTAGGGAACCAGAGAAGGTCCCCAGGGAAGGAACTGATAATTAAGAATTGGAGGATAAGAAGAAGTTACCTGGGTAAGAGGGTAAGATATGGCTTGGGTCCTTCAGGAGAGGCAGCCCGAGGAAAATCATGGAGGCAAGAGGCTATGCAACACTAAACAAACAAGCAAATAAAAATACTTAAAAATGCAAAAAAGCAAAATATGATTATAGCATTGGCAAGACATAGGCCCTGAAGACTGTGAGGAAGGGGTAAATGCGAGGCGAGGAAAGGCCTTGTGAGCAAGGTCAAGAGTACATATTTTACCTGAAGCAAAGTGGGCAACACTCTACATTTACATCTCTGGAAAACTACTCTGGCTGCAGGGGGAAGAATGGATTTTTGGGGAGCAAGCCCAGAGACTGGGAGCCAGGTTACAATGGTGGATGTAGTCATAACACAAGAATGGCTCAAATTTATCGAGAACTTATTAAGTATCAGACACTATTTTAACATGGGTGTGAACTCCTTTTATTCAAATCACCACCCCAGGAAGTTACATTGCTATAATTCCTATTTTATGGATGAGGTTAGGACCCAAGAAGACTGAGTAATCCGCCCAAGTTTACGTAGGTAGCAAAGGACATATCCAAAGTTTTAACCCAGACAATCTTAGCACAGAGCCCGCATCCTTAATGATCACTGCCCTCTAGTACTTGGAACAGGGTAATGAAAACAGAAACAGAAGACAGATCCTAAGAAGTCAGAGATGTGCCAGTTCCAGGTCAGAGCCAAGGTTTTGATAGTCAAGGCTGAACTGAACATTTAGAACCAGGGAAGCAATTCCTACCAGAAATGCTTCTCATGCTAAGGAGGTCAAGGGAGGGGGAGAGGTCAAAAGGAGAGGTCACGGATCAGTAGAGAAGGTCAGAACAGGTCAAGTAGAGACAGGAAACTCCGCTTCTTTGGAATTTTGCTACAGCACGAAGTAAAAAGTGGGGTAAAACGGGTAGTCAAGAGATAAAGCAAATGTGCAGGAACCGAGAATTCTCAGGAACCAAAGGAAGAGAGCCAAGACGCGAGAGAACAGATGTGAAGTAACAAATCCTGACAGAGCTGGCTACGTGAGACAGGTTTTTGCCTCAGGCCTGACGCTTTTTTATAGTTCTTGTTGAGTTCCAAACCAGAGTCTTTGTGACTTCCGGGCCTTGCCCTGCTGCGGTGGAGGGAAGGAAGGAAGTAATTGGGGACACGTGACTGAATTGATGTCCGTCAGAAGATGGGGAGCAGCAATTAGCGGGAGATTCTTCCTGAGAAGACCATAAAGGACATGATATAAATAGCTGTTATTAATAGATTAGTGGGTTCTCTAGATTGTGAACATTTAATAAAGATGTGTTATATGAATAACTGAATGAAGAAGTGGAGTACCCATTTCTTATATTATGAATGGCTAAAATAAGAGGGGGTCTCTCTATCTAAATTATCTTCTCTAATATTGAAAGATAATTGGCGTCCTTTTCAATAAGGCCATTATTAAAGAAAAATCCCAGATTCCCAAACACTTTATCAATATTATGAGATTTTAGAATAGTAGTTTTCTATATTTGGAGTTATTTGAAGGAAAGAGCATGAATATTAGACCAAGGAAGACCTAACTTCTGGGAGCCTGTTCTAACATTGACCAGCCTCAGTTCCATCATCTCGAAACTGGGACGACAATACTTCAGTCCCAAGCTAATTGTAAATGAAATTCAGAGTACAGAAATAAGCCCTATATTTACGGTCAATCAATTGCTTTACTAAGGTGTCAAGACAATTTATTTAGTGGGAAAGTATAGTCTTTTCACTGAAAGGTGCTGGGACAGCTGCATATCCCTGTACAAAACTAAAGACTTAGACTGTCCCCTCACACCATGCACGAAAGTTAACGTGATCACAGACTTAAACGTAGAAACTTAAACTGTTTTTTAATGTATTTACCTGTTTGTTTTAGAGGGAGAGTACATGAGCAGGGGGAGGAGCAGAGGGAGAAGGACGAGCAGGGCTTAATGCAGGGCTGATACAGGGCTTGATCCCATGATCAGGGGAGATCATGACCTGAGCTAAAATCAAGAGTCGGACACTTAACCAACTGAGCCACGCAGAAGCCCCTAAAACAATTTTTATGAGACTATAACAAATGTTTGAGATCTTGTCTTGGACAAAGATTCCCTAGATAGGACATCAACAAAGAAAAAAAAATGTGATAAATTGGGTCTCATCAAAATTAAAAACTTCCACATTTCGAAAGACACTGTTAAAAATTTTAAAAGACAAGCAACAGATTGGGGGAAAGATATTTGCAAAACACAAATCTGTTAAAGTACTAGCATAGAATTTATAAGAATACCTCCAACTCAATTATTAAAAGACAAACAATGCAATAAAAAAATGGGTAATGAATATGAATGATATTGTTCCAATGAGGACACCATGGCCAATAAACACATGAAAAGATGTTCAACATATTATTCATTAGGGAAATACAAATTAAAACCACAACAAAATATCATATTTCACCTACTGGAGTGGCTAAAATAAATAAGACAGACAGTAACAAATGTTGGTGAGGATATAGAGAAATGGAAACCATCATACAGTGTTTTTGGGAATGCAACGTGCTGCAGCCACTTTAGAAAACAGTTTGGAAGTTTCTCAAAAGGTTAAACAGAAAAATACCATCTGACTCAGCAATTCCACTCCTGGGTGTATGTCCAAAAGAACTGAAAACATATGTCCCCACAAAGACCAGTATGGGGATATTCACAAACGTTCATTATTAATAGTCCTGGAATGGAAATAATCTCAAGGTTCATCAGCTGGTGAATGGATAGACAAAATGTGGTATATCGTACAGAGAACACTACTCAGCAATGAAAAGGAAGGAACTGGTGACACACGCTAGGACAAGAATGGACAGCAAACACTACGCCAAATGAAAGAAGCCAGACACAAGGACACCATGTATTGTCTGGTTCCTTTACAGAAACGGCCACTAAAAGGCAAACTGAAAGACATAGAAGGCAGATTAGTGGTTGCCAGGGGCTAGGGCGCGTGAGTACATTAGCATTACCTATAAATGGGCCGAAGAGATCGTAATTGCGGGAATGAAAGTGTTCTAAAATCGATTTACTGTGATAATTGCACTCCCTAGCAAAGTTAGTAAAAATGATTGCATTTTACATAGGAAATGGGTAAGTTCCATGACATGTAAAAGATACTTTAATAAGTTGTTTTCAAAAAGCCATTTGGAAGAAGTAAGTTAATTGCTCAGGAAATGTCCATCTCTTTACTTTGTCTTTCACCTCTCCGTCTTTCACAAGGAGCTCCAAGCGAGATCACCATGCCTCCTCTTTTTCACCCTCACCTCATAGAAGATGTTTTTTTTTTCCCATTAAAAAACAAAACAAAGTAAAACAACCCTCCCCCAACATCCCCCCCCCCCACCAAAGTAAGGACGAATCCAAGTGATCAGTCAGTTCTTACCCTTAGAAAACTGTTTTCACTACATAGTCAAGATACAGGGCTTTGCATAAGCAAATCTGGGTAACAACTCTACTGCGTGAACAGCCTGTCTTCCCACCTTCCCTCTCGGGGCTCACGGCAGCACAGATGCTCTGCACAGGGCCCAGCTGGTGGAGTCCAATGTCGCTGGCTTTGCTGAGTGCCTGGGAGAGGACGCTGGCCTCAGCATGTTAGCAATCCTTATTTGCTGGCTCTAATAGATACATTTTGCCTCCAGCAAAAAGTCTGCGAATAGTTAATAAGAATAATGAGCAGTAGCAGAGAATTAATGGCCTCTTTATTATGAGAGATGGAGTCCAGTGTTCAGTGTTCTTGAATAGGAAAATTGTTTTATAGGCAAAATTAACTGGAGAGACCTTATTTAGCCAATTTTGAGGTAATGGGTTTTGGCTTCTAAATGTCGGTAAATGCAGAAAAGAAGAGCCCAGGTAAGGACTGAGCCGCTCGCACAGTACTTCCTCGTTACAAAAAGGAAGATGAAGTTTGTCTCCTTAGCAGCAGATGGAAGAGTGACTACTTGCATCTTTAGCAAATGGAAAACAAAGAGAGCAGTCTCTCTCGGTGCACGTGAGCTTTACCTTGGTTTACCTTGTGGCTTGCACATGATTTCTATTTTTCCAGGGATGCTGAAACCATCAGGACAGCCAAGTTGTCATCGTCCGTGGTCAGAGCCTACTCCCTTGGATGGGAGGCCCTTACCTACCTCGCTGTTACCATGACTCATGTTGAGCGTATGTCCCGAGAATGTTGGGCTAGACACCAGCCGGCCAGGTGGGTCCCAGGTGATTGGATCTGGGATTCTTTCCGGAGAGCAGCTCCGAGCCCTCAGTTTGAGGGCTGCCATCAATAGGAATTCAATGGTCCAACTGACAATATTTATTGGATTATACACTATCAGGAAGCAGGCTTTTGCCGGTCATATATTTAAGCTGTTTTTATTTTTTAAAAGATTTATTTCTTTATTTTAGAGAGATTAAAGAGAGAGAGAGAGCAGGAGGAGGGGCAGTGGGAAAGGGAGAGGGAGAGAACCCCAAGCAGACTCCCAGCTGAGTGCAGAACCCAACACAGAGCTGGATCCCACACCCCGAGACCATGACCTGAGCCCAAACCAAGAGTTGGATGCTCAACCGACTGAGCCATCCAGGCACCCGTATTTTAGCTGTTTTTTTTTTTTTTTTTTTAAAACAACCAAAAAACAACAAAAATGCAACGACGAAACTTTGAGCAATATTTGTTGAAACAATGGTAGGCAGTTTCAGAGTATTACAGTCACATGGCTACATGTGGTCAGCCAAGGGTGGCGACATTATACATGGAAAGAAGCATCAGCAACAGAGAAGGGTCCATGACAGACCATCCTCCCTCAAACCTGTCATTATTCAGGCAGATTCATGACCATATTACAGGACAAGTCTTGTTGAAGAACTAGGGTAAGTTTTAACAACTGCACTCTCTTTAAAACCTTTTTTTTTTTTTTTTAAGTTTGTATCATCAACTTACTTTTTTTGACCTCTTCAGAAATAACACGATAATGTGCCAGGCACTGTGCTGAGTTTGGCAGGAAAGAAAAGATGTCCTCACAGCCTTCCTGAGGTCTCACAGTGCAAGGGGGTAAACAGGTGGTCCCCTGGGAGCTTCAAGGGAGAATATGCCAAATGCCTTCAGAATGATTAAAAGGTAAGGGCTGTCAGATGAAGGGGATATCTCAATTCATAAAATTGGTTCACATAGGCTACCCAGTGGAGATACTGAGATGTGCTTTAAAAAAGTAGTTAAAGGCATGAAATAAAGGAATGTTCAGGGACTCTTTTAGAGGAAGAAAGCAACACAAGCAAGCGCATCAGACAAGAAGCCAGAGGAGTTTAGGGACGAGTCAGAAATCCAGTTTAACTGGCGTGCAGGACACCCTTAGCGAGGTGTAGGACAACTGGGGGCAAAGCACTGTAGAGAGCCTGTGGTAGTTGATGAGGGAGTTGATCATAATATTCCTTGGGTTAAAGACCTTAGCTTGGAGTGCCGCGAAGAGCTCTGGGGTGTTTTGGTCCATCTGGTGGCCATGCGCAGATCGGATTTATTTATTTATTTATTTTGCTTTTTATTTTTAAAAGATTTTATTATTTATTTGACAGAGAGAGAGGAGACAAAGAGCACAAGCAGGGGGAGCTACAGGCAGAGGGGGAAGCAAGCTCGTCACTGACCAAGGCACCCGACACAGGACTTGACCCCAGGGTCCTGGGATCATGACCTGAGCCAAAGGCAGATGCTTGAAGATTGAGCCACCGAGACATCCCCAGATTGGATTTAAATGAGAGAGTTGAAAGACAGAGGGTTCAGTTGGGGAGTTACTGGTTCCACAAAGCTCCTGCTGGTGGCCGAACAGAAGGTCTTTTGGAATGAGCCGGAACTGAGAACAGTATAGAAGCCACTGTGGGGAGCCAAGGAAAAAGATAACTGGGATTTGAGCTCTGTTGGTCATGGTAGAAAACAGAGAACATGAATGAACCAGTTTTGGACGTAGAACATGCTTCAAAGTAATGATGGAAAGAATGTCGATGCTGTTCACAAAAGCCGATCTGTGGCGCGGATGGGGTAAATTTCTTCACTTCATGTTCATTTGCTTTCCTCATATCCTTGCTGAAATGTCTCTCACCTTCTAGTTTATTCTTTTCTGAAGAAAAATTGATAGCAAGCTTCCAGCCTCAAATCCTGTTCTTCTTGACAAAGACTAGAAAATGCAATACGAAGGAAGATTCGTTGGAACAAGTGTTAGACAAACTTACCTAACAACCTTCATTAGCATTCTCAGTGCTTTAGCACGTGGTCTGAGACCCAGTAAAGTTTCAATAAACATTTGCTGAATGAATGAATAGGTGGATGGATGGATGGATGGATGGATGGATGGATGGATGGATGGAGACATGGTTTCTCTATGCCTCTGTACAAATTAAGGTAAATTAATTCCAGCAGTTCTATCCTCTTTAAAGAGTTCCATAAGGATTGAAATATCTCCTGTTTCGTCCTCCTCGTCCAGAGAACACCACCACCACCATGAATTAGTATTTGCTAAGCATTTTCTATGCTTGAGTCAAGGCAATTAGCCTATGAGTTCAGCCCAATGAACTATATTTTCCTCTATTTCCACAGCTGTCCTTCACATGGCAGAATGAAAACCCAGCCAGGGCCAATTGCCTGGACAGTCTTCTCAGGGAAAATTTCAAGACAGAAGAAAATGAATTGTCTTGAGCTCCCTCTAACGAAGCTTGCTTCCCCCAACAAAACTGGGCAATTAACCACATTTACCTCACCCTCTAGATGCCTCCCACTGCATCCCTTGAACGGCTTTTCTTGGGGGGAGGAGAATAATGGAACAAAGTGGCAAAGAATTCTGGGCTACAAAGAGCACGTTGGCATCAGGCCCCAAGGTTTTATAGAACCAAGTGGAAGATGCCACAGAGGTGACTGGCTTTGAAGAAAACTCACAGAGATAATCAATTTGATCACACAGGCAGACACTGAAGTATTTGTCAAAATGTCAGGGTTATGGATAGTGCCAATATATTTGCTTTTTGATGCATTATTTTTTTAAAAGCCTGTATCTAATGCGACACTGGACACAGTTTTATTTTGTCGCCCCCCTCCAACACACACACTGCCCCACTCCACAGTCTTCTATCAAGAAATACAATATTCTGGAGTTCTTTGGAGGGTGAGTTTTAGGGTTTTATACACAGAGACTTCCTGCCATATACAGACAGAAGAGAAATTTATTTGTGCGTCTGCTGTTTATTTTAGGAAGGTTCGAAAAATACATCAGAGTAGGTGAATATCGGGCCCATTCCTTCTTTGTGCTCAACCTGAAATCCAGCTGAGAGGGGATCTCAGCGAGAATAGAAGACAGCGCACGGCAGAGCCCCGTATCACCTCCTTAAGAAAGGCCAAGCAACATCCCACCCTCCACTTGATGTTCACCTACGCAGTCAGCAACCTGTTGGTTGCTATTCATAGACAATTCCTGAAGTCCAGATTAGCCACTGGCTCCCGGGAGATGCCTGGTTGCCCCACAGAGGAACTTGACCCTTGGCTACCATGGGTGATTTATTTAATACCAAAAGACCTGCATGGCTGGTCACCTTAACTCAGAGGTTATGTGGCTTAAAATGGAAAAGGTAAAAATAATCAATTCCTATTGAAATGATACAGTATGCATAGACTACCGTAGCACTGAAATGATATTTTTACACATAAGAAATACTAAAGAGGAAAAATGTATTGCTCCTCAAGTGAATTATTGGGATAGCTAGAGAAAATGTCTTTAAAAAATACCGTGTAAGAGAATTCTTAAAACAGAGACTGATCGGCTGTAAAACTTGCTTTGTGAAAGACTTTCATATACTGGGCCATTAATTATTTTGCTTTCTATAGATTTGGAGGAAGATCTCTTGTTTTCCTCTGGGGAATAGGGGTGCCGAAGAGCCGATGCTCTGTCCAGCCCTTCTGCTCCTTCAGGAGTTTTTGCTTTTGTTTTTGTTTTTGTTTTTGCTGTTGTAGTTTTTTCCCTAGCCAACAGAGAAGAGTTCTATCCCAATTTCCCTCTACCCACCTGTAGCTGGATTTGCCTATTTGTCCTTAGAACGTCTGCCCTGTGGAAGAATTTAAGATCTTCCCAACAACATAAAAATATTTCGGTTATGTCATTTTGATTCTTCCCAAATGATATGGATCTGGGTTTATAACCTAGTTCCTTATCCGATGAAATCTTAGCCAAATATTTAAAATTCTGTGTCTCGGGGTGTCGGGGTGGCTCAGTCTGTTAAGCGCCCGACTCTTGGTTTTAGCTCAGGTCATGAGCTCAGACTCTGTGCTGAGCATGGAACCTGCTTCAGATTCTCTCTCTCTCCCTCTCCTTCCCCCTCTGCTCCTCCCTCTGCTCACTCACACGTGCAGTGCATGCACGCTCTCTCTCTAAAATATAAATAAATAAAGTCTTAAGAAAAAAATTGAGCCTCATTTTTTCATATACAGATAATTGTAACAATTACAACAACAGATATTTAATAAGTGCTGGGTGCTGTTTTAAGTGCCTTCTGTGCGTCAACCCGTATCACCCGCTCAGGACTTGGAGGTAGGCATTGTTGTTCTATTTGACAGATGGGGGCAAAGGATCTACCCAAAGGGAGGAAGAAGTGAGGTAAATGGACAAAACTATCAGAACTGATCTTGGGGATGGTGCCCAATACACGTCTTCCCTTCGTCCTTCCTCCCTCCTTCTCCTCTTCCCAAATGGCCATGTCCTTACGAATACTTCTCCACAAGCCCCAAACCAGCACGGATATGAAGAAGGGAGCACAGTGCACTGCTTTCAGAATTCTGTCACTTTTGCTAAACACACAGAAAATGCAGTTCGAGTTGAGGACCGGGCAGTTACGACTGTGCAGCAACCGTGTGTTTCTTGCTCTGAGTCTAGCGCAGTGCCCGATCTGCACCGTGCACTATAGTATGTATATTTAGTAGGGCACGTATTCTCTGATTTAAGAGCATCAGTCTGGGGTCAAGAAGCCCGGTGGCTGGCCCAGCTCTGCAGCTCAGATGTTGACAAACAGAACCCTGCTTTTTCTTGGGTCCAGTGCAATCATTTGGCCACAGTTTACCCATCTACACAATGGGCTTTGTAGTCACCACTTTCATCTGACTTATTGTAAAGATGAAATTGTTCAATGGATGTGAAAGTAACTTGTAACTAGAAGCACCTTTTAAGCTGAAAGCAACTGACCTCACATTCCTGAAGGAGGGACGAGATCTCAAATGGCACAGCAGTGTCCATCTTTACAGTGATAAAACTCCTTCACCATTAGCAACTTTGTTCCGAGCACCAACCGGCCAGCTAGAGTGACCAAAGTGATTGCCATGTCTGGCCACACTTCAGGGGACCATGTATGTATCAGCTCAGTTTATAGTCTGGACTGAGCCTCTTGGGTAAATGGTGTTGGAGAGCCATTGGCTATTATTGGATTTAGCCCAAAAGGTAGAAGGTGAGAACAAATTTGTGTTCAGAGCACCTATAAAAAGCACGAGCTGTACCATTTTCATCCCCGTGAGTGGAGAAACAGGAGACTTCCTGGGATGTGAGTCTTGCAGGCTTTAGTTTGGCTAAAAGGTAGACAGCAGGGTAGAGACAGCTGTACCAAGTCCAGCTGAAACCACAGGAACTCTCTAGGTCTGCCTCTCCCTCTCTTCTCTCCTTCTCTGTCTGTAAGTAGAGATTTGTAATAACTGCTTTCATCTGACTTATCATAAGAATGAAATGACACCATGGATGTGAAAGTAACTTGCAACTAGAAGCACTTTCAGTTCCTGGTTCTTCTCTAGAGAGAGAGTACGGGAGAGCGAGGGGAAGAGAGAGGCAGGAAGGGAGAGAGAGAGACACCATCTCAATGCATACGCTGGAGTACAAGCTGGTGAGCCAAGATCAACTTTCTTACCAGACTTGGCACAAGAATATTCAGCCAACTGAGGAAGGATACCGGACGAGGCTGTGGTCTCCAGTGTTCATAGCAGAAATCAGAAAACAGCACTTAGTTTCTCCAAAAGAGGACGCGCAGAAATTCATACACCTGATATTGACTATCCCTTTGTCCCTCGCTCCGTTCTCTGATATTCACTGAGCACAATGCTAATGCATCAGAAGCTCACCGATTGCAGGTAGTTCCAGATGTGGTCTCATGCAGATTTGATAGACCAGCTTCACTGCGATGGCCCTGCTGTTCTTGATAGCGTGCGAATGGGAGAGCGTCAATCTACCCTGGATCCTTGGCTCAGGCCTTCCTCCTGAGTTTGAATGTTGCTTTTGGGGGCGGCTAGCTGACAGCGTTTACTTGCAGACCGGGACCAGTGAACAGAGCAAAGCCCTCCAGAATTCTCCTGTTTGGTGTTCTTCCTTAAGTGGTCCCTTATCTAGGAACTGTTCGTAAGTGACTTGTCTCTGTGTTAGCCTTAAGGTAGTTACGCACGTTAGGGAGGGATTGAAAGAAGCCACTGTAGAGGCTGGTGGAATTTTTCAAGGCAAGCTATAACACTTAGCCATCGTTCTGGCTGTTGTAAGTGCCATAAAAAAACATCTACCACATGCCCCAAGTTCATGGATGGAATTCCAAAGAGTTTGCTTTCCATGCTCCACACTGCAGTGTCACTTTCTCTCTATGTGTCACTCTATTTTTCCTGGACCTCTTGGCTGCCAGCCTTCCCGTCTATCTACCATTTACTGTCCATGCTGCTTGGAGTCGCCCCTGGTCCTTCCACCTTCTTCTTCACCTGTTCCCCTGGGATCTCGCTGGCTATTAATAATCTTCCAGGAATAGTCCTTCTTGCTTGGTGTTGCCCTCCAGATGTCCTTGCCCAAATGTAGTCCCTCTGGATCACATTCAGACCCACCCCACTCCCATTCGATTGGACTGGGTAATGTAACAAGGGATCTGAGCACGTTACTAGATGATAATCAAGTAACACAATTATTATGCATCTATCACGCCCAAAGTACTCTCTCAGCTAGCATGGGATTTCTGAAAGTCATAAAAATAGATCATTGGCATTTGAAAGAGTTGCCCAAATTTATCTGACAAGTAAATGTCACATCCACAATTTTTTTCATCAAATTTTGCCTTTGTAACACCTATAACATAGGATGCTTGCCCCAATTTACCATCTAGATTTTGAGAGAAGGCAAGCAAACACCCGAAACAATCCAATACGAAACAACAACAAAGACCACACCAAGGAGATGTCCCAGGGGAGGGTGTGATTAATTGCTGAATGAGAGACTCAATGAAGTCTGGGAGTTCAGAAGTGGGGAGGTCACCGCTGCTAGAAACCTTCATGGCAGGGAGGCAGCGGGAGCAGCCTTTCTAGCAGAACTGCACTCTGAGTCAAGGGTAGTAATATATCACAAAGAGAACAAAACCCTGACAGAGGGGGATGGCTCAGCCAAAGCCCAGCAAAGTGTCACTCCAGGTACCATTTCTGTGGTGGAGATTTAAGAGATTATTTAAGACTGAAGTTAAATCCAATTGACGTGCATCTTTGCTGTTTCCATAAAAAAATAAAAATAAATAAATAAATAACTAAAAAAGCAAAACAAACAGACAAAAGCTCAGAAAATCCTTTATGACTCCAGGAACTTAAATCTCATTTTAAGCTCTTGCAATCAGGGCATAGAAATCATTTGTTTTGCAAATGACCTTTGGAATGACTTGATTTGGGGTTGTGTTTTGCTAAGTAACACTTCACAGATGAAGAGCAGCAAAGTGTGACTCCTGGAAACAAGGAAACCCTGCTTGAGCACCACTGAACTGCAGCCAGATTGTTGTTTGTCTATTCAACGCTCCCTTCTTTTCTAGAACCCCATCACCCCGACCCTACTGACTGGATGCCTCTGAAACCCAACTCTGCCTTTGATCCATTCTGACTCATTATTAACTCAAGCGACTTGATCTCTTGCAGCACATAAATATTCTGAGATTGAGATTTCCAAAAGAGCCACTTACCTAACAAGAGCTTGGAGCAGCCCTTCCTGAAAGTCCCTGTGTCCCCCAGCCCCCCCCCCCCGGGGGTTCTGAGGCCCATCATCTTGGAGAAGGCCTTGTTAAGATGCCTCCAGCCTTTCCCCCTCTACTGGTGATAACAGCAAAAAAATGGCAGCAGGTCCAGGCTGGAGGTGGAGATACTTTTAGTAGTTGAACATGATTAATTTCTGCTTTCCTGATTTTAAAGGCAGAATTCGGTGTTGCTGATAGATCTGGGAGACACGCTACCTACCAGCCCAAGTTTAAAAGCATTGGTTTTAACAATATAGGCAGTACACAATGCAATGCAAATAAGACTAAGCAAGGCTGTGATAAATGTTTCTTATCCAGGATAGTGCCAGCAACATGATCTGAACTCAGAAGTCCCGCTCTTGGGTAGCAACATAAATCCTCAGGGGTGGCTTGGCAGCAGCAAAGGGCAGGGGAAACCTGGGAGGAGGGGGCTGTCTCTAAATCACGGCAGAGGTGAATAAATATCTTCAGAATCGAGATGATCATCCTTTCAGAAGGTGGCCCGTGGGGACAGATTTATTCACCTTGCATTGAAAGCCACCAGAAGCAGAAGAAACTCCAATCTGCAACCATTTTCCACAAAGGCAGGCCAAGGGTAGGGTAATGCTATGCCTCAGATTTCTGAGAGAGCACCACTTTATTTTCTTTTATTCTTTCATATAAAGTCAAAACAGTACAATTATATCTTAAGGTATCATAATTATTACAGATTTTCATAAAAAGAAAGTCATAAATCAGTCGGAAAATGCCTTCATCAGATCACATGCCCCCTTTTTTTTTTTTTTTTTTTTTTTTTTTTTTGGTTGGAAACTGGTGGTCACCAGAAGCTTGGAAGCCCATGTGGTGACAAGGTCTGCCTGCTGAAAATGAAGAGCTCCTCCTATGGCTCTTCTGCTTTCTGGCAAGAAACAAGGGATGAAAGAAAAAGACCATGGAATTTTTATGTTTACTCGGTTCAGCTCTTCTTGTTTTTGCCATCAGATCCATTGCTTAAATGATTAGCATAACCGTGTTTTAATTTTATATTCTATTTCACAACTTATAAGCTGTTTCTGTGTATATCCGTATGGCACATGTAACTGGAGGCTGGTAATTATTATCCCCATTTCACGGGTAAAGAAATTATGGTCAGGGAATAAAGACTTGTGCAAGGTTACGGGGCGACTAAATAATTGAACTGAGCTAGCTGATAGATCATACGTCTTCCCAAGAGATGCTCTGCTGTGTTCACTCGCCCACATTATTACAGGAGCCCCAGCATCTCCCTGGCACCCAGTGACCACTGGAGAAATAACAGGGTAACAGGGAAAAAAGCGTAGCTACTGTGCAAACTTTCAAAGGCCCAAGAACCCATTTGTTTTGAATAGTGAGGATAGTTACAAGACTGATTTTGAGGAATGAAGAGACCTCAAATCTAGCCAAAGGGAAATCACACTTACCTAGATTAGGACACCGTGTGCTTTTTGGATGCACTTCTCACAGTTCAAAATTTAGATTTAATTGTGTGTGATCACTTAATTAAGTCTGTCTCTCACTAAGCTGAAAGTTCCATTAAAACCGTGATTTTATTTGCTCTTCTGCTCACCATTTCATCCCCCGTCTAGCACAGTGTCTGGCACTCAATAAGTATTAACTGAATGGTTGAATGAATGGGCTAATTAGAGGACCAAGACCCTAAAGAAGAATTAAAAAAACCCTGACTTTCAATGTGAAATAAGGAATCTTATATTAAATATGGATGGGGCTGTCCGATCCACACAACCCACTTTTTTGATTCTGTGTTTTGGAATAGAATTGTATCAGTGTAGCCTTAATTTCAGCTACTAGTAACTTACCGTGGGAGATCCAGAAGGTCAAGTCTAGTGAGGGTGAAGGGGAAGGAAAGAATGAGAGTCAGAGTTGTCTGATTGAACAAAAATATGAAATTATTAGCAGAGCTGGGTAGCCACAATTAAGGAGACTGTTGCTTCCCAAAATATGTGGTAGGAAATAGCCATTATAATTATAATTGCTTCTAAAAAAGATAACTTTAATTCCAGCCCGACCATGGCATGCACAGTGTCTGATACTTCTTGGGGGTGTCTTTGCTTTCTGACTGAATCCACTTAAAGTTAGATAGCCAGTTTTGTTGGAAGAATCTATAGTCTATAGAGGCTACAGAGACAGGTAAAACTGAGTAACTGGGGTGGGGCTAAGGCTCAATCCGGGCCTTATTACTTATAGTAAATATAACCAGATAGAGCTAAGTGGCTTTCGTTCTAAGTTCAGCTTCTGTCTTTTTTGTCTTCCTTGTTCCCTCTGTCTTAACTAAAGTCTCAGAAAGGTCGTTGGGAACTCAAGTTGACATAGACAGCATCTCAAAATGGTACATGGCCTATGATGAGGGCAACGATTGCCATGTACCCAACATCAACTGTTTTCTTGTAAAATTAGAATATTCCTGGTAGTCCTTAGATTTGTTGTGATTGAATACCGAATTTCTAATTTACTGCTCGTAAGTCAGGTAGAATTTTTGCTTCAGTAAGAAATAAATGATTCATACCTAAGTCTACTATTATCAGTATATCTCTTTGCTTTTAACTTTGACCACTAGGTTGGGTTGGGGGATTGATTTTTCCAATCTTCTATTAACTGGTAATGAAAGAAGGGTCTCATTATTACTTATCTCCAGCTTTCTGGGTATGTTAATATTAATAAGGAAAAAATAGTAGCATAGTAGTTAAACGTTCAATTGGATCTTAAAAACCAGGTCTTCTTCATTCTCAATGGCCTATTTTCCTTACTGTGGCTCCCTGTCCTGCTGCTTTTCCCAGCGCTATACCCTCACTTCTCCCCTGTCGTACGGCTCATTGTCTCAAGGCCTCAAAACGCTTAGTACAGGGTGAATACGTAGTAGACGCTGCAAAGAAATTTGTTGAGTAATTCAATTAACAGTAGAGGCAAACCCTCAAGGCCATTAAGAGTTATGCTCCCCCTGGGGAGATTTGCTGACATGAAAAACTGTGCCACAAATTAAGACACCAGACGCAACTTTTCTCCAGAATTTAACAGAGCTCAAAAAAAGGTACCGTTACTAATTATTCCTAAAACCTCATTCATATCAGGAATGCCCAATTCTGTTTATTCAGTCTTCTTCAAAGACAGGTTCTAAGGCTTCATTAATGTTTATAAAACATTTTGAGATCTCTTGGAAATCATTAAGGGATGAAATGCTAGTTATAATTCTAGCCCAGCTGGGAGTCAAGTTCATCAAACATCACTGGGAAGAATTCTCTGGCTAATTGGACTTTGCTTATTTTCAGACACCTGCCAGAACTTTTTCACACCTAGAGCTCCTTAACTACATTGTAATTTTGGGGATTTGGTTTTATCTTTCTTTCCAGAAGTACTCATAAAACATCCCTTGTATCAGCCCATTCATGCTTAAAGCACCCCCTCCATGAAATATGATGGGTAAGGAGTGAATGAATTAGAGGGAGATTTTTGAATTTGGGTCCTCTAAGAAGTTTTTCTTCTTCATGTAATGAATCTTGATAGAGCTGGACCTAGAACCCAGATCTGCGGTCCACTAAGTAATTGAAGGTCATCTCCCGACTGGTGTTATTGTTCCCATGTATAAGCATAACACTCAAGAGGCAACATGAAGGTATCTATAAGATGTCACGGTGCAAAATGAGCTCAGCCTGTTAATCAACATAAGAATAAAGAAACCTAATTGTGCATGTTCAAGACTGTAGCTGACCTCTAGCCCTGTGGATGCTAGAGCAGATTTCCTGATATCACCTGTTGGTCACGCTTTGCCTCATTAAATGACTGTAGATCAATGAGCATGCAGAATCAGGAGGCAGTGCCGTCCTCAGGAAGGCAAATTGCAGTCCAACTTCAAAGCAACACACCTGACCTCATACAAAAGTGCTCCAGTTTATTACTTTGCACGACTGTGTGTTTCAATTTATTACACTGATGACTTCCCTTGTACTACTCTGTGTTCAATTATGTATTTCCTGCTCTCATTACAGACCTTCAAACGACCGCAAAAATATATTCATTTAATGCTTTTTCTGTTCTTTTAAAATTTTTATCACTCAGAAAGGAGGAAGAAAATGGTTTGAACATTAGCCCTGGGTATAAACTCAGATTGATTTTATGTACTTAAATTACTCTGATAATTGGAGCAAAGAAACTCTTTCACCTGAAATAACTGAATAGTAGCTAGAAAAATATATTGGGGGTCTTAACTATTCAGATATTTTGCATGTACTAACCCAATATGTAGCTCAACACACAGAAAGCAGTATAATGTGAAAACTGGGGGGCCAAAAGAGCAAGTGGACCAGGGTGGGATTTTGCAAAAGATAAGGACAAGAATTTGAAAGACTTATGGTTTACTTGAGTCTTTCACTTACTAAGTTCGTGATTTGGTGAAATCTTATTTGTGAGAAAAGGCTATCTATGTAGTTTTTCCCCATTCTTAAATGATACGGCTATTTTTTATATTAAAAAATTATTATAACTCTCTTTTCTGATGTTTGAAATTTATGTATTAAGGACAACAATGAACAAAGGCTTAAGCTCTAATACTTCTGAGAGAGGTGATCCTGTTAATCACGTTCATCCTAAGAGGTAAATAAATGATTTCAATGCCTATCCTGAAAAATAATAAAAAGGAGAGAACAAGGGGGCAATGGGTTGCTGGGTAGGAGACAGTATAAAGTGTCCTACAGGGAAAAAAAGAAAATGACATCTACCAAATGGGAGACTAGAGACTCAGAGAAGAAAAAGTTCTTTGCAGTTAGAATTTGAACCAAGCCAGATGGTGAGTAGAAGAATCAAAGGAGCTTATCTTATTTTTATTGTCAAAGCATGTGATAGATCCATTTGACGTTCAGATTCCTAGCTTAGCTTTCAAGCACCTAAGTACCAATGGTGTGAAGAACAAGCTTATTTGGAACAGTTAACTCCCGCTGCTGCTGGAACAGTGTCAGGTGAGAAGATAAAAAAGAATCAAATACCATGTAACAGTACAACTGGTCCCCAGTTGATCAAAAACACTGTCTGGCTAGCTATGTTCCTTTCCTCTCCCTAAAAACGAGCAAGTGGAGGCTATCAGAGAATTTGGGTTCTCTGTAATCTAAGGTTGGGAGCCACAGACTGAATCTGTAGAAGGACCAAAAATTACAGGCAGTTCCTCCTTGAAACGGTGCCATTCCTTTGCCCATGATCACTGTTTGCTGTTCCCAAGGCTGGACAATCCCTGCCCCTAGACAACATTAGACATCTCTTCTTGGTCTACTCACTGGTAGTTCTAGTCTCTCCACATGTCAGGTATAACCATCTGTCTTTCGGAGCGCTGTTAAATGTTCTCCCAAAATCTGATAATAAAATAATTTGTATTTTTATTAATCCAAAAAGCCTGCCATTCAGCATTTTTGGGTTGGAAATAAATGGTATTGTCACAATGAGAACATCACAATATTACGATGCATCACTAGACACCTCCATTCAAAGCAACAGGTGGACTATGTGAAATATTACGTGTTTAGCTTACACAATGGCAGGCAATATGTTTGTTCTCCTGACTGATCCTTTTTCACCAATGTAAATCCATTTGGAAGTAGTAAATCTCCTGGATGTTATGGTATCTTACTATACCCTGGAGTTCATTTGCTGCTACTCTCTTCATTCACTGTATTTACGCAGTAAACATTATAAATTCCTAATTTCCAGATACTGTGCTAGGTGCTGGGTCTATGCCCATGTCTTCTGCAAGCGTGGGGCTTCTGGAGGTTGTAATCATGCCCTAACCCACTCCCTGGCTCTTCTCTTCCTAGAACACTGTGAAGATCCAGGCTGGAGTTTCTGGATTATTAAAAGTTTTCCAAGGTCGTTGAAGCAAATACACAACATCCCAATTACCCAGGGCATTCCCATGAAGCTATTTTGCATTTCTTCTGGCACCAAACTCAATTTCTAGTTCACCCTGAGTTTAAGTAACAATTTTTGATTTAAATAATTCTTATTCTGATCCCCTTTTTTCCACATCACAAAGCTACACTTCAGCATCACCAGCTGTGTTTCTTCTTTGCCACCTTCTTGAGGTGAAGGCCTTTCAGTGGCGTGCAAATAAGGAAACCTCCTTGAAAGGCAAAGGCGCAATCTGGAGCTGCCTTTGCTGAGAAGCTCTCCTCATTATAAACGCATCCGATAACCTATTTTGAAATATAAAACAGGCCTTTCAGGCTGCAGTTGAAAAACACGGTATTTTAAGATTTGTCTTGAACACTTCCTTTCAAAGGCTGCTTAATGAATTCCTGAGTTTAGAGGGAGTCAGAGGAGAAAAGTATCCTCTTCACTTTTCCTTTGTTCCCTTAAGAAATTAATGCACGTTATGATTTATGGAGGCCACTCCAAAGCATGGGGTAGCTGCGATTCCATTCGCTAGGCACATCTTGCAGTAATTCATTCCTGTAACTATCTTCAGGGATGGAGAGTGTACCAGACATTCTTCCGCAAGGAACGAATGGCACAGTCAAATTAGGACAACTCAAGGAGAGTGTATTTATAAAGAGACTAACTAGAAAGGAGCAGATGGGGTGTTAGAGAACCACGAGTAATGGTATAGGAACCTCGGGCTAGCAGAAGCAGCTGGGCCTTGCCACAGGCCTCAAGGGACCCCAGGAGGAAAAAATTACCAGAATCAGGAAGGGGACAGAGTCCGGTAAGCAAACTACCTAGAAGGGTGGAATGATCTTGTCCGAAGGGACAGAGCTAGTATGAAGCAAATTTTAAGGAAGGAACCAGAGGAATGAGCCCTCCATTCTTCCATCTCTAGCTGGGGTTCCCCTTTGACTAAACTCACCTGGAAGTCATAAGATGCAAGAGTCCATCACAGAGCTCCCTGTAGGTCAGTCTCCTGGGACAGAAAGTGGGATGGAGGGTTGGTGGAGAGAGACCCAGTGAGGCAACTAGAAAAATCCAGCACAAGCAGGGAACATGCCAGATTATGGCATTTACATGCTCAAAACTCTGCCATGGCTTTCACATCCTTCACAAAATTCTCAAAGCTCCTCACTACCACCTGTAAGGCTCTGCCTGCCAACTGTGTCTCTGAGCGCATCTCCTTCCACTCTCCCCTTGCTCCCCCTGCCCCAGCCACTCTGGCTTTCTTGCTTTCCTTCAGTACCCCAATTGCACTGCCACCTGGGTCCTTTGCACTTGCTATGATCTGTTGAGAAAATTCTTCCCCAAGACATTCTCCCAACTTGTTCTCTTATTTCCTTTATATCTAATGGGGGAAAAATTACCTATCAAAGAACGCTTCCTTAACAAAAATTCTAACTATATGCCTTCCCCCAGTCAAGCTTGTCCTTTTACCCTGCTTACTTGTTCTTCTTGACACTTCCTAGCATCTGTCTATTTATCTCTTTATTGTCTTCTTCCACTAGAGGAGAAGTTCCCTGAGAACAGGGATTTTTTTGTTTGTTTTGGCAATTACTGTATTTATGGAGTTTAACAGAGTCCCTGGCATATATTACATGCTCAATAAATATTCCTTAGGCAAATGAAAAATAGGTGAAGATTTTAGGTAGAGAAGATAAGAGTTGGGCTTCAATCAGAGGGTAACAGGAAAATTTAAGTATCATTAGTCTAGCTAAAAAAATCTGAAGAATATGTGTGGTATAGATTGTAAGACAACACAAAATGAGTGATTATTAATATTGTTCTTGTAACTATCACCAACACACAGTGTGAATGGATAAACTATACCTTAAGGTTCTTTCATTCATACATATCTATATTTAAAATCATATTTTTGTACTTATTTTTCTTAAATTTACTAAGGATGTTTTGATAAAGAATGCTTTTACTGCATAAATAAACACTTCATTTATTAAAATATTCATGAGTCACATTGAGAACATAGGATTTTGTGTTTGGTTAATTCAGGCCCAAAGAGGTTAAGTGAATTAAATCGAAAGCACACACCAAACCAGTGATGAATATAGTATTAAGATACGAAGGAAAAGGGCTGTGTTTCAATAAAGAAAACAGCTAACGGTTGAAATGAGAGAGAGATTTGGTTTAGAAAAAATTCACATGGAAGTTGATCCCACTGGCATAATTGACAGATTTCTATTGTCTCATGAACCTTATCATCCAGGAAGATTCTTTTCCTTTTATCCAACCAGCCAAAAGTTGGCAGACTATCACACAACATTCTACCCGCCGTGACACAGAGAGTAAAGCAGTATTAATTTTATATCGCTCACGTCACCTTTGACAACCTAAGAATGTTATATATTCAATGAAAAGTTTGAAACTAAAGCTATGATTTAGCTTATGACAAGATAGATAATCATTTTTGTATTTTTGTATAATTATTATCACCCAAAGCTTTTGGTTGCCCATATCCTAGCCCTCAGTCTTAAAGGAAGTCATTACCTGAATGGACCAAGTACAACCAAATCAAACCAAACCAAAAAACCCCAAAAAATGTCTGACCAGGGAGAACCCTAGGTCCCATTTAAGCATCATAAGTATGGTTTTGACCATTTCTATGGATGAATACTCTGAAGCCCAGCATAGTTACATAACGCCCACGATTACTTAATACTTCCGGTGCTTGATAGGACCAGGAGAGCTTTAACTCATATCTGTCTCTCTCTTAAAGAGTCATGACTGTTTCCTTAGGCCATGCAGCATTTTCATTTTCAGACTTATGGAACTTAAAGGACATTTTATTGCTAGGGTTTAAGCCAAGTTCAAGTCCAAGCTCTACCAGCTCAGGGATCTAAAGCAATTTGAAAGAATCAGAGTTAACTCAATCGAATTTAGAACCAATTTGTTTCCATTCTCTTGAGGAAGAAAGGTGTCAGCTATAACCATTGCCACCATCAGACTTTATCACTTTCAAAGGGCCACAACTTGCCCTGTCTTCACTGAATTCTTGAATCCTTAGATTTTTACTCTGAGTCCCAAATGGGGGCTCAAGGTTTTGCTCTGAAAACACATAGACAAAAATTTTCTCTTTATATGGAAAACTTGCATTAGGTTGACCTTTCTAAAGTGAGATTATAGAAGGAGGATACTTATTACTAAAACATCTCACTCTGTTAAATAAACATAATAATTATTCATACTTCAAAAGGATTTTTGAGCATTTTAGTCTAGATCAACTTCTACTTGTGAGTTTCACATTTCCTTCGTCAGCACTAAAAACGTGATTTACCTTTTTCAAAAGAAGCCAATATGTTTGTTTTTCAGGAACATACTAAGTTTAATAAGTATTTATTAGTGCCAAATACTATATGCTCACTGGAGTACAGCAGGAAGATGATGATATAATCTGTGACCTTTAGGGAATTTTAATTTCATTTTGGAGCCAGGAAATACACACACATAATGATAAATTTCTATTTTAAAAAATCTGTTCGAATGCCCAAACACCTGATGGCAAATTAAGCTTTTTAAAAGTACAGAAGGAGACATGTGGGCAAGAGATAGCCGGGAACACCTGATGGAATTTGGCTGGATGATAAAAGAGAGGTAGAGTTCGGTTTTGGGGGGCGAGGAGGGGCTCAGCAATGTCTTGGAGGCATCCCCGGCTCTCAGTTGCTACTACTATGGTTTTAGTATGGGCTTTTCTTATCTGTCACCTACACTCTTGCTACTCCAAACTTGAGCACTTATTAGAAATGCAAAATACTGGGTCCTACCCAGGCCTCCTAAATCAGAAGCTACATTAAAATGAAGGGGGGGGTGATAAACAGAGAGGGAAATGAACTACGAGAGACTATGGATTCCAGGGAACAAACTGAGGGTTTCAGGGCGGGAGTGGGATGGGCTAGCCCAGTGATGGGTATTAAGGAGGGCACGTATTGCATGGAGCACTGGGTATTATGCCCAAACAATGAATCATGGAACACGACATAAAAAACCAATGATGTACTGTAGGGTGACTAACATACAGTAATAAAAAAAAAAGAAAAGAAAAGAAAAGAAGCTGCATTTTAACAATATCCCCAGGTAATCCGAACACACATTAAAGTTTGAGGAGCACTGATCTCGAATACACAATAACCCCTCC
This sequence comes from Ursus arctos, assembly GCF_023065955.2. Classification (NCBI taxonomy): domain Eukaryota; kingdom Metazoa; phylum Chordata; class Mammalia; order Carnivora; family Ursidae; genus Ursus; species Ursus arctos. Next base: position 22,048,630 of record NW_026622897.1, on the reverse strand, counting down.
AAGATCTGCTTATGTCCAAGTTGTCCACTCTCCACAAAGTCAGTAGGACAATCTTTCTGAAATGCATGTCTGGTCTAGTCATTCTCCAGCTTTAAACTCTGCAAAAGCTCTCTCGTTTACAGTGTTAAGTCCAAACTCCATGGCATGGTGTATGTATATCTCCTTATGATCACCCCACCTTTCTAAGATCCCCCATCTCTCCTGTGACCCACCACCCACCTGCCCTTCCTCCTTCCAGACCCTGAGCAAGTCCTCAGACATGTTTACATATCCACACTGCCTTATTCTTAGTCAAATCATTTCATCTGATTGGAAAAAACTTCCTTCTCTTTTTAGCATTCCAGATTCCCACTGATCTTCCAAGGTCCTGGTCCAATACCAGCCTCTGTCTCTGAAAATTTCTGAGGTTTCTTCACTGTGAACTGATAGTTCCCACTTCCATGGTCCCAAGATCCTTTGTTTATAATTCAGTTGTTCCACTTCCCTCAAGGCTTTGTCCCCAATGGAATATAGGCTTAAACATGACGGATGGTTTTAGCTTAGGCAGCTGGACAGGTAGCAGGTGTCATTATGCATTTGTTTATTAGTTGCATTCTAGCATGACAGCTGGGTCTGCACAAGCAAGGCAAGTTTGAATTTTAAAGCAATTCCCCGAGATGATTTTGTCTTTTTTTTTCCTCCTGCATGATGCAATGGGAGTTCTAAGACTTCCTATCTCTGTCACTTCCTAGTTGCATGATCTTGGATAATTAACCTCTCTGAGTAAGTTTCCTCATTTAAAAACTATGAATAATAATTAGAGCTGCTTCCTAAGATAATTGTGAGATTTAAAAGAGATAACTGATGTGAGAACATTTATCGAACTAGAATGTACTGCATACATAATACTCAGTATTTTACGTGCATTTATTCCCCTGTTATACCTTGAATACTTATTATTTTCTGAAAATTGTGCTAGATTTCAGAGTCATCGAGATTTTTTCGGATAAGGTAATAAAGAAGATCAGAGGAGGCAGACAGGAAGAAATCTAGGAGAAAATGAGTATGTTGGCACTCCAGCACTATGCAAACTATTTAAGCGTAAGAAATTTTGGAAAAGACTTCACAAAGGAGTTGACATTTTAAGAAATATGAGGATAAAATTATAAAAGTCCTAAACCAGAAAGAGTTATAATTATCGGCTTTGACCGGACGGATGCAGCTACAAAATCCATGCGGTTCTCGAACCTTCGAGTTTTTAGCTCTTTGGTGGCAGAACTTTCCTTCACCTCACCCAGACACAGCTGTAGCCCCTCTGAACTGTCCCCTTTTCCCCTGCCATGGGTACTTCCCTTCACCCCTGCTCAGGCAGTGCACACTGTTTTCTAGCTCTGCTTTCCCCGGCTCTGATTCCAAGTCTGTGCCAACATCTCCTATGTCTATAATGCCCTGGGGTTTCATCATTGACTTGTCACACCAAGTCGCTTCAAGCTCTGACATCCTCCCAGCCACCAGAGGCTCTCTACAGTTCTTGGCTACATCTCCCGGCCCGTCACTACATCGCCCGGCCCGTCACTAAGCCATATACATGGCATTGCTTCTTCAATCGTGGACTTACATAGCTCGAACCTTTCGCACCTAATGCCCCCAGTTTCCTCATCGGTAAAATCAAGGTGTTCCGCGATACGATTAGACCAGATGATTTTCAAGTGTGCCTGCAGCTGGAGCAATATGTGGCTCTTTCCATGGCAGAGCTCACCCTTCTTCTTTATAAGGCTCCTTCTGATCCAACACCGAGCACATTTCCAATCAAAATTCATGTGCGCCCCGGCCCCACCTCTGTCCTAGTACTCTGAGAGAATAATGCAGTCTACTTTGCAGGCCCTGTCACTGTTCTACCACAGAACATCCTATTATTCTTCTGAAATGGAAGATTAAGTTTCCCAGCGTGTCTGACTGAAGGCCCAATATCACCAAATACATAACCATTTGCCTGCAATTCCCCTGCGGAAAGTTATTAACAACAACTTAGTCCCTGATAAATGACTCTGTTTCTAAGGTAGCGGTTTATATCAAGGTTCCTAAATACACATCATTTAAATTTACCCAGACAGCCATGTGTCGAATAAACAGCAATTGATTATTAAACACACACTCATTCTTAGGCAAGTTGACTGGTCTGCAACTCTGGATGTGCTGAACCGTGGATTTGCCTTCAACACACAGGTGCATTTCCCAATGGACGCCCGCTCCCCAGTACCTGGGTGAAGAATGCTTACGGCATCCCTGAGAGGAAGAGGGGCTCCCTGGTTGCCACCTGCCATATGGAAACACACCTCGGCGACATGGGGTAAGTGTTGCCAAAGCCTCAAAGAATGTCAGGGTGAAAAAGAGTCTGAAGGCCTTCTGGGAAAAGCCCATGTTCAAGGACCAAGTGCTACTGACTAGCGTTCCCTCAAAAATAATCATGTGGCTGCTTGTGTATCTCTAATCAGGGGAGAAGGGGAGACAGTTCTTGAGTGTTTCTTTAAAAAGTGTTATTCTGGAAGCTTCCTACCCTTGTTTCTTGTCCTTCCTCCGTTCAGAATAAGAAACCACCTTGTGATAGTTAACTTTATGTGTCAACTTGACTGACACAGGGTGCCCAGATCAAACATGGTGTGTGTGTGTGTGTGTGTGTGTGTGTGTGTGTCTGAATGAGATTAACATTTAAATCAAATCCCCGGTGTGAGTGGGCATCATCCAGTCCATTGAGGACCTGAATAGAACAAAAGGCCAAGGAAGGAGGAATTTGCCCCTTTTCATCTGCCTCACTACTGAACTGGGACATTTCATCTCATCCTCTCCTGCTCTTGGACTGAGATTAGCACTGTCAGCTCCCCTGGTCTCAGGTATTTGGACTTAGACAGAATTATATGACTGGCTTTCCTGGGTCTCTAGCTTGTAGGTGGTAAGTGGTTGGACTTCTCAGCTTCCATAAGGATAGTCCTTATATTGCTTATAATTCCTTTTATTCCTTATCATTCCTTGAATTCCTCCTTAAGCATATTCCAATTCCTTGTTATATATGTATATATATGTGTGTATAAATTCTATTGATTCTGTTTCTCTGGAGAACTCTAATACACACCTGTAACTGAAAAAGAACGAAGGCAAAGGAGGAGAAGAAGAGTTTGTCTATTTATGGAGCGTTACTATGGTTTTTCACATTATATACATTATCTTAATAATTTGTGAATCACTATTAACAGTATGGTTAAGAACCTGTCATTTGAAATCACACAGACCTAGGTTTAAAGACTGACTCCCCACCATAATAATTTCTGACCGTTGGCAAGTTATGCGCTTCCATAAGCCTCATTTTTACCGTCTATAAAAGGGATTGTATTTATCTCACTGGATTATTGCAAAGATTACCTGACCTGATGTAGACTGCTCAGTGCAAAGCAAATGCTCCATGCATGGCTATTTTAGTAATACCAGCAGCAACATGGAACCACACAATAAAGCATAAAATAGTTGTGGTTCTTCTATTTCGTGAAGGTAGTATTATAAATTATCAGAATTCTCTCTTCTCTGGGCTTAACACCCTCAGTCAACCTCAGCTCAGTCCTGCATGTGGAACATCCCCTTTCCTTCACTTCCCTGGGCCAGGTGCTTGGGGCCAGCTATAGTCCTTGCACAGACTGGTGTACTCACTGGACCCAGTTCACTGGAAGGGATTAGCAAGCATGAATGGAAGTGTGTGTCCAGACCCAAGAGTTGCAAGCTCCCTCTATACTGTTACATCACCCAAAGTTCTCTACCATTCAGTAAAGGTCTTCTAACATTGGTAGATACAGAGTACATAACAGTAAAAAGCGTGAATACGTGTGTGAACAAAGGAAAGGAATGGATGAACCAACTGATAAATCAATGGGTGTCCCAGCTAAGGAAGACAGACAAGAAGTACATGAGAAAGAACTGATCTGAATTTTCTCGAAAGCCTGAGTGCAGAGGGGGAAGGTAGAAGCTGTCCGATTGCTTCACCTGCACCGAAATGAAGGCTCTCTGTCAGCTGGTGGTCTGGATACCTGGCCTCGAAGTCAGGAACTTTAGAGCCTTACTTCGCTCCTCATGCTGGGGCTAGTCCATCTGATTGGAGAAAGTGAACTGTCTTTCTGTTTCCATTATTTGCCTCCTACTTTCCATTTCATCAAATCCCACTCGTTTCTTTTTCCTGCTTCTTTTCCTTGATGACTCCTGCTTTATCCGTGGAATGAATAAAGCATTCCATCACCGGTGCTTCCCATGAGCCCCTGCTCTCACCACCTTGTAGCCTTGGAGTCTAGAATGGCCTCCTCAGGCCTCCAGGTGACTATCCCGTTGACCATGCTTCCAAGCTAGGGTGGGAGCCTTCCAGCTTTTTTTTTTTTTCCTGAAATCAGACACAGTTTTTCAAACCCAAGGAGAAAAATTTAAATGATTTTGCTAACCAAGTCAGTTTTATTTAAAGAATTGAGAGATGTCAGTAGGACTTGCTTGGTCATAACATTTTCTCTGGGTATCCCTCTCCTCTCTGCTCTCTTCCCCCATTAACACTCTGTATTTACTCTGCAGATCTTTTGTGACAGCTCTATATACCACAGGGCAGCCCTCCCTGAGGCTGGGTGACAGGAAGAGGTGCTGGAAGAATCAGCCTCTGTTGTTGCTCTCTGTGGTGGGAGCTGATTCATTCCATGATTGTAAATGGATCATTATAAACTCAGCATAATGAAGCAGTAATTACCTAAGAGGTGATGGATTTGGGGAGACTTTCTAGGCTAAATGATTTGCAATGTATAGTATTGCAGCAATTAAGCTAAAGTGATCACAGAAATGTTGCACTTGACTGGTACAGGTTTTCACTCTCTTTTCCCTCTTTTCTCTTTCCCTCCCTCCCTCTCTTTTTCCTTCCTCCCTCCCTTCCTTCATTTCTCCCTCCCTCCCTCCCCCTCTTTCCTTCTTCTGCTTCCATCATATGTTCCATTGGAGATTCAAATTACGAACTGAGGGCTTCGGGGGGTGGGGGATTGGGATAGGCTGGTGATGGGTATTAAGGAGGGCACATATTGCATGGTGCACTGGGTGTTATATGCAAATAATGAATCATGGAACATTGCGTCAAAAACTGGGGATGTACTGTATGATGACTAATATAATGAAATAAAAATTATTTTAAAAAAAGATATTTTGAATTCTTTGGTAAGGATTCTGAAACTCGGGTGTGTCCTTAGAACTGGATAAAACACACACATGCACACATATCTCACAATGGTGCTTAGCTTTTAAGGTTTGCACCTTCTAAAAGAAGGCTTTGTAGCATCGTGTCCTCCTTTACACTTCTGGAATATTCATAAGAGCACATTCAGTGGTGTTATTTAGGTAGAAGAGACAGGGTTTACAGCTGTCAAGAGCCTCTGTGGGTCACAGTACAGCCTAGACACTCTCTGCTCAGCCCCGATCTATAAAAGCCAGTTCATTCTTCAAGACCCAAGACAGGGCAATTAGAACAGATCATTTGGTCCAGAAACCAGTGCTTGGATTTCATCTGTCATTAGAAGTGTAGAAAGCTCTAATAACTGGATGACAGTTATAACTCCGTCAGGTGGCATTGGGTACCAGGGAATAGTTTGGAACATGCATTTGATTCTCTCTGCCAAACATTTTCTTGAAAACGTCTTGTTCTGTCAAGAAACTCTTTATCCCATGGAGAGAAACAGAGGCAAGAGATGAAGTAAGAGAAGCAAACCCAGAAGTATGAAAGCTGGATTCTAAGCACAGCTGTGTTCTAGACCCCTGGTTGTATTTCCCACCATTCAGTTCTTTCCTACCCCTCCTCTGTCTTCACTCATCTTTGACCAGAGTTCCGTCTTGTCTCACAGCTATTCACAGATGGAATAAGCTCCTTGTGCCTTTGCCAAAATCTTTTCCTTCAGTTACTCATAGATCTTACTTCAAGGTCATGTTGACATTCATGCCAATCCAGTCACACCAACCTCCCCCCAGACAGCACATCTACTTTCTTTCATGATAAAGAAATAGATGGGTATGTAGCCAGGTAGATAGATAGATAGATAGATAGATAGATAGATAGATAGACCAACAAGTTTGAATTATATTAAATTGCATGTAGGAGGATGTAGGCATGTAATCCAGGACACTTTTGGTTGCAAGTGATAGAAACCACATTCAAAGCAGCTTAAATCAAAAGAATACATTCTTGGCTTTCTTAACCCTGCGAAGGGGAGTGTCAGAGATGGACGTCTAGACAAACTGGATGGAGGGACTCAAACACTGAAGGGCCTTTCACTACCTTTATTCCTCTCTCTGCATATCAGCCTCATTCTTTTATGTCTGTTTTCTCCACATGGCAGGAAACAGTCATTTCTTCATTTATTCTTTCAACAATATGTCAGGCATTGTACTATGTACCGGGAATACGGTACTGAATAACATGGAGATCTCTGCCCTGTGAAACTCAATTTCTGGTGGTCCTCAATAGCTGCCAAGTCTACTGTTTTAGAGTTAGCGTGGACACACACACACACACACACACACACACACACACACACTCATGGCTGAGAAGCACATTTTACTGGCCAGATGTTCAAAAATCCTAGAGAGTGTCTGTGATTGGTCAAGTATTTATCTGATATTGACCCATTATATCAATCTAAAAGGATCACTAGGCGGGGGTCATGTTCCCAGAAAGGGGGAGAGGGAAGGGGGCAATTTGGAAGCTACCTGCGTATTAGCATGTCTGCCAAGCTACCCCCTTAGAAATAATTTCCCAAAAGGCAGACTATAATTTCCCACATTTTGAAAAGACCTCGTGGTTTCCATTACCTTGTCGCACACTGAAGAAGTGAGCTCTGCAGCTTATGCTCTTGTCCTCTCCTGTGGCAGAATGTCAGCCAGAGAGGAGAAGCATAACCTTTGTGGCTCTGTCTTCTTTGTGTAGATTCTTGAACGCTGCTTGATTGTAAACATGATGTCACATTCTGTCCGCTCTGGGAAAACAGTTATTTTAGTATGTGATGAAATGTGCAAAAGGAAAGAAATCACTAAAGATGTTGAACAATAGAACAAAGTGGGAGTCAATGACCAGGAAAAGAAGACACATTAATTGACAGACAAGGAAAATCCTGCAGGTGGAACCACCTGAGGGCTTGGCTAGCTACACGAGGCAGAGAATATTGAACATCAGTCACAGCTGCCCTAGATCAGTGTCTAAGGGCCTGAAGGAGGCTCCATATGGAGCAGTTAGAGGGGATGGGTTTCCAGAAAGGGAGCCACATGTGGGGAAGCACTAGACTCCAGCAATACCAGAGGAACACTGAGAAATTACAACGAGTGCCTGTCTTAGGAGGCAATGTACCAGATCATAAGAATAGGATTCAAAGTCAGTCAACCTGGGGTTAAGTTTTGGCTCTGCCATTTGTCCCCTGAAGGACAAATCTGTTGTCCTATGAACCTATATGTTCTATAATTTCCAGAATTGTAAAATAAGGTGTATAATAGACCCACTCTTTCCACCTTACAGGATTGCTATGCTTTTTCTGTTAGGAAAAAAGACTTCTGACCAAAGCTGGCCACGTCTGGATATTGTACCCACCCTGTCCCTGTCACTGAGCCTCATATAAAGGAACGGGGTTTGAAAAGGTGCATAAAAGTTGGGGGGGGAACCCACAGTCCCTAGAGAGAAACCAAGAATCCTCCACAGGCAGCAGCATAAATTATTTTAGAAGTACAACCAGCATATGGAAAGTGACAACACCACCTTGGGCCAATAGCCATTCCAGGAACATCCTCCCGTGACACACTGCTTTGGGGATTTGCAGTACCGGCTTGGGCTCTACCTGTCTCCTTGCATATATCCTTATAGAGATGGCTACATGTCATGGCCATGCAAAGTGATTTCTCCACATGCTGTACACAGCTCATAAAATACTTTGGGATTCTGCTAGAGGAAAGGCACTAAAAAAAGATATTATTACTCCACATAAATTTAAAAAAATCTTCTTGACAAGGTAACAGTATTTGATCCATTTTCAATTTCTTGGCAGCCTCAACACCCCCCAGGGGTTTCAGCTTTCCCATTATACACTGTAGTAGACAGGTTAGCTCACACACGAGGGGCAGCACTGGAGGCCTGCCTCCCGTATAGAATGAGGAGTGATGTCACCATTGCATGGAGAAAGACTGCAGTTTGAGCAAAGCTCATTACCTCTTAGGATGCAGTGTCAATTCTCAGGGTTAAAAATAGTCCACTCTGATGTCTCTTCATGGAAGAAAGCTTCACCAGAGCAATAACGGAAAACAAATTGTGTGGGACACTAATACAAGCAAGTGGTTGCAATCTGCACCTGCACTTTCATGGAAAGTCCGTGGTTTGATTGGATTTGATAAATACCAGAAAATAATGCCAAATGTGGGCTCCTCGTGGCTGCTGTGATTGACAGCTGTCAAATACGGTGATGGATCAGGCTGTCTTTCAGGAGAAACATGATTCATAGACCTCATTACAGGTGGATGGATGGTGCCTACAGACTGGAGTTGGGTCTCTGGGCATTCATTCTCTGAAATGCCAATGGAGAGTAGACATTTGTATAAATGGCCAGGTCAATCCTTTTACCTACTCTATCCAATGATGTCTTCTCTACCTACGGAACTCCTGCCTAACAGCTGGGCCCCCATGGCCAACCACCTTGGGCTGCTGTGTATAGAGAGAGCCTTCATATCACTGGTTGTATTTATTGCATGTCTGCCTCCTTATTTGTGCTATTTATCTCTCAACTCACTATATCTGCCTATCGATTTTTTTGTGTTGTTGTTCTCAGGCTGCTGCAATGAGTCAGAATTTAGAAATGACATACAATTAGATTTCTCTTGCCCAGAAGGATTCCTGGGTGTCCAAGGTTCTCATTCGATTTGAATTATTCTCTTTCCCTCTAGGCCAGGCATCTGACCAAGTGCTCAAGGAGGTTTCTCATAGATCATAGATCAAAACTCGGCTTAAGTAGGAGGAGCGAAAGGAGAAGATGGGAGGAAGTCAAAGAACAGAAGAAAATGCATATGTCCACTCTTTCTGGTTTGGAGATGTTGCAGATGACATATTTCTAATTAGAGAACATTTGTAATTTAAAAGGCAAATATGCAAATCATCTTTGTTTTAAAATCTCTGTAATTTTTTATCTTGTAGGCTGCTGGGTGCTAAGAGCAGACTACTTACCAGTCTTGCTGGGAGGATTACCTCCTGGGGTGATTGTCAAGCAATCTCATGGGAGTGGAGCTATCTGCCAAGTTCCCAGATCTGTCCATCTCTAGAAGCAAGTTGACATTAAAAATTAGGAGGAAAGAAAAATCTGTAAAGCAATAGTGTGAATCTCTGCTTTGGCATTCTCTGTTAGGATGTTTCTGAGCAGACATGTTAAATCTTGAAAAGACCTCTACTGTGTGTGTGTGTGTTTTTTTTTTTTAAGCATGCTAAGATTTTGACTTCTTGGAACTCTAATGAATGTACCTCTAAGAACACATGAAGAGGGTACATTTTTACAACTCAGTAATGGTTAAAAATAAGTCAATTAGATTTCATTTCAGATTTCCTAAAAGCTTAGTGGTTTCATTAATTGAAATCAGGGTCAGCCTTATTTCTGACCCAAACATATTTTCTGTGGCTCTTCTGGGAAGATTTCCAACCAGACTGCCCTCTTTTTAAACAAACTACTTTGCGGTAATATCATAAATATTCTTCCCTTTTATTAGTAGTAGTATCTCTAATAATAATATACACATTTAGAGCCTTTTTATTCCTCATAGCCTCCTCTTATACTTTATCTCAGTTTAATCTACTAACAATCTAGGAGATGGAGAATCTATGATTACTCAATTTGCAGAGAAAAGGAAACTCGGTGCAAAGATATTAGGTGACACCTAATGACAACCAACGAGTTCACGCCAAAGATGAGATTTGAACCCTCATTTCTTCACTCCCAATACACATTTTTTTTTCATTGTATAGAAGGATCCATAAAATACTGGCGTAGGGAGAGAGGGAGAGTGAGTATTTCAAAACCATGGAAGTATACACCATTTTGTGTACATGCCTAACGTCTTTTATCTTCCCCATGGGGATAGGATAAGCACCAATAAACTAGATAGTGGTGCTACTCATCAGGGAAAATGTATTCCTAGCGACAGAAAGACTGAGTACCAGAAAGTAGCTGTCAGACCTTATTCAGTTCATTTGCAACTACCTTTCTTCAATGAGTTGAAAACGGAACCAATATTTCAGAAAACAGAGATCAAAATTAGGAGAGTGTATATGTATAAACATTTATTTAATAACTATTTTGGAGCAATTACTTGGACTCCAAAACCTAGTGGGCCCTATGGGACCTTGAAAGTAAACAACAGCAACAAAACAGACAAAAAAATAGAGCCTACCCTTGAGGCCCTTGCAATCTAAACATGGAACAAGGAAATCAGAAAGAATTAATGAATTAATCACTTTCATACTTTTATTTCTTTAGCTGTAAAACAGGAATAAGACAAGAAGCCAGGGGAAGGTGGTCAATCATACCTATGTAGAGTTTCTCAGCAGGTTGGGGCAATTTGTAGGTGTTTCCAGTAGAAGCCCCTCTGGACACTCATCCCATTCTCCATAACATGGTTAGACACAATCACATCCTTCCTTAGGAGTCACCATAAAAAAGTCATATTCCTGGCACAGTACTTGAATCTCCCAATTGGTATTACTGGCTTTCTTTTCTCTCTCCTTTACGTGTTATGATTTCCTTGTTAGTAGGGACCATACCTTGTACATGGCAGGTGAACAATAAAACTTTGTTGAATGAATGAGTAAATGAATGAAAGGATGAACGAATGAATCCCTGTGTCCTCCATGACTATTATAAGCCTTCGAAGTATTTTGGTGTCTGAATGAATATGGCAGATCTTGAAGGCAAAAATGAACATGAATCAGTAAAAAGGTACTCTAGGGGAGTGAAAATCATCTACAAAGAAAGGAAGGGACATCCGCACAGGAGAAACAAGAAAATGTCAATTTCCCTGCATTTGAATATCTTTATTTCTTCTCTTTTTGCAATGTCATGTGATTTCTCAGAACCACAGTTGATGGTATCCAAAATACTATGCTGCGCCGGTGAGGAAAAAAGGGTGCACTCCTATAGCTCTCATCTAATCTGTAGTTTGTCTCCAATTAAATTGTTGGTAAAATGATATTTTCATGACTTTGGCTATTGTGAATTTCAGATTAGAAGCAGTTTTTTGCACCAGTTAGGAAATAAACCTGCAAATTAACTGATTAAAAAAAATGATTGGATTCTAGAACAACCAAAGGTCTATCTACATGAGTTATCTTGGTAGTATTTCAGCCTCCTGCCTTCTTCTATCTGTATAGACACTGTTCAAGTCATTATTTGGAATTATCAAAGCCTGTCACTGCTCGGCTTCTGAAACCACATCACAGCCTCTCAGGGCTGACTCCTGTAAGCAAATGCTTCAAAATGACTCTTGAGATTCCAGATTCCAAAACAGCCAAGTCCCTAAAGTGAGAGAATAAAGTCAATACCCCTGCTGTAATCTTCTTCTTTTTCTTTTTAAAAGAAAGTTAATAATGAGGTTTCTCTCTCCAGGATCAACTCTAATTCTGCAGCCAATAGTCATCTTAAATGGCTATTTTCACCCATCTAATAATAATTTAAGATCCAACTGGAAAAAAAAATTGTTTGATGAGACAGAGCTTTATCCATTAGGGGGGAAGTCTAAGAAATTGTGATGAAGGGAAATGAGCTAGAACAAGACTGTGTCTCCATTTGAGGAGTGGGATCTTGCCAAGAAGGCAGGGCAAAGCATGCTGCTTCCATAAAGGTGTTTGAAGTACCCCAAACTATCAGTCCTTCCTGAAGCTTTCCTGGCTTGCAATTGAGGTTTTCTGGGTGTGAGTTGCCTGAAGAATCAGGATTAGTTTGATCAGCCATGGGAAACCCTTAATGAATCAGGCTAACATCAGATTCCAAAAGTCCCTTCAAAGATGGTGCCGAGTGACAGCTAGGGTCCTTTCTACATGATGTATGCCCTTCCAGCAATAACCTACTCTCACTTCTGCTTGTTTAATTCTTTCTTTTCAGGGACCAGCCCAAGTATATGCTCTCCAAGGCCCTCCCTGAAGAACTCAGTAACTGGTAATCGCTTTTTCCACTGCACTTGGCTTCACTCATTTTTTCGATCAACTCTTCTGAGTACCTACTATGCATACAGGACTGTGTTAAGTCCTGGGCACGCAAAGATAAATACCACAGGTTCATCTTTTCAAGGATCTTACTGCCAGTGCCTATTCATATTTCCACTCATAAAACAGTATTCACAAAGAGGATATCGAGGGCTATGTAGAGAGAGGCACAAAGTTTTATACTTATCCAATTCTGGCCACTGAATACTGAGCAAGCACTGTTAGAGCTGAGTTTACAGGATGATTAGGAGTTCAAATGACAAAGAAGGGCAAGAAAAGTAATCCAAGCCAAGAAAATAGCTTGTGGAAAGGTACGAAGTGAGAAAGCATAAGTAACTCACTGTGGCTGGAGAGTTAGAGTAACCAGGAGAAGGGAGGAAAGTCTAGCTAAATAGGGAAACAGGAGCCAAATCAGAAAGGACCTGGGAAGCCATTCAAAGGAGTTCAGGTTTTATCCCATAGACAAGGAGGAGCTATTGAACAAGTCTAGATGTGGAAGCAACAGGGCTATATCTGCATGTTTATAAAGAAATATTCTGCTGAATATGTGGAAGGTGGTTTAGGGTGGAATATGGAAGCAAGCCCATGAGTCTGGAGGTCCGGTTAAGAGATAAGAGTCCAGATGAGAGAGAAAACATGTATCTACAAAAGAGGGGAATGAGAATAGCAATAGAGAAGAGGAAATTAATTCCAGAAACATGTTTAGACCTCTATTGTATTCTAGCATGTATCCGGTTTGGCCTGCCATTGTGATGATTTAAGTCCTCGAAATGGTAAAGTCCTTGATGGTAATGGTTGCTCTCGTTTAGTATTTTGTTCCCAGAAGGCTTACCAGGGTCTGTTGAAAGCAGTTGAAACTCAACATGTTATATATTGAAATCTATCAGATGGTTCTGCATTGTACATTAAAGTAGTCAGTTGTAGACTTGGGCATTGTATTATGGTTTGATGTCAATCAGTGACCATGGATAAGCATATTAATTAAAGAAGCACGTGCTCTAATCTCATGTCTTAGAAATAAGGACTAGAATCAGTTAGGAAGCCAAAAATCAATAAACTGACTTTGTCTGATATGAATTATCTTTTATGATAGAGGAATATACAGGATAGCTAACTCTAAGTTAACTCTCTATCTTGGTACCATTTTTTCATCTGCACTGTAGATTGGAGCCTGTATTCTCAAGGGAATGATGTTCAGAGCCTTGGAATTGGGTCACTTCCCATCACCATCATTAAGCAGGAATGAGTGAGGCCTCACTGGGAATTCAATGAAAACTATAGTCTCAAAATTGAAATAAGACTGTGTGCAGTCTGTCCTAGGGGAGACAGCATCTTAAATTGGACAGGTTGTGTCTCTGGGGTTGCTTGAGGGACATGAAAACAGTGTTACTCTTATGAAAATGCAATGTAATTAATCCATCTTAACAGCTGGTTGTAGGCAACCATAGACTATTAGTGGATGGGATATATTTATATGAATTATAAACATGATAAAAATAATCAAGGCTTACACATACGTATACTTCCACTGGGCACAAATACTGTGGTATCAGGGGTCCTATTCTGCTGGTTGCCTCATTGAACAGAAGTGGAAATTCTCCAGAAATTAGTTACAATTTCCTGGCTAAATAGGAGATCATTAACAGATTACATAGCATGCTTTGGACAAATTCTTTGGAACTTATACCCTCAGATGGGTTTTATCTTCCAAGGTCATCAAATTTTGAAGTTATATGTTTATTCAAAGGCATTGATGAGCTGTAACTTGAAAACAAGATAAGAGCCATATTAAAAAAAAAATCAACTTCATTATTGCTGGGTGAGTTACATTTCATAGGAGTTCACATTCTAGTTTTATTCTCCAGGCCAGAAATGTGATGCTTAATCAGGCAGGTAAGAGCCACCTGGATACCTTATGCAAATGTAAACATAGACCATATGTAGAAAACCCACATGCTGTCATTGAATGCATGAGAGCAAGAGATCTAAATCTCTTAGAAATAATAATATGACAATGCCCACGCCTTGGTATAGGTACATCCAATACCATAGGCTGGTACTATGTCTGTGATGTTTAAAGTCCTTCCCCTAGCACCTGCAAGAATCTCAGTCATATTAGGTACATAGTTCGTAACTAGCAGGTAGGCACACAGTTCAAATAATTATGACATTGTTATTTTTCCTAGGTGTTGCTTTCGTTTTGCCATTTATGACTTTCTGGGACAAAAATACTTCCAGCCACTTTCTGTCCCTACTTGCCTCCGCTGCCTTCTATACCCCATGGTGAGAGACCCTTCTTCCGAACCAGAAAGTGCCTTCAATAGACACACGGGAAAGGGGTGGGGAGGGTGCATTTACTTACACGTACATTTTGTAAGACATAATGTAGTGTGAACTATACAATTGCCTAGCTGGAAATATAATGGAGGTATAAATGAGATTCTGTAATAAGATATTCATAAATAATCTATGAAATTGAATCTTAAAAATGGAAAGATTCTGATGATTTACATGCGCTTTATAAATATATCAAATATTATGATTCAAGAAATTGGAATGAGGTTTCAGTAATGTGTCTTATTCACCTTCATCTCGTCATCCAAATCACTTATCAAGTCTCTACTGACGACTGCCTTCTCAAGCAATCCAGCCCTGAATTGGATGCTTGGGGATTTCTCCTTGAATGAATGCAATGTTTAGTTAGGCCAAAATATCTGATCTTCATGCAGTCTGTCCTGACATACTATTAACTTGCAAATGGCTGAGATAGAAGACCATTGTCCATTTAATCAACCACAGATATTTAAATAGGAGCCAGGTGTGAAATCTCATTATTGCCTTGGGGTGCAGGAGAGGAAAGAATGGTGCAGGAGTAAAAAGAGTCAATAGGCATAACTATTCCAGGGGTTTTCATTGATGTAATTTCACTGGTAATGAAGCCTAAGACAATTTATCCCATGAGCTCTGGTTCAGTAATGTAACAAAAAATAGACAAAAATGAGTGGCTTGAGATAGGTGTAAGTAGGTCATCTTCCCAAAGGAAACAACTCTAGTCTTCTCACTCTAGCTGATGGTAATTAGTACTATTCAAAATGATGGTTCAAATCCAAAAATAACTGGAGTTCAGAATTTCTTGAGAAGACAGGGAAGGCCCAGGGGTCCAGGGCTCAAGGGGAACCTGAAGTCCACCTTCCTTAGTTCTTCAGTCAAGCCTGTTGGTTTGCAAAATTTACTCATTTACAGAAATCCAAAGTTTTCAAGTAATAATAATAATAGCTAAAATGCAGTGAATTGTTCCTATGTACTGTGCTGAAATCTAGATGCATTATTAAATTTAATTCTCAAAACAATTATGTGAGGTTTGTGAATTTTAGTCTCTGTTTTACAGAAACTGAAACTCAGAGGAATAATCATCCAAAGCCATTATATATAATAAGATGCAGAGCTAAGACTCCGAAACTACATCCCACCTGATGACAAAGTCCATGTTCTGTACCCCAGGGGAAATGGCTCTAGTCATAGGCCTTTTATATAGTGGAATCATTATCCATCAAGATCTTGGAGAAGGAAAGCCTACATAGAATTATAATATTATTTTCTTACATGCTACTTATGATGTAATGGATGATGGCTTGGTAAATTAGAGAACACATGCTTTTTTGCTCCCTTTAAGCCCCCATAGTCACAAAGACTATCTCTTTGGGAGCATTTCTGCTTGTATTTTGCTAAAACAATTATACCAAGTATCAAATTTCCTTGTGGCATAAAAATTGCATTCCTCTGCATTCTTCACCCATCCTAATGCCAGTTGATGTTCTTAGAGTATATGAAAAGTCTGTGTCCAAGCTGTACACAGAACTCTAATGGTTGTTACCAAGAATTTCACTGAACACGAGTACGGCCCAACAGAGGTCTTTCCATATAGGAAAGATCACCACTAAGGGAAGAACTGCAGGAACAGGACTACAGAAGAGTTGAAGAAAATTCACATAATTCTATGAACCCAATCTTCTTCAGACATTTTGGATTTGGGTCTCTTGGCCACCAATTTCAATTGGATTCAAGAAGAAGACGAAGAAGAGGAGGAAGAAGAAGAGGAGGAAGTTCTCGTAGGTATATATGATCAGTTTCATAGCCATATTCTCTTTTTGGCCATATTCTCTTTTGGGATTACCTGCTTGTCTTAGGCTGTAGGTGAGCCAAATATCTATATGGCTTTCCTATAGTAATCTCTTTCAAGATTTTATTGACTCTAGGGGTGCCTGGGTTGCTCAGTCAGTTGAGCATCTGCCTTCAGATCAGATCACGATCCTGGAGTTCTGGGATTGAACCCTGCATTGGGCTCCCTGCTCAGCAGGGAGTCTGCTTCTCCCTCTGCCCCTCACCCTGCTCCGGTTCTCTCTCTCTCACTCATTCTCTCTGTCTGTTTCTCAAATAAATAAATAAATAAACAAATAAATAAATAAATAAAATCTTTAAAAAAAAGATTTTATGGACTCTAAAATGTTGACTATACCTCAGGTGCTCTTCTGAGGACTTACTCACCGGTTGCTGCAGATGCTGTGATGAGCCATCCAGATCCCTCATCAGGAATAATTGGTTTTCCTTCCTGCTAGGAATGTGTACAGAAGGGCCCTCACCTATCATTAACCCCCTTTTGTGATTGCCTCGCCTTGACTAAAGAAAACTTCCTTATCCAAAGGCATACTCCTTCCAGACATCCCAAGCCTGGGACTGATTACTTAACATAAAGCTCTACCCTCCTTTGTCCCCACGCGGCATCCAAGACCCAAGAACTCCTGATAGGGTCAGTGGAGAAATTCACTGGGACTGCATCACAGCTCAATTTTTCTCTCCACCCAAATCCTATATCCTTGCCTACCTTCCGCAGATGTTGATCTCAAGAGTACTTCCTGGTTAGAGACCTGCATGTTAATCTTTGCTTTATACTCTGCTTCCCAGAAAACCCAACCTGTCCTATGTGTACTAAGAAAATTTACTTAATTTTTCTAAGATTCTCACATGTTCTTAAGTATGGGAACCTATAAGAAAGGAATACGAAAGGGAAGCCACAGGGAAATGTAAAGACAACCCATCCATGAATCAAGAAAACTTTTACCCCTTTGGTTGCCCAAATGCACTACCATTCAAAACATTTGTTGTCACAGGGATGCCTGCGTGGCGTCAGTGTTTAAGCATCTGCCTTCGGCTCAGGTCATGATCTCAGGGTCTTGGGATTGAGCCTCATGTTGGGCTCTCTGCTCAGCGAGGAGTCTGCTTCTCCCTCTGCCCACCACCACTTGTTTTTTCTCTCTCTCCCTCTCAAATAAATGAATAAAATCTTTAAAAAAATTGTTGCCACAAGCATACCATTACTGAGATTTAATTTGTAGCTAAACTACCCATGATACGTCTTGGTCCATACCAGGTGCGGAAAAATCTATAAGGGAAAGTCATTGCTTGTGGGATCAGAGGAGACATACAGGGTAGAACTGCTGTCGGCTCTCTTCCTGATTCATGGCTTGGAAGCACAGTTATCAAGAGTCTAGAACGCAGCCTCCCTTCCCCACACCCCAGTTCTCCGACTTCCATTCCAGTTCCCGGTCTCCAAAGATAATCAGCAAAAAAAGGATGGGCTTAGCAGTGGGATAGCATGAATGGATCCCATCAAGCATTGCAGCACCTTCTTACTATTTGTATGTGTTTGATTCTGCCATAGGAATAAAGGTCAGAGAAGCAGAAATAGAAGCACATCAGAGAGTAGGCATATAAAAAGCCAGAGATGTTACCATCCTGAGTGTAGGTAACATTCCATATTGCTGGATCAAACTCACTCCTTTCTTTTCTATAGCTCTGTTTTCCTTTTTCCAGTTGTGAAAAATCATCATAGCTACTGCCATTGCTGATTTGGAAAACCCTATCAAGTTATTTCATACACAGAGAACAGTGTTCTTTTCATAAGATAACGTCAGTTAAAGTCCAAGCAATGCCCAGTATGGCACATTTATTTTAAATGACCAGCAATTTTATGTAGTCTAACCATAGTATGCAATGTAAACTCCAGGGTCTAGCATTTTAGCAAATGCCAAAGCTTTTGCATCTCTGTCGAAGAAAGGGAAGATTATAAAGCTTTGGGAGCCTTTGGAGGGGGAGAGGAGGAAGCTAATTCATAGTCAGCAACTGAGAGTCATGGAATTTTCTACATCAGGAAGTTAATATATCTGTCTTCTAGTCAACCATGCTGGAGAGGGTCACACTCAAAGAATTTAAGCTGTTGCACAGAAATATATATCACATGGGTTGGTTTCTCTGGGCTTCCTGATGGATCCCTGATTAATTTTTTTTAAGTGTGTAAATCCAAACAGAACCATCCTATTCCGTCTTCTGTATCTCCTCTCACTTTGAACCCACTTTCTGAACTTTCTGAAATCTGGCTAATTCCAAGTCTATATTAAGAAGAAATCACTGCTGGCGCTTGGGCTGGTGGCTTGCCATTCATCCGGAAGAGTGACTGTTGGAAATTTAAGCATGCCGGAGAATCCCAGCTTGCAGGGTCCACCCCCAGAGTTTTGATTCTCTGGTATAGGGTAAGGCCTGAACATTTGCATTTTTGATAAATCCCCAGTGGTTGCTAATGTTGCTTCTCTGAGGACCAAACTGAAAACCACTTCTGCAAAGAAAAGAGTCTGAAGTCCTTCCAGAACAGGTAAAGAGAGGGCAGCATGGGGGTGCACAGCTTAGGAGGTGATTCTTTTTTTTTTTTTTTCCAATAAAAGTCCATGATAGAAAAAGAAAATCCTGAATGACAAAGGGCCGTGTACCCTTCCAGGGGTGAAGAACCCCTAAAGTGAGGTATGGAAGTGCCAAGTGTCATGACTAGTGTAGAACAGGCTCTCAGTAAGTGGGGACGAGAGGGGAGAAGTAGCCAGATGTTGTTGGTTGGTTCTTGTTGATTCTTCTTAGAAAAAGTTATGAACATGTTGTTTCGATTTTGCAATGAAAATGAAGTTAAGAAAATGTGCTTGCTCTCTAAAGAGCATGTGTGGGTGTGGATGCAAATGTACCAGAGTAGAAAACAAATACAAGAACCTTGGTAAGTAAAGTAACAAAACTCAAAGGCAAACCTGACCCCTCTTTTCCTCTGGTCTCATGCTGCAAATTGAAATGGAGAAAGTAAGCTTATAAGAATAAATGGTACAAAGTAATTTAGCTGCTTTGCAAAGTTCTTTAAGTTTTAATAACAGCAGAAAGACCCCTTTTTAAAATATGAATTTCATCTCACCCATGTGCCTTTAAGGGAGCATAACTTATTCATACTTTTCTCCTTTCTTCTAATTTACTGACTGTTTCCATCTCTGGTGCTCTCCCTTTCAACTAGAACAATGGGGTTTTGAAGGTGGCTATGTAGTAACAGCGGCGTCTTCAGTCCCTCTACGACTCCTCATTATAAGGTTATTTTCTTGTGTTTTGAAATAGAAATGCTGCCTTTGATGCTACCGTTTAAATTTTTTTTTTCTTTTTCTAAAGGAAGTCTCCCCTACTTATTACCTAGCCTTGTCATCTTGGCACAATGTGGTGAATAGCATTCTAAATAAATATTTTCTAATATGCCTTCAAGTACAACTTTCCTTTTGAGTGCAAATAGGATAATTGGGCAGAGGAAAAGAAAGCCACATTGAATGCACTGCTTTAAGGAGGTGGGGGGGTGATTTTTGTTTGGTGGCTCTGATGCAGGGCTCATCAGCAATTTCCAGAAGAGCCTGGGGAATTCAGGAACAACACTTTAGTGATTGGGCTGCCTGCATTTGAATCTCAGCGGGGGCAAGGATTTGAGGCACTCTTCTGTCTAGAGAGAGTAATTCTCCTTGTAAGTCTCATCCCTCCTCGGCTTTTCTGGAGCTTTCTCTCCTCGTGACTTCCTTCCATTGGCCTCTCTGTGCACTGTACTTCCTAGAATTCTTTTCGTTCTTCCTCTTTCCTCCACTCTCAGGGTTGTGGGTTCTTCCCCCCCCCCCCCCATCTCTGTTCCCCTGTCTTTCAATGCTTCTTCCTGTCTATCTCCCTCATGTTTCTACTGACATATGGATCTGCTCGGCTGACTACCCAGGAGCCGCTTTTGGTCTCCTGACAACACAGGTTCTGCCATTCTGACAGGCAGCAAAAGGCAGGCAAGAGGCAGGCGTATGTTAATTTAAGGGAGGTGTGGGGAACAGATAAGCTCTTGCCAGTTTCAGGCATAAGTTACTTAATTAAAAGCCAAAACTCTTAGCTCTGGTTGTCACTTTCCTCCTTTGAAAGCACAGTCACCCCTTTGGTGTCCTGGCTTTTGAGAAGCACCCGTCTGGGCTCCTCTCAGCTGTGTGAAGTTGAGACTAGTCTCTCCAGCAGACAGGTAACAGGCAAAAGAGGGAAAATGAAAGAGGAGCCTGGAAGCTGGAAACAGTGAAACACCCATTTGCACAGCATCGAACCAACAAGCCAGAAAGCAAACTATTGGACTTAACGTCATCCCCAAACATCTGTCCTATGCCTCCCAAGCACCTGCCACTCTCCCCGACCCTGAGGAAGACCAGAGCAATGAGATTCTATGTAAGTTCTTATGGAGACTATGTCGTATGTGAGGAGCCAGATATGTAAAGACCTAGAGGCTTTATGTCTGGTGTAGAGCAGGGAAGCCTGAACCCTATGTGCCCTGTCTCCGGCCTCGGCTCAAACCAAACTCACCTCATCGCTGGTCCTCTGTTCCCTTAACCCATCCGAGCCTCTTACCACAAGGTATTAGCATGTGCGCTTCCCATTCATCAGCTATCCTTCTTCCTACCCTCCAAATCTTAACTCAAGCATTCCTCCTTTGAGTCAGAGTGACACACACATACCCGTTTGCGTGGGATTTTCTTGGTTTTAGCTGTGGAAGTCGTGAGTTCTAAGAACACCCCAGTTCCATGGAAACGAGAGTGGTTGCTGATCCCAGTCAAATCTCCTGATGATAAGCACTTTTAAAAAATGATGGCTTTATTGAGATATAACTCATGGGCTGTTAAACTCATCCTTTAAACATATCCTAGTCAGTGTTTAGTAAATACACAGTGTGGTACAACCATCATCCTTGTCTAATTTTAGAACGTTTTCATCCATCCCAGAAGGAACGCCTCCCCGTGAGCAGTCACTTCCCATCACCTCCCCCATCAGCCCTTGGCAACCAAGAATCTTCTTTTTGTCTCTAGGAATTTGACTATTCTAAACATTTCAGATAAATGGAATCATGCCACATGTGGCTGTTTGTGACAGGCTCTTTTCACTTAGTACGATGTTGTCCAGGTTCATCCAAGTCATAAGACATACCTCAAGCTTTTTAATGGCCAAATAATATTCCAGTGTATGGATAAAGCACATTTTGCTTGTCCATTCTCAAGTTGAATATCCGTTCATAGATATTGAGCTGTTTTCACTTCTTGGATACTCTAAATAATGCTGCTGTGAGTATCCGTGTACAAATTCTTGATGGACATATGTTTTTCTTTTTCTTGGGGACATATTTAAGAGCGGAATTGTTGGGTCATAGGATAATGCTATGTTTATCTTTTGAGGAAGTACCACAATGGTTTCCAAAGTGGCTGCATTATTTTATAATTCTGCCAAAAATGTATGGGGGTTCTAATTTCTCCACATCGTCAATATTTATTTTCTGGTTTTGTTTTGTTTTAATTTTAGCAATCCTAGTGAAGATGAAGAGGTATCTCATATGGTTTTGAGTTGCATTTTCCTCGTGACTGATGACGCTGAGCATTTTTTAATGTGCTTGTTAAACATCAGTGTATAAAATTTTGAGGAATGTTTATTTAGATTCTTCAAAAAATTATATTTGTGAATAAATATATATATAATTAAATATAGAATCTCTTACCAGCTTTATAATTTGCAGATACAAGATCAATATACAAAAACCAATTGTATTTTACACAGTAATGAAATTCAGAATGAAATTTAAAAAACCTCACTTAAAATAGCATAAAAAATCAAATGCTTGGGAATAAATATAAGAAAAGGATTGCAAAACTTATACCTGAAAACTATAAAACTATTGAAATGTTCTATATTTTAGTTCAAATATTTTCTCCCTTTCTGTGTGTTATCTTTTCACTTTCTTGATAATGTCATTTAAAGTGCAACATTTTTAATTTTAATCAAGTCTAATTTATTTATTTATTTATTTATTTATTTATTTATTTATTTATGGTTGTTGGTGCTTTTGTGTGATATCTAACAATGTCTATTCCATTAGTTACAAAGATTTATTTTATGTTTAATTTTAATAATTTCATAGTTTTGGTTCTTATGTTTAGTTCTAGATCCATTTTTGAGTTAATTTTTGTATTTCGTAGGATGTACAGGTCCAAGTTCATTCTTTTGCATGTGATATCCAGTTGTCCCAGCACCATTTCTAGAAAAGACTATTCATTCTTCACTGAATAATCTTGACATCCTTGTCCAAAGTAAGTTGACTGTAAGTGTAAGAGTTTGTTTTTGGACTCCTAATTATATTCCATTGATCTATAAGTCTCTCTTTATGCCTATACCTCACTGTCTTGATTGCTTTAGTTTTGTTGTAACTTTTGAAATTAGAAAGTGTGCATCCTTACTTTTTTTTCTTTTTCAAGATTGCTTTGGCTCTTCTGGGTTATTGCATTTTTTTTTTCTTTAGAGTGAGAGAAAGTGCGTGCGCATAATGGGGGATAGGAACAGAGAGGAAGAGGGAGAGAGAGAATCCCAAGCAGGCTCCACACCCAGGGCAGAGCCTGATGCAGAGCTCAGTCTCACAACCCTGAGATCATGACCTTAGCTGAAATCAAGAGTCGGACACTCAACCAACTGAGCCAACCGGGCATCCTGGGTCATTGCATTTTCATAGGAATTTTAGGATCACCTTGTCACCTCCTGCAAAAAAATGCAGCTGAAATTTTATTGGGAATTGTATTGAATCAGTAAACCAGTTTAGGAAATATCGTCATTTTAACAATACCGTATTGTTCAATCTATGAATATGGTATGGCTTCCAATTAATACATGTGCTTTAACTTATTTCAATAGGTTTGTAGCTTTCAGGTATAAGTTTTGCAAAACTTTCCTTATAATTATTCCTAAGTATTTGAATTTTTATGCTATTGTCAGTGAAGTGTTTTTAATTTCATTTTGAATTTCGTTACTGTGTAGAAATACGATTAGTTTTTGTATATTGTTCTTGTATCTGCAATTTTGTTGAACTTGCTTATTATCCCTAGTAAGTTTTTGTGAATTCCTTAGTATTTTCTATGTAAAAGATCATGTCATCTGTAAATAGATAAAGCTTTATTTCTTCCTTTCCAATCTTGATGTTATTTGTTTCTTTTTTCTTGTCTAATTATCCTGTGTAGGACCTCTAATACGATATCAAATATAATGATGAGAGTGGACAATCTTACATTGTTTCAGATCATAGAGGGAAAACACTCAGTGTTTTGCTATTAAGTATGATGTTATCTGTGGGTTTTTCACAGGTGTTCTTTATCAGGATGAATAAATTCCCTTTTAATCTTAGTTTGTTCAATGTTTTATCATTAAGAGCTGTTAGATTTTGTCAAATGTTTTTAATGTATCTATTGAGATGATCAAATGGCTTTACTCTTATATTCTATTAATATAGCACAATATACTTATTGATTTTTTTTTCTTTTGTGTAACAAGTCAATCTTGCATTCCTGGAGTAAATTCCACTTGGTCATGGTGTATAATCCTCTTACTATACTGTTGGATTCGGGTTGCTAGTATTTTGTTGAGCATTTTTGTGTTTATGTTCATAATGCGTAATAGTTTTTTGATTTCTTTACTTGTGATGTCTTTGTCTTGTTTGGGAATCAGGGTATCACTGGTATTGTAAAATGAATTGAAAAGTGTTCACATCTCTTCCAACTTTTGAAAGTTTATAAAGTGTTGACATTATTTCTTCTTTAAACCTTTAGTGGAATTTACCAGTGAAGTCATATGGGCCTGGACTGCCCTTTGTAGGAAGATTTTAGCTATTAATTAAATTTCTTTACTCATATTGCATCTATTCAGGTATCTATTTCTTATTGAGTAATTTTCAGTAGCTTGTGTGATTCTGCTCATCTCTGTCTTGTGCACATGGATATCCACATTATCTAATTCGTTAGCATACAATTGTTCCCATTTTTCCTTATAATTTTTTTTTACTTCTGTAAAATTGGTAGATATGCTTACACCTTAGCAAAATTCCTGATTTTAGTAATTTGAGCCTTCTATCTTTTTTCTTAGTCCAGCTAAAGTTTTGCCAATTGTGTAGATACGTTCAAAGGAAATTTTTCATTTATTTTTCTCTATCATTTTCTGATTTTCCATTTTATTTATATTTGCTCAAATCTTTACTACTCCCTTTCTTCAGTGTGTTTGGGCTGAATTTGCTCTTCTTTCTCCAGCCTCTTCCTTTTTAATATAGGCACCAGCAGCTATGCATTTCCATCTGAGCACTGTTTTGTTGCATCTCACAGGCAGATTGTATGCTGTTTTCATTTTTATTTATCTCCAAGAATTCGCTAATTTCCCTTTGATTTCTCTAACCCATTGGTGGTTTGGCAATGTGTGCTTAATTTCTCTATACTTGTGAATCTCCCTAACTTTTTTTGTTATTTTGTTTATAAGTTTGATCCACTATAGTCAGAGAACATATTTTGTACAATTTAATCCTTTTAAATTTATTAAGGTTTGTTTTTACAGATGGTCTGCCCTGAAGAATGCTCCATGTGCACTTGAGAAAGTGGTGTGTTTTGCTAGTATTAAGTGGAATGTTCTACAGGAGTTTGTTGTTTCTAGTTTCACTATAGTGATTATTAAGTCTCCTATTTCTCTATTGATCTTCTTCCTTATTGTCCTATGTTTGAAAATGGGATATTGAAGGCTCTAGATGGTTTTTTTTTTAAAGATTTTATTTATTTATTTGACAGAGAGAGAGACAGCCAGCGAGAGAGGGAACACAAGCAGGGGGAGTGGGAGAGGAAGAAGCAGGCTCATAGTGGAAGAGCCTGATGTGGGGCTTGATCCCATAATGCCGGGATCACACCCTGAGCCGAAGGCAGATGCTTAACCACTGTGCCACCCAGGCGCCCCTGAAGGCTCTAGATGTTATTATTGAATTGTATATTTCTCCCTGCTTATAATAAATATATAACAAATAATACATATATACACGTATAAAATAGCTATGTCTTCCTGATAGGTTGACCCTTTATTATTACAAAATGTTCTTCTTTGTCTTTAGTAACAATTTTTGTCCTAAAGTCTGTTTTGTTTGGTATTAATATAGCCCCTCCAGCTTTCTTTTGGTTACTGCTTGATTGATACTTATTCTTCTATTCTTTTATTTCAACCTATTTTTGTCTTTGAATATAAAGCTTGTCTCTTATAGACACTATGCAGTTGGATTTTTTTAATCCATTCTGCTAACCTTTACCTTTTTTTTTTTTAAGTTTTTATTTCTTTATTTGAGAGAGAGGGAGAAAGAATGAGAACACAAGCAGGGTGGAGGGACAGAGGAAGAAGGAGAACATGAGGCTTGAACCCAGGACCCAGGGATCATGACCTGAACCAAAGGCAGAAGCTTAGCAGACTGAGCCACCCAGGCACCCTAACCTCTGTTTTTTTATTAGAATGTTTAGTCACTACATTGAATATGTTTACTGATAAGGTAGGATTTATATCTATTATTTTACTATTTGTCTCCTCCATGTTGTATGTCTCTTTTTGCTCCTCAATTCCTCCACTACTGTCTTCTTTTGTGCAAAATACATATTTCCCAGTCTGTATCATTAATCCTCTTGTTGTTTTTTAAGTGATATATTTTTTTGTTATTTTCTTAGTGATTGCCCTGGGGATTGCAATTACCATGTTAACTCAAAACAATCTAGTTCAAATTAATATCAACTTAAGTTCAATAATATATAAACATTTTGTTACAATATAGTTCTGTCACCTCACCTCTCCTTTGTGCTATTTTCATACCAATTCTGTATTTTACAACATAAACCCATAAATACAGTTTTTAAACTATTGTTTATGCAGTTCTCTTTTAAATCAAGTAGGAAATGCAAATACACAAATATATATTTATACTGTCCTTTATAATTACATACTCAGTTATCTTTACTAGTGCTTTTTATTTCATGTAGATTTCAGTTACTGTCTCGTTTCCTTTCATTTCAGACTCAAGAACACTTTTAGTATCTCTTGTAGGGCAAGTCTATTAGCAATGAACTGTCAGTGTTTATCTGGGAATGTCTTAAATTTTCATTTATTTTTTGAAAGATAGTTTTGCTGGATATAGAATTATTTTTTAAAAGTTGTTATTTAAATTCCAGTTAGTTCACATACAGTGTAATATTAGTTTCAAGTGTACAATATTGTGATTCAACACTTATATACATCACCCGGTGCTCATCACAAGGGCATTCCTTAATCCCATCAACTATTTGACCTACTGTTGCACCCATATCCCTTCTGGCAACCATCAGTTTGTTCTTTATAGTTAAGAGTCTGCTTCTTGGTTTGCCTCTCTCCCTCTTTGTCTCTCTCTCTCTTTTTTTTCACTTTGCTAATTTTTTTTGTCTCTTAAGTTCCACATATTAGTGAATCAGATGGTATTTGTCTTTCTTTGACTGACTTATTTCCCTTAGCATAATATTCTGTAGCTCTAACCATGTCCTTGCAAATGGCAAGATTTCATTCTTTTTTTATGCTTGAGTAATATTCCATTATATATACATACCACATCTTCTTTATCCATTCATCAGTTGATGGACATTTGGGCTGTTTTGTAATTTGGGCTATTGTAGACAATGCTACTATAAACACCAGACAGCATGTATCCCTTTTGATTAGTATTTTTGTATTATTTGGGCAAATACCTAGTAGAGCCTCTAATTGCTAGATTGTAGGGTAGTTCTACTGTTACCTTTCTGAGGAAACTCCATGCTGTTCTCCAGAGTGGCTGCACCAGTTTGCATTTCAACCAACAGTGTGCAAGGAAGGGTTCCCCTTTCTCCACATCCTCAGTACCACCTGTTGCTCTTTGTGTTGTTTATTTTAACCATTCTGATAGAGGTGAGGCAATATCTCATTGTAGTTTTAATTTGCATTTCCCTGATGATTAGTGATATTGAGTGTCTTTTCATGTGTCTGTTGGCCAGCTGTATGTCTTCTTTGGAGAAATGTCTGTTCATTTTTTGGGTGTTGTGTTTGATAAGTTCTTCATGTATTTTGGATAGTAACCCTTTATCAGACATGTCATTTGCAAATATCTTCTCCTGTTCCATAGGTTGCCCTCTAGTTTTGTTGATTGCTTCTTTCATGTGCAGAAGCTTTTTATTTTTATATAGTCCCAATAGTTTATTTTTGCTTTGGTTTCCCTTGCCTTAGGAGACATATCTAGAAAGAAGTGGCTATGACTGATGTCAAAGACGTTACTGCCTGTGTTCTCTAGGATTTTGATGGTTTCCTGTCTCACATTTAGGTTTTTCATCCATTTCAAATTTATTTTTGTGTGTAAGAAAGTGGTCCAGTTTCATTCTTTTGCATGTTGCTGTCCAGTTTTCCCACACAGCATTTGTTGAAGATACATTCTTTTTCTCATTTGATATTCTTCCCTAATTTGTCAAAGATTAATTGACCATATAATTGTGGGTTCGTTACTGGCTTTTTTATTGTATTCCATTGATCTGTGTGTCTAGTTTTGTATCAATACCATACTGTTTTGATCACTTCAGCTTTGTTACATAGATTGAAGTCCAGAATTGTGATGCCCCCAGCTTCGTTTTCCTTTCTCAAGGTCGCTTTGGCTATTTGAGGTCTTTTGTGATCCCATACAAATTTTAGGATTGTTTGTTCAAGTTCTGTGAAAACATGCTGTTGGTATTTTGATAGGGATTGATTAAATCTGTCAATTGCTTTGGGTAGTATAGACATTTTAACAGTATTCATTCTTCCAATCCATCAGTATGGAATGACTTTTTATTTCTTTGTGTCATCTTCAATTTCTTTCATCAGTTCTTTCTAGTTTTCAGAGTATAGGTCTTTCAACTCTTTGATTAGGTTTATTTATACGTATCTTATTGTTTTTGGTGCAATCATTAATAGGATTGATTCCTTAATTACTCTTTCTGCTGCTTCATTATTGGTGTATAGAAATGTAACAGATTTCTGTACGTTGATTTTGTATCCTGTGACTTTACTGAATTTGTTTATCGACTCTAAATTTTTTGGTGGAGTCTTTTGGGTTTCCTACATATAATATCATGTCATCTGCAAGTAATGAATGTTTTCCTTTTTCCTTACCAATTTGGATGCCTTTTATTTCTTTTTGTGGGCTGATTCCTGTGGCTAGGACTTCCAGTACTATTTCCCCTTCTGGGATGATATTAGCTGTGGGTTTTTCATATATGGCCTATATTATGTTGAGGTATATTCCCTTTAAACTTATTTTGTTGAGGGTTTTTATCATGAATGGATGCTGTACTTTGTCAAATGCTTTTTCTGCATCTACTGAAATAATCATATGGTTTTATCCTTTTATTAATGTGATGTATCACATTGATTGTTTTGCTAATATTGAACCACCCTTGCAACTGAGGAGTAAATCCCACTTGCTCATGGTGAATTATTTTTTTAATGAATTGTTGAATTCAGTTTCCTAATATTTTATTGAGAATTTTTGCATCTATGTTCATCAGGGATATTGGCCTATAGGTCTCTTTTTTAGTGGAGTCTTTCTCTGGTTTTGATATCAGGGTAATGCTGACCTCATAGAATGAATTTGGAGGGTTTTTTTTCATCTTCTGATTATTGGAACAGTTGAAGATGAATAGGTATTAATTCTTCCTTCAATATTTGGTAGAATTTGCCTGTGAAGCCATCCAGTCCTGGACTTTTGTTTGTTGGGAGATTTGATTATTGATTCAATTTATTTGCTGGTTATTGGTCTGTTCAAGTTTTCTTTTTCTTCCTGTTTCAATTTTGGTAATCTATATGTTTCTAGGAATTTATCCATTTCTTTCAGGTTGTCCAATTTGTTGGCATATAATTTTTCATAATATTCTCTTACAATTGTTTGTATTTCCATGCTGTTGGCTGTTATTTCTCCTTTCTCATTTGGGATTTTATTTGGGTCCTTTCTCTTTTCTTTTTGATAAATCTGGCTACAGGTTTACCAATTTTATTAATTTTTTCAAAGAACCTGCTCCCGGTTACATTGATCTGTTTTATCATGGGTTTTTGTTTGTTTGTTTTGTTTTATTTTTAGTTTCTATATCATTTATTTCCACTCTCATCTTTATTATTCCCTTCCTCCTGCTGGTTTTAGGCTTTGTCTGTTCTTCTAGTTCTTTTAGGTGTAAGGTTAGGTTGTTTATTTTAGATTCCCCCCCTTCTTCTTGAGTCGGCCTGCATTGCTGGATATAGGATT
Organism: Ursus arctos; assembly: GCF_023065955.2. Taxonomy (NCBI): domain Eukaryota; kingdom Metazoa; phylum Chordata; class Mammalia; order Carnivora; family Ursidae; genus Ursus; species Ursus arctos. The sequence goes on along the minus strand of NW_026622897.1, from coordinate 22,018,874 downwards.
CTCGACCATCGGGTTCCTTATTTGTTTGTTTGTACTTTCTATTCTGTGCCTATATCATCTTACTTCCTTCTGACCTCCATGGTTTTATTTTTTTTTAATTTATTCATTTGATACAGAGAGAGCAGGAGCAGGGGGAGAGGCAGAGGGAGAGGGTGAAACAGGTGAGTGGGGAGCCTGAGGCAGGGGCTCGATCCCAGGACTTGGAGATCATGACCCAGGCCAAAGGCAGACGCTTAACCATCTGAGCCACCCAGGTACCTACTCCATGTTTTTAGATTTGAAGGTAGCTGTTTTAGTTGAAAACTGGAAATTTTAAATAATATAATGTGGTAACTCTGGAAAGAAGATTCCCTTCCCTCCCCAAGGTTTAGTATCATTGCTGTTGATTGTTGTTTCTGCTGTTCGTTTGTTTTGTGACTTTTCTGTAATAATTTTATAAAATCTGTATCCTTTGTCATGTACAGCAACTGAAGTCTCTGCTCAGTTAGCTGAGTACCTTGTTAATATCAGACAGAAAGTTTTATAGGCTCCTTGAAGTAATGAGTGGTCTTGCCCTTGTTGAGGGGCTCTGTGTGCATTGGGAAACACCGTCAATGTCAATGCTTCAGTAGGCATTTTATAGTTCTTCCTTAGCATTGACCACCTACTTGTGCAGGGTTTCAAGATAAATCAGAAGTGAGAGATGAGGGTTTTTTTCAGGACTTTCTTGGGCATATGCACACCTCTATACATGCTCATCACCTTCTAGATTTCCAGGAATACATTAGAGCTTTTCAAAGACTCCTATTGACATCTTATCCTCCAGGTTTTTTGTTTTTTAAGATTTTGTTCAGCCTTTTGTTATCCCTGACTTGTATTGTGTCCTCGGGCAGCTGCAACAGTAAATAATTGTTACTGATTGTTCTTGACAAATTATTTATGGTAAGGCTATTCACCCAGGGTATGCCCTGTGTCAGGTTAAAAAAAAGAAGTTACCATGAATGGAACTTTTCATGGAGCTTCCAGACAGGTCAAGTCAAATACTGATAATTCTCTGAAGACAGGCTTTTAGACAGCTCCAAATACATTCTGCCCCCTCCTGTAGCAGCTAGGCTGCTGGTTTCCACAGCTACAGTGGTCATAAGCTGTTCATTTTCAAGGCCACCGCAGAACTGAAGGGAGGAGGTTGGAACTGGACACGTTAAAACACCAGAAAGCCCATTGTTCCTACTGAGAGTCCCCAGGTTTTTTCTTGAATAAACACTATATTGATGCAGACCTTTGATTATTCTTCAGTTATGAAAAAATGATCAAATTGAGTTTGATAATTTTTGTCAGTTAATTAGCGGCTTATATGGTGGAGAGGATTTTCAGAGGTCTTTAGTCCACTATTACGGAAGTGTTTCTCTTGGTCATAAATTCTTATAGTCCTATGCATGTGTCTTTCTCTAACAAAAACATTTTTAAAGCACCATGTAGGGACACCTGGGTGGTTCAGTCAGTTGAGCGTCTGCCTTCGGCTCCGGTCATGGTCCCAGAGTCCTAGGATTGAGTCCCACATCGGGCTCCTTGGGTGGCAGGGAGCTTGCTTTTCCCTCTGCCTCTGCCTGCCGCTCCCCCTGCTTGTGCTCTCTCTCTCTCTGTCAAATAAATAAATAAAATCTTTTTTAAAAAAGCACCAGGTAAAGCTCCTTTAATAAGTATGGATCACTGTTATAATTTTACATACAATTTCATTATTGTCTCTTGCCCTCATTAAACTTAAGTTCTATGAGGATGGGATATCTATACTTTGGTTACCATGATATCCTCAGCATCTTGCACAGTAGCTGACACATAGCAGAAGCTCCATAATATTTGCCAATTGAAAGAATGAATACAAAAATCTCATGAGAGCACACAAGATGGATCTGAAGGCAAAAATACTGGAAAGCGCAGAACTCACATAAGACCTATTGCAATCTGGTGAGGTATATTTGATAGAAAGGTCCAGAGTGGTTCTCTTGAGAATTGTAAAATGTCAGTAAGAGGACTGTAGACATTTGCTTTCCAGTAGTGTCCCAACTACCACAAGTAGAGATGAAATGGGACTCAATTCCTTGACCTCCTACTCCTAAAGCTCCACAGAAATCTTTGAGACAGTGGCTAGAAATGGTGACAGCTGCTAATTTGCCTAAAGGACTTGTTTCCAATACCATCTTCTTTTCTCAGGTGAGCGAGATGGTGATCTGCAGCAAGATTATTGTGTGAGCAAACATTTCCCTGAAAAATAGTGGTTTTGAGGATGGTTGATCCAACGTTGTCATGCAGTGTCCCTGGAAAGCTCAGGGTGGCAGCATCACAACCTGGCAGCACCCCCCCCCCCCCCATGCACTCACTCTTCCCTTTCTGTTTGCCTTCCCTCCGTGCCTCTGTGTGCCCCACCCTAGTACTCTGGTGGCTAACGCCTGCAGATGAGATTTTAGAGGACAGATGAAGAAGATTAGTAAAGAAGATTTGGGTAAGGAATGTCTTTGTAGACTTGCTTTCCCTCTCACTCTGGAAGTACAAACTGGGCCTGGGCAATGACCTGAGTGGTCTGGCTCTCAGGAAAGTAGACCAGATGGCTTGGTAGAATCAATCTGATATTGAACCACTAGTGCAAAATGCATATTGGATGACATTTTAACTAGGAAAAAAAAGTCACTATTTCAAATGACTAGAATGGTGATTGGTTTGGGCATGGGTTAACAAGGAAATGCGATCCTGTGAGGGAACCTGGGGCCCCGATTGGTTCACAGTGAGCCCCCCTGAAAAAGGAGATCCTGGCCACAGGGAGACACAAGGTCTTTGTTTCAATTGCAAGTAGTCATTTCATCACAGGCATAACAACGCCATCCATTTTGCAACTCCTCAAACACTTCTGGGTGGAACAGGATTTTTTTTCTAGGTAACGTTTCATATTTTCATCGTATAGAAGATCTACTGCACATTCAGCTTTTCAGAAAGGAAGGCACATTCTCGTCACAGCGCAGCTCTGCCTGGATGGAAAGTGAAAGGCCTCCAGAAATGACAGAGACTGTTCACGTGTTCTTAACATACTTGGATGCCCACTTCCCCCATTCGTGTGCAGAAAGAAGGCAAGTCCAGCAGCATCTCAGGCAACATCAGAGTTCTCTCATCCAGACACATTTTTCTCAAGAGGAAAGAAGGAAGCATGCTGACTCAGTATTTTTCCCTTGTTTCTGAGTTCTACTAACCTGTCCAAGGTAGTGCTTATGAAATATAAGTCTGCATTCCCACTGATGTGAAATAAGTGGTATATAATGTTACATTATGCTCCTAAAAAAACATTAAGATGCTATTTGTTGTGACTGATTTATTTTTTTAATTGTATATTAGACCTGATTTAAGAATATCCTTATGATCTTGTCAATCTCATCCATGTTTCTGCATAGAAAGGTTACTTGGATTTCAAGGAAATATTTTATTTCTCTCTCGTCAAACCATTTTGTGTTCTGTTTAGATACATTTTCATTCTATGTACTTAACTCTGACTTGTGAGGCCATAATACTGTACTCGATTTCACCATTTGTCCTTAATTATATCTAAAGCCAGAATGAGGTTATATTTGATGAATCTAACAGGCAGGATTAAATGTAAAAGGCAGAAAGCTACCCTATTAAAGGTCATCAATAATACTTTTGTAGATATGTTTTTAAATTATTCAAACTATTTCTCAAAATGTTTATAATGGATAAGAAATGTATTTCCTTTAAACAAGAGTCCATGTCAACATCTAATTTGGAGTGAGACAAAGCATATAATTTGTTGAAGAGTGATCTTTCTTTGGTCTCTTCAAAGTAATTTTTATTTACAGAGCTTTTGGGTAAGGGGGAAAGGGATGCGGTTGTCAAGGGAAACCCTATCCTGATTGGAAGAGAGGTCATCACAGGTTTTTACAAAGAAAAGAGGAAGAATGGCTTTATTTCCTAAGAGTTTTTTTTTTTTTTCCTCTTACAGTGAAAGAAAAAAGAAGCAGAAACAAAAATTGCCTTGCCTGCTCCTTATTCATTCTGTGAATTCACAGAAAATCTCACGGTAATGAGCATCCAAGAGTGTCCAAGCCCCATGACAACTTTTTTTTACCATTGTTTAATTTATTACTTGAAGCGATATTGTTTACCTCTCTGTTTGTGTTCTGCCCGACCAGAATGATCTCAGTTGTTGTTATGGGCTACATCTTACACTTAGGCTACGCAAGTGCCTTGTGCATAGCTAAGCACTCAAAAAATGAATTAATATTAATTTTATTGTATCTTTATCCATTGCCATTTTTAATATGGAAATAATAATTTTGAATGGGGGAAATATGAGACATTCCTATGTCTCTCTATTAGCTCTTTCGAAGGCTTAATATAAGTTAGATCTATACACTCATGAATAGATGCCACCACAACACAGGCTTCCAGAGGGAGGATCTGTGTTTTTCTTGCTCACCCATGCCTGTATCCACAGCATGGAGAACCGTATCTGGCACAAACCAATGCCTAATAAATAACTGTTTAATTAATGCACCCCTTTTGTCCTGATTATAACTGGCAGTGGGGCAAATACAGGGTCAAGATGAAAATAAGTTTCTCTACTTAGGTAGTCTTAAAAATAAAAGCAAAAAATAAAATCAAAGAAGGTTAAATACCAAAGCTCTTTTAAAAATATAGAGAATTTTGGAAAGGACTCAGAAATAAGACAGATCTCAAAAAGGAGAACAAAACTACATAGGTGAAAACAATTCACATATAATCGTAGAGCATCTGAATACCTAACAGGAGGCTATTAGGAGAATATCACTTTAAAAAGAGATACCTCTTTTAACAGACTCAAAATGATGGACTTACCTGAAAACTTGTCCCCATGTTATGATGACAGTTTCTTTTATCTCTCAACTAACTGCTTTGGGGAACATTTCACATCAAGCTGCTCTTTAGCTTTGAAGATAATGCCTTGATAACACCTTCCTAAAATATAGCTTTTCAGTAGTCATACCCAGAAAGGGAGTAGTCCACGGGATGAACCTATTAAAGAAATTTCACCCAGTGCATGGAAGATCCAGTTCCACACCCCAGCCCCAACAATACAGCATCAGTTAATGAGGACATCGTCTGAGTACAGGCAACTGATGGGATCACAATGTTATTTTTGAATACTTACAGGGTTCCATGGATTGTGTAAACGTTGTAGGTAAGTTATTACTCACCTTCATGATAAAATTATGAGGTAGACATCAGTGTTACCATTTTAGAGACGGGGAAATTAAAGATCGGAGATAGGAAGTAACTTAGTGAAGCTTTGAAATGACCAAGTGGAGACTGAAATTCAGGTCTGTCTGGCTATGAAGCCCAAATCCCAGACTCTTCCCATTCTACCACCCAGCCTTACACAACTCCAGATGCTTCACCTCATAGAGCCAGGCCTTTGAACATCTGTGACCCAGCACACACTTTCATCCTGTTCTTGACTTTGGCCAACTTCAATCACTCAATCATTCAGCCTCAAATTACTTAAGACCCACTGTTTCCATCATTCAGTTCAACTCTTAACCACCCAGAGAATATTTAATGGGAAAGATTAGCTAAGGTTTCGTATTTGTCCCTGAGTGTGTGGGGGGGCAGGCGGTGTGGAGAGGTAGAGGGAGACTAGAAAGTACAATGGGAAAACAGCTTGCAGTTTGGGCTTCATAGCCAGACAGAACTGCTTTTAAAACTCAACTCTCTCACTTTACAGTATCCTTCGTTAAGTGACTTCACATCTTCGAGCTTGATTTCCCCATTTACAAAATTACATCTCCACTTAAAGGCCCACTGCCATTGCTTGTTGAAACCAAAGCTGAAATGTGGTCACAGACACGGAAACTCAGAGCTCCATCTGGCATTCCTGCAGCCCAGAATGGGAACTGAGAGCCTGGTGGTGAATGGGTACAGTTGCCAATTTTATTACAGCCTGGGAACTGGGGTGAGTCATTATATTTTTAAGGGGTCGCATTTTGTATGCTTATATAAGTACCTACACAATATCTCTCATTTATCTTGTAGCCTGCAAAGCCTTAAATATGTATTACTTGATCCTTCAAGGAAAAGTTTGCTAACCACTGTGCCATTTTTTTCATCCCTCTATTGCAGGTCAGAAAACCAAGCCAGTCAGTTCTTCTTTTATTTCCAATTAGCAGGACGGGGGGTTGAACTTCAGCAGAGTCATTCTAGAATGTGTACTCTTAACTGCTCGATTGCACCGCTCTTGAGAGATGAGGAACATCTATCTTGGACTATGGCTCTGAGGAAAAAGTCCAGATTAAAGTCATGCCCCCTAGCTAAATACTCATAAGCATGAAATAATTTAATTTCAGATACTGATTTAGGACTAGATGAAAAAGCAGAGCTCTGTCACAGGGAAAAACCAACTTTAACAAAAAGCCAAATCCCCGAGAAACCTTGAAAGCAAGAGCAGTGGGGCTGAAGTCAAGGTAGAAGTCCCATGGGATACATAGCTGGACAGGGACAAAGGAAAGGAAGTATGGCCAACAAAATATCTTCTGGATTTCACCAAGTCTCAAGGACTCAGAGAGAAATTCCATTTTTTTTTCCCCTCCAGGAGCCGAAGATCAGAATCATATGATGGTCCAATGAGGCTGCATGGAGAGGCCAAAGAAGCATGGTCTGGGTCTCACCAACCCTCAGACCAGTGCCAATGAATGATCCCCTAACGCAAACACAGAATATCTATGCTGAGCTTCCAGACCAGTTCTGAAACCAGCATCCAGTGATGTTGCTTCTTCCTTTGCACCTGCATTCTTCATGCATAAATATTTTCTACTCGTGATTTTTCATAACCTCTTATCTAACGTGCTATTGTAGTGCTTCAAGAAATATTAAATTCACAAAATAGAAGAAACCAGTACTCCAGTACTTCTCTAAGTGGAGAGAGAGAACCTCTGAAGATTGATAGTTCTGGAGACTGCTACTCTGGTGAGCAGTAAGCAACCGTGTTTGGTCAAGCTAGCCGGTGCACAGAGAGGTGGAGAGAAACTGAGGACAGATTTGTGGCTGACCCCCCAACCAGGCAGGCCTGCCCCGCCCCCCTCCCCACCGTGCTTTCCATCAGAAAAACAGGGTTCTGGGTTTTTCAGCTCTCAATTCCAGCTCACCTATTCCTGAAGCCAATCTCAGGAGTACCTCTGGAGTGAAAACAGAGGTTAAAGGTGAGGAGGTAGAAATGGGAGAAGGAGGGCAAAGGGTCTCCAAAAGAGACATTCAGAACCAGGGCAGAGGGAGCCTGGATTTTCTTAACCTGTGAGCCTCCGTTACGTCATTGGTAACATGGACCCAAGGTTCTCTACCGCGAGGGATTTTATTACATTTGAAAAAGTGAAATATTTTTTGTCCTTTTTTTTTTTTTCCCTTCAGTATGTAGAGGTCTTCATAAATACTAAGTTTATTACACCAAAAGTCTTTCAGGCATCCCATTCTTCTATTAAACATCTCCAAGGAAGATCACACGATCCTCCTTAATAAGGCACTAATTACATCCTAACCTCTTCAAGAAGTGCTGGTGTGTCTGAGCGTTACACAGTACAGAAAATAGGAAAGAGGCCAGGTGGAAATTCCCTTCTGCCTGAGTGTGCTCTGAAGTTAACAAAGCACTGGTCTCCTCTGTACTGAAAGCCTGTTCTCTGGACCCAACAGTCAGATGCCTGCTTTTGCCAACAAGGCAAGGAGACACTTTGATTTGCACCATCACTAACGGCTTTGGCAGGAAAGTTTTTGTTTGAACTACACTTTAGAAAGGAAAAAAGGACCAGTAAAGAAAAATCACGATTTCCCCTTTTTAACCCATTTCCTATGTTTTTTTTTTTCCTTTAGACAAATAAAAATTTAAAAAGAGAAAAGGAGATCAATAAAATGCTGTAAGCTCAAAATTATTGATCCTTCTCCAACACTCCTCTTGGCATCAAAAGAAATTTATGACAGAGAGTAAAAAAAATAAAATAAAACAAAAGGTAAAATTTCTAAATAGTTGAGGAAAATTAAGTTCTATATATTTTCTTGTAGAGAAAGCTCAATACTCCAGCTGGAGAAACTTGAAACTATATATATATATTAGTTTTATTTTGTCGGTCTTCGTTCCATTGTAGCCTCTAGGTAGCTGGGAGTACCTGGAAGTTCTTGGACCCCATGGAATTGTACCTCTTTCTATTATAATGAAGAGGATTATTTCTGGCTCAACACAAAACATAAACACATCAATGCTGTATAGACACTAAAGTCTTAAACAAACCAAATTATTCCCCAGCTAAGTTGACCTTCAAAGGCCAGTTGGCTGCATACTTGTCTTTCCCCCCCTTTTCTTAGGTAATTGGGACAATTTGCAACAGCAAAAGAATATGATGCCAGTATAAGGCCAGTCCAGTAAAGGGTATCAACTTGCCTGTGGTTGTGAAAGAAATGGTTGCAAACTGTTCTTTACCAGCCCACATGTTCCACATTTTCCCCATAAATTCAGCCAGTGTGGCATCACCAAGGCAAATGGTAGAAGCACATTTCAGCTATCGCCTTTGGAGTACTTATTTTTTTTAAGATCTTATTTATTTCTTTGTTTGTTTATTTGACAGAGAGAGCAAGAGAGCACACGCAGGGGGAGCAGCAGAAGCAGAGCGATAAACAGACTCCCTGCTGAGTAGGGAGCCCGATGCAGGGCTTTGTCCCAGGACTCTGGGATCATGACCTAAGCCAAGGGCAGACATTTAACCGACTGAGCCCCCCAAGCGCCCTTCCTTTGGAGTACTTAGACCAGCTTTCCTTTGTCTGTGGTGAGGAAGCCCCTTATGGCAACTCCATTTTGGATGTATGCACACGGTTGACCTAATTTCTAGGAACTTCCTCAGCAACTTACAGTTTCTGCTGCTCAGTTGTCACGATAGTGATTGTTCCTCTCAACCCTGATCTGTGTGCTTTCGTCTGGTTGATCTCTACAAGCTCAGCAGCCCTATTTCCTGAGATGTCCCGCTCCAGGGACTGGCAGGGAGAGAAACGAAAGTCTGGGCTGTTCACTGGGGAGTGGGAACCTTGCTGAAGGAGACTGAAGGTCCGCCTCGTCGCCTCCATGAAGGAGTTTGCAACTACTTTATTGAGGTATGACTGACGTGTAGAAAGCTGCACACGTTTAATGCCTACGACTTAGTTTGGGATAAGTATGCACCGATGAAACCGTCACCACTATAAACATACCCATCATCTCCCTAAGTTTTCTCCCACCCTTATCATTATTATTTGTGTGTGTAAAGAATACTTGACATCTTAACATAAGATCTACCGTTTGAACATTTTTTTTCACAGCTCTTAGCAATTTTTTTTTCACAACCTTTCACAATCAAAGGTTCAGAAGACTTTTTGTGTTTTTGTTCAAAATTGACACACACACAAAATGACACACAAGTTTGGGAAAAGAGAAGGTACTAGAATTTGAGTCTCTATCCCCATCTCTTACGGACGACAATGCACCACGTCTGCCTTTCCCACAAAACCTCCAAGGGTACCTGCGTTTGTGTGTGTAGTCTGGGTGTGAGTAGCCACACATACACACTTTCTGGGGACAGCCTCTTGCCTTCCACAGACTGGGAAAGATTACCCTTTGGTTTGTCTCTGCAGAGGCTCTGGCAGATGGTGGATCAGCCCCAGGCTCCATGAGAGCCTTTACTTAAGAAGAGCTCCCCTGGTCTCCCTCTGCCTTGCTCTCCGGAGAATGCCCGTCAGGCTGGTCCCATCTGCTCCCACTGTTTCCCAGGAACTGTGTTTCTGGGCTTCACATAGGGATGCTATGTGCCTGGGAGCATTTTTCCTGACTACTTCGCTTATGCTCATTTCCTTCCTTGGCTCTCCATAGAATAAACGTTTTAGCATCTCCCTCAATTAAACATTTAATAAGAGAAGGACCTCATCATTTTCCCACCACCGATCCACCCATCTCCCTTCAATTTATGCCCATAGTCCACCTTCCTTCCTGTTACAAGAACCGCACCTTCTCTGCTAATAACAAAAGCCAGATCCAAACTTGAACATTGCACCCCAACTCCTCGAGACTTCTCAAGGACTCTGCTCCTTGGGTAAATGAGCTCCTCCATTATCCCCTCTTTCTTAGGCAGCGTCGAGTTTACCCTCCCTAGCGTGCCAACGGTCATTCCCCAAAGCACACCAGCACACGATGTTGTGCAACAATGTCGTCGGCCTAAAAGAACCAGTTACCATCCAATACTTATACTTCCCTAATGGCAAAACTCCCCAAATAATGTTTGAAACTATTTCCACTTTTTCACCCCAAGTGCCTTTTTGGACTTACTCCACTTTATTCCCTGGCACTCTGTCAATATTACACTAACCCTGTCGAGGTGACCACCTACATCTGGATTATAAAGCCTAATGGGCAATTTCCCGTTCTCCTCTTCATTGGCCTTTCAGAGGTATTGAACATAACAGATCCTTCTTCCTGTGACATTTTCTTCATCTGGCCCCGTTGCAGGTGTTCATCTCATTTTATTGGCCACACATACTCTCTATACTTTGCTGGTCCCTCCCTCTCTTGCCAACCTCTAAAGATGCTGGCATTTCTCAAGTTTATTCCTTGACCCCCCCTTCCTCCATTAAACTCTCTCTCTCTCTGATTAATCTCATTCAGTCTCCAAGACATGTTTTTATCTCCAACTTCTCCCTAGAGCCCAGGAGTATATCTATCTACCTCTTCACCTAAAACTTAATTTTCAAAAACAAACCTTTCAACCACCCTGCAATTGATTTAATGTCTAGCTCCTTCCATTTCAATAAAAACATTAAACTGTTCTCCTTGTTGCTTAGTCCCATATGGAATTTGGGACTAATTTCCCATGCCCCATGCTTCAACCCATGAGCAGGTGCTGGTGGCTTAAGCTTCAAAAACTTTCCCCAATACAACTAGGATATTTTTCACATCCTTCACCACTAGACGCTCTCCCACTATCATCTCTCACCTGAATTACTTTGTCCTGTTGCAGTTTTGTTCACTGCATGGCAACTGGAATGATCTTAACAACAGACCCTCCAACAGCTTTCCTTCATGCTAAGACCTTAATCACACTCCTAAAATCATGGCTTACAAGGCCTAATTTGATCTCCTTTGCATTTGCTAGTTCTTCTGCATGAAATTCCCATTCCTTCCCCCAAATCTTCACATGTCTTGCTTCCTCATTTCATTACAAGTCCTCCTCAAATTTTACCTATTCAGAGAGGACTTCCGTAGTCTCCCAACCCAAGGTGGTCCATATATACCCTTTTATCTTATTAAAGTTTTCTTTACAATACTTGCTGTCTGAAATTATAATATATTTATATCAAATTATAATTTAAAATATTCCTTCAGGGAAGAGATTCTTCTCTCTTTCTTACACCTGAATCTCTGACCCCCAGCATGATACTTAGCACATATTAAGTGCTCAATATGAACTTGTTGGAAAGAAAAATGGGTAAAGAAATGAATTTAAATATACTATGAGCCATGCGATAGATCATTTAATGTGTCTGAGTCGAGGAGGCGCCTGTCTACCAGGTTGATGTGAAACATGAAAGATTGACTATTGTGATAACCATGGTACGCTCACCCAATATTCTCCTCCTAAATGAGCCAGAAATGTAGTTTTTTTAAACCCATATAATGAACACCTTTTCTGTGTATTACTCTGTATTGATTTCTCAAAAACAGTGCAATATATTTGGTACTATTTTTGTTTGCTTTCATAGTACACAATCCCCATTTTTCACCTGCCACACCAAGACCACTACTAAACAACCACAACTTTTTGTCTGCAATTATTTTATTAATCACCTTAAAAATGATTCAGCATTCATACGGATGTATGTTTGCTGAAATTATGCCCTAAGTAGAGTTCACACTTCTATCTCTTGAGAATCGGGCAGCCCATCTCCTTTAGGTCCTTGTATCTACTCTCACATGTGCTACAAGACCTTTCCTCTTTTCTATTCTCAGAGCATTCGTAACAGATTCACTTCACTTCTTGTAGGTCACTTAATATTTTCTCCTTATAACATACACAAGTATCACAGTTTCTGTTCAAGAGGAGACATTCATGAAAGAGGGACTCTGCATATAATTGCACACTCATCAACTAGCCGCTGGTTTGGCAAGTCATAGATGCTCAATGACTCATTATTTTTTAAAAGATTTTATTTATTTATTTGTCAGAGAGAGAGAGAGAGAGCTCAAGCAAGGGGATCAGCAGACGGAAGGAGAAGCAGGCTACCCGCTGAACAAGGAGCCCGATGTGGGACTCAATCCCAGGACCCTGGGATCATGAACGGAGCCAAAGGCAGCTGCTTAACAGACTGAGCCACCCAGGTGCCCCTCAGTGAATCATTACTGAATGAATAAATGAATCAGGAAATAGGTGAAGAAGTATCGGATAAAATTAAATGGGGTTCAAGTATTCTGTAAGTTAGAGGGAAGGTCAACGAATAGAAGACTGGGTTAGCATTTGGACCCCAGAAGCTCATGGTTATGATGCTAACTACCAAGTGGCTAAGTACCTACAGGCTCTTCAACTATGAAAAGGCATCCTCAGGAGTGTGTGTGTGTGTGTGTGCGTGTGCGTGTGTGTGTGTTGTGAGATTGGTGGTGATAAAAGCAGGAGATCCTTGGTCTAATACATTTTCCTCCTCATTCTTAGCACAAGAAAGACAACTGGTTTTCTGCTAAGAGCTCTGCTCACTGCCACGTCATGAAGGAACGTCATGTTTTTCACAGAGATCATTATCCCATCCCCTCTCTTTGCATAAGTAAGCTCTTCCGTCTGTGAGGGGAAGGCTGGCCAACCTCACTGAAGATTGGGGTCTGCATCTGGTGTTATTATTGTTCCAGGCCAAAGTGTCCTCTGTCCTGCACATCACAGGCAGGAGAGAATCTCTGGAGTTTTGGGTTGGCTTTTGCCTTTGTCCACAGAGATTCCCATTGTTCATTTCTATCATAAGGGCTGTATTAATTTTGCTAGTCTATCCAAACATCTAAAATCCCAACAAGGGTGGCAGAGTAATGGATCTTAAAGAAGCAAAGACATGAAGCAATGGTCAGGTCTACTCCCCAGCCTTCAGCCGAAAGCAGCCATAAACAACTCAGAAACAGGGAAGGGAGAACGGCCATCATGGAAATGGGCACGGCCACCCACAAGAGTTGCAGATTCTTCTTGGGTCATCTTATCAGTCTATTTTACTGTGTAAACAGTTTGTTTTTCAACATAAGGGCCATTTGGGCCCATAGAATTAGAGAGGTCTTCGATATCTAATTTAAAATTTGTACCATCCATAGCAAAATGCAGGAAGTCAAAAGCATGGTTGGGGTATTTTCTCAGCTACTTTTAGAATTTCCTCCCATGTTTTGTGTGACCTATAATGTTTCACTACCTTACTGCCACCACCACGCATGAGTCCTTGAAAACAGGTACTAAAGGGAAGCCATTGAGCTATTACTTTTACTTGGAAATTGAAGGTGAAAACCCCAAACTGAAATCGAGGCACTAATTTACAAGATGTAATGACCCTTAACAGGAAAGTCAGCTAACTAGTCCCTCTGGAAATTCCTGTCCTTGAAATGTGAGACTCAAGGCCAGTCTGAGCAACCCAGTGTGAAATGAAGGGAGTAATCCTGCCCCATCCCTCAGGATCTTCACCATTTTGATCCTTGAAGCATTTAGAATCAGGGGTGGAAAAAAAAAATCCACAGTCTGAATACAGGCAGTAAAATCCCTACATTTCTTAAGGATTAATGGTAAAGCTTTAACAAAGTGTTTCAAATTCCAAATTAATCTTAATACATAGGTGTGCTTTCGCACACGGCAAACTCAGACGTTTTCTGGTTGAACTGCATTTCATCTGTATATGGGTAGATACTTTGGTGTCTTGCAAGCAATCCCTTTTTGCCTTGGATAAGCTAGCTATAGAAGGTTCTTTCATGAATGAGAAATAGAAAATATTTTGGGGTCACTTGCATTTCTCCATTTCCACAAATGGAGAAGGAGCATAGTTCCTAAATAGCTTACTTTGAAATCGCTCTTTCAGTTTGAGAATCTACATGGATAGTCCTCTTCTGGGATTTTCATAACTCTGTTTAGGTAGCAGGGAAGGCTGTCATCGTTTCATTGGTTTGAAAATGCAAGGCTGACCCAAAAGAACCTACCAGAGGCTTCCTAATCTATTTGCCTGTAGTTTTGGCAGGTGCCACCATGGGACCTCTGGGGCTTTGCAAAGCAAGGTAGGGCTGAGCACAGATGACAGAGAGAGGAAGATTTGCACAATCCAGGCTGATCTGGAGAAATACAATAGCTTCTTTAAAATACTTTGAATGTTTCTGGCACAGACATGGATGTATGTGTACATTAATATTGTCGCTTTTTTGCTCCCCACCCTCCAAAATCTGTTATGAAATTGATGGTGCATTTGAAAATCAATTGTGTCTTAGAATCCAGGAAATATGGGATCTCCCTCCTTTTCAAGATCAGAATTATAATTAACAAATATAACAAAATAAAAACAATATGAAGAAGACACTGTTTAAAAACAGATGAACAAACAAACTGGCTTGCTAAACTTATTAAACTTGAAATTCATGTAAGTTTGGGAGTTATGCTCGAATACCTTATGGATTCATCTTCTCTTTCTCCTTCTAATCCAGAGATGGAGAGCTTTGAAGGGTTCTACTTGCTTCGGTGCTACTCTCATTCAGAAAACAGATTGCTGCGGGTTTATTTCTGGCATGTTCTTGCATTTCAGGGTTGAAGTCTTTCCATTAGCTCGCATACTTGACCTTCACTGGGATCAAGTCTGTTCCAGGATCTTGGGCATTTGCGATCACAGACAGATCCATTCGAGGCTTCCCTTCATGCTCTGATGAGAAAAACACCTCTGGATCCCAGCTTCTCTCGTGGTTCACCCCCAAAGCAGCTCATCTCACATCCTCCTGCAGCAGCACCTCCCGGGCACTGCCCTACTGTAAACCTGTGAAGCACTTCCTACCTCCAGTCGCCCCCAGTCTCTTCTCTCTCTTTCCCTTGGACGGAACTAACCCCCTTTAAGTATTTTAGAGCCTCGCCTTTAGAATTACCTCCTATGAAAGGGACTGTCTCTATTTTGCATCATCACATGTACCTCAAAAACTTGCGAGCCTAAATTCCTTCCCTAGGTATTTGCATTTTAAGCTTTTTAACCTTAATTATAGAAATTGAAAATAGAATTGAAAACCGCTTTCCTTCTTAATGGAACTCCGTGCATCTGCAAGCCATGGAGAGCAGGAGGGAATTGATTTTAACCCTAAAATCATAAATCAATTTTTGCATATGCAAAGACAGTCCAGACATAACTTTCTAAAAGTTATGTTATGCAGTGGGTGAGAATGAGCAGAAAAGAAAAAAATAATGGGACCCGTGCTCACTCCTTTCCGGGTGTCCCAATGTATAGGAATCCCAACTGAGCTGAACCGACTGCAGCCACTTCCTGACTAAGGGTTCCCTGGACCGAATAAAGGAAGAGGAATGCAAGTTGAGTTAGCAGCTGCTAACTCTCAGATCGGGACACTGACGGCACCACCACCGTGGCAAAGCCATGACAGCTGAGAGGTCAACCTAACATTATCTGTTTCTCTATCAATGTTCCTTAAGACACTGGTAGCTGCACTGGAATGAACAGGGCCACTTACAAAGGACATATTCCCTGGGAAGCTCAGGAATCTGTTTTATAATAAAAACTTGGGTGATTATTATGAAAATTAAATTTTGAGAACCATGACTTTGTACCTCTACTAAATTTCTCCCCTGCATTTCTTCTCTGCCTAGCTCTTTCCGCTCTTCAATGGACAAAACTCAGTCTTCCTCTCCTCTGCCACAAAATGCACACATATTAATGATGCAAGGCCCTTTCTAATTTTGTCTGTTCCTTGGTTCATTCCTTCCCCCGACCCGTGGATAGAGATCACACTATCTCTGCCAACATCAACAGAGTCAGCTTTGGAACCAAAATGCCACAGAACCTAAGATACTATCTGTATGATAAAGAAAAGTAGCTGAATGTGCTCCTCAGAATCACCCCAGTCAAATAGGAATGCAGCAAAGAAATCCAGAATTCTCTGTCATAGACCATGGCTGTAAGAGACGTAAACACAAAGGATGTGTTATATGGATGGGGAGTCTGTGTAGGTGTTCGTGAGTATAATGAGAGAATTAGTCCATATGTAGATAGCATCTGAATAATAATGGTGAATATTGATTTCAATTCATATTGGGAAAGGGTTTCTTTTGAGCTGTAAAATGTACATTTGTTTGTGTAAGAGCAATGTTAATAACTGTCACTGACACTACTATTTACAAATTTTGCCTAATTGCTATGTAAAATGATATTTACTAGGACTATCATAATTATGTATTATTTTCATTTTCATTAGTTTTTACATTTCTTAAGGGTAAGGATAAAAGCCTTCTATATTTCTGTACCCTCCAGCCCACCATGACAGTAGCTTACATATCGCACATTTTCAGGAAAACACTTGACGAATGAATTAATGTTTATGTTTTACTCCTGTTACGTTTGTGTTTCTGTATGTTTACACAAATGGCCCCCGTAAGTCATTTGATCCCTCCCTACATGATATCTTTCCTAGTATTCCTAGTAATGTCAGAAATAGAGAATGAAGGCCTTTACCATATAGCTGTCACAAAGAGGAGATAGAGAATGAGATAGAAGACGAACACAGAGAGGAAGAGGATGGAAGACCACGGGGAAAAAGAAAAGGATGAATCACATTACGTGGACTTGTAATTGATGGAGAATACTCTAGAGAGCGTAGAACAATCATTAACCTTATAGCTCCCCAAGTCCAAACCCAAAGTCTTGGGTGGCCACAGCTGGTCTGTGTCCCCTCCATCACACGTGCGCTCAAATTAGAATGTGAGGCAGGGTAGTAGTATATTTACTTCTCTGTTCAGACCACACTGTTTGCTGCTTTACTAAAGCATGGCATATGTGGTTTGAAGCTGCCTCAACACCCACGCTGGATACATCTTTCAAGGTGTGTGTTCCTTCCTTCCCTACAACTAACCTCCACAAGCTTTAAGTACCAAATCTTAGAAGAAGAGAAATAATTGAGGATGGAGCAGCAGGAGGAGGAGGGAAAGAAGAAACAACACACACACACACATACACACACACACACACACACACACACACACACACACACACACAGAATATCAAATACAAAACAAAACAAAAAACCATAAACCTATCCTGATCCATCCCAGAAAGCAAGACCTAGTCATCAGGTGTTATAATTGTGAACTGCCTTTTACGTGACTTCCAGAAATTCAGCAAGTGTAGTTGTTGGCTAACCAGTGTCTCTAATCCGTGTGGAATGTGAACTGAGTTTTCTTTTGTGGAAAATGATCACTGTCATCTTTTCCTCTGTCCTTCGCCACCACCCACTCCTTATTTGCTTCTAACTTTACAACCAAGAGACATTGTGTTCCATCCTCTCTCAAAACCCTTCATTTCTAGGGGCACCTGGGTGGCTCAGTCGTTAAGCATCTGCCTTTGGCTCAGGGTGTGATCCCAGCGTCCTGGGATGAAGCCCTGCATTGGGCTCCCTGCTCCACTGGGAGCCTGCTTCTTCCTCTCCCACTCCCCCTGCTTGTGTTCCCTCTCTCTGGCTGTCTCTCTCTCTGTCAAATAAATAAGTAAAATCTTTAAAAAAAAAAAAACAACCAAAACCCTTCATTTCTAAACCAACTCCTAATTTCCTTATTTTTGCGCCTCCCATAAAGCCTGGCCCTGAGACTTATGTTTACTCCATTAGAGGTCCGACTCTATTTATGGGTGTTCAAGCTTCAGAGATGTTGCCCCTGTGGCGTGGCTTCCTGCTTACTTAAAAAAAATGAAAAATTAAAAGGAATATATTGTTCATGACTCTTCCCCAATCAGGGAAAATTTACTGTGGTTACCTTAGTAACCAGAATGTCAGTCATTCTCTCTCCATGCCAAATCCCTTTAGATTTCACATAGAGCAACATTTTTAAAATAGAATTATTTCACATTCTATTTAACTTCTGGAGTTTGCTTAAAAAAACAAACTTCCTGCTTACTTGAATGCTTTCTTAAAGAAACCAACCCATTTATTTCTTCATGAACATCTTAGACTTAGAGTGTACACATCAATTTTGGTATGTGTGTATGAATTCTATAAATATGCTTTGTAAATATATATCCTATTGACTGATAGATATATGGATAAAAAATCATGACATATCAGGATTAGGAAAATCCAATGACTTAGGGACAAGATTCGAATGTGAGTTCCTTGAATACAAGAAAACTAATTGTTTAATTATAGATGCAACCCATGTCTATTGGGAAAATTGGGAGAACATAAAAAAGGGCAAATAAAACTTATAAGTGCACTATTTAGCAAGAAACATTTGTTTTTAGGTTTCTAATGTTTGTCTTTGTATACATAGAGTAATATGATAACAAAGTTTTGCACCCTAAATTTGGTGTTAACATTAAATTGAACATTTAAATACTTAATATTAGTTTATTGTGTGGATTGATTCTCTTTGTGGCTTTTGTCATTTATTTTTATTTCCTCCTTTACTTTTGTCGTTATTAATATTATTTTTTCCAGAAGGTTTTCTTTTAGGTTAGAGATTGAATTTCTGAGCTCACAGACAAGAAATTTGAAATATGGTATGTTGTTGACCACTTATTTTTCCTGAATGTTTTGCTAATTTTTGCATCTTTTAGAAGTATGTGTTTGAATCACTGTAATCTTACCAACAGTAGATGTACTTATATTTTTCCCCCAATTTAGTATGCAAAATAATATTAGATTGTGGGCTCTTTTTTTTTTTTCCCAATCTCAAGCAAACCATTTCCTTTTATTTTTAACCATTGGTATTTCTAAATAATGTTAAGTCAGATGTTAAAATTATCTAGCTTTGTTCATTAAAGACCGCTAAATTATAATAAACAAATGAGTTTAATCCTAAATATGCTGTATTTTCACTTATTATTATGAGTGGAGATAATTTTATTTTTTAATAATTTTCAGCTAATTTCCCAAATTTGTATTGACCATTTGAGATTTCTCTTTTGTGATTTGCCAGTACATATGCTTTGACATTTTTGTGTGACTTTTATATTATGTATTCTTACTATGAATTCTTCATTGGTTATATACATTTCAAATGTGTTCTAGACAGTGACTTGACTTTTTTTGTTTGGTTAAGGTATCTTTTCTGTACAGAAGTTTTAAAGTTTTATACATGCATATTATGCAATATGTTTTATTAAGATGTGCTCTTTTTTTCCATGTTGTCTAAGAAATCCTCCCCTACTTCAAAGGCTGGAAGTTACTATGCTAAATTTTCTTCTAAAGGTTTTAAGGCTTCCTTCAGTTACATATGTTCTTAAGCCACCTGATTAAATCCACTTTTATATTTGGGTGTATATGAGGTAGGACTCTATTTTTTTTTTTCAGATAGATAATTAATTGGCCCAGTGCAATCCATCTCCCCACTGATGGATAAGGTTACCTCTTCACCTATCAGATTTTCTTTCTAGAAATAAGTATTTCTAGGCTTTCTCTACTGTGACAATCCTTCTATTTGTTAATCTCTGTGCTAAGAACACCCTGTTTAATTAGTGAAAAAAAGTAAACATTCTGTCCCTTATAAAATTGCCTCAAAGTTCATTTTAATAAAGATTAATTTATTCATTTTGAGAGAGAAAGAGAGAGAGCACGAGCGGGGAGAGGGTCAGAGGGAAAGAATCTCAAGCAGACTCCACTCTGAGTGGGGATCCCACACGGGGCTCAAACTGAGATCCTGAGATCACCACCTGAGCAGAAAACAAGAGTCGTGGGGCATCTGTGCTGCTCAGTTGGTTAAGTGACTGCCTTCGCCTCAGGTCATGATCCCAGGGTCCCGGGATAGAGCCTCTGCGTCAGGGTCCCTGCTCAGGGGGAACCTGCTTCTCCCTCCCCCTCTGCCGGCCACTCCCCCTGCTTGTGCTCGCTCTCTCTGTGTCAAAGAAATACAATCTTTCAAAAAAAAAAAAAAAAAGAAAGAAAGAAAGAAAGAAAGAAACCAAGAGTCAGACACATAACTGACTGAGCCATGCAGGGGCCCCCAAATTGTCTCACAGTTTAAAGATTCTGTCCACATTTTTTTCCTTTTCTTACGAACTCCCCGTCTATGTGATTTACCCATCTCCCTATCTTGTTAGTAGTTTCTCTCAATATATTAGTTTCTTACAAATTAAAAAAATTAACTCTTGCCTTTCATAGAATGTGCAGATTTTGCCTCATTGCTGTTGGTCTTTTTACTTAGTTTGTGATATTTTTGCTGATTATAAGGTCTTAGTTTTTTTTAATTAGTTAATTTTTCATTGAAATATCATTGACAATATTGTATTAGTTTCAGGTGCACAGCATAGTGATTTGACAATTGTATACATTTCAAAATGCTCACCACAATAAGCGTAGTTACCAGCTACCACCATACAAGGTTACTACAGTATTATTGACTATATTCCCTGTGTTGCACTTTACATCCCCAAGACTTATTTACTTTGTAACTTTCCAGTTGTACCAGTTCCAGTTTGTACCTCTCAATCCCCTTCGCCTATTTTTCCCATCCCCTTACCCCCTTCACCTCTGGCAAACACTGGTTTGTTCTCTGATTTTGGGTCTGTTTCTGTTTTGTTTTGTTCGTTCATTTGTTTTGTTTTCTAAATTCCACATATAGTGAAATCATATGGTATTTATCTTTTTTTGTCTGGCTTATTTCACTTAATATCATACCTTCTAAGTCTCTCTATGTTGTCACAAATGGCAAGATTTCATTTTTTATGGCTGAGTAATATTCCACATCTTCTTTATCCATCCATCTGTTGATGGATACTTAGGTTGCTTCCCTATCTTGGCTATTGTCAATAATGCTGTAATAAACGTAAGGGGTGCTTTAAAATTACAAAATCAATTTTATTATTTCCTTTATGATTTCTGGGGCATATTAAAAATTATCAAATAACATTTTATGACATATTTCTCAATGATCACTAAAATGATAGCAAAATAATAGCTTTTCTCATGTTTATGACAAAAAAACACATAACTTCAAATCCTGGGACATTCCATCTTTGCTTTGTCCCTCATTCAAATTTACATTTTGTATAATTAAATTCCAAGTCGCTGACTGACTTTAACATACTTTACTACATAGTTTTATATCCAAGGACAGACCTTGATTTGATGCTCGATTTTGTAATCATATGTTCAGTAGTTATTTATACTTCAAGTTTTATATTAAATGATTGTTCTCATTTGGAGGGAGTAAATATTTTATTTAGAAAATGTACACCTGTTTGCCTACTGCCTTTGCACACCATGGGGAGTTTGGCTGGGTATACAATCCCCATGTTATCAACCACTTTATTTTGAAAATCTTTAGAGATTGGTGTATATCTTCTGCTACCCTGGTATTAAGAAAAGTCTGAAGGTAGTTTAATTTTGTTTTGATGTTTGTAATATTGTTAATAGTATTCATGCACGCTTCTAATTTTTTCATCATTAAGATTGAAAAAGAAAAGCCAAGAAAAATCTAGGTAGGGGTGTCTTCTATTAGGATAAACCGTGCAATTCTTTTCTGACTGTGGCTTGGGCTCGGTTCTTCAGGTTGAGAATTTTTTGTCTCTCTTCTTTAAATATTGCCTTTCTTCCAATGCTTCTGGTTTTCTTTTTTTCACAAAAACTTCTGATCTTTAAATTGCACCTCTTCTTCCTTGCTGCTCTTTTTATAATCTTCTACTATGGCTCCCATCTCTTTGTCCTGTTACTCTGCATTTTTCAGAGGGAATTACCAGTTTGTCTTTTGCATATCTGATTTGTCATAAGTGTATTTCTACTGTTTTCTTTGTATTTCTTCTGCAGTTTTGCATTTCATCACTGAGTTCATTTTGACTCTCTGATTTCATCTTAGCATATTTTCCTGCTATATTTCTCTTGCACATTTCCATGGTCAAATACGTTTTTCTACAGGCTTAAGTGGGAATCTTAATTTTTTTTCCATTGATGTTATTCTGTTGAGAACTACTTTTCTGAGACACATCCTTCTTTTGGGTTTTCCAGGCTGTGCTTTGTTTCCTCTTCCGCTGCAATATGTTTTCCAAAGCCCCAGTCTGCTTTGATTTTTTATGTTTGTTCATTCTAGATTAGGTGGAATTTCTATCCAGGCTTTTCATGTTCTGGAATATTTGGTGTGTGGTGGAGGGTGGGGGACGGTGAGGGGATAGTTAGTGTTCTTAACCTCTTGGATGTTAGTATCAAAGTGTTGTCAACTGTAGATGAGAAAGACACAGAACCCACAATAAATGATGATACTTAGCACACGTGATTTGGTGTAATCTACCATTGCTTCTGTTACTACTACCATGTCTTCCCCGTAAGAGAATCGAATACTTATTGTGGCCTGTGTCAAGCAAAACATAAAAAGCCACTCTTGCCAGTATGTGCTGCTATTATGGCTGTTTCTCTCTCTGCCCTCACCCTTCACCCTTCACCTTAAATGGTAAAGGATTCTAATAGGCACATATCACTGCCTGCCTTTACTCCCATCCCCATTCCTTGGTATGATGTATACTGAGAGTCCTGGTCTCTGAATATATGCAGAGAGAGATCCATTGCTGAGAGCACAGGCATTGAATTTCTCTGTCTTGCTCATAGCCTGCATCTTATGTCATTTGGAGTCTGGTGCCTTGTTTGTCCAATAGTGGGATTCTTGCATCCTGGATTTGGGAGCATAAGGATGGGTAAATCGCATGATTCTTTGACCTTCTCTGGCACTCTTTGGGCTGTGCTGGACCACAATGTTTTAATTGGTTTGTAGTTCAAAGGAATATGCTTCAATCAATCCCCATCAGTAAGGCAGCTAATGAAAAAGTGTCTAGGCATTGACAATCTGTTCTTGAGTTTACAAGTCTGCTGCCATTAAAAATAATTTTATACATTTCCATGAATTTCATTTCATAAAAAATGTTCACTGAGGGAGAGTAGACATAAAATATTAATCTGGAAACTAAACACAGGTTATTAATAGAAATTTTTTAACAAGGTCATTGTTGCTTCATTCTTAATACTAAGCTTCTAAATTTGAAACTTCCAACTAAAAGAAATTACCAAAATTTCTTGTTAATGATGTGTCAGTTAACAAAAACCATTGCAATATGTGAGCCTTCTGTGAGGGACCATGCTAACTTTGAGTCTATTGAAAATAGGGTCTTCCAAAGTATGACCTGGATATCCCTGGCAAGCTTTGAATATCATCTAGGAGGTGTGTTTATCTGTGTCTGTACCGATTGTATGAATTAATGTGCATGTTATTGAAAGCAGTGCTATAATCTCCATTAATTCTGGTGACATTTTTTTTTTTTTTGAAGTAACGAGGGAGAGCAGGCGGAGTAAGTGTTCCATGGACTACAAATTGGAAATCACTATTTAAAGGGCATAATGGAATATGTGAGTTGTGTATCAATGATGGGGTACCTTATAAAAATACATTTCTTAGAAACATAAAGTTAGGCAGTGTGATGGAAATAACATTGAATCAGAACCAAGTCAGTCCCGTTGGTTCCAGTAATGCAGAAACGAAATATGGGTTTCTCTCATTCAGAAGCTTATCTTCTATGTAGTGGCCACCACTTATATTGTGAAAACAGCTCTAATAGGGCTCAGTTCAGGGTTCAGAGGGAGCACCTCACCACCAAGGATGGTCAGATTCAATAACCCTGGATCTGAATACACAGACAAGGTCGCCCAGCTGGTCTGAAGGGCAAAAGGAATTGCATGATCAGAAGCAAGGATGTGGAACAGTGCTTGGCTCAGGGAAGAGAACGTGATTGGTGAGCCTGAGGAAATAAGGCTGGAGGGACAAATGAAAGGTTGCTGGCAAGCAGCCTGATACACCACACGAAGGAGATGTCAAAGTTAAAGTAGCAAAAATGTCCATCAACAAGAGAACACAGGAATTGTGATTTACGTATCCAATGGAATACTATAGAGTAAGGAAAATAAACTTGCTACGGCAATCTGTATGCACCTGGGTAATTGCAGCCAGGTAAAGTTGAACGAAAAGAGCAAATGATGGAAATGTCAGTGAACATACTTCCCTCTGTGTATGTCATATAAAAACATTGTGTCAAGTAATTTTCTTATTAGGGATATATACGCATCTAATATTTAATACATCTAGCAAATTTAATATATTTAGTAAATAGAAATATGTACAGTAAATATTTACATATATATTAAAGGGAATAAAAAACCCAAATTTCAGGAAAGTGGTTATTTCTAGGATTCTCCCTAAGAAGAAAGGGGTTGGAAAACATGGGTCAGAGGAATTCCGAAAGTACTGGTATTATTCTGTATCTTAGACTGATTGGCATGTACCTCCGTGTTAATTTTGTTTATATTCTTTATTCTATACATATGTATTAGAATACTCCGTTGTATCTATTAAAAATTTAATAAAAGCAATACAAATTATTCTTGCCCTCAGGTTAATTACTCCACCCAATTCAGCCTTGCTATTTCAAGGAAAAACGACTTATTGTGAGTTTCGGGTTTTAATTGTAATGGAAATCTTAATTGCTAAGACTCTTTTGATGTCCAGAAAGTTAATCTGAAGGTTCAAGAGATTTAAAAAAAAAAAAAAAAAAACCTTTTCTTTTGAAACTAGAAAGAGAGAAGGGAAAGAAAAATCCTCAAGTGTCAAAGACAGCAAAGCCTGGATGGCAGAGAACTCTAAAGCCCTTGATTGTTCCGGGAGTTCATTGCCTTGGCCGCAGAAGAGACTTCACCTTTCCATTTAACAGACAAAGCAAATGTAAATTTGTTCTCGATCACAATACCCCCAGTATTAAATTTAGCAGGAGAAAATTGCACTAAGAGCTGAATTTTAGGCTTAACTCTGCGACACTCTCTTTTCTGTATGGAATTGATCAGCTCAAACCGAGAGCTCATGACTGGGAAAATGACACAGTCTGCTGTTGCCTTGTTCCAAATTTTAATGGTGCCAGGGCCCACTCTGACACTAATTTTACAACCGCTGTTCCCTCTGATTGTCCAGCAGGAACCAGCATTCTTCCTTGGCTTCCCCGTGAGCAAGAGGCTGTGGGATAGCGTCCGTTTAGTATTAATCACTACAGTTTCCCAGCTAGCCCCACACAAGTGAAATAGACCGTCCTCAGAATGATGGAAGAGGATTATTTGAATGAATTGTGAAAATGCAGAACTTGGTCCCGACTGATCCACTTTAGCAGATGTCTTTGCTGATGTTGATGCTGTTGGAGCTTTTTTTTTGGGGGGGAGGGGTATCCCTATAGAAATAGGATTATGTGGATGGGCCTTCCTAGTTCCCCAAAGAACTGACCCCAACCTCATTGTTTGTTAAACGATGTTGACAAAATACGCTCAATAGCGCGGTGAGTGTGATATTTGCACCTCAAATTGATTCCTGGACTGAAATCAAGTTAATGATGTGTGTTTATCAGAGTGTTAATTATACTCCCCGGGGCATGACTTGCATCACTGGTGTGAAACTATCCCCAACTAGCTTTTTCAATATTTATTTTTCCTATTAGAAAATTGTCACTCCAATCCCTCTTAACCAAATAATTTGGCCCCTATAGATAG
This sequence comes from Ursus arctos, assembly GCF_023065955.2. NCBI lineage: Eukaryota > Metazoa > Chordata > Mammalia > Carnivora > Ursidae > Ursus > Ursus arctos. Next base: position 21,993,100 of record NW_026622897.1, on the reverse strand, counting down.
ATGTGATTTCATGAATTTAAAATATATGATATATAGGGGGTAGTCCCTCACGGGGGCTTGGATTGAGTGCTAGAGTCAGGAATGGAATGAGGGAAACTGTTGGATTCGCTTGACCACTGTAACTGGAATTGGGTCATAGTCTATGAATGAATATATATCCGGAACATGGGAGAGAGAGGGAACAAGAGGAAAAGAGCACGAAGAAAAGAGAGAAAAAAGTTTGTACTGCGATACAAGGGAAGGATACACTTAAAGAGTTTCAAAAATCTAAGGTCCCCTTTTCATAAATTATTTACTATTTTTATTTATTTACCTGTGGATTTCCTATCTTTTGGCTTGTCCACCATTTTTCTACTTAATGCGAAAAGACATTTTAAATTTTGGAAATTTTCCTTTGTCATACGTGTTACTTATATTTTTTCTGAGTGCCACTTATTTATGTAGTTTCATTCTAAAGTTTTTAATTTTTATTATAGTAAGTTGTATCAGTCTTGGGATATTTTTTTAATTTTTCATTGGAGTGTAGCTGACATACATTATATTAGTTTCAGGTGTACAACCTGACCTAACAGTTATATACATTATGACATGCTCAGCATGATAAGTATAGTTACCATCTATCACCGTCCAAGTTATTACAATATTATTGACTATATTCACCATGCTGTGTTTTTCATCCTTGTGACTTATTCATAACTGGAAGTTTGTACCTTTTAATCAAATCCTTTTTCTATTTCGCCCCTTTTTCCAACCCCCCCATTATGCCAAATAAAACAAACAACCAAAAGAGAAACAGACTCATAGACATAAAGTACACTATTTGCTATTTTTTTCAGTTCCATATATGGTTGCCATGCCTCAAGCGTCCTGCAAGTGCTGTGTAAGAGTGTGGTATGTCTTCCTGATTATTTTTGTGTGTGTGCTTTTAGGATTGAATTAGTGACCCACTCCCAAACTTAAGCTGAGTAGCTGACTTGAAATTGAGGAGGTGACTTTTGCAAGTACCAGGTGCTAGCAAATGGACCAGGCTTTCTTTGGTCCACAAATGCCTAAGTGTCCACTCAGGAGAAGACCAAGCTTGTGGAAGCTGGCTAATAGCATTTTTATTGTATTCTTACTTTTGCTCCTCTTCTTTCCCTCTGATTAATTTTCCTGAAATGTTCATCAATTCTTAAGGAAGGTTTCTTTCCACCTTTAGAAAAAGTTATTTTGTAAGAACTTAAAATAAGTAGTGCTCTCAATCAGTTCCTGGGTAACTGTTAATTCACACAGATGTAGGAGGCAGGTTTCCTATAGCTGCACGTAATTGAGTTCGGTTCGTCATCAGATCTCAAGGGTTACTTTAATATTTAACCCCAAGCAACACTTTCAATGTCACCTACTTCTCCAGACTTCACGGAGCCTAGAATGCAAAAGCCCTTGTTGGGAGCTTTGAAATTTACCCTGTCAGGTGTATTTGGCAAAGATCACTTGAAAGAGGATGCAAATTAAGTCTCCTTGCAGTTATTTCTGCAATAATGTTTTACATTTATATGGTAGGATGTACTTCTCGTAACATGCTCCTGCACATAATTTCCCGGGGTCCTTCAATAGCCCTTTGAAACAGGAAGGCAATTTTTCTTTTTCACATTTGTCTAGTAAGACAATAGAGGCTCAGATTTGTTAAATAACTTGTCCCATTCTATCTGCCAAATATTTATTGAGCATATACTATGGGAAGACTACGAGTTAAGCATTTCTAAATTAAATAGAATCCAGAGAGCAGAGAGCTTACCGCCATCCAGCAGAGGTATGATCGTTATGCCTATAACTCTATCGGATGGCACGGCACAGTGGGGAGTATCTTTGATGGGAAGGATAAGCATCCCTTGACATCCATAAGGAAGGCAGAATTTGAGCATGAGCTTTTTTTTTTTTTTTAAGATTTTATTTATTTATTTGACGGAAGGAGACAGCCAGTGAGAGAGGGAACATAGGCAGGGGGAGTGGGAGAGGAAGAAGCAGGCTCCCAGTGGAGGAGCCTGATGTGGGGCTCGATCCCAGAACTCTGGGATCACACACCCTGAGCCGAAGGCAGACGCTTAACGACTGAGCCACCCAGGCGCCCCTGAACATGAGTTTTGGAATCAATGATGTTCCTTGGAATTTTACTTCCCTGAGCCTCGGATTAACTATAAAATGGAGCTGAGATGGGCTGTCAATAGAATAGGTCTTAGAGTCTGACTATCTTTGTTTACAGTCTGCCGCTACAACTTAGCAGATCCGTACACTTTGCGACGTGCCTGAACCTTTGTATACTCCATTTTTTGTTTGCTCATTAAATAAGAATAACAGGATCACCTCATAGGTATTTTGTGGCTATTAATGAGATGAAGCTGCACAGTACCTACTGCCTAGTAAATTCTCAGTGCATGTTAGTTGCCATCATTAGTACAGTACTAATAATAGTATGTTTGAAGCTCAAAAAGGACTTGATTGACAACATGACAATGAATAGGTTTTGAACAGTGAGTTGGATTATGATTGGCAGAGAATGAAAAAAGAAGGCGCAACTTCTTGAAAAGCAGGATATTCTGGAACTTATCATTCAAGTTACCAGCTTACATGTGAATTGCTAGTATATATGAAACTTATCATGGTTTCTGGTACCCAAGAGACACCTAATAAATATTTATTGATAAATGAGTCAGTGACTGAATGCTCGAAATGAAGGCAAGGTATCTCCCTTTTTCACACACATCAAGGATTTTTACCAGGCTTGTACGGAGACCAAGGGCTTCGTGCCTAAGGCACAGGTGTAACTTCAATGAAGACCAACTCTGCCAGTGGAGGAAGGGAGACATTGCTGCAAACTATCTTGGTTGCAACAATGATGCTTCCATCACTCTATGCAGGGAACTATTTTTACTAGAAATGTGAAGCCTTTCGAGAAATGAATGTCAAAATGCAGAGAACAAGCATCACATGATTGGAAGAGACCAGATCTGCTAACCAGCTCTTTCCACACCAGCTGATCATAGACCAGCAATACCAACTTGAGAATCCTAACTGAGAGTGTTTAGCCTTGCAAAAGATTCTTCAGCAATTCCTTCCCTTAATGTCTCCAATCAGGAGACAATTAAGACCTAACAACTAGTACCCCAGATGGATGACAGAACCCGTCTTCAAATACAGGTTTTATGAGCATTCGGGTACGGTGAGGCCAACAGATCAGGTGACAACTATCATTGAAAGATGGTTTGTTATACTCAGAGATCCCAAGACAAGGGGCGCAGCACACCACTGAGGGTCATATGCAGAAGCACTGGGGTTGGTCCAGAGGCAGAGGGAGACGGAGGTGGAGAAACAGTGGTCAGGAGAATTTCTTGTGGTAAGTACAGGAAGAAACAGGCAAGGAAGGGTAAACAGGGTTCGGATTGGCTGGATTGAATAATTTCAGTTGGCTCTGGGGCACAGAGGCTGTTCCTTGTGGCCTGGTACCAGGCTCTGGGGTGACTAAGGCAGAGGGATAGTTGCCTGGAGTATGAGAGCCCAACAAGGAAGGTGGTTGGGTTTGGGGGTAGAGGCTCTGAACTGATGGGTTTGCGTATGAAAGGCTTGCTCACAGGGTAGTTGTTTACTGTCTCCAGGACCTGGCTAACACCGAGGAGGGCAGATAATCCAGGGCCAGCACCTCTCCAGGTGCCAAAGCATCAGAATACAGAAAGTAAAAGACATGGCTAATACAGAAACAAAGTTTTCCTTTTTTATTTTTTTTATTTTTTTTTATTTTTTTTTTAAAGATTTTTATTTATTTATTTTGACAGAGAGAGACAGCCAGTGAGAGACGGAACACAAGCAGGGGGAGTGGGAGAGGAAGAAGCAGGCTCATAGCAGAGGAGCCTGATGTGGGGCTTGATCCCAGAACGCCGGGATCACGCCCTGAGCCGAAGGCAGACGCTTAACGACTGCGCCACCCAGGCGCCCCAAAAGTTTTCCTTTTTTAGAGGCTCGTTTACTCTTCTGTCTTAAAGGAAGCCTATGAAGTAATAATAGTTACTATTTACTGAAAATCTAATATGCACTAGATTTTGAATGTGTTACTTAACATACGTTTTTTCAATAACCTGGATGTTAGTGTTATTAACAAAAGGCCTATATTGTTTCCAATGTTTGCAATAGTGAGAGGGAGTAGAAATAGCATCTGAGGTCCAAACAACAGTGGGTGAAAATGATAGGGAGACAGAACACAGCCTTACGTATGGAAGTCATCATAGCAAGTAGAACTTTCCAAAATGGAACAGAGTATCATGTGACATAAAAAAGTCTCCGTCACAGGACACATTACTATTCTTATCTGTCAGTCATCCAGAGAATTCCTGCACGGACTAGAGGTTTCAACCTAGTGACTCCTAGGGTCCTATTAGATCCAAGGCTTTAAGCTTCCCACCCAAATTATGTCCATAAAAGCCTTAAAAATTAGAGGAAAAACAATATGGAGTTTCCTCAAAAAGCTGAAAATAGAGCTACCCTACAACCCAGCAATTGTACTACTGGGTATTTACCCCAAAGATACAAAAGTAGTGATCTGAAGGGGCACCTGCACCCCAATGTTTACGGCAGCAATGTCCACAAGAGTCAAACTATGGAAAGAGCCCAGATGTTCATCAACAGATGAATGGATAAAGAAGACGTGGTGTATATATACACACACAAGTGGAATATTAAGCAGCCATCAAAAATGAAATCTTGCCATTTGCAATGATGTGGATGGAACTAGAGGGTATTATGCTAAGCGAAATAAATTAATCAGAGAAAGACAATTATCATATGATCTCACTGATATGCGGCATTTAAGAAATAAGGAGAGAGTCATAGGGGAAGAGAGGAAAATTTGAAACAAGATGAAACCAGAGAGGGAGACAAATGATAAGAGACTCTTAATCTTAGGAAACAACCCGGGGATTGCTGGAGGGGAGGCGAGTGTGGAGGATGGGGTAACTGACTGATGGGCATTAAGGAGGGCATGGGTTGTAATGAACACTGGGTGTTATATGCAACCAATGAATCACTGAACTCTACCTCTGAAACTAATAATACACTATATGTTAATTAAAAACAAATAAATAAAAATAAATAAATAAATAAGAAACAATAGTAAAAAAAAAAAAATAGAGGCAATCTGAAAATAAAGCTTGACTGAATACTAAATGGCCAAGGGTTAAAATCAGTTTGGAGTATAAGCTTATATTGATGAACTTCTAAAATATAGAAAAACTTGGAAATTGAGAGCCTCCTTCCCCCAGACTTGAATGAACATAGGAGGATGTCTTGAGAGTCTCTACTGACGAAAGAGTCTGCTGCTTCGGAGGGACCAAGTCATTGTGACATTCCCAGCAAAGGGAAATTATGGAGTTAGAATTACATTCAAGATTTAAGTTATAGCAAGTTAATACCTTTATAAACATTTTACTTAATGGTATACTAACCTTACCCCCCTCCCGCACCAATTTCTTCCATCCACAAGTTTGATTAACTGACTGAAAGTATAGTGCGTGAGAAAGAAATCTTCAAATGATTGAAGCAGGCATACTCTAGCTTCTATAAAACCCAGATTGAAGAAATTTTAAACTGTGACAGCATGTTTTAATGATTCTAAGGAAACTGGCCAACCTAACATTTCTACATTATCTTGCATTGTTATTTTTAAAGATTAATCTAATTAAAATACAAATTTAGCTTCTTCCATAACGGTCCATCGCTTAATAAGTCAAAGTATGTACTTTACCACAATTCATCTAGTACTCAGTCTGACAATGGTATTGTTTCTTTGGAATAATTGCCTACTGATATAATGTACCTCCAAACATTTCCATTTTGCACAGCAATCGCTTAGTTTAACCGCAGAGGGAAAAGATTTTTTCCTTAACCATTACCATTTTGCCTCAAAATCAGCAACCTGTGTACATTGTATATGGTAGCCCACAGCCCTCACTATCACCTTAGTGCTCTGGACTGCCTAGCAAAGGGACAGATCTGTGGTAGGTGCTCAATAAATATTATGTTATGCAACATAATAAATTAATGTTGAGTAATTACAATCTCTGTCTCGTTGGCCGATCTCAAAGGTCTGGGGGAGAGCCTAAGCTCAAAAGCTGTGGGATGCTAGTTCACTCTGATGATTCATTTCACTCTTTGTGATCACCACTTGACTCCCCGGCAGGAACATCTGCACATCACCAGACCAGACCGGCTAAGACAAAAAACTGTGGGCCAGAATCAAGGGATGTGTCTGACTCCTTCCTGAGCAGGAGGCAAACCTCAGAAGGCAGACCGCGGTGCACTCCAGAAGCTGCCGCCCACCTGACCTGCAGAACCCTCTCTAAGAAAGCCATTGTCTGCAGCAGGACTCCCTTTCCCTCTTCCAGGACTTGGATTAATTTAAATGTGGAAGAGGGGCGCCTGGGTGGCTCAGTCGTTAAGCGTCTGCCTTCGGCTCAGGGCGTGATCCCGGCGTTCTGGGATCGAGCCCCACATCAGGCTCCTCTGCTATGAGCCTGCTTCTTACTCTCCCACTCCCCCTGCTTGTGTTCCCTCTCTCGCTGGCTGTCTCTCTCTCTCTGTCAAATAAATAAATAAAATCTTTAAAAAAAAAAATTTAAACGTGGAAGAAACCAGTCTGGCTTAAATAAGCTCCTCCTCTTCCTCTTCTTCCTACTTCCTTCTCCTCATATTGGACATCGCAGAAGTTAATAGATTTCTTCAACTTAACTCCAAAACAAGTGTTCTGAACATGACATGTAATATCAAAGTGACTATTTCTACCATAATATTTCACAGTCCCCTGTTAGTTTTTACCTCTTTTCAACATCATCATAGCCACATCGTATAGTAAGAAGAACATCATCAAGAAAGATGGGAAGCCTCCTTTTGAACTCAGAGATGTTTACCCTCAAATTTCTCAATGTATCATCACAGATTTAAGCATCCTTTTTTTTAAAAAAAAAGATTTATTTAATTTAGAGGGTGGGAAACGGCAGAGGAGAGGGAGAGAGAAGCTTAAGCAGAGGACACACTGAGTGCAAAGCCTCACAACGGGCTCAATCTCACACCTCTGAGATCACAATCTGAGCTGAAACCAAGAGTTGGAGGCTTAACAGACTGCATCACCCAGGCAACCCAAATTTTGGCATCTTTTAGCATCTTGTGACATTACAGCGCAGATATTGATGTACCAAGGGTTTTCAGGATATCATTTCACTAAGGCTATGGTTTGGGGCCTTCACTTGGTAAATTAAACATCATCCATAGATTATATACATATTTAAATTACACAGATTATAAATATTCAACAGGAGAATATGGTGGGAAAATATTCCAATTTAAAAAAAAACCCAGTAAGTTATCGTGGGATTGGTTGTGTTTATCTGATAAAGAAATATAAAAGTCTTGGATGATATTCGTAAAGAAATAATAAGAAGAGCACCTTGGACCCCAGATGCCTGTCTTATAATTAAGAATCCTGTACTGGATCCCAAATAATGATCTAAGGCATCACCAGCAGACAAAAGTAACAAGAAAAAAAAAAAAGATGAACAAAAGGACATTTACTAACCAAAACCAAGTGTTTATAGTAAGAGCAATACAAGCTTTATAGGATGCATAGCTATGTAATAACCAAATTCCCTTAACATAGAGGAAAGGACTTAGGTTGCAAAAGAACACAAAATATTCCAAAACCAATCTTTGCTGTTTACAAGGGCTTTCCTTCTATTTCTTCATATTCAGAAGTTTTTCAAGAAACCTCTGACTTTGAGAGTAATTATTTGGTGACAAAGTGAACAATGATGATGATGGTTATAATGATAATGGTCACCATCACAATGTATGTTAAAGACTGTAATCCACGGTGATTTTTCTAAGCCACCTACATTCCTCACCTGGAAGACTACTTGTCACCAGCTGAAATTATTGGCAAGTACAGGGGGTTTCTCAACTCTCTTGGACATATCTGCTGTGAAGACATTGTGGAGTTGCAAATAGAGCCAGTCTTTCCTCAGATACATATATTATATCTATGTGTGTATATATATACACTTACATACATATATATGTATTATGTATATATGTATATGTATATTTATGTATGCATATATATTTATGCACATTGAATATGCATATATGTGTGTTGTATTATAAAAAATGAAAATAGCATTTCCACATACATTATCTCATTTAAGCCTTAGAGAAACCATGTAAAGCATATATTTTAGTCATCATTTTATATACAAAAATAACCCCTAAAAACAAAGATTCAAGGAGTATAAATGTTCTTCAAAGAGTACAGAAGTATCCGCCAGTTTATAGCAGGATTCAGACCCAAGTATCTGCTTGCAAGTCCTGTTCAATCTAAGGGAAGAAGGGTGGGTATGTTTTGTGGTTTGAGAAAAGGTCCAATATTGTCACTACTAGTTTGTACTCCTGGGTAGCCAAGCTCCAGTTCCAAGGACAGCCCTAGTAGGCTAGGAAATCATTTCCCGACAGATGCAAGCCCTCATAGCAGAGCTGAAACTAGCCTATCTTTGTAAAGCATACATTTATAAAATGTGTGAACAAGGCAAGTCTACCTAACCTCAGTAAGCCTCAGCTTTCTCATTTGTAGAGATGATGATACCCATTTAATAACTTCACTTAATAATTTAATTTAATGGTGCCAATAAAATATATTCATGTGATCATAACAGATGTCAGAAGTCTAGCATGCTACCTGGCAATTAGTAAGCAATCACTAAAATTCAACGGCAATAATTTTTTAAATTAATTTATTTATTTATAGAGATAGAGGGAGAGAGGAAGAGAGAGAATCCCAAGCAGGCTCCATGCCCAGCGAGGACCCCGACTCAGGGCTCCATCTCACAACCCTGAGATCATGACCTATGCCAAAATCAAGAGTCAGACACAGAGCCGACTGAGCCAGCTAGGCGCCCCTAATTGCGATTATTTTTATTATTGTTCATAGAGTACCTTTTGTGCCAACACTGCACAGAATTTGTAAGGTACTCCAGGATGAAAGCAAGATTTTTTTTTTTTTTTTTTTTTTTTTTTTACCTCTTGGTTTTCATGTAGATTACATGAGAGGAAAAGCGGACACTAGTTTTCCTTACGTTACCACGAATGGCTCCATAGTCAAGAAGACAAGGCCCTGGAGTACCTTTTGTAAGAATCGGCACGGTCCCAAATAGAAAAGTGGCAGAGACTGAAAAAAAAAAAAAAAGAATAGAGGCTGATTAAAAAAAAAAAAAAAAAGATACAGGGTAGAGAATCTAGAAGAAGAGAGAAATTGACACATTAAGGAAAGCTCTGGGACACACGCTGTATTTAGCCCCTCTGCTGCCGTGTGCCAGTTGATTAAGACTGGGAACATTTCCCCGAGTTGTGTGAGAGCAGCACAGCTGTCGTGTTCAGGAACTCGAGTAAGAAACGTATGCTTCCTGCCAAACTTTCAGTGGGTACAAGCTCAAAGCTTCACAAAAACAGAATGGCTTTAAAAATGATGGGAAAGATTCATTCTCCCTGACAGATGGAAAGTATCAGAGATTAGGGAGTGTGCTTGGGTGAGCGTGCACATATGTGTATATGTGTGTGTGCCCACTCACATTTGCACACATGCATGTGGTGAGGAGGCTGTCAAGAGAGCTTGAAAACGCTTTTAAGAGCGTTGGGCTTCTCTGTTACTGTGTCGTGTTCTTTCACAAACCCATTTTCTTTAATGAGTAATAATCACAATCGTTTTCCTATGGACCTGAATGGTTGAGGGCGAAGCATTTTGCCTGGGCTTGGCATCTAAAGCATGATTTGTGGAACATGTTCCAAAGGCTTAACACCCCCCACACACACATACACACAAATAAACACACAAACACAATTTTGCCATCCTGCCACTGTAAACTTCTAAAAAGGCATACCCACTCAGCTTTTATAACAAGGAACATGTATCTAGTCTTCATTTCCATCAGATATTGGGGAACATCCCAGCGATGTGAATCACAGAGATGATACCCCCCCTCCCAGATCCTTCTATTCCTTGGATATTTTAATCCCACCTCCCATGTGGGAGAATAGACTAGTCCAGGTAACTATGGCAACACTCAGTCCTGAGTGTTGGGGTTGATGGGCTGCCTGAAGTTCGGCCCAGAGCCGATTGAGTCAGTGCCTCTCCCTAGCAATTTGGTGGAGGTTTCCTAGGCTTGATATGCTTGATGTGACCACTGTGGTTAAGGCCATTTTGAGGTTCAGTCTTCCTTTTTTATTTTTTTTCCCGAAATCTTAAAGCTAACTCAGAGGACAAAATATCAGTATTGCTGCATTCAGAAACTGCAAATATACATGTGATCTCATCCTTAGAGGATCACCCTTGGAATAAGTTCTTGGCTGCCTATTGGACACCAGGACATCCGTATCTGCACTGCAAGAGCAAGACAGCAATACTTAGTCTACTAAAGCCACGGAAAGCTGGAACCCTGGCTTGTTGATACCTAAAAGCATTCCTATTTGACAATCACCCTTTTGCCTATAAAGTAATAATTGCACTAGTTTAAATCGTATTCAAAATACCACTTAGGCTTTCAGCAAAAGTAATAAGAGGAGGGGTAATTCATATGACCTGTGGTGAGGGACTATTTCAGATACTAAGACTTGGAGCTAATCCCATAGCATTTAGGACAAAGACATAGGTAAGAAGTCTTTCTTTATAACAGACTTATTGTTATCAAAGCAAGGAATATTCCATTATCTAAAGGGAGGGGAACAAAGACTCACCAAGTTTGCAATTAAAAAGCTTAGAAACAGAACCAAACAAGAGGTAGGCTGAGTATTACCAAAGCTGTGAGTCAGCCTTGTCCAGCTGATTAAGTTAAGACACTCATCTTCCCACTCTATATAGAGGGCAAAATAGCTCTTATGAAAATAATATCTGCTGGAGCCTCTACAATTTTTTCAACACGATATCCAATATTTAAAATGAAATTGCTAGGTATGTAAGTAGATAGGACCAAATAACTCATCTATATGAGAAAAAAAGAAAGGATAAAATAGAAGCAAGTTCACAAGTTAGCCAGATTTTGAAGTTAGCAGAAAAGAATTTTAAGTAACTATAAATAATCTATACAAGAAAATAGAGAGATTGTTGAATAAACATAAAAAATATGGAGAATGTAAATAGAGTTTTGGAAACCATTAAAAAGTTAGAAATAAAAAACTAACCTTGTTATAAGTCAAGAGAGTAGATTTTGTTGTTTGTTTCAAGTGGGGGAGTGTGGAAGGGTAATAAAAAAGCAATAAGGATATTGGTAATGTGTTTCCTTAGCTGTGTGCTGCTCGCTTAGGTGTGGTCGTGCCATGAAAATGCACGGGGCTGCACACTTCCTATTTCTGTATATGTTATAAAATTATAACTTAAAAGTAATAGAAGTTGAGGGGCGCCTGGGTGGCACAGCGGTTAAGCGTCTGCCTTCGGCTCAGGGCGTGATCCCGGTGTTATGGGATCGAGCCCCACATCAGGCTCTTCCGCTATGAGCCTGCTTCTTCCTGTCCCACTCGCCCTGCTTGTGTTCCCTCTCTCGCTGGCTGTCTCTATCTCTGTCAAATAAATAAATAAAATCTTTAAAAAAAAAAAAAAAGTAATAGAAGTTGGGCACCTGAGTGGCTCAGTCTGTTAAGCTCCTGTCTTTGGCTCAGGTCCTGATCCCAGGGTCCTAGGATCGAGTCTCACCGTGGGCTCCCTGCTCAGCAGGGGAGACTGCCTCTCCCTCTCCATCTTCCTCTCTCCCAGCTCATCTTCTATCTTGTTCTTTCTCTCTCTCTCTCTCTCAAATAAATAAATAAAATCTTAAAAAATAAAATAAAAATAAAAGCAATAAAAGTAAATATAAATTATAAAATACACTTATAAATAAAAGTACACAAAATTTTTAGTATTTGCTAAGTGGTTGGGAGAGATAGGCACAAGGGAAATGCCCATTGATTACAAGATGGCAGTCAGTGTTAGACAGTGATGAAAAAAAGTTACTTGTCAGTGCTGGGTCACTGCCTAACACCAATCACCATCTTGTGATTGACTGATTCACATCAAGAAGTTAGGAAAAGAAAAGCAAATAACTCTTCAAGAAACCACACAGGAAGAAAATAATAAAGATAAGGGCAGAGGTTAATAAGATTTAATATAAACGGAAAACAGAAAAATGAAGGCCAAAAGTTGTTTATTTAAAAAAAAGAAACAACTAATAAAACCTACAAACTTCTGGCAAGATTTTTTAGGCAAAAAATAGAACAAGCACAAACTATATCAGAGATTAAAATAAAAGGGAATCCTATATGTTTCCGTACCTATTACAGAGTATTAGCAAGATATTATTTTAAAAAATATGTCAATATATTTAAAATTAAGAAAAAAATCTAAAAATTCCTAGAAAGATAATTTATCTAAAATGATTTAAGAAAAAAATAGAAAATCCAAATAGTTCTATGAACATAACAGAAATTTAATTACTACTAAAGTTTTGATTGCAAAACAACTTCCCGACCCTAATAGCTTTAACTGTGAATTCTAACCAATGTTTAAATAAGAACACTCCTATATTGTACACCTAAAACTAACATTACACTGTATGTTAACTAACCAGAATTTCAATAAAAACTTAAAAAAATGAATAAGAAGAACTTCAACTTTAGATAAAAATGTACAATAGGCCAAAGAGTAGAAAAAAACCACTTTCTAAAAAGAGGTCAGCATTATTGTGATACCAAAACACAGTGAGGGAAGTTATCAAAAGGAAAATTAGAGGTTAGGCTTACTTATAAATAGAAATATAAAAATTCTAATGAAATAAATGTATCAAACCAAATTCTGCAATAATATGAATGATATATATAGATTGGATTTGGATTATATATCCAGTGTATCAAATATATATTTGTTTGTATATATGTTTATATATTGGATTTATTCAAATTTATTTATATATTATTTATCTATTCGGATTTATGATATATATATATGATCTATTCCAGAATATATATTTGATATTATTTACATATATATATGTGTACATACATACACACACACATATTGGATTTATTCCAGAAAAACAAGGTTACTGTATCTTTAAAAAAGGTAATTCACTATTTACATAGATCAATGAACAGCAAACTGATTTCTATAAAGGTCCATATGGTAAATATTTTAGATTTTATGAGCCATATGGGCTCTGTTTCAACTATTACCACTATAGTAGTTATTGTAGCATGAAAGCAGCCACAGACAAGAAGTAAATGAATGGGTGTGCCTGTGTTCCAATAAAATGTTATTTACAAAACCAAGCAGTGGGACAGATTTGGCCAGTGGACTATAGTTTGCCAGCTCCCAAAATAAGTTGAAGAAAGTAAACCAAATTATTATAATTCTAATAGATGCAGATAAAATGTCTGATAAAGTTCAAGTGAAAAGCTATTAGTAGTAAGGCAGAGGTCCCAGAGTGGCAGAGTAAGGAGCTTGGCAGTCAAATAATTAATTAATTAATGAAAATAACAAGGGGAATTACTAAACAAGCAAACAAAACAATTTTTAAAAGTCTCTGGAATTGTCCTAAAGTAGCATAGGCCAAACAGAAGAATATTCATTCAAAAAAATCTACTAAATTTCAGTAAGAATGGTGTTAGTCATTTGAACCCTCTCCCACTCTTTTACCCCCGTCTCCAGTTCTGTAATATGGAAGCTCTACCCTGAATGCCCTGTTTCAGGCAGCCATGGCCAAGAAGATGGGGGCTCCCTCTACCACCAGCTCCCAGTCTTGGGCTATAATTTCACATCAGGAGGGGCAGCTCCCAGTGTTTCCTACCTCCTCCTCTCCTAGCCTTATGTTGAAGAAGGTCTACTATGAATAGTCATGGCAAGAGAGGACTGGTCACCCTTCCCTCATCAACCTGCTACTCATAGAAAGGAAACTTTAAGGTAGACGTTGGAGGCCAAAAACACTGAAGTCTAAATCACTTCCGCCAAGCAAGCTCTTGGTAGCTCCATGATACAAACAAAATGGCAGAGCATCCAGAAGTTTAATAGACTCACAGAAAGGGGCTGTCAAGAGGAGCCCTATTAAGGTTTTAGTCAACTCAGGATTCAGGAAGGTTATACCCACTCAGGAACAATCATGACAGGATATGGGACAGACTTAAATATCCCCGACCCTCACATAGACCTATCAATACAGAGTAGATACTTCATTGATACAAGGGAATTAAACAAGCTCTGACCAAACACTGACTGGAAATAAATTATGCTGATCCAGGGGAGACTCCTAGGAAGCCACCCATAAAGACAAAATGGCATTCATCCCTGGCAGTCCGGAAGATTGTGTGAATTTGTAAAGTGCTCTTTCGGAAGAGATCATAGAGGAAACCTACAACTATGAGTCCCTGGTTGAACATGTATTAAATAATACAAATTCCCTGAACTATGATAGCAGCCAATAAGCCACACACATATTCACACATAGTAAGTGGTAAAACTCAACAGCCTAGGGGCTCCTGGATGGCTCAGTAGGTAAAGCATCAGACTCTTGATTTTGGCTCAGGTCATGATCACAGTGTCCTGAGACTGAGCCCCATGTTGGGCTCTGTGCTGGGTGTGGAGCCTGCTTTGGATTCTCTCTCTTCCTCTCTCTCTCTCTCCCCCTGCCCCCTGTGCACGTGCTCTCTGCCTCTCTCTCTCTCTCAATAAAATAAATAAATAATAAAAATAAAAAAATAAAAACACTCTAAGAGAACTTACATACAAACTCTGAATAATAAGTGAACCAGAGGCAATCACTTGGGAGCCAGGCTAAGAGATAGAACAAAGGAGAAAAATCTGACTAAGGACATCAGAGGCTACATACCTTGGGAAAATAGATTCAATAGGAATCGTATAACCAAGTCACTAAACAAATTAAAGAATGGCCAAACAATAAAAGAATAGCAATAATATGCTCAACCAAGGGAGATAAAAATCAGTATGCTTTTCTGGCACAATAAATTATTAAAAATATCCAGTTTCTTAAAAACAAAAAATGAGACATACAAAGAAACAAGAAAGTGTGACACATATGCAAGGGGGAAAAAAAGCAAGCAATAAAAACTGCCTTTAATTCAGATGATGGAATTAGCAGACAGACTTTGAAGAACCTATTATAAAAATGATCAAGAAACTAAAACAGACAAAAAACAAAAGCAGGCATACATAATTAAAGGAAATTATGACAATAGATCATCAAATAGAAAGTATAAATAAGGATATAGAAATTACTAAAAAGAACCAGATAGAAATTATGGAGTTGAAAGGGCAATGATCAAATAAAATAATCCACTAAAAAGGTTCAAGGGTAGATTTGAGATGACAGAAAAAAAAATCGATGAACTTGGAGGGAGATCAATAGAGATTACACAATATGTAGAACAGAGAGGAAAAGAAATTCAAAAACTGGAAGAAATCTGATGAAAGATACCAAAGAATTAAATAATTGGAGAGATAGTACATGTTCTTGGACAGGGATACTCAAGATTGTTAAGATGTCAGTTCTTCCCAACTTGATCTACATATTTAATACAATCCCAATAAAAGTACTAGGAAATTCTTTTGTGGATATTGACAAACTTATTCTAGAGTTTGTATGGAGAAATCCAGAATAATTGACACACTAGAGAAAAAAGAACAAAATTGAAGAAAAATAACACATTTGAAAGATGGACTATATTTGACTTCAAAACCCGCTATGAAACTATTGTAATCAAGACAGTGTACTATTGGCAAAAGAATAGACAAGTAGATCAAGGAAACAGAAGAGATGACTCAAAAATGGACCCCCCAAAATACAGTCAACTGATTTTTGACCACGGAACAACAAACAGTGATGAAACAACTGGATTTCCACATGCAAAAAAATGACTCTAGATACAGACCTTACATCCTTTCCAAAATTTAACTCAAGGACTATAGACCTAAATGTAAAATTCAAAACTACAAACAACAACAACAACAACAAAAACCCCTAAAAGATATCATAGGAAAAATCTAGATGACCTTGGGTTCGGCAATAACTTTTTACAAGTGGGATCAAAGGCATGATCCATGAAAGAAATACTTGATAATCTGGACTTCATTAAAATGAGAAACATCAAGAGAATGAGAAGACAAGCTATAGACTGGGTGGGAATACTTGCAAAAGAAATATTTGATAAGGACTGTTATCTAAAATATACAAAGAACTCTTTAAACACAACAGTAAGAAAATGAACAAACCTAATTTTAAAAATGGGCAAAAATTCTGAACGGATACCTCACTAAAGAAGATATACAGATGGCAAATAAGAGCATGAAAACATGCTCAACATGTTATGGCAGTACGGTAATTGTGAATTAAAACAGTGAGATACCACTACACACCCAGATTGACTAAAATCCCAAACATTGACAACACCAAATGTTGGCAAGGATGTGATGAAATAGGAACTTTCATTCATTACTGGTTGCATTGCAAAATGGTATGAATATTTTAGAAGACAGTTTTGCAATTCTTACAAAACTAGATTTTTTTTTTCTTACCATACCATCCCGCCATCCCATGTTTTAGTACTCCATCAAATGATGTGAAAACTGAAGTTCACACAGAAACTTGTGTATGGATGTTTATAATAGCTTCATTCATCATTGCCAAAACTTGAAAGGAGCAAACATGTCCTGCCAAATTGATAAATTGTGAAACATCCATACGATGGAATATTATTCAATTCTAAAAAGAAATGAATATGAAGACATGAGAAGACATGGAGGAAACTTAAATAGATATTACTAGGTAAAATAAATAAATTAATTAATAAAAGCCAATCTGAGTAAGCTACATACTGTGCAACTCTGACTATATAACATTCCGGAAATACAAGACTATAGAGACAAGAAAAACATCAGTGGTTACCTCTGTTTGGAGGAAAAGAAGGGTCAATAAGTGGAACACAGAGGATTTTTACAACAGTGAAACTATGATGTATGATACCATAACAGCGGATACATGTTATCATACATTTGTCAAAACCCATAGAACATACAAAACCAAGAGTGAACCTTACTGTGAGCCATGGATTTTGGGCGGTAGTGATCTGTCAATGTTAGTTTATCCACTGTAACAAATGTACCACTCTGGTGCAGGATACCAATAGTAGGGAAGGTGTGTATGAGACATGGGGGCATATGGAGCCTTCTGCAATACTTGTTTAATTTTACTGTGAATTTAAAACTGCTTTAAAAAATAAAACTTGTATTTTAAAAAAAGAGATTCATTAAGATGTGAGACACAATTCAGGGCATCAGCATACACATAGTGGGAGTGCACTAGTAAAGCAGAGACGGAAAAATAGTTCAAGAAAAAGTGGTTAAAAACTTTCCATATTTGATGAAACACATTAACTTACACATCCAAGAAGCTCAATGAACTCCAAGCAGGGTAAATGGAAGAAATTCACACACATACATGCACATTACAGTCAAATGTTGAAAGCTACATTTCATTGAAAGAACATAGTGAAAGCCATAAAAGAAAAATGACTCATTATGTACAAGGGAAGTCAAACAAGATTTCTCATTGGAAACAAATAAGGCCAGAAGATAAAGTGCAGAATATAAAAACCTATCAATCGAGAATCTTATACCCAGCAAAACTATCTTTTAAAAATGAATGCAAAATAGAGATATTCCCAGATAAACTGAAACTAAAAGAACTCATTGGTAGCAGACGCTCCTTTCCAAAAATACGAAGGAAGTTCTTCAGATTGAAAGGAAGTGATATATGACAGTAGTTCAAATCTAACTGATAAAACGAAAAGTGCAAGTGAAGGCAATTGCATACATAACTACAAAAGACAATATAATTGCTTATTTCTTCTCCTGATTTTATTTTATTTTATTTTATTTAAGATTTTATTTATTTATTTATTTGACAAACGGAGAGAGAGGAGAATGAGCACAAGCAGCAGGAGGGGCAGAGGCAGAGAGAGAAGCAGCTCCCCACTGAGCAAGGAGCCCAGTGCAGGACTCAATCCCAGGACCCTGGGATCATGACCTAACCTCAGGCAGACACTCAACTGACTGAGCCACCCAGGCACCTCCCCCCACCAGCTGATTTTTAAAAAAACAGTATTTTGTATTGTTGGGTCTGCAATATGTGAAAATGTGACATGTTTGACAATAACAGCACAAAAGAAATGATGGAAACAAGATTGTATTGGAGTAAGGAAATCTGCAGGAAGAAATGAATAGAATCATAAAGGAAAACAGTTAATATAATAAAGTATGTGAATTTATACTTGCTCTCTTTTCTTTGCTCAGCCTTTTAAAAAGACATTAGATTATATTAAGCAGTAATTATAAGAAAGTATTGTTGTGCTTGCAACATACATAGACTTAATACGTGTAACAGAAATAGCACAAAAAAATTGGGGAAGGAACGGCACTGCATAGAAGTAGTTTCTGTAAGTTACTGGAACTGTGTTTGAATCCGAAATAGAATGGGAACAGTTAAAATGTAGTTTGTAAATCTCAGAGGAATTGCGAAGAAAATAACTCTGAAATAATTTTAAAATCATTTAAAGAATTAAATTGTCACACTACAAAACACCCGATTAATACAAAATAAGGCAATGCAAGAGGACAGATAAACAAAAAAAGAAATAAACCATAGAAAACAAAAAAAAATGGCTGACATGAATACAACTATATCAACAGCTATAATAAGTGTGAATGAGTTTTTAAAAATTCCAATTAAAATATTCAGATTGCCATGTTGGATTTAAGAAAAAAAACCCAACTATATACAGGAGGCACACTCTAGACTCAAAGATGCAAACAGATTGAAAGTGAAAAGATGGGGAAAGACGTATCATGCGAACAACAGCCATAAAGCAGGTGAAGTTACTATACTAACATCATACAAAACAAACTGTAAAACAAAAAATTTAGGGGTACCTGGCTGGCTCAGTCAGAAGAGCACAAGATTCCTGATCCTGGGGGTGTGAGTTCAAGCCCCACTATGTGTATAGAGATTACTGAAAGAAAAATAAAGAAACTTAAATTTAAACATAGAATGGAATATTTCATGATTTAAAAGGGCCAATCCATCAGTAATATTAATAATAAAAATATATGTACTTACAGCCTCAAAATAAATGAATAAACACTGACAGAATTGAAGAGAAAAGTAGACAATACAACAATGATATTTAGAGACTTCATGATCCTAGCTTTGCTATCAGACCAAGTGGAAATTTCCAAGAAGGAAATGGAAGAACTGAACAGCACTATAAAAAAACGAGGCTGAACAGACATCTAAAGGACACCCCATTGGGGAGGCCTGGGTGGCTCAGTCAGTTAAGTGGCTGGCTTTGGCTCAGGTCATGATGCCAAGGTCACAGGATCGAGGCCTGTGTCAGGGCTTCCTGCTCAGCAGGGAATTTGCTGTCCCTCTTCCCGCCCCCCCCCCCCCCCCGGCTTGTGCTCACACTCTTTCTCTCTCTCAAATAAATAAATAAATGAATTCTTAAAAAAAAAAAAAGGTAGAGAACACTCCACCTAGCAGCAGTGGAACACACACCCTTCTCAAGCCCACAGTACGTTCATCATTCGGGATAGACTATATGTTAGACCCAAACAAAAAGTGCCAATAAATTTAAAAGGAGCAAAATTATATAAAGTGTGTTCTCTAATCATTATGTAATTAAATGGATTACATTAGAAATCAATAGTTAAAGGGTATTTGGAAAACTTATATATATGCAGAAGTTAAATAACATACTTGTAGATTTCACAAATGAAATTTAAAAATATTTTGAGATGATAGGAAAAAAAGTCACAACATACAAAAATGTATGGAATACTGCCAAAGTGGTGATCCCAGGGAAATATATAGCTGTCAGTACCTGTATGAAACAGGATAAAGAAGCCAGAAACAGACCCACATACATACAGTCAACTGATCTTTGATAATGGAGCAAAGGAAACAAAATGAAGCAAAGATAGTCTCCTCAACAAATAATGTGGAACAACTGGTCATCCACTCATAAACAAACAAAAAAATGATTTTGGACATAGACCTGATCCTCTTCACAAAAATTACCTCAAAATGGATCAGATACCTACATGTAAAACACAAAACTATGAATTCCCTAGAAGATAACATAGGCTGAAAACCCAAATGACATTAGTATGTCAATGAATTTTTAAATATAACACCAGAACCCTGATCCATGAAAGAAGTAATTCATAAGCTGGACTTCATTAAAATTAAAAAAAAAAAAACTACTTGGCAAAAGATAAGATCAGGAGAGTGAGAAGACAAGCCACAGATGAAAGAAAATATTTGCAAAAGACACATCTGATAAAGGACTGCACTCTATCCACATATCTACGTGTCCATCTATCTAAACTCTTAAAACTCAACTGTAAGAAAACAAAAAATCCAGCTAAGAAGTTGACCAAAGACCTTAACAGATAACCACACCAAGGAAGAAATATAGATGGCAAATAAGCATATGAAAAGATGTAATCCAAAAACATAATACAGGAAGCCTGTTAGTAAGACAGAAATCATAATCTTTTGTAGCCTTATTATGGACCTGACATGCCATCAAATTTGGCATATTCTATTGGTTGGAAGCAGGTCACTAGTCCAGCATGCACTCCAGGACAATGGATCACACAAAGGTGTGACTTCAAGGGGATAGGAATCATTGTGGCTGTCTTAGAAGTCTGCCTACTACAGAAAGCTTTACCTGTGATATCAGGAAAAAGTTAATGATCACAAATATTAGTTCTATTTAACATTTTGCTGGAGGTGTTACCAATCACAATGTGACATGCAAAAAAAGTGATAAAGGGATGGATCAGGAAGAATGGATCTCTCATTATTTGCAAATAATATAAATGTGCATCTAGAAAATGCATAGGTATCTACAGAAAAGTATTATAATTAGAAAGCAAAATAAAACTGCTAAATTCAAAATTAGTATGAAGACATACGATATATTCCTACATAAGAATGAATTTGAAGGTGAACTTAAAAGTATCTTTAAAGAATAGCAAAAAAAAAAAAAAGAAAGAAAGAAAGTGAAGTACTTAGGCGTAAGTTTAAGTGGAGAAAATTCCATGGACACAATTATAGAACTTTATGACAAATGTGAAAATAGACCTAAATGAATGAAGAAATATACCTTGCTCACGGATCAATATTTGAAAGGGGCCATGTTTTCCAGCCTTTTGTCATCAATCCCTTTTCTCCCTTTTTCCCCAATATAGAACACATAACTCTACTGGATATCCAGGTTTATTATAAAGCTATATAAATGAGATAGCACAGTATGGAGGAAAAGTGGACAAACAGATGGACAGAGCAGAATGGAAAGACCAGAAATGGATCCAGGTATACAAAAACAGCTGCTTTCTGACCACGGTTGTCATTTTAGATCACTAGAAAAGATAAACTTTTAATCCATGTTTCTGAAACAATTGGGAATCCCTATCCAAAAACAGAAAGGAGGAAAGGGAGGGAGAAAGAAATTGAAGCCCTGCCTCACATACAGCAACCATATAAAAAAATCAGTTTCCGGTGGATTTTAAAATTCAAAAATAAAAAGCATAGTTATCTTAAACGGTGATATCAAATATCTTCATTATTTCAAGATGGTAAGAAATGATTTGTTAAAAAAGAAATAGCGTCAAAGACGAATCACATTATGTCAAAGACTTCTGTTCATCAAAGGACAGCATAAAGTGAAAACAATTCACAAAACAGCAGAACACTTTTGTAACTTATGCAACTGACAAAGGATATGTGTACAGAATAAAGAAAAAATGCAAAGTTTCACTAAGTGAAATAAACCAAAGATGTGGATAGGCACTTCACAAATGCAGAGATTCAAGTGACTAATACATTTATGAGAAAGTACTTATTCTCACTAGTAACGGAGAAATGCACATTAAAACCACAACAAGATACCACCAGACTGCCAAAAACAGAAACACGTTATGATACCACAGGCTCTATGAAAGAAGCCAGACTCAGAGTAATACATATAATGATTCCAATCATATGGTGTGTAAAAGCAAGTCATAGATAGATAGATGATGATAGATAGATAGATAGATAGATAGATAGATAGATAGATAGATAATAGAAGATAGATGATAAGATATAAATATATTTTTAAGTGATGCATACCAAGGTGTGTTGGTTTGCAAACTCTGGAGCTTTCAGGTGAAATCTGAAACCTGCCCCCTTACATGGAGGGCAAGGAGAAACCAAAGAGAGAAACAAACCATCCCAGGTTGGTGGTGGCAGGTTTAATAAGCAAGGAGACTTACTTAGGAGGCTTGTCTTGGGGGGTGGCAAGACCAGAAGATTTCCACACCACCTGCCAAATCTTACAAGTCTACACCGAAGCTTCAACTGAGTTCAGTGATGTCTCCAGTCTGCATGATCTCAACAACACATTGTTTGAAAATGGCTTCAACTATGGAAACAGTGGGCAGAGTACATATTTGAAGGATAGGAGAGAGGGTGAGGAGCCTCTGGTTGCATGAGTCCAGCTCATGGGTCAACTGGCAGTTATGTCTTCTTGATGACCTTCTCCAGCATTCCATTCCTTGTGAACAGCTCTTACAGTTGTACACACACCCCTCTTCCACTATGTGCTCTGAGTGGACAGCAAAGGGGTTCATTAGCATGCAAGTGGCTCATTTGGTGGCTATCTGGCCATCCTTGGCCCTTCCATTGCAAATTCTGGTAGATAACACCTTTCCCAGGTGTTGGTGTTCTCAGCAGCATAATCTGTTCCACAGAGAGAATCAGGGCACTGGCCATGTCCCAAGACTTCTTTTATGGCGCTGGGTGTCTGAACAGGGGTCTCCAGTTTCGCTTATCCCCAGCAGGCCCTCCTGGTTGATCATTCAAATGTATTAAAGTCTGGGATAGTACCTTAGTCCACCTGGCCACGGTGGTTTTACTTGTTAATAATTTAATCTGCTGCTTTAATGTTCCAATATTCTTTTCTATGAACCCAGCTGCTTGTGGGTTATAAGGGAGAGGAGACCTCCATTCAATGTCATGTTCTTTTGCCCAGGCTTGCACATCATGTCCTTTGAAATAAGATCCACAATTACTGTCTATTCAACAAGGGTATCTGTACATGGTACTCAGCTTCCCAAATTCCCTAATGGTGGCAGCTTGGTTTGTGCACTGACGAAAGCAAGCTTGGGTTAGGCCAGACTCAGTGTCCACACAAACCATATTTAGAACACTCACTCAGAGGGAGAGGACAAATATAATCAACTTGCCAATTTCTCATTGGTTAGGAACTCTAGTGGGTGGCCCCAGACTCCTTTGGCAGTTGCCTTGGGTGTTGTTTAAAACACATAGATCATGCCGTTACTGCATTAACCGAGTTACTGTATTTTACGATCAATCCAGCATCTTTGGCAATAAGCCATCCCACCCAGGCACGATGGTGGCTACTCTTTCTATGCACCCAATCTGCTGTATCTACTGAAGGGTCAGTTGCTCACACTTCTACCTGAGCTAGGGCATCAGCTTGTTAATTGCCAGGGGATGTCAGTGCCTTATGAGCTGGGCTATGGAACACAGTGAGGACTGCTTCAGGTTCTTGCAGATAAACCCAAATGTCTTTCCACACAACCTGACCCCACAAGGGCTTATTCATGATCATTTGCCCCTCGGCTAGCCATGGTTCAAGACATAGGATTAATCCCTTCAGAATGGCCCAACTGTCAGTGCAAAGGGGTAAGTAAAGGCCAGGGCTCATGAGTGAGCACCAGCCAAACTGCTCTGGGCTCAGCCCACTAGCCTCTGTGGTTTATTCCTATTTCCAACCAGATGGCATCAGTGTTGAGCTGAAAAGCAACTATGGTCAGTGAGGGCAGGTTACCCCTGACTAGACCCATCTGCATACCAGGCACCCGCTGGGGTTTCCCTTGCTCCTTCTCTACAGGCTGCGGGGGCCAAAACGGGAATAGGGGTGGGGGGCATTTGGAGGATCTAAGAGCACCCACGTTTCTAGAGACAGAGGGCTGGCAGACAGGATGCTCCTCTGCTACAAATAGATACGACACTTAGTCAAAGTGAGTTTGAGCCATGGCAGAGGTTGGTTGCTGCCACATATTCCCCGGCTTGAATGATAGTCCTGCTTGGGCAATGCCTAGAGCTTTCATCTGCTGCATTGCTATTTTTGCCTTCTCAAGGGCAGCTTGCTGCTCTGATGCCCAGTCCCACATGCAGCCACTCTTTACCAGGTGGGATTAGGGACAAAGGTGTTATGTCAGGTGGGGAAGAAAAATCCTCCAAACCCCCAAATCCTCACAAAGGCTTGCACCTCTTTTGTGTTCTTTGTGGTTGGATAGACTTGCACCTTATCTATATAGTTTCTGAGACAATGAGCAGCTAATCCAACCATTTGGCTAACAAAAACTTTAGTTCTATGCCTAGGTCTGGAATTTTCTGTGGCTTCACTGCCCATTCTCTCCCTTGGATAGGTCTCAGCAAAATCTGCAGAGTGTCCTGCAGCCAAGGCAAGTCTTTGCATGTTAAAGTTGTATCATCGATGTAATGGACCCATTTTACTGATGTGAGCAAGGAGAACAAGGACAGGGGTCAGGCTACCATCCCATGACATAATGTGCAGCTGTGCAGATAGCCTTGGGGAAGTACTTGAAAGGTGCATTATGGCCCCTCCCATGTGAAGGCGAATTGATCTTGTGACTCAGCAAGGAGGGGGTCTACTGGAAAAGGCATTTGCTAAGTCCAGCCCAGCATGGAGGACTCCAAGGACCTATACAGGGAGCCCTAGGAGTCACAGGGGTGGTGGACTTACTGGTTCCCATCAGCACTGGTCTGATTACTCTAACCCAGAGGCTGAATTCACTGATAGAGGTTTGCCAAGTTTGGCCTTGTAGAATATTAATGCCCAATATGCTCTATGGTATCAGAGAGATAAAAACCTCATATTCTCAGGGGGAGTGTCCAATCTGTAGTATCAAAGGGAACTTCCTGACCATAGCTATTTGCCCTCCGTAACCATCGATGGCACTGAGGGGACCAGATCACTTCTGAGTATTAACCGTGTAGTAGAGTATGTTTGGCTCCAGCATCAATCAGAGCTGTCACCTTTTGTTTATTTTGGGGGGGACCAATGAATATTGAGATTAACAGGAGGACGGGATCACCTCCAACAGACTTTACCTGAAGGCAGTTTTGGCCTGCATCCAAACCTGCAGTGTGGGGAGCACCCACTCTGAATAGGACTGTATCCCTGAGGCCTCTCCTGGAGAAGGTGGAGCATTAGGGATGATAGGGGCAGATGGGGCAGGTCTGAACTGTTGTTAAGATTTTGAGGCTTTCCACAGGTTGACCAATAGTGTTGAGTTGCTGGTCTATTTTTTAGGTGGGGTTCTGGCAGCAAAAAGGTCAAACCACATTTGCTGTTGGATTACCTTTATAGCCCGTTGGGGTAGCCTTTGGCTTTCTGAGCTTCTTCTCTTTCTCAGGTCTTTCCCACAGCTTGGACCTATTCCCCAGATTTGTCATTTCCGCCCACATGAGCAATGGATCAGCATCGTAAAGGTCTTGTCCCATGACTGGGCTCAGCATTAGGATATGTGTCCCACTCCAGATGCTGGGGGTGGCTGGAGAATCTCGGCTTTCATTCCCACAGTGAATGTGGCCTGAATAAGGCCTTCAGAGCAGGGGGATAGATCATCTCATTCTCTGTACCTCCCTTCCAAGAATTTGTTGTATCTCCTCTATAGATTTTTCAGGGGCCCCTTGCGCAGTGAGGTTTCCCTCATTGGGTCAAGCCTCCCTGCAGGCTAGAATAATCCAATCTATAAGGGACTACCTTGAACCTCCTGATTCGCCATGCAGGTGCTGCCAGAGGACAGGGTGTTGCTCATTTCCTGTGCCTCCTGCCCAGTCAGAGAAATGCTATCATCCCCTAAGTCCCAGAGCCATACTAACCATGCCTGGGTACTCTCCCTGGCCTTTTGCTTGAACTTGACAACCATATCAATAAGCTCAGTGGGAGTATATTCCCTTGTCATGAACACTTCCTGAACTAGGGTAGGGACTGCCCCTCTGGCTGGAGTTGCTACTGTTGTACTCTTGGCTTTCCCCCGTATGAGGGTTTCCATGGCATGGAATATTTCAACCACTTCATGGCCAGCCCCCACAACATTCTCCTCTTTGCTCTCCTCATTTTCCCAGGGATTCCACCTCCTGGCCTCCCAGCAGGGTTTGTCACAGGAGCTCAGACCTTCATCTGTGGCAGCCAGGATCTTCCTAGTTTTTTCAAAATGGCAGCTCTCCAGCTGATCATCCTGCTTTCCCACCTTGTCTGCCGGCCCTGAAGCCAGCAGACTAGTGGACACCTTCACGTCCTTCTCTAACTTCAGCCCATCCTTCACCCTTTGAACTCAAGTTTCAGCCTCCAGTTGGGTATTGGCCAGCCTAATACCCCATGGGGGGTGGCCAGCTCACTACACAGCCAGGTGCTCCTTTCTCTGCTACAGTGTGCTCTGTGCAGTTCCTCAAATAAGCAAAATAAAGCAGCTGTTGTCCCCATGTGGTACCCACAAGTGTCTAACATATTGGCCCATCCCTCCCCACACAGAGGTCCCTGGCCAACCCAGGATTTCCCCTCTGGATGCCTCTTTCCCAGGACTCATTTCCTTTGATCTTCTGGTGGACTCATCCATTGTAGCTTCACAAACTAGGGGGCTTCAGGGTGAAATCTGAAACTAGCTCTCATACACAAGGGCAAGGAAAGACTCAAGAATGAGGCAGGTCACCCCAGATCGGTAGGTGACAGATGTCATAAGCAAGGGAACTTAAAATTTGAGGCTTGGCTTGGGCTACAGCAAGAGAAGCAGATCTTCGCACCCACCTGACAAATCTTAAAAGTTTAGATAGAGGCCTTAACTGGGTTCAGTCGTGTATTCGGTCCAGAGGGTCTCGACACCTTGCTCCTTCAAGGCTGCACCCCTGAAAGGAGCACTAGCTGTACCAACCGTGGGCAGAGCATACATTCTAAGGTGTTTGGTGGTGACGAACCTCCAATTGCCCGGCTCCAGCATGTGGGTCAACCAACGGCAACAACCTCCTGATGACCTCCTCCAACAAGGTGAAATACGATTTTTAAAAAGAAGCAAAAAATGAATTATTAGTAGATCTAGGAAAGCAGAGAAATTGGATTGCGTTCACAGAAAAGTATAATGGAAAGGTATTAGTGATGGTCTATTTTTATTTACTTCTTTGTTCAAGAAATAAAGATAGGTATTACTTTTATGTGTTAAAACGTACATATGCTTTATTTTTCTGTACTTGTGTTCTATCATACCATGAAAGGAAAACATACTTGGAGACACAAAATTTACTTCTCGTTAGGATAAAGAGGGTATAGTATGGGGGGGAAGACCAGTGGCTTCAAAGGTATTAGTAATTTACACTTTTTAAGGTAATGTTGGGTATACATTTGTTCATTTTTTATTATTAATATTGTATTCACATACATATATGCATATATTATATGTAGGAATTACTTTATAATTGAAAAAGCATTTAAGATTTTAACTTAGAAAAATAAAGTGCACAGCATACTCTCTGGCGTATAATAGCTACTCAAAAATTATTAGCTGTTATTATAAATTGTAAGTTAAAAATGCCGTGAACCTTTAAAACAGGAGTCAGCAAATATAGCTTGCAGGCCAAATCTGCCGCTCCCCTCCACCTGCTAAGAATGGCCATAAACTACTGGGTATTTACCCCAAAGATACAGACGTAGTGAAGAGAAGGGCCATATGCACCCCAATGTTTACAGTAGCATTGTCCACAATAGCTAAATTGTGGAAGGAGCTGAGATGCCCTTCAACAGACGAATGGATTAAGAAGATGTGGTCCATATATACAATGGAATATTACTCAGCCATCAGAAGAACGATTACACAACATTTGCAGCAACATGGACGGGACTGGAGGAGATTATGCTAAGTGAAATAAGTCAAGCAGAGAAAGACAATTTTCATATGGTTTCACTCATTTATGGAACATAAGAAATAGCAGGGAGATCGGTAAGAGAAGGAAGGGAAGAATGAAGGGGGGGTAAACAGAAGGGGGAATGAACCACGAGAGACTATGGACTCTGGGAAACAAACTGAGGGCTTCAGAGGGGAGGGGGGTGGCAGACTGGGATAGGCCGGTGATGGGTACAAAGGAGGGCACGTATTGCATGGAGCACTGGGTGTTATATGCAAACAATGAATCATGGAACACTACATCAAAAACTAAGGATGTACTGTATGGTGACTAACGTAACATAATAAAAAATTTAAAAAAAATGGCCATAAACTAACAATGGTTGTACAATTTAAAATGGTTGGGGCGGGGGGACCACAAGAATAATGTGCTGTGACACAAGAAAATTATCTGAAATTCAGATCTCAAAGATTACACATAAAGTTTTATTGTCACACAGGCACACACAGTTAATTACACGTTATCCACGTCTGCTTTCTTTAAAGTGGCAGACTTGTGCAGTTGTGACAGAGACCATACGGCCCACAAAGCCTCAGATATTTACTACCAACCTTTTATAGAAAGTTTGCCGACTATGCTCTGAAATGCTTTTTACCTTCCCTTTCTCAAGGCCAAGACGCCCTCTGCATGTGGAAGCCTGCTGTGGACGGTGGCTCCCTCTTGGCTCCACTGCCTGACGAAGGTCCCACCTGAGTTGTGGCAGTTTGTACGGAGATGAGCCATCTCTGTCTGGAACAGGGGCTTTTTCTGAAATGCCCTGAGCCTCCGTCTCTCTGTTCCACACTCCACCTGCAGCTGTCACAAGACCAAACAGGGAGCCAGGGGGCCCTTTCCGAGAGCTCACTAAACTCCTCGTTCTCCTGGGTATGCTGCTTTGTGGAGATTTGGGCCAAACTGAGAAGGAAGGGGAAGGCTGGCCTTCTAGGCTTGAATTCCAACTCTGTGGCGTATCAGATAGGAAGCCATGGGAAATGCATATTCATTTTTATGGTTTTGGGTTTCTCCTTCTACAAAATGGGACTAATAAGGCCCACTTTAAAGAATTTTGATGAGAATTAGGAATAATGTATGCAA
The DNA here is from genome assembly GCF_023065955.2 of Ursus arctos. Taxonomy (NCBI): domain Eukaryota; kingdom Metazoa; phylum Chordata; class Mammalia; order Carnivora; family Ursidae; genus Ursus; species Ursus arctos. The sequence continues at coordinate 21,963,875 of NW_026622897.1, read as the reverse complement.
ATTTTCTGCAAATAGTAGACATTCAATTAATAGAAGCTATTAGTATTCATGATTGTCAATTCAGAAGGTATCAGGGCAGAGGAAAGAAAAAAATCCAAACTAGCCTCTGCGGTATTAGTAGATTTTAACTCCAAGTCCTTAAAGACCTCAGGTGCCAGGAAATGGCACAAGAGTGTAATTAATTAATTCAAGAAGACAGGGCCGGGAAGTCTCCGCTCAGCTCTTTATCATCCTAAGTGATTTACCAGCCCCTTATCCACTCTGGTCTGAATTCAGTTTTATAGGGACCCTCCCAAGGCACTTATGCACCTCTTACTCGCATATCTCAACTCACTTTACAATTCCAGGTGATCCTCATTGTACCTAAGGCACGAAGGTTAAGAGCCAAGGTTTCAGCAAGTTGCCAAGAAAATAAAAAGGTCTTAGAAAAGATGTCTCTGCTGAGAGTGAATTCCTCAGACGGCGGTTCACCTTTTGGGGCCGTTCAAAAAGAAAGGCATTTAGTCGGAAGTACGAAAGAACAGGAGCGCCCATGGAATTATCTATTTATTCATATTAGAATACTTGATAATTAGGTTAAAACATGGACATCTGAGAGTGAGAATGACTGTAATTAAGATGAGACTGAATTCAGTTTGCTTTCAATTTAAGAAGGTATAAAATTATATTATTAATGTATCAAAACATGACATAATAAATTATCCCTTGTTGCTAATTCTTTAAGTCCTACATTAGAAACTCGTTCAAAAGGATTAGAAGTAAGCGAGAAAATTACGTCAAAATTATTTCAAACAAAGCAAGACATTGTGTAGAGGAAAATTGAAGGTCCTCATTCCTGGGGAAGTGGTGCTGGGAGAGGAGGTGAATTTGCACGCGGGGCAGAGCTGAACCGCCCTGCCCCCCTCCCGCAGAGCCACGGTTGGGCTGTGGCTAGGACCTGCCCACTGGGGGCCATGGGCAATGGAGGGCAAGTTCTCCTTACTAAATGCCTGAGAACTGAGTCAGGCACAAAGTCAGTAGGAGGCTTCTTTTTTGGAGAAGCCTAGAAGAAAACATTAACTCCCTTTGAACCTCTACTCCTCATGAATCAAGGAAGGACTGATGGCCCCTTGAGGGCCCTCCCAAGTCTGTGCTGAGAAATGGTCAGAACAGTAACAGCAATCCTCACGGCTGACCACACCGTGCAAGGACTCATGCTAGGTACCTGAGATTTAAGTTTATATTTAATCTTCAAAGCTCATCTATCTCATTTAATCTTCAAAGCAACCTTAGGGAACCCTGGGTGACTCAGTGTGTTAAGCATCTATCTGCCTTTAGCTCAGGGGTCCTGGGATTGATCCTGCATTAGGCTCCCTGCTGGGCAGGGAGTCTGCTTCTCTCTCTGCCCCTCCCCCTGCTGGTGCTTTCTCTCTCTCTCTCTCTACCTCTCTCTCTCACTCAAATAAATAAATAAAATTTTTTCTTTTTTTTAAAGGCAGCCTTATGAGTTCCTACAAGGTTGCCTATTTATACATAAGGAAACTGAGGCTCAGTAAGGTGAAGTTCCCCAAGGTCACAAAACCAATAAGTGACTGTCGTTTTCATATTTTGTCTTCCAAGTCAATGCTCTTTTCCTGCACACTATCCCCACTCCCACTCCCACTTCTGTCCAGATTCTTTCATCTGCCTCCCTGGTATGCATTCACCTTCACACTTATCACACATGATACAGTCTTATTTGACAAATGGGTCTTCCTGAAACACATGGATTTCTGCCATGCATGGTGTGTTCTAGTTCTCTGCATGCTCCGGACCTGTAAGACACATGGATGTGCCTGTGCCCTTGGCCATTTCTCAGTTTTCAGAGAGCACAGACTGGGTTTAAGGAGGATGCCTTGTATGCCGTTCAGCACAGCATCCCACACCAAGAGATCCATAAAACATATTTTCTGGTCAGAAGGATGTGCCTTCACCGTTTGCTGTTCGACCCCATTTCTCAGGGAGAAACAGGGAGAAAGTTTAATATTTTCAAAATGATTGTCATTATATGCTTTTTCATTTAACAGTTATGGTCGGTGCCCCTGGGTGGCTCAGTTGGTTAAGGGTCTGACTTGTCTCAGGTCATGATCTCAGGGTCCTGGGATGGAGCCCCATGTCCGCTCCCTGCTCAGCTGGGAATCTGCTTGTCTCTCTCCCTCTCTGTCCCTGCCCTTTCTTGTGCACACTTTCTCGCTCTCTCTCAAATAAATAAATAAAATCTTCAAAACAAGAATAGTCATGGTAACCCAGCGAGATAAGCATTATCATTCCCACTTCACAAAGAAAAGGAGGCCCAGGAAGACTTAATCCTCTTGACTAGGTCACCCCATAGTGATCTCTGTTTTATCTAACTACAAAGACTTTGCTTTTCCAGTGTGCAACCACCTCCCCGCCACTGAAGATATTCAAGCAGAGGCCAAACACCCCCTTAGCATGTCATTTACTGGGGGAAATAAACTATTAGAAATTTAGACTCCAGGAACTCTGAGGTCTTTTCTAGGGCTGAAATTTCAATAATCCTGTATTTCTGCTCCCTGTGATGTGAGTTTATGGACTCCAATAGTTTTTCCTTTCCCATCTTCTCCTCTCCAAAGAATGCCTACAAAGCCCCCAAATAAGTGAACTGGATCCCCTTTAGAACCCTCCGAAGGGCCCTACAGTCGCATTAGACCAGCCACAGAATAATCCTGGGAGGAGGTTTTCTCCGTAATTCACTCCGTGCATAGAAGCCCGAGCTGCACAAGAGATACATAATTTATACAGGCAATTACACATCAATTGGTTATTAAAAGTGCCCTCATTGAGATGTACTGTATTGAGGACATGGAGATAAATCTGGTTCCCCAGGTAACCAGCTGTAGCTCACAGACAGAAGGCAAATTTTCTGATTTGGGATTGGCGTCACTTCTCTTGACCCCGCTATTCTTCTTTGCCTACAGTGTGGTGTTCTGCGCGCGTGGGTGGAAAAAGCAGGAACCGCAGAGAGCAAGCCTGGGTATGAAAAATAGTCCGGTGCTTTTCTTGGAGCCCTTTCCTCCCGGGAAAAATAATTATTTTCCTAATTAATTAAACATTCACCCAAGAATTCATTCACTCATCAATCCATCCATTTAAATAATAATAAGTATTGGTGCTAACGACCATGCCAGACGCTGGAGGAGGCATCAGAATGAACATGGCTCTGTCCCTCCCTTTGAAGAGCTGCTTGTTCAGTGAGGAAAAACACGCGCAAACAAATAATTTCAAATATTGTGATAAGTGCAGACATGGAGAGAAATGCAAATGCAAAATGTGGCGCAGGGAGTCAGTCATTTGGTCTCTTCAGGGGAGCTGGGAAAGCTTCACATAGGAGATTGGGGATGAGCAGAGCCCTGAGGATAACAAATGAGCGTTCACTGGATAGACGGTGGAAAGGCAGTCTAGAAGGGGGAAGAAGGATGTGCAGAGGAACCAGGTTTCCATCTAAGTCAGCATATAAGCTATCCCTGGAGAAAACAACCCTACAGAGCACTCTGCTGCATTTGAACCTTTGGCCAACAATAAGTGGCGAACAGTTTGTGACGCCATTGTTAGTAGATGGACTTGGTGGCAGCAAAAGCTTGTCTGAGGGGTGTTGTCATTGGTGCCCTTGTGGTGGTGGTTTTGAAATTTTGACTCAGTAGATCTAGGTCTGAACATGGGAATCTGTATTTTGAAAGCTTTCTGGGTGATTCTTTTGAAAATGGGGCTCAGACAACGCTTGGGAAAAACTGGGCTGGTGTCTAGGCTGTTACCTTCCGAATTCTCTTTTTTATGCCAGGGCTGGAACCTTGAGACCTCCTGTAGTCATCAGCTCTCAAGGAGCTTGCTTAATGTCATCTAGTCAATTGTATCCCCTGAAGAGCCTAATGTTTTTCCAGTTGTGTTTAAGATTTGGGACGGTGCCCAGATACGCTGACAGTCCTCTGGCACCAGCTCCCAATGAGCTGCCTCAGAAACATGGCCGCAGTGAATCCAGAGACCCAGGCATTCCAGAGGCACAGAAGAGCAAAGCACTTCTGTCTTCACTGTGTAAACTACACTGGGAATTCCTGTGAGGGGGGCCATGTATGTGACCAGTGGGTTGAATGGGCAGGGACTAAAGGGAGCTTCTCTTCTTAAAGCATAGCGTGGAAAGTTTAAAAAAATGGTGGAGAGTCCTCCTTTAAGCAATCTACAAACAACATGTGTTGCAAATTCTACAAAAGTCTTCTAAGGCAATTGGGGGACACAGGTCATTTTTGTAATCTGGTTGAAGGAGAGGGTCCCTACACGCATATGAAAAATAGCTATCGTAATTCAATAATCAAATAATGATATCTTTTTAGTTGCCCCAATAAGGTAGGTTAATGGCCTGAAAAGCAATTTTTAGTGATGATATATTTTCTTTAAGTACTCTAAAGTAAGAAGCTGTCAAGAATTCATAAAAGAAATAATGCTTACCCCCTAGGAGTTGTTGCTGTGAAAATGCATTACTTTACAGTTTGTTCTCCCTTTGGTTTTATTGCCTATCGAAAGAAGAAGAGAGGAATTAACATTTGTTGAATGTTTATTATATGACAAACAATAAGATAGGTGCTTATGGCATGTACTATCTCATTTTAGTCTCTCACAGACCCAGTGAAGCTGGAATTATTATCACTCATTAGAGAAACAGAAATTAATGTCTAGACGTACATGTACCTTACCTCGGATCACTACCCACATAATCAAAGACCTGGAGCTCATACTCCTTCCCGAACATTCTGATGACTTCATTAATAGCTTCTTTAGACAGTCACCCAGTGTAGTTAATCTAGGGAGGTGGGTGGATTTGGGGAACCCATAGTATTCTGTGACGGGAACAGGATATAAAACAGAGTAGGAACTCTGTAACAAATCATTGACTGCAATTTAAACTTTCAGTCTATATTCATTCTTTTTGGACCATTAAATAACGCACTCCCCACACTATCCTAGATGCTTAATTTCTAACAGTGAACAAAATATTAAAACTTTTCTGCCCCCATGTTGCTCATATTCTAGTGGGAGGAGACTGACAAAATAAACTAAGCACCACAAATATGCAAACAATATGCAAATATGTAAGACTATGTAAATAATATCGAAGATATACTATAGAAAAAGAAACAGAAACAGCGGCATCTGAGCCAATCACAGCTTCCTGGTCAGCTTTCCAGAACCAGAATTGCCACCTTGGACTGGTTGAATCCCAAGAGAAAAGAAAGATTCATGACATTTTAGTTAACCTACTATACCCTCCCCCAAATAAATATTTGTTCCTTATATTTGAAAAAGTGAAAATAACTCATGGACTTTCTGATTACTTATACGAATCTCTAGGTTGAGAATCATTTACCTGTTTTCTCTTTTTTTCACTATCTTAATTAGTCCTGAAACCTCAGTTATAAGAGAATCAGGTATGGAAACATGGAGGACAAGCAAACAAACAAGTGAAAATTCGAGAGTGGGTGGAGTGAGAATGCATGCATGAGGCAAGCCCATTGCCTCACTTATAGGGTCCTCTCTTCCCCTGATCAAGAGTAAAAGTTGAGTAAGTTCTTATCCATGTGCAAGGCAAGGAGACTATTGTATTAACACAGAGCCAATAGAGCAGTCTTGTCCAAGAACTCCAGGACATTTACTTACTGTCAAGGACATTTATTTTCCAGAAGCACCTAACTCAGTAACCTCTAGGATGATAAAACCCCCAAAGTTGAAAATACAGTGAGTTCTGATCACGGAGTTCCCACCCAAATTTAGGGCCAAACCTGTTGAAATTCCCAACAGCCCCTACAGGTAGGTTCTGTCGGGGAGTTTTGCGGAAGGCCACTTCAGCCTCAACGCTATTAGGACAGATAGACTCGGAAAGATTTGGACCAAGAGAATTGAAGCTGATGGATTCTCTGGACTGGAGACCTTTTCATAGAAGCAGGAAAAGAAGTTGGGAGGCATTTTGTGTCTCAGGTCAGGGAAGAATTTCCTTTCCTAACTTAGTACTTAGAGGGCTCTGAGCCCCATCCCTTCCAGAAACTGGTCTTATCTCGAGTATTTCTATAAGGATACATAAGGAATATAGAATGAGAGCTCAAAAAACTACACTCCATATGAAAGAAGAGAAATAAGCTGACTTTTTTTTTTTCCCCTTTAAGTCTCCTGTGGAGCAAAGGGACCTGATTAGCGGGAGAAGGTAAATCAGAATAATTCAGTCTGTTCTGCCATTTCCCTGTGGCCATCCTCCTAGGACTGTTTGTCGCTAGGTGTTTTTGAAGAGCAGGCTCCCCTCGGACTCAGATGCCTTTCATCCCTCCCTGTGCAAGGCTGGCTGTGCTAAACGTGCCAGGCAAATGACAGACAGGCATCGCTGGTGCCCCTCACGTGAGCGTGCAAGGCAAATGCAGGTCTAGGTGATGTGTTTTTTCCTCTCTCGTGCCTTTTCACTTGGGCAGCATTATGGGGCTGAATATAACTATATTTAAAAACCAAAACAAAACACAAAACAAAACAGAAAACAAGAGTCTGTCCCCATTTGGAATTACTAACCATCTCCTTCCCTGTACTTCACAGCCCTCAATTTTTTCTCAAACACCCTCTTCTCAGAAGACCTACCTGCCCAGCCTACCCTGAGCCTCCTACCCTGTTCCTTGTTTCTTTTTCCATCACACCTTTGATTTGCTAACATACCACCAGTGCCCTCAGCATATGCTCGCTCCACCTTTCTGGGTTTTAGTGAATCCTACACAGAGAGCTTGGCTGAACTGATAAAGATTCGAAGTGCACTAATTACAGTCAAATAAAATCCAAAAACAGATGGAATTTTGTACGTGATAAGGGCATGCATCATAGTTACTGGGTCTGTTTTTGTGTGAGGGGTAATTAATCATAAATAGTTTGACAGATCTCACAATGACCTCAGCGGCACACATTTTTTTCAGACGAGTCTTGTAATATTTCTCTTTGTCTTGTTACAGGTCTAATGACTATAACCAGCATGGATGGTAACAGATTTCCCTGATACCGTGTCCACTGAAGTCTTCACTTCATGCTTGCTGACCTGCTGGCACTGGAATGTCTAAACAGGTAGAAGCCCTGCCCTATTTTTCTAAAACTGCCCTCTATCATTCATGCCCCTTCTCTATCCATACGCCCATAATGCATCCCCCTACCAGCCATACCCACACCATGCCACCATATGAGAATCCCAGAACCCCACCAAGAGTCGGACCTCTAGTTTCTACTATAATTAACTGCTCTCTGAGGTTTCCCACCTGGAGCACCTGTATTTGCTCTCTCTTTCTTCTGAGCAATGGGACCCCACTGAGGTGGGAAAAGGGAAAAGAAAAAAAAGAGAGCAGAGGTATTCAATCAAGACAAGCTTATTCACCTACATCCCATTTTATCAAAGACTACCCTCTAACTGTCCAAATATGCTTGGATAAATAAAAGCTAGAGCCAGAAGTTTTGCTTTTTTGACCTTCATGCCTGAGTACCTAGCAGAAAAACTGCTTTTAACTACCACCCTTAAATCATTTTCAATGTGGCCTTCTGCTGAAGTCCTCACCCCAAGCTGTAATTATTTCTTGTATCTTAAAGGTTTCTCTGACCATCACAGTCTCCTCTCACTTCCCCCCTTAAAAGCTGTACTTTCTGGAAGAGAGAAAACCTCTCTGTTTGAGGGTGCCCAGATTCTGTACAAGATAGCGGGAAGTTAAATCAGCAACGACAGCACCCCGAGCAAAAAGAGAAAAAACAGCTCATAAATTTCCAGGAAAAACACATGAAAAATATTGCTATGGAAAACCTGCCGCAGCTCAGGAAAACTAATAATTTTGCCCTGTATTTGCATAGCACTTTGTCATTTACAAAATGTTTCCCCCTAATTACCCCCACTTAATTATTTCATTCAGTGCAGACATGATTGTAATAACTTTAGAGATAAGAAAACTGAGACTCAGAGAGGTCTTAAGATGTGTTATGATGTGCTTCTGATCCTAGAGTGCTAGATGGGACCAGCTACGTAATTTTCAGGGCCCCAAGCAAAATGAAAATGTAAGGTCTCTTGTTAAAAAAACAAACAATAACAACAACAAAAACTAAGAATTTCAAGATGGTGAGAGCAAACAGCCAAACCAAGTGTGGATCCATTCTAAGTGTGGGGCTTGTGTCCCGGTGCAGGTCACACACTCATGAAGGCAACCCTGCTGTTGGATGGAGGTGGGGCCATGACTCAGACTTAGATCTTTGAAGCCCATGTCCATCTTGCCATTACCCTCCACCATGTCAGGATTCTGCCCCGTGGTCAGCCTCCAGCCATCTGGGTGATGCTGCAAGTCCCCTGCCTCCTACTTCCTCTCCTACTATAAACCCAGTGCTTAGAGTTAATAACCATGGCAGTCACTTGCCTTTGCAAAGGTCTACGATCTTTTCCCTCCAGATCCTTGAGCTCTTGTGGACAACGATCTCTACAACAATTCTGAGAAGGAAGAAAAAAACGTCGCATGGATACATTTCTTTGCGTATTAAAACTGTGAATGTTATCTTCCATTTCTAAAAAAATCCCATATCTCCTTTCTGCCTCCCCCCTCCTACTTTGATTTCATCTGTTATTTAGGCCTTATCGTTTGGAGAGGGAAAATTTGAAAGAAAGAAAGAAAGAAAGAAAGAAAGAAAGAAAGAAAGAAAGAAAGAAAGAAAGAGAGAGAGAGAGAGAGAGAGAGAAGAAAGAAAGAAAGAAAGAAAGAAAGAAAGAAAGAAAGAAGGGAGGGAATGAGGAGGAGGAGGAGAAGGAGAAGGAGAAGAAGACGAAGAAGAAGAAGAAAAGAAAGAAAGAAAGAAAGAAAGAAAGAAAGAAAGAAAGAAAGAGAAAGAAAGAAAAGGAAGGAAGGAAGGAAGGAAGGAAGGAAGGAAGAAAGGAGAAAAAAGAGAGAAGGAGAGAGGGAGGGATGGATGGAGGGAAGGAGAGAGAGAGAAAGAAAAAAAGGAAAGGAAGAAGGAAAGAAAGAAAGAAAGAAAAGAAGCCTGGGTGGGTTCATGCCATTCAGATGGCTCCAGATCTCCCCTTCTACTCTATTATCAGCAGACTTCACTCCAAGGATGATCCACTCTGCAATTTGTACGGCAAAGACACGTTTTTGAAACCAAACCGGTTATTATTGTGGAGGCTCCTGCCTCAAGCAACGGTCTGAATGTTTTTCTCCCTGAAATCTGAACATATTCATCAAACTGCGTTGCGCTCCTGGACTTGCAATTAATCATGGCTCGTTTCAAGCTTTGTTAATTAATACCGAGGGCAGGGACCCAGTGGAGGCCCCAAATTTAATCTGCAGTGTTTTAAAATTATTATAATCTGCTAGAGGAAGAGCTGCTGGATTTTAAATAGCCCCCCCCCCCTTTTTTTTAAATTCCAATACTGCATTGCCAAGAAATTAAAAGAAATAGTGTGAGTCTTGGGGAGGGCGCTACCCTGAAGAGCCGGATGTTGTCGCTGTGAGGTGACATCTGGCCAGCAGAGGGAGTAGAACTGAGCTATCAGCACCATGTTTTCAGAGCTCCACAGAGTTCATGATTTAAAGATGGAGAAAGAAAACCAAAGGGAGACCAACGGGCAAGCTTCTGGCAAGGACAGAATCAACCCATGCGAGGGGCACCCAGTGGAATCTGGTTTGGCGAAATTGGAAAGAAACACTTTATCTCTCCTTTTCCCACCTTTGAGCTACTAAACAGGAAGAATCCCTGAGTATATTTTTTCACCCAGTAAGAGAGAGGACACTCTTAAGGCAGAATGATCCCAAAGGAGTAAGGAAGGGGTTTATCGGAAATTATCCTCAGTGGCTCACTGGGCTGAGATTACTGGTGCCTTTCATGCTTTACTTTCTTGGGTTGCTTTCCTCCCTAATCCACAGCAAGGTGGACACATCTGCTTCTGATGAGTATTTTTTTTTCACAACCCGAACGTTTTTCGCAACACTACCCCGCCGTAATTTCTACTACTGCTTCCGACTAGTGCTTCGTGTGTTAGCGCAACTATTCAGAAATTTGGGTTTTGAAATGAACTTTAAGAGGATAAATGTTCTTCAGTTATTAATAGAACAACCCCAAAATGTTCCAGAAAAATATAAAATTTATGCAAAAAATAAGTATTTATGGGTAAAGGCCTCCAGAGGAATTGCTGTCTAAAATGCTTAGCAGAGCTCTATAAAGCCTTCTGTGCTGGGATCTTCAGGCCTGTTTTCTCACACTCCCTGCCGCACTCTGCCATCCCAAAGCTCCTGCATCCCCAAACACCTTGACTTTTATCTGGGGCTCCGCACATGATACCCCCTTAGGCTTGAATCCCATCCAGATTCTGTTCATACTTTAAAACCCAACACAAACTCACCCTTTAACTCTGAAGTCACCTCTGTCTCCTGCAAGAGTTCCTGTTCAAGAATTGTACACATTTGGCTACATATTTTTCCTTGTCCTTATCCCACTGCTTCCTAAATAATATGAATACATTTTCTTTACTATTTATGTGTAGATTCGTATAATAAATTTTGATAGGTAATAAATCGATATGAAGATAGTATGTCTCTACCTCCAGGCTTTAAGGATGCCCAAGGGTGGTGTCCTTATCTTTTTCATCTCTATATACTCAGCCCCTAGGACAGTGTCTGTGATGGAGTATGTGTTTGGTACATATTACTTGAATGAATCACTTGAGTGAGTAAGTAGAGGTCAGTCTAGGTCTAGTCTTATTTTATAAAAGGAAACTAAAGCATTCGTAGGGCAAGTTACTTGTCTAAAGTCACACGATTAATTAATCAAATACATTTGGTGTAATTCCAAGCCCCAAAGTGCTTATTTCTAAAGGTAAACAACCTCAGATAAATGACTGTTCTTTGAACCTGTGTGATTTGCAAGAAGCCACACACTTTCATGCATGGGGTCGGGGAGGGGGAAGGAATGAAGAATCCTTCAGTCAGCCGTGAGTATGCAGAACCATCAATAGAGCCCAAAGTCAGTCTGTCTGGGAGGTATGGTACAATTTAAGAGTGAGGGTAGCCGGGGAACACTTTTAGATAAGTTCAAAGCTCTGAGTTAGAGGGCTAATGAGTCTTGTGTTTGCATTCCCCATTGTTAGAACCTGGGAGAGCAGTTTGGGGATTTAGATGAAAAAAAACAACCCTAGTCCAAACTGAGGTATTATTTCCACAAGCAAATACCCACAAATATTTTCCAGATGAGCAGACGGACCAGTCCATTTGGGCTCATGGCTATGCTCTCAAGTTCAAATCTAAGCATGTGCTAGGAGCCTGGGGCAGCGTTTCCTACTCTAAGACGGAATCACAGCATTTTCAAGGACATCGACCGTAACGTGAAAAAGAAAAGCTGGTTCGAGAGAGAGGAAAAGAAAGAAGCAGGAAGCGTGTTCCCAGTGATAGATGCCACCTACCCTCACCTCGCTGTCAGAGATGTACCAGGGGACTGGAGGGGGCTGGGGGCTCTCTGGGGAGCCTGAGATCCCAGGGGAGGCAGCAAGGGATGCGGTGCCTCAATGTTGATAGATCTTCCTGTCAACCAAAAGAAGCCCCAAACCCAGATATTTGTGTGTTCTCGCTTGACTTTTTTTAATAGTCAATGCCTATTTCTCTGTGTGGAACAATCTAGAATAAAATGTGTCTGCAGGTCAAATCTGCGCTGTGAACTACAGATATCTAACTCCGGCCTTAAGTCTACATGTACCTGGACGAATTCATTTGCTATTGGAACCTGGAGAAGAAAATCCCACCTCCAAGAAAATTTTGCGGGGAATGGGGGATATGGAGGGGAAGGAGGGGAATATGTGTATTTTCACTGGAGCAGTTTAGGAATTCATAGAATTTCTTCTACATTTTGTCCAAAAATAAGTCTGCCTCAGGACCATAAGCCAAACCATAAATGCTACATTTCTGAGAAGGTCCCAATTTAAAATTACCTTATGATGAGTCAGTTCATGTGACAAATAGTGTGTCCTGATTTGAGAGCTGGGAGATACAGTGACAGTGGCCATTGCTCTTTTTGCTGTAAATGTGATCAAGGAGTTACTAGCAAACAGATTTCTGTGGTACGACACTCCGCTTCTTCAAGGGCAAATGCTTTCTTCCAGAGATCTGCAAGGAGACCACGGCCATCCTCCGTCTCTTGGTGTATCCCAGTACCTTGGAATTTCTCGAGGTGAGAGCTTTCCCCCCGGGGTAAATGGCCAGGGATCAAGCCGGGTCTCCTAATGTAGACGGCTGCTGGGTAGTCACTGTGAGAGGTGGTGTTTGCTGTGGGCGGGAAGTCCTCCCATGTATCTGGCAGCCACCAAGAGGCGGTGACCAGCAGTGGCATGGGGGCTGAGACAGCCTGCCTGTAGGGTGGCCTTCAGACCATTTCTCAACTCCACCCAGCATCTGGACATTCAGCCAATGCTGCTTCCCCCCCAGCCCTCTCCTCCTCGGCAATCCTAAACCCCTTTCTCATCTTTTCTCCTATATCTCTCTCCCTACTCTAACCCAGGGAGCCCTCTGTGTTTGCTATTGGGAGAAAGGGGGAAGGACTTTTCCTCTCTTAAATGACTCTAGATCTTTCTTCCCTCAGGGACGGGAACGTTCTCACTCAAAGGTCATGTTTGTGCTTCCCAGACACTGGTATCATTGGCTTCTAGGTTTGGGCATTTGGAAAACACCAAAGTGCAGAGATTCGTAGACTGTTCTCTGCCATCTGCCCTGTCACACCCTTCCCTGAGGCAAATCCACACCTGAGCATCTGCTGAAACGAAAGTTCTGCGGGTAAAATTCTATGAACTCACAAACCCCAAGAGCAGTCCTGGAGCTGTCAGTTCTCTCTTCTGTCAGGCAGGACCAAGCCCTGCACCCGCCACACAAACAAAACAGGTCCCAAGGCCTCCGGAATTCACCCCGGCAAATCTCCAAAGAAGCTTTTGATTGAGTTTGTCACTGAATGTCCAAAAAGAAGACTCGCTAAAAAGCAGCAAGATGAGGAAAACGAGAAGGGGTGGGCGAGATGTGGAAAGGCAGCGGTGAGCCCAGGCCGAAGCAAAGGGCCTCTTCGGGCACAGCTGAGGAGGGCCATTGCTTCTGCTTCCTGACTGGCTCCCTCCCGATGCAGAGGCCTGGTACAAATCCTACCTTCTCTTCTAAGCTCCTTTATCCCTGGAGCTTCACGCAGTGTCAGGAGAAAAAGCAGCTGCTGTGTAAAGAAAGCAGCAAGTCAGAGGGAAGAGAGCACAGAACAGCGAGCTTTTGAAGGCATATTAAAGATTTCACTGAGCACAAGCGTGGCCCAGCATCACAGCCTTTGGTCCTTCTCAACGCCTCAGTCCTCCCTCCGACACAAATAGAGAGAGGCGTGTCCAGTGAAGAGGCTTGAGGGTGAAGGCTGTGAATTGCAACGTGTTATTTGAGGGAAGAAATGAAGGCTCCCCTAACTCAGAAGAGTTCTTTTATTGCCTTCCTGAAAGTCTGACCATTGAAAGGCCACTGCTTTGGGATGAGATGTCTGTCTCCATGGTTCCCTGTTAAAGGCAGGTCACGGTGGGGTGGGTACATTCACCCAGAAGAGTCGCATACATATATACACATACATACTCGACGTATAATGTATACCCATGTGCATATATGTGTGTGTATGAACTAAGAAAAACAAAAAGAAGGCATCATTCTGCTGCCTTCCAGAAGCTTATGATCTAAACAAGCTTACAATCCAAAAGCAAAGTGTGTTTACGTAATATATATTTACATTCAGAAAGTACACATACCCTATCTTGTTTGTAAATATGGAGAGAAGCGGTCTGAGTGTAAACTCAAAACTTCAGTCTGAATTCCAGCTTTTGCACTTACCAATAGCTGTGCAAACTTGGTCAACTCACCTGATCTCCTGAACTTCTTAGAAAAGTCCCTGGCAGAGAATAAACACTCCATAAATGGTACTTATTTTTATTGTGTAGTATTATTACCAGTACCATTATTACTCTCATTATGAAGTGGAAGAGAACTATAGACTGCACAAAGCTATGTAGCTCCCCAAAGCATTCTGCCAACACCAACCTGTCCCAATATTTACTAATTTGCACGGTTTCTCATGTTAATAGCACCCTAACTGGATTCTGAGCCTGCAGTCTGTTTTACTTCTCATCTAAGCCGTACGCTGTTTCCAAAGTTCTTTCTGAAATAGAAATCTATTTGCCATGTCAATCCACTCCCCTAAAACCTCCCAAACCTCTCTTACGCCTACAGAAGAAATTCTAACCCCAGTGGGGGGCTCTTGAGAAAACAGTCAGTCTTCAAGGGGGAAGAGAAGGACTAGAGAGAAGATAGGGTCATATCTAAATTTAGGTTTTCACTTTGAAAACTTTGAAAAGTTTTTTTTTTTAATCAATATTGTGGAATAAAGAAGACAATGACCGAACTATGCCCAGCAATATCTTCGCTCATTCATTCGGTGGTTATTTATTGAGCACACGACTGTGTGCCCTGTACTAGACATACAGCAGTGAGAAACACAGAAGATGTTCTGGCTTCATGCAACTTACATTTTATTGGGGAATGAAGACATAAACTGACAAATCAATAGATAAGATGGTGGTAAATGATGACAAAATCCAAGCTGAGGGCTCAGAATCCTTCTGAAGGTCGGGATTCAGGCATGACCCATGTGTCCAGGCGCCGATCCAAGTGGACACAAGAGATGAAGTGTATGTGTCGTATTTTGCTCCCATAGAAACCGTTTCAAGGTGCCTGAGCCAATTTTAATTCTCTGAAGCATAGCCATACATCGTTAAGTGTGTGTGTGTATGTGTGTGTGTGTGTGTGTGTGTGTGTGTGTGTATGAATGCGTGTGTGTGTTGGTGGAAATCATTCCCGAAAATGGGAACACCAGCTAAACCAGCACTGCCTGGACCCCTGAGCAGGATCCTATGGCAGAACCTTATTCATGACTTCCTAAAATAGACATACCCTTCTCCCCTTCTCTGATCTCTGCCTCTGGTCATCGTTTCTTTAAGCTGCCCTTCATTCGACTGTTTTGATCACTTTTCCAGGCTTCCACAATGCCCTTTATAATGTCAAAAACTCCCAGAATTCCTGTCTGCAAGGAGAGTAGGTGCTCCAGCACACTCCCTGGTGGGGTCTGGGATGGATCTTGTCAACATAAACACCAATCTATTATGACTTGGGCTCAGAGTGAGGATCCAGGTGCCCACATATCTACAAATTCTGCCCTCATTTTCCTCCTGGCCCCCCTTGGTTGCTTTCATTGATCTCTAGGACCGAACTTCTGTATGGAGAGTTCTGGGACTGTAGCCCGCCTTCGTCTTGTAGCCACATAAGCCAATGCAATGACACCTGGACTTCCTGGACAGCTCCTCCCTCAAGCAACTGTCCTCCAACACGGCACTGAGGAAAAAGGGAAAGTGGACAGTGATGAATGAGCCAATCGACCAGGATCACGATATCAGGTTTTGGGTATGGCCGACCACCTGGAATCCCAAAGCTCTTCTTCATCTGACGGATGGAAATGTTTATCTTGCCAGGCATTTTACACACATTATTGATTTTAACTTTCCAAATATCCCTACAAAGCAACTATTAATGATTCCCATTTTAGAGATGGAGACATGGAGGCTCAATGGCCTTGAATCGTTCTTCCAAAGCATCACAGCTGGTAATGTTGAGCAGCGCGGTATTATCCCCATGAAACCACGATGCCCCGGCTTTCGCTACTGAAGACCAGGCACCACAGTGATGGGCATGGGTACTTCTCAGCGGGTCTGGGTTTAGATCTCTGCACTACCACTTGCCAAAATAACGGGAGTTACTCAACCACTTTTAGCCTTGGCTTTCCTCTCTGTAGAACAGAGAAAATAATACCTGATTCATCAACTTGATTTGAGTTAAGGATTACAGGAGGTACCCCAGGAGAATCACTTAGCACAGTGACAGGAACACGCTATGGAGCACACACAATATATTTCAGCTATTAGCAATGCCATTGCTATTGTTATTATTATTGCCACCTGACTCCCAGAGCTATATTTTACCTAGCAAATTAGATCTCTGTTATGTTAAGGTCTCCTGAGCCAGCTTGTGCTGCTGAGGTCCCAGCATGCCTCCCTGAAGTCTGATGGCAACAAACCAGGCTTGGTGTCCTTTCCACATTGGCCACAACCACTGGCCCAAACCAGACATACAGATCACTTACCTCTGCTTCATAGAAAGATTCTTAACCAGTAAACCCTCACCTTGGTCTCAAGTATTTTCCCCACTTCATTTAGCACTACCTGTTGTCATTATCCCCATGAAATTGATCATATCTTATCAGGCACCTACTTCGAAAATTAGCATTTCCCACGCCAAAAAAAAAAAAAAAATCTATGCGAAATTCTATTGTTGTCATTTAAATTTTCAAAAACTATTGCCAGTCTAACTTTCTAATGTTGATCTTATTACTCCATTCAATCTATACCCCTATTAGTAAATATTTTGTCAAAATATCGGGAACCTCTCCATCCAGTCCTTGTCTTTATCTTTTTTTTAGATTTTATTTATTTATTTGTCAGAGAAAGAGAGAGAGCACAAGCAGGGGGAGTGGCGGGCAGAAGGAGAAGCAGGCTCCCCGTTGAGCAAGGAGCCCAATGTGGGACTCAATCCCAGGACCCTGCGATCATGACCTGACCCGAAGGCAGACGCTTAACCGACCGAGCCACTGCAAGATGGCATCCTATCTTTCTTTTTTTTTTTTTTTTTAAGATTTATGTATTTATTTGAGAGAGAGAGAGACAGAGAGAGTGAGTAGGGGGGAGAGGAAAAAGGAGAAGGGGACAAGCAGACTCCCCACTGAGCAGGGAGTTCAGCATGGGGTTCTCGATCCCAGGACCCTGAGATCATAACCTGAGCCAAAATCAAGAGTCAGACACTTAACAGACTGAGCCCCCCAGGTGTCCCCATCCAGTCCTTTCCTGAAGCTGTGCCTTTCTCTAAATGCCTTTGCTCACCTCTCTGTCATACTTACTACATCCACATCACCACCCTTTAAGGCTCAACTTACATTTAAATTCACCCAAAGCTCAGCTAGTCCTTCCTACCAGGCTAGAACTGATTCAGACAACGCCAGTATAGGGTCTAGTCCCGGCCCCAGAGCAGCACAAGCACAGACACTAACTTGATGCCATAGCTACCTAGGTCTGCAGAGTATTGCAAACCAGGAAATATGCAATCTGTTGTTTTCCCAATTCCTTCCAGAAGTGTAAACTGTGAAATGAGCCACTCTTACTTTAGACTCAAAAGCTGGAAGGCATATACCTGACTTGAGAGTAACATTTGATAAAATGTGTTTCATTTTACAATAGGAGAACATAGAAGGCTGACCAAACCAAACCAAACCGAACCGAACCAAACCAAACCATTGGACTAATTATATTCAATGTGACACGACATTGGTACATACTATGTTTCATTGAATTGGTAAATGGCATCTTTTATTATTATTTTTTTTTTTTTTTGAGAGAAAGCACACGAGCTGGATGGAGGAATCTCAAGCAGACTCCACGCTGAGCACAGAGCCCCACACGGGGCTCGACCTCACGACCCTTGGTTTCTGGCTGAAACCAAGAGTTGGCTGCTTAACCACCTGAACCAACCAGGCACCCCAGCCAATGGTATGTCTTAAGCCCAGTTTCCAGAATGTGCTTCTGTCCTGCATAATTCTGAGAAAGACTTTCCAAATGACATATTCAGATTTCTCCCATAAAAGAATATCACTGTGCATACCATTTGTTTGCACTACTCATATGCACTGATGATCTTATTATACTGGAGACATTTTTGCTCATGCCTAATCTTTTGTACTTGATTTTAAGTTCCTGAAAGTCAGGGCCCACATCTAACCTCTTGGTGAAATATCACAGAGCCCATTAAAAACTGCTATGTGTGTTAATCACATGAGGAGTGTTTTCTGAATGCCTGCGACAAGTTCAAAGAACGTATCATGGACTTTGGAGTCAGTCTTTCTTGGGTTTGGTTGGACTATTATCTCTGCTGGACGATGATTCTGTTATAATACCCAGTCATACCCATCTTATAGAATTGTGAAGATAGATTGAGGTTTGTAAAATCTAGTTTTAGTGTCGGCTACGTGGTAGGTGAACTATTATAATAGATGCTCTTGTAATTCTATGTAATAGGGCAAGTTTTTTTAACCTATCATTGACTTTTCCTTCCACTGTCCTCTGAAACAAATTCTTTAATTTCCCAGTCTTTGAAAAAGCATCATGTGTGGGGTGCCTGGGTGGCTCAGTCAGTTAAACATTTGCTTTCGGCTCAGATCAGGATCTGGGGTCCTAGGATTGAGCCCCACATCGGGCTCCCTGCTCAGGGGAGAGTCTGCTTCCCCCTCTGCCTGCCACTCCCCATACTGTTGTGCACGCGCGTGCGCGCTCTCTCTCGTATAAATAAATAAAATCTTAAAAAAACAACAAAAACAAACAAACAAAAAAAAACGAAAGGAAAAGCATCACGCTTTGTCACCACAATGCTTAGGCTTTTTCTAGCGACTGATTGGGAGAGGACAAGAAACAGAAGAACAAATATCACTTTGGCTAAGACTGGGGAGGAGCAGTCTGCATGTGGCAGCCTAGAATGATGAAAGCAGGTTGAGGAGAAGAGGGGGTTTGGGAGACATTGCTGTAGTCTGTGTGTCACCTAGAATTTATAGGCGTGGTCGTGGCCTATATATTCCCTTCTAATTCTGATTCTTCTTGAATTATGTCTAAGTTGCTTCTTTGGCTGGTTTGACATTGGCACCTGCAGGTCACAAATCTTGAAACATGAATAAGATGACAAAATGATAAATTCTATTAACCACCACAGTCTCCGTCACGTGGTCAAGAACACAGATCCAGAGAAACACACTAAGGCAAACACTTCTTCACGGGCACACACACCCACAAAAGTATGCCACCCCCCCAACCCCAGCAACTGATTTGTGGTCTTGATGACATGTAGGAAACAATCGTAAACACGTCCTCAAGCTCCCAACGTGTTGCAGGAGTTCTTTATTGCTCGGTTTGGGTCTACATTTTCAGCTCCCTCATTCTTAATCTCTAACAGCCACGCCTGCTGAATTCTGGACCATTCTGCGAGATCTTTGGGGCTAAAAATTATGAAGGAGGAATAGATAGACTAAGCAGGCTGGAAGAAGCCTATTTTAATCTTCTGAAGTTTTGAAAGTTCTTCCTTTTGGACAATCAAAGTTCTATCGAAATCCCAGATGTCTGAGAGATGATTTTATCCCTGTTCATTCATGCAACAAATATTGACTGAGATGATACTTTTGACAGTAGCTAAGGCGAGTCCTTTAGGTACGTTGTTGCATTTAATCCTCCAAAGCATTGTGATAGATCGGATTGCCATCCCCATTAGAAAGATCAAGAAGCTAAGATCCTCAAGAAGTCGTGACTTGTTCTAAACAAACAGCTAATTAGTGGTAGAACATCTGATTCCAGATCACGGGCTCTCAACCTTGTCGTGTGGACATCACAGTAGAGTATAACCAGAAATGCCCTGAAGATGGTCTGTGGGGCCCTTTGCAGGCTGGGATCCTTAATTTGCAGGGCCCCTTGTTCATATATTATTTAGACTTTGGTTATGGCAACAACAGAGCATTGAGCCAAGGGATCTTCTAAATGCAGAGTCCTGTGTGCCCACACGGGTCCCCCACGCCCAGGGAGGCCACCTCTGCGTGTCTGACTCTGGCATTCAAAATGTACCCAACGGGCTTCCCTTCCCTAGGGACAAGTTTCCTAATAATGAAGTGTTGGGGTTTTTTTATTCAGCTCTCGTTAATGTGTTTTTGTGGCTTTATTGGCACCCTGAAGTTGGGGGAAGAAGGGCTTGCCCAAATGGTAAGCTGAGAAAAACCGAGCTTCCTCTTACCAGCCAGAGAAAACCCCATGCTGCTGAAGTGATCACATTGACTTGGGCTTCGATGTAACTGCCCCTTCAACAACCTTTTTCTGGCAGCAGGGTGGGGGTGGGGGGGATCCTAAAAGGACAAAAACAAAACAAAACATACTGAGAGAAAAGAAAAATATAACTCTTTTCAGATAAGGATCAGCCACTGTTGACTCCATAGAATAAAAACGGTGCTCATGGGCTCCTAAGCTGGTTTGTGCACCAGACTAGGGTAGAGATTTCACAGCTCCAACTCGCTGCCCTTCAACAGTCATCCCATTTGCTGAGATTTGGGCTTTAAGGATGCTTTGTATTATTATGTAAGTAATATCTTCAATGTACAGCAGTATTTTGAGCAGAGCTATCAAAGCTGATAGGCTATGGTGCCAATACCACACATTCTCTCTATTGTATTTATTCATTTATTTTATAGAATACGTTCTGTGAGTATCTCATGCTGCGGCAGCTAGGAGCTCTTACAAAATTTAAGGGGCACATATATTATCTATAGCTGCTCACAACTATTGGCATTAAAATTCCAGTTACTGCCACACCGTAGGGCTTTTTTCCTACTGGATTTATCAGAAATCAGGTTAGTTACTGAATCATTTCCTCCTGGCCTCTGCTGTCCCAAAGCATTCCAGAAGTTGAGAGTCTCGCCAGCCCGAGAAGTCCAAAGGAGCCATTAGGGCATAAATCTTAATACAGAAAGTATCACTAAAATCAATAGGATTTGGCAGGTCCTATCATATATCAAAGAATGCAGAAAACAGGAAAGAAGTAACAGTCACCCTCTGTGACTTTATACCATAGTTCATTCACCTGTCACTCAAGCGAGGCTGGAAGTCAGGAAATGTTCTTGCTTTATTCCTGCAGTGACCATATATTATGGGTTTTCTGGGACAGTCTCAATTTCAAATAGTCTGTCCTGTTGTCCCCATAAGTGTACTTGGACTTGTCGGGCCTGGTGTCCTGATTTTTTGGTGGAGGAAATATGTTCTCTGTGCTTGTTTCTCATCATATCCATAGTGAAATTGAGCTGTTGTAACCTCGCATGAGTATCTTAAACCTAGCTGGGCTTCAAAATTTGTTACCTGAAAAATACTGGGAAAGTGAAGAAGCTGACCAGGGTCCATCATGTCTTTGTTTTCTGGTGTCGTTGTTGTTGTTTTTATACATGTGTGTGTGCTTTAAGCGCAAGGACATATTTTTAAATAGTATCTTGTGTGGACCCATAATACGTAATACCGATGAAAGCAGAGATGCTCGGGTTGCAACGGGGGACTCGCCTTCTCACACACCTGGGAAAGGTGTCCTCCTAAACATTTCTTTTGAAATCCCAGCCTCTAAAACATGCAGTTGGAAAATCTTTGGGCTGATGACCTCTAAGTCCCCCTCCCCCTTTAATGGCCGCAGCGGGCCCCTGAGGAGCGTGCTGAGTGCAAAGCAGGTGCGTGATTGAGGCACGGGAAAGCGGGAAGGACATACAGAGGTCAGAAGACACAGCTTCTCAGAGGGGCTCTTGTACACATCTACTGATAATCATAAAATGTAGCTGTTGTTGGCCTATTTTCACTGGATCACTAGAGAAGTGATTTGTGACTCTCTTGGAGACAAAGGGCAATGCAGACTAAAGCAGAGTGTTCTCTCTGGGCATGAGGAGAGTTGAGATCTGGGCTTGGTTCTGCCACAAACTAGTTTGGCAAGTGATTTCACTTGCCTGAATGTCCATCTCTTTCTTTCCTTTCTTTTCTTTTTTTTTGCTTTTTTTTGGGGGGGACTTACTTTATTTATTTTAGAGAGAGAGTGTGGTGGGGAGGGGCAGAGGGAGAGGGAAGAGAAACATAAGCAGACTCCATGCTGA
The DNA here is from genome assembly GCF_023065955.2 of Ursus arctos. NCBI lineage: Eukaryota > Metazoa > Chordata > Mammalia > Carnivora > Ursidae > Ursus > Ursus arctos. The sequence continues at coordinate 21,942,002 of NW_026622897.1, read as the reverse complement.
GCACAGACCCCAACCTGGGGCTCAATCTCATGACCCTGAGATCAGACTTGAGGTGAAACCAAGAGTCGGGCCCTCAATCGACCACACCCCTCAGGCACCCCTGGATGTCCAGGTCTAAAACTCCAAAACTTCTCATTGGTAATACATGATCAGAAAGATCTCTTCCACCTTCAACAAATCCCATGTTTACCTGAAGAGATGCAAAACATTTGATTAGGAATCCAACACCATTTCTAAACCTAAGGAGGGAAAAACAAAGCAAGACCAAACAGTATATATGTTTCTTTTTTCCCTGTTTTCATCTGAGCCCAGCTGTCAGCTCTGCTCCATTGCAGTGTGCGTTCTCTTCTGGTTGCCCTTGCCTGAGGTTCAAAAGATATAAACAGCAGTTTCACAGGAAATAAAAAAAAAGTACTTCTCTTGTACTTGATAGAAAGGTAAAAAAAAAAAAAAGTACAGAGTTTGGAGTCAGAAAAAATGTCCTCACATATTCACCTGCCACTTAGAAAATCTTGGATGGGCAGATGATCTCTAAGGATTCTCCCTAAAGTGTTTACATCTAAAGAGAAAGGTAATTTAGTAATATCTAATAATAATTTGGGAGCATTACCTCATTCACACACCAGCAGGGAAACCTCAGATACTCCAGCTTTCATTGTCACTTGCTATAGTCAATGGCAGCTGACTCTGGACTGCCCAGCATATCCAAGACCCAATAACATAGCCCTGGATTGACTCAACTCAGTTCCCATGTGCTGTTCTACTCTACTAGGTAGATACCTTTTTTTTTTTTTTTTTTTTTTTTGGCCAAATATTATTAGCTATTAGACACTGGTGTTATCAACAAACCCAATCCTCAGGCAAATCTTGTTCTTGCTAATGAATGACAGGGTCAAAGAAACAAATGTAGCTGCCTGGAAAATGTGTGGCTAAAGGATATTTTCCCCCAAGGCCATCTGCTCATATGATGTACTTTATGAACAGTTATAAAATTCCTTATGGTTAAGTGTGAACTTTTATACATAGGAAATGCAGTGCTCATGTATGCGTGGTAGTGAGACACAAAACCAAACAGCTCTCTCCAAATACACCTATGCCGTTCTGACTTCTTCATGAGCCGATGAAATCACACAACTATGGGAAATCTAAAACAATATGTCTCAAACACTAATGTGTGTATAAACTACTTGGGGGACCTTGATAAAATGGAGACTATGATTCAGTGGGTCTGGGGAGAGACCAAAGTGCTACGGTTCTAGCAAACTCTCAGGAGATACTGATGTTGCTCTGTCAACACCTTTGATTAACAAGGTTCCAAGAGTCTACCAATTCTAAGTTTCAGAGGACATAAAATTAGTTACCACGATTACAAGTTATTTTGATATGTGGGCTCTATAGCTAGACTGCCTGAGTTCAATCCAAGACCTTTCACTTATCATCAACGTGACCTTGGGAAAACTTAATTTCTTTATGTTTTTACAAGAAATGCATGAGTTTATATATACACACTGCATAAGAGCACTGCCTGACACGCAGCAAGGGCTCGGTAAATGTCAGTTGTCACTATACCAAGGGTAGACTTTTTATACCTCCATTGAATAGTGGGAGATATTATGAGGTGTCTAGAAGCCAGGGTTGAGGGTACATATTTATTCCTCTTTCTTTATTCAGGAAATGATTTAAGGCAGCTGGTTGTTAATTGCTTTTCTCAAGTATCTGTGTCCATAACAGGTGGCATGAATATCAATATATAAATATAGACAAGAACATAACTAGAAATGTGTATACCTCAAAAGACGGGCATACCCCAGCTGAGGATTATACCATTAAGAGTGCTAACTGGCGAATCGCAAAGTCATTTCATTGATGGTATTGGTTAAAGTATTAACTTATTGTACATAACTTATTTTCTGAAATTTTGCATTCTTTGCATTTCAGTTAAGGTTAGAATTTGAGCCTGACTCTGGTTTTCAGGATAAACTGAGGAGCTGACTGTGCGTGCGTGCCTTCCGTTACAATTGCTATACTTTCTTTATACTATTCAGATCATAAGAATAATGTCAGCAGACACTTACATACTGAATCACAACAAATTACAGCAAATTCCTATGGGGTAAAATCCTGGACAAAAGAGCCAAAGACGTTTGAGTCTGAAAAATATTACATTTGGGGAGTAAGGAGGAAGTGGCAGAATCTAGGCTGACTATGAGAAGTTTGACTATGGACAGGATTTCTGTGTAAGCAAAATGTTATGAATGTGGTTTCCCTGAACAAATATATAATTTATTTGAGGCAGCAGGGCCTGGAGGCTAAAGCATGAGTCTAGGAAGCACTAAATCCCTTTACCAATCCTGAGCACTGATCTAAGACATGGTTACTTTTAAATCATTTCATCTCTCCAGTTCCCCATGTGCAGAGGAAGGATTAAAGATGCCCATCTCACCTCCACAAAGCTCTGGCACAAACTAATTATGGTTTAGAAACAGTTGCGAAAGACCATCACCCAGGAACGCATAAACGACAAAAGGAGGTTTATACACGCCCATGCCAGTTGGAACATAAGTAAATGCCAGAGAAAATTGATGACAAATATCTCAAGGCAAAGTGTTTACTCTATGAGTGATGGAGAGGTGGTACCCTGCAGGAAGATGAGGGAAAGTGTAGCACGTAGGCAGTACGAATGTGTGATTTAAAAGAAACGGCGTGTCGGGTCCCTGGGCTGGAGGAGAGGGCTAGTTAATGGGGCCTGTCAATCTAAAGTGGTGGAATTAAATACAGGGGGCAGATACTTGGTCCTGTGTTTATTTTCTCAGCAAAACTTCAAGCAGTGCACTATCTACCAGAAGCACCAAATCAGAGGAGACATTTATTGTCTTTCATTTCAAGAAGCCCACAGTGCAGGGGTGGAGACATAGAGCAAAATAACAATCACAGTAGGGGATCCTGAGTGTTATGGTGGAATTGTGCACCAAGGTGCTGTAAGAGCAAAGAAGAGATACAACTGTTTAAATCAGACTCGGGAGTGGGAGCAAGATTTCTAGAGATGAAGCCTGAACTGAATTTGAAGGATCAATCAGAGTTTGCCCCATTGAGAGAATTCGGGGTGTGACAAAACTCTCAGGCAGCCAAGCTCGGGAACAGGCAAAGGTTCCACCCCTGTGGCTTATACAGTAATGTAAGCGAGCTCTCTCTCGAGCAAGGGAGGTTAGAATTGTAACAGAGACCTCTTCATGTGAGACACGGAGGGAAGTCACCAGGGTTTCAGAATGTTGTGAGGTTTTCTTTTTTTTCTTTTTTTTTTTTTTTAAGATTTTATTTATTTATTTGACAGAGAGGGAACACAAGCAGGGGGAGTGGGAGAGGAAGAAGCAGGCTCATAGCAGAGGAGCCCGATGTGGGGCTCGATCCCATAACGCCGGGATCACGCCCTGAGCAAAAGGCAGAGGCTTAACGACTGCGCCACCCAGGCGCCCCTGTTGTGAGGTTTTCAATTGATGAGTTTCACGAAGGCCAGCCCCTTTTTGGGCCCCGTGTCTGACTCTCCTCCCCCAGGCAGATGAGCTCTGATTTTTTTCTCTTTTGTGTGTTGATCATCCCCAGACGAGTCCAATTCAAGAAGAATTGTGTAGCCAAAGGAGTCCAAGAACCCCTGCACAGTGTTCAGGAAAACCTTGCCTTAGTTAAGAAATCAGCCATCTACTTGAATATAAGTGTTCTTGTCCTGTCCAGGTCAGAGCTCCCATGATTCTCCCTGACTTCCCAGGACCTATGTGATCTGCCCCACTTAGCCTAACTACACAGACATGCATCGCGATTGAGGTCCCCAAGCATCTCCTCCTGAAGATACACAACTCTGCTCTGTGCTCACACTTAATGACAAATTATGGTTAGCAAATGACTACAACTTCCTGTTTTACCCTTCCAGGAGAGCATCCCTTCTCTGTTTTGCCAAATTGTCAAAGTTTCTTCTCAAAAAAGTAAAAACATGGCATCGGCCACCCTGAGCAGTTCTGTGGGGAAGGTGGCCTAAATGGTATATTCTATACATCTATATGCATGCATTTTATTGAAGTGTAATTAACATACACTGTTATATTAGCTTCAGGTGTACAGCATATTGATTCAACAATGCCACGCATTACTCAGTGCTCACCACGGTAAGTGTAGTCACCATCTGTCACCATACAACGTTATTACAATATGATTGACTACATAAATGGTATATTTAAAGCAGCCACCTCCTCTGTCTCCCACAGGTGAACCCTGGCTGCTAGCAGGTGCAAGTAGTCCTCCAGATGAGGAGCCCCTGAGTCCTGCAGCTGCCAGGAGGCCTTGAAAGTCCAGGGTATCTGCCCAATCAGAAATTCCATGACACTGGGAAAGAGGAAGAAGAGGAAGGGGTGGATGGGGAGGGGAAGAAGGAGGAGCGAAAGCCAGAAAGGGACACACTGAGAGAGAAGTTGATGAAAAGATACATTCACGGAGGTTAAGAAGTTGGCTCAGTCGGTTAAGTGTCTGCCTGTGGCTTGGGTCATGATCTCCGGGTCCTGAGATAAAACTCGAATCAGGTTCCCTGCTCAGCGAGGAGTCTGTCTCTCTCTTTCCCTCTGTCCCTCCTCTCTGCTCATTTTCTCTCTCTCTCTCTCAAATAAATAAAATCTTAAAAAAAAAAAAAAAAGTCTTGATCCCTAGGAAGAAAGAATACCAAAAACATAAAGTAAGCTTGCAAAATTGTTTGTAAATGTTAGAACATGAATCCCTCCTGAGACAAGAGAAGGGTAAGACAGAGAAGGAGACACAGAAAGAGAGAAACAGTGTAACTTCCCCCACCCAATTGCTTTTACTTAACAGTTTAGGTCAGTTTCAACTAGGTCACAAGGATGTGTGTATCTTCAGAATAAAGTCTTTAATCGGCTGATGGATATGAAAAAATAAATTACTGTGGCAAAATGTAATAAACGTTAAAGGGAAAATGATGAGAGTAATATAACTACATTGATTTAACTAGGATGATATAGAGGAATTGTCTGTTTTATAGGTTTCTAGATGTCTATTAGTGGCTCTGTATTAAGGAATAGGGCTGTTCTCTTGATATACTTAAGAGCTGTCAGTAATTCCTATTTCACAGTCCACCGCTTCAATTCAGAAAGTGTGTTCCAGCCCTTGGTGACCCCATCCCAGAGGCACTGGAGGGTGACCAGCTGCCAAAGGTTTGCCTTCAGGCAGCTATCGGGTAAGCAGCTGTATTATTCAAAATCGGGCTGCATTTAAGAGGAGCCAATCACTTCAGCCACCTCCCCGCTGCCCTGCCACCTTGTGAGACTGCGGTGTCATTTGTTTTAATAACTCCTGGCGTGGGGCTCATTATGTCCTGATCTTCTCTGGAGAGAGTAGCCTCCTTGGTGGGTGGAAATGGTAATTGAGGACACTTAGGGAGCAGGCATCATGCCAGTCCCTGGGGGCATATGTCCCCAAGAGATAGGGCACCTTCCCAGGATAAAGCAATAGACTTGGGTTTCAGGTAGAATGTCACTTTTCCGCTATGATAATGCCACTGACCTGTAAAAAATACCCTAGCATTCCCCATGGCCTACCGAATTAAGCCCAAACTATTATCAGGAAAGAAAGGAGAAAACTCATCATATCTGCTCACTTTTCAGGCATCACACACTGTGCTGGACACTTTCCAGGGTTAACTCATTTAATAGCCAAATTAATGCTTTTTAAATAAGACGGCATCTGTGACTGTCCCTCTCAGAGACTCAGCCTAATGATATGTTTTGCTCCTTTACACCTAAGTATCTTTAGTGATATTTTTCTTACTCCTTCCATTTAATGTGGCAAAGACCATCTGGCTGTTTTTCAAGTGTCTAGATAAGGATAAAGCACTGGAAGGGTCTAGACGTGGCTCTGCAGTCTCAGGCTGTGTGTCCTTGGTCCAGACACACATCCTCTCTAGGTTGCAATGATATTCTCAGCAAAGGTGAGAATGTTACACAAAAACAGTAGTTCTCGACTAGAAGCCATTTTGTTCCCGGGGCAGCAGACTGGGGGTGGGAGGGGGAGGGGTGGGGAGGGGGAGTGGCAATGTCAGAAGAAATTTTTGGCTGTCCACTGGTGGCGGTTGGGTGCTCTTGGTGTCTAGTGTGTAGAGGCCAGGGATCCCGTCAAACACCCTGCAGTGCACAGGACAGCACCCCACAGCAATGATTAATCCAGCACAAAATGTCCCTAGTGGTGGAGACATCTAAACTAGAGTTGTCACAAATGGGTATTCCAGTCCTCTCCTACTGGTACCACCTACCTCTTTCTGCATATTTCCCAGGATCGCCTCAGTCTGAGCTGCTTTGTGCCCACACCTCATCCCCAAACATGAGCTCCTTTTCCACCTCTCTAACTTCACTCGGCAACCCCTCCTCATTTCTGCTGCTGAGAAACTGGCCATTCCTTGAGCCCCATCTCAAATGGAAGGGGGCTTTCCTTCCTCTCTTACTTATGAATCAGGTTCACACTGCCTCGGAATCAAAGACACTGAAACACCGTTTGGATCTTTGGCCTCAAATCAGTTAGTTCTCCAGCTTTGATGTTGTTCAAGGTCTCCTTTTAATATTAATGGTGGCTATCATTTATTAAATTCCCATTATCCGTATGGCACTGTGTTTTGTGAAATTTATTTCAAAAGATGTATTATGTAATCTTCCCCCAGCTCTACAGGATAACAATATCCCCATTTTACGGATGGGGAACTGAAGCTCAGAGATGTTACATAGTTTGCTCAAGGCAAACTTTCATTCTTTGGACACATTATTTAATATTCCGTGTAACCACGTGGCCAAATCTGGATTCAAAACGGAATATGCCTGACTCTAAACCTGTGAAAGTTCTTTCCACGGTGCAGCAGAGACTCTTACCACCTGTATTTTTATAAAGCATGTGGCCACTCTGAACTACTTAAAATAAGCCAGCATCCAAAGTTGTTGCTAAGGGCAACTTAGTAAAGCTTGTTAGATAAGTAATCTCAGTATCCTATGCAAATCAGTCTGGTAGCTACAGGCCTGAAAGGTGGATTTGGAGGTAGAGAAAAAGGTTATTCAATCCCTTTCCTGGAGGGAGAAGTCAGAGAAAATTCTGTGATTACAGCAAACTAATCTTAGGGATTGCCAAACAGCTTTTAGCAAAAAGAAACTAGTTGGTGATGGAGAACATTACATACATTACTCATTTTTGCTGCATAAACAATTGCCTCAAAATTTGTGCATCTAAGTTTCTGTGCATCAGGAATTTGGAAGCAGCTGGGATGTGTGGTTCTGGCTCAGGGTCTCTCCCGAGGTTGCAGTCACCCATATGCTTTCGAGGTGGCTCATTGCCGTGACTGGCAAGTGGGTACTGGGTTTGGATAGGGAGCCTGGGTTCTTTGCCATGTGGGTCTCCCCGTAGGGCTGCTCCAGTGTCCTCATTGCATGGCAGCCGACTTGCTCCAGAGTGAGTGATCCAAGAGAAGAAGCCAGGATCGCTTTTATGACCCAACCTTGGAAATCACACACCATCATATCCATCACCGTTCTTTTGGTTGAGGAGGCCAGTGCTCTTCAGTGCAGGAGGGCAATTCACAAGGGCATAAATTCCAGGGAGCAAGCATTATTGTGGCCGCTCTATGACACAATTTAACACTAAAAAACGTCAATCACAGAAAATATCCCTAGGATGCCTTTCCCACACCTGCACTTGAGGGCACACTGCTACATGAGACTTTGAGACCAGGCTAGTTCAAATGTGGAACAGTTTGGATGTCAGGATGGAGCCCGAGTAAGATGCAAAGTGTATATTCTATATAAATTCCGGAATACAGGGGTGTAGTTTTAGGGAGTCGAAGGACCCAGTGGTCATAATATTCCCTACAGCTCTCAAAATGGGTGAGCTAAGTATGGGGAAAAGATTACAAATAAAAAAAAAAAAAAAGAAATTGGGGACAACCAACAAAAAACTAAACAAACTGATGTTATTGTTGGCTTTCCCTTCTAGAAATTTCCAAGGGGGTTCAGTGATGTATATACTTCTGATAGAGAAAGGGCTTTAAAACAGATGAAAGCTATGGGGCAGCCTCCAGCTTCCCACAAAACAAGAGGATTACAGACTGAGATATCAGGAGAGAGAGGCCAATATTAGCAGAGAGAGAGTGGGCCCCTTGAAAAAAGCAAGGAGAGAAACTGTTGTTTCTTAAACGACTTAATATATTTTGGGGAGATCTGTGCAAGTTGGGAAGCTAAAGCCAAAGTATCAGCATCATGAGTCTCGCATGCCCCATATGGAAAGGAAATAGTGTCTCTGTGTCTGTGTGGTGTGACCAAGCCCATCCAGCAAGTTCTCTTATCAACTGACAACCAATGTCGTACAATACCAATGTAATGTGTAACACACATACTGTACAGCATTTTCTATTAACTAAATTCTTTAATATAACTTTGGGATAGGAGAACTGTTCTCACATTTCAGATGATCCAAAGATCCTTGTTAAGAGATAATATGCTACCTGTACTAGCCACGAAACTTACTATCTTGGGGAAGTCAGAAGATAAATAAACCTGGAAAAATATTACAATTAGTTACTATATAAGATGAACTTACAATACACAGTAAAGTTAACAATAGCCATCAGAGTAGGAGAAATCAAGTAGAGGCAGTAGCTTTGTTATAGTGGAACTTCTGTAGCCAGAATGCCTGGGATATGACACCTAATTCTATCAGTTACTAGCATTGTAACTTACTCATATTATTTCTTATCTATGCCTCGTTTTCTTTATCATGATGTTAATAACGCCTACCTCACAGGATTACTGAAATTTTTAAATGATCTACCACTTGCAAAGTACTTTGATCAGCCAAGTAGCTTATTTATTTATTTTTTTTAAATATTCTTTTTTAAGATTTTTATTTATTTATTTATTTATTCGACAGAGATAGAGACAGCCAGCGAGAGAGGGAACACAAGCAGGGGGGGTGGGAGAGGAAGAAGCAGGCTCATAGCAGAGGAGCCTGATATGGGGCTTGATCCCATAACGCCGGGATCACGCCCTGAGCCGAAGGCAGACGCTTAACCGCTGTGCCACCCAGGCGCCCCGCAAGTAGCTTATTTTAAATACATGTTGAGGCGCCTGGGTGGCACAGCGGTTAAGCGCCTGCCTTCAGCTCAGGGCGTGATCCTGGCGTTCCGGGATCGAGCCCCACATCAGGCTCCTCCGCTATGAGCCTGCTTCTTCGTCTCCCACTCCCCCTGCTTGTGTTCCCTCTCTCGCTGGCTGTCTCTATCTCTGTCGAATAAATAAATCAAATCTTAAAAAATAAAAAATAAAAATAAATAAATACATGTTAGTTGTCCTATTCAGAGTTCAGGTCATGTGATACACAAAGGTTATCTATTTTGACATTTGCTTTGCTTTAACTGTTTTAACAAGGATACTTAAATAATTCATGGGAAATTGATGTTTTAATACAAATAAGCGATGGACTAGAGCAGCCGTCTCGTATTTCAGAAAATACACACTGTATAGTTTGGACGACATGAAAGTTGAACACTATCACCTCCTCGTGGCAGCATGGCTAAATTGCAGCTTTCTAGAGGAGACCCAACCTTCCTTGAGGTTGAAAATGCAAAAACAATGGTGGGTAATACCTCTATGTGAATCCAAGTGGCCGTTGTCTAAACTGCATAATTCTGAAAGAGAAGAAAAAAACTAGATGCACCATTTTGGGGGCCTCTTTAAACAATCTGGAGATGGGTAATGAATTGGCCTTATCGAATATAGTGATGGGTTAGCTCCTCTGTGTTCTGATCTCTCAGGCTGTGCCCAAGAGAGCCCATCATCCTAAGTCTTTTCCAAAATAAACTAGGCTCATGTACGATCAGGAGCAGGGTATTTGGTGTCACTTGTAAAAATCAAAAGAAAGGCTTTTCTAGTTTCTTTGCAATGTCTTTAGCAGATTAAGAATTACAACACTGAGAAAACAGGGAGCTGTAATAGCAGTTTGTGCTTCCAACCAGTCCCAGGCTTCAGTATTAATAGATTTTCCACTCCAAGTGTTCTTACTTGAGTGGCTGCAAGTTACACTGATGAAAGGGAAGTAGCAATTACTACTCAGACATGTTCTTGTGGACAGCTATTGGCCTCCAAGCCACTTTTTACTTTTTTTTTTTCTTTTTAAGATTCTTAGTTGTCATTTACTTCTCTCCTGCTGGAGAGTGAAGCAATACTGAGTAAAGATACTGACAGCAAAAGAAAGAGCTCCTGGGGTTTGGGAGATATCTTCCTCTACTGACCGATTCAGATCAAACTATTCCTGAAAGTATTCCCTTGACTCCTCGGGACTGTTTTCAAGCCCGCCCTGACCCCTCTCCCCAAACCATCAAAGAGGAATCACCCATCCTTTACTTAATATCCAGACAGAGAAACCCAACATCCTTAGGCTTGGTCGTGATTACTTAGTTATGCTTCCGCTCATCCTGTCCCCCAGAGCAATGGGTTTTAACCAGGATGCAGCTCAAAGTCATGTGAGTTTTTGCAAACTAGGCATGTGTAAGCTCCTATCCCCACCCTCAAAGACATACTAACTCAGAAACTCCAAGTGCGTGCCCAGGAATGTGCATTTTAGAAAGAGTCTTGGTGGGGGGGCAGAGAGGGACGAGCAGACTCAAGCATGGAACCCAACTAGGGGCCTCATCCCACAACCTGATCTGAAATCGAGAGTTGGACGCTCAACCAACTGAGCCACCCAGGTGCACCAAAGCTGGAAACTCTTTCAAAATGATCTGACCCAAGATTTCCAAGCTGCATTATGCCATAGTAACAATTCTTGAAGTGTGCTCTGTAGACCCCCAGGGGTGCCCAAGACCTTCTCAGGAGTTCATGAGATCAAAACCATTTTTTTTTTCTAAAACTACCAAGACATTATTTGCCTTAGTCACTGCACTGATATTTGCACTAAGAGGTCAAAGCAGTGATGGACCGATAACAAGAATGAAGGCCCTGGCATTAAACTCTATCTATAGTCATTGTATTCCTCATACACTTGAAACAAGAAAAAAAATTGCCAGTTTCTCTTAACAATAGTCTTAAAGAGGGACACCTGGGTGGCTCAGTCAGTTAAGTGTGTGCCTTCGGCTCAGGTCATGATCCCAGGGTCCTAGGATCGGCCTGCATCAGGCTCTTTGCTCAGTGGGGAGCCTGCTTTTCCCTCTCCCTCTGCTCCTCCCCCCACTCATGCTCTCACTCTCTCTCTATCACTCTCTCTCTCAAATAAATAAAATCTTAAAAAAAAAAACAATAGCCTTAAGAACTAGTAAAATAATGAATTTTATTAAATCTTTATCCTTATTACACGCCTTTCGAATATTCTAGTTGACAAATGGGAAGTACATACAAGGCACTTGCGCTGCATAACAGAAGAATGGCGGCTTTCCTGAGGAAATACAATTGTGCCATTCTTTTAGTTGCAAGCTGAACTAGTGGCTTTTTTCATGAAATAACATTTTTTTCTTGAAAGGATGATTGACAGACAAATGATGGTTGTTCCAACTTGGATTTTCTAATAGACCTTTTTTTTTTTTTTAATGAATGATTGTGCCTCTCATTTCAAGGAAAACAATTGACAGTATTTGTTGCCAATGATAAAATCGGAGCATTCAAAAGAAAACAGAATTTTGGAAAACTTTTTTTAAAAGGATTTTGTTTATTTATTTTAGAGAGAGAGAGACAGAGAGAGAGAACAGGAGGAGGGACAGAGGAAGAAGCAGAATTGCACAGAGCGCAGAACCCAGCATAGGGCTCGATCCCAGGACCCTGAGATCATGACATGAGCTGAAGTAAGATGCTTAACCGACTGAGCCACCCAGGTGCCCAGAAGTTTGGAAAACTTTTAGCAGGAGCTTGACAGATACCCCATACTAACGAATATAACTTTTTTGGTGTTTAATGATGAAATGCATCAACCCTTGGAAGATCTACATGAGTCAGCAAACCAATAGTTGTGTATGCATGAGCAGTGCACGATCAGGCATGGAGAAGAGATTTATTCAAAATGCAAGACAAATGTGGGGTGCCTGGGTAGCTCAGTTGGTTCATGGACTGGGAACTGGGAAAAAATACCCCCATATCCATCTGATCTTTGAATGCCTTGCACAACATCCAGATCAGATGGTGACCACATCTATGAATTCTTCCAGTAAGGCTGGGACTTGGGACACTTAAAAGAACCTCTTCTATCTTTGAAGGTATCTGTTAATAAATTATTTCCCAAAATTTATTTATTTCCTTAAGACTCGCTTATAGTAATCTGAGTTTTTCCTCTTGAGATCACACAGAATAAAAAATCTTTCTTACAGCCTTTCAAATATTGAAGGAGAAGTTCCATATATATATATATATATATATATATATATATATATATATATATCCCCAAATCCTGTAATCATTTCTCACTCATAAAGTGATACGTAGTTCTGGTTGAAGCAGTATCTCTAAGATACCCATTATTTTTCTCTAAGTATACTCTATTCACTGATGTCTTACTTAAAGCATGACCCCTCCCCCCCTTAAAGGAAACGTGACACAGTCTGATTAGTACAGTACAGGGGCACCGTCTCCCTTTTTCCAAGAGTCCATTAGAACTTTTTGGCGGACACATCAGCCTTTTTATTCATACTGCACATTTGACATCAGATATCGCCAAGTTTCTTGTTGTTCTTTATTTGTTTCGCGTGTTCCTATTAAGCCTTATCTCATCCATCATGCATAAGTGAGATTGGATTTTTGTACTAAATTTGGGGACCTTAAGCTCATCATCTATTACATGTTATCTTGTTAGAATTGACACACCAATACCACTTGTTTAAGTCTTTTTGGATCCCAGTTCTATCTATTCAACACATCCTATAACTTTCTAATGTGAAGCATCCACAGATACGATGTTTATCCAAGTCACTGATAAAATATTTAACGGGATAAGACCCTTTATTTATTTTTTTAAAGATTATATTTATTTATTTATTTATTTGACACAGAGAGAGACAGCCAGCGAGAGAGGGAACACAAGCAGGGGGAGTAGGAGAGGAAGAAGCAGGCGCCCAGCGGAAGAGCCCAATGCGGGGCTTGATCCCAGGGCTCTGGGATCATGCGCTGAGCCAAAGGCAAACACTTAACGATTGAGCCTCCCAGGCGCCCAGAGATGAGGCCCTTTAATAATACCCTGCTAAAACCTTTCTCCTACATGAGCTGAGTCAGAGTGTACAGAAGTCCAGATACACAGGCGCCGCCATTTTCTAGATTCACCACGGAAAATTTTCTATTTCTGAAATTGGCAAACAAATATGCTAATTTCCTGCTTTCCAGCATTTCTCCCATTCTCCAGGATTCCTTGAAGATTTCCAATCACGGTTACAGCAGTGTGAATCTCCTTTCCATAAATTTCTCATTGGCTCAGGATATAAGATAAGCATAAACTGTCTTAAAATTGTTGGATCTGCCATTTTCAGCCCAGATATCATTATTTTTGACAGAAAATCTAAGAATTAAAAGAGCTGTGAAGTGTTGTGTTGAATCTGACAGCATTTTCTCTTGAGATCCAAGCCTGTCCCATTTCAGTACTTTTTGTCTCCAAAAAGATGCCGTTGGCCCCAGTTCATTTTGCAATTTAGCTTGTCTAACATGGAGATATGCCGGCTCCTTATAGCCATCATTAGCTGTTTTCTTTACTTCCTTCATTTTTCAGAGTTCCCTGTGCAAAAAACACTGGAAGGAAAAAACAAAAACAAAAACGAAAAAGAAACAGGAACCACAAAACACCTGCTTCTTTTTTTGGCTTTGACAGAATTCCATGTCATTTCATCTCATGCCTCCTGGTTGTGTCTACTTTTACATGTTTTGATATCTTTCTTCTAAAAATTTAGAGTATTCCTCTGACTGAGCCCAGTGTTTTGTTCTCCGGACATTGGGAACACCAAGATAACATAGTCACTTTCTCCCCAGTGTTTACTGGCTTCATGTCACTAGCAAATCATTCTTGCTGGTTTGTACTGTGTAGTAGCCATGTCATTTGCTGCTTCCTGTGTTCTAAAGAAAATTACCAGACGTGTCCTTTGTTTGGTTTTTGTTGTTGTTGTTGTATCCTTTGATTTTAGCAGCATGAGATGCCCCGGCAATGTCCACATGTTTGAAGTTTCTAATATCGCCAGCACATCATGCTTCTATGCTGGTTTAGTTACCAGATAAGAGATGTGTTGTCCAGTACTTCACAATAGTCGATTCTAGTATATTCCCAAACGATATTCTTCAAGTGCATTTTCCTTTTCTTCTTACACATATATTCTCATGTGTCTGGGCCTCTGAGGCCATGAACATTATTTTTAAACCCCCTTGTTCACAGGAGTCGCCAGCTCCCCAGGACTGCCATTCATTTCTTCATACCTTACATAGGAACAATTCTGTTTGGAAATAACTGTTAGCGTGGGCAGTTACAAAACTATGGTAAGAGAGCAAGGCCTCTTCAGCCCTATTTGGACTGCATCTGACCTAGGGCTCTCTGGTCAGACTTGCTGATTTAGAAACAAAAGTCGCACCAAGGTTGTTGGGATGGGGGCCATTGACATTAAAGGGATATCATCTAGGAGAAGGTGGGTCAGTATGTGAGGGTGTACTTTTGTGACTCAGTATTTGCAAATCTGTCTTGAAATATCGAGCTCTGGGTGGCTCCATGGAAACAGTACTCCCATCATCTTTATGGCACTGCCTATGTTAGCAGAGAATATTCCTCAGCATTCCATGAACATGAATTGAGACTGTGTGGCCAGGCATTGCCTTGTCCAAAATGATTCCCTCTTTCAGGCCCACGAGGAACATTCTGCAGTTGTTTCCATTTGCATCTCAGATTGACAAATTATTCACAGTGTGTGGGGCACAGAGAGATATCCTGTCTAGAAGCTTGGGATAGAACACTTTCACTAGCAGGAGGGTGTTCTCAGGGCCCACTTTTCTAGATAGAAATACCTCAGGGAGGGACGGGAGTATGCTGCCTGGTGATTTCTCTTTCAAAGACCCTCAGTAACTTTTGAGACCCTGATATTTTTGCAAATTAGCAGCTGTGGCCTTTTCTGAGCTAGTGCCCAGCGTAAAGCTTTCAATACTGTTACAATGCAATACATTTGCCACTTGGATCAATACCACAGATTCCATTAAGCTGTGCTTGGCATCCTGCTTTCTACCTATCGTGGGTGACCTCCTTTCCCTGCTTCCATTTTCAGAACTCTGCAACACTGTACAAGGAACCTATTAAGCGTCCCGAATTAAGGAGGATTTATGCAAGTCGCACTCTCTCTTCCCCCCACTATGAGCTTGGGAATCAGAGCGAGTGACACCATAGGTCCAGAAAACTGAGCCTGCATATAAAGTATCTTTTTCTTTAATAAGAACAACCCGCTAATGATAGTAACTTGATGATAATGCTCAGGGACTGACCTCCAACTATTGTCTCCCGATGCAGAAGCCTGGTGACAAACTTATACAATAGTTCTCACTTTCTCTTTTATTCTGGAAATATGGATCTCTCTCTCGTTGTTCTCAAACGAGGGATGTGTAGTGAGTCACAGTGACTTTTAATCTTCTATTTAAAACTGTGAGACATCCTCCCAGAAAAGTTCATTTGTACACATAGGCAAATATTTGCATGGAATTACAGGTGATTTAAAACCCCGTCATGTCCACTCATGGCTCCCTAGGGATTCCAAGGGCCCTAGGTTCTTTTTTTTTTTTTTTTAAGATTTTATTTCTTTATTTGACAGAGAGAGAGAGACAGCCAGCGAGAGAGGGAACACAAGCAGGGGGAGTGGGAGAGGAAGAAGCAGGCTCCTAGCGGAGGAGCCTGATGTGGGGCTCGATCCCATAATGCCGGGATCACGCCCTGAGCCAAAGGCAGACGCTTAACGACTGAGCCACCCAGGCACCCCCCAAGGGCCCTAGGTTCTAGAAATCCCTCCATGGGTTCCTTAACACCTTTCAATGTGGACAAGTCACATCCCTTTCAAGAGGAAAAATAGAAAAAAAATTATATCTTTACCGACTCTTTAAAAAATCATGTTTATTGAGGTACAATTTATATACAGTACAATTCACCATTTCTAGGTGTACATTTTAAGCATAATCGCCATCATAAATAATATATAGAATATTTCCAAACCCTGAAAAGTTCCCTTGTGCCTGTTGCAGTGAATCACCTCCCCTCCCCTCCTGTCCCAGACAACTGTTGATCTGCGTTTTGTCTCTAATGTTTTTATCTTTAACAAAATGTCATAGAAGTTGACCAGTATAGTACAGGCATACCTCGGAGATATTAAGGGTTCAGGTCCTGTTTCTGAGCAACTTACGATCCCAAGTGCTGTGTGTCCAAAGAGGAGGATGTTGAGGGAGCCATTTGGAAAGCACAGAGGGGCAGCTCAACCTGGAGGTTAAGGGAAAGATTCCAGAGACCAGAGACCCCTCTGCAGACTCTGAAGGACACGCGAGAGCCTGGCAAGCAAACATGGAGGGTGTGGTAAGACCACAGGGGTGGGGAGAACAAGGACACGAGACCCGAAGCAACGTGGCTGAGGTGTGCAAATACATCACCACCCCTGGAAGAGAACGTGCAAAGCGGGAATGGACAGAAGATGATGGTAAAGACCCAAACAGGGCCACATCACGATAACATGAGTATCACAATAAAGGAAGTCAAATGAATTTTTTGCTTTCCCAGTGCATCTAAAAGTTATGCTTACATTGTACTGTATTAGGTGCGCAATAATGTTATGCCTAAAAAACAATGTTTACGTACCTTAATGAAAAACTACTTTCTTGCTAAGATACCATAGACAACATCTGAGCTTTCAGCAAGTCCTCACTTTTTGCTGGTGGAGGGTCTTGCCTCGATGTTGATGGCTGCTGGCTCATCAGGGGGGTGGTTCCTGAAGGGTTAGGGTGGCTGTAACAATGTCTTGACGTAAGACAACAATGAAGCCCGCCACATGGATGGACTCTTCTTTTCACAAATGATTCTTCTGTTGCATTTGTGTGATCGCATTTGACCCACAGTGGGACTTCTTTCAAAATTAGACTCAATTCTTTCAAACCCTACTGAGCTGTACTAAGTTCTTGTAGTATTTTACAGCTTTTGCTGTCATTTCAACAATCTTCACAACATCTTCGCCAGGAGTTTTCCATATCAAGAAACCACTTTCTGGGACACCTGGGTGGCTCAGCCGTTAAGCATCTGCCTTCAGCTCAGGTCATGATCCCAGGGTCCTGGAGTTGAGTGTCGTATCGGGCTCCCTGCTTGGCGGGAAGCCTGCTTCTCCCTCTCACACTCCCCTTGCTTGTGTTCCCTCTTTCGCTCTCTCTCTGTCATATGAATAAATAATATCTTTAAAAAAAAAAAGAAACCACTTTCTTCGTTCATCAGTAAAAAGCAACTCCTGATCCCCTCAAGTTTTATCATGAGTTTGTAGCAAGTCAGTCCCATCTTCAGGCTCCACTTTTCATTCTAGTTTTCCTGCTGTTTCTACCACAATAGCAGGCACTTCCTCCACTGAAGTCTTGAACCCCGCAAAGTCACCCAAGAGGATTAACATCCACTTCTTCCACACTCCTGTTGATGTGGATATTTTGACCTCTTCCCATGAATCACAAGTGTTCTTAATGGCATCTAGAATGCTGAATCCTTTCCAAAAGTTCTTCAATTTAGTTTGTCCAGATCCATCCAAGGAATCACAATGGCAGCTCTAGCCTTACAAAGGGTATTTCTTAAATAATAAGACTGGAGGTTGAAATGACTCCTTGATCCATAGCCGTGGACCAGTAGTTGTGTTAGGAAGCATCAAAGAACATGAATCTTGTTGTCTATCTCCATCAGAGCTCTTGGGTGACCAGGCACATGGTCAATGCACTGTCATATTTTAAAAGGAATCTTTTTTTTTTCTTTCTTGAGCAGTAAGTCTCAATAGTGGGCTTAAAATATTCAGTAAACCATCTTGTAAACAGGTGTGTTACCGTCCAGGCTTTGTTGCTCCATTTACAGAGCACAGGCAGAGTAGATCTAGCATAATTCTCAGGGGCCCTGTGATTTTTGGAGTAAATGAGCACTGGCTTCTGCTTAAAGTCACAAGCTGCATTACCCCCTAACAAAATAGCCTGTTCTTTAAGGCTTTGAAGCCAGGCATGGACTTCTCTTACGATTGACTTTCTTATGAAAGTCCTAGGTGTCATCTTCCAATAGAAGGCTGTGTAATCTACTTTGAAAACCTGTTGTTTTAGACAGGTTTGTGTAGACACCTTTATGAATGATCTTAGCAGGATCTTCTGGAGCACTTGCTGCAGCTTCTCCTTAAGCCCTGCTGCTTCACCTTGCACTTCGATGTTATGGAGCCGGCTTCTTTCCTTAAACCTCATGAACCCACCTCTGCTAGCTTCACATTTTCTTCTGCAGCTTCCTCACTTCTTTCCGCCTTCACAGAATGGAAGAGAGTGTGGCCCTTGCTCCGGATTAGGCTTTGTTGTGGCTGGTTTGATCTTCTATCCAGACCCCTAAAACTTTCTCCAAATCAGCAATAAGGCTGTTTGACTTTCTTTTTATTTTTTAAAGTATATTTAATTGATTTATTTTTAAAGATTTAATTTATTTGAGATTGAGAGAGAGAGAGTGCAAGCTGGGGGAGGAGCAGAGGGACAGGGACAAGCAGACCCCCCCCCCAGGCACCCCTCACTTCTTAGCATTTGTGTGTTCATTGGAGTAGCACTTTTAATCTCCTTCAAGAACTTTTTTTGCGTTTACAACTTGATTAACTGTTTGGCACAAGAGGCCTAACTTTTGGCCTGTTTTGGTCTTCAACATGCCTTCTTCATTAAGCTGAATCATTTCTAGATTTTGATTGAAAGTGAGAGACATGAGACTCTTCCTTTCACTTGAAAACTTAGAGGCCAGTGTAGGGTTATTGATTGGCCTACTTTCAATATCGGTGTGTTTCAGAGAATAGGCAGGCCCAAGGAGAGGGAGAGAGATGGGGAATGGCTGCTCAGTGGAGAAGCCAGAACACACAGGACATTTATCAACTAAGTTAGTTGTCTTATGTGGGCATGATTTGTGGTTCCCCAGAACAATTACAATAGTAACATCAAAGATCACTGATCACAGATCACCATAACAAAAATAATAATAAAAAATTTGAAATATTATGAGAATTACCAAAATGTGACACAGAGACATGAAGTGAGCAAATGCTGTTGGAAAAATGATGCCAATGGACTTGCCCCATACGAAGCCGGGAAGCTTCGATTTGTAAAAACAAAAACAAACCCAAAAAATGCAATATCTATGAAATGCAGTACAATGAAGCACAAGAAAATGAAGGATGTCTGTCTGTAGCCCCTTATGTTTAATTTCATTCGCTTCACATCATGCTTGTTACCTTTTCCAAGGGAATATCTAAAATAAAGTGAGAGCTGTTGAATGAGCTCGTCTTAGAGAGGAGGGAGCAAGAGTTCGAAGCCAGTCCTTGAGGCTTATTGTCAAGTGACCATAAGTAGCTGATTTCTTACTAAACAGACTGCTATCCTGTACATGTTCTTGCATGAATCAGAAGTTCATTCTTTTTTACTACTAAGAAGTATTCCACTGTATGGATATATCACAACTTGTTCACTTTTTATTTCTTTAATAATGTATATTGTTTCTGTTTATTATTCTCTTATTTCCACTTAATGCAAGGCCAGTAAGAGTGGGTTATTCCTTGGCTTCCTTCAGAACACAGTCTTCATCCTCCCTCTATGTGCATGGGGTAGAACTAGTAACTAAAGTATATTGAGACCCTATTATGTGCTGAATGCTATACTAGGCCTTTTCTTATTTAATTCTATAAGCCTTCTGTGAAATAGGAATTAGTATTCCCATGGTGTTAGCTGAGGACACCAAGAGAGATTAATGGATATTTAAGATACAGAGAAGGCAGAACCCAAGTTCTCTGTTTTATTTTTTTTAAAGATTTCATTTATGTATTTGAGAGAGAGAGAGACAGTGAGAGAGGGAACACAAGCATGGGGAGTATGAGAGGGAGACGCAGGCTTCCCGCCAAGCAGGGAGCCCGATATGGGGCTCAATCCTAGGACCCTGGGATCATGACCTGAGCCGAAGGCAGATGCTTAATGGCTGAGCCACCCAGGTGTCCCCAAGAACCCAAGTTCTCTGTTTTAGATCCAATATTCTTGCTTGAATTTTTAGAATCCCTAACCAACTTTGACCATTGGCTTAGGTCAAATGACCTAAGAAGAGGTAGACGGTCAACACTGACTAGCACACAGATATGGTGATTTAGGTATAGTGCCTAGGAAATCGCTAAGAATCCTCTGCCCCCAGCCATTGGCTCTTGCCCCCAGCCCCTACCATGCCAACCAGTGCCTGACCACAGCTCTTCTCAGTCACAAGATACTCAGTGGAGTGGTCCCTCGAGGTCATCAGAAACAAGCTCAGCCATTTCAGTCAGAAGGATCCAGAGAAAGAAAGATCCTTTTCTTTAAAACTAGTGGGGAGGATTCCTTTTATCCCCTCTTTAATTCAAAAAGGATAATGCTGACTCAATTATTCAGCTCTGTTGAGCCCTGGATGGGACACAATAGATCCCCATTCTCTCTCTCTCCCAAAACAGTAAGAGGTGTTGAGATCCAGACAGGATTATGTGTCTGGGAACTGGTAGAGCTCCTTATAAAACACATTCTTTCCCCTTCATTCCTGTGGCCTAGAGGTTAACATTCAACTATCCTACGGTCTAAGAAATCGCCTCCTTTTGCCTAAATTAAATGAAATCTAATGAAACAGAAATCCAGGTCAGTGTAGTTCACTGTCAAACCTTCAGCTCCTGCATTGCTGGCAGCTCCCCTTGTAATAATTAAACAGAGAGTGTAGGCAGGCAACAGTGAAATCCATTGCTAATCTTGCCCCTCATCAGCCTATCTTCCTAAATGTTCCTTAATTAAGGTCTCTAAATGCTCTGCATTCCCTCCGCAGCCAGGGTACCAAAATGAAGCCGACTGCTTCAGGGATGCCCAGTAACCAGAGGTGGAAGGTCTTCCAGGGGTATTTCTCATCCAGAACATTAAAAAAAATCAAAGATAAAATCCAATAAATGGAAATGCATGTGAGAATGAGCAGAGAGATGGGGACAGAGAGGGTTGGGAGGGAATTTTTTTTTTTCTAGAGGATTTCACTTTAAGGATTCTGAAGGCGTATCGCTGGCTGTATCACGGCTTCTCCAACACGCCAGGGAGTGAATGAAACAGCTGTCACATTTAAACACACACAGCGGTAATCCTCCACTGAGCACAATGCCAGGACGGAACAGAAAATCTATCAACACTTACAATGCATTCTATTTATTTAGCAACTCATCCCCCTTTACCAAAAGTTCCATCTGTGGGGTTGAAACGGGGGCCACATGCCGCTGGTGGCTTTTTGTGGTTTGGCAGCTACCGAGGGAGGGAATGTGGGAAGTGGTCAGATGTGGTAGGTGGGTGTTTGAAGATGTCAAAATCACAGAACTGGAATTTTCAGATGACCAAAGGTGAGTGGCAGAGTGAACCCCCAGGTCCTTCCCATCCAGAGGCAAAAAAAGGTGAGAAACGGCCTCAAGGACTCTTGTTTCAACCTCCATCTCTTTCTCAACATCTCCGTGTGAAAGACCGAGATCTCGCTTCCTTCTCCCTCCCTGGGCTCTGTCTTTTCCTGGGAGATGTGTGCTGATCACTAGGGGCTTATAAGGGAAAGCAAAACTGCTTTGAGGGGTCATAAAGCAAGCTGCCTGACCAAGGATTGCTTCAGAAGAACGCTCTGGAGAGAAGCTCTGAAGTGCCTCTACAGCAATAGGATCTAAAAGTATTTACTTATTAATTATGGTACATTAAACAATGAGGATTGCACGGAGTAGATCTGGTAGGAATTTTAAAACCATATGTGCAGTTCCCTATAAGGAAACCAAGGCGTGGAGTAACTGTGGCTTTCCCGACCCCCCTGTCCCCCGCACTCCCCTGGAAATGCAGAGCTGGGACCAAGGACACCGGAAGCCTGGTTTAGCCCGGATGCCAGTAAGAATGAAGTTTGGGTAGGGAAATGGGTGTCTCTAAGGGGATCTCAAATGGAAAAAAATGAGGCAGATAGGGAGAACGACGAGAAAGATAATTGAATGACACAGATAAAGAAATCTACCATCATTGTCCTTGTAAAGGTCCTCAGCTGGGACTGGCTCAGGTCTCATGGAGAGTGTCAGAGGACCAGGAGAGAAGTCAGGAGAGAAAGACATAGATTACGGGAGGGCTGACAAACAGACCAACAGATTAAAAGCTAAACAAGAGGCTGCCGAAAGATATGTTAATGAATAGCTTTATAACAGGCTGTTCAGCTTAATTCAATTACACTCAAAGAAATTTAATTCAGATAATATGTTTTCACCTAGTTCATGTGAGATTTTGTGCCAGGAAATGGAGGTAGCACAAAGGTGAATATGTATGGCTCTTCTTCTAGTAGTTTCGATCTGGAATCAGGGAATAAATCATAATAAACTGTGTGATCTGGGAGAAAGAGCACCGGATTTGGACTCAGACAGATGGAGATCTGAATCTTGCCCCTGGCACATTCTACTGTTGACTTCAGGCAAGGCAACCTCTGTTCCCCTGCTTTGTACATCACAGAACTGCTATCAAATCCAAAAGTTGTACGAAGTTCGGTTAGCCAAGTGCAACGACTATTAGCTTCCTTTTTATGCAAATAGTGAACTATAAGGCAAGAAAAGGCAGAGTGTATTGGGGAATCATGGAGAGTTAACTCTGGCTGGAGTTGGGTTCATGACCTAGGGGGAGAGCGAGTGGAAAAGGCTGGGGATAATGCACACAGAGCCTGCGATGCCAGGCTCAAGGCTGTGTAGGGACCAGGGAGAGTCTAAGAGTTCTGCCTGAGTCAGTGATGACACAAGAGTTAGGCTTCAGGAAGAGAGGGCAAACCCCAGGGAAGAACCCACTATCATAGTCCAAGTCAGTAATGAGTTCCTTAGTACCTCAGATCCCCTGCTTTACTTTTTCTTTTCCCCTTAGTGCTTATCACACAGTAGTACTTAGTACCTCTACCATACAGCATTCTTTACATATTTATCAAGTAAGTTTCATGAGGACAGGGGTCTTTGCTCGGCATACAGTAGGGGAACATTAAATACTTCTTGGAATGAAAAGAAAGGGAAAAAGGACAAAACGCCCCCGTGATTCTGTGCCTCAGTATCTAGAAGAATGGTGTTTGCGGAGCGTGATAAAGGAAAGGCGGGTGGACAAGTCTGGACAGCAAGCTGACCAGCTGTTTTCTGTCTCCTCTGAATAAAAGTAGGCTTAAATACAATTGTGAAAAGATCGACGTTGAAGATTTTCCACATCAAGTGTGGTCAAGTATCTGTGTGTGTCGCTAGATGCAACAAGAGAAAGGGACTGGGGCCAGAGCCCTTCTGTGGTTCAAATGCTTGGCCGTCTGATACTGAGGGGTTTTTCGACATGTCTGAGGTAGCAGAAGGATATGGTGGAGGAGCTCCCAGTCCAGCCCATCCTTCCAGGGCCGAGCCCCCACTGCTGAGCAGCTCTGCCAAAGAGATAATACTTCTCATCAGTCCTCGGGTGCCCCACACTGAGAATGCAAGCCCAGGCCCAGGGCCTTGCTGGCAGGGTCAATGAGCTAGGCTTTGTCTGTCTCTGTTTCTTAGGCTCTTCCCCCCCACCCCATTAGCAGCTTTGGAAATGTGGAACACGTTGTAATCCTTAACTCCACTGTTTTGAGATGTCCCTGCAATGGCTATAATAATCTTCTTACAAACAACCTAGAGCAGGCTCTAATTGCTTCTAATGTTGTATTACGGCTGGGATAGGGGGAGAGAAGGGACATGCTGACTGTCACAACCCCGCTCTGATTATATGGTACCTCAGGGAGCATTTTCACAGAGGAAAAGGCAACAAGCCTATTGTTCTTCCTTCTTTTTGGTGAGCTGGCTCAGGGGAGCCCTCCCCACACCCAGGCAGGCAGCAAAAGAGAGAGGATCCTGAGCCGGAGAGGAACCCAAACCTTCTGGTTACTCTGTGAGCGACAAAGAACAATTTCATGGACAGACAAAGGAGCAGGAACGTATTCTTACTTCTCTTAACTACTGCTGCTGATGGTGTTTACCAGCCAGCTCCTTTTACTGCTGGAAAAGTCCTTCAGTGTTAATGACCTCCTGAGACCAGGCACCACCCTGAGACTGTGAGATGTTCTGAGTCAATGAGGGAATAAATGAATGGGTAAGCGGATCACTGACTGAGCCAACTTTTATTGAGAGCCTGAAATAGACTAGGGTTTCACACAAATTTCTGCACCTGTCCCTTTCAATAACTCTATCAGGAAGGTTCGCAAATCACACCCCCCTTCCAATAGATGAGGAAACTGGGGCTCCGAAAAGTTAGGTGGAGTTCTCCCAGAATCACAGAAAACATCACGAGAGAGAGAGAAGCAGCTATCCAGCCGTGTGTGGTTTCTGTACAACACCCTACCTCCCTTAATACTCTGGTTTGGGGAGATTGGTTCTGACTGGGTTCAGACGGCCATCACTTAGACAGTCATAAGACTGACACTCAGTCTGTCTTCACAGCTCTCTTCTGTCTCCCCAGATCCTGACCTTGTCATCTGAGCTGCCACTCTGGAGCCAACTTCCTCCTCTGTGGAGCCCCGTACCTCCAAAGCCTGGTGGGGAGGCTCCTTGCCCTGCCTCTAGCAGCCCCTCGGCTTTACCTCTCCAGTTCGGCTGGTGATTACGCCAAGTCACAGAATCACAGTTGCTAAAAAAAATTGTATGATACTTACGAAATAAATACATATTTCAAACCTTTCAAAGAGCTTTCCCAACTACCTTTTTATTTCATATTTACAATAGCTCTGTGTGGGTCAGAAAGGCAGTTGCCATTGTTTCCCATTTTATGGTCAAGGTGACTGAAGCCTAGAGAAAGGTGAAGCTCCCATTGGAGTCATACAGCAAGTTGCTGAAAGAATGAGGACCTGCACCCAACTGCTTGACTCCTGGGCTAACACTCTCCTAAAGACCGTGGGGTTCACACCGAACCCCACCCCAGCTTCAGTTTATCTATTGGAGCAAAAAAAGATGGAATATGGCTTTTGTGTGGGGAAGTAGGGACAAGAGTGGGAGATTCTGACAGAGCAGGGCATGGATGCCAGCTAGATTCTTTACCTCCCGCCATAGGCAACTTCCTCACCCCTGAAAAAATAGAATAAAAACCCTACAGATTTATTTAAAAACCCTACCTCTGAAGATAAAAATCTCACCACCAGAGTCCTGCCCCCTGCTTACCTGTATTTGAGATAAGTGTGAGGGGTTAACCTGGTGGGCAAGTAATAGCTTATCTTGCACACCTGTCCATCCAGAAGACCTTCATAGGGGCCATCTCCCCACCAGGATTCAGGTCCGGGGGGACAGCATGTGGGCCGGAAGCTGAGGCTACACGCCGTGAGGCTGCTCGCACCTGCCCAAGGGTTCCTGAGTCCTGGCAGATGGCCGCTCAGGCGTCCTGCTCCTTCTGTCTAGAAGCTGTCTCAGAAAGGCAGAGCAGTGATCATTTATTCTGCTATTCACACAACATTAGCCACTTTCCAAGCACGCTGCAGACATTAACCCCTTCAGCCCCTGTTGTCACACAAGTTGGCGAGCACAGGAAGAATTCGTTATACCAACATCCCATCCAATGAGTCCCCCTATCTGCCCCACGGTTTACAATCGGACACATTGAAGAGTGAAATTTGCCTGCCTTGAGTATTTTGACAGGATGCAGGTAACTGTGAGAGCCAGTGAAAAATACCTTGCTCTAGATACACATTTCATTCATTTATTCCATAAATATCGATCGTCTCGCCTACTACGTGCCAGGCACACATTTGTCAAAGGCTGGTACAGGGGTTGGCTCTCTAGTCGGACAGACGGCTACAATTTCCTCTGATAATTTATTTTTCCTTTTATAATTTATTACCCACCCTTTTGAGCCTCTAAAGTCCTGGTAAAGGCCCAGAGAAAGTTTGGAAATCGGATTGATGAAACAAACGCAGTACTCGGAAAGAGACTGTGTCTACAACTGACATGCAAAATCTTTGCCTCGCTGCAAATAAATAAATAAATAAATAAATAAATAAATAAAACATAAATAAATAAATATAAATGAGAACAAACAACAACAAAATCCCCTTCACCCACATTAGTTGACACTTCCCATAATGCACTGCAAAGCCAATTGGCGTAGACATGCACAGAAGGGCTCTTTTCATTCGCCATGGTGGATTGCGGCGAACTCCGCGTTTCGTTCATGTAATTAAGCCAACGTGTCAAAACAATTACCTCGTATAGACAGGGACTGGCGACAGACTTCGTTCTTTTTTTACAATTTCCTTCAAGCAGAGCGATCAAGAAAGTTGGTTGCAGAATAGGGGGCCCTTGTTCCAATTCGGCTCTGCCTTAAAAAAGGTCACCGCACGACTCTAAGCCTGGGGGACCTCGGCGTCTGCAGTTCGATCCCCCTGACAGTGCGAGGGGTGAGACGCGGTGTCAGGGACAAGTGCGATGCCAGGTGTATGAACTACAGGAGAGCAATTTGGCAAACAATCCAGGACAGTGTAGGAAACAATCCTTTTATAAATGAATACATGCTGTTGGTGGCTGGAACGTAAAGCCATCATGCGAGAGTGCTGAGTTTAAAAAAAGCTGCCAAGGCAGGTTGAGGCATTTTGACACCGGAGCTACGAATGCTACAACAATCTATTACCATAGGAAGCATCCTCCACGCTAGGTGTGTGTTTGTTATAAATCACTCGGCTCCTTTCCTTTCCCCCCCAGTTAATATATTTTCTTTCAGTGAGTATTATTCGCTGTGCATTACCAGCAATGTTCGGCTGTTAACATTTGTGTCTGTAGTTAGCATTTTTATTCAGCTAATGTTTTCATTCAGTAACACTCACCAAGCGTCAACTTTATTCGCATCGTATTTGCCAGGAATATTTTCTTCCATTTGCGTTTGTTTCTCCCTTTAAGAATTGTATTTGGTAGGTATTTTTATCCTGTATGGACTGTCAGCTTTAGCTAGCATCACCAGATATTCTGATCACTTACTGCAAAGAGCTCTGAGTTAGTGGGTGCTTCCCAGATGAACAGTCTGGGAAGCACCCAGATGGGCCTCCGTCTTTGGCATCTTTAAAATGGGGATAATAAAGGTCTTGTAAACATAGGGGAGCCGAATGCAGGACGTAGCTGTTGTGGCTGAATTAAAGCATAACTCCGAGTTATTTCAATAAAGGAAAGAAAGAACTAGGAGTCCCAGAGAAATACATGCCATTCAGCTTGTCATAGGAGAAAGACAATTACTACAAAGGAACTCTACAAAGAGAGAATTCGCTGCCTTCAGAAACGGTGAGCTCCTTTTCACCAGGGCATTAGAGAAGTTGTCAGACTTTCTGCTGGGCCCCACCTCAGAGAGGGAGATTCAGTAAATCTGGGATGGGTTCTGAAAATTTGCATTCCTAACAAGTTTCCAGGGGACTCTACTACTGCTGGTCAAGGGACCAAACCCAAGAAGCATTGACTTGAATTACGGGGGGGGGGGGGGGGGGGGGGCAGGGATGGTCAAGCAGAGCTGCAGCCCTAGAGAAAGAGATTTCCCTCCCTCCTTCTCTTCCTCCCATGATATTTTCTCTGTTCTTTCCTTTGGGGGTGTTTTGTCCTTTCCATGCCTCCAATCTCTAAAGCTAGAATCCTCAAACAGCAGACATGCAGGTCCATGCCAGGAACTGGGAAAGGAGGGAGCTAGCTCTCTGCGTGCTGCTTAAAGTCTGAAGGGTGGGCAGGATGCAGGGGAAATGTTTGCAGCCCTGTGCATGTAAAAGGAAGGGATTCCAGTTTCTTTTATACCTACTGCAAGTCCTGTGATCTATTAAAACACACACACACACACACACACACACACACACACACACCAAAACAAAAACCAAAAAAACAAAACTTGTAGCCATGTAAATTCTACAACCAAGTAAGTATGCCTGGTCCTTATACCTAATGCCTTAAAGATTTCTCCATGTTATTACACTAAAAAAAAAAAAAAAAAAACGAAAAGAAAGAAAGCTCAACGCATCTCTGCCCCATCCCTAATGCCTTCTTATTGCTACTGCCCAGCAGTCCTCAAGCCCTTCTTTAAAATCTCTTCTCATTGGAGGTATTCTAGCTACAACTGGGTGTCTTATTGTGAGCTTTGTTTCTCAGATTAGATGAGGGATGGTTTCTAGGGCCTTTCCAATTTTATTTGCCTCCACACCAGGAAAAAAACTCAGAATATCACAGAGGTGACTACTGGGCTTGGAGCAGTCAAAATTATTTCAAAATGCTTTATGACATGGCAGCTTTCACATTCAGCCCCACTCTGTGGTTTGTGTTTAACCCCCAACCGCTCACTGGAGACTGGTCCTGGGATACCGGGTGAGAAGTGAGCCCCAAAGCCAAGCTGGGATCCCGTCAAGCCCAGTCTACTGGAAACATGGTGGTACCAGATGGGAAGAGAGGAAAGCGTGGCTGTCCTGCAAACATGAGGACTGAAAGAGGGCACAGGCTGAATCCAAGGACTAAAAAAAGAGAAGAAGCAGAGCTGGTGGCCAGCTGCCTTTCTAAAGGGTGCACTCCGGCATGATGGCAAGTACAATTACGGAGCTGACCCTGGGCTTGACATGACATTAGAAAGCTGTCAGCCTCTAATTAGATTCTGGCAGACTCTGCTTGGATTTTGGCTTGCCAGGAGAACCCCCTCCCACCAGTGTCCCCCACCTCCAACTCTATCCCCTACCCAGCCAAGGCAATGTATACCCCACTGTGATTCCGTAGAGCTCCAACAGAATAGTCACCCCTCCCCCAAAGTAGGACCTCGGGGTGCTGCTATCCTTTTTCCTCCCGAGCATCTGCTGCCTAGAAGAAGATTGTGATGACCACCCAGGAAAAACAGCCAGACTTATCTTCATGCCAGCCCCATGCCCATCCTCCTGAGATGCTTGCTGGGGGTTTAATAAGACTGCTGTGATCCTTCAGGCACACCATCCCTTGGGTTTTTTCTTTGTGTTCTATTTTGCATTTCTCAGTTGGTTGACATCACTCAGCTGTCAAAATCCTCTCCTTGAGACTGCTAGGGAATCTGGATTTGAAGTTTCCAGGTTTGTAAATTCTGTTCAACAGAGAAGAGCCTATCTACTTGAAGGGACCAGGAAAAGTGTGAGTTCCAGCCAGAATGCAACAGCGAGGGAGGTCGGCAAAATGGTGCCAAGGACGGCAACATAAACTGAGGAAGACTGCCTTCTATCAGACTGACACAGATCCCCAGATTTCATAGAGCTTATTGGAGGAAAGCGGGGTGCAAAAACGTGTGCCTGAGTTGAGATGACCCCCCCATTCGTGATAAAGGCAGTCATTTAGGGCTCATGAAATTCAGATGTTCCTCAATCTAATTCTTGCACATCTGTTAGGTTTAAGGCATTTATTCTGGGGAAAAAGCATGCTTTGTACACAAGTTCCATGTTTGTTTGTTTGTTTGTTTGTTTGTTTGTTTTAAGGTTTATTTATTTGAGAAAGAGAAAGAGAGAGAGAGACTGGAGGGGGGAGAGGCAGAGGGAGAGAGAGTCTTAAATAGACTTTCTGCCGAGCAGGGCTTGATATCAGGACCCTGAGATCATGACCTGAGCCGAAACCAAGAGTCTGACGCTTGACCAACTAAGCCACCCAGGCGCCCCTCCATCATTATTTAATTCTCAGCTCTCATTCCGGCTCTACCACTCACCAGCTGTGTAATTTTGAGCAAGTTATGTAATCTCGGTGTACCTCACTTTTCTCATCTGTAAAAGGGAGGAAATGATACCTAATACCAGAGGCTTGTTGAGGAGTGAATGAGGCCACAATTTAAAATAACTATGTGTCTGCCAGGAACTTCAAAACTCTTGAATCCCTCCTGCCCATCCTCCATAGGAGAGGAATTCACCCCCAGTATATATACTTCCCAACCCACCGCCTTCTTGCCCCATGAAAATGTATAATGCATGCTTTTATCTATTATAGATGCATTTTGGCCGCAAATAAGAGAATCTGATTTAGTATCTTAGCAAATAGGGATTTAGTTTTATCACATAATAATCTGGATGAGGGCTTTGCTGGCATTGGTTCGGTAGCACCAAGGGTCAGGGCTGTTGCCTCGGATTTCCTTGATCTTGTCGATGGCCATATCACCCCGAGCATCCCCGATCTCGTCTGATTCCCTCAGTCGTTCCTTCATGGAGCAAGACTGTTTTTGCATCTTCAAATACAGCAGACACATTCAGCAGACACACACAGAAGCAGACCTGGGAGCTGTGCCTGGTCTTGAAGCAGGAGAACTTAGAGCCTTCCCAGAGCTCCCAGGGAACTTTGACTTGCATCTTCCAGGTCAGAACTCTGTTAAAGGACTATGCCACCTGGAGCTGCAAAGGAGTCAGGGGAAAACTGCATTTCACTTTCCCTGTCTCTGTGCTGGAGGAGGCAAGGGGGTAAGGAGGTCAGGAGCACAGCGTCGACCAGGGAACAGGGTCTGCTACAATGCCCAGCAACAACAAAGATCACATTTCTTTCTGGTATTTGCGTTTAGTAGAGCTAAATACAAAGAGCCCAGTACAGGAGGCTGGAGCGCTTCCTGGAATCTAGCTGTAGTGAATGTGATGACTGGTCATGGAAGGAGCAGCTGCAGCCAAGAAGAGAGGTTAGTGAGATGCCATCTGCTTCAGAGCTCCCGCCCATGGAGGGTTATTTCAACGGCAGTAGCCTCCATTTATTGCATTTTTTTTTAAGATTTTATTTATTTATTCGACAGAGATAGAGACAGCCAGCGAGAGAGGGAACACAAGCAGGGAGAGCGGGAGAGGAAGAAGCAGGCTCATAGCAGAGGAGCCCGATGTGGGGCTCGATCCCATAACGCCGGGATCACACCCTGAGCCGAAGGCAGACGCTTAACCGCTGTGCCACCCAGGCGCCCCCATTTATTGCATTTTGACTACATGCGGGTTCCTGTGCTTAGTGTTTTAAGTATGTTGTTTCACTTAATTCCTCCAAATGGGGAGATAAGGTATACCCACCCGATGGAATTTAAAATGGAGCCTTGCTGAGTGGGAGATGAGAGACAACCGAGAGCTCAGATTAGAGAGACCTGCAGAAATGTTGGTCAAAGGATCCAGAGTTTCAGTTACACAAGACGAATGTCTGGGGATCTAATGTACCCCACAGGGACTACGCCGAACAGTACCGGATTGGATACTAGCAATTTCCTAAGAAGAGAAACCTTAAGTGCTCTCAGGGAAGAAAAAGGAAGGAAGGAAGGAAGGAAGGAAGGAAGGAAGGAAGGAAGGAAGGAAGGGAGGAAGGAAGGGTGGAAGGAAGGGAGGGAGGAAGGGAGGGAGGGAGGAAGGAAGGAAGGAAGGAAGGAAGGAAGGAAGGAAGGAAGGAAGGAAGGAAAAGTGGTAAATATGTGAGGTGATGGATATGTTAATTAGCTGGACTGTGGTAATTATGTCACAATGAATACATATATCAAAACATGAATTTCTACCTCATAAATACATACAATTCATATACCTCGAAAAAGCTAAACTAAAATAATATTTTATTTTACTTTTTTAAAGATTTATTTATTCATTTGAGGGACAGAATGAGAGAGAGCAGGGGGCGGAGCAGAGGGAGAGAGAAAGAGAGAGAATCTCAAGCAGACTCCCCACCGAGTGTGGAGCCTGACTCGGGGCTCAATCCCAGGACCCTGACATCATGACCTGAGCCGAAATCCAAAGTCAGCTGCTTAACCGAGTGAGCTACCCGGGTGCCCCTAAAATAATGTTTTAAAATAAACACTATTTTATACATAAAAAGAGAAAGAAGGCAGGGTATACTGACATAAACAAGGTTTCTAAAGGGAGTGGTAAGAGTATGAACGTTGAAGTTAGACAGACCTGGGTTATAATCACAATTATGTCCTGTAGTTCTATGGGCAGGCCACTTATGACTTATCCTCTCTGAACGTCTGTATCCTCGTTAACAGCACAGCAATAATAATAACGTCTATGTCATAAGGTTTCTGTCACAAAATAAGGTAATAGCAGCAAATACGTAACATGGTTTATGTGCCGTGTTCTAAGCACCATACACACGTGCACACACACGTGCACAAATGAGAAAACTGGCACACAGATCGTCATGCCTGAGGAGCCAGGAGCCAGTTCTCATGCTCTGTGACCACTCTGCTGACGCCGATGCTGTAACACTGAACCTTTATGGAGGCTGCTTGTTCAACATGGGCCCACACAGCTCTCAGCTGGTGCTGTTACTATCCTTCTTCTGAATATCATCTATCGTTTTATTTTCTTCAAGGGATCTCTGGATAACATCCTAAGACCAGTGATTCTCATCCAGACATGCTTTGCACCCTGCCCCAGAAGTGAAGTGGGGGAAGATATTTGGAAGAGTCTGGAGACATTTGTGGCTGTCGCCTCTGGGGGTGGGGGACACATACTAGCAGCATCTAGTGAGTAGAGACCAGAGAGGCTGCTAAACATCCAGGGATGCACAGCACAGCTCCCCCCGACAAAAATATATCAGACCCCAAATGTCAACAGTACCAAGGCTGAGAAACTCCTCTATAAACTAAGAACTACTTCTTGATGGCTATCAAGAGGACAGCCTTCAAAAGTGATGAGAAGAGTAGGTAGAATAATCTGGAAGAAGCAGAATCCAGATACACCATAGAGAGGCTGTTCTCTTAGTCTGAGCTGCAGGTGTAACCAGTGAGAGGAACTGGCAATTTATCAATGCCCTCTGTGAAACCTACACTTTATCGTACTGGTTTATGCCTAAATTAAAGGTATAGTAAAATGTATATTGTCTTTAGGCCCCAGTGATGGCTCCTGCAATCTCACAAAATCTTTGTGTGTGTGTTCATAAAGTTCTAGGTAGTTTTAAAGGTAATTCTCTGAAATGGGTTGACCTTACCTGACTCTTAGAATAAAGATTTTGCTGCCCAAACAGGACAAACCACGTAAACAGCATTGCTTACAGACCTCCTTTAGCAAAGTGCTTTCAGTCTGAGTTTTCCACACACCGCATGGGACTTAGAGTGATCTGAACAAAAGAGGTGGGAGGGTGGCTAAAATCTCTTTGGAAGGGGCAACACTTGGACCCCTCTTTCCCTGACTTAGCCTTCACTTCTAGTATCTGATTTAATCTTAATTACAACAGCCACGACAATAACCACTGTCAACATTGATGGAATGCTTAGTACATGCTGGACCTGGTGATAAAGTACGTGGCTCAGCTCACATAATCTTCACAACAAGTCTGTGAGGTCAGTACCACTGTCTGGCTTGTTTTCCCTGTGGGCAAACTGAAGCAGAGAGCTTAAGAAACTTGTCATGATCACATTTACAGTGAGAGTTGGAGCCTCGGTATGAACTGGTGTAACCAGATTCCAGAATCCCTGTTGTTAGACCTGACCCTGCGTTGCCTCCCTCTGGGCCTCTATACTGACTACTTTCTTGGACAGAACAGTGCTGGGAATGGCCTGGAAATTTCATGGAGATACTTGCCCCTTTCTACGCCAATGACAGAAGCCCCTAAAGACTGGATCTGGATCAGCCCTGGGACCCATCAACAGTATTCTGTCTGGCAGGGACATGTGACTGAATATGAACCCTCTAGACCTCATTTCCCTCCATTGTGAACCAATGAGTCTATCTCACCCTAATTGAACTTTTGACATTTCTAGCCTGTTCCACCTTTTGTGGGACGGAATTCTGTAAGTTCCCCTCCTACCACACGCTACTTTTTCTGACTCCTAGACTGCCCCTTCAGTGCTTCAGAGAGACCCCTTGTTGGTCTACAGTAAAGTCTTGCCAACGGTTCCTGTAAGCCTCTGTCTTTACCCTTCATGTATAACAAGTTTCTTCTCAT
Source organism: Ursus arctos (assembly GCF_023065955.2). Classification (NCBI taxonomy): domain Eukaryota; kingdom Metazoa; phylum Chordata; class Mammalia; order Carnivora; family Ursidae; genus Ursus; species Ursus arctos. The sequence continues at coordinate 21,907,894 of NW_026622897.1, read as the reverse complement.
CGTCAATCTTTCTACCCCCTTGATCACTGAAGTGGCCCTTTTCTGACTGTAATCTGTTCCATTTCAGAAAATGCCTGAAGACCCAGAGGAAATATGGAGTACTCAGCCACAGAACATCCTAGACATCAACTGCCTCCACTTAATCAAATCTTCCCCTCTTCAGGATGTTTTTGATAACACCTGGTATAGGGATGCGTGGAGTCAGAAGCACTTGGAAGAATTGCATAGGCTCCTATATCTATTTCTATAATAATTGAATAGAAGAAGGAGGTGGAAGATTGTCTGTAAGAAGGCACTTTATTATTAGCCCTAGATACCTGATATAATTTAAGTTACAACTCCAGAAAATAGGTAATGTGAAGTTCATGTAATAGATAAAAAAATGGAGATTCAACAAAATGAGGTGACTGACCCAGTTAAGATTGGCTCAGGAGTTAAGGTGGGTCCCTGCTCTTCCTGCTAAACCACATTGGCTCAGTCATGACTATTGAGGACTGTGATGATTAATTTATGTGTCAACTTGACTGGACCAAGGGATGCCCACGAAGGTGGTTAAACTTGATTTCTGGGTGTGTCTGTGAGGTTATTCCTGGAAGAGATCAGCTTTGAAATTGAGGGACTACGTAAAGCAGATGGTCCTCCCCAAAGTGGGTGAGCATCCTCCAATCCACTAAGGGGCTGAATAGAAGAAAAAGATGGAAGAAGACTGAATTCACTCTCTGCCTGACTGTTGAGCTGGATCATTGATCTTCTCCTGTCCTTGCTACTCCTTCTTCTGAGACCTTCAGCCTTGAACTGGAATCTACACCATCAGCTCTCCAGCTCCCAGGCCTTCAAGCTACACCACTGGCTTTTCTGGATTTCTAGCTTGCAGATGGCAGATACAGGGAATTCTTAGCCTCCATAATTGTGTGAGCCATTACCTTATAATAAACCTCTTTCTAGATATATATCTATAGGTAGGTAGGTAGGTAGGTAGGTAGATATCTAGAAATCTCTTTCTAGATAGATTATAGGTATACATATGGATATGGATACAGAGCTCCTATTCTGTTTCTCTGGAGAGTCCTAAATACAAGGACCATAAAACCATGAAGAGGAGAACTATATTTCTATTTCTATTCTGTGTTAAGTGATTGGAACGTTAAAGATGATTAGAAGGGATTGTATCCCATTTGGACAATCAAGAGCTTGGGTTATCCTCTAAGACCCACCCTCCTCCACCCATTCATCAGTGGCTCTCACATATTTGGCTTTCTTCAGAGTAGAATGTTACTTGGCTGAGAACCTCTTAAGACATCATAGGCCAGCTTTCCTTGATTAAGTAAAATTGCAAAAAAGAGGCAGTGGACAGACACCTGGAGGAAAATGAAGAAGATCTTGAGAGGTATGAAGTTCAGAGAGTTAGCCGTTAACGGCAAAGTGTTTGCAGACAATGACCACCACCTACATCACAGCCCCATTTAAGACATGGGCATTTGCACCATAACTGCTCTCAATAGAAGCCTCTACCTGTTGCCTTTGTCCAACAACACTTATAACTATGTGTTGGACATTATTCTCATAGTTTCACCTACATTAATTCATGTATCCCTCAAGCAACCATATGGCACGGGTGCTATTATTATTATTATTTCGCAAACAAGGAAAATGCACTACAGAGAGGTTATGTAACTTTCCTGACACGACCCAATTGCAGAACAGGCATTTTGCTTTCAGAATCTGTGTGCTCTCAACAATGACAAAATAGCTCCTAAAAACATCAGTTCAGGTGGGATGGTGGTATTGGCTGCAGTTCTTCCCGAGTCCCATGATCAGAGAACTAGGAGCTGAGAGAGGGAAAGACTGAGACTCAGAGAAATACACAAATGTCTGTGGTCAGCTCTGGATTCTGGAAACTGGGATTCCACCTTGCTTTTCAAACCCAACTTCCACCCCCCCTCCCATCCCACACCTTGTATCTAACAAAAAAGGCTATCGCCTTTACATCTGGGGGGGCACTGTACCCAATTCTGTGTTATCATAACCTCGCTAATTTCCCTGTGCGTATGGGTCTTGATTTATTTCCATATCCTTTTCTGGGGACTGATATCTTCCCCTGAACCACTGGCTGGGGGCTGGAGAGGTAGAGTAGAGTGATGGCTGGAAACAGATTTTTGCCCACCCTGAATTCTGAACACCATCCATTCCAGGATTTCCTTATTGTTGCTTTCAGGAACGCTCTTAGCCAATCCTCAGCTCGGCAACTTAGCTCTGTGCTGGGCTTGTCGCCTGTGACCCGTGTTGGAAGAAAGCTCTGCACCAGCCTTCCATAGGACACGGTGCTCTATGTGCTGAACCAACCTTCTGCCCCCAGCAGCTGTCTCACCAAGTGAGCGGATCCGGCTTTAGGTCTCTAAACATCTGCTAACTACTCCTTCCACTAGATGAACCTCAGTTGTGTCCTGAGATTAGGTAGAATAATGGCATTCAACACGCAAAATAGCAAGAAGGATACGGATACTTTTTTGGAGGTTCCAAAGAAGCCTTGATTTCTGTTAGGGATTTGGGATATTCTGCTAACTTTTCCCCATGTGTTAAAGCCTTTTGTCAGAATCTACTTTATTTCTCTGTAGCTTTCGTTTTCATTAAGAACCCTTTCACTTTTAGAACTAACTTTATTTTGGAGTCTGAAAGGCCCAAGTTTGGGCACAGAAGACAGAACATGGAGATCATGCAGTAAAACTGACCCTAAACTCAAGGAGGGGGGGAGTAATTAATTATTCTTATGATAACTATTTAATGCAGTTGCTATTGTTGCTTGAATCCTGAAAAAAGGCAAAGATTTTGAGCCCTCTCCTACTATTCTTCAACAACTTGGTTAGAAAGCTCATCTTTTATTGGTTGACTTGAGCCTCCCTATAATTGCTAGTCACTGGTCCTAGATCTGCTGGCTAAAATAACACAAAACAAATATACTGCTAGGTCTCCATGACAAATCTTCAAGTACTTGAAGATGAAGTTCTGACACACTTAACATGATCTTTTTTTTTTTCCTTTTCAAATAAGTATCTCTTTTTCTTGCCACAGTCCAGTCATTAATATCACCCAATTAAAATCGCAGAGATGAATATGAAATGGTCTCCTTTGTCTTGTGAAGAAACATCCCCATTGATTTTGATTTTTCCCATGCTTCTCGTGGGCTGACATAATGAGGCCGGCAGACTAGAGTAAAACGCTGAGTGTAGGTAGAGACCCATTTATGAGGGTATAAGGAAAGGCTGTTGAAAAGCTCGGGCCACAGTTTTCTCTGCACAATGTGAAAATAGGAATGGATCTGATGGACAGCAGTGTAAGTGTCCAATACGGCACAGAGGGCACTGATGAGCAACTTCCAAGTGGCAGATGAATGTGCCAGTCTGTGGGGCTTTAAGAAGCAATGAGAGATCCATACACAGGTGTCTGAATTTCCAGCACCTGACCAACTCTGGGAAAAGACCCCTAGAAGACCCTTGGGTTGATAATAATAATGATGAAAATAATAATTAAATGAATAGGAGCTAACGAGTATTAGGTCATTATGATCAGTTAAGCACTAAACAAAGTTGTTAGATGTACTAACTTCTTTAGACTTATAGTATTACAATAATCCACATTTTATAAATAAGAATATTGGCACAGAGATTAGTAAATGGCATGAGTGGGTTCTGTGCCAATTTGTCTGACCCTAAATCCCTTAATCTTAATGTTTGCACCATACTGGTTTCGTCACTCTCTAGAATTCAGAACATATTCCTAGTTATTTAAAAAAAAAAAAAAAAGAGGAAGGCTAAAATATTCGGTGAGTCAACCAAGGATATTTTAAAGAAGGAAACCAAGGCAGAAACTCGGTTCAAAGTAGCAGCGGGGCACAGGTGGAACTGAGATCTATGCAGATGCCCTAAGCTCCCCATGGGGCCCTTCAGATCTGTCTCATAGACAGCAGAGAAGGCCTGGTGGGCAGAGACACTTAGAAGCCTGGCAGTGGTGGTGGGCGCAGCATGCCTGTGGTTCAAGAAGGAGATGTGTTAGGCATATTCCTTGCATTTCACCCCTATGAAATTGAATCAGAAGTCCAAACAGTCTGGGTCCGCAGCCAAAGCACACCAACATCTCCTTTGCAAGGAGCTGGCAAAGAGCAAACCTGGGGGAATGAGGCAGGGGCTGACCTGCCCTGGAATATAGACATCCAAGGCCAGAGCCTCTTGATCTTCTGCCCTCTCATTTTCTCCCGAAAACAACGGAGTAGAACCTGCATCATGATGCTTCTCTCTGTGTCACTGTTATTCTCAAGAGCAGCCTGTTTCGCAGTTTTATTTGGACATTTTTCACTTTCTTCTACAAATTTCATTTTCAAGCTCTTTGGTCAGGTCAGCAACTCTTCTCCCACGTTCCCTGTGAGATGAACATCATCTCTTGCCAGGAACTCTTTGTTCTGGAAAGCCGTGGTCCAGGAAAACAAATCCTGCTTTGACACCATCTCTACAGCCAGCTGTTCCTTACTCATATCTTACTTTCCCTGCCAAACTTGGAACTTTCAATTGGAAAAAGAGCTGAAAAAGCAACGCTTACTATTCCCACTCTTTTCTTTTTTCAATCTTGTACCCAGAACTTCAAAATCATTAAGAACACCTCTCAGTTTTGCCCTGATTAGATACATCATTGGGTCTCATGTTTGCCCAGAAAAGTAAGTGAATGTGTTTCATGTGTTTGGGGAAATGTTCTATTTCTGTATCCCCTTGGATCCCTACCCCAAGGGATCATAAGGAGCTTCCCGTGTCAGCCTTACTTTCTTCATCTATCTCTCCTGCAGAAGAAAGTATTATTAAAATTCATCTTTGCCTTTTGGAAGATAATGAAGAACACCAGCTTGCATTAATATTTGTACATAATTTCAAATATCCTGTGAAACACAAGACATTTCTTCCTAAAGACTCAACAGTCCTGGACTTGGAAAGATCTACATACTTACTGTACGGTTCCATGAGATAATGCTTCTGACTCAGGTCTGAGATAGTCAGCACGATGGATTTTGGATGAGCAGAGAAGATGGGACAAGAAAGTCTAGGTTGATGAAAATATACTGAGCTCTAATATGTAAAATATGATATGATAGTAAAATATATATGTATATGCTTGGGAGACAATCAAAAATCTAGCCTTGCTGGAAAACTTTGTGCTGAACAGTAGCAAGAAATGAAGGATGGGTGATACAGTATACCCCAGATGATTTTTCAAGCTTGCATGCTGGGTTGGCATGTCTGGACTTTGCAAATAAGTGAAGAAAGAGCATTTGATAGCTTGTAAGTAGGAGACTTGCTTGAAGGAAGCACTGTTTCTGAAAGATTTCCCTCAAGGGTTACGTAGAGTTTAGGCTCTAAGCCTAGGGAATCAATGCAGAGGAATAAAAAGAACTAGGAAGCCCCTTCAGTGAGACTTTGCATGTAGACTGGGGGGATGCGTGGTGGGTATCCAACAAAAGACGTAAGCTGACAAGGGAATAGATTGGTGCTCATTACTTCATAGTACCTAAGAGGAACAGAGACAAAGAGGGTGGGAGGTGTCACTTCTCTTTTACTCTGGAGCTTGCTCTCTATTTTCTCAATAGGAGAATGACGACGTGTTGTGTTTTGTTTTGTTTGTTTGCAGACTCTGAATGGTAAGTATGTTGTGCAGTTCTTAGCTTCTGTGTGAAGCTCAGTGCTATAGGCAAGCGAGCTGTTTTCCCATGCCTTCCACAATGAAGAGAGTGCGATTATTCCTGGCCTTAGTCTCTGATGTGTGTACCGCTGACCCCCACTGATAATGTGACTGAGCAAGGTTCCAGGTGCTTCTTGCTTCCGCCACAATGAAAGCATGCTACGCACACATTTGTACATTGGTCCACCATGCAATGGATGTTTGCTCTAAGTCATCACGTCTGATGGAAACAAACTTGCATTTCTCGGGGGAGTTTAATTCTCAAGAGATGATCCCAAGAACGGGCTTCTCGTTCTGGTTTATTAGTTCACAGCGCATCAGGGCTGAACAAATGGACCAACAGCTTCCAGGGCTTAGTAGGATTTACAAGCAATTACTGGAGTTCCGAAGGCACCATCTTAGCCAAGAATGCCGAGTTGCAGAAGGAACTCCCCGAGCCTTGTTCTTCTCCGGCATGAGCACTCGTCATTCAGGGAGGAAGGAGGAAGGGCAGTGCTTCCCACAATCACCCCTTTACCTCAGGTTTCCCACTCCTGCACGACCACTGCCTGAAAGCTGAGTGTTTGCTGTGTCATTTTTCCACATTTCAAGTTCTACCTCAAGGGTCCTGGAAATTCCTGAAATAAAAGTGTTTGAAAGTCAATTCTTTTCTCACAATCCAAATTAGGGGTTTTGTTTGTTTGTTTGTTTGTTTGTTTCACTTTGTTTTTAAGTAGGAAGGAACTCTCCTGCGAGATGGTGATCTTAATGGTTAAAAGCACAAGCTCTACAGTCAATCAGACCTAAAGTGTACTTTTTTTCTCAGTCAGTTTTCTAATTAGGGGACACAGGGTAAATGCATGAGTTCCTTAGACTTGATCTCCCCATCTGCAAAATGGGAATAGTGACCCACTCTGAACTTTTCTGAAGATTAAATTAAGTGCTGTATGTAACCCACTCAGCATATCTGAACATAAAATTTCGTGGATTTACCCACACAGGCAATGCTGGATGACTGTGAGACTCCCTATTTTAGGGACTGCCCTTGTAAAACTTTTATATATAAGAAAATCCAGAATCTGAGTTCTCTGAGCCAAAAAAAAAAAAAAAAGATATAAAAATAGAAAAACAGAGGAAGAACTGTGTGTTCAAATTCACCCATCTGTCAAGTTACCCCTTTCACAGGAGTGTGTGTGAGAGCAAAGAAAGACCAGAAGTATCCCTGATACATGTATGTCTCATTTCCTGTAAACAAGGCAACATTGGGAGTAAGGAATAAGTCCCCTTCCCAAACAATAATGTACAGAAGTTGTAGATGACTTTCATTTAAATCAAACATATTTTTCTACGCCATCGCATCTTTTGTAAACATTATTTCTAATGGAAACATTCCGACATGTAAATGATTTATGCAGCCATTCCCCTATTATTGGACATTTCATTTTTTCCACTGCTTTCTATGATAAATAACACTTTGGTAACTAACTTAACATATAAATCTTTGTCTGAATTTCTGATCATTTCCTCAAGACAAATTTATATGAGTGAAATTACTAGATCAAAAATGATTTTAGGATTCTCATTACATTTTGCCGTGTATGGCAAAAAAGAAAATACAAGTTATATTCTTAATAATAGTAAATGAAATTGCTAGTCTCAAGAGCTCCTGGCCAGAACTAAATTTTATTTTTTTAAAAAGCACTATTATTTTATTTGAAATAAGCAGGTATCTTATTGCCATTTAAATCTGTACATGATTCAGTAATCTTTTTCTTATGTTGACTAGCCATGAGCAATTTATCTTTTATGAATATCTGTTCAGGCCCTTTGCCCAAATTTTTAAGTGCTGGAGTTTTAGTTTGTTGCTTAACACCTTGCAAAAGCTTTGAATGCATCAACTAGAATTTTGACAAGTGGAGAAATGAGGATGAGGCAGTGATATCAAGTTTGCTATAATTGCAAATTCTAGGTGATGGAAATTTTATGAGCAGAAATATACTTACAGGAGATCTCAAGTAATGTATGACAATAGCAGGTAGTTTAGTCGGATAAGTATCCATATAAGAATGTACTAAGAATTAAGATTTTTAAAACTTTGTAACTATAGTGTGGACCTTCTCAAATGCCAGAATAAGAAAGCGGGGCTTCATTCGGTGATCGGTGGGAAAACACAAATACTTCTCTTGTGTCAGTGTTTTGTCTTTTTTTTTTTTAACTCTGGCTGCATATTAAAGCTAAAAATGCCAACACTTGGCCCCAACCTGGACCAGTTAAATCAGTGTCTTTAGATGTGCATTGGTAAATCAGACTGAGAACAGATCCTTTGAGAGATATTGTAGGGAAAATGAAACTCACCTGGGGCACCTGGGTGGCTCAGTCAGTTAAGCCTCAGACTCTTGGTTTCACCTCAGATCATGATCCCAGGTCATGAGATTCAGCTGGAGTCATGCTCCATGCTCAACACAGGTCTGCTTGGGATCCTCTCCCTTCCCCTCTCTGCCCCCCTGTCCCCCTCATCCCCCGCTCGGGTGCTCTCCCTCTCTCTCACTCTCTTTCTCAAATTAATTAATAATTAATATTTAATCAATTAATTAAATATTTAAATAAAAAAGAAAGAAACTCACAGAATGGCAGTAACAGGAAGAAAAAGGAAAAGAAGGCAATGAAGAGGGAGGAGAGGGCAGGGGAGTGAAAGAAGAAATGGAAAGAACCAGAATGGGCTAGAACAGACTAGAACACAATAGAGTGGAACAGATGTAGGCTAAATGAAGGAGAAATTGTTAGAATGTCACAGAGGCTTAGGAAGGGAACAGTAAGGGGCTGGCATAGGGTAAGGGGATGGCAGAGGGATGGAATGGAGGAAACAGGTGCAAGAAATAACACACACACACTACACATGGATTTAGCCAGAAGCTGAGAGAGATGAAAATAGGAATGAAGTGTAAGGAGATTTGAAGGAGATGAAATGTGAAAATGAGTAACTTTAAGGACTTCCATGGAGTGTTAACAAGAGAGTCATATAATGATTTCCAGGCAATGGTGAAAACCAAAATAATAATGGGGGCAAAGGAGAAGAAAAAATCTAAGACAACAGATAGACATAGTACAGCACAATATCTAATACACAGGAAGTGCTTAACATGCATTTGCTCAAAGAATAAATAAAGGGAGCCAAGGATAGAACATATTCTAGGATCTCCTTTCAAGGAGCAAGAAAAAGAAGGTCCAGAACTGGAGATAAAAATGGAATGATCAGAGGACACAAATATATATAATTGTAAGTTTCAAAAATACTGTGAAGGATAGAGTATTGATGAGATGAAAGTTGAAGAGACACTATTTAGCTGTCTCTATTTAGCTGGGATAGCAGCTCTCCCAGGAAAATAACCTAACTGTTTTTAAATGGTTCCTGAAACAAGGAAGGAAACCTCAGGGAGTTAGCAGCAACTATTCCTGGTAAAGAGTGGAAGAAGAACTTACAGTAGAAAGAAAACATGTATTTGTTGTTGCCTTCTTTTGTTTGGGGTTATTATTATTACTTTTTAATGGATAGGGAGGGATAACATTTGTGTCAAAAGGGTAGGTGTTACAGGATGGGGACAGGAAAAATGAACAGAGGAAGGAGAGTTTAATTGCTATAAGAAAGCCCGGGAGAGTGGGGCACCTGGATGGCTCAGTTGGTTAAGCATCTGCCTTCTGCTCAGGTTATGATCCCAGGGTCCTGGAAGCGAGCCCTGCACTGGCCTCCCTGCTCAGTGGAGAGTCTGCTTCTCCCTCTCCTTCTGCTGCTCCCCCTGTTTGTGTGCTCTCTCTCTCTCTGTCAAATATCTTTACAAAAGGAAGAGAAGAAAGAAAGAAAGAAAGAAAGAAAGAAAGAAAGAAAGAAAGAAAGAAAGAAAGAAAGATCAGAAGGCAGGAGGGAATAGAATAATGAGAAGTAGACAAGTGGTCTTCAGAAAAGAGGAGAGCCAACGTATCCTGTGAGAGAGAAGAAAAGGTGGGGAATGGTTAGAAACACAAGGAGACATCGAAGTTAGCAGAAGAGATCTGGGGGGAGCCAGGAATGCTTAAGGTTCAACTTTCACTAAAATTGCAGGATGGATTATCAGCTGAGAATGCTGGTGTAGGAGCAAGATTTAAATGTGTATAGAGCTGCAGAAAGAAAATCATGAAGAGGTCAATGAGCCGAAGGCAGAAGCTTAACTAATTAAGCTATCCAGGAGCCCTAAGGCGGCAGGATTTTAAAACACCTATGATTAACACCCTGAATTTGAGATGAGGAAGACTAAATATAAAAGGCTACCCAGGTGCATTAGTCAACTTACTGCTGTGTAACAAACTATCCCAAAGTTTAGCAGCTTCAAATGTCATACTGTATTGACATGGCTTAACTAAAACTTCCACTGGACTATCTCAGATGCCACAATCAAGGTGTTGGCTGGGCTGTAGTCATCTCAAGACTTCCTGGGGAACATTTTACTACCAGACTTTTGTGATTGTTTGCAGGATTTAGTTCCTCCCTGGCTGTCCTAAGACCCTCTGTTCTTTACTGGGTGCTGGCCAAAGACTGCCCTCAGTTCGTTAGCATGCTGGTCTCAACAGTGCGACAGTTTGTTTCATCAAAGTGTGCAATCTATGAAGGCAATAGAAGGGGTTTGGGTAGCAAAACAGAAGTCATGACCTTTTGCTGTATAGCCACAGAAGTGACATTCCATCAAATTTCTGCTACCCCATCAATTAAAATGAGTCACTAGGTCCAGTCCACACTCAAAGATGCACATTAGACAAGGGTGTGAATACCAGGAGGCAGGGTTCAGTTGGGGCCATCTTAGTGTCTGGTTGTCAGGTCAGGATTACATTAGATATGGCTTAATGAGTATTTTTTAAATATCCAAGTTGATTTCTTTAAATAGTCTCTAATTCTGTTTTTTTTTTAATTACATTTCTGCTAAGAATTTAAAACAAATTAAGTCTCTAAGGATTTTTTAAAAAAGGTATCTTTGAAACTAGGCTGGTATAGATGTAAACATCAGGAGGGAAGAAAGGTGAATAAATAGAAAGGGAAACAAACAAGGAAGAAAGGAAGGAAAAGAAATAATTAAAATTGAGCCACTACATGTGAAGATGAGATTTAGAGTCTGGTGATGTTGCAGTTTTAAGACTCAGGAAGCAGTTATGTGAATGAAGACCCAGGAAGTTGCGAATGTTCGAGTTCTTGGATGTCATCTTGGTGATGAGGATGGATGCTGGTGTCATTGACTACAATGATTACATGCATAAAGGATCTACTTTTCCAGACACTGTACTAAGTCTTCATGTAACAATGACGACGATGATGATGGTGGTGGTGGTGGTGGTGGTGCCACCATTCATCAGTCATATTCGTTTGTTCAGGTTCTGCACTAAATGCTTATCTCAATTCGCTCTCACAATAACTCTATGATAATATTTTGTCTGCTTCACATAATGGAAATTAAGAATTTGAAAGTTGAAGTAACCTGCCCAAGGTCACAAAGCTAACAAGCAGCCCAGAATAATGGTAATCTGGATATGGGCACTAGGGAACCTGTTTGTGGTTTTAATTGCCTTCCTACAAAGCCCAAGTAGTTGGAAATAGAGTGGGAAGCCTGAAGTCAGGAAGCAATTTTAAAGAGATGATGTGGAAAGATGAGTACACTTTGGAACATAAAGACAAGGAAAGCTCTGATGGTCTGCTAAATGATTGCATTAGCTTCCAAAAAGAAGAGGAAGAGAACGATGGTGGTGAATAAGAAACAAAGGAGAATGGTGGCATTTTTTTATCAATTTAATCTAATTTTAACAGCTTAGGAAGGATGAGAAATTCAGGTTTTTATCAGAGGAGAGAGAGAGAAAAATCTTGCAGAGCATAGTCAATTAGGAATGGAGACTACAGCATTATAATATTCTAGAAAATCCCATTTGTGAGCTTTTTCATGGTGATAATTTAATCACAAACTAGTGAGGTCCTAAAGAGGACTTTTGTTCTAGGGACTTGACATGTCTTGGTGAAATTTGTAAAAATAACAACAACAAAACAAAAAGCCACACACTGGTTTTGCTCTCATGATGTTTATAATCTAAAGTTTAGGGTGACCTTTTAAACCTGGATACTGTGGCTAACTTGTAATAATTTGCTCAGACAACCAGCATAGACTTAGGACTGTTGCAAACAAACTGTAATTTATGCCCATCTCCATAGTGAACAAAATAGTCAAAACAAATAGTCAATAAGCAAGCAAAAGAAATAAATATGTAATTACAAATTTATGAGTCCTTTAAAGGAAACAAAATTGACTTGCATAGGATGATCAGAGAAGGATTCTCTTTGGAGATGACATTAAACTAAGACCTAAAGGATAAAAAGGAAAGATTCATGTGAAGAGGGAATAACATCACATTTTAATAAGACCTGAAATGGGGAATGACTCTGCCCGTCCAAGGAAACTGAAAGGATGCCGTGTCTCTGGACTGCTCCACTGAGGGAAAGGCATGAGAGAAGGCTGAAAAAAAAAAAAAAAAAAAAAAAAACAACCAGGAGGTCAAACAGGATTTTAAGTGCAATAGGAAGCCATTGAAGATGGTTAAATAATCTAGTGGGATCATCCAATTTATGTTAGAATGTGTGGGGTGGGGGGGGTGGCTGCCATGTGAAAGTATTTAGCAGGAGGGCCAGAGTAGCAGTGAAGACCAAGACAAGTGAACAGAATCTATGTATAATCTGGAGATTAAAAAAATCAGATATGCTGATGGCCAATGTAGGGGGTATAGAGAAAATAATTAAAAACAACTTCCCATAGTCTGGCGTGAGCCAATGGGTGAAGAGCCAATGGGAAAGCTAATGGTGACTGAGAATCAAGAAGAAGCTGGAGTTCTAGGTTTGGAAACAAGCAGAAACCAAGGTACTTGTGGAGGCAGGAACCACACGTGACTCATTCAAGCCACTGCCAGAATGAAGTAGAATGACATCCGTTTTCAATGTTTTTGAACCTCTGTGCAAGAAATTGTGTCCAGGAAGGGAGTATCTGACTGGCTTAATTGGTGTCATGTGCCTATCCCTTCACCAGACTATAACCAAGGGGAAAAGTTAAATTTTTTTTTAAGATTTTATTTATTTATTTATTTGATAGCAAGCAGAAGCAGAGGAAGAGGCAGTGGGAGAGGGAGAAGCAGGCTCCTTGCTGAGCAGGGAGCCTGATAAGGGGCTTGATCCCAGGACCCTGAGATCATGACCCTAACCAAAGGCAGACGCTTAACCCACTGAACCACACAGGTGCCCCGGGAAAAGTTAAATTCTTATATGAAGTGCAGAAAACAGTCATTGGACAGCCAAACCAACATCTGACATGTGCACAGGAAGCTGTTGACAAAGGAGACTTAAAACTAGATGTGGAGAAAGAGATATCCTCACTCACGGTTAGTGGGAATGCAAACGGGTGCTGCCACTGTGGAAAACAGCATGGAGGTTCCCCCGAAAATTAAAAATAGAATGACCAATATGATCCAATAATTCCACCACTAGGTGTTGATCCTAAGAAAATGAAAACATTAATTCTAAAAGATATATATGAACCCCTATGTTTATTGCAACATTATTTACAGTAGTCAAGATATGGGAACAACCCAAGTGTCCATCAGTGGAATTGCTGAATGGAATTGTTGTACGGAAGTGTTGAATCACTATATCGTACACCTGAAACTAATATAACACTGTACGTTAACTACATTTTAGAAAGACCACATAATTTTAGATGTAAATTAATTAATTTTTTAAAAAACCTGAAATATCCAATGGTCCAGCGCTAATCAGGCATGCCCTTAAGCCACTTGGGAAAACCCGAGATGGGTCGAGGTGGGGGGTTTGGTACTAAAACTTCTCCTGAATTATACTCAGGAAGGCAACAGGGACAGGGTCAAGCTCCTGCTTTCCTGGAGGTAAAGGGGAAGAGTTATTTTCTACAAACCACTTTATGCCACCCTGGTATAAAAATAGCATAATTGCCAGCATTTTTATCAGACATATTTCATTTCCTTTTGGGTCTGCATTTGGTGATAATTCAAGGGAATTAGTGAACCTGGGTCCTCTTCACTACACTGGGCTGATTTAGCTAATGATCTGTTAATGAGTTGTTAATCACTTATTCAAATCGGGAGGGTTGGGTGACTGAGCAGGTGTTAAACCTGGAGGAGAATCTGCGGCTGTAAAAACTCACAATTTCCATTTCACTGGGAACAGGCTCGTCCTTGCTCCGTCTTCGTCTTCACTTTTGTGGTATGCATATGGTTTTTCCTTCCACATTCTGGCAGGATCTCGAACAAACTTGTCTCGTGATGTGCCCTGAAGTGCTAACAGCCAGGGTGTCCCGGTCTTGAATGTTCCATCTTGGTTGCTGATAACAGGGAGGAATACTAGTAGAGGACCATTTGGGCTACTCCAACTGGAAAGCCCTTGAGCTTCAGAAAAGTGATAGGTGATTGATCTACCAGTAAGTGCTCTGGCCACAAGAAACGGTAAACTTCTAAATAACTGTATAGAATTATATAGCCTATGAAGACATTTTCACAAACATGATCTTGTTTGATCAGATACGGCAATCCTGTGACGTGAAGTGAGGAAGTATTTCCCACATGATGTGACGGTGAGGGAGGTTAAGAATTTTTTCCAAGGATGTACTGTATGGTGACTAACATAATATAATAAAAAAATCATTAAAAAAAAAAGAATTTTTTCCAAGGTCCCTGAACTTGAAAGTCACAGAATGGGATTTTAGTCCCAGTGTGACTGACTCCAAATCCTATTTACTGGACCACGTTGCCTCTCCTAGAATCTGAAGTAAACATCTTAAGCGATATGGAATTGATATCATATGCTTCATGCATGAGACATGTACTCTGCTCCTACATCGGTATTATTCAAGGACAGACAGGAGAAAACCCCCTTTAGAAATACATGAGGCGTTGGTCAAAACTCTTCATCTCCACTCCAGATCTACCAGATTGAGAGTAGGTCCTATGCATCTGTATTTTATACACTCCCCAAGCTTTGGTTATGCACACTAACATTTGGGAGTGTTAGTCCCTCACTGATGATTGCTTTACCCATTCCCACAGCCAACACATTTAATAAGATTAATGACCTAGTCTCTCAGACTAGATTATAATAGAAGCAATACATTAGAAAATGGAATGGGAAAGAAAAAGAAAGGCTTTTTGAGGTGAGCATACATATCAGGAGAGGTGATATCTGACAAACTCCTACTGAGAAATAAGAAAGAAACACAAAAATGTAGGCACAGGCCTATATTTATGACAGCAAAGTACAATAATGGAAGTTATGCCCATCCTGACTCAAGGGGGGACGTTTAAATTATATCCAGTACCTTTTCTCTGTGAATACCAGGAAAGACATCATAAATGTTTAAAAATTTTTGTGACAGAACTTTAAACAAAAACTTATTTTAATACTTGTGGAGATAACATTTGTCTTTAAGAGCTCCCTGAAGTAAGAAGAATATTTTACTGTAAGTTAAAATACCAGGATTCACATCCTGCACTGACAGCAACTCATTTTGTAACATGGGCAAACTTTCTAACCTCTCTTTTCTTTTTTTTTTTCTTTTCTTTTCTCTCTCTCTCTCTCTTTTTTTTTTTTTTTTTTTTTTTTTTTTTAGTAGAGAGCATGCACTAGTGGGGGGATTGGGATGGAGTGAGAGGGTCAGATGGAGAGGGAGAGAAACAGAATCTTAAGCAGTCTCCATGCCCAGTTCAGAGGCCCATGCGGGGCTCAATCTCACGACGCTGAGATCATGACCTGAGCCAAAATCAAGAGTCGCACCCTCAACCAACTGAGCCACCCAGGTGCCCCCCTCTATTTTCTTAACCTCAGCTTGCTCACAGCTATGACATGGCTGCGTTGTGAAGATAAAATTAAATAAAGGCCGTGAAAGCCGTGTGTATATGGCAAAGCATTGTGTAGATGTTAGGTATTATGAGCATCTGAAAAATCCCTATACAATATTTATTTTCTCATGGTTCCAGATTAATAAGGCATCATTATATTTTATTTGCTAGCTAGAATAGGAATACAGGACTTATCTCTTAAATAAATATAACTCCACTGAAACAATTCATGAGAACATTTGTGTTTCTGGCTTCTGTTCCTAGTTCAAATGAGTGACCTTAGGCAAAAAATCCCTTCATTTATTAAAAGCTTTCTTATCTTCAGCAGGGGATTAGAAGTCCTACTGGGTGTGTATCAAAAAGCATGTCGTAAGAGTACCGGAGAATGTCTTGGAAAACTGAACTCTTCGGGCATTCCTAGTCTCTAGATGAAAAATAGTATTATTATAAGGTATGGAACAGTATTTCCATGGTGCCTGATTGTCAGAGTGGGTAGGTGACCCAGAAAATGTGCATGATTACTTCTTTTATCACTGAACATAGAAATTCTAAAGCAATCATTCCATTGACAAATTTTATGGAAGATTTTCAAAGTTGGGTTAATTTGGGGAGATTTGAATAAGAATGGTTATTTGTTGTCATTGGTTGTTTGTCTGCTTTTCTCCTTGGTCTTGTGGTGTGTGTGTGTGTGTGTGTGTGTGTGTGTGTGTGTTTTCCTGAGTCAATATTTCTTCAAATCAATGGTCTGAAAGGAATCTAAATAAGGCAGAGTTTTTAGAAGATGAGCAATATGTTTAAGCCTGTTTTTCTGCTGAGATCTATGTTTTCTCATTTTCTAGAGAAAAAAGGATGATTGAGGCCTACTGACCAGAAAGTTTTGTTCAAACAAAAAAACAGACATTTTTAAATCAAGGGAAAATGGGCAAACCTGTCACTCCAACAAGATGTGCTGCTTTGTTCTTTATCTTAACTCCTTGTTGGCAAACGGAATCTAAGGGAACAAAAGATCCACATTTTTAAAAACATATTAAGAGTTTACAAATGCCTGTCTGCTATGCGTTTGCCAGATAATTTACTTTACAGTATTAAGATACCAACTAGTTGTGTTCATTTTTCCCCCAGAACCAGAAGGGACATTGTATTTTATGGTGTAATCATATCACCCAATAATGCTCTCATGAAATCATCTTGAGAGTTTCTTTAATATACTACTAGTTTGAATATTTTATCCCATTCAATGAACTAAAATTTGTTCTTTTCAGGATCATTGATTCTTATTTGAGAAGTAAGACCCAGAATTCAAGATTATTAACCAAAACTCCCAAACAAATGATCACTTAACACGTAAAGGGGCTTTTTTAAAGGTCATTTAGTTTTCCTCTCTGTTGGAACATTCTGCCAATCCCCATCTTTCAAAGACAAATGCATTCATTATACTAATCGGAGATAGGGACGTGGTAAAAAAAAAATGAAAGTTATTAAAGAAAAGGAGATGGACGGCAATTGAGACAACCATTTGTTTTGCCACAGCCAAATTCACTTCCAGAAAAAAAAAAAAAAAGACCCTTATCAATTTCTAAGGAATGGTTTGTTCTGTCAGAGTGGATGCAGTGTTAATGTTCTTTATGGCTCTCTCAGAGCCAATGCAGTGACACCGGTCTAAATAAAGGAGAAGAGAAGGCTTAATCACGCCTGTCACTGACCAGTTATTAACATTTTCCAATAAGGGCATTAGAGGAAAAATTCTGAGAGGTCAATTTGTATTTCAAGAGTGGAGCTAAAAGAAAGAACACTTACTTGAAAGCAATGTGCTTATGGCAAGAGCAGGTGTGTGAAGTTCACTTCAATTTGGCAAGCCTTTATTAAGAATCTTTTAGGTTACAGACATCATCATTCAAGGAGTTCATTGTCTAGTAGAGAAAACCGTTAAGCAAAAACATAAAATCAACAAACATTTGTCAAAGCAATTTGAATAGACATATACACAAGATACAAAGGAGAGATTGATTAACACTTTCTGGAAAACTAAATCCAGGGGGAAACCCTTGAGGTAGAAGCTTGGCTGTGGGAGACAAAACACCTAATACAAGAGGTGGAAGGGAAGCTCCTGGCAGAGAACATACATGGGCAAAGGCTTGGAGGTGTCAAATACTATGAAAAGTTGTAGAACACATAGTTCTATATGAATGGAGCATAGTGTTTCAAGGGAAGAAGAGATTTAGGAGATAAGCAGAACCCTATGAAACAACTTGACTTTGGGAAGCCACTAATGGGTATTCAAACTGCATTATAGGAAGATCATCCAGGAAGCTTTGTCAAGGTTGGTTTAAATGGGACCAAGAGTGGGGACATGGAGACATTAGGAAAATGTGGTAAAACTGAAAACTGAGAGATGTGATGTTCTAAATTAAGGCGGTAAAAGCATAATCAAGGATAAAAATGATGATACAAATTGGAGAAATTTTTTTTCTAGAATTTCTGTATCTTGGTATTGTTTTATATAGGATATGTGATTCATTGCATGTTGATACCCAGCTATTTCAAAGTGACCACTAGTCCAAATCTACCATTGCCTGCTGTGTGCCTTCTGTCTGTCTGTCCCTCACTGCACCATCATCACAAATTCTGTGTAATCCCTTACTCCTTCCTCAGTCTGCCATTCCCAGCCATTCTTCAGTACTCTCTGGAACTGCCAATCCTGCTGTATTTGTGATATATGTGATATATATATATATCTCACTCAAAAATCTGTTCTAAATTATAGGTACCAGGGCGCCTGCGTTTGGGTGGCTCAGTCAGTTAAGTGTCTGCATTAGGCTCAGGTCATGATCCCAGAGTCTGGGGATAGAGCCCCACTTTGGGTTCCCTGCTCAGTGGGGAGCCTGCTTCTCCCTCTCCCTCTGCTTCCTCCCCCCCCCCACTAGTGCTCTCTCTCTCGCTCTCGCACTCTTTCAAATAAATAAACAAAATTGATAAAAAACGAATTATAGGTACCATGGTTTAGTTCATTTTGTCATTATTTATGCACTTTTTTTTTAACTTATCTCTACTGGTAGATAATTATTTTCTCACATCTGTTTTAATTCTAGAGAGAGAAGTGCTGGTGCTGTCCTTCTGGTTCCCTGTGGCTTCTTATTGTTCTTCCTGTTAAAATTAAACTGTCTCCTTTGAGGTTTCTGCCCTCTGACTACACTATTATCTAAGTACTATTATCTGTTGTCTTCCAATTTATACTCCTACAGTTTTTAAATAGTCTGCCTCATGAATTTTCAGTCGTTAAATATTCTTCCCCATGCTCTCTGAAGCCAACCTAACCCTCGAAATTCTAGCATCAATCCCCATTACCTCAAATTCTACAAGGATGGTTCATGGAACAACTTCGGTTCACTTCAGATGACCCTCTCTAACCCATTCAAGTTTATTCCTTGAACTTGGTTGTATGGTAGGTTGTTCCACATTCCAAAATTCCTGTCAATCATCCCATCTGCTGAACAAAACTTTATTTCTTCCACCTTGTTTATCCAATTACTCTTGCTTTAACCTTCCAGGTGCTCCACTCACTCTTCTAATCTTTAGAAACAAGAATCCATCTTTTAAATAATTGTCTATGAAACATAACCTCAGTTTTTTTCAATTGTTTGCCTCATCCCCCAATACAGGATGAACCCAAACAAATATGTCTTCCATGCTTGCACCTGAGTTGTTGAGCAGAGATTTAAAACCAAACCAAAACAAAACACGCAAGGAGACAGACTGGTTCCACTACAATTCCGTGGTCTTCAAACCACGATGAGTTTACTAAGTTAACTGGCCAAGCCTACTGTTTCTCTATTCAACTTCTTCTCACACTCTTCAAATATCTCCCACCCTTGTTTTAAGGAGAAATAGAAGTTATCAGACAGAAACTCTTTCATGTTCTCCTTCCCAGATGTAAAAATCTCCCATCACTTACACCCTCTCTCTCTTCCTCTTCTGTTACAATAAAGGGCTTGTTCCTGCAAAATGTTCTTTCCATTCCATTTCTTCCAACTTTCTGAAGAATTTAACACTATTTTAACTCTTTCTGTAAGTTAACATCTCTCTCCACCTCAATTAAATTCTTCCACAAACTTTTAATTAAGCTAAATTTAATCTAAACAACTTAGAAACAAAGCAACAAAAACAAAGCCCTCTTTTGACCGCCAACAATTACGTCCAGCTACATCGCTATTTTTATCTTCCTCTTGACGAACATACAAAAAGATGTCTATATACCCTGTAACATTTCTTCATATATCATTCAACCCTCAAGCCGTTTCCATTTGACTTTAATTGTAACACCCAACCCTCCAGTAAAGCAGCTTTTACTAGGACAACCAGTGACCTTCAAATTGTCAAACTACAGAGTAGCCCTCAGTCATCTTAATTGATCATGGCTCTAATATCTGAAACACCCTCTTCTTGAATTCTTGTGAAGTCTGTGCTAGATTTTCACTCTAGCTGCTTGATTTCTCTCTCTTGTGCATACTCTCCCTACTCTCCCAGGACAGCAAATGTTGGAATTGCCCAAGACTCAGTCATAGTCCGACTTCTCTCAAGGTGTTTTGTGTCTCTAGACAAGGAATCAGCAAACTTCTTCAGTAAAAAGACAGAAAGTTAATATATCCAGAGTTGTGACCATTTATACTGTTGTAACTACTGAACTTTGTAATTGTAAAGTGAAAGCAGCCATAGACAATAGGTAGATTAATAGATGTCACCGTGTTCCAATAAAACTGTATTTACAAAATCAGCCAAAAGGATGGATTTGTCCCATGGAATTTGCCATCTTCTAGGCTAGATCATCTCTTCCATATCCTTGGTTTTAACTGTTACTTAGAGACAAATTTAAAAACTTATATGTATCCATGACCGCCTTTCAAAGTTCCAAATGACATTTGACATTTGCACTGGACAATTAAAAGGAACTGCAGGCTCAACAAGGGTTCTTATGATTAAAACTAAAGTCCTTACAATGATCCACAAAGCCCTGTATAATATCCCCACACACTCATTAATTTTAGATATGAGTCTTACTTTTCTCCACTTATTCACTGCACTCCAGTCATATGGCCTCTTTGCTATTCCTTGGATATGAGTGTGCCAAATAGGGTTTTTTGGCCCGGCTATTCTCTCTATCTGAATACTCCCCCTCCTTCAAGTGTTTGTTCAAGTGATAACTTTCTCAATGAAGACTACAGCAAACACCCTATTTAAAATAGCATCCTCCACACTTTGACAGTCTCAATCCCCTTTAACTTGCTTTACTTCTATTTCCATAGCTTTCACTTTCCAAAACACCGTATGACTTACTTATTTATTGCATTATTTTGTATTGTCTGCTTCCTCTTATAAGAATATAAGCTACAGGAGGACAGTCATAGTTTGTCTATCTTATTCTCTGATTTACCCCAAGAACCTAGAGAAGTGTCTGAAACCTAGTCCAATTTAATAAATACGAGAAGGAAAAAAAATGAATGAAAATACCTAAAGCTATACTCATAATGCTTAAAATTAACCTTTAGGTAAACACCAAAATCTTAGCTTCTATATGCCATTTGGTCTTATATGGTACTCTATCCAGCCTTGCTATAATTGACCTTTTCTTGGTTTCTGAACTGCACCATGATCCTTCACTCCCTAGAGCTTTTGCACATGCTGTTCCGTCTGCTTGTAATGCCATTCACTTTGCCTAGCTAACTTCTACACATCTTGTAGCCCCAATTTAATCAATATTTTCTTCAAACTTCTTGAGTTTCCTAAGTCAACCAATATTAAATATTTTTATGGTGCACATTTATTTTTGGGATTTCTTTATTATTATAAGTTTCCTCACAGAGATTGTCAACTCCATGAGAATCAAAATGTTCTCTCTCTCTATCTCTGTTTCTGTCTCTGCCCCCCCCAACACACACACACACACACACTAGTGCAATCTAAGCAGTTCACCCAGTGGTTGGCACAGAGTGGGCATTTATAGTATGAAGGGAAAAAGGAGGAAAAAAAATCTCAGGTTTTACTCTTGAATGAGATGAATGGTACTATCTATCTCCAACTAACTTAAGGGAAATAGACAGGATAATGCATTTTCCTTTTCATTTTTCGAGTTAGATATGCTTACATATTGGATTATTTATCTTTTGGTTATGTAGTGTTGGAACTTGGGAGCGGTTACGGCCTTGAATAGAGATTTTAGAATCATGGTATTGCACTCCATGAGATTCCCTAATAACACTGGACTGAATGAGAGAAAAGTCAGAAGCTAGAACCCTGACGAGTCCCTTTCTATAAGACTGGCAGACATGCATGCCTCAGCCAGAGAACCTAGAAGCAGAGAGAGGAAGAGGAGAAGTAGCAGAGGATGTTAGCAAGGCGATGGAGAAAGGAAATGTATTAGGTTAAAGAAGAATGTGTCAGTATTGTGAAATGGTACACATGATTTTTAATAAAGCCCCAAAAGTATAAGAGAGAGTTCAGTAAAATGGTAAGAATAGAAATTAGATTGTAGTAGGCAGAGAAGTGAATGAAGGTAGAGGAAGTGGGAGAAAACTATATACATGAGCATTTGAAGGGGTTTCACTGTGGGAAAAAGAGAGAGAAAGGTGTGGTAGAATGAGGATAAGCATGGATGGGCTTTATTTGTTGGACTCTCTTTCCCAAATATATGTTCACTTCCAAAGGTAAAAATAACACTGATCATTTATTGAAAATGTCACCATGTATTACATACTAAGCAAAGCATGTTGTCCTGAGCCTTGTGAGGGAGGTTTGTTTTCCTACATTTTCAGATGAACACAAGGGATTGAAAGTTAGGTAACTGTCTTTCAAATCACGCACTAATAAATGAGGGGCTGGGGACTCAAACCCAGATCTCTGTAACACCTTTAGCTGTATTTTTTAATATTTAAAATGGGTTTTCTCAAAAATCAGTTTTCTCTATGTCTCCTTCACTATTTTTGCCTTAAACTCCTGCCAAATACCATCTTTTTTTTTTTTTTTAAGATTTTATTCATTTGCTTGACAGAGAAAGAGAGAGTACAAGCCCGGGGAGTGGCAGGGAGAGGGAGAAGCAGGCTCCTGCTGAGCAGAGAACATGACGTGGGGCTCGATCCCAAGACCCTGGGATCATGACCTGAGCTGAAGGCAGACACTTCACTGACTGAGCCACCTAGGCGCCCCTGCCATGTACCATCTTTATCATTATTTGCTTAATATTTTTAATCCACTTATTTTTTCCTGTTGATTAGATTCACGTCCAAGGGTTTCATTTTGCATAAAGAAAAACACCAATTATACTTTATTAAATGCTCAATTTATTACATGCATATTTAATAAATGTTAAACAAGTTTGTTTAGACATGGAGGGATATATATTATTAATAAAGTTTTCTTAAACAACTTCAGTCACACTTATAAATTTAGTATATCTGCTTCTTTTAAATGCTTCAAAAACTTTAAATAGCAGGGGCGCCTGGGTGGCACAGTGGTTAAGCATCTGCCTTTGGCTCAGGGCGTGATCCCGGCATTATGGGATCAAGACCCATATCAGGCTCCTCTGCTATGAGCCTGCTTCTTCCTCTCCCACTCCCCCTGCTTGTGTTCCCTCTCTCACTGGCTGTCTCTATCTCTGTCAAATAAATAAATAAAATCTTAAAAAAAAAAAAAACTTTAAAGAGCAGTATAATACAAATACAGTTACAATCTATATTATCTGGAAAGAGCACTATGCTCCTCTAAAACCTGTTTTAAGGTGTAGGTACCACAGATTTGGTTCATTTTGTCATTATTTGTTTTTTTTTTTTTTAAGATTTTATTTATTTATTTGACAGAGAGAGAGACAGCCAGCGAGAGAGGGAACACAAGCAGGGGCAGTGGGAGAGGAAGAAGCAGGCTCATAGTGGAGGAGCCTGATGTGGGGCTCGATCCCAGAATGCCGGGATCATGCCCTGAGCCAAAGGCAGATGCTTAACCGCTGTGCCACCCAGGCGCCCCGTCATTTTGTCATTATTTGTAAGCTTGTTTTTATACTTACCTATATTTACACTCAGATGTTAACATCCTAAGACTGTTCTTAAACTTACTCAGATATTTTCTCAAAGTTGTATTTATCAAACAAAAAAGATAAATGATAGCATCTCAGACCAACCAAGGACACAGGACCTGGGTTATAAAGTTAATGGACTCTTGGTCAGTTGCAACATGTAGTTGCTTTTTCCAAATGTAACTCAGATGAGCTACATAACACTAGATTGAGCTTCCTTCCCATGTCTTAACTTCACTAGATATATCGATAAAGATTTTGGGGCCCATGACTTTCGATTAGCTTTAAGTATTTTGCCAACTGGGACCTTTTCCTAGAATAATAGTTTTTTAGCGTCATGTTTACCTGGCATTATCTGGCTGTCTCACTACTGTATTATGTTTACCAGCAGTTATTCACCATCATAACACATTTACCAATTCCGCTATCATTATTTAAAGAAATAAGACGTACAAGCATGTTTTTAAAATTAGAAGTGTCAGTTGGAGGTGTATGTTCTAGGAGAAACAGAATCAACTGCATACTTAGCCTTCTTTCAAAGGGCATGGGGGTATTATCTTGCAACAAACTCAACTTTGGCAGCAAATGGTAATTTGGTTATTAACCACGAGATCCTTTTCTAACTAATAAGCTACAAGGATGTGTATGATCAACTTTATGGATAAGTTCTCAATGAGTCTTTGGTATGGTTCCCAATTTGTCTGGAACTCTCTGAGTTACTCCAAGTATTCTGTATTTACCAAAATCTATTTACACAGAGAAAAGCAAGCAAATATCTATGCTTTGCAAATAATGTACTTAAAAGAATACATAAAATTCCACATACAATAACATTTGTTCACTAATTAAATCAGTAAAATTAAATTTTTTCTATTTTAGCCTTCTTTTGTGTGAAAACTTCCTAACCTTTCAAAACTTTCATAATTAATCATAACTTTCATCCGCTTTAATATTCAAATGATTATAACCTTCCCAGTAGAGCTTTTTTGAGCTAGCTTCTTTGTTTTTTATTACTGCCCTTGACAGTCTTAAAAATGTCCTTGCCTTCTGTCAATAATAGTCTTTTCTAGAGTTATACTGATTTTTTTCTTAAACTATTTTTCTTGGAAGTGTTCATACCTTTTTAGTGGAGAATTTTGGAGACCAACACTGTGTGCTAAAAATGAACATGAATATTGGGGCGGACAAAAGTGTTGTGGCTGCTGTTTGTCCATGTTTTGAGTCAGAGCTGATTTCCTTTTAGGAATCATTCATTTACTTTATTTCTTATTTCCCCAGTTTAACATGGTGTGTTGATGTTCCTTACTTTGGTAAGGGTTATGGTTTCATTACTACTAAGTCTTTCCACTGGAGAAACATATAGCTTAAATTAATTTACTTTTAAAAAGGAAACTTTATATCAGTACTTTAAATCACTACTGGTATAATTTGCCATATGTTAAAAAAAAAAAAAACCTAAAAATAAGAGTCCAGCAATGCACCCTGCAACACACACACACACACACACACACACACACACACTCAATCAAAAGTACAGTGTGAGCAATAATGTATTGAGGATCTTCGAGAACCCACTTTCCAGTGAAACAATTGTAATTGTTTAAAATTATTTTAAAAAACAACCATTTAAAGTCTCTGGAAATTGTAAGGTTATACAGCAAACAAAGAATCATTTATTCAAGAAAATCTACTGAGTCTTGGTAAAAACAGTGAAATTTTAGAGCACCTGGGGGGCTCAGCTGGTTAAGCATCCTACTCTTGACTTCTGCTCAGACATAATCTCAGGGTCCTGGGAGCGAGCCCCATGTCGAGCTCCATACTCAGAGCAGAGTCCGCTTGTCCCTCTCCTTCTGCTCCTCCACCCTCTGCTTGCTTATTTTCTCTCTCTCTCTTAAATAAATAAATAAATACATAAATAAAATCTTAAAAAAACACCCAAGAAACAGTGAGGTTTTAAGGCACTTGAGCTATGTATGACAAGTTCGCTCTGCTCCCCCCAGCCCAGCTCAGCATGATAGAAGCCCCACCTATGTGAATGTGGCCAAGGAGATGGAGCTGTCTATCCAACTCCCAGTCAAGAGCTACAGTACTTCCCAGGATGGACAGGTTTCAGTCATGTCTCATTTCCCACAGCTTCATGTTACAGAAGCTACATTCCAGGTAAGTTTAGCTGAGAGGTCAGTAACTCCCTTTCTTCACCCAACCCCACTGACAGAGTAGATGTAAAGCCACCTCAGAATACTGGGGCCCTGTCCATCCTTACAGCACCTTGCTTATAAGAAGAATATCCTTTGCAGGAGAGAAAAATCAAGAGGACCCAGAGGCTATTGCTTGCATCCAGCACTCTTAGTGTAAAACAGAGTATCTCTCTGAGAGAAGCAGGCCACTGTCCTTGTCCCACTTCCAATAAGTGGCTTAAAGATTTGGCCCAGGGGAGAGTCAATTCAGAAAAACAGAGAATTCTGAAACTCTTCTCAAAGAAGCAAACGTTATTTGAAGCAGAGTGCTATATAGGGCAATGCAAGCCTTGAATACAGTGGAGATTTTGGTGTCAAGCAATTAAGAAAAGGTTGGTAGCTTCATGAAAGCAGTAAGATAAATCATGGTCCAACTAGTTTACCAGAGAGAACCGGGGAAAGAAAAAGCTAAGAGGACACCTCTGAAAGTTAGAACTAACCTCAAAGATTGATTTCAAAAACTATTCCTGTTCAGGGTCCCAAATTTAATTCAATAAGACAGTGAAGCAATTTATGCCCTTGGGTGTTGTCAAAAACAGTAGAACAATTAACTAGCAATTAGGGCCATTTAAAGCTGGATGTAACACTAATAGATGCAGAAAGGTCATAATGGAAAGAGACAAAAGGAGCCCTGCTAAAACCACTGTCATTGCAAGGTGACATGCATGTGCCCAAAGCAGTGCCCTCTGTGGAGAAGCTTCATGCTGTGGGAGAAATATACTTCAATAAAATAGCCCAGCCAGGTCACTAAGAAAATAAACAAGCAAACAACAACAGAAAGCCCTGCTAGAGAGGATAACTCTCTAGAGTTGCTAAATTATCCAAAATGTCCAGTTTTCAACAAAATAATTATAAGACATGTAAACAAATAAGAAGGTGTGATTGTATATTAAAAAAAAAAAAAAGCAGGCAACAAAAATTGCCTTTGATCCAGAAACGGACTCAGATGTTGGACTTGACAAAGACTTAAAATCAGTAAACTTGAAGATAAATTAATAGATCATATGCAATCTGAAACATTGAGAGAAAAAGAAGAAAAATTAACAGAGACTCAAAGAAATGTATGATACTATAAAGTGCAACAAGATATTTGTAATGACATCAGCAGAACTGGAGGAGAATGTTGCAGAAAAAAATGTTCAAAATGTATTTAAAAAAACAATTGCAGAATACATCTCAAATTTGATGAAAGGTGTTAATCTACACATCCAAGAAACTCAACAAAATCTAGGTAGATTAAATGCAAAGAGATCTACACCCCACTGCTTAATAACTAAAATGCTGAAACAAAAAGACAAAAATCTTCAAAACAGTGAGAAAAAAATCTTGCCATTCATAAAAGACCCCCAATAAGATAAAGGTCTTACTTCCGACCAGAAGCAATGGAAGCCAGGAGGCATTTAATGACATTTAAAGTGCTGTCAACTAAGAATTTTATTATCCAAAAAAACAATCCTTAAAAGGAAAAACAAGATAAAGACATTCTCAAATAAACAAAATTTGAGAGAATGTGTTGTTAGTAGACCCATTTTAGAAGAAATACTATAGTTTTTAAGTCTGAAAGCACAGTTGTACTAAGGACATATGCAAGAAAGTAGTTGGAGCCCACATGAAAACCCACAAATGTGACCACAAATTTAACTATGCTCACAAATTTAATAACCCAGATGACATGAACCAATTCCCAGAAAGATACAACCTGACAAAACACATGCAAGAAGAAATAGATAATCTGAATAGGCCTATATTTATTTTTAAAAATTTGAATCAATAATTCGTAACAGAAATTTCCAAAACAGAAAGCAGCAAGCTCAGATGAGCTCATGGTGAATTCTATCACACATTTAAGAAAGCTATTATACCAATTCTCTACAATATCTTTCAGAGGACAAAGCAGACAGAATGTTTCCTAATCCATTTTAAGAAGCCAGCATTACCCTAACACCAAAATCAGACAAAGACATTACAATGAAAGAAAACTATGGACTAATATCTCTCATAAAAATAGGTGCAAAATTCCCAATAAAATATTAGCAAATCAAAACCAACAATGTATAAAAGTATTATATACCCTAACCAAATGGGATTTAGCTCAGGTATGTAATGCTGGTTCAACATTCAAAAATCAATTAATACAATTCATTACATTAACAGGCTAAAAAAGAAATCACATGATTTTATCAATAGATGTGGAAAAAGCATTCCACAAAATCCAATACCTATTCATGATATAAAAACTCCTAGTAAACTAGAAATACTGAGGAATTTCCTCAACTTGATAAAGAACATCTACAAAAAGTCTATAGGTATCATCACACTTAATGGTGGAAAACTCAAAGCTTTCCTTCTAAGACTAGGTACAACACAAGGATGTCCCTCTACACCACTCCTTTTCAACATCATACTGGAAGTTCTAACTAATGCAATAAGAGAAGACAGAAATAAAAGGTATACAGATTGGGGAGAAAGAAATAAAACTGTTTTTGTTTGAAGAACTCACAATCATCTTTGTATAAAATATGATAGAATCAACAAAGAACCTGCTGGAACCAATAAGCAATTATATTAGGTTGTAGGATTCAAAGTTAATGTACAAAGTCAATCACTTTCCTATAAGCCAGCAATGGACAAGTGGAACTTGAAATTAAAAACACAATACCATTTATGTTAGCACTCCCCAAAATGAAATACTTAGGTAAAAATCGAGCTGTATGTGCACGTGGTCTATGAGGGAAACAGCAAAACCTGATAAACAAAATCAAGGAAGAACTAAATAAATGGAAAGATATTTCATGTCATGAAGAGGAACATACTCATCAACAGACTTAATATGATCAGATGACAGTTCTTCCCAACTTCATCTATAGATTCAGTGCAATCCCAGGGAAAATCCCAGCAAGCTATTTTGTGGATATCGACAAGCTGATTCTAAAACTTATATGGTGAGGCCAAAGACCCATTTTAGCCAACACAATATCTAAATAGAAGAACAAAGTTGGAAGACTGACACTTCCTGACTTCAAGACTTACTTTAAAGCTGTAGTTATCAAGACAGTGTGGTACTGGCAAAAGAAAAGACAGATAGATCAATGGAACAGAATAGAGAGCCCAGAAATAAACCCACATAAATATAGTCAACTGATCTTTGATAAAGGAGCAAAGGCAATACAACAGAATAAGGTAGTCTTTTCAACAAATGGTGCTGAAAAAAATGGACATATACTTGCTAAAGAAAAAAAGAATCTAGACACAGACTTTATACTCCTCACAAAAATGAATTCAAAATGGATCACAGACCTAAATGTAAAATATAGTACTATAAAACTTCTAGAAGATAACATAGGAGAAAACCTAGATGACCTTGGGTATGACAATGACTTTTTAGATAAAACACTGAAGGCACCATCCATGAAAGAAATAATTGATAAGCTAGACTTCATTAAAACTAAAAAGTTCTCTGTGAAAGACAATGTTAAGAGAACGAGAAGACAAGCCACAGACTGGGAGAATGTATTTGCAAAAGACACATCTGATAAAAGACTGTTATCCAAAAGATGAAAAGAAGTCTTAAAACTTAACAATAAGAAAGCAAGCAACTCAAGTAAAAAGTGGGCCAAAGATATTAACAGACACCTCACTAAAGAAGATGACAAATAAGAAAAGATACTCTACATCATATGCCATCAGGGAAATGCAAATTAAAGCAACCATGAGATACCACCATGCACCTATTAGAATAGCCAAAACCTAGAACACTGACAACACGAAACGATGGTGAAGATATGGAGCAACAAGAACTCTCACTCATTGCTGTGAGAACGCAAAATGGTGCACTACTTTGGAAGACAGTTTGGCAGTTTCTTACAAAACTAACCTGACTCTTCCTATGATCCAGAAATTGTGCTCCTTGGTATTTACCTAAAGGAGTTAAAAACTTCTGTTGCCACAAAAAAGACACATCCAGATAGTCATAACAACTTTATTTATAATTACCCAAACTTGGAAGCAACCAAAATGTCCTTCAGCAGGTGAATAGATAAATAAACAGTGGTAAATAAATAGATAAATAAAATAGATACATAGATAAACAATTCCAAACAATGAAATATTATTCATCACTAAAAAGAAATAAGCTATCAAGCCATAAAAAGACATGAAGGAATCTTAAATGAATATTACTTAGTAAAAGAAGTGAACCTCAGGAGGCTACATATTGCAAGATTCCAACTATACCACATTCTGGAAAAGGCAAAAGTATGGAGACAATAAACAGTTCAATGGTTTCTGGGGTTGGTGCGTGAGCAGGGAAGAAATGAACAGACAGAGCACAGAGGATACTTAGGGCAGTAAAAATACTCCATATAATGTTCTAATAATGGATGTATGTTATTATATATTTGTCCAAATCCATGGAATGCACAACACCAAGAGGGATTCCTAAAGTAAACTATAGACTTTGGGTGATTATGATGTATCAGTATAGATTCATCCTTGGTAAAAAAAAA
Organism: Ursus arctos; assembly: GCF_023065955.2. Taxonomy (NCBI): domain Eukaryota; kingdom Metazoa; phylum Chordata; class Mammalia; order Carnivora; family Ursidae; genus Ursus; species Ursus arctos. Next base: position 21,877,478 of record NW_026622897.1, on the reverse strand, counting down.
AAAAAAAAAAATATATATATATATATATACACACACACACACACACACACACACACACACACATATATATATACACACACACACATCATTCTGATGAGTGATGTTGATAATGATGGAGACTATTCATATGTAGGGGAAGGTGTATATGGGAAATCTCTGTACCTATTTCTCAATATTGTTTTAAATTCTTTGTGACCCTGGATGCTTTCTTGGTAGGACACTAAAAGCATAAGCAACAAAAGGAAAAATTAGATTACTTGGTCTTCATCACAATTAAAAGGAACTTAAAAGGATAGTATTAAGAAAGTGAAAGCAACCCACAGAATGAGAGAAAATATTTGCAAATCATATATGTTACAAGGATCTAGTATCCAGAATAAAGAATTCTTCAATAATAACAAGACAACTCAAATGAAAATGGGCAAAGATCTGAATGGATATTTTTACAAAGAAGATATATAAATAGCCAATAAGCACACATACAAAAAGGATCAACATCATTTGCCCTTAGGGAAATAACCAACTAATGAATGGGCAAATAAAATGTGGTTATCAATACAGTGTAGTACTTACAGTTAAAAGGAATTAAGAAGAATGAGATATCACCTACGGCCCACCATAGATGAACTTACAATCCTCATGCTAAGTGAGAGAAGTCAGCCACAAAATATCATATATTGTATAATTCTATTTATATGAAAAGTCCAGAATAGGCAAATCTATGGAAACAAGAGACAGAATAGAAAATAGTTGCCTGGAGCTGGGGAGTTTGGTGGGAAACAGGAGATGACTATTAATGAGTAAGTACAAGATTCCTTTCCAGGTTGATGAAAATGCTTTAAAATTGATTGTGTTGGTTGCCCAACTCTGTGTAAATACCAAAAATCATTGTATCATGCACTTTAAATGGATGAATTCTGTTATGTGAATTCTTTCTCAAAAAAGCTTGTTTTTAAAAAAAAAAAACTGCTTGAGGAGTATAATTTTTATGGGAATGTAGTTTTTTGAGAGCATGGGTAAGGGATCCCCAGCTCAGCCTGGAGGCCCAGGATTTTAGGAAAGACTTCCTCTGGGCAACAATTCTTGACTTTTAAAAGGAGTCATCTGGCCAGCCAGAGTGTGTGTGTGTGTGTGTATGTGTGTGTGTGTGTGTGTGTGCACGCGCACATGCCCAAGTGTAAAAGAGAGAGAGATCATGTTGTGATAGAGTATTCCATAGAAGAACTACATATAATTCAGAGGTAACATGAACTAGATGATGCTTGAAAAGCAAGCAAAGGATATATTGCAGAGGGCTTTTTAATGCCAAGTTAAGATGTTCAGATTTAATTCTATGCCCATTGTAAAACTATTGATGGACTTTAAAAAAAAAAAAAGATTGATTTATTCATTTGAGAGAGAGCACAAGTGGGAGGGGCAGAGGGAGATGGAGAGAGAATCTCAGCAGACTCCACACTGAGTATGGAGTCCAAGGCGGGGCTCATTCTCACGACCCTGACATCACTACCTGAGCTGAAATCAAGAGTCAGACGCTTAACTGACTGCACCATCCAGGTGCTCCAAACTATTAATGGACTTTTGATTAAAGACATATGATGATGATGATGACATTTGCATTTTCTGCATTGTGGTGGATATATTCTTTGAGAAAAGGAGAAACAGAGTGGGAAGGATGAAACTGAAGGTCGTGCGAATGGTTGAGACTTGGGCAAGAAATAAAGACAGCATGACGTAGACCAAGGAGCATGTAGGTAAAGAACAGTGGAGGAGGGAGCAGATTCAGGAAAGACTGAGGAGGTTAACAAGAGTCATTCTGTCTGGTAGGTTTGGGATATTGCTTGCAAAAGGAAAAGTAAGAACAGAGAAGAATCCAGGTCCAGGTCCAGATTGCCAGCAGAATGATCTAGTAATATTCGAACCAACAAGTGAGCTAGAGAATACAGGAAGAAGACTGTGTTTAGAAAAAGCAGTACGGGTTACTGGGTGACACAATCATTCAGCATCCCACTCTTGGTTTTGGTTCAGGTCGTGATCCCAGAGTCCAAAAATTGAGCCCCACCTTGGGCTCTCTACTCATCAGGGGGTCTGCTTGAGTTTCTCTCTCTCTCTCTCCCCTTCCCTCTGCCCCTCCTCCCTACTTTCTCTCTCTCCTTCTGCTTCTCCTCCCTGCTCTGTCTCTCAAAATAAATCTTAAAAAAAAAGAAAGAAAGAAAAAGCTGCAAAATTTTTGCTCTTGAAGATCAGACGTGTGTCTTTTTCATCTAGTAGCTCCGACATATACCACACTGCAAACTGAAGAGCTGCCTGGACGTATTGCCACAGTGTTAGACTCTCAGATCAAGTGTGCAAGAGCTCAAGTCCCTGCTGAGCCAATTCCCCAAAAGCTAAAAAGGAAATAGCCAGTGTTTGGGGCAAATGTGGGAAACAGTCAAATATTCTACTGGTTTCTAAGCCTGACTGGTGTTCTATAAAATGAGGTGCTTGCCAAAGTTCATGGCGACAGCACTGTGGAGGACAGGATGCTTTGGAGTGGAAAAACAGGAATGCTTTGCAGAATTTTGATTTAGAGCCTCTGCTGAAAATGCCAGTTGTTTCACTAACTTCATTTTGTTAATGCAAGAACAGCTTTTGCAGTAATAACATATTTCAGTGTGAATGTCTTTTTAATAATCCTTAATTTGAGTCCTAATTCCCTTGATAGCCACTTTGAAGAGACAACTGCATTCCAAAAGTAACACTGCATGAGCACATTGGAGAAAAGACTAACCATATGTGCACACACACACAAAATCAGAAAGATGTTACATATATTTTAACACATTATCATGTTTCTTAAATGTCATCAAAGGAAGACCCTGAACCCTGTAATAAGCAAGCATTCTGAATTTCATAGGCATCAGCAATTAACAGACCATACCTTATCATCAGTCAGAATTTGAGCAGGATGGAGACAGAAGACAGAGACGTAATAACAGAGAAAGACAAAGGAGATGAATAGAGGAAAAAAAAAAGCACAACTTATAATGTAACCACAGAAGCCAGGGCAGGCTCACAACAATGGGGACAGCTGAATATATTTTATCATGGGATCTGATATAATTTAGCAAAAAAAAAAAATTTTAATCCAGTGGAGAGAGCCAACAAGCTAAGTTGGGATCAATGAGTTGACACTGATGGGTCCAGAGTAACAAAGCTGCCAAGAAAACATTAATGCCAACAAAGAAATATGTGTGTGCCCTCACCTTTCCCCTCGTGAGCCCTTGGTAGAACAAATTTATTTTTGTGTTATAGAAAATTGCTCACAGTAGCACCCCCCCACTCCTCATCCATTCCCAACTGTCTTCTATTCTTCTCACCTGCAGTAATTCTTAACTCTTGCTCTGAGAACAGATTCATGAGACCAGCTCTGAAATTGGGGCCAGAAGGCTCAGAGAGGCTTAGTCACCATAAAAGAAACATCAGCAATGCCGTATGTTTATACAGCACACTCTACCTAGCCTGCCATGTGGGAAGAATTAACTAACAAAAGGTAAACCAAATATCAGATTCATTATTCTTCCATCTCTACCTTCCAGTCCAAGTCAAGTCGCCTTGCTATCAGTGCTTTTTGTTTGTGTATCATCCTGCATTCCTCCTTTGTTGTACTTATCAAAATGTTCCTGAATAATTAATTGTGTAAGTATTTTTTGTTGTCTGTTTCCCTGACCGTGAGCCCCATGAAAATAGGAACTGTGTTTGTCCACTGATCTCATGGACACTCAGTCAATATGTGTTTAGGTGTGGAAGGAGGAAGATAGGGTTGGAAGAGGGAGAAATGAAAAAGGAAGAAAAGGAACAGATGAGAAGAGAAGAAATGTGAATTCTTGGTTACTCATGAGCTGGCTATATAGCTACATATTTCTCTGGCATTGTGGTTCTATATATTTAATAAGCATTTGGGCCACATGACCCCACTAGAGTTTTACTCATACATTAGATATCTTATAATTTATGATCTACGTTCCACTTGCCCCGGTATATGCCTGCGACTGGCCTGCCATTTCTTTGTCCATTACTGTGAACAGTGAAGGCAAGATCAGCTCTACAGTCTATGGAATTTCAGCCTCTAGGCCCAATAATGCAAATATTTGAACAGAAAGAGAAGAAAAGCACAGCAGAGCAACCTGAAAGAGAAAAAAATAGTAAGAATGATTTTATTTGACCATAGCTCTCTACCTTTGCATTGGATCGTTCCATCATTTATACACCAGTTCAAAAGTAGTTCCATTCACAAGAAGTCTTAAACATCATGAAACAATCATCTACAAGTAGCAAAATAATTGTTTCTTATTTCCAGTGATGTTATAAATAAAAAACACCCACCCACCCACCCACACAAACACAGACCCCCCAAACAAAAATAATCCTGGTGGTGGCCTCCTAAGAGTAATTCCTCTTTCTTTCAAATTTGCCAAAGATTGTGGATTCTACAGTACTGAGCAGTAGCACTTTCTGCAATGAGGATGTGCTTTATTGGTGCCACCTCCAATATGGTAGACGCTAGCCACATGTGGCTATAGAGTACTGGAAATGTGGCTGATGAGACCACAAGACTAATGTTTAATTTTGTCTAATTTTAATTCATTTGCATTGAAATTTTAATAGCCATGTGTGGTTAGTGGCTACTGTATTGGACAACTCCTGATAACACCAAAACCACTTGGTTAATGAGGAAGGCTGGCCTTGACCTCATATTCTTTGACTCTCTGATTCCAAAAATAGTCTGAATAGGCACTTCAAACAATATCTGACTATACTTCAATTGATCAGCCAATCATTGCAGATATATTCAACCGTGCAAATTAAGTATTAATCCTGACTTTCCACATTTTGGATTGAAATGCCTATCACTGGAGTAACCTCTTTGGTTTAAACAACAACAAAGAATGGGGGCATTGTCTCTAAAATGTCACTGTTGGAATGCACAAGCCTTATGTGGAAAGAAACATGCAACTCTCTGCCCTGGTGGGTCTCGGTAGTACCGAATGTGGAAGACAGTCTTGGGCAGGAAAGATCAATGGAAATTTGAGAGGCTCAAATTGAGAGGAGTGGTTAGTTCACACTCTGAATCTACAAAATCTTGGGGTTGGAAGTGCAGTGGGTATTTAACAGAGTCAGCAAAGGTTACCAGACCATATGCCAGTGAAAATCAGTCTGAATGCCACCCTTAGCACTGTAGACTCACAACACTTGTCCTGGATCATGAGGCACATAGGAATAAATTCCACCAAATAACTGCTCCTAAGAGTGCAAATAAACCTTAGGAATTATCAGAAGATTTTAGTTATCAAGGTTTCCTCTTTCTCTTTCTCATTCCCCTCCCCTCATCTCTTACTTAATAATCATTGATTGGCAATCTACCATGGTCCAGGCTCTGTATGGAGTATTAGGGACACACCACTAAACTAGACCTAGATCTAACTTTTAAAAAGCCACCTTATGTTGGGGAAACAAACAAGTACACGGTATTAAGTTGACTTCAAAAACTCACTGAAAAACTAATACCAAAAATTTTGAGCTTCTGCTAAATGAGAACTGGAATAAATACAGAGTATTTGTATGTAGTTCTGGACCCAGAGACCTCCACCACCAAGCTCACTGACCTTACAGGTACACAAGCACATGCACACACACACACACACACACACACACACACACACTTTTTCCACTTCAAAAAGCCCAGAAAAATGACTTGGTAGGCTTGTTTTTCTCTTCTGTTGTTTTATTTTTATAGGAAATACTCATAAAGTGATTTTTGCCTGTCTTTGCTTTCCAGAATATCAAAGGCAACACTATTAAAAATTTCTAGAGCATTTTATTAACTCATTTTGGTTTTGCTACAGATTTTACATTACTAAGAATACTAGGTATTGGTCAATGGGATGAGATGGGAATCAGGTAAAGATCCTGACACCACCATCCAGGCCAACAGGCTCTGCAGCCACATGCATTCGAGAAAAGCTTTAGCTTGGGCATTGGTATTAGATTGTTTACACTAATTTGGATAAGGGGGATGTGGTCCTGACACACTTTTAGTCCAGAGGGATCTGTTGATTTTATAATTGAGCTGAGTTTAAAATGTGAAACAGATTGGCTTTGCTGGCAAACTCAGAGCACAGGTGTGTTTATTTCTTCATAAAACAATGGTACTCCTCTACAAAGCCCCAGGACCCCAGATGGACCCCCTATTTCTCTCCACATAGCCTCATCACCTGAATCACAGATGGAACCCACTTAACTCATTCCTTATGCCTCCTACTCCTCTCTTTGGCTCACTTAATTACCCAGAACTATTGCTGAGTTATTTTTCAAGGACATATTTTTTAAATTATATCTCTTAGTTTACCAATGGGCATACATTTTTAAAAAATTATCTGATGCCTGATATGAATGAATATCTCCCTTCAGTAGTGAAAGTGCCATCTGTTCCTTAGAATTTCAGTTTCATGGAAATACTGTCTTTGGTTTGGCTGCCCTTGGTCCTGACCACTACATTCTCCTCTTATAATACCTCCTCCCACAATATACCATCTCAGGCTCCATTAAAAGAATTCCACTTTCTAAAATTTTCCCATATTGAATTAAACAACCAGAACACAGAGTTGCCTTTTTATGTCTCTTTATTTATGACTCAGAGTATTCATAACCCAACCCCTACTATTTACCTTAGGTCACAGAGAAGAATATGACAAGAGGCTATTGTTTCAAAGAACACACAAATAAATAAAGGCAGATACATAAATATTTTTAATACAAGGCCATGATAATGTAAGTATGATAACAAAGCTAGGATGTAGACCTGAAAAGGGAGAGCAAGTTCGTCTGAAGGGCCAAGAAAGCTCCCCGGAGGAGACTCTTCCTTTGTACATTTTGATAGAAGCCAATCATATAAAAAAGCAGGAGGAGATTATCTGAAGCCTCAAGGATACAAAATTGGGTGTTCACAACTATAGGTAGGGATAAGAAACTAAATATTTATTGAGTACCTGTTATATGATAGACATTTAGTATGAAGTTGTATGCATTGTTTTTTTACTCCTACTGCAACATAGTGCCAAAGAGAATGTTATTCTATCTTATAAATGAAGGAACTGAAGCTTAGAGAGTGTAAGTAAAAGACCTAGAGCCACACAGTTAGAAGGAGAGACAGAATTTGAAATCATATCCAAAGTCTATCTAGTCCTTCCACTATATTTTGTAAGATTTCTTCAGCTGATCCTGTTTCATGGGAAACAGAATTGGCCAAGTTGGTAGGCAAACATTATCCTGTGCTCTTTCCCTCCTCTCCTCCCCCAAACACACACTTCTATTCCTCTCATCAGATAACAGAACATCAAGTACAATTTCTTTTAGGGAGTGACTACACCCTAGGAAAGCCCTGGGAGCTCAACATGACCAGATACCTTTCTGGTGGAATGTCATCTCCTATGGAGGTCTCCGTTTCCCTCGACCATTATCCCAAACTTTTAGGGAAACTGCTGGCAAAGTTATACGAAGGATAAAGTTAAACTCTGCCTTGACGTTCTTCAGGCTCTAGGCTCTGGAAGTCAGTCCAAAGTCAAGAAAGCCAACAGTGCTTTTCCTGGTCATTAGGTTTATCAACTCTCTGCATCGAGTGTATGCTCCATTAAAGGAGCTGTGTGACATCTACAAGAGAAAACAACAGTCAGGATGACAGTAGCAGCAGCTCTTAAAATAATAGAACCACTTCCTTAAGGGGGAAAACCTTAAAAGTGAAGTTACTTTCTCATTTAGTTATCTCTACTCATTATTCACACCAAAGTACACTTGGCAAAGAAGACGCAAGGAAGCCCTTTACTGCAGTGAGTGGATTCTAACTTTATACAGGATGCCAATTTTCTGACATCTGTGGAGTTGCTCTCGGAACTTGTTCTTCTTGGGAATTAGACTGATGTCTCTCTTGGCCATGGCTGGTTAGCTCTGATGGTTAGGGCACTATGATAATAAGGCCAGGCTCATGGGTTTGATGCCAGTGACATCCAGTCAACCATGCCTTGTCCCTTTCCATTCATTCCACAGACATTTATTGAATGTTTACTAGGTGCCAGATCATGTGAAAGGCAATAAACAAAATGAAAAGGGACCTATTCTTATTCTGAAGGAACTCACAGTTTAACAGAAAGACAATGGCAATAAAGTAACACAGACAGAATAAGTCATCAGTGGACACATGATCAAAGTGCTCTGATGGCGGACAGAGAAGCAATCCCAGAGCCTTGGCAGTTGTCAGGAAATGGTAGCATCCTTGGAGGATAATTGAACTGTACAGTGAAGAAACCATGGGCCTCACAAGCCTTTCAGGTCATGCACACATGTACAGAGATGTTTGTTGTTAAATATGACACAGTTCTGCCTGTATCATATCATATCATATCTGCCTGTATCAGAAGAGTTGTGGATAATTCCAACTAAAATCAGCACCAGGTGAGTAGGCCCCAGCACCTGGAGTGGGAAGTCCCAAGATAGACTTCAGCCTAGGCCCACAGCTCCTCTTCCAAAGATCTGGTGAGTTAGTGAGTTAGAGAGGTTAATGAGGGCCAGTGCAGGTCCCCAACCTGATCCCAAGGAGCAGTATGGCCAGAGAAAAATATGTCCTTCCACCCATAAGCGTGGAGGAAGACATCCAGTAGTATCTAGCTAACCAATGTCTATAGAGTGGGAAAATATGAACGGATCGATGCAAATCAACCATTCCTGGAGAAAGAAACCTCAAATTGTGTATCATGCAAGTATTAGATACACAAGGCAACGCAGTAATATGCTATTAATCTTACCACGGTCTCTGACAAAATTACTCTGCTGAATTTCTGATATTTGGAATGAGGGTGCTCTTCACGTTTAACAAATAAGGGCCCTAAGTCATGTAACATAGGGATGACTTCCTCCAAGGCTCTGTCATAATTCAGGAGAAAGGGCAGAAATAGTGCCAATGAAGAGATTGTTCCAAGAGTAAGGGAACAATAGCCCTGTTCTTGGCAGATGGCTAATCTCTCTAGAATGGGAGGAGGGAAGGATCCTGGGATCTGGATCCAGACAGTCTTTGGATCTGGTCCTAGCTCTGCCACTGTTCACCTGTGTAACCTAGTACAAGTTTACTGAATGTACCCTTGTCTCAGTTCTTTATTTCTATAATAGAAATAATAATTTCACTGCCACAGAATGGTTGTGAGTTTTAAATAAGAGATTGGATGCAAAGTACTTCAGATGACATGTAGTAGAAATCAAAATATGCCAGTGGCCTTCTCTCATTTTGTTTGCATCTGAAAAACGTGGGCCACCTCCCAGATATGCAAAGCTCTGAGGTCCTGAGTGATAGATCTTCTAGAAATCCAAAGTCATTATTCAAGCTGTCACTTTATTCTGATTTTTGAAAGATCTCTTTAGAACAGCCCCAACTTGTGACTGGGATAGAATTAGGGATTTGCATTATTTTGCTCCTGCTAACCTCTGGTCCTCTAAAACATAAGAGGGTTGAGCTAACGGACACATTATATGTTATAGAAACAGGCAGCTCACATTCAGGTTGAAAATTAAACTGAGCCTGCCTATTGCCAGAGCCTTGTTTACCACCTCTGCATGTTAACTGTTGCCATTTAGCAAGCCTGGGTGCTGTAATTATTACCTGAAGCAAATAATATAGTCAGCACTTTATAAGAAATGCAAACTCCTCACCCTTCCTTTGGTTCTCAGAGCAATACCATTAATTATGATAAATTCTTCTGATATTTTTGTGACTGTGGTAGGTAATTTCTTAGGTATTCCTCTGCAATTTGACATCAATCATTGTCCACTTAGCATAAATTAGGGCCAAGACTCCATGGCTGAATTTCACCACTTATTATGCCTCATTCAGGGGAGCTAATTCCTTTCTTAAATGTATTAAAAAAATTTTAAGGTATTTTTTAGCAGTGGATGTTTTCAGGGCTACAGTTCTGTCGTTTCCCAGGCACAAAACTCATGCAGAGACTGTTAGCAGCTGTTCTGTCTTTCCACCCCATGAGAAGGATAAATTTCCTAGAAGATTCAGGGGTTTGGGATTTTGTATACAACGTTCAATTAACATATCCCACTACTTTGTTTAATTGTCTATTGCCTTCCTCTTATCCACAACTCATTTAATAAACTTGATAAGGTTGATTCTCATTAATTGAAAATCTGCAAAAGTACTGGAGTGTTGATTGCTTCTTTCCACTGGACTTAAATTCTCAGAGTAGAACATCTCAGGAAGGAGGATCAGAGTAGTAATATCTCCACATAGTAAGGACATATGACATTAGGACACCTGGAAAACTTCCTGAGAAATTGTCTGACCCCTCCTTTTTTTCCTCTCTTCCCATAAATTTGAACATGTCAAGTTGTCCCCAGAAAAATGGCTGACAATTCTCCAGGGTAACATGTCCATGTAAAGGAACCTCCTTGTTTATTGAATCTGCACTTAAAGTTGAGGAAATCTTATGATTTCTATGACACAATAATTTATTGGTAAGCATTTAACTAGTGATGTTCCAGGGCTCAGTAAGGCACTGTTGACATGAAGAAAGTGTGGGCTATGGCCCACTGAGGAGCATGCAAGACCGTTGGATGACAAGATGTTCCTGGAATGGAACATAACAATGACAATTCCACAGTTCAGTTGTCTGGGATTGAAAATATCTTCTCCGCATAATCAAACATGGAAGGAATTATAGGTCTGGAGAAATAAGTGAGGATTCATGAGGAAGGTGAAATTTGAGTTGCACCTGAAGAATCCTGGTTGGGGCACGGCAGTGGGATGCGGTGGATGTTATGGTAATCATACCAGCTTGAGAACAAGTGAGTAGGTGAAAAGAGTGAAATCCTTCATGAACCATTGAGAAGGTCAGCCTGCTCTGCAATAAAGTCTAATTGGAGAGCACAGTATTGGGTAGGTTTGCTGAAGCCAAGCTTACAGGGCCATGCTCTTTCAAACCTAGGACCTTGGTCCATGACTAACATTGCAATTTAAAGGAGAGGGGTGGGAACTTCTCTCTATTAAATAAAAAGGATATTCTAGTTACCACTGTATAGGCATACCTCACACCTAGAGAGCACAAAGAGCACTGACTATTTAACAAGACAAAACAAAAAAATGTTAGACTCAAGATGCTGAAACTCAACTTTTCATTTTTATACATGAGGCTGGGCCTGTGCCCTTTGGTGACTTACATAGTCTGTCAGTGGCTCAGAACTCTTACCTCTAGATCTAGAGAGTCTTTATTTTTTTCTCCCCTTAATCACCCTCAGTTCACTCCAACTCATTCTTCTCCCCCTTAAAAAGGAAAACTTCCTAATGATCATTTACCAAGGCTGTCCTGTCCCCTGAAGTCTTCTTCCATTTCAGGTTAAGATCATTACATATTCTAAGGTTGAGCTCCAATGTCTCCTTTTTAAAGAGGCTCTACTGATTCTGGGGACCAGTCATAGTGCTTCCCCTCCACAGAACTCACAGAGCCTTCCACCTGTAACTCCAATGGCTCTGGTTCTACTCAAGTCTTGTTCCTTGCCACTTATATACTTGTCTCATCTCTGAGATTATAAATCTCTCCAGGACAGGAATCTTGGGTTGTCCATCTTGGTATCCCCTCTTGGCTTAGCACAATGTCTTCACATAATAGCTTCCTAAATACTTAATGAATTTGTTGAATTATTGTACCAACTGCATTTACATCAACCGGTAGCTACTAAATAGAATATGCCTGGGCCACGAGCAAAATGGCAAAATATAGCAGAGGATGATGCCTCCAAAATGTGTATCAGAGCGTTTTCTGATAGGTAGCCCAAATATATAATAATAATAATATAATAATAATAATAATAGTTATGACCTACAATGTACTAGGCACTCATTGTGACTTGGAACAAATTTATGGGCATTCTGCCTATAAAGAAGCTACCACTTGAGACAAGATATCCTCCCCTCTAAACTCACTCTGGGAAATGCTGGCAGGTCTGATGGATTTGCCAAGCTAGCTGGCTTTGGTGGGAACTGAAACAATTTGTCAAACTCCAAGGGTTTGTGAGCATAAACGTGTATGGGAAAGGAAGTTTAATGTTGCCTGGAATGTGAATCCAGAACTTTTAGCCAAGGCCAGACAACCCAGAAAGGAAATAGCCCAAGGACACTGGAGTGGGCAACATAAACCCTTGTGCAATTGGCTCTGGTTAAAGGTTGACAGCAGGGAAGATTGACAGCCTTGATTTATAGGCAGTGAGAGTGCCAGATTCCCACAGAAAGGGGCCCCAGACTCAAATTAAAGCAGCTATTTATAGGGATGGAAGAGGAATTAAATTCCCAAACCACCACTCTAGCCCTTGGCCTCTCTTCTGAAGCTTCAAGTGTTTTGGGGGAAATGTATGGTGAGTCGACAAGCATAGTGAGTCAGAGAATTGCATGTAATAGCAGCTCGAGGTACCTGCTGGTAAACAGCCATGGCCTCAGGTCTCTGTAAGGACATTGTCCTCCGGGGGTGCCTGGATGGCTCAGTTGGTTAAGCATCCCACTCTTGGTTTCAGCTCAGATCATGACCTCCAAGGTCGTGAGATCCAGCCTGGTGTCAGTCTCTGTGCTGGGCGTGGAGATGCCTGAGACTCTGTCTCTCCCTCTCCCTTTGCCCCTCCCCCACCCTCCACCCACATGCATGCGCGCGTGCTCTCTCTCGAACCAAAAAAAAAAAAAAAAATAGTGAGAGAGAGAGAGACACTGTCCTCTGGATCAGGGACTGAGATGGTGAATAGAAGAACAAACTCTGAGCAAATGTGGAAATGCACTGGGAGGGAAGGAAATTGGAAACAATCTATGTGATCTGAGTGGGATTTGAAGGTTGGGATGGGTTGAGTGCAATGGGAGATGTGGGAGCCCTGGAACTGCCACAAGCCACTATCTGCCCACTGTAGGCACCTAATAAAAGTGGTCTATTCCTAGCCTGGTCCCTAGCTCTGTATTATCCAGCATTGTGACTTTAATTCACCAAAATCTTTGCTTAATCCTCCATAAGCCTCTAGCCTCTACACCACCCTGGCCTCTACAAGTACTAGATTTGTACATTTTCACTTGGAATCTTAAGAGGTAAATTTAGCAGAATTTGTCCAATGTGGAGCTTTTGATAACCTACCTCTATCTAAATATCTTCTTCCTACCCCCATCTGGTTTTTCTCAACAAAAAATAGCATCACAGGACATCAACCCAAATACCACTGTTACGTCATCCATAAATACATTATGCCCTTATTACTACCTGGTAAGATGTGCCAGGATGTTTTACTAACATGTATCTGCCAAACCCTGCCAGCAAAAGTAATAATAATAGATACTATTTATCAGCTATTTACTTTTAATGGGCATTGCTCTAAACTTCTCACATATATTAATTTGTTTTATCCTCATAAAGATGCCAAAAGGTGGAAAATATTATTATCCCCCATTTTGCTGATTAAAAAACTGAGACACAGAGAAGAGCGATAACCAGATGAGGCCACATAGTTGATAAGCAGGGGGATCCTAACTGAGACAGTCTACTCCAGACCCAACACTCTTCAGCTGTATGGCACACAGTTGCTGGAGCCGGGACTGGCAGAAGATGTCATGATTCCTGAGGGAGATGTGTTCACATCAGTGTCTCCAAGACAGACTGGTCAGCTTACTCACAGAAATCTAATCCAATATGATTCCATCTTCATGCCAAGGTCAGACTTCTCTTTTCTCCCCCCACTGTCTGTGGCAGGTGATCAGCCTGTCATTTGGGAAAGCGGGATATCCTACTGCTTCTGCCCTTTTGCTCAGTGTCCCACTGACTCCACAAAGGGATCAGGTGAGGGAACAGGTCGAGGAAAGGAATCACAAACTTATAAGCATAGAAACGTGCTCATCTCACTCAACAATCTTAAGGTGGCAGGTGTGTGAGTTCCTTCTACGGACTGTGGATGTTTCCCTGGGTTCTGAGAGTCCCTCCTGCTGGGCTCCTACACTATGGTTTCCAGGGTGCCGATGAGCATTCTAATCCTCCAGCTGCTATTTCCTGCTGAGCACAGGTGTCTTCATCAGTCCCCTCCACACAGACTTTTTCTTTGGAATTCACTCTTTCAGAGCTTTCAACAGCCCCAGACTGATTCTCAGTCTGCAGGGTTTACAGTATAGTTCATGACCCCATGTGGCACCTGCAGCTCTCCTTTATCCCAAGCAACTCACTAGCCTTCCTCTCTCGCCCTCCAGATTTTCTGTGAGTCAGACATTGGCTCACCACCACTGCCAAAGACACACTGAAGTCTTATCTCAAGGAAGCCTCTACATATGGGCCAACAGGAGCTTTCATAGCATTCCCATGGCTCTCTCAAAAAGTCTCTTCACCAAAACCTCCCAAATATTGACTCGTTTGAAATGGTTCTGGGGGTAAAAGGAATTCAAGAGTCACAACATGTTTTTGGAGAAATCCTGCTTTGCTCATGCTTCACAGTGCACTGGCCCCTCACTTTGGAATTCCTATTGTTTCTAGGTGCTTCAGTGGAAAGTTCCAATTCAGCATCTCTATTGCGTACTTACTTTGTGCCAAGCACTATTAAAAGGATTCTAGATGTATTACCTAAATTAAGTTCAAAAATAATTATATAAAGTAAGAAATACCAATATCCACATTTTAAAGAGCCTACAACTCAGATTCCAAATGTAGTTCAGTACAAAGTATGAGTTCTTACCCATTTTAAACAAAGGACCTGGACTTTCCCCTACGTTGTCTGCATTTGCTGTCTCTATCATTTTACTCAGATGGGAAGCTTTTTTCCATCTGACTTTTATCCCTCCCAACCTCATTAAAATGACTTTTTTGAAAGCCATTATGCACTTGTTGCCAGATCTCAGGATCTGATGTAGTTGAATACTTCTACCTTCTTGAAATGCTCTATTTTCTAGGATGCCATGACCACACACTCTTCTGATTTGTTTCCCACTTCACTGGTACTCCTTCTTAGTTGCTCCTTTGCTACTTCTCCATCTAGCCTTTACATTTTGACTTGGATCTTCATCATGGACCCTCTTCCCTTCTTCATTTACATTCTCTCCCTTGGTGCTAAGTGTGATGCCTTTAAATTTCACGTCTATGCTGATGACTCCTTTATATAAAGCCCCACCCTGGCCTCTATAAGTGCCAGATTTGCACATTTTCACTTGGACATCTTAAGAGGTAAATTTAGCAGAATTTGTTCAATGTGGAACTTTTCATAACCTACCCCTATCCAACTATCTTCTTCCTGCTCCCTATCTAGTTTTTCTCATCAAAAAACAGCATCGCAGTGAATCAATCCAAATACCACCGTTATGTCATCTATAAATACACTTTGCCTTTATTCTCTACCTTTCCTCCATCATCAAATCCCATTTGTTTTACTTTCTTTTTTAAAAACATTTTATTTATTTACTTATTTTAGAGAGAAAGAGAGAGAATGTGAGCAGGGGAGGAACAGAGGGAGAGAGAATCCCAAGCAGACTGAGCTAAGCATGGAGCCCAATAGGGGACTGAGGCTCTACCTCAAGACCCTAAGATCATGACCTGAGCTGAAACCAAGAGTCCGATGCTTAACCAACTGAGCCACCCAGGCGCCCCGTATTGGTTTTACTTTCAAAATGTATTTCAATCCTTTCCAATTTCATGATCATTGCATTAATCCAGACCACCATCCCCTTTTCTCCAGATTACTATGATAGATTCCAGATAATCTCTCTGATCTGCTTTTATGTTATTACATCAATTTATGTGGCAGGCAAGGTGATTTCTTAGAACTATACAGGTGCATTGCTCTTTGAATTAAAGCCTCTCAACACCATCCCATTCAAATAAAATCCAAACTTGGTCCCATAGCCTACTTCTTTTTCCTTCCCATCTCAGATGTCTTCTCTTTGCTAACTATGCTTGAATCCCACTGCCTACCCTATATTTCTGAGCATTCAAACCCTTTCCCATGTCTGGAAATTTACATTAGTGGCACAGTGGCATTGAAACACTCTTCCTCCTGCTTTATGTACTTACTGTATGATACCTCCTTCAATGATTGACTTGGACAGCACCTTCTCAAAAAGCCCATTGCTGACCATTTTATTTCAAATGGCTTTCTCCCATTATTCTCTATCTCATCGCTCTCTTTATAGCCTTCATAATGTCAGCATAATCTGTACGTAGACAAGGTATTATTGGTTTATGTGTTTGTTTGTTGTTCTCCCCCATTGGTAATTAAACTTCAGGGGAATATAATCTTTATCTATCTTCTTCCTTGCTATATTCATGTCACTTTTCATACAGCAAGTACGCAAATGTTTTTGACTGACTGGATGAATAAAATGAAGGAAGGAAGGAAGGAAGGAAGGAAGGAAGGAAGGAAGGAAGGAAGGGAATGAGGGAGGGAGGGAGGGAGGGAGGGAGGGAGGGAGGGAGGGAGGGAGGAAGGAAGGAAGGAAGAAGGAAGGAAGGAAGGAAGGAAGGAAGGAAGGAAGGAAGGAGGAAGGAAGGAAGGAAGGAAGGAAGGAAGGAAGGAAGGAAGGAAGGAAGAAGGAAGGAAGGAAGGAAGGAGGAAGGAAGGAAGGAAGGAAGGAAGGAAGGAAGGAGGAAGGAAGGAAGGAAGGAAGGAAGGAAGGAAGGAAGGAAGGAAGGAAGAAGGAAGGAAGGAAGGAAGGAAGGAAGGAAGGAAGGAAGGAGGAAGGAAGGAAGGAAGGAAGGAAGGAGGGAAGGGAGGGAGGGAGGGAGGAAGGAAGGAAGGAAGGAAGGAAGGAAGGAAGGAAGGAAGGAAGGGAGGGAGGAAGGAAGGAAAAGTTGAATCATGATATGTTGATAGATAGAATGCTCTGTAAAGTAGGCAACATAACAAATCCCTGAATAAAATCTGACAAATGAATAGCCTACAATATATGAAATGAGAAGCTTGATCCTGTTTTCAACTGACCCCCAACTTTCCCACAGCTAGCTGAGCCCCCTTTGGAAGTTAAAACCACAACACTCTCTTTCTAGGTGGGTTTCAGACTGAAGGTACAAAGAAACTCTGGACATCTGATGAGCCTAAGGCAACCAAGGAGAATGGCAGTTAGAGGACAGTGCCCTTTCCATCAGAAAAAAAGTCTCCAGTCAGCCTTCAGGATCCTGAATGATCGCGGCACTGGAGGCTCCACTTGGAAGATTTTAATCTGAGAAAAATGGTTTAATACATAACATGCTGTGGGGATATTTGTTTGGGAGCAGATTGAGCTTAAGTCAAATACCCTGCATTTACAATTCCAACTGATGAATAAATAGCCACAGAAATTTGCTCTTTCTCTACAATATACTCAGGAAAATGGATGGATTTTATTATTCTACTTATTATTTTTTATCAGCAAAAGTAAAAAAAAAAAAGTGATTTCACCCATCCCTCCTAAGCTGCAAAATGAGAGAGGCAGTATGATTATATATTGCTGGAAAGAGATGCAATTGCAGAGAATTATAAATCATATTCTTTTGTTTGGTTGGCATTTTTTGTTTATTTGTGTCTAATGCAAAGAGCAGGAGATTTACCATAATTTGCGTTCTATAACCTGCAGTACCTGTGACAGGAGAAAAAAAATCTATTAGCAAAAATGTGTTTTGCCTTTCTGGGCCGAAAGCAAAATAGCACTAGGTTGAAATATTCATCTATTTCTCCTGCCAGGGTTTATTCCTTTTAGTGACAGTCGTCTACCCTTAAAAAACAACAGACACAACTACCCTCAAAAAACAAAAAGGCAAACAAAAACTCTTAGGGATTTTCTCAAAACGATATTGGTCAAAATACAAAGCTTTGTCTCCTCGTCTGGTCTTTGCAGCTCATTAATAACTGTAGTGATATACTTCTTTCTGAGGAGAAAAAAAGGTGACTTCTCTTAGGTTTTGTTTGTAAAACAAAACGTGAGTGACCAAGTGTATCTTGCAAAGATTTGGAAAGGAGGAAAATACAACTGGGAAATACATCCACAGCATTATAGGTACCCAAGGTAGGAACACTGTATGGAAAAGAATTCTTCAGCTGGGTTTGCATATGCTCTGCATTCTGAAACCACATTTCATGGCAGCATTCAAGCCCGTAAGAGAATAATGCTTGAATAAATGAGCAGGTTTTGTGATCATATTCTCTGTGCCATTTTCTCTGTATCCATTCAGGGCAAGTCAAGAGGATATATATTTAAATGTTAGTATAAAATCTTTAAACTAGACAATTGGAAAGTCGTTTAAGCTCTGAGGATAATAAGATATGAGACCGTGTTCCTAAGAGAGTCTTGATATTATAATCCATTCCAAATAATTTTAGTTTTGTGTTATATATTCAATGACATACTCCAGGGCAGATATAAAACAAGTAAACCCACATGTCTCTTTGTGTGTTATCTATCCATTTACATACAAAGTTGCACTGAAATACACACACACACACACACACACACACACACACACAAGTGGTAAAGATACTTATAATAAATGATCAGAATGGATAGAGATATTTGATTTTTATGCCTTTATTGTTTAGAGAAACTTCAGGTTCACAGAAAAATTAAGGGAAAGGTACAGAGATTTTTGTTATATCTCCTGATCCCACACATTCATAGCCTCCCCTAATGACAACATCCCCCACCAGGATGCTACATTTTGTTGTAACTGGTGAACCTACACTGACACATCATAATCACCCAACATCTATAGTTGCATTACAACTCCTTCTCGGTGTTGTACATTCTATGGTTGGACAGATGTATAGTGACATGTATGCCCCATTACAGCATTACGTGGAGTATTTTCCCTGTCCTAAAAATCCTCTGTGCTCTGACTGTTCATCCCCCTCCTATTCCCTCAGCCCCTGGCAACCACTGATCTTTCTGCTGTCTCCCCCATTTAGTACTTTCCAGAATGTCATATACTTGGAATCATACAGTACTGTAGCCTTTTCATATTGGTTTCTTTCATTTAGAAACATGCATTTAACTCTCCTCCATGACTTTGCATGGCTTAATAGCTCATTTCTTTCTGTGATTAATAATATTCCATTGTCTGGAGATCTCGCAGTTTATCCACTCACCTACTGAGGGACATTTCGATTGCTTCCAAGTTTTGCAATTATGAATAAAGCTGCTACAAACATCGATATGAAAGTATTTGTGTGGACGTAAGTTTTCAACTCCTTTGAGTAAATATCAAGGAGCACAACTGTTGGATCATATAGTAAACTGCCAAACTGTTTTCCAAAGCGACTGTACCATTTTTCATTCCAATAAGCACTGAATGCAAGTTTCCTTTGCTCCACGTCTTCACTGGCGTTGGGTATTGTCAGTGTCTCGGGTTTGGGCCATTCTAATAGGTGTGTAGGGGTAACTCATTGCCGTTTCGATTTTCATTTCCCTGATGACGTATGATGTGGGGCATCTTTTCATGTGCTATTTGCCATTTGTTTTTTTTGTTTTGTTTTGTTTTGTTTTTTTTTAAGATTTTATTTATTTATTTGAGAGAGAGACAGCCAGCGAGAGAGGGAACACAAGCAGGGGGAGTGGGAGAGGAAGAAGCAGGCTCATAGCAGAGGAGCCTGATGTGGGGCTCGATCCCAGAACGCCGGGATCACGCCCTGAGCCGAAGGCAGACGCTTAACCGCTGTGCCACCCAGGCGCCCCTATTTGCCATTTGTATATCTTCTTTGGTAAGGTGTCTGTTAAGGTCTTTGGCCCATTTTTTCATTGGGCTGTTTGTCTTTTTGTTGTTAAGTTTTAAGGCTTCTTTGTATATTTCAGATAACAGTCCTTTATCAGATGTGTCTTGCAAATACTTTCTCCCAGTCTGTGGCTTGTCTGCCCATTCTCTTAACATTGTCTTTCACAGAGCAGAAGATCTTGATTTTAATTTTGAGGAAGTCCAGATTATCAATTATCCGCTCATGGATCCGACCTTTGGTGTCGTATCTAAACAACATCACCATCTCCAAGGTCATGTTGCCTCCTGTGTTCTCTTCTAGGGATTTTACAGTTTTATGTTAGACATTTAGGTATATGAGCCATTTTGAGTTAATTTTTGTGAAGGATGTCAGGTCTGTGTCTAGATGCATTGTTTTGCATGTGGATGTCCAGTTGTTCTGGCATCATTTGTTGAAGAGACTATCTTCAAGTATGAAGCATGGGATGTATCTCCATTTACTTAGTTCTTTGATTTTGTTCGTCAGAGTTCTATAGTTTTCCTCATATGAATTTTGTACATACTTTGTTAGACATACACCTAAGTATTTCATTTTTGGAAGTGGTAATGTAAATGGTATTGCTTTCTTTCATTTCAAATTTTACTTGTCCATTGTTGGTATATAGGAAAATGATTAACTTTTGTATATTAACCTTGAATCCATCTTTATTAGTTCTGGGCTTTTAGAATTGATTCTTTTGGATTTCCTGCGTAGACAATCATGTTACCTGTGCATGAAGAGTTTTATAGCTGCCTTCCCAATCTGTATACTTTTCCTTTTCTTTTCTTACCTTATTGCATTAGTTAGAATTTCCAGCTCAATGCTGGAAAGGAGAAGCAAGAGGACACAGCCTCTCTTTGAACCTGGTACTAGTGGGAAGGAGTACCATTAAGTATAATTCTCACCATTAAGTAGGAGTTAACTATAGGGTTTTTGTAGATATTCTTTATCAAGTTAAGGAAGTTCCCCTCGGTTCCTAGTTTACTGAGAGTTTTTACCATGAATGGATGTTGGATTTTGTCAAATGGGTTTTTCTACACCTTTTGAAATGATCATGTGATTTTTCTTTTTTAGCCTGTTGATGAGATAGTTCATATTAATTGATTTTCAAATGTTGAAATATCCTTGCGCCTTGCACACGGGGATAAATCTCAACTCAATTGCGGTCTGTAATTTTTATACATTTTAAAATTCAATTTGCTAATACTTCATTGAGGGTTTTTGCATCTATGTTCATGAGATAGATTTGTCTTTAGTTTTCTGTTCTTGTAATGTCTTTGTCTGATTTTAGTATTAGGGTAATGCTAGTCTTATAGAATGAGTTAGGAAGTATTCTCTGTGCCCCTTTCCTCTGGAAGAGATTGTAAAGAATCAGTTTAAATTCTTCCTTTAATGTTTGGTAGAATTCACCATTAAGCCCAACTGGGCCTTGTGCATTATTTGAGATTTTTATAGCAAAATGAGTTTTAGTTGTGTGTGATATGATAGAAATTTGACAGGATAAAGGCCAGAAAAGGGTTAGGGTTTGTTGGTTCTGAAGAAGCCAATATTAAGCACGATATTCAACCTGTGATCTAAAATCAGATGTATGCAGAGGTAGAAGGGGAAGTTAACAGAAGAGGACAAATGCTAAAAGTTATCTAGGAACTGACAAGAGTCAAGCAGGAGGTCTTCTGCTACAAAAATGAGCTGAAGGTAAATAACTAAGAAAAGTACCAGAAGAATCTGAAGACGAGTAGCAAGCAATATTTTGGCACAATCCAGCATAATCCTGAATTTTATTCTCTATTGTAGAACTGCTCTCATGCTAACTCTGGCCCATGGCATCCTATAGCATCACCTATACCCTGATGGTTTTGAAGGTGGGTTAATTGCTGGTTTGGTATGAGTTTGGCTAAATCAGGGGAAGGCTTACTTTTCAGTAAACACACACTCACACACACACACACACACACACACACGCCCTGACTCTCAAGCACTTTATCTCAAATAATTTTTATTAGTTTCCTGTTGCTCTGGTAATCTATTTCTGTGTAACAAACCAACTGAAAACTTCTAAAAAATATACCTATGGAACCTAGGGGTAAGGCATTGGACAGGGCATAGAAGAAATGCCTTTTGCAATCCCATGATATCTGGGACCTCAGCTGGAAAAATTCAGACTTTGGGTGAGTTGTTGGCTGGGGCTTGGAATGATCTGGAGGGCTTTCAAGCATGTCAGACTGTAGATCCTGGCTGCTTGCTGGAACCTCAGGTAAACTGTCAACATGGCCTTTCCAAGTGGTCTCTACACATGGGCTAGTTTAGGCTCCTTCCCAGCCTGGAGGTTGGGTTTCAACAACATGTGCTCCAAGAGAATGAGGTGGAGGTGCACAGCATCTTTATGATGTAGCTTCAGAAATCACATAGTCTTACTTCTGAAGTATATTCATTATTGGTTGTCGCAGTGAAAAAGTTCTTTCCAGATTCACAGGAAGGGACATTGATACCACCACTTGATGGGAGGAATGTCAAGGTCCTATCAGAAGAAAAGTATGTGGGATGCAAGATATTGTCGTGGCCATCTTTGGAAAATACAAGTTGACACACTTGTAAATCAGTAGAAAACATACCAATAATTTACTAACTATAGAGTACAATGAAAAAACATTGTCCTTCAAAAAATTATCAATATTGAGCTAATAATGGACAGACTTAAAACTCTCTCATCCAGCAGAATTTGAAAGATTATTTCAATAAGTCAGAGTGATCATCTGTAGTTCTATAATTTGGGGACCCCATCTTGCTCCTCTGTTGGACTTTTGTTAAGGACCAAACTACTGAAAGACAGGGATGGCTTCATAGCTTGTTGCTTAAAAAAGCTTAAGATTTGTGTGTATACTCTTCAGATTATGAAAGCAAGAAAGTGGGGTATGCAGCTTTCAAAAAAGCCTGAAACTGTGATGAAAACTGATGGAGAGAGTTTTAAATAACCAGAACTCTCAAGGATGATACTAGATCCATTCATACAGCACACTAACCTACTTGTCCCTCCCCACAGTCTCTGAGGGATCAGGAACCTGGCTGATGGTCTTCATATCCACCTCAGACAATACCAATATCTTAGGAGACATGAATGCCAATCTGGACCACCTCTCCAATATCATCGCCTTTTAGTTCCTCAAACATCATCTCCAATGACATTTTCCATTCCATTTATGTTACTCATTCCCATAGTTAGGTTCTAGACCTTGTCATCACCCATAATTTCTCTATCTCAAAATCTCCCATCCTCTCTTACTATTCATCTCCAAAGTCATTGAGAATTTTCATCTGTTAACCATCTACTTTCACCTAATTCTTCATCCCTCTCTTTTGTTCTCTTTTTATCCATCTCAGATTACTCTATTACCCATCTGAAATTACATGGTCCATCTTTTCAATAATATTCTTACCAATGCTATCAAACTCTGTTTTTCCCCTTTCTTAACCATTCATTTTCCTAAGGGCTTGTCTTTTGAAAGTCAAAACCAGGAAGACTCCTTTATTTCAACAATCCCATAAGTCCTCTTGAGGTCATGCTTAAATGTGGGAAAAGAGAAAAGAAGAGAAATGCCTGGAAGGAAAAACAAAGTTGGCTAATATTTTGCAAAGAATATCTGGCCACATGAATAATTTAAGGGTTAATTTTGCTAATTACTCTGAAGGAGAAGTTCAATGCACTATCAGAACCCGTAACAGTGATCCTAATTGTTTCCTCATTGAGGGACCAAGGAATAGGGTGAAGGCTTCTGATTAGCAAAGCAATGATGTCCATTCTTCTCCTGATATTTTATACTTCAAGTCAGCAAATCTGACTCCCCTCACTGAGGAAATAGAGATGGTTTAGCTTTCACTCCTTCTATGTAAACTTCTCAGCCTCCTGCTGTCTGCGACTTATTTTTGTCTTAAGGGTTTTCCTAGACAGTTCTTTACTTTCTTCTAATTTTGTCTGAAAAAGAATGATGGGTACATATGAGGATGAGGTAAAATGAGGGAGGGAAGTGAAAAATCTCCCCAAACCCATCCTCCCCTTAGGACAAACCTGGGCTCTGCATCTGCACCCCCAGCAAATGCGAGCACGGAAATCACCACGTTTGCAGGTGATAGTGTTGCACAAACCTGACATTCATCCTTTGTTGGGCTTTGACAAAGAACATTAATTTCTAAGCATAAGTAGCCTTTCTCTGGAAGTTAATGAGAGATAATTATTGTCTTCAAAGATGGAAAAAGAGACAAGGGTAATAACCTAAGTTACCATTAAGAATCAGCAGCAAATCCTGAGTCCTGACTCCAAATCTTTTTTCACTTTTCCACCTGATGTGATCCATCCACGCTTGCTGACCATCAGCTGCAGATCATTGCCTTGTCCTGTAGCGAAGTCAGTACACACTGGAACCCTGTTGCCTCATCTGAGTGCCCGAGGAAAATCTACAGCCTTCTGTCTTTCAGGTTGCTCTCTTCCTCATTTATCTCTTCCCACCAAATCTGCCAGCCTCCAGGAGCTCAGAGGGGCAAGATAACTATGAGGCCCCATCCCAGTGTATAGTCTGGCAGTTGCCAACATGGGTTCATGGTGGTTGGCCCTTCTATCTGTATTAAAAATCATAGCAATCCATTTAGGCACCGCTGTTCCTTCCAGGCAAATGTGCAATAACACAGTTGGCCCATTAACATTGCAGCTGCATAGTGGATTAGTCACTCTGTGCTGTGCTGCCTGGTGAAAGCATCCACAACCACTTACTGAATTAGGGAATGGCGCGGCTGCAAGGAGCTGGTGCCTTGTGTACAATCATTCCCAGCACAGACAACACATTCTTGGTTTTCTGTGTGGGTTGGGTGGCTGAAAACATCTCCCACCAAATTGGTACTTTCCATATAGCTCTAGAGTGGGAAAAAAAAAAAAAAAGAGCCTAACCGATGCTCATTCTGCTCTCCATTGGGACTCTCCATTGAGTAAAACAAAACAAAACAAAACAAAACAAAACAAAACGATAGGTTTCATCAACTGTCCAGAGAAAATAGATTGATAACTTCCTCAGTGAAACTCTGGCTTCATAAAACCAGGGCTTGTGATTGGCTGTAGTGGATCTTGAAGCCC
Source organism: Ursus arctos (assembly GCF_023065955.2). Lineage (NCBI taxonomy): Eukaryota > Metazoa > Chordata > Mammalia > Carnivora > Ursidae > Ursus > Ursus arctos. Next base: position 21,852,580 of record NW_026622897.1, on the reverse strand, counting down.
CCTCACGACAAGAACTTGGTGTGATTCTCCTTCCGCAACATTTAACATTACGGGCTATGCTATTAGGCCCTTTGGTTTTAATTTATCCTGAGAAACACATTCTCCTTTCCTACAAATATTTTATGACATCTACGGATCAACTTTTAAAGATTTTAGGGTAAATGGATACAACTGTGCCAGAGCTACTTACACTTTCACTACATGTTTTAAGTAGAAGGAAGAAATGCTCTTGGCCCAAGGGCTGAGCGAATTTCCAGACCTTCCCTCGTGTCGGCTTCTTTGGCCCTCTCCGGGGTGTGCAAGGCGCAATGCGAAGTAGCATCACATGCGAAACTAACTAATAGCGTCCGAAGGAGTTACGCCAAAGATGGCAAATACCTTGTCCCAGGGTTTAAACTGAACATGAATCACGCTTCTCACATTTCTAGTTTGGAACAAAAGGAAATCCATTTCATAATAGCACACTAAACTGGAATTAAAATGAAAACGTAAAACTATATAGATATAGTATGCTCGAGTAACGGAGAAGAACAAGTCAGCTTTATTACTGAAAAAACATGCTTAAGAACTCTTTTTAAATATTTCACCGCAACTGGGTTTGCTAACACCTTCCCTAAAATGACAGCCTCACCCCTGTTGTCAGACGACATCACAGACAGCCCTTGAATTAGTCTGCTCGGGCCTGCCATAACAGAATGCCACGGGCTGGCTGGCTTAAACAACACACGTTACTTGTTTCATAGCTCGGAGTCTGGAAGTGCCAGGACAAGGTGTCAGGAGATTTGGTTTCTTTTCAGGTCTCTCTCATTGGCCAACCTCACGTGGTCCTTTCTCTGCATGTGTCTGTGTCCTAAATCCTCCCTTTTTATAAGCACACCAGTCAGATTGGAGTGGGGCCCACCTTCACAGCCTCATTTTAACTGAATCACCTCTTTAAAGGCCCTCTCTCTAAATACAGTCACATTCTAAGGTGCTGGCGATGGGTACATCCGAATTTTGATGAGGCAAAATTCAACCTACAGCAACCCTCCACGAGTGCAGACTGCTCACTGCAAGAACGAGCAGGGAAGGTGTTTTCTCCTGGGGACAGTGTAGCTCATTGGCTCTCAGGCCTGGCTGTGCATTAGGGCCAGCCAGGGAACGTTTAAAACCATCAGTGCCCAGGGCTCTACCCCCAGAGAAACTAAGGCCTAATCTCTGGGGCGGAAGCCAAGCCATGAGCAAGTTCTGGAAGTCCACCAGAGGGTGATGGTGCACATTTAACATTGAGATCTCCCAGAGTCACCCAAAAGAGGCGGAGAGGAGGGGGCTGGGTGGGAGTACATACTCAGGTCCTTCTCCCAGTGTTCCGGATTCCACGAGGAGCTTCTCTTTTCAGGAAGATGAGTGAGTAAGGAAGGAGTCTGACCGCCCCTTAAGGATTCCCTTGCCTATGCAGGAGGATGGAGACAGGGAGCCTGGGTGAGCAGAAACACGGATTATGCATGGTCTGGTGGAGGAGTGTCTTTCCCTCCTCCACTCCTCCTAACATCTGCAAGGGAGCTGGTGGCCAGTTTCTAATAACCAAGTCCTGCACTGCAGGCTATAGCACAGCCTTCTCAAACCTTCCTCTCCCACCATCTCCCTGGGGCAGCAAATCCTTCCGGCCTGTCTTTGCACAGAACATTTATGGACCATGGGAAACAGAGATTTAGTTCTCCATTCCCTGCACCCCTCTGGCTACTGGATCTCAATTCTGGGCAGCCGGTCAACCCATCAGGAATCCACTAAAGCAAATCATTTCGCTTCTCCGCAGCAGGCTGACTTCAGTAACCACCAAGAATTCATTACTGCTCAGCTTTGTTTACACTCGCCAGGAACAGACGGGGCCCGTGACTTATTTGGGGACACGCCTTTCCCTATAAATTAGGTTTAATCTATGCTTCAGAGAGATAGGCCAGCTTCAGCAGTTTCTTCTTTTTTCCCCTTTCTTTCTTTAGGGAAAGGCCATATCCAGTCAGCAAATCAAAAAAGGTAGGGGCACCTGGGTGGCTCAGATGGTTAAGCGTCTACCTTCAGCTCAAGTCATGATCTCCGGGTCTCGGGATCGAGCCCCAAGTCGGGCTTCTGGCTCAGCAGGGAGTCTGCTTCTCCCTCTCCCCCTCCCCCCTGCTCATTCGCTCCCCCCCTCTCTCTCTCCCTCTCTCTCTTTCTCTGTCTCAAATGAATAAATACAATTGTTTTTAAACATTTAAAAAAAGGAAAACAAAAAATACTGAATGAGTCACCAATAAATAGCTTAGAGTTCAACTATTTGGATCTGAGGCCGTCGGACACCTGGGTTTTAGCCCCAGCACCACCATTAGCCATATTTATATGAAGTTTGGAAAAGTACTTATCTCATCTCTAAATGGCAGTATTAAGACTGGCCGTGATTTTATGATGTGGAATCTCTATCTGAATAATGACAAATGAAGACAGAAGAGAGATGCTGCCAGTTTTCATTTAATTAAATTAATGAAAGTGTTACTGATCACCTACCATGTGCTTGGATGGTGCTGGCTTAGATATAAAGACAGGCAGAGTGCGGCTCCCTTTTAAACACAGACCTCGGTTAGGGGGGTAGAGAATGAGGATCCTTTCAGGTGATGGCAGTTATAAGGATATCTCGATCAATTTCTTTAAAAGAACAAAATATTAGGTTTCTGGCCACATTTATTTAAATTTCTTTGGAGAATGTTAGGAGCACCCCTTCCCCAGAGACTAGACAACTAGTAGCAAAAGTAAAATAAATAAATAAATAAATAAATAAATAAATAAATAAATAAATAAAAAAAACAGAAGCCCAAATTGAAAGAGCAGCATCAATATTTAATCACAGCTGGCTAAGGGCTGTTGAAGCAATAGGTCTTCAATGTAATTGAAACAAAGCATTCTGATTCCCACCGCGGGGTATGAGGTAGACCCGGGGCCTTTTCTCTGGGTGTCTCTTTCCCACAACCTGCCGGGTGGAATAATCCCTAAGTGGATTGTGTTATTAGGATACACATCAAATCCATATCCTAGGAAGGGTTAGGTGTGCAGGGCCGAAGCATACCGTGGGTAATTTCATCTCATGTAACAGATTGGTCTCTTAGCCATACGGTACAGAAGCATTTTCTTTCTACAAAATGGATAGCACAAAAGAATAATCTAGCTAGCATACTAATAAAGGAAAATAAAGGTGTCTGGGAAAACTTGTTGAAACCCTCGATGGCTAATTTGGGAATTCTAGACTTTGTGTACCGGAGAGACACAGTAAAGGATTATTAAACAACCCTACTACGTGAGATGTAAGACACTGAGGGTGCACTTTTATTTTCGTAATTGCTGCTTATCTCGGACCTTTTATTTGTGATCCCAGAGGACATTTTTGAAAGCTAATACTGTCACTATAACCTAATCAAGGTTATGTGAGGTTTTCCTTTTCTTCTAGAAGGATCACCTTCCTGGTCCCTTCTGCCCGACACTCCAATTTAATAACTGTGTCTTTTCTGGGCACTGTTATTAACTTGGGGTTTATGGCCCCCTCTCCTGAACATCAGTTTAATAATATTTCCTACTGTGAGTCAGGGACATAGCATCTACATTCTTCATTAAATAATGAAGAATCTTTGTGGATGCCAACCCTGATTATAGTCCTAACTGTGGTCGCTTTTGTGGGTGTGTATAATAATAGATAGATAGATAGATAGATAGATAGATAGATAGATAGATAGATAGATATAGATAGATAATAGATAGACTAAAATCTCAGATTTGGAACTACCAGTTTTCTATACTTGGTCCATGGCCATGGTCTTGGCCCATAATCAGAAGCTCATCTCTTCAAGTACAATCAATTTTGCGTCCATAGGCCACCATCACACACTTGGCAGAGCCAGACACAGATTCAATAAAGAGATACTTTGCAGGTAAAGGGAAGAGACAAAGTGACCCCCAGTCTTAAGCACAACCACATGGTAGGCGGTCCCTTCATAAGGCACATATGCTCTTCAACGCAGGCAATGACACTTGTGGGTGATCAGAAGACCCAGGACACATTGCTCTTGAAGTGTCAAATGAATCAGGAGCAGAATTTTATTTCCCATAACTTTTCTCTTTACCAGAACTGTGTTCTGATGTGATATTCAAAATATGCAGCCAAAAACATGTTTTGCAATCTGCTGGACCAAAGCTATTTAAGGATTGTTTTTCCCGAGAAAGAGAAAAATTCTAAGGAAAGGATGCATACCCGTGAGCACAGTTAATTTCAATAAATTGAAATGTTCTCATCACCATCATAACAAACATTGAAACACTAGGCAAGACACATAACTTTTTTGTGCCTCTGTTTTTCCATCTGTATAATACAGTAGAAATTGCCATTTAAGGGAAAGGTGAGGCATGTATCATACACTTTCTATACGTGTGAAATAGTTTGCACATTGAGTCGGGAATATATGTTATATTTATTTTAAAAACCAAGGTATTTTTTTAAAATAAGAAAAATAACAATAAACATTTCCATAGCACAGATTTATGAATTTCCCTTCTTCCATTTATTATGGGAGGGAATAATATTCTGCTGAGTCCCCAGTGCTTGCCAGTTTCTCCCTAGATGTCATGGAAATCTAACAGTAATAAGATTCCCTTGGGGAAGACAAAGAGTGTCTTCAACAACCAGAGTCATCCAGAATATTCTTGGTGATGTTTGGGAAGACAAATATTTTCTTTACCCTTTTATGTTCTTTGGCTAGTAAATTGATGTAAGACAGATTAACAGGAGGAAGACAAATTTAATTATGTATGTATGGAAGCCCCACAAAAAATATGATACCCGAGGACAAGTCAGACAACTGACACCAGGCAAGACACCTAATTTTGCCATTCTGAGCTAAAAGGGTTGGAGCCTGGGGCTTCAAAGGGGAAGAGGGTAATTCATAGGATAATGAGAAAAATGGATATTTGGTAAATAGATGTTTGCCCTGCCATACAGATACATTATTAGGATAAAAATTAACTCTAAGCCAGGCCCCCTATTGAAATTCTCGTAGGTAGTAGGTAGGTGGGAAGGTAAAGTTTTTCTTGAGTCTGCTGGGTCTTGATGGTCTTCAGCTCAAAATAATCCACATGTCACAGTGGCAGACTCGGGGCTCACATCTTCTACTCTCCCTCAGTGAAGGTGAGCTCTACAGACTTTTTGCCTGCTCTTATTGGGACCTGAGGTGTTTCAGACATCACAGGACAGGTCCCAGTTCTTTTTCACTAGTAAAGGGCTTACCTGGAATTCCGATATGTGCATGGTCTCACTCTGGGACACACTGGTCAGGCAGAGAGAAAAGTACTCTGGAGTTGTCAGATACAACATGAGCAATGCCTTTGTAAGGCAAGATGAGGCAGGAATCTACAAGTCAGAGTTGAATTCAGAGTGCAACTTTCCAGAGGACAATCAGACATTTGCTTGACAAGCAATTCAATAATCTAATTTTGCAGAGCCTTTAGGGATGATGTAATCTAATCCCATATTGTTACAGATTAGGTTACAAGGGCACAGGGAAGTTAACTGACTTGCCAAGTCACATTGCTAATAAATGAAAAAGGAGAAATTGATACTAGAAGCTCTGGCTCAAAGTCCAGTCAGTGTCTTTCTTCACCATAATATGTTGCCTCTGGGGGACCCTTCATTCTCCGCTGGGGTCTGGCTTTACGAAAGTTTGTCTAGTCTGCTTGGTATAGTTTGGTCAAGCACAATTGAGCCACCTCAAGAGAAACATCACATTGCACATTGCCCTGCTAACCCAACCTTGGGCTCACTATTTTTATGATATCTTTATTCATGTACAGATTAATGCAACAAATATTTCTGGGATACATGCTTTGTATCAGTTTATGACACATTGTAATTTATAGGAAATGTATATTTGGGGATTCAGATGACCAAAGTATATTTTGCCTATTGATTTAGTCTTTGTCCACGATCTCTGGCTTACAGCTCCCAAAACCCTTGGAATTTCCTGAGCAATAAAAGCAGTGGGACACCTTTTGTTATAGTATTTTGTCTCTTGTCCATAGTTTCTGAAAAGCTTCTGAGCTCTAAAAGTGAGATGAGTGTCCTGTTATTCATACAAAACCCCCTTCCACAGCTGGGTTTATGTGAATGAGGTGACTTTTGGAAGCACCGAAGGATGGGGGCTGGTTGCCAGGGGAACGAACCACAAATAGAGGGGTGGAATTTTCAGACCCCCACTCCAACACACATCTCAAGGGAGGTTAGAGGAGCTGCAGGTTGAATAAATTACCAATGGCCCATGATTTAATCACTCATGCTTATGTAATGAAATCTCCATAAAAAATTTAATCCAAAAAACAAAAAAGGAAGGGTTTTGGAGAGCTTCCAGCCTGGGAACCAGAATGTTTCCACATGCCACCATGCTGGGCCCCAAACCCCACAAGGACAGAAGCTCCTTTGTTTAGGATCTCACTCTATGTATCTCTTCATCTGGCTATTGATTCATATCCTTTAATATCCTTTGTGATAAATCGGTAATCTAGTGAGTAAATGGGTTTCCTGTGTTCTATGAGCCACTCTACCAAATTAATTGAACCCAAGGCGGATGTGTGGAAACCTCTGATTGATAACCAGTCAGTCAGAAACACAGATAACAACCCGGTCTTGTGATGAGCATCTGACGTGGACAGGATGGTGGGCAGTCTTGTAGGACTGACCCCTCAGCCTATATTCTCATACTGTCTCTGGGTAGGTAGTGTCTGAGTAGGACATACAGCTGGCATCCAGGGAACAATTGGATGGGTGAGAGAGCCTCCCCCAAAGACCCACATTGTAATGGTGACCAGAATCTTGTACACGTACCACCCTAGGCTTGAGGATACAAAGTTGAGAAAGACTTAGCCCCTGGCCCTGAAGAAATTTCAGTGTAATGAAGGAATCCGGCAAATGGGGGGAAAAAGACCACTGTGATAGGCACTATGAAGGAGGTAACAAAGAGAGCCATGAAAGCGTAGAGGGTGAGCATTTCGTCAGCAGTGGAGATTCGGTAAGATTTACCAGGGGAGATGAGGTCCAAGCTGAATTTTAAAGGAGGGATAGAAGATCATCAGGTGAAGAAGGAGGCTGTCATTAGTACCAGAGACAACAGAACGTGTAGCTGCGCAGGAATAGGGAAAACAGTGCAGCGTTCAGGAAAACGAGTATTTGCACACGGCAGGGATGTGGACGTGGTGAGAGCTGAGGCTTGTGAAGTACACAAGTGACCAAATAGGAGGGAGCTTTCGAGCATACTGTTAATAGGCTTCAGCTGTAATTGGAAGGCAATGGGAAGCCACGGAAATGATTGAACAAAATATCTTTTTTAAAAATGTTCATTCTCATAGCTGTGTGAAAATGGCTTAGGGTGGGTTGGGGTGGGGAGACTGGAAGCTCAGAGATAAGTTAGGATGTTATTTCAGTGACCCACAAATGAAGTGTGGTGGACACTGTGATGTACCACCCAGGTCCCTCTTCAGGGACAAAGAGCTTATGCCCTCTGCAGCTGGGGGTGCTGCCAGAAGATGGACTTCAGCTGCCAGCCTTCTTTGAAGATTGCCTTGGCCAGGAAAACTGCTGTGGCCAAGGCCACACCTTCTTCCAGGAGCAGCTCACCTCTAATGACTGTTCAGCCTGGGATACAAAAACCTGGCTTCCTCATCCTACCTTGAGACAACTTGGAAGGGCTCCCCAGCTATAGCACTCCCTCTGGGCTCGGCTGAAGCCTTTATTGGGACTCAGTGTGGCCTAGCTTCTCCTCCTGCCCAGCTCTGCTTCCAACCGTTCCATCTGAAAATGTTGATCCCCAGAGCACTCCCTGGTAAATGACCTCCCCACTAATTGCTAATCTCCATCCAGGGTCTGCGTCTCCAGGAAAACCATCCTATGATAATAAGGTTGAAGGCCTGTACCAGGGTACTGGTATTAAGAAATGGGAGGGGGGCGCCTAGGTGGCTCAGTCAGTTAAGCCTCTCCCTTTGGCTCAGGTCATGATCCCAGGTTCCTGGAATGGAGCCCCCTATCTGGCTCCCTGCTCAGGGGGGAGCCTGCTTCTCCCTCTCCCTCTGCCTATCCCCGGTCCCCACTTGTGCTCTCTCTCACTCTGCTCTCTTTCAAATAAATAAATAAAATCTTTTTTAAAAAAGAAATAGGAGGAAGCTCAGAATTAATTCATACACACACACACACACACACACACACATGTGTATATGTACAACTGACAGTATTAAGGACAATGGAATACAAAAAAGAGGAACACTTTTCTGATGTGGATTACTGACTGAATGATCTTACTGTGAGACATCTGTAAGACAATGAGGAACTACATCATATAGACAATTGAATATTTGAATTGAACCACAAAATGAAGATCCTAGACACCATATATATATATATATGATAGATATATATCTATATGATAGATATATATGACTATATCTATATGACAGATATATATATGACTATATCTATATGATAGATGATAGCTGATAGATGATAGATAGAATGCATATATACCCTTTGAAGACATCATTTCAGATTCTAGATGGGATTAAAAACTATTTAAGTAGGTGAAGTCACCAAGAAAGAGAGGAAAGCAGTGTCAGAACTGAACACTGCAGAATTCCAATGTTCACGGGTCTGGTAAGGGCAGCGTGACTGGCTAAGAAGGAGCAACCAGAGAGACAGGACAAAATTAGGCCACTATGATTTCACAAGAGCTTAGAAAAAAGGAGGTTATTGTTGATTAAATTAGTGTCTATTGAAGAATCTAATGAGTTGAGAACCAAAAGTGTTACTGCCTTTGTCAGTATGGAGGATAGGGTGACATTAGCAAGGGCACTTTGGGTAAGTTAATGAGATGGGGCCAAACTGAGGCAGACGGAAGTGTGAATATGGCAGATATAAAAAATGCTGGCATGAGTCAGCTGCAGGCTACGTTTTCACCTAGTAGCACTACCCTCCCATTGTCACAGAAGACCAACATTTTAAGATAAGATGATACATTCACGATGAAACATCAACATCAGGAGGAACACCGCCAGAAAGAGGCATTGCCACAGAAATCAGTAGCCAGAGATATTTTTCCTACGTGAGCATGATAAGACAGGACTCGTGCCAGGGAGGGTGCCTAAATGAAAAGGCACAGCTAACACGCTAAATAAATGAACACAGTGGACAGCTGTGGAGCCAGCTAGTGAGGGCGAACATCCAATTGAGGAAATAACCCCCAAATGCCAGGAAAAGTTAGAGTCACAAGGGATAGATTCAAAAGTTTCATCATACAGTTTGCAGCAAATTGAAAAGGAGACAGTAGAGAAATTTCAGGATGCTTAAGTGTAAAGGAAATCAAAACCGCTTACAGAGATTTTGAGAAGATGATCTCCAAAGGGAGGGAAATAAGATGGAGTAAGATTTATCACTAGCACCACTAAGGACCTCTAAAGGAATGATGAAAAATAATTTTTGAACAAAGGAAACATGCTCTTCCTAGCCATATTATCATTCAAGTATGAAAAGCAAACAAAGGTATCTTCAGAAATGAAGAGTCTTAGAAATGCTGCTTCTCTGCACGCATGTGTCGCTAGTTCAGGTGAATAAAAAAAATCAAAGAAGATGGGGTAAGAGGTTCCATGGGTCACCTGCAGCTACTTCGTTCCCTCCTGAAATCTCACTAGAATAACCGTAAAGTTATGTTAAAAAGCAAAACCCTCCTAAGATAGGGAAGGTAGGAGAAGAGAAAACAATCAAATTCTGAATGGTGTAAATCAAATCGACAATGAGTAAAATATTTTTGAGGCTTGAGAAAACCGAATCCCAAACAAGCAGGAGAGAAAGGGAAGAGCAAACCCAATTTATACCAGAATCTCTGAAAGACTCAGGAATTGAGGAAACAAAGCACCCTGGGAGCCAGTTTGAAGGGAAGGACCTAAATTAATGAGGACTGGTTGAAAATTGATTTAAGAAGCAGTCAGATCCTCTCACCAACCCGGGCTAGTGTGTTGCCAATCCTTCCCTCACCCTGGTACGAGACTGGAGATTTGTATTGTGAGACAACACAAGAGAAGTGTGCTCTGTACTGGTGGGCACAGGGCACATGTAGGACAGGAGTCCATACATTAAAAACAGGGGACTTAAGTACCTGTGTAGACACTGGATACTGACAACCCCTGTCCTATTTTTCTATTCAGCTCCAAGAATGATGGCAATCAGCTCTTCACCCACTAAACAAGAGACTAGTAGAAGCTTCTCTGGGAAATCTGACCGTGTCAAGAGGAAAGACCTAAAGAAACCGACCCTAGACACTTCTGCACTCACTGGCCCAGCCAGATCCCTCAAGGTCTACAAACCACAGCCATGTGCTCAGGGCTTCCAATAAGCTTTTGTAAAGATGACCCCGATATAAAAGCTAAAATCAAGAGTCACCCGGCATCTGAAGATAGTTTATAATCTGAAAACTAGAAACCAAGACATATAACTGAACCCAATCCAGCAAGAACAGACACTGTGCAGGGAGAAAAATATCTTCTCTCTCCACTTTCAAATAAGACAAAATTACAACCATGAAACAGGAACAGGAAGCCAAGTACAGAAAGCCTGGAAATTATAAAAATTTTATATCAGAAAGGGGAAACTATGGAGACGTTTAGAAGATGACATTGAGGAACTCTCCCACAATATGTAGCAAAAAGAAAAAAAAAGAGGCAGAAAACAGAAAAGCAAAGATGAGGAAATTAGAGGGGCAATGGAGGTGGTGACCCCCCCACACCCCAGCCGTTGGATTACAGGTCCTCTGTGCCATCAAAGGATTGGAACTGTGGCGGGTATTGGAGCAAGTGAGCGGAGAGGTCCGAGGGCTGGGAGGAAAACTAGCAGAGGAGACCAGGGAGAGAATTTCCTGTGAGTTAGTGGGCTCTAATGCTAACTAAACCAGGGCGTATAAACTAAGATGGAAAGGCCGCCTGGGTGGCTCAGTTGGTTAAGCGTCAGACTCTTGATTTCTGCTCAGGTCATGATCTCAGGGTCATGAAACAGTTCTGCGTTGGGCTCCCACTGGGAATGTGCTTGATCCGCCCCCTCTGTTCTCCCCGAGCTAGAGCTCTCTCTCTCTCCCTCTCTCAAATAAATAAATTTTAGCAATCTTAAAAAAAATAAAGATGGAAAGGCAATCACTCTATTTCACAATCAACAGGCCATGGTCATCAGGACCTTGGCAAGCAATGTTCCAGTGCAGTGACAGGGGCAGAATTCAGAAGACCCTGGACTGAGTCCTGGTTGATAAATCAGACTGTGAGAAAATGACTGATGGCTGCATATTACATTGTTGTTTTTAAGGATGGAGGTGTGTGAATAGGAGTGTGTCGGGCAGATGGGCGGTGACTTCAGGTCAGCCACAGTGCACAAGTGGCTGCAGGGGTCTAGCCTAGAGGAAAGCTTCCAGAAACCCACTCCTCACGCCTCAGTCAAGGAAAGTTTTCTCTAAGAGGAAACAGACAAAACAAAAGCACAGGGAAGGACAGTCATATCCCACCAGGGCAGGGAGTCTGAGAGCTTGCCTTTGCTAGAAATGCCTGTCAGAGCCTTCTTTCCACAGGCTCATAGACATACCAGAAATACTTGTGCCTGAACAGCTGTTGGCTTTTGGAGTATTTCTAGGATCTTGCCCCTGAATCTCCTTCAAGCTATCTTGACAAGTGTATACTGCAGACTTTTTAACCTCCGATCTGGAACTTCTTACACTTTTTCCTTGTCATTTCAGACCTCCGCCTGCTTCTTGACTCACCCTCATTTGTAACCTGGAGATGGGCAGCCCTGGGTCTCAGGAGCCACACCAGCAGGAGCGCACCTGCCCCCACAATCAATCCTGGCAACTAGAATCCAGGCGTAGAGGAAGTCCCAACCCATCGACTGCCCGGGGAAGGAGGGAAGAGACCTGGATGGGAGGGCACAAATGAGAGCAGGAAGGGCGCAGATGAGAAGAGGGGAACTAGCGCGCGGGTGCCCCAGGCGCTAATGGTCCACGCTCAGCCCAGCACCTGCTATACCTCAAGCATCAAAGTCCGTGGTTTTGGTGGTTGATGTTGTTATCCAGCCAGAAAGACCAGCTCGCCTGCCTTGGCCACGGCACAAAGGAAGCAGTAGTGAAGAAGGGAAGGCGAAGGCTCTGAACGCCCAACTGCGCGCCATGCTAACTTGCCGTGTTCATTATTTCCTGCAATCTTCCTAATAAGGCTGCAAGGCACCAGTCCACCCTAACTTTTACAGATGATGATTACAAGGCTTGGAGAAGGAAGAAACTTGCCCACAGCTATAAAGTGGTTGAGCCAAGGTTGAGACCGGCGTGCCTGCTTCCACGCCGGGAGGGAAGCATTTTACAATTGATCGCGATGCGACCACAGCACCTCATTTTTAAGGCATTTGATTTTCCGATTAATGTAACCTTCCAGAACCAGATGCACCATCCACAATCTGAATTGAAACAAGCTGACTAGTCTTCAGGCGCTGAATGAGCAAAAGGTATTCCAGCGGCATTTTGTTCTCCAGTCTCCCGCTGCAAAGGGACGATCGGATTACAGAACGTGGCCTGGGGACCTTCGTTCCCCTCCCCTGTCCTCTCCATTTCTCCCTAAGTTAGTTTTCATTTCATAACGGTCATTAGCTGAGCTCTGGGAATGAAGTGTAAAAATGTCCCCTCACCTCCGGAGCCCTGACTGGCAGCAGTTCCTTGAAACTCTGCAATCAGAGCTCCATTTAGGCATCAGAACTTCATCAATTAGGCCTCAATGTACAGGGACCACGTGGCCTGCCGGTCACGCTGAGCCAGGCGCGGAGGAGTAGCGGAGTCCTCATTACTGGCCTTAAGCTTTTGTGAAATTCCTGAATAAGCAGCCCATAGAGCGTCTGCAGAAGGGCTGCGTGTTTTTTTCTTTCTTCTTCTTCTCCCCCCCCCCCTTACTTTAACAACCGCTTTTATGGACAATTTAGCACTGTGGGTTGCCAGCTGTGTTAATGCCAGACCCCCTTCCCTCATGATGTCTGCCTTGTGAAAAGGCCATCAGATATGGAGCCCATGCCCCCTTTTGCCCAAGAAAACCATGCCTTTCTTAACATCCAGGGCCAGGGATCCATGCCAACGACAAGGAGTCTCATCCCAGTCGCTGCTCACACACAGGTCATTGCACGCATTAATGCGTGGGCCCCTTTCCGAAGGGCTAAGTCTCTGGGGTGCTTCTACAAAGTGTACCAAGTCTGTGATCCCAACACAGTTCATTGGTTACTGAGAAAAGGTTACACATGGGTATGGGGGGCCGGGAGGTGGAGGGAGGGAGATGATGCCCAGGAGTCTAGGCTATTTTTTGGTGGGGGAGAGAGGAAGCGGATAAAGAGGGCAAGGGTAGCTTTGGTCCCCACAGCTGTTTGCAGCCTCTACACTGAAGGAGCTATTTTAGCATATTTATCTAATTTGTTCCCCGGCTAAGGGAAGTCCATGTCTTGGATGATGTCTGGCTGTTCAGCAGAGGCTTACGTAACTGGATCAAGCCAAATCTAAGGCATGCGTCTTCCTGTGAATGATTCAGGAACTGAATTTTATGGGTTTGCTCAGTGATGATTTCTAGGAACATCTAATATACTGACCCAATTCCTATCAGATATACTGATAAGCCAGGCTCTGCCAATACATGAATTCGCAGTGAAAAATATTCGAATATTCATGTCCCATTGTCGGTGTCTTCTCTCTTCTCAACCCTTAAGCAAAATAGAAAAACAACAACAACAAACAGAAGGAGACTTGAAATGTATTTCAGAGCCATTAAAATACTCAGAAAATTTGAACCTGCAATTCCACTAAGAGAAACTTGAACTAAGGAAATCATTAGGATTATACACAAAGATTTAGTTATAGGAAGTGCTGCTATTACAAATCTAATATTTTGAAAAAAAATCCAAATGTCCACAAATAGGAGATTGACTTTAAAAATTGATTTAGCCATGCATATTAAATTTTAGATTACTATTCATGATTAGGAATATAGTATGACACTCTAAGTTCAATGGTGGGCAATACACTTCATTTTCTTGTCATAAATCAGACTAAACAACCTGAATAACCCTTCTGCATAAAAAAAAAAAACTTTGGATGAATTATATATATTAAATATCTCTTGAAGGCCTATAAAAAATGAACAACCAAATAAAATGAGCATTTATATTGCTTTGATAGTAGTTTTAAACTATGATTTCCCACTAAAAGAAAGCAGAACTTCTTGGGAAAATAGTTGAGTCTAAGTCTGGGACAGGAGAAATACAAGATGAGCTTGGAACATCTGGGTTCCTGTCAGAAGAGCTTTGGAGGGAACTTGAGGAAAATGTCAACTAGGGTGATGGAATGGATAAAAAGCAAGACCCATCTATATGCTGCCTATAAGAAACTCATTTCAGATCGAAAGACACAAGCAGATTGAAAGTGAGGGGATGGAAAAGCATTTATCATGCAAATGAAAGTAAAAAGAAAGCCAGGGTAGCAATATTTATATTGGACAAAGTAATACAATAATATAAAGTATTATATTGTTTACAGAGTATTATATTACAAAGTAATACAATAATAGTAAGGGACTTTAATACCCCTACTTACATCAATGGACAGATAATCGAAAGAGAAAGTCAACCAGGAAGCACTGGCCTTGAATGGCACATTGGACCAGCTGGATCTAACAGATATACTCAGAACATTCCATCTTAAAATAGCAAAGGGGCACCTGGGTGGCTCAGAGAGTTAATTGTCCAACTCCTGATCTCAGGGTCATGAGTTCAAGCCCCACACTGAGCTTATTAAATATATATATATGGCAGAATACTTATTCTTTTCAAATGCACGTGGACCATTCTCCAGAATAGATCACATATTAGGCCACAAAACAAGTCTCAACAAATTCAAAAAGATTTAAGTCATACCATGCATCTTTTTCAACCACAACGCTATGAAACTAGAAGTCAATCTCAGCAAAATATCCAGAAATAACACAAATACACAGAAATTAAATAACATACTGCTAACCACTGAGAAATCAAAGAGGACATCAAAAAATATATGGAAACAAATGAAAATGAAAACACAATGGTCCAAAATCTTTGGGATGCAGCAAAAGCTGTCCTAAGAAGGAAGTTTATAGCAATACAGGCCTGCCTCAAGAAGCAAGAAAAATATCAAATAAACAACCTAAACTTACACCAAAGGAACCAGAAAAAGAAGCAAAAACAAAACCCAAAACCAGCAGAAGGAAGGAAATAATAAAGATCAGAGCAGAAATAATTGAAATAGAAACTTTAAAAACAGACCAATGAAACCAGGAGCTGGTTTTTTTAAAAAAATCAATGAAACTGATAGACCTTGAGTCAGACTCATAAAAAGAGAGAGAGAGAGAAAAAGGACTCAAATAAACAAAACCAAAACTGAAACAGGAGAAATAACAACTGACACCACAGAAATGCAAAGGATTATAACAAAGTATTATGAAAAATTATATGCCAACAAATAGGACAACCTAGAAGAAATGGGCAATTCCTAGAAACATAAAATCTTCCAAAACTGAATGAGGAAGAAACAGAAAATTTGATTACCGGTAATGAAATTGAATCAGTAATCAAAAAAACTCCAACAAACAAAAGTCCAGGACCAGATGGCTTCACAGAAGAATTCTACCAAACATTTAAAGAAGAGTTCATACCTATTCTTCTCAAAATGTTCCAAAAAAAAAAAAAATAGAAGAGGAAGGAAAACCTCCAAATTCATTAGCCTGATATCAAAACCAGATAAAGACACCACTAAAAAATAGAACTGCAGGCCCATATATTTGATAAACACAGATGCAAAAATCCTCAACAAATACTAGCAAATCAAATCCAACAATACATTAAAAAAATCATTCATCACAATAAAGTGGGATTTGTTCTTAGGTTGCAACGGTAGTTCTATATTCACAAAGCAATTGACATGGTACATTGCATTTATAAGAGAGGATAAAAACCATACGGTCTTTTCAGTAGGTGCAGAAAAAGCAATCAACAACATTCAACGTTCATTCATGATAAAAACCCTCAACAAAGTTTGTTTAGAGGGAACATATCTCAACATAATAAAGACTATTTATGAAAAACCCACAGGGAACACCATACACAATGGTAAACTACTGAGAGATTTTCCCTTAAGGTCAGGAAAAAAACAAGGATGTCTTCTCTCACCACTTCTATTCAATATGGTACTGGAAGTTCTAACTACAGCAATCAGACAACAGAAAGAAAAAAAGGGGGGAGGTCCAAATTGGTAAGGAAGAAATAAAAATCTAATTATTTGCGGATGATATGATACATATAAAGAAAATGCCAAGGACTCCACCAAGAAGCTACTAGAACTGATACATGAATTCAGTAAGGTTGCAGGATACCAAATCAAGATAAAGAAATCCATTGCATTTCTATACATTAATAATGAAGCAGCAGTAAGAGAAATTAAGAAAACAATCTTATTGACAATGGCATCAAAAATAATAAGATACTTAAGAATAAATTAAACCAAGGAGGTGAAAGACCTGTACTCTGAAAACTATAAAACTCTGATGAAAGAAATTGAAGACAAAACAAAGGAATGGAAAGGTATTCCATGTTCACAAATTAGAAGAACAAATATTGTTAAAATGTCCATGCCACCCAAAGCTACCTACAGATTTAATGCAATTCCTATCAAACTATCAATAGCGTTTTTCACAGAACTCAAACAAATAATCCTAAAATTTGTATGGAATTACAAAAGACCCCAAATAGCAAAAGCAATCTTGAGAAAGAAAAACAAAACTGGAGGTATCATAATTCCAGATTTCAAGATATACTACCAAGTTGTAGTAATCAAAACAATATGATGCTGGCACAAAAATAGATGTATATATCAATAGAACAGAAGAGAGAGCACAGAAATAAACCCATAATTATACGGTCATTTAATCTTGATAAAGGAGGCGATGTGCAATGGGGAAAAGTCTCTTCAATAAATGGTGCTGGGAAAACTGGACAGCTACATGCAAAAGAGTGAAACTGGACCACTTTCTTACATCATACCTAAAAATAAACATAAAATGGATTAAGGACCTAAATGTGGACCTGAAACCATAAAAATCCTAGAAGAGAGCACAGGCGGTAATTTCTTTGACACTGGCCATAGCAACATCTTTCTAGATATATCTCCTGAGGCAAGGGAAACCAAAGCAAAAATAAATTATTGGGACTACATCAAAATAAAACACACAGCAAGGCAAGCAATCAATAAAAGACAATCT
This sequence comes from Ursus arctos, assembly GCF_023065955.2. Classification (NCBI taxonomy): domain Eukaryota; kingdom Metazoa; phylum Chordata; class Mammalia; order Carnivora; family Ursidae; genus Ursus; species Ursus arctos. Next base: position 21,835,207 of record NW_026622897.1, on the reverse strand, counting down.
ACTAAATGGGAGAAGATATTTGCAAATGATGTATCTGATAAAGGGTTAGTATCCAAAATATATAAAGAACTTATATAACTGAACAGCCCAAACCAAATAATCCAATTAAAAACTGGGCAGAAGACATGAACAGACATTTTTCCAAAGAAGGCATCCACACGGAAAGCAGACATATGAAAAGATGCTCAACTTCACTAATCATCAGGGAAACGCAAATCAAAACTACAATGAGCTATTACCTGACACCTGTCAGAACGGCTCAAATAAAAAAAACATAAGAAACAGGTGTTGATGAGGATGTGAAGAAAAAAGGAACCCTCTTGCACTGTTGGTGGGAAATGCAATCTGGTGCAGTCACTTTGGAAAAGAATATGAAGGTTCCTCAAAAAATTAAAATTAGAACTACTATATGATCCAGTAATTCCATGACTGGGTATTTACACAAAGAATACAAAAACACCAATTCAAAAAGATATATTGACCCCCATGTTTATTGTAGCATTATTTACAATAGCCAAACTATGGAAACAACCCAGCAGCACCTGGATAGATGTAAAAAAAAGATATATAGATATATATATCTATATCAGATATATATATCTATATATAGATATATAGATATATATATATCTATATATAGATATAGATATATAGATATCAGATATGTATATATATGTATATACATGCCATAGATAGTTAGATGACAGATGATAGAGAGATAGATAGATGATAGATAGATAGATAGATAGATAGATAGATAGATAGATAGACAGACAATGGACTATTATTCAACCATAAAAAAGAATGAAATATTGCCATTTGCAACAGCATGGATGGATCTGGTGAGTATAATGCGAAGGGAAAAAAGTCAGAGAAAGACAAATATCATATGATTTCATTCATATGTAGAATTTAAGAAACAAAACAAACAACAAAAGAAGCAAACCAAAAACAGATTCTTAACTACAGAGAACAGACTGATGGTTTCCAGAGGGTGAGGGGATGGGTGGAATAGACAAAGGATGTTAAGAGGACACTTATCAAGATGAACACTGAGCAATATATAGAATTATTCAATCACTGTAGTGTACACTTGAAACTAATAAAACACTGTATGTTGCAATACTCGAATTACAATTTTTAAGAAGAGAAAGAAACTGTCAATGGCCAACAGTTGAGCAATTTTTACTTCATTAAGGATAATACTTTCAATGACTTGAAATTTATCAGATATATTTCAATGTATGAGTTCCTAATTATATACACACTAGCTATGTATATACTACTTATTTTGTATATATAAAATATAATAAATATAAAATAATACACAAAAATGTGTATGTACATACACACACAAATTAATCACCTTCAGGTGAATAAGAAATTGATTCATTACAGTAAAAACTGGTATATAAACAAATCAAGCATTATTCTGCTTTTCCCATGTGAGCTGTATTACTGGATAACCATCTGGTTGATAAGAAGTATCTGTTTATAAGAGGATTCAAATTAATAAATGCAAAAGAAATGATAAAAATATCACCATTGGCAACCCTTAATTAATGAATAGATCGATGCATTGAGCATAAACAGATGCTAGAATCACATAAAGAGAGACAACCAGATATGATGTGTCTCTTGATGAAAGTGCACAACACCATATAAAGACCTGCTAAAGGGATGGAACCCAAAGCTGATGCAGCCTCTGGATCTAGCTCACAATTTGCAGGAAATGCAGAGAGCAGGGGAACATCTCGAACATTGCTATGAATATTAAATCAGCAAAATCCATTCTGTGGATTTTTGTTTTCAGTAAGTAAACTGTAAGGAGAAGAAAAGGTTAGAGGTGGGGTATCTGTAAATTATGAAGGACTTCAAAGACACACCAAACAAAAGATGGATTAAGTTTTAAGTTTAAGTTTTAATGTCTATGAATTCACCTTCGGGTGATTGAATTATATAGAAATGCAAGAAAGCGATTACTACGAAAGTCAGGATAGTGGTTATTTTGGGAGGAGAAAGAAGGGTTTGTGATTGATACAGAGCAGAAGAAGATGGTGGTAAAGTCCTATTTCTAGACCTGAGTGTTGGGCTTAGGGTGTTTAAAAGTAAACATCTTCGGGGTGCCTGGGTTGCTCAGTAGTTTGAGCAACTGACTCTTGATTTTGGCTGGGGTCATGATCTCAGGGTCATGAGATTGAGCCCTGCACTGAGCTTGGGGTCTGCTTAAGATTCTCTCTCTCCCTCCGCTCTGCCCCTCCACTCCCCCCCCACCCAACTCTAGTGCACTCTCTCTCTTTCTCTCAAGAAAAAAAAAAGTAAACATCTTCTACATAAAACTAGGTGTTTTGTGCAGTGTTCTGTATTTGCTTTTGACTTTACAAGAAAAAGTTAAAATCTATTCAACACATCATTGAGTTGGCATTAAAACAAAGAAAATCCTAGAAGTCCAAAACTGGAGCAAAAAGGTGAATTCATAGAGGTCAGTGAGGACTGATGCTAGCTCCCCAGCTGAGGGCAGATGCTGCACGCTGCAGTCGTTGAGCCTCTCGGCTTCAAGGGCCACACAAGGCACTGGTTTGTGACATCCCAGGGTCCCTGTCAGAAGCAAATTGAAATTCTCTCCGAAAAAGCACAGCTGCAGATAGGGCATCAAAAAGTTCCCACAGCTGAAGTTCCAGAGGGTGTGAGTTCCTAGTAAAAAATGCCAGAACTCATGAGGAAACAAGGAACCGGGACAATGAAACAGCGGAAATGATGGACAGCAGAGTCAGACCTGTAAAGAATTCAGAAAATGCATCTGAAAGAAAATACTAGAACATAATAAAGATGCGGAGTATGTTTTAAGAGAACAAAGTCTTGAAAGCGATTGAGTAGATTTTTTTTTAAACATCAAGTGTAATTCTCTAAGTGGAAAATAAATAAAACCAAAATTTATAACACCAGAGAGGGACATCCGACTTCAAGTATGATGAAACAGCCTGTGGCAGAGCAATGTTCTTGCCAAGAAAAATTGGAAAAGCGGAATAAAATACATAGAAACACCTCTTTGAGGAAATTGTAGAACTAGTAAGGTAATCAGATTTTGAGGGGGAGAAATTTAGAAAAGAAGAAACCTTGGGGGAAAATGGAACCAACCTTCTGCAGCAGATTTCTACCTCCTTGTATTGGCCAGTTTGTGCTACAGGACAGCAGTGTGATGTGCCAGGCAAAGAGCTTAGGCAGAGGGACACCTGCCATCAGGCGGAGAAAACAGAGCCACTTTTGACAGTCTGATGGCTACAGATGCTTACGTGAGAAGGGAGGGGTGAAGATCGGAACCTAACGCTGCCATTGTTTCCTTCAAGACATATAACAAATTCTGGAAGCTTCTTGGGGCCAGAGGCCAAGAGGCCAAGCAAAAATCCACCATAAAAGCACCAGCAATCTCACATTGCCGGGAAGGAAAAGATGAGATTTTAGGACCTGCCAGAAAGCAAAGGCCCGGAAGGATATTCCAGGCTGTTATTTGGGAAGGGGACAAACCACAGAAAGATGAAAGCAGATGGCACAAAATAACAGTAATATTTTTTTTGAATCATTTAAAAATAGAGAATTAAAATGCAAGGTAGCAAGAATATAAAAGACAAGAAGAATTTAAGGGAGTTAAGGTGTCGTGTGATTCATGCTCTCTCAAATGAGCTTTTAAAAATTCGGCTGAACTGTCAGGAGAGCATGTTGTAATCTCCACATTTGCCACTGAAATAGGAGTAAAATATATACATAATCAAATAGAGGGAAACAAACAAACAAACAAAGTGATGAAGCCAAGAGCAGGCTAAAGAAGAAGAATAAAAGTAACATCCAAGAAAGATAAAATAGCAAAAGGGTAGATAAACAATTAACTAAGTTATCAAGTTCATTAAATGTAAATTAGACTAAATCCAATTAAAAGACTAAGAACGCCAGACTGGAGCAAGGAAATGTAAGTCATTTACAAAAGATGTTACTTGAATCTGAAGATAGAGAAAAATTGTAAGTATAAAGACAGAAAAATATGTTCTTAAGTAAGCACTAACATCCCCCCCTTCCCCAAAACCACCAGGAAATGTGCATAGTTTTAAATACATGACAATGTAGGCTAAAAAAAAAAAAAACAAAAACAAAAAACAAGCAATACAAGAAGTAAAGAAGGCATTTTTAATTAATAGGGTCAATCCACTAGAAAGATATCACAATCCTTCATCTCTAGGCATCCGGTAATATAGCTTCAAAACATAGAAAGCAAGAATGGACAGAACTAAAAGGAGAAATAGACAAACTCACAATCATTGAGGGAGACTCAAACACAGCTCTATTCCTCAAAGCCAAAATAAGAATAAAAAATTGTAAGAATATAGAAGATCTGGACAACATAAATAATATGTGTACTCTAATGGATATTTATAGAATGTTGACCCAATAAGCTACAGGAGTTGGCAAACTTTTTCTTAAAGGTTTGTATAGTAAATATTTTGTTTTTATTTTTTTAGACTTATAGGCCATGTGATCTCTGTAGTGACTACTCAATCTGCCCCCGTAAGTGAACATAGACATAGACAACATGGAAATGAATGGGCATGGCTGTGTCCCAGTCAAACTTTATTTACAAATGCTCAACAAATTTCGAAGACTTGAGATCATTCAGAACACATTGCCTGACCACAGTGAATTTAAGTAGAAATAAGTGAATAAAGATAGGTAGAAAATTCCCATTATACAATTAAGCGTACACTTTAAAGTAAACTCCAGTTCAAAGAAAAATCACAAAATAAATTATAAATATTTTAAACTAAATAAAAATAAAAATATCACATACCAAAACTTATGGGATATCCTAAAGCTGTACTTAGAGGGATACTTATAGCTAAAAAAACAATTATCGAAGGATCTATGTCAAGGATTTAGAAAAAGAGCAGGATAACACCTACAACACAAGCAACAAAATTAAAAACAAACAAGTGAGACTGTATCACACAAAAAACTTCTGCATGGCAAAAGAAACAATAAAATGAGAAAACAACCTACAGAATACAGAAAAATATTTGCAAACCATGTATCTGGTAAGGGGTTAATGTCCAAAATACAGTCGACCCTTTAACAACACAGATTTAAACTGTGGGGTCCACTTACATGTGGATTTTGTTTTTCAAGAAATAGAACATAGTACTGTAAATGTATTTTCTCTTTCTTATGGTTTTATTAATCATATTTTCTTCTCTCTAGTTTAAGAATACAGAGTAGAATACATACACAAAATATGTGTTGTTTATGTTATCAGCAAATCTTTGGTCAACAGTAAACTATAAGGAGTTAAACTGGGGGGAAGTCAAAAGTTATATATGGATCTTTGACTGCATGGGGAGTGGGAGTTGGCATCCCTAACTCTTGTGTTGTCCAAGAGCTAGCTGCACATAAATAATTCAAGTAACTCAACAGCAAGAAGAAAAAAAAAGTAGCCCAATTCCTCAGCAGAGGAATTGAATAGAATTTTACAAGAGAAGATATACAAATGGACAATAGATACATGAAAAACTGCTCAACATTAGTAATCACTAGGGAAACAAAAATCAAAACCACAAAGAGCTATCACCTCATGCTTGTTAGAATGGCACATATTGCATGGTGCACTGGGTGTTATACGCAAATAATGAATCATGGAACATTGCATCAAAAACTGGGGATGTACTGTACGGTGACTAATATAACATAATAAAAATTATTAAAAAAAAGAATGGCCAGCATCAAAAAGATAAGAGATAACAAATGCCAGTGTGGATTCAAAGAAAAGGGAACTCTTATGCACTATTGGTGGGAATGTAAATTGGTACAGCCACTATGGAAAACAGTATGGAGGAGCCTCAAAATATCATAAATAGAACTACCATATAATCCAGCAATTCCACTTGTAGAAATACATTTAAAGGAAATGAAAACATTATGTCAAAAAGATATCTTCACTACCATGTTCATTGCAGTGTTATTTCCAATAGTCAAGCTATGAAAACAAATTATGTGTTCATTGATGGATGAATGGATAAAGAAACTGTGGGATGTATATAGATACATATACATATATATATAATACCTATATAATATATATTATATACTATATATAATAAAATATTATTCAACCATAATAAAAGAAATCTTGCCATTTATGATAACACAGATGAAACTTGTGGGCAATATGTTAAGTGAAATAAGTCAGACCAAAAAGATAAATACTGTTTGTTTGCACCTATATGCGGAATTTGAAAAAACAAAACCAAAAAATCCTCACAGAAAAAGAGATCAGATTTATGATTACTAGAGATCAAATGTAAATGTTGGAAAATTGGAGGAAGGTGGTCAAAAGGTACAAACTTCCAGGAATCAGATAAACAAGCACTGGGGTTGTCATGTACAACACGTCAACTATACTTAGAGTAGTTCCTAAGAGCGCTTATGACAAGGAAAAGAACCACTTATTTTTTTCTTTTTGTATCTATATGAGATGATGGCTTGTTAACTAATCATGTCACCATACGTGTAAGTCGAGTCACTGTACTCTACACCTTAAACTCATATAGTGCAGTATGTCAATTTTATCTCAATAAAACTGGAAAGAAAACAAAAAAGAGAAAGAGCAATAAGTTAAGCTCATAGAAAGTAGAGAAAAATCTTAAGAATAAATGTATACATTAATGAAATATTTAAAAGGCATACAGCAGAGAAAATTAACAAACTAAAAGTTAGTATTTGAAAAGACCAATGAAATTGACACAACTTTTCCAAGACTAAAAAGGTAAAGAAGAGAGAGGGAAAAAATAAGAGAGAAGAAAACAAAAGAGAGAAGACAGAAAGACAAGATCAGAAATGAAAAGGGAGATATCACTAACCAATTTTAAGATAGTGAATACATAATAATATTATATACTAAATACTTCAGAATAATAAGTTGAAAAGAATAATTTATTGGTGGTAATCGGCTCTTCTTTCCCTTTCCACTCTTGACATCGTCCCCCCCCCCCGCCCCGTATGCATCCCACACATAGATTTGGGGCTTGACCTCTGCCTTGATTCCACCAATGAAACATGAACTGACAATTAGTGAGCAGAAGCTTTATTTATGCTTTCTTGAAGATTTATTTATGTATTTTAGAGAGAGCACATGAGCAGGATGGCATAGAATCTCAAGCGGACTCCACACTTGGCACAGAGCTTGACACAGAACTTGATCTCACAACCCTGAGATCGTGACCCTGGGATCGCGACCTGAGACGAAACCTAGAGTCAGACACTTAACCGACTGTGCCACTCAAGTGCCTCTGAGCAGTAGCTTTTAAATGTGCTCACGTGGTTTGGTTTTGTCACATGTCATTTTTCCACCCACTGGAACAGGACCTATGCAGACTCTGAAAAAGCTTGCGGAGCTGACCTTAGCTTTACCTACAGCCTCCCCAGAAGAATTCAGGAGAATAACCCCTGACCTACAGATTTGTGAAAATCAGCAAGAAAACAAAAGCTTGTGGCAAGCCACTCATTTTTATAGTTGTTTAGCATTATTGCAGTCGGTTTTGATTAATATGTTCTTGAAAAAAAAAAAAAACAACCACCAATTTGCCAGTATTGAAAATAGAAGAAATTAGAAATCTTTAATATTCCTATATATACTAAAGATATGATTTAAATACAATTAATCAGTTAAAAACAAACCTCTTCAGGCCTTGATAATCTCATCAGAAAAGTGTCCTAAATTAGAGGAGGATTATCAGTATAGCAAAATTTCTTCCACAGAATAGAAAAGGAGTGAACAGTTTAAAAAACCATCATTGCCTGGATTAGAAATCTGGACAAGGAGATTATAAAAGAAATTACGACTATGAACATACATGCAAAAGTTTGTAATAAAAATGTTACCAAATAGAATCCAGTGATATATGAAAAGTTTACTATATTATGGACTAAGTGGAATTTATTCGAGGTATGTTGGTTAAACTTCAAAAATCAATCATCGTAATTCACCATAGGGGAGAAAACCAGAAAATCATATGATTATTTTGATAGAGGCAGAAAAAGCACTTGTAAAATGCAAACCCAATAATGATAAAGAAAAAAAGCTTACCAAGTTAAGAGGAAGGAGGTTTCCTTGTGTTAATAAATGGCATATTTAAAAATAACTAGAATCAAATATTTTATTTGTGAAATATTGAAACCTTTCCCTCCGAATTTGGGAAGAAAACAAATGTGCATACTGAACTAATAGCACTGAACTAATTCAGCCCTGAACTAACAGTGTCTAAAAGTACAATAAGGGAAAAAGATAGAATAAAAATTAGAAATAAAAAATAATTGTAATAATTTTAATAATTCTGGTAATAATTCGGAAATGACGTAATTGTACAAAGAGATAGGTAATTGATTAGATAATCTACTAGAGTTAGTAGTGAATTTAGCAAGTCACTTAGATAAAATTAACAAAAGTCTATTTTTTGTACACAAATACATGTGAAATTTTAAAATAAACTCTACTATTTATATTAGCAGAAGTTCAATAAATAATAAAAGACGTATAAGATTGTACAATAAAAGCTATAAAACATTACTGAGAGGAATTTTAAAAGGCCTAAACAATGGATAAATAAACCACGTTCAAAATTGAAAGACTCAAAATTATAAAGATATTCTTTCCAAATTGATCTATCAAATTGTATAGAATTTAAATAAAAACTCAAGCAGCATATTTTTTATAGAAATGAGCAAGTCACCTTTAAAATTTATATGGAAATACAATAAAGATTTTTCCCAAAAAAAGTGTTAGGTCAATTTGATACTCATATAAAAAAAATAAATCTTTACCCCTACCTCACACTATATGTAAAAATTAATTCCACATGGGTCACGGCTATAAAAGTAAAAAACAATAAAGCTTTTAGAAGAAAATGTAAGAGGATATTTTCATGACTTTGTGGTAAGCAAAAATTTCTTTGCATACGACCACCAACCATAAAGAATGTAATTGATATATCATACTATGTTAAAACTAAGAAATTTTATTTATCAAAAGTTAGGAGTATAAAATATGCCATAGAGTAAGAAAAGATATGTGTAATATCCAATAAAAAATTTTCATCTAGCAAATTTAAGTACTTCTACTTGTTAATATGAAAATGCAAACTACTAAAAAGAAAAAATGAGTTTAAGTCTTGAATAGGCTTTTTGCAAAAGAGGATATCCAAATGGCCAGTGGAAGTATAAAACTATACTTACCTTCTTTAGCCAAAGAAATGTCAATTAAAACCACAATGTGACTGGACACTTTCCAGAATGACTAAAATAAAAAATGTAGATAATTACAATTTCAAAGATGTGGAGCAACTGGGATTTTGATACATTGTTCATGGAAGTATAAATTGGTACAAGAGCTTTGGAATGGTCTTAACAATATCTATTAAAGCTGAATATATGAATACCCAGGAACTAGCAATTCTATCTGGTAACAGAGAAACACATACATATGTATACCAAAAGATATATATGAGGAAGTTCATAGCAACACACTTTGTAATGGACAAATACTGAAATTAACCCAAATGTCTATGGATGGTTGAATGGATAAAAGCAATAGAATATTCTTACACCCGTGAAAACGAACTACATTTAGATTCAACAACATGATGAATGTCACAAACATATCCTTGAGCAAAAGAAGTCAGACATAAACTTATTTACCATAAGGTTCTATTGTATAAAGTTCACAAAAGGCAGAGCTAATCTATGATTGTGGAATGTGAGGTAGTTACTGATTTTGCAGGTTTAGTTTAGAGGAAGGGTCCTGGGGGAAGCCTCTAGGGTGCTGGAATGTCCTATTTCTTGGTTAGGTGCCGCTTACATGGGTGGATTTACCTACAAAAATTTCTTCAAACTGGACACTTCTAATTTTTGCATTTTTATGTGAGTATATTATATAGCTATAAGGATTTCTTTAGGGGCTCCTGGGTGGCTCAGTCGGTTAAGTGTCTGACGCCTGACTTCAGCTCAGGTCATGCTCTCCAGGTTGTGAGATCAAGCCCCATACTGGGCTCTGTGCTGGGCATGGAGCCTCCTTAAGATTCTCCCTCTTCCTCTGTCCCTCCCTCCATCTCTCTCTCTTTCTCTCAATACATACATACATACATAAAAAAGATTTGTTTAAAACAACTTTGAAATAAAAGTATTTTCAGACAAGCCAAACTGAGAGCATTATACCAACAGACCATATACAGAGGCATTTTTGAGGGGTTTTATGTGAAGAAGTCAATTGATTCTGGATAGAAGATCTGAATGCAAGAAGCAGTAGTTAGCAAAGAAATTAGTATGTAGGTGGTTAAAGCGAACAAATAGGGACTTAATAAGATGGTATGAATAAGTTTTAGTATGTTGGATAACTTTAACTCAGTTGTAAGATGGAGAAGGCCTGAGAATCTAATGTGTAACTTGATGACTATAGTTGATCACACTGTATGTATAATTGAAATTTCCTAAGAAACTAGAACTTAAATGTCCCCACCCATCCCCACCCCACCCCCCAAAAGGCAACTATGTGAGTGACGGATGTGTTCATTAATTTGGTGGAGAAAATCTTTTCACAAGTAGAATAAAGCAAAAAGAATTATATCAACAAGAGAATAAATTATTGGGTAAAAATATAAGTTAAAACGAAAGCGACCAAAAAAGGGTTCAAAGTTTCACTTATTGCTCAGGAAGAGAGTTATATATATCCATTTAGTAATTTTAATTATTATGTGTGAGATAATTTATTGGGTAATCACTAAAAAAGTAGCAATAGCTTATATTATTTCTAAACTAGCAAATGGGGTAAAAAAAATCTTGAAATCAAAGAAATATATATATATATATAGTTATGCCCACACACACACCACAACACACAGTATTAGTTAGCTATTATTGTAATAAATTACTCCCAAAACTAAGGTTTTAAAAAAAAGCAATCCTTTATTACCTTACAGTTTCTATGGCTCAAGAACTCAGGAGTGGCTTAGTGGAGTAGTTCTGGCTATCTTTTTTTTGAGACTGCAGGCAAGATGTTTTTCAGGGTTATAATAATCTGAAGATTTGACAGGGGTTGGGAGACATGCTTCCAACATCAGTAATGTGGCTATTGGCAGATAGCCTTAGTTCCTTGCGGCTGTTGGACAAGGGCCTTAGTTCCTTACCACATAACGCAAATATTAAGGAAACTCCAGAGGAAAATTGATGCATCACCCATTGTTGTGGGAGATTTTATTGCCCCTCTCAGTAATTGATAGGTAAAAACCAGTAAGGATAAAAAATTCTGAGCAATAAAATCGTCAATCTGGTCTAATGGACACTTACAAAGTATCAGCCAATAACGGAGACTGTATTTCCTTTTTAAGCACACATGAAACATTTACAAATATTGACTGCATAGGAAGCCATAAACCAAACCTCAACAAGTGTTCAAAAGCTATGAAACCATCTAATGTGATGAAAATAGAAGTTAACAACAACAACAAATAGGAAGAAATATTCACTTGGAAATGTAAAACACTTCTAAATAACTCAGGCATCAAGGCACTGTCATAATGGTAATAAGACAATATTTAATAGGACACTATAGCCAAAATGCTTATAAATTCACAGACTCAAAATATACAACCTTAAATTATTATTTTAGGGAAAAAATAATTTTTAAGAAGAGACAAATATTCAAATTAAAGAATCAGAAAAAGAATAGCATAATGAAAGGAAAAAAGAAAAAGAAGAATATCAGGACTTTAGTAAGTGAGAAGAAAAAATACACAAGCACCAAAGGTGAACTCATTCAAAAACTGAAAAAGAAACTAATCATGGCTAGATTGACCAATAAAAAAAGAGACGGCACAAATAAACAATACCATAGCATGGGCATTACTACTGGATTAGTTACTGTTTTGAGACCTTTTTAGGGGAAAGAGCTATGAAATACTTCTTTTTAATGAAAAAACTTATGAGTTCAAACTGACATTTCCAATTCAATTTTATGATTATAGGGATTTACTTAACTTCTCTAATTTTATACCTGCATTTTTCTCTCTCCCACTGAAAATCCTGGTTCCTAACACATCAACATATCTATTTGCTAAATAAAGGTTCTGAACATTGTTGACACAAGAACACAAACTGATCGTGAAATAATATGATCTTTTGAATATTCAAGTTTACATTGTTTGAGATCAATATTGTTTATTCAGAGTATAATGAATGTTTTAACTCATTTGCAAGTCTATTATACAATAGCCCTTAATTATTAACTTCAGCTAAGTGTTTACATTCTAAATAGTTTCTCTTTTTAAAGAATAATGTTATCAGCAGTCATTTCATTCAGATGAAACAACATGTCTTGTCACCTGATATCCTATCTACAGTTAGGCCCACAATAGGTAGATAAGGATATGTTCTCCAGCTGATAATTAAGTTCTTTTCTTAGTGTTTGCTACTTGTAATTACCTCTTATTTACTTCTGTCTGTCTCTCATATTTCATGATAGTCTTATTTATTTGTTTGTTTATGTTGAGATATAATAGACATAAAAATCGTATTAGTTTTATGTGTACAGCATAATGATTTGGTATATGGAATTACAAAACCATCAGACCTCCCTTCATTGACTACAAAACAATTTGATTCAGATCAAAATCCCAACAGATTGTTTTACTCTTTTAAAGTAAAGTTGCATGTAAATATTTTGGTAGAGTAAGGTAATTCTGAATTAATCAAATAGTTTAGGAGGACTTTTCCTATCATATATTAAGAATTATAAACCATGGTAAAACTATACAGTAATAGATCAATTGACAAATGGAACAGAATGAAAATCTAGAAAAGTGACCTCCGCATAAATGCAAAATTGGACTCTCATCTTGTTCCAGGGCTGGCATTGCCAATTAGTGAAGAAAGGATAGACTTTTAAATCAATTATTTCAAAGCAATTAGTTTTTCATTTGAAGGAAATGAAAATTGATTTCCATCAAGTCTCAACATATGCAAAATTTTGTTGGATTCTATATCATACAATTTTTAAAAGACAAGATAGTCTATAAAGAAAATGAATAGACAAACCAGAAATAGATGGGTATTTGCAAATGTTTGCAATATTTGACATAGAATCAGTATAGAGAATATGCAAGAATGACTATAAATCAATAAGAAAAAGATAAGAAAATTAAAAGTTGGCAAAGAGTTTAAATTATCATTTCACAGAAAAGAAAAATTGCCACGAACGTAAGAAAATATGCTCCACATTATTAATGGGACACATGAAAACGAAAACCATAATACAACGGCATTTTACATTCATCAAAAATTAGAAAGTCTGACAATTTTAAGTGCTGAAGAGAATAGGATATAATAATAGTAATATACAGTTGGCAGGGTAATACTGATCATTGATCATTCTGGAAAACAATTTAGCTTTGTCCAGGCTCCAGGAATTCTTCTTTGAGGCATATTCTGGTACGTGCGTGCCATATGAATAACAGAAATTTGTAAGGAAATGTACAAATGACTTGTAGTACATCCATATAATGGAGTACTATACAAGCAATCAATATAAATGAACTCCATTTATATGATGAATCTCAGGAATATAAAGCAAAATTAAACTAAAAGAAAAAAAAACAGGTACAGAAGAATATATTCAATATCGTTCTACATATAAAGGTCAGAAAAACGTACATGTGGTTAGCAATAAAGTGAAGAAATAGAAAACAGATTCCAGGATTATAATGTAATTAATTATTCAAGAGGTAGAAGTGTGGGGAGTGATGTAAATGGATAGGAAGTACCTTCAGGCTTTCAAAGTACTGCTAATTTAATTTTTATATGCGGGTCACTGTTTTGTTGGTTTTTAAGCCTGAACATTTATTAAAGCATTTTCGTACAGATTAAATATTTCAGAAAGTTTTGTTTAAAATCCGATATAAAAAAATGTAATATGATTATAGAAAGAAGACAAGGAAGGAAAGGAAGAAGGGAAAGAAGGGAAGGAAGGAAGGAAGGAAGGAAGAGAGGAAGGGAGAGGGAAGAGAGGGAGGGAAGGAGGGAAGGAGGGAAGGAAGGAAGGAAGGAAAGAAGGAAGAAAGGGAGGGAGGAAGGGAATCATAAAGATTATAAAATTTTCAAAAACAACAAATTGATCTCTTTAACTAAGTATTTATTGGGTAATTAATATGTGCCAGAAGAAAAAAATTTGATGATTTGGTAATGAGTATGCCTTTAATATATTGAATAGATCTGAGACTCAGAGAGGTGATTTTCTGCAAGTTGCCCAGTTGCTAAGTGGTAAACCAATATTTTAAACCAGCTCTTTGATTTCAGATTTTATTCTCTTTCTTTGATTTTAGCCTGGTTTTTAGGAAAATGCAAGCAAAAGTTCGGAAGTTTGGGAGTCTTTAATATTAATCAGGATCCTCCATTATGACGGTGTCTCATATCAAGATTAGGCTTTAAAAAATGGTTATTAGGTTATTTACGGGCATTATGTTTTTTTCTTTGTAAACTAACATCCTGCAGTGGTGTCTTAAAAAACTAGATTACGTTCTAAGAATAATATGAAAGACAAACACTATAATTTAAATGTTTGATTCATTTGACTACATCTATTTTTTTAACTTCTGTGTGAAAAAATAATCATTATAAACAAATCTGAAGACCAAGTGGAATTTGGAAAACAAAACTGTCTATACCGGACAGAAATTTATATCCCCAATATATAATGACTTCTGGGCAGGTGGGGAGGAATAAACAAACAATAACAAAGAAATAAAACTCCCTCAAAAAAAATTCAAAACAAAACAAGCAAAAGATACAAACATAACATTTCAAATAATAAATGCTAAAGATCCAAAAATACTAAAAACGGATTAATCAAAGGGACATAAATGAGGGGCTTTTATTATTATTTATTATTATTATTATTTTATTTTATTTAACCTATCAGTTTGCAAAAGATTGTCAAGATTGGAAAGATAAAAACTTGTTAAGTCTTGACCATACATCTATTTTCATGTTCTCTGATACTAAAGTAACTTGGTTTCACTTTCAGGAGTGCATTTGGCAATGTTTCAAAAGACAAAATGTACATATCTTTTGACTACGCAATTACACTTCTAGAAATGTTTTCTAAGTAAAATAAGGCTTTTTAAAGGCATATGTTTTTGACGGTTTATCACAGTATTCCTTGCAATAATTAAAATTTGAACTAATATTTATTAATGAATTATGGGATCATATAAATGGAATATTATGCAAACACTGAAACGATCATATTAATCAATATTATTGACATAGAAAATGCCTGACTGTTGGTTGAAAATGGATTCTAGGACTTACACTGAATTCTCTAGATGATGGAACTTTACAGGATTTTCATTTGCTCCTCTATAAATGTCTCTATTTCACAATGGGCATATCTATATATAAATCTGCAAAAATAATAACAATAAAAAAGGAGCAAAAACAAATCCTCTAACACACACGCATATTATTAGCAAATGGGTTTTCAGGAATATAGCAGCTACCACTTACTGGATATCCGTTTTATGTCAAATACGAATTTCCCAAAACTCTGAAAGATGTGGCTCAGAGAAGTTAAGTAGTATGCTCAAGTAACGAAGGAGTGGCTTGGTCGTTATTTTGAATCCAAGTGCCTCAGGCTTTCTCGAATCCATGCTGTTGCATAAAGCAGCATCTCTTAACCTTGAATCAGTGAACCAGATCACCATGGTCAGGTTTCAGAAGGTCTGCGAACTTGCCGAAATCATAAGCAGAATTCCATTTGTATGTGACTTTTCTCTGGGGTAGAGTCCATACCATTTATCATCAAGTTACATTATAAGGTCTCAAAGGATGAAGGACCTGTCCCTTTGAGGGAACAGGGATTCCCATAAAATCATTAAACCCTTTTTTATGGTGCTATTGCTTCCCAGCGGAAGGAAGCAGTATGTTTTCCCCGTTTCCCTACTTGCCACTCCCAGTCCCTTGTCTCTGTGAGTGTCGGAAGCTTTCTCTTTTTAAAAATTGTATTTATATATTTATTTAAAGATTGTATCCATTGAGGGGTGCCTGGGTGGCTCAGTCGTCAAGCATCTGCCTTCGGCTCAGGGCGTGATCCCGGCGTTCTGGGATCGAGCCCCACATCAGGCTCCTCCGCTGGGAGCCTGCTTCTTCCTCTCCCACTCCCCTGCTGTGTTCCCTCTCTCGATGGCTGTCTCTCTCTGTCTAATTAATAAATAAAATCTTTTAAAATAAATAAATAAATAAATAAATAAATAAATAAATAAATAAAGATTCTATACATTGAAGCTGTATGACATGATGATTTGGTTTATGTATTTCTTTGGGAATAAGCGGGCAGCTGCTCTGTAAGGCTCCTTCTCATGACTTGTGCCAGCAACTTCATGTGTATTAGCACGGATCCAGGCTAGACTACCTTGGGACAACTTAACTGCAGTCCAGTCTATGACTATATGACAAGGGCCTTCGCCTTAGTGGAGAACATCAAATAGGGCCAAGACCTCTCCACAGTTGCATTTTTACCTTTGTTCTGACACCATCCATCTGGTCACCCACTGGAGCCCTGTGATTCAATCTTAGATCTAACACCAGGAGTTAGTGCAGTCCTCACAGGTTGAAGGTCACATTGCCAATAAAACTGCTCCCATTTCAGATGCCAGCCACACTTTGAAGGTTCCCAGGCCACCCATACTTCTGAACGACTAGTTACACATTCAGGGGTTTCCTGTGACCCCCTCAGTCCTGAAAATTTGGTAGAATGACTCCCAGAGCTCAGGGAAGTGTTACACTGATCCTTACATTTGTATTGTAAAGGATAGAAATCACAAAGAGCCCAATGAAGAGATACAAAGGGCAGGGCCTATGGGGGGTCCTCAAATGCAAAGCTTCCATGGCCTCTCCTTGTGGAATCAGGGTGTGCTGACTCCCCCAGCATTACATCAGTGTGTTCACCAACCAGGGAGCTCCACTCAGTGTCCAGAATTTTTACTGGGGTCTCATTACATAGGTTTGATTGACTAAATCACCAGTCATGTGATTTAACTTGATCTCCTTGCCTTCCTTCTTTGGGGGTGGAGCTGGCTCAAAGACCCAACTCTCTAATCACATGGGTGGTCTTTCCGGTGATCAGCCTCCATCCTTATGTGGAGGCCCACCATGAGTCACCTCATTAGCTAAACTCAGGTTTGATTCGAGTTGCTGATGAATAACAAAGATTCTTCCATCACTCAGGAAATTTCCAGTGTTTTGGAACCTCCATGTCTGGAAGCTGGGACAAAGACCAGTTTTTCATTCTGTAAAAATCTCTTTCAATATCTGTTTTCAACTTTCCATTTTGTCTTCTTTCCTTAACTTGCTCTCCTCCCTTTCCTTAGTCCTCTTCTCAATGTTCCTCTGACGCTGTCCTGTCACTTGAATTTTAAACTGAAAATGTTGCCTACCCTTTGTCTGAGGAAGGAGAAACTTGTAAGAGGACACTATACAACACACCAACAATTGAGATGATCAGTAAGAGAAGGGTATATACAAGAACCATCTGGTAACTAAAGGCAGGAGCAATGAAAATAAAAGTCAGACATGTGATACAAGAGATAAAAACATGCTACTGATTAAAATTTTTCTTTGATGGAAAATGTTTCTCCAATTTTAGGATACTTGCAAATAACCTGAGGATCTTATTAATATGCAAATTCTTACTTAGTACTTCTGAGGACCCAGGAGTGTGCACAGGACCACCTACATAATGTGTGAAATACAGAGCAAAATGGAAATTCAGGGCCACTTGTTGAAAAATTAAGAATTTCAAGATGGTGACAGCAGTACATCAAACCAAATACAGAGTCCTTGTGAACACGGGCCACATGTCCATGGCCCTTGTCTAATGTTAATGATCCATGGACAGTAATATGAGTAGAAATAATTTGAATAGGATTAGGGATAGGTCCCCTCAAGAATGTGCCACTTTGGCTTGCAAATTATCTTGAGCTGAAGGCAATTGAGACCCTGTGGGCTCCAGAGAAATCTTTGCCCCTCCCTGAACTACATAGAAGACTCTAAATTGGGGAGTCTTTCCTAGAATAAGGGTCATTCACAGATAAATTTCATCTGAGTGACTCATCTGTAAGGCAGGGCAAACATCTAATTACCAAATATCTGCTTTTCTTATTGCCCTGTGAAGTGCATTCCTTTCCTATGTGCTCCCAGACCCCTACCCGCTTCTCCTTATGGACATATATACTTCATTTTGCCTATTTTTGGAATTCCCACATCTTTGTGGATCCCCTGTAAGTACACGATTAATTTGATTTTCTCCTGTTGATCTGTCTTCTGTTAATTTGATTCTTAGCCCAGCTAGAAGGACCCTTGCAGGGGACAGGAACCCTTGCTCCCTGGGGGGGGGGGGGGGGGGGGAAGCTAAATGTTCTAAATTGCCTGCCTTCTGTATTGGATTTATAATTTTGTTGGTTTATTGACTTTTGATTTTCCTTAAAATAAGATATTTATTTGGTAAATTAACCAAGAAATTTGAATGCTAGGATTATCTCAGAGACAAATGTTTGTCTTTGTTTTTGCTGTAAGATATTCAATAAATATTTGATAAATTAGTCAATAGTATGGTACATGGGCATATGAGAGATTTGTTCTTATTTTCTCTTGAAGGATAGCAGAGGATGCAACCCCAAACTATGCCTCTTTGGCATAAGAATTATTTTGAGCTGATTATTTATAGGGACTGCAGGCACAGGAGAAGTGCTGAAAACAGAATGGAAGTACCCTTTTGTGAAGAAAATTTACATTACAAAGGAGGCCTGTACCAGGAAGAGAGCTACTCTCAGAGATAACTTTTTACCTATCTACAAAATAGGGCAATTTTGTTTACCAAACATCTCCTCCTCTCACTTTCTGATGAATTACCTCCCCACATATCTTTATGTGACTCTAATATATATGTTATTAAAATTGTTTTGTTTTGTTTTTTCTCCTGCTGATCTGCCTTTTATTATTGGTGGGGAAGGGTCTTAACCAAAAACCTGGAAAGGTAGCAGAAAAATTGTTTCCTCCCCTACACCGTCTTTCCCTCCTTCCATTCCTTCTTTCTTCCTTCCCATCGCTTCCTTTCTATCCCCAGTTCTGGACTTTGAATCACCTGCCTGAGACTTTTCTTCTTCCCCTATCCTCAGTTCCACTCACATTGATTTCTCCAGGAAGGTTCTCTATCGTCAGGACACTTTTTCTCCATCCTTGTGTATGACTGTGGTATCTCAGTCACTCACTCTGGTAACAGATGCAGGGGAGTGATCTAATTGCTAGAGAGCAGAGGGTTTCACTTTTAAATATCCTTAATTTTTGCAATCGTTTTCTTACCTAAATATTTCTAAAATATATTATACATAGACATTGTCTTTCAAACAGAAGATGCAGAACATAGCGTAAGACACGGTAGAACCCTTACAGGTATTGTGTTTGGTGAATCTACTTGCTCCTTCCCAGAACGATCCAGGCCTCTGAAACCTTGACTTCTTGCTTTTATTTTTTCCTGATTGTAAAAATTCTCCCCAAATGGTCACCTCTAACTCCCTAGTATTGTCAATTTGTTTGCCAAAAATAGAACTTTCACTGTCAAACTTGGCCTTTTTTAAATGTGGTTTTGAAAGACCAGATAGCCAAGCTTATTATGATAGTTCTAAGGCAAATTCTGTGACAAAGTAGTCATTTATGTAGACCAACTGTGGATATAAGGAATTCACTTATGAATAAAGGACTGAACTTGAAGCTTTGGTACATAGATTCTGTAACATTGATTCTGGATAGTCAGGGACATTTTTTAATATTTTAGTCCCTTATTCTTGATGAAACTATCAGTGATTCACATCGTTACAGTGTTTCCATGAGTTTGACAATAAAGTCCCCAATCTTAATTTACATTTGGGTTCCAGCTGATCATGAGGTCTCTGTGTATATTTTCGAACAGATTAGTCTGCCATTTCCAAATTTTTGAGGTTTTTAAAAATTTTTTTTTAGAAATATGACATATCTTCAATCCCTGCCCTTAGAATGTTTCTAAATTCATGTGTAATAAGGCACTTTGATAGTCAACGGCTCAAAGGTTCGTCATTGGAGGGGCCAAGGTGGCACATTTTGGTGCAGCCTGCCCTTGGCCTCTGTAATATCCAACATGTGGCTAATGTGATGTTGTTTCATTTTCACTGTATCTTTCCCATCACACACACACACACACACACACAAAGAAATAGACACTCACATACAGGCACACATATATACATACCACATTAAGGAGAAATTGGAAAAAAGAAACAAAAGAGGAACTCCTAAGGTGAGCAATTTGGAGGAGAGAGATGAGGTGCCCACTGTGGTGAAATAAATACACAGCATAGATTCCTGTTCCATATGAGCTTATGTTTCCATCAGGGTTACTGAAGCGTTTTCAACTAGAATACTAAAAATTCCAGAGCACAGAAAAGCTCTCCAGATTTATTTAGGCAAACAAGCAAAACATAAGCCATGACACAACAGAGTGCCTTTGGGGGGCTAAGGCAGGAGCAGGAGCTGTAGGAGGGAACCAGGGGGAGGGAGTTTGGTGTGGAAGGCATTCTCTAAGACCCAAACCCAGAACCATGACTGTAAAAAGGTACCTCAGTCCAATTGAAATGTTGTCTGCGCTAAAGTGACTAAACAGCCCTAAAATTACCCACGCTGAGAAAAGGAAATTTGACACCCCTCCACTCAGATCAGATGCATTAGCCATAGCACCATTTCTTTGTATAATTCTTAAGACTTCCTTGTCAGAAATCTGTTGTTTTCCAAATCCCTCTGCTTTTCTTCTTCTTGACCTCGGACACCTGCGAGCATGTACGCTCAGGAAGAGAGAAACGGCTCGGGCAGAAAGAAGCCTGCAATGGTGCACAACTCTGCCATGAGTTCATCCTAAATCAACTGAGAGCAGCAGCAGAACTGTCTTCCCAAAACGCTAGAAAACAGCAGTCTTTTTTTTTTCTCCATCCATGTAGCTTTGGAGCCACCAGATGGCGATGTTGCAGACCAGCGCTCGCAGCCTCCGGGTGCAGTGGGAGCATGAGAAATGACAGGAAACCTTAAAGGGAAACGCGGCGTGTGTTGGTTGCCTGTCCTTAAGAGTCAGTGCATCTTAAAGGCGATAACTGTCCTTCCAAAGTTCTTTCCTAAATAGCAGGAAGCTACAAAGCAGCTTCTATGGGGTTCCATTCGTTTAACCTTACCAGCCAGGTCACCAGTAAAAGGAAAGATGTTTTCAGAGAGCCGAAGTGTTCTTGATGACTCCAGAGGAAGAGACGAAACTCAATGAAACCCATGAAATCAGTCAAAACAAGCTCTCAAAAACTTCACGTCCCCGCTTTCTTCTGTTTATTCTGTCCGTTGATCTGACTTGGTCCCCCAGCCACCGTTCATTGCAACCCATCGCCCACTCAGGCAACAAGGGAACACACTCACGTTTTAGAATGCAAGGGTTGCAGAATTACCAATAACCACACTGGTCAACCAAAGAAAGCTTCCATTGATTTCCTGTGTTGTAAATTGATCCAGATAATTTCTGTAGCTTAAGGGGCTCATTAACTCACTAATTTGAAATAATCTGAACGTAAGCTGAGCTTAAGTTTTCTCTTGCCCTGTGTCCAGACTCATTTAACTCAATTTCTTGGAGCACACCGCTAAGAAGACCAAAGCTCAGTGTTCAATGCCCACTTGATTTTACTACGTTCCTCTCACATACCCCTTGCTCCCACTCCTAACTATTTGGTCTAGGATTAAGGTCAGAATGAAGATAAGGAGTGGGAACAGAAAAAGAGTGTGAATGGAGAAATACAAAGATACTGTAATTACTGGGGGAGGGGGATGACCTCAAATCCAATCTCTGATTTGGGTTCAAAGTAGCAGAGTTAGCCCAACTCACACTGTCTCTCCCATTGAATGCAGCTCTGCAGAGTTTATGGTCTATCTCTCTGAGGACTCTGAATAGTAAAATAGTAACAGAAGGGTTGGGGAAGAAGGCTAAAACTCAAAGTACCACCAAGTTGTCAGGGAGTTTCACATTTTTCCTCCTCTCTCCCCCAGGGTGAAAAGCGAGTAGCATAAAAACTGGGGGTGGGCACTGACCTGTGCACAGAGCGGCATTTCAGAAGCCTGGAAAATAAGTAAAACTGTCCCTATTCACCGATGACGTGATTCACTATGTAGAAAATCTCCAGGAACCTACAAAAAAGCTCCCAGAAATAATACCCGAGTTTAGCAAAGTCATATTATATAATAAGGCAACACACAATAATCGATTGTACTTATATACAGTGGCAATGAACAGTCGAAAACAGAAATTTAAAAAAAAAAAAAACACTGCTTACAATAGCTTTAAAGAACCTAAAATACTTATATATAAAATTCACAAAACCTCTACTGGATCTCTCTTCTCAACACTGTAAAATGTAGATGAAAGAAATCTAAGGCGTAAGTGAACGGAGAGACATACAGTTCTTGGGTAATAGAAGACGATACGGGAAAGATGTCCATGCCCGAATTGATTTATAGGCATCACAATTTCAATGGTGAAAAACAAACAACCCAACTAAAAATGGGCAAGAAACTTGAACACTTTACCGAAAATGATGTGTGTGTAGGAAAACACACACACACACAAAGATAATCAACATCACTAGCCCTGAGCTAGTGGGGAAACGCAAATTAAAACCACACGTGAAACAGCTGCACACCCATACAATGGCTAAAATATAACAGACTGATAATGCCAAGTGCCAGTGAGGACACAGAGCAGCTGGAACTCTCACACATTGCTGGGGGGCTGCCCAATAGTGTAGCCGCGTTAGAGAATAGTTTGGCAGCTTTTACAAAGTCACGCATTCATTCACCATAGGACTGGGAATCCTGCTCCTGGGTGTTTTACCTTACGGATATGAAAATTTGTGTTCATCCAAAAAGCTATGCACCAAATGTCTACAGCAGCGTATTCGTAATTGCCAAATCTGGAAACAATCCAAGCGTCTTTTTTTTTTTTTTAAGATTTTATTTATTTGAGGGAAAGCATGAGCATGAGTGGAGGGAGGGAGGGGCAGAGGGAGAGGGAGAAGCAGACTCCCCACTAAACACGGAGCCCAACACGGGGCTGGATCCCAGGACCCTGGGATCATAACCTGAGCTGAAGGCAGACATTTAACTGGCTGAGCCACCCAGGTGCCACAATCCAAGTGTCTTTCAATGAATGAATGGATAAACAGACTGTGGGACATTCATGCAGCGGCGTACCACTCAGCAATAGAAAGGAAAACACTACTGAGACCCACAATGACTTGGGTGAATTTCAAAGGCATTATGTAGAGTGAAAGCAGCCAGTCTCAAAAGATCAGAGAGTGCACAATTCCATTTCTGTGATATTCTTAAAAAGACAGATCTCTCATAATGGAGGACTTATCAGTGTTTGCCCAGAGTCAGGGGTATGGGGAGTCTACAAAGCAGGTGCACCAGGGAGTCTCTTGGGGACATGGAACTGTTTTGCATCCTGGTTATTCTAATCGACTCCCCTGTCCTTCTGTACCTGATCTGGGTCCAGGGCTTAGCCACCCTTGTCTGAACTCTTTTAATAGCATTATAATCTGGTCATCTTGTGTCTAAGTTCTCCTCACAGCCAAAATACCATGCATATTTTCTAAAATTCAACTTGATTTATGTTACTTCATTACTAAAAATTTTTCAGTGGATAAGACAGAGGCCAACCTATTTAGCAGAACATTCAAGACCCTTTAAAATTAAAACTCAATCTACCTTTGCGGTATCATTGGCTGCCATTCTTCTCTATACACCAATGATTTAATAAACTTATTTGTTATTCTCTGAACATACTCCAGTCTCATCACCATCTTCGCTTATGCCATTCCTTCCGCAACCAGAACCTTTTTTCATTCTACTATCTGGTGAAACTCTGCTTGATTTTAAGAACCAGCTCAAATATTACTCCTTTAATAAAGACCTTCTCATCTTCTGCTGTTGGAAAGAATTAAGTAATACAGGCATGGAATGTGTCCATCACAGTGTATAACTATTGTAGGTACTCAGTAACTCCTAGTTACTGTTAACCAAACCATCTCTCGCTCTCTCAGAGTATTTCTTCATATTTTCTTATAGCTCTCGTCTCCTGTATTGTAAGTAGCTGCGTATATGCCTGTTTCCCTTGTTGCAATAAGATCTTTCCGAGGAAAGAAATTAAGCACTGCTTATTTTGACAGTGTATATTGTTGAGCCTAGCATGTAGTAGGCGCTCAATAAATGTTGAGTGGGGGTGGGGAGGAAGGAAGCAAAGGAAGGAGAAGAGGAAGAAAAGAATTAAGAGAAGAAAGATCACAAGCCAGGAGGTGAGTCTTCTCCCAATAATGCAGAAACTTATAACTTATAAGCTTATAACTAGCAGGACAGATTCCTCCAGAAGACAGTGGTATTGTCTTAAAGATTCTGCATCCTCTGCTTAATCAATGCCAAGGAAGTGTGCAAAGATAACCTATGATTACAAGGAGCTATAAGGTGACAGTAGATGTTTCACCAGCTAACCTCTTCCTAGCTTCTGGCAGGCATTTAAGTGAAAACAAACCCATGTGCCACTGTACCAGCCCTTCCAATTTCCTGGTCTGCAAGGTAATTGGGTGGGTAATATGACCTGTATGGAAAAATTTCAGTATGTTCTGTTATTCCCTTGCACACACAAAATTAATGAAAATAACTATTAGCATTAATCATTATTAATATAATAGTATTCACTGTATACCTACCAACTACATAGGCACAGTGCATGGTATTTTCTTAAGTTAATCAGAAATAAAGAAAATCCAGAAACAATTTATATTTACATGAATGAGGAGTCATTTTCTTTTTTACTAGTGAACACAAACACGAGTAATTCATAACATTTTTTTTCTTAATGCAGGCTTCACACCCAGTGTAGAGCCTCATGCAGGGCTTGAACTCACCACCCTGAGATCAAGACCTGAGCTGAGATCAAGAGTCAGACCCTTAACTAACTGAGCCACCCAGGTACCCCTGAACACATGAGCAATTTTTTTTAAAGATTTTTTTTTATTTATTTGAGAAAAAGCATGAGCAGGGGGAGGGGCAGAGGGAGCAAGAGATAAGCAGACACCCCACTGAGCGTGGAGCCCTAGGTGGAGCTCAATCTCAAGACCCTGAGATCATGAACTGGGCTGAAACCGAGAGTCAGACGCTTAACCGACTGAGCCACCCAGACGCCCCAACACAAGTAATTCTTAATTCAAGGCTCAGGAGAAGCAGTAACTCAGGGAAGGAAAGCAGCATGCCTGGAGAAAGAGAACAGCAGGCTCTGATTTGTTGTGTGACACCGTCTAATAACTCCCTAGATCCGAGCCACAGTGTCCTAATCTATAAAATGAAGACTTTGATCTAGAACAGTGCTTCTCAAACTTGAATGTGCATGTAAGTCCCTCGGGGAATCTCACTCAAAGGCAAGCTCTTATTCAGGAGGTCTGGGGTAGAAATTCTCCATCTCTACCAAGCTTCCTGGTGGTGGAAATGCTGCTGTTCCTTGGACTACACTTTCAGTCGCCAGAACCTAGACAATCTATGAGGTCTCGTTAGACTCTAAAATTCTAAACCAAGGGAGACATCATCTGAAGGCCATAGGGAGGTCTCTGGGTTACAGCTTCATACATTCTACTATGAATGACAGGTGTCTCTCCTTCAGAATCCCTTGTGTCAAGATGACAGATATCTGCTTGTATCCAACGTTCAAGAAGAAAAGCCATCAGAGAGAAAACAGGAGTGCGAATGTCATGGAGCCTGCACTAATCCCAGTGACTCCCCACGCCACATTCCCTGCCCTGAGAATTTGCAACGCATTGCAAAAGCCCTATTTAATTCTAAAATCCTCCTTTTCCTTCTTGCCTCCTGCCCACGCTGCCACACAACCCAATTTTTTGGAAACATCCTTGCGAGGCAAACTGGAGCTCAGAGCAAGGTTGGGGGTGGGCGATTGTCAAGATGCAAATTGCTTAAACTCAGTTGTTTTGTTTTGGTTTTCTTGTTCCTCCTCAAAGATCTTGGCCTGTTCTAACATTTTATAGACTATACCTTATTAAGAAAAAACTTCTGAGCACTGCACTCTTCCAATTCCCAACACACCGGCTTTCTGAGTTGCATAGTAACACCAACTTTAGAAAGAGATAAGCACATAAGTAAAAAAGAAAAAAAGAAAAACGATAGGAAAAAAAAAACTGGATTAAAGATTATTCCTGATTGATAAATCCAGTCATGCTTAGCCTATAACCCATCCAAGGAATTAATTAGAAACCAGTTAATCTCTAATCTAAGAAAATAATATAGCATATCTTGCTTTAATATGTTTGAATTTTGACTGACATTTCATTTGTTCAAGAGGATTTTTTTTGCTCTTTCCTGTCAAGAGATGTTGGCAAAGCTGTGCGTAATCAACTTTTTCATTCTGCCTGGCAAAGACTATTAGCCGTTAAGACAGGGAGACGTACAGTGCCTCCGTCATGGATTTGGATTTACGGCATACGGATATACAGCAGTGAAACAGGAAGTTTTTAATGAGACGCCTCAGCCCCCACATGTGACCTGTTTGAATACCATTCAAACTCTGTCTGACGCCTCCAGTGCTCTCTGCTGGCATTTTGCAGGAGGGAAGGAAGGAGGCGACGGTAAATTGACTTCCTGAGTCTGCAAATACCATTCCCATGTGAGGTGCCTCCATTTCCCTCTCTGGAAAACAGTGATGGAGATGACCTACCTTATTTAATCAGTGTTTATAATACTTGATTAGCCCCTCAGGCCACAGCAGGTAGGTTAGGCTAAGAATGGAAAGTCCTCTACAAGGGGCTTTTACCTTCCTGCTTCCGGGAGAGATTCAGTGGGCTCTCGCAGAGCTCACAATAGAAAAGGGATTTCCAGTCCCATCCAGCCTAGGTGGATGGAAAATACGGAACTATGGGAGAGTTAAAAATGAGCCACAGTTCAACCGGGCTCCAAGGAGAGACTAAAATGGAAAATGGGCCAAACAAAATAATGTATATTTTTAACTCATAAATAGGCCAACAAAATTATATTCAGTCTTTATAAAGTGCTCTGATACAAATCTGGCCACTAATATCCTCCTTTGACTGACTATCCCACATTTCCTCTTCTTTTTTTTTTTTTTTTTAAGATTTTATTTATTTATTTGAGAGAGAGAGAGCATGAGAGGGGAGGGAGGGTTGGGGGGAAGAACAGATAGAGAGGGAGAGTGAGAAACAGACTCCCCGCTAAGCGGGGAGCCCAACATCGGGCTGGATCCCAGGACCCCAGGACCATGACCTGAGCTGAAGGCTGACACTTAACCCATTGAGCCACCCAGGCACCCCCCCATCCCATATTTCTTAAGTCCTTTTATTTTACTACGTGAAGAAAATAAGAGGAGGCTTTGTTAGTAAAGGAATTAAAGAATATAAGTAATTACTCAGATCGTTTAAATTATTATGGTTATTTAACTCTAAGTACATGGGTATTTCAAGAAGGGTTTTATGTCCACCCTAACCCCGTGCTCCCAATAAAAATTATCTGGGTAAATATCGCTGTTCTCCTACACACGTTTTGTGTAGATAAACTAAGTCCCCCGTTTTCTCACTGGGGCATTAACTATTAAATCTTTCTAGCACCTAGAATCTATGAAGACCTCTAAATTGTAAATCACCGCCTTGCCTTTAGATGTTTAAAGCCAAAAATTCATTCATTTACTCTTTCTTTTTTTTTTTCCCAAGAAACACTTAATGAGCACTGGTTACAGGCCAGGCATTGTTCTCTATATACAAGAGTGACCACAACCAAATAGTTCAGTGGGAAAGGCAAAAAGTCAGATAGCCAAAGAGATAAATCCTACTTAACAACTGCATTAAGTACCCGTTCTATGGCAGATTAAGACTGGGGGACTTACCCTGTTCTGTGAAAGTGATAGGTCACCTGAGAACTGGAAGATAAGGAAGAGGCACTTGGGTGAAGGGTATGGCGAAGGACTGCAATTAGAGAGAAGAGCATGCACAAATGCCCTGGGGTAGGTAGGAGCACAGTGTATTAAAAGAAGTGAGACATAACTGGAATCTAGTTGGACATAGCACAAACTGTACAAACAATGAATAACATAGAACACGAGAGAAAGAGTGTCTCTATTCAGGAGAGGTGGTCAGGGAAAGCTTGCCAGGCAAAATGGGGCTTGGAGCTAAACTCTTAAGAAAATGAAGACTTTAGAAAGGAAAATACTATATATTTCTGGCAGCTAGCACAGCAAAAGCAAAGGCATGAAAGTACGAAAGCATAAAACATGTTATTTCCTTTTTATTGACGTTCTTTCAATTGATGTATATGTGACCTGGTTTATTTGAAAAATCAAAGAAATATGTTGCCATATTTTAAAATTGAATTCATACAGGGAGGGACCTAAAATGAGAAAGATGTGTCCTTCTTATATAAAAATTAACTCAAAATGGGTTACAGATTTAAATGTAAAAGGTAATATGTTCAGAAAAAAACATAGGAGAGGATCTTCAGGGTTTAGGGCTAGGCAAAGAGTTCTTAAACTTGACACCAAAAGCACAATCTGTTTAAAAAAAAAAAAAAACTTGATAAATTGAACCTCATCAAAATTAAAATTTTTGTCTGCAAAAGCCCCTGTGAAAAGTATGAAAAGACAAGCTAGAGACTGAGAGAACATATTTGCAAACCAAATATCTAACAAAGGACTTGTATCTAGAATATGTAAAGAACTCTCAAAATTCAACAGTCAAAAAAAATGCAATTAGAAAATGAGCAAAAGACAGGAAGAGGCATTTCGCTGAAGAGGATATGCACACAGCAAATAAGCACGTGAAAGGATGCTTTACATATCAGCCCTGGAGAGAATGCAAATGAAGAACCTTGGTGAGCTCTCACTCTACACCTACCAGAATGCCTTAAACAAAAAAGCGACAACAACAAAAACAGGCGAGGATGTGGAGAAATGGGATCGCTCAGACATTGCTGGTGAGAATGTCAAGAAGGTGCAGTCATTTTAGGAAACAATTTGGTAGTTTTTATAAAATCACACATCCAGTTGCTCTATGACCCAGCAGTTGCCTTCTTGGGAATTTATGCCAGAGAAATAAAAACATATCCACACAAAAACCTAGGTTTGACTGTTCATACCAGGATTATTCATGATATCCCCAAACTGGAAACACCCAAGATGTCCTTCAGTGAGTGTGTCACCAGCCAGACCCCAAGACCTGACTTTGCTGCCCACCAGCTTGGATTCACTAACCTCTGTCTTACATTTCTCCCTAAGCTCTTCTTTGGGGTTTACCTCTTAACTCAGGCAAATGAGGCCAGAAACCACCCCTCAGGGCATGGCAATTACCCTGATAAGACCTCCCACTGGCCCAGACCACCCCGGCCTTTTGAGCTAAACCCCTGATTCATGCCTGCGCAGATGGACCTTGGAGTGACCTCTGGAATGACCTACCATTACCTTTACCTCATTTTAACATTGAAATTTCTGCCCAAGGAGGAACTTCAGCCCTATTTACATAACATACAACGTATGTATAGGCATGTTTTCTTAAGGCTCCTGTGAGACGTGGTGCCCACCTCTACATAGGATGATAAGGCTTCCCTCTCTAAATAGTCATCCTAACCCTAAACACCAGGAACCCATTCACCCTCTCCTGGGGAGTCACAGCTTTGGAACCCATTCCCCCGATCTCCATATTTTCTGCAAATAAAACTTTTCTCTGTGTGACAACCCAACCTGGTGCAGTTTCTGACTCACCAAAGAGCGAACTCAAGTTGGTTTGGTTACAAGTGGTTAAACCGTGACACAAACCTACCATGCAATCCTATCCAGGAAAGAAAATTAACCAACTATGACTATACACAGCAACTTGATGAATACTTGGGATTATACTGAGCAGAAAAAAAGCCGAAAGTTACATACCATACAATTCCATTTATATAACAGTTTTGAAAAAAAAAATTATGCATGGAGAACATATTAGGGGTTGCGAGAAGTTAAGGATATAGAACATCCTCTATTTAAAAAATAGAAAGAGTTATTTACTGTCCAGAATATTGTCTTCCCTTAGAACATTTTCTTCTGACAGGTAACTAGGGAAGTAGCAATCCCAAACCACCTTAGCCCAATAAAAGATTTATATGATTAAAGCTAGGCGTCAGTCCATGCAAGATCTGACTCATTTAGGATTTACCCTTGATCCTAGCATATTTCCCTTCTATGCCCTTACCCAAGAATAACAGACTCACCAAGGCCCCTGTGTGTGCAGACTGTGAACCCCAATATTTGTTCACAGGTCATTTGAGTCTGCTAAACTTCTGCCCACCTCTGCCTCTGAGGTCTAGAGACATCCCTGTGGTTAAACCTGACCTCTCTAGGCTTTCTTCTTAGGAAATTTTGACTTCCTACGTCTTCACTGCCTTGTTAATTCCCAATGCTTCAGACAGATTCTTTTCTCCAGATTTTCTGTTTTTTCTCATTGGGAGTGTTCAGTGGAAGAGGAAGTCTCAATTGCCTTTTTATGTTGACTTTCATATAACTTATCCCACTTTTCCTCTGGAGACTTTCACCCGGGCCATTCATCCTTCCTCTCCAATGTAAAATTTTTACTCCCGAATCTTGTCCTTGTGAAAGATCAAAATTCTTTGTCCTCACCTATCTTGAAAATATTTATATGTCATGTGATCAGAACTTTTTCTGGCTATGGTCGCTTAGTATGACCACCATTTTCATTCAGACTTGTGAAGTAATTCGCCATATTATCTTCCAGCACTCAGAGCTACCAATGAGAGCACGGCTTCAATGGATGCAAGGAAATTTGTCCTTTCTCTGCTACTTCTTCCCTTGCCTCTTCGTATTCTTCTCTCCCTCCTTCTTTTCCACATCCTATTTTCTTTCTCCTCCCCTTCCACTCCTTCTCTTTTACTTTCTCCTTTGTTGGTAAGTATTTCCCTTCTGTTTTTCCGGTGCATTTACTATCATTTGGATCTTGGATGTTCATTATTAATGATCTATATTCTCTTGTTTTCCACATTTTTACTCTCATGGGTCCTCATAACAAAATGTAAGCAGCATTCTCAATTTTTAAGTTTTATCCCTTCTTTTATATTTGTATGTATGTATTTCAGCAATCATATTAGTGATTTTTCTCTTAATTTTTCATAGTTTCTTGTTATCTTGCTATCCCATTCTTGTAGTATTATGTGCTTATTTTAGAAATGAAGTAACTTTTACCTAAGAATGTTGATTTTTGTATGAATCTCTATGTGGTGTTTTAAAAATATGTCTACACAATCTTTTCCAGTCCATTCCTCAAAAGATAGAGGCTTATTCCCTTCCCCCTTGAGTGCGGGCTGAATTTAGTGACTCCCTTCTAGTGACAAGAATGTGGCCAAAGTCATCACCAGTAAAATGCCAAATTAGAGAGTTTACAGTCTAGAAGTACAAATGCATATCTCCTCAAATCTTGTTGATCTGCCTTGGTAAGTTGCGGAATAACTTCTCTATAAGAATGCTTAAGAACACTTCCAATTTAAAGACAAGTTGAAATATTTTAGAAAGTTGACTTTTAAAAATAGAGAAGCAAGTTAGTTTGATAGCAAGTTTAAATTACACAAGCTACTAAGCACAGATTTTGTGCAGTTGGGTAAGTTAAACTTTCTTTTCCAGCAAAGCAAAGTTTGCCATAAAGGACAAGGCAGAAAGTAACATATTCAATTAATGGGATATGTGATTCCACCTAGAACAGACTGATAGATTGCTGGCTAGAACTGGAACAACCCAGACCTAATGGTAAAACCAAGCCAGTGAAGTAACAAAACTTGATTCATCATCTTTCCTGAGGCTGAATGCCTTGTTAACTTAGTGGCTTAAATTACGAGTGCCTGATTGTATGGATATTAACACACGAGGTTTTGTTTGGTTTTGTTTTAGCATTTGCATGTATCAGGCACTGACCAAGGGGCTAGAGATACAACGATGAGCAAAAAACAAACATGGGGTCCGTTTGGAAACTTATTTTCTTGAGAGAAATAGGAACATTAATCAAATAGTCACGTAAATAATTATTTGACGAAGTCAGCATTTCCCAAACTTTGGAGCACGGAATTTATTAAAAATGAAAATGTATTGATGCAACACCAATAAAAGATCATAAGATATAATGTGCAAATGAATGAAAGTAGACAGCAAGAAGCGATATCACAGATTACTTAATTACTGTGAGGAGTGATAACAATTTGATTCATGGGGGGTTTTTATTCTGTAATAGAAAAAATTCCAAATTATAGAGAGAAAATATTTTATTAAAAACAAGAATAAACAAGATAATAAAGTATCACAATACGTGTAAGAAAATAAGACAAGATATACAAGATAGACCAGCAAAAACAAAATAGACCACATACATCAATATGATAGTTTGTAAATGCGGCCTATGCATCAGTGCACAAGCCGAATGTCAGGTGATACCTGCATCAGGTGATCAATCACGTGACATCTTGGCATTCCTCATGACTGCACCCCACTTCTTAACAGGCAGACGATAGCATAGTAAAACAAACAGGGATAGAAACGTCCTTAACATTTTTCCATACATAGATACATATTTTAAATACTTTTTGTAAGAAAATCTATTCCACACATCACTATCTTTTCTCGTGGGTACCCCCTCTCACCCAAGTGTTTTCTTTGTTGACACCCCGCTTAAGAACCAATGGGGAAATCTCTGGAGGAACATATTTTAACTCTTTATAGAACAGCTAGATAGGTGAAAGGTAAGAATAGAAAAGTACCTCAGAGATAATTTTAGTTAAAAGCATAATAATAGGGGCGCCTGGGTGGCACAGCGGTTAAGCGTCTGCCTTCAGCTCAGGGCGTGATCCCAGCGATCTGGGATCGAGCCCCACATCAGGCTCCTCCGCTATGAGCCTGCTTCTTCCTCTCCCACTCCCCCTGCTTGTGTTCCCTCTCTCGCTGGCTGTTTCTATCTCTGTCGAATAAATAAATAAAATCTTTAAAAAAAAAAAAAGCATAATAATATAAAAGAGGAAATTAGTGTTTTCAGAGAATTACAGTATTTTGGAGATTTAAAATATCATAAAGGAGGGGTGCCTGGGTGGCTTAGTTGGTTAAGCAACTGCCTTTGGCTCAGGTCATGATCCTGGGGTCCTGGAATGGAGCCCCATGTCCAGCTTTCTGCTCAGCAGGGAGTCTGCTTCTCCCTCTCCCTCTACACTGACCCCTGCGCTCATGCTATCTCTCTCTCTCTCAAATAAATAAATAAAATCTTCAAAAAAATAAAATAAAATATCATAAAATATCTAACTAGGCCTGTAGAAATGATGACATTGTATATAATTCCTAGCCAGCATCCACGTAGTGTCGGCCTTGAAGTTTTCACCAATACATTCATTCCTTCATTTGTTTATTCAGTAAATATTAATGGACTGCTTCGGTCGTGCTGGAGATAATTACAAAACCTCAAAAAACAGGGTCTTGTAAGCTCTCAAACAACTTACAATTTAGTAACGGATCATGATAACAACAAGGTCATGTTTGCCATATGTATGCTTCAATAGGAAAAACAATAAATACTATGGAACTTCAAATCAATTAAAAATTACAGACTCAGAACTCAATCTCAACTTTATAAAAATATGTTACATTTTTCACGTGCAGTGTTTGGCGTACAGAAGGAAAACATTCTAGGTGAAAGAACTCATGTTAATAGAGGCATGTAGGTAAACACCCACCAAATGTTATTAGAACTGCTGCCTCTGGCTGGGGCCGATGTAATGTCTTCTTTATTAAATTCTGAATTTTTTTTTCCTTTCCACCAAGATAATGAATGTATCCATCCATGCACCCTGAATGTTTTCTTGTGCTCCTTCGAGATTCCTCCTTTCCCTCCCCCACCAATAACACTAGGCAACCACTGATCTGCATTCAGTCATATAGCCTCACGTTTTCAAAAATTTTATGTATGTGAAATCATACAGCGTGTGCTCTGATTTTGCCTGAATTCTTTCCCCCAGAGTCATTATATTGAGATTTATCTGTGCAGCTGCATGCATCAGTAGTTTATTCTGTTTTCTTGCTGAATAGTATTCCATTATACGGATATACCACAACTGGTTTATCCATTCGCTTATTGATGGACATTTGGGTTGTTTCTAGTTAGGGGCAATTACAAATACAGCTGCTATAGCAAATTCTGCACCAGTCTTTGTATAAATATATGCTTGTATTCCTGTTCCATATATCACTAGGAGGGGAAAGACTGAGTTAAATAGCCTGTGTATGTTTACTTTTTTAAAGAAACTTCCAAACTTTTTTCAAAACTCTTATTGATACAATTTTATATACCTGCCAGTAATGTAGGAATGTTCTAGTTTTTCACATCCATGCAAATATTTGATACAATCAGTCTTTAATTTTGGATATTCTATGACAAACGCAATGCAATCTCATGCTTTTGATTTGCTTTTCCCTAATGGCTAATGAGGTCGGTCATATTTTCATGTGCTTGTCATTTATGTATCTTTTACCTACTCTATTATTGGATTGTTACTGAGTTTTCTTATCAAGTTTGAGAGCTCTTTACAGATTATAAAGAACGCAGGTCCTTATCAAACATGTGGTCTGCCAGAATTTTCTCCTCGTCTGTGACTTGTCTTCTCATTTTCCCTACGGTGTCATTTAAAGGGCATACGTTCTTAATTTTAATGAAGTTCAATGTGTTAACTTGTTCCTTCATGGATTGTGCTCTTTGTGTTGAGGAATGTTTTATGGCCTAAAGTAGGGGTCAATAAGCGTTTTCTATAAAAGTGCAAATAGTGAATAATTTAAACTTCCAGGCCACACAGTGTCTGTCATAGACACATAGCCCCACAGTTTATATTGTCATATAAACTGGCATGGCTGTGTTCTCATGAAACTTTATTTAGAAAAATATAGAATGGGCTATATTTAGCCTGTGAGCCACAGTTTGCTGACTCCCAGCCTAGAGAATGGTCTGTCTGGGTAGAAGTTCCACGTATAGTTACGAGAATGTGTATTCTGTTATTGTGAAAATTGTTCCAAAAATGCAATGAGATCAAGTTAGTTGACCAAGTCATCTAGAGTCGGGCAGTCTTTCTTATTTGCTGTCTGCTTGTTCTATCAATTATTACGAGAGGAGTATTGAAATCCCCAACTATAATTGTTAATTTGTCCATTTCCTTTGTCAGGTTTGTTTCATGTAGAGGCATACCTTGGAAATATTGCCGATTCAGTTCCAGACCATCGCAATAAAGCAAATACCACAATAAAACGAGTGAAGTAAAATTTTCAGTTTCCCAGCACATATAAAAGCTATGTTTACAGCATACTGTAAGTGTGCTAGTAAGTGTGCACTAGCTGTATGTCTATAAAGACAATGTACATACCTTAATTTAAAAATGTTTTACTCCTGGATTGCCTGGGTGGCTCAGTTGGTTTAGCAGCCGACTCTTGACTTTGGCTCAGATCATGGCCTCAGGGTCATGAGATCGAGACCTGCAAAGGCTCTGCACTGAGCATGGAGCCAGCTTGAGATTCTCTCTCTCCCTCTCCAGCTCTGCCCCTTTCCCCCAGCTCGTGTTCTCTCTCTCAAATAAATAAATAATGCTTTACTGCCGAGAGAGGCTAACCATCATCTGAGCTTTTGGTGAGTTGTAATTTTTTTTTTTTTTTTTTCTGCACTGGTGAGGGTCTTGCCTCAGTGTCGGTGGCTGCTGACAGATCAGGATGCTGGTTTCTGGAAGTTAGGCAGCCATGGCCAATTTCCTAAAATAAGACAACAATGAATTTTTGCCACATACACTGACTCTTTTTTTTCATGAACGATTTCCCTGTAGCATGGATGCTGTTTGACAGCATTTTACCCCCAGTTAGAACTTCTTTCAAAACTGGAGTCAATTCTCTCAGACCCTGCCACGGGTTTATCAAGTACGTTCACGTAACATTCTAAATCTTTTGTTGTCAGTTCGACAATTTCCACAGCCTCACCAAGAGTAGATTCAATTTCAAGAAAACGCTGATCACTGATCACCATACAAATAGAGTAGTAATAAAAAGTTTGAAATACTGTGAGAATTACCAAAATGTGACACAGAGTCACGAAGTGAGCAAATGCTGTTGGAAAAAATGATGCCGATAGACTTGCTTGACACAGTGTTGCCACAAAACTTCAATTTGTTAAAAAAAAAAAAAAAAAGCAATATCTGAAGTATAATACAGGGAAACACATTGGCATGTCTAGATTTTATAACTCCTACTGGATGAAAAACTGTTTAAGATTATGTTCTCTGCTAAATTGACATCTTTATCGTTATGAAATGTTCCCCTTCATCCCTGGTAACAATCCCTGTTCTAAAATCTACTTTGCTGGTCAGTAATATAACCGCTCCAGCTTTCTTTTAATTACTCTTAATTAATTTTAATTAATTACTCTTAATTAATCTTGTTTACCTCTTCCATGCTTTTATTTTTCACTTATTGTGTCTTTATGTTTAAAGTAGATTTCTTATTGGCAACATACAGTTTGATGTTGCTTTTTACCTAAGATGACAATATTTACCTTTTCCTTGGGGTGCTGAGAACATTTACATTTAATGTGTTATGGAGAGCTATGTTTCACTCTACTGCTTTGATCTTTGTTTTCTATTGGCTTAATCTAATCTTTGTTCTCTTTTCTCTTCCCCTGCCTTGTTTTGTATTAATTAAATATCTTTTTATGATTCCATTTTTGTCTGATTTTTAGCTGCAACTTTTCAGTATTGTATTTACTGTTTCTGATATACATTTTTAAATTACTAAGATCTACCTCCAAGTGATACTACCTTTCACGTAAGCTTACAACAGTTTGTTTCCATTTGTACTCATTCTACCTTTATGTTGCTTTTGTCATATATTTTCTTCCTGTTATAAACTTCACAACACACTGCTACTGTATTTGTTATAAGCACCCAATTATCTTTTATATAGATCTGAATAATAAAAAAGGTCTTCATATTTACCATTTTAAGTAATCCTCAATTTTTTTCTTAGTTACAGATTTCCACCCACCACCTTTCTCCTTCCTTTAACGTTTCTTATAATACAAGTTTGCTAGTAATGAATTCTTTAACTTTTGATTGTCTGAAAATGTCTTTACGTCCCTTAATTTTTGAAAGGTAATGTCATAATGTAAAGAATTCTAAGTTGAAAGTTTTTTTGACTGTTTTGTTTTTCTTTTTATTTCCTTAAAGATGTTCCACTCTCTGGCTTGGTTTTTCCTTGAGAATCTGCTATCTTACTCTTTTTACTCTTTATGTGATGTGTCCTTTTTTTGCCTGACTATTTTTTTTAATTTAAATTTTATGGAGTTAACATACAGTGTAATATTAGTTTCTGGAGTAGAATTCGGTGATTCATCACTTACATACAACACCCAGTGCTCATGAGAACAAGGGTTACCCTTAATCCTCATCCCCCCTCTAGCCCATCGTCCACCTACCTACCTCCACCAGCCCCCAGTCTGTTCTCTATCATTAAGACTCTCTTATGGTTTGTTTCCCTCCCTCCTTTTTTTCTTTTCCTCCTTCCCATATGTTCATCTGTTTTCTTTTTTTAAATTCCACATATGAGTGAGGTCATACTGTATTTATCTTTCTCTGACTGACTTATTTCCCTTAGCATAATATACTCTAGCTCCATCCATGTCATTGCAAATGGCAAGATTTCATTCTTTTTGATGGCTAAGTAATATTCCATATATATATAAACACACCACACCTTCTGTATCCTCATCAGCGGATGGGCACTTGGGCTGTCTCCATAGTTTGGCTATTATTGATAAGGTTGCTATAAACATCTGGGTGCATGTATCCCTTCGAATCTGTATTTTTATATTCTTTGGGTAAATACATAGTAGTGCACTTGCTGGATCATAGGGCACTTCTATTTTTAGCATTTTACGGAAACTCCATACTGTTTTCTAGAGTGGCTGCACCAGTTTGCATTCCCACCAGCAGTGTAAGAGGGTTCCCCTTTCCCCGCATCCTCACCAACACCTGTTGTTACTTGTGTTGTTAATTTTAGCCATCGGACAGGAGTGAGATGGTACCTCACTATGGTTTTGATTTGCATTTCCCTGATGATGAGTGATGAGGATCTCTTCGTGTGTCTGTTAGCCATCTAGATGTCTTTTTTTTTTAAGTGCCTAGATTTTCTTTATCACTGATTTTATGCAAAGTGATTCTTCCATGTCTTGTGCAGTTTCTTTCATGTGTCTTGTGCTTGAGATTCATTGAGCTTCTTAGATCTGTGAGTTTATAT
Organism: Ursus arctos; assembly: GCF_023065955.2. NCBI lineage: Eukaryota > Metazoa > Chordata > Mammalia > Carnivora > Ursidae > Ursus > Ursus arctos. The sequence goes on along the minus strand of NW_026622897.1, from coordinate 21,796,671 downwards.
TTCTATTCAATTTGGGAAAAATAATTATCGTTGTTTCTCTTGCTTCTCTGAACTCTCAGTCCCATCTCCTCAACTCAAGGAGACTCTTGGGCTTTTTTCAGGGTTCCCTCTCCCCGGACCACATTCTGGAAACCTTTCCTAGGCAGTAAACTAGACAATCATAGTGCTCGCCTCATTTGTTTTCCATCTCTGAGTGATCACTGTCCTTCATCACCTGATACCCAGTGTTTTAAGAAACATTTTATGTAATAGTTTGTTCATTTCCTTAGTTATTTCAGGTGGGAGAGTAATTCAGTCCTTATTTCTCCATTTTACCCAGAAACTGGAGTCCATACTTGTAAGTTTTTAAGGCCCCCTCTTTAATTACTGATTTTCAATTTTATTACATTTTGGTTGGCGAAGATCATGGGTATGCATTGAACTTTTAAAATTTCTGAGACTTTTTTTAAGCCCTAATACATGATCTATGTTTATAAATACTACATGTATCCTTGAAAAAAATGTATCTTTTTTGTCTGTTGAGTATAGAGTTCCATATATAGTTGCACGAGCTTAATAAATTCATTGTTTATGTGCTTAATGTAACTGCTCATGTTTTGTTCCTTTGTTCTATCAGTTTATGGAAAGAATATGTTCAAACTCGATCTAAAATTTTTGTTTCATCGATTTCCTATTTCAGTTCTGGTAGCTGTTGTTTAGTTTATTTAGGGACAATATGGATAGGTCCATATGTGTTTATGATGAACATTCCTTACTTTTTTATACTCAATTTTAGCAGCATATGATGCCATTCTTTGTGCTTTGTAATATTATCGCCTTAACTCTTGTTTTCAAATATTAAGATTCATCTTATAGCCTTTTTGTGGCTCATATTTATATACCATATCTTTCTTATCCATTTATTTTCAACATTTATTAGTCTATTTTAAATGTACCTCTTCTGAATAATATATTAACACTTGAAAAATATTTACCATAACATTAGAAAACATAAGAACACATGTAACAACAGATAGTCAATATCCTTCCACAGAAAATTATAAAAATTATTTCTAATTATAAAATTATAATATTGAGAGAAATTAAGGAATACCTAAATAAATACAAATATATACTCTGTCCAAGTTTTGACAGATTTAATATTATAAAGGTATCAATTCTACCACATTGATCTGTACATTAAATGCAATTCTAATAAAAATCTCCAGAGGTTATGTTGTAGAAATATATAAGCTGATTCTAGAATTAACTTGAAAATGCAAAATAAGAACTAAGGTTATTGTCTTAGTCTGTTCAGACTGCCATAACAAAATACCATAGACTGGGTAGTTTATAAAAATCACAAATTTATTTCTCCTAGTTCTGGAGGTTGGAAAGTCCAAGGTCAAGATGACAGCAGATTTGGTGTTTACTGAGGACCTGCTTTCTGACTCATAGATGATTGTCTTTCGTTGTGTCCTCACATGGCAGAAGGGTCAAGGGGGTTCTCTGAAATCTCTTTTATAAGGAGACTAATCCCATTCATAATGATTCCACCTTTATGATCTAACCACCTCCCAATGCTTCACATCTTAATACCATCATATTGAGGTTTAGAATTTAACATGCAAATTTGGGGGAGGTCAACATTCAGTCATAACGGAAAGCCTGAGGAGAACAAAGTTGAATCTTACTTTACTAGGTATCAAGACTTTACTAAACTTTTTTGAAGTGCAATATTGGCACAAGTATAGACTAATAGAAAAGTTGAACAGAATAGTGTCTGACTTCAGACCCACACCTGATTTATGATAAGTGTAGTACTGCAGACCATTGGAAAAGAATTGACTAAATGACTAAATAGTACTTTTCCTTTTCAATCAGATTTCTGTGTGGAAAAATGAAAACTGAGTCTCATATCACTTGATTTACAAAAATAAATCCCAAGCAGATTGTAGATATGTGATTTCTATAAATTAATATAGAACTCAGGATATAGAAACTTTTCTTTCTTTCTTTTTTTTTTAAAGATTTTATTTATTTATTTGACAGAGATAGAGACAGCCAGCGAGAGAGGGAACACAAGCAGGGGGAGTGGGAGAGGAAGAAGCAGGCTCATAGCGGAGGAGCCTGATGTGGGGCTCGATCTTGTAACGCCGGGATCACGCCCTGAGCCGAAGGCAGACGCTTAACTGCTGTGCCACCCAGGCGCCCCTGGATATAGAAACTTTTCTTAAGCAAGACACAAAATCAGTAGTCACAAACAAAAAGCTGAGAAATTATACTAATTACAATAAAGAAGTTTTGTTCTTCAGAAAACTCTATTAAGTAAGTGAAAAGTCAAGACAGTAAAAAAGGAAATGATACTCACCGTGGTCATATTCTATAAATAAAAAACTCACATATATCAACAAAAAAAGGAAAAAACACCAAATAGAAGAGAATGAAGGACTTGAATAGCTACTTCACAGAATAAATTATTAAAATGGCCAGAAAATATGTAGAAGTACAAAACCTCATTAATAATTGGAGATATATGAATTAAAATAACAAAGAGAGATTACTAAAAGACCTCCCATTAGAATTAAAATTTTTTTAAAAAACAATATATTGCCAATGTTCACATTGGTAAGGATAGAGAACAACTGGAACTCTCATCTATCCCAAGTGGGAGTATACATTGGTATGATAACTTTCAACAAAAAATTGGCACTATCTAAGTCTTATTCTATGACTTATGTGTACCAAGAGACATATACAGGAATATCCACAGCAGTTTTATTTGTAGCAATCCCAAATGGATACAACCCCAAATGTCTATCAAGGGTAGAAAGAATGTTGTTTTTATATGATGGAATATTATACAGCAATGAAAATGCCTTAACTGCAGTTTGTAGAACCCACGAATTTTATAAAATTTTTTGGAGAGCAGGCAAACAAAGAAGAATACATATACCATGTGATTCTATTCACATAAATTCAAAAACAGGGTTTTTGAATTAGGGTTGCGTATTGGGTGGTAAGTCTATAAACAAAGTAGGAAGTAATTATTGAAAATCAGAAGGTTTTTTTAAAAGATTTTATTTATTTACTTGAGAGAGGGAGAGAGAGAGAGAGTGCAAGCAAGAGAGAGAGCACGAGCAGGGGAGAGGGGCAGAGGGAGAGGGAGAGGCAGACTCCTGGCTGAGCAGAGAGCGCGATGTGGGACTCAATCCCAGGACCAGGGGATTGACCATGACCTGACCATGACCTGAGCTGAAGGCAGATGCTTAACCAACTGAGCCACCCAGGCACCCCCAAAATCAGAACAGTTCTTATCTTGGGAAGACAGTGGAACCCATGATGGAAGGGGCATTTGGGGTTTCTGGGGTACTAGCAGATTCTATTTCTCAACAAGTGTATTTTCTTTTTAACAAACTGGAAAGACTATCCTTCACCTTGTGTATTTTCTTTACGTCATATTTTACATTAAAGATTTTTAAACATAAAAAATGCCCATACAATGAACTAACATGTATCTTTTACAGTTTATTAATTTTGCTTCTGTCTTTTGAGCTACACAAAATAAACTTTACCCTCGCTTTATAGAATACCCTTTCAAGGATTTAAATATAGCAAAGCCAGGTGGCTCAGGTCACCCAGTTATTTAAGTAATAGCAGGGTTGAATAGGAGATTAAGGTTCATTTTGTTCAAATATTCATCCACAAAATGAATTCTTTTCATAATGTCTTGTCCAGATTGATCTAGCCAATACATGGATGCCTCAAAAAGTGAGGAACTCACGAACTCCCCAGGAGATGACACCATGTGGCAGATATATAATTAGGGCCCTGTGATAATAGTAACACAATATTTCTTACTCTATCTCTGCATCATACTTGGTAATAGTCCTGGCTGCCTCACAGATACTAACAGTTGTGACTAATTTCACTAACTTCTACCATTTTTCTTTGGAAAAGATTATCTTAAAAGCTTGGTTTGAGTTGATTAGAAAGAAGGTAGCAGAAATGACAGATTTCATGGAACATCTTTCTAACTACAGATTTTCAACCTGCCGATCCACTTACGTAGTCTTTGCCTTTCATAGGGAGGGCTTATCCTTTCTGGTGACTTAAATACTAAAGAAGGCATTTAGGCAGGAGGGCAAAGGTGTGTGTCTTTCAAAGGAGGAAGGAAAAGGGTAGAAAATTCTAGAAGGTAGAAAGGACCTCCCATAGTTTAATAAACAGATCAGGTGGCCTGCTGATTTAAAATGGCTTGGTCCAACCCTTTGGCTTGCTGTTATGTTTTCTGCATATTACTACAGAGAATAGCTTTGGGGTTTTTGAAAAGTATGTACAACAATTAGGTCATGCAGCAATTTATGAGTCTGAAGTCTTGGTTTGAGGCTCCAGTTAATTCCACCGAACTACTTAAGTGAGTAAAAACTGCAGTTCCTCATATTCTTTGCGAGTTGATATTTTAGCAGATTATTAAATGTTGCAAGTAGCTGGAGTATTTGAACTGGGAAGGCAAGTAGATATTTCTCAGGAATTTGTTGAGTAGCATGCTAAAGGTAATGGTAGATCGAGTCTTAAAAAATCAACCAAGTCTTCTAGGATTAGAAGGATATTTCCATTCTTTCTTTGTGCCTGTACACTGGATGTGTCATCTAGAATGTCTTTGCTCTTTTCATTTCACCGAATCCTACCATGGATGTATAAATGTTTGGTCTCCTTCAAGATATTAAAAAAAAAACTTCTAGAAAATACACTTCTTTATAACTTGCTTTCTATTTGTTTAATGAGTCTGTTTACTGTTTGTTTATAAACTGGCTTCCCAGTTTGTACCACAAAATTTAGTCCTGAAAAATGTATAGTCTCACCGGTAGTGGGTTCCTGCCAGTATGATTATCACCAAAGCTACTTTATGGACAAGTTCCAGGTCCAGGTAAGACAGAGAGAGCATGCCCCATCCTTTCCCTCTCATTAAGAGCAATTAAAATTCTTGGATAGAATGAATAGAGCAATTATCTAAAGACTCTGATAGTAAGTGGTAGTACACATGGTGGAGAAATAAACCAGAACGTAAGTTTCAATAGATTTGGCAGTGAGTTTCCTGGTTTGTTTTTCCTTCCGTATCTCTCAGCCTGGGTTCAAAGGCAGCATAAATCTTGGAGTTGTACACCAGGTATGGACACAAAGGTCTCTAAGAGAAGACTTCGCCTTCTCATACAGATACCTGAAATGGGAGAGGGGCCCCCTACAGGACGGAGAAAGTATGATAAACTCTTGTTCCTTTCATTTCTTTCTTCATCAGACACTTAGGCAACCCCACTCCCAAAGCTACAACTATTCTGTGGTAGTTGCTACAGAGGCCAAACATGCACCTAAAACTCCAAAGGAGAAAAATCATTCTCTTTGAACAGAGGAACTATGATCTAAAGAGTGTGTAGGGAATCCATGTTGCTCTTTTCTCTCCCATTATCTGCCTGCCACTTGGCCCTGAAGGCTGACCCAACAATGAGAGGTAAGCAGCAAAACACAGACAGACTGAGGTCCCAGTCTGGGTTTTTTTTTCCCCCCAAAAGAACAATAAGGGGGGACCTCTGGGTTCCAAAGACTGTGAGTGAGAAAGCAAAGAGGACAGGCTATGAGAAAGAGAGACTTCTGAGCTCAACCCAAACTTCTCATGGTAGACTCTCAAAAGCTGTAGGAGCTGAGCTATGGGTGAGGCCACTGTCAGGTTACAGATTGTTCTTGGGATATCCAAATTGTACTAAAAAGACTTCGAAAATGGAACTGACTTTAGCAACGTGGCCCACAGAAGATGAATCACAATTTGTGACCTGAACATAACCAGATTGACTGATGGCTTAAAAAACAAAAATAAAAACACAATCTCTGTAAGATTTTTTAAAGACTCAGAGTCTCATAACATAATTTTCAAAATGTCCAGGACCCAATTCAAAATTATACAATATACAAAAGAGTAAGAAAATTTGACAAATTCTCAAAGGACAAGACAATAACAGAAGCCTTGAGATGATACAGAATAATCAGATAATTTGTCAGAATTATCTCAGAAGGACTTTAAAGTAGCTATTATCACCATCATGAAGTAAAAATGAACACCCTTAAAACCAATGAGAAGACAGAAGCCTCAGCAGAGAAACAGAAGCTATAAAATAGAACCAAATGGAAATTTTAGAATTGAAAAATACAATAATTAATACAAAATTCAATGGATAGGTTCCATAGAACAATAGAGATGACAGAGGTGGGGCAATGATCTTGACAATAGGTCAGTAGAAATTATCCAATATGAATAAGAATTAGAAAACTGGTATTAAAAAAAAAATGAACAAAGTCTCTGGTACTTGTAAGACAATATAAGAACGCCTAAAACACATGTTATCAGAGCCCCAGAAGAAGAGGAGATAGGATTTGGTGCAGTAAATATATTTTAAAGAAATAATTACCAAATCTTTTCAAATTTGTTGAGAGATGTAAACCGTCAGATAAAGAGACTCAGTGTACCTCAAACAGGATACACTTAGAGAAGTACATGGCCAGACATATCATAATCAAAGTAGTGGGGGAAAAAATCTTAAAAGCAACCAAAGAAAACAGCATACTGCACATAGGGGAACACTTGAATTGATTGCAGTCAACTCAAATGACTACAGATTTCTTATGAAACAGCAGAAAATAACAAAACAATTTTTTTAAAGTGCTGAAAACAAACAACTGTCGACCCACAATTCCATATCCAGTAATTTTATATCTACATTCAGAAACAAAGGCAAAATAAAGATATTCTAGAATGAAAGAAACCAAGAGGATTCATCACCAACTGATAAGCTCTGAAAACAACGCTAAAGAAAGTTTACAAGAAAGGGATCTGTTACATCAAGAAAACTTTGCATTTTAGGAATGAGGAAGAGCTATTGAAATTTCAATTCTGAATATATATAATGGACTGATTTTATCTTCTTAAATTCTTTAGAATACGTATTTAAAATATAAAATATATGGGGCGCCTGGGTGGCTCAGTCGTTGGGCGTCTGCCTTTGGCTCAGGGCGTGATCCCGGTGTTCTGGGATCGAGCCCCACATCGGGCTCTTCCGCTATGAGCCTGCTTCTTCCTCTCCCACTCCCCCTGCTTGTGTTCCCTCTCTCGCTGGCTGTCTCTATCTCTGTCAAATAAATAAATAAAATCTTAAAAAAAATAAAATAAAATAAAATATAAAATATATATAACATTTTCTGAAGGGATTTCCAATTTATGTTGATAAGTACAACGTGACAGGGGAAGGGTAAAAGGACCTATATGCTGGCAAGCTTTTTACATTCCATTTGAAGTGGTAAAATATTAATTCTAAGTAGGCTGTGGACAGTTAAATATGAATATTGTATTCTTGGGCGACCACTGGGAAAACATGCATAAAGAGGTAAAGTTAAGAACCCCGTAGATAAAAGAACATAAACAAAAGATGAGTCATACCATGTTCATGGATTAAAGAATTCAATACAGTAAATATGTACAGTCTTCCCAAATTGATCTATTGATTCAACGCAATTCTAATCAAAATGTCAGCAGGATGTTTTTTTTTGTAGAGACAAGCATACTCTTAAAATCATATAAAAAAGGCAAATAAACTAGACTAGCCAAGACAATTTTGAAAAAGAGGGACAAAGGTAGAGGATAAAGTCTATCCCATTTTAGGACTTCCTATAAAGCTACAATAGTTAAGACTGTGTGGTATCGATAGACACAGACCACTTAACAGACTAGAGTCCAGATATACTCACATGAATGTAAGTTAATTTTTGAGAAAGATACAAAAGCAATTCAGAATTGTGAGGAAAAGGATAGCATAATCTACTCAAGCAATGACATTCAGACAATTAGAGATCCATTTGTTAAAAAGAAAAAGCACCTAAACCTATACTTTACATCTCTTACAAAAAGTAACTTAAATTAACCATATATTTATTTGTAAAATGTAGAACTTTTTATATAAAACTTTCAGAAGAAAGTTATTTATATTTATATTTATATTTATATTTATATTTATATTTATATTTATAAAGAATCTTCATGCTTTTTGTGTTTGGCAAATAATTCTAAAATGTGACCGAAGGGTGAAATCCATAAATGGGAAAAAAAAAATGGACTAAATTTTAGCAAAATTAAAAACTCTTTAGTTCTTCAAAAGACACTGTTAAGAAAATTCAAAGAGAAGACCCATTTACAATTTGCATATTTGACCAAGTATCTGTATGCTGAATATAAAAAGAACTCTCAAGACTCAATGAACAGCCTATTTTAAAAACAAAGGGACAGAAGATTTGATCAGACACTTCTCCAAAGATTTATGGATGGCAAATAAGCACACGAGTAGGTACTCAACATCATTAGACACTAGGGAAATACCATAGCACACTGATTAAAATAGAAAAAGTAAAAGAAAAACTGACAGTACCAGGTACTGGCGAGGATGTGGAACAATTAGAATTCTCATGGATCACTGGTGGGTAGGCAAAATGGTACAGCCACTCTAGAAAAAGAGTTTGGCAGTTTCTTTTTTTTTTAATACTTTTTTTTAATTAAAAAAATTTTTTTAAGATTTTATTTATTCATTTGAGAGAAAGAGAGACAGAGAGAGCACAAGCAGGAGGAGAGGCAGAGGCAGAGGGAGAAACAGACTCCCCACTGAGCAGGGAGCCCAACGTGGGGCTCCATCCCAGGACCCTGGGATCATGACCTGAGCTGAAGGCAGACGCTTAACCATCAGAGCCACCCAGGCACCCCTTGGCAATTTCTTATAAAGTTAAACATACAATTACTATATGACCCAGAAATTGCACTCCTGTGTATGACCCTAGAAAAATTAAAACTTCCCGATGCAGCCTCAGAAGGTCAATAGCAGCATAACACTATGTTGCAGTGCCTGCCTAGTGTTATAATTGTTCTATTATTCTTAGTGGCTGTTGTTAATCTCTTACCGTGACTCATTTATAAATTAAACTTTATCACAGTTATGTTTGTATAGGAAAAACATAGTATGCATAGAGTTCGAGACTCTCTGCAGTTTCAGGCATTCACTGGGGGTCTCGGGAGGGATCCCCCCTGGATAAGCAGGGACCACCATGCTACTCAGGAGGAAAAAGGAACAAGTATTGATGGGCACACAATCTGATGAATCTAAGCGAACAATCCAGTCTCAAAAGGCTGCGCGATTCTTTATACAACATTTTGGAAAATGTAAAACTCAAGGACTCAAACTAGGTTAGCGGTTACAAGGACCTGGGAGTGGATTCGACTGCAGTAAAAGGACAGCAAATGAGATGTTTTTCTTATTCATGGACCTGTCTTATATCCTGATTGTGGTGGTGGTTACATGAACCTACACATGTATTAAGACTCATAGATCTGCTCACACACAAAAATGCTAATTTTACAGTATGTTTATTTCTTTTAAGTGACATTATAATCTCTTTAATGACTGCAACTCTTATTTATGCCTCTGGTAAAACCAGCAACACTAAAGATCCTGCTAAGCACAGTTCCATTGATTTCTTTTTAAATCCTCAATAGACAACCATGTGAAAATTGAAACAACTTATGGCAGTTAAATACACATGAATATTTTAGCAGTATAATCAAGAAGATCGTATCAGGTGAAATTTATAACAAAGTTGATTTAACATGTATTACTGTTATGAATCAGTATGTTTCAGGTTGCATCGTACACAGCCCATTTAAATGGCTGTAATTAGTATGACTTTTATGGCCAACTCATTCAGAAAATCTCACCAGTATCTGCAACCATTGTCAATGTTTTTAAATCCTGATGCTCATCATATGCAAAACTCCCATCTCTCATATTTTGGGGCAGGAGTAACAAGAGAAAGAATTGCTTGGAAGTAGCATAATTGAAGCATTGAGTTACTTACGAGAAATGTTGAATTGAGTAGAAAAAAAAAAGAGATAAACTTAAGACGCCTACTAACCCACAACGATTTATTGCATACCTATTGCATACAATGTAGTGTGTTAGAAATTTCAGCAGGTACGATTCCAAATAATCCAAGATCTTGGACCCTCAAAGAAATTCACAGAAGAGTGAGAAAAACAGAGTCCATGTGATGGCAGATGAAAATTGTGTGAATTATAAAGTGTTATCTGAAATACAAATAATACTAGGAGGTTTGATATGCATGATGACAGAAATAATTACACAATTAGGGCACCTGGGTGGGTCAGGAGGTTAAGCACTGACTCTTGATTTCGGCTCAGGTCATGATCTCAGGGTCGTGGGATCAAGCACCAAGTCCAGCTCCACGCTCGGTGGGGAGTCTGCATCAGATTCTCTCTCCCTCTTGCTCTGCTCCTCCCTCTCTCTCTCTCTCTCTCAGATAACAAATAAATCTTTTTAAAAAAGAAATAATTACACAATTCTATAGGTTTTCATAGAGGGGGAGATTATTTGTAACTGGAAAGATTTAGGACCTTGTTGAGAAGGGAGTGATTGAGTTGAGCAAGTTAGAAGCAGGGGCATGTCGAGGCTGCATAATGGATACTTGTGGTATCTGGAACTGAGCTGGGTGATGTGTGGAACAGATGCTGAAGAAAATGAGAAATGTAGTTGGGACAGGTTGGGTTTGAGACATGAATTACATGGAAATGCCATTTGGAAGCTCAGAACTCAAGTCAGAGAAGGAAGAGCAAAGTGCACAGAGGCTAATTAGCAATAAAGTGGAAATAGATGAGCTCACTAAGAAAATGGATAGGTGAGAAAAAAGGACTGTGAACACACAGCTAAATCCTACGGGTTTTAGAAGAAGAAGTCAAGATTATAGGCCGAGCAATGGCTAGCGAAGTAGGAGAAACGGGGAAGTCATTAGAGAGGTAAGAGACAAAACCATAGGAACCTACAAAGTATGCTAATGAATTCCTTTTCAATGGCTGCTGTCAACGGAAGCCAATTTTTAGATAAATGAAGACCGAAGAAGAGTCTAGAAAGCAGGAACACAGAGTAAAGATGTTTTAGGATATTAAACATCAAGTATGAAAATCTATGCAAGCCTAATTCTCTAGGACATCACTTGGTCTCAAACTTGGTATGACCTCAGCAGACGTCTGGATTACATAAAAAATTGCCCCATTTCTTTTTGGAATAAAATATCTGTCCACACATTGCCCCAGTATAAAGCCATTAAATTGGTACCTGCAACTCTGTCTGGACAACATCAGAGCCCAGGAAGACTTTGGGAGAGGCATTATTTTTCAGATGATTTGCAGTCTTCTGGGGAAAATAATGAAAGGAGAAATGTAAGTAGGGCTTCTCTCCAGCTGTGACCAATTTCCCCACCCTGCATTCAGACAATCAGCTTGGAACCAGCAAACTCAGATGACTTGAGCTCCCAGTAGAACTCATTCCCAGCCATGCAAGAATAAACAAGTATCACCTGTCTTTCAGGTCATGCTTTTTTCTTCTTTTCTCTTTTTTTTTTTTTTTTTTTTGTCTTTTAGGTCACATTGCTATGCTATCCATAACTGATTCCTTGGAAAATCTGGCTGCAAGATTTCGTGGAGTGTTCTTAAGGTGCAGTGTTCTGGACCTGTTTCACAAGGCACTTCTTATTTGTGATGACCTGCCCCCTGGTCAATAGGGGTAGAAATACTCACAGTTTCTCAGGGGAATTATAGGTGAGCAAAGCAGACTGGGGAAACTGGAAGAAGCATCTCTCCAGGGGCTCTTCTTCCTTTTTTTTTTTTCCACATGCTAGTGGCCCATGGGATGGCATATGACATTTCGCACCCAAGAAAACAGATAAAAAAATTAGCTCCCTTCTTATAGTACACCAGCCTCTTCCCCCAGGACTTGACCACTCCAAGACAATAAAATACCCTCATGGAAACTGGCTAAGTGGGTTGTCCCGATAGGTGTTTTTGTTTCATTTTCGTGAAGTTTTATTCTACTGCTATGGAGACCTGGCTTGAGGGTATTGGATAAATGCTAAATAATAATCAGACTGAGAAAAAGGAATGGATTTCCCAGCATAGTAGGTATAAAGAAACAGGCTTAATTATTGATTCTCATTCCTGCCTTGTTCACACCTCGGCTCACATTCAAATAACTTGAGGGAGAAAAGAGTTCAGAATCCAGTAAAGCAGAAATTATTCTAAGGCTGTTAGGGTGTCAATTCCATACTTCCTTTAATTTGGAAATGTATTTCTATGTTGTTGTACTAGATCAATAGAGAAAATACGGGAAGAAAGTTTATCAATATACATTCTAGCTGTTGAAGTTGTAGTTTGCCAGATGGAAGATTAAGTAAAGGAGAAGTCAGAGAGCCTGGCCCATGGGAAGTTCTGAAGCCACTTTTCTTACAGGATTTTCAGTTTAGAACATGTGCCTTTAACTACCAATTAGAAACCTCCCCGAACTCTCAGGGGCAGTGGCATGTCATGGATTTTGCTTTGGTATTTTGTAATAGGGAGCTCTGAAACCCTCTAACTTTTTACTAAAGGGACCATATTAAAAACCGAAGTCTTTCAAATTTATACAACTAGTTTCAAACTATCTCATGCTATGTAAGGGTCAAATCCATTGAGTTCATTTGGAAGGAAAAAAACATGTCCAAGAGACATATCACCTTTTCTACTTTCAACATGAAATAGTAGATTCAGGCTTTATGGTGAAAAAAAAATTAAAAGCCTGAGCTATATGAATAATGGGAACATGTTTGTAATTGTTTCACAAGCTTGGCTTTCAAGATGTTTCTACAGAGACTCGGTGAAAAAGAGAGTTGAGGCAATCATGCATTCAATCTGGATGTCAGCTGAGGTCACCCTGTCCTTTGAGACTTACATGAAATTAATGTCAACCACTATGCCCATCTTTAATGAGAAGCTCAATATCTGCTCTAAGGTTTTGACACACATCTTAAATGTGCCTTCTCATGGTTATCTGTATTTTTAATTAACTATTCCCATTGAACTTGCATCTCCCCTCTCATCCTGTCATGACTGTTTTCTTATTGTCCAGTGCCAACTCATACACCAACACAGCCCCTTTATTCCCTAAAACTCTCTTCTTAAAAGACATTTCTGGGGTACCTGGTGGCTCAGTCAGTTGAGCATCTGCCTTCAGCTCAGGTCATGATCCCAGGGTCCTGGGATCGAGCCCACTCTGGGCTCCATGTTCAGCAGGTAGTCTGCTTCTCCTTCTCCCTCTGCCCCTCCCTCCTGCTCCTGTGTGTGTTCTCTCTCTCTCAAATAAAGAAATAAAAATCTTTTTTTAAAAAAAGACATTTCTGTGGAACAAATGGTTATTAAATTGCAGCAATATACAAAATTAAATTTAAAATAATTCTTCCTAAAATTCTTCCAGTCACCCCTACCACCAGAAAATGTTCATTGTCCAACCTTCCTTCCTTTCTTCCCTTCCTCCCTTCCTTCCTTCTTTTCTTCTTCCTTCCTTCTTTTTTCTTTCTTTCTTTCTTTCTTTCTTTCTTTCTTTCTTTCTTTCTTTCTCCTCTCTCTCTCTCCCTCCTTCCCTTCCTTTCTTCCTTTCTTTCCCCTTCTTTCAACTAGAAGTTTGTATCTCTTGATCCCCATCACCTATTTCACCCACCCCCTACACATGTCCCCTCTGTCGACCACCAGTTTGTTCTCTGTATTTTTGAGTCTGGTTCTGGTTTGTTTGTTTGTTTGCTCACCCAATTATTTTGTCTTTGGATTGCACATGTAGGTAAAATTTTATGGTATTTATCTTTTTCTGTCTTATTTCACTTAGCTTAATATCCTCTAGGTCCATCGATGCTGTCATGAATGGCAAGATTTCATTATTTTTGTATGGCCAAATAATATTCCATTGTGTATGTGTATATACTTCTTTATTCTTAATCCATTCATCTATCCATATGGATGCTTGAGTTACTTCCATATCTTGGCTACTGTAAATAATGCTACAATAAACATAGGGGTACATTTATATTTTTAAATTAGTGCTTTCATTTTCTTCAGGTAAACACCCAAAAGTGGAATTATTTGGTTGTATGGTATTTCTATTTTTAATTTTCTGAGGACCATTATATTGTTTTCCACAGTGGCTGCACCAATTTATATTCCCACCAACAGTGCACAAGGGTTCCCCTTTCTCCACATTCTTGCTAACACTTGTTAGTCCTTGTCTTTTTTATATAAGCCATTCTGACTGATGTGAAGTGATATCTTATTGTGATTTTGATTTGCACTTCCCTAATAATTAGTGATGGTGAGCATCTTTTCATGTATCTTTTGGCCATCTGTCCGTCTTCTTTAGAATATTGTCTATTCAGGTCCTCTACCTATTTTTGACCAGATTATTTGTTTTTTTGGCATTGAGTTTTATGGGTTCTTTATGTATTTTGTGTATTAACCCCTTATCAGATATATCATTTGCAAATATCTTTTCCCATTCAGTAGGTTGCCTTCATTGTCCAATTTTCCTCATGGAATCCTTCCCATATACATTTGAACTTCTCTCCATTTGCATGACCCTATCTCCAGGTATCAGAACTTTCCCCCATACCTTATTTTTTGCTTCTTCAAATAAGTGTTAGCTTTCATGCCAAGCAATTTAACTGTTTCTTCATTTCATGGTCTTTTTCCAAAGTTTTTTTGGAGTTTCATCTTTCATGCATATGAACAAGATATTCCTCTTAAGAAAAACTCATGCCAGTCCCCTAGGAGACAAAATAGCAGTTAACTCTTGTGATTTCTAAATTTTTTTTCTGTGTTACATATAATCAAAGCAAGCCACGAAGTCAAGAATACCTCAATATACCTAGATATTTTAGACTCTTACGGTAGTGTCAATTTATCCAATGATACACTAACTCTTCCTTGAATATTTTATGCTTATGGCCAACCTTAAACACCCAACTGTAGTCACTTGGCCCATGAAAATGATATTAAATTTCATATGAGCTCCTATTAAATACAAATCACTAAACATGTGATCCTTTCTCAAAAGATAAGCAGATAAAAATCTATTTATATGAGGTATATAATAGGGAGCAGAGTTTTTATTTGCTAGAGAAAGAGAATATGTCTCACTCTATCTTCTGTTCTGGGACAAAGAGCCTTGAGAAACAGTCCAGCTCCTATCCCAGCCTCCTTCCCTAAAGCATGACTGCTAACTAACAAATTACAAATTCTTAGTATTTGAAGAGGGCTTACAGGATACCAATCTTACCTTCCGTGAGATTCCTTATAAAATACTTTATGAACTTTTATTAGAAGAATAGCAATATTGTATTTGGAGAACATTAGATATTAGAAAGTAAGGTATATGTGAGTATAAGACAGTACAGTGTCTTGCGTATAATATAAGCTCAACAAATGAAATGTTAATTCCTTCCCACCTTTTCCCTTACCTCACACTGACATGAACATTCCCCTTTTGAACTTCTATTCATCAAACACAGTTCTATATAATAAAGAAAAAAGAGAATAGATATTTCCTCTTCAACACGAAAACACTTAAGATGCTTAAAGACAACTGTGTCCACTTCTCTTATAGGGTTCCTTCAACATTATTTTACTCCCTTGACTCTCCTAGTTTTCAAATTCTGTGTTCCTGGGTTCCTAGGACTCACAAAGAACAAACCTCCAAATTTTGTCCCAACCAGCACACAGTATGGCTAGGACAGCCTCTGCTTTGTGTTGACAATCAAACTGTTAACATGCCCCCCCCCCTTGTTATTGCTTCTTCAGTAACCATGTCATACTGTTAGCCTAATCCTGAAAATTGAAGCAATTCAAATGTAGAGATACATATAAATGTTTTTTTTTCCCCTCATGGATTGTGGTTAGGCCTTATTTCCCCATTCAGCATTTAATACATCACTTCTTTGAAGTATAAGAATATATATATATATTCATATATATATTCATATATATATATTCATATATATATATATATGAATATAAAATATACTTTTAAACTTCAGACTCTGCTATTTGCCCTCGTAAGTCCAACCTGTCAAGATCTTTTAGACTTTTGTTACCCAGAATTTTAGCTCTAGGGGCGCCTGGGTGGCACAGCGGTTAAGCGTCTGCCTTCAGCTCAGGGCGTGATCCCGGCGTTGTGGGATTGAGCCCCACATCAGGCTCCTCTGCTATGAGCCTGCTTCTTCCTCTCCCACTCCCCCCGCTTGTGTTCCCTCTCTCGCTGGCTGTCTCTATCTCTGTCGATTAAATAAATAAAATCTTAAAAAAAAAAAGAATTTTAGCTCTAATTTACCCAAATCTATGCCTTTTTCTAAACATATTTATAGGATATTTAAAATAATCATAATGAGCAAGATAGGCGGCAGCAGTTTTATGACATACTGGCTTAAAATGTACTGGGATTTGTTTTAAGCAGATATGGTAAGACACACAGACATGGAAATGCCTTTCGTGAAGGAAGAAGTTGATACTCACAGATCCCTGAAAGCAAGAGGCACAGCATGGCAGGCAGAGCCGCATAGGAAAGAACCAGTGTCAGGAGGGAGGGAGGGGAAAACATGGATGTGAGCCTTTAGTTCCTTTTGTGGGAACTGATGGGCAAGCAGGGCAGGGTAAACAGGGTAGGCAGGCTTAGGATGGTCTAGTTTGAATAATTACACTGTGCTCTGAGATACAAGGGTAGTCCATCTAGTACTTATCCCTGGGGTGACTCAAGGCAGAGAGATAGTATCCCAGACTGAAGGCCCCTGATAAAAGAAGGCAGGTGGGAATATGGGCTCTGAATTCTTTGGTTTGCATTTGGAGAAGACACTCTCTTGAAAGTGTTGCCTATCTCCAGCAATTAGCTAACCTTTGGGAACGGTAGTCTCCTCCCAGTTGGTGAGGTCCCAGATGACAGAGCATAAAGAATATAGAAAATTAAGAAATACAGTTAATACACATGTCACTAAAGACTTCTGTTCGAGCCATCCAAAATAGTCACTGGGAAAACAGAAGCTTCTCTTACTCTGTGCTGTGTACCACCAGGCACTGTCTCAGGTACTTGCTATAAGCTTTAATCTTCATTATTTGCATGTAAGGTAAGTATCCTCATTGAAAGATGGGCAAAAATTAAGCAATTTGTTCAAGACCGACAAATGTAACAGTGGAATTGGCCTGGTAATTCAAGCCCATCTGGTTCACAAACCCAAACTCCTTCTTTTGAACTGCCTCAACCATGCACAGCCTGGTCTGAATGCAGTGGCTCAAACAACACAGGTCCTATATGTGATGCTTAGCCCATACTTGCCGTGTTATCCAAAAGGATATTAAAATAATGTGCCAAAAATCTAGTTGCAAGTGAGAATGCACCAAACCTAAGTCCTACTTTATCAACCTCTCTTTTAATTCCTAATTTTTAAAGAAGTGACTAAAATCGGTATAACTAAATTTTTTAACAATGAAGAATTCTTAGTAACCAGTTCAAGTTCAAATCAAATTTTAATTCAAATCATCTCCTCTGCTAAGCACTTCAATCATTAATATATATTAATATATACGATATAAGATATGTATATTATATGTACATATATTATATATGTGTATAATATATGTATATTGTGTATTATATGTATATAATATATGTATATGTGTATATTATATGTATATATGTATGTTAATATTTATTTATTTATTTATTTATTTATTTATTTCCAGGGTTAATTGCCAATGTCCTAGCCTATAGTTTAAAATCTACCTTTTTCCATAGAGAAAGAGTAGGACAACATATGTTTATCTCAAGCAGTCTTTGGCATGGCTCCATTCTTCAAAATACATCACAATTGATACCTGAATTGCTTCTACCATTTTTTCTGTACCCCGGGGTTTAAATTGTTTATACCAAATAACTTGAACACAATTATACAGCCAGTTGTTCTTTTGGCATTATGGTTTTCCTTTCGTTTCTTTGCCTCTGTTCCTCTTCTATTTTAGGATTTTTTTTCTAATTATAAAAGAATAGAGTTAAATAGTAAAGAAGATAGTGGGCTTTTTTTTTTTTTTAAATGGGATTGGCTCTCACATTTTGCTATCAAGTATTATGTTAGCTGTTGATTTCGGATAGATACCCTTTTGCAACTGAGCGTTTAATCTTCTAAACCTAGTTTCTTTAATGTGTTTATGCTTTTCTAAAAAAAAAATTTAAAGGCATATTGATTGTCCTCAAACATTTTAGAGCATCTTTTGAGATTATTTTTTGTTGTATTGGACTTAAAGATATGGCATATTATAATCACATCTTAGTAATACACCAGCCTTTCAATCTTAGTACAAATCCTAGTTGGTCATGGATGATTATTTGAAGATAACTTGAAATTGATTTGCTAATAGTTCAAGAATTTTGCATCAGTATCTGTCAGTGAACTCATTTATAGGTTTTTGGGGGGTTTAGGGGGGTTGTTTTTTTGTTTTGCTTCGTTTTGGTTTTCCTGATATGTGGGAGATTTCTTGCACTGGTCTTTTTGTGACATTCAAGCTTAAGAAAATGAAGTGGTTAACAATCTGTCATTTTCAATGCTTTAGAACAGTTTATGTAGCATGGGAATTACCTCCTCTTTGAAATTCTGGCAGTAAAATCATTTGATCATGGATCTGTTATTGAGGACTGGTGATAATTTATTTTATATGATTGCTCTAATCAGATTTTCTACTCTTCCTTAACTTAATGTTGGCCATTGATCTTTTTCCCATAAACTCATCCATTTAATGCAGTTTTTAAGTTAGTATAACATGCGTGTAATATTTCCTTGAATTAAAAACAAATCTCTGTTATTATGCCCCCATTTTAAAATTTTTTATTTCCTGTCTTTTGCCTTGATGGGATTAGCTTTTTGTCATTTTCATTCATATGGGAATGTTGTGTTTAAAGAAACAGTTCTTGGATTTACTGATAAATTATATTTTTTTGTTCTTGAATTCATTAAAAATCTCTCTTTATACTTATTACATGTTCTCCATTTTTTTTAGGTTTAGTTTGTGGTTGTTTTTCTCACATATTGAGTTGATTGTTAAATTCCTTTATTTTATTATTATTTTAATAATGAAGGTATTTAAGATGATTGCCTCTGAGAATTAACTTTTGCTGCCTCACACTACAATAAGAAGCAATTTTTAAATTTCCATTATTTTCTAAATAGCCTATTATTGTAATTTTGATTTCTTTTTTTGTCCTAATAGTTTTCCTAAAGAGTGTTTTAAATTACCAAATTGCTGGGTCTTATTTTTATTTGTTTTTTTAAACTTCGGTTATTAATTTACGGTTTGCTATGTGGTGACAGGACATTTTCCTGCTCAATTTCTGAGTAGGAGTTTTATTTGTGACCTGGAACCTAATCAATTTTCATTGTTCATTGAAATTTGAAAGTAAAATATTTGCTCTGAGTGTAGCATGCAAAGTTCAATATATCCATGGATTAAAAGTTATTATATTAAAATTATCTGGGTCTTTAAGGCATATTTGAATGTTTCCTGTAACAATCATATTTCAGCCAACTTCTTATTTATCCATTTAACTTCTTATTTATCCATTTGACAATGAGCCTGGCACCGTCTAGGTCAGAGGGGCACAGTAGTGAACATAATGTGGGAGCACCTCCCAGGGCAGGAGCTAAACACTGAGGCACTGAGGACTCAGTGAATAATCCAAGGTTGCACAGCAAGAGATACATGAATCCTTTATACGCACACATATACATATATATGCCCCGCTTTTTAAAGGTACATGGTAATGCTTCCATAAATACTACGATTTCTGTACACGCTGTTCTATACTTTACTCTTTATCATTTTTCTTTTAATTTTAGTTTTAGTGCATCTTATTTTATTGTGTCTTCATGAATGTTGAGTGGAAAAAGCTGGCACCATCAGCCAGACATCTTTAAATGGCTTCAGTTCTCCCTTAATTATTCTTGGCTTATCCTTTTATAGTTTCATGATTTTTTTCCCTTAATAGAGAAGTTGTAGGTGAGCCATTTTGCTTTCCCTTTCTGCTCCCTGTATACATCACACCATCTTCCTCAAACACCTCTTGCACAAACTTCCAGTCCTCTAGGCTCCAGCTCTTACTCCAGTCATGGCTATAGCCATCAATCAGTCCCCAGAAGGCTCCCGCCAACCTAAACCACTGCAACGCCGTGCTAGGCTCCACTCCCCTCTGCCCAACGTCTACAGTAATGTCTAGGGTAGCCATCTTGGTCCTCACCCAGGCACAACCTGGAAGGGCAGGGGAGTAAACACCCAAGGCACCACCCTCAAACCCCGAAGAATGGGAACTGATGGACAATACGCCCACCTTCCATTTCAAGGTCAGAAGTTCTCCTCAGAAGGTTCCGTGGGCTCCACCACCCGTCTTCTCAACAGTAACCAGCTCTAATTCGTTCCTGTATGGACTTTCCCTCCTTCCCTGTTTTACTCCCTCTGCCCCAAGCTTGCTCCTAGGGATGGCTTCCAAATGCGTTACCTACCTTCAAGCCTTTGTTTCCAGCTTTGCTTTCTGGGTAACCTAGACTAAGAGCTGACAGACCTTTCTTGCTCATCTTGCTGTACACACAGCTTTTGAATTGCTTTGTTTTTGTTTTTTTTTAACATCTTTCTCAAATCTTTGTCTTATTTTAACAGTTAGGCTATCTAACATTATTCCTATAGCCTGGTGCTGCTCTTTTGTATTCTTTTGATGTTTATTCTCCTCCTTCAATATTTAATATATGTCCTTTTAAAATATGAACTCGACTTTCAGCTCTATTAGTTCCTTCAGATTTACATCCTTTTTTTCTTTATCATTAGAATAATTTCTGATTACAGGGGGCTTATTTTCCGAGTGCTCAGACCATCTTATCTCTCCCAAGCTGTGTTATCTTTCAAGTCGCTTTCCTTGGGATCACACACCCACGCACATGAACGGATTATTTTTAACTTCACTGCTCTGAGGTCACCTCTGTGTCTTTCCAGGCTTTCGTGAATATCATCAGATTACTCTCTCCAAGGTCCTTGCTTCTCTCACAACAGTACCAGTTTTGCCTCAGTGGACAGAATGAAATCAGTGCAACAATTTCCTCCTTGTGACTTTCTTTACCATTTAAAAATACAAAACAGAAATACATCGTGTCATGGTTTTCACAAGTTGCTCCACTTCTAGAAGATTCAGACTCTCAAGCACCACCTGGATAGTCGCAATAGCCCATTAGGTCAGTATCATTCCCCAGGGAGTTCTGTACTACATTAAAGGTACAGCTATATGGTGCGTTTAGAGTGTCTATAACACTACTCTGCCATTAAAACACTTCTATCCATTTCTGCTTTCAGTCCGCATTCAAATATGTGCCATTATGCCCCAATTGTAGGTTGAAGATTGCTACCGATATGCAAATCTTTACATGGCGCTCTTCTTCTGCAATTTTTATTAGATTAATTTTGTCGATGCAAGGTATTCCCCCTCTATTACTACATTGTAGCCATCTTCAAATCCCTCTCAATTTCAGTACTACTTTAATGAGATCATATATGTGTACCCATATACACACATATAACTTTGTATATAAATTACTTTGTATTGAAATAGACAGCCATATTTTATTATTGACAATATTCAGTGTCGAACATGTAGATACCTGAAGTCCTTTGATATTATTCCTATTATATTCATTATTTTCTCATTGTTTTTCCCTGAGACACACATTTTGTTCTCCATGGTATGAATCAGTTTAATCTGCGCCTTCCTCTGCTTTTTCATAAAATGTTTATTTTTTTAAAATTTTGATCACATTGGTGAGTATGTTTCCACCCTCTTCCAGGTGTTTGAGTAAGGTTCTCCATCATTTCCTCAAAGGAACATCATTCTTTTATAATGAGCCATGATGCAGAAAACCAATTTTTTTCCTTATTATTAGTACAGTCAGATTATTTCTCACATCCTCCTCCTAGTAATGTTAAAAATAACAACTACAGTTATAAGTAATTGAATTTCTTTGATGCACCAAACTTAATATTTTGTATGTACATTATGTCTAATCCTCAAACAACCATGACAGATGAGGACTCCTGGCCCCTTTTCCCAGTTAAGAAGACTGAGCTCTCATAACTAGTAGGTGGTGGATCCACTGTTCACCCTAAGTCCGTCTGATTCCAAATCTTTTTCTCTTTTGCAACAGCAATATTTATGTAGATTGTGCTTCCAAAGTTGTTGTAATGTCCCCTGGTTGCTATTATCACCGAGAAGATGAGAAAGAAAAAAAATTTTTTAAAGCCTAGTTGTTCAGTATCTCCTCAGGTATTCAGATTCAATAAAGACATTTTCTATTTTTCTTTTAACTCGACTTTTTTCCCTTGTGAAACAGATGAAATACGTACTCTGAGAATTTGGTGATGTCCGTCCACAGCAAGGCAGCACACTTTGCCATTTGCCGTGTTATATGTACACTGGCCATTTCTGTGGTGCTCACCATGACACATCTTGTCCTCTTCAGCCCATCGTGGGATTCCCTACCCCTGCTCTGTTGCCCTGGATAGCACAGGACGCTGCTGCGGCTGCTGCCACCATCCTGGCTTAGTCCTCTCCTGGAAGCTCCCCCAAACTCTTAGGTAGCCTTCTTGTACCTGTTATATTTAGTGCCCAGTGGTAGAAGTATGGACAAAGATGCACCACAAATGAGTTGATTAATAATAAAAATATTAAATATTGTGATGTTTAAATAGTAGAACTGGGCGCCTGGGTGGCTCAGTTGGTAAAGGCAACCGACTCTCGATTTCAGCTCAGGTCATGATCAAAGGGTTGTGAGATGGAGCCCTGTGCTGGGCTCTGCACTGGGCGTAGAGCCCACTTAAGATTCAATTCCCTCCTCACTCTCTCCCCCTCTCCCTCCCTCTGTCCCTCGCTAAAAAAAAAAAAAAAAAAAAAAAAAAAAAAAAAGTTGAAGACTTTACAGTTATATTCTTCCTACCTACTTGCAAGTGCTTGAGGAAATGATGGAGAATTGTATTCTTACCTAAATGAGTGTCGTTATTACTTCAAAATTCATTGAATTCATTCATCCAGGAGTCCAGAGTCTAACACTGAATGATGTCTACACTGTCAAACTGAGACCTCTTGAGTCAAGTTGATACCAAAAGTCGAAGAACCTTGATTCTTTTTGTGTAACAGATTTTTTCTTCTTTTGAATAATGTTTAGTTTTATTTTACAATTATGCACTCCCACTGTAGAATATTTTAAAAGTGTATCAGTGTGTGCCAAAAAAATTAAACCCTTGCAATCTCACCTCCAAAATATAACCACATATGATTTTTTTATGTCCCTTTCTTTCTAATAATTCTTCCAGGATAAAGTCTGGCTCATGCTCACATCAGAGCAATCAGTTTTCATGTTCTTTTTCATTTAAAGAGACAGTTTTCCCCAACCCACTCTATGTTTCCAGAGACTTTTTAAAAAAGTTTTTATTCAAATTCCAGTTAGTTAACATACACTGTAATACTAGTTTCAGGTGTACAAATTCCAGTTAGTTAACATACACTGTAATACTAGTTTCAGATTCAACACTTCCATACAATACCCTGTGCTCATCACAAGTGCCCTCCTTACTCACCATCATTTATTTATCCCATCCCCCACTCCACTCCTTTTTTTTTTTGTGGAACAGATTTAAAGGACTTTCCATGTGATTCCAAGCTCCACTGCTTACTATCTCCATGTCCTTCAGAAAGTTACTTAGACTCTCTGTGCCTCAACTTCCACAGAGCTGGACTTTAATGTCCCTAGCTACCATGTAGGTCCACAGTCCCCTGAGTGTCTCAAATGTCCATGAATTGTGTTCTTTGCAAATCTGTGACAATTCCTGTGATGCTCTAAAAATCTCTATACACTTCATATCTCTTGCTGCATTGCCACTGTGATGGTGAAATGCTCAACTCGGCAATTCCTTTTGGACAAGTATCCATATGGCCCCAGACCTCGGTCCCTCTGTCTCTGAAATGTTTGCTTATTGCCTTTTGCAGGATCTGCCGTCTTTTTCTTGTGAGAGCAAATTCTTGACAACCAATAAACACGTTATTCGTTTCCTTTTCTTTCCAAAGAAAAGTGAAGTCATATTTTTGTTTTCTAGGTGAAACTGGAAAATACATCTAAAAGAGACTAAGAAAATTTCTCAAGGTCATACGGTGATCTAGGTGAGGAAGCCAGAATCAAACCCAGATCTCCTACACACTAAATCCTCTGTTTTTAATTTCTACACTGTTATTCCTTTGGGAAATATATATTTGCAAATATGTTTATTTTTTAAGATGCAAATGACATACTGAAAAACAGATAAAGTGTAGGAGAAAAGTAGGATTGTAGGAGAGTGCTGGAAGAAGGGATTTGGGACATTCCACATGAAACTCTGCACAGAATTGCTGAGAGGATGATGCAGACCCTGGGAGCTCTAAGGAAGAAGATTCTAAGGGGAGAACAGCAGCATCGAACAGGTGTAAAATCCCTGAGGACAAAATTAATCAATTTTACAAATCTGTCCTAGGGTGAGACTAGTTCTTGAAGTTCTTTATGGGTCAATACCCAAAACATTTTCCAGGAGATATTTCTCTCTGTCGTTTATAAAATTAAGCTCCAATCTTACTTTGTAAGGGAAAAAAAAAAGTGAAGTACCCAGCAACCACAATTTTTAATAAATATTAATGGGTGAGGAGGGGAGAGAGGAATGGAGACCGCAGTGGTGTTTGGCCTTGGGACATCATGCAGAACCCACCTCTTTAGTTTTGATATCCCCAGTGGACCAGATACTAGTTTTGCTGCATTGATTGCTGTTTCATAATATAAAATTTAATTATCTCTATTATTTTACAATAAGCTTTTCTGCCTTGGGGCCTCTGGCACAGGGTACGGTTAGTAACAAATCTAATAAATAAAGAAATAAAACACTTCATTTCCTTTTCAGAAGGAAGTTGTGTTTTGCTCTGTATGCTTTGAGCTTAGGGGAATTCACTTCAGCTTTCTCAAGCACACTTGTTCTTTGGCTCGGAGAGGCTACCATCCAGGGGCCCCAGGACTTCAAGGCCCGGGAACCACTGTGCTCCCTCCAGCAGGGACCCCGTTAAACAGATGGCACTTCCAGACATGCTCTCAGGGGCTGTTTCTTACTCTTCATGCTTTCATTACTGGATTCGCCCTCCAAACATTTGTTCAGTCCAAGAAGCATAGAATTAAGAACTCTGACTCTGATGAATCCTTTACCCACTTACATTTTGTTTACCCACTTGTTTTTGTTTGTGAAAAGATTCCGATATTAGCCAGATGCAGGTCAGCAGATACCACACACAGCTTCTGAGAGATGACACAAAGCTCGTGAGCGGGTAAGTGAAGTCATACACTAAGCAGAATGTGCACAATAGTTTAGTAAGACGAGGAATAGGTGAGATGTATTTATTACTAAGCCGTCCAGACTTTAGCAAATATGTGATAAAGGACCCTCCCTCCAAATACATACTGTAGGTATCAACATCATGCATTTAATAAGCATCTTAGAAGCATAAATGATGCATCATCACTAAGCCTAGTGCTACTGAGGATACAAAGGAATCTGTGAAAAACACTCTGCCTTTAAAGGCCTAATGCACCAGGAGTAAATAGAAGAGAGATGCAAAACTATGCCACAAGGCAGAATACAGGAACTCCTGGAAAAGAAGGAAAACGGAAATGTTCTGTCAAAGGGCATGTTGGATCAGGAAAGGATTAGAAAGGCTTCACGGAAGAGATGGTGCTTACAGTAGGCCCAGAAAAAAAGGCTCTACTATTATACACACTAACAGTTATATATATATGTGTGTGTATAGCATATATATATGAAACATAATATGTATATATGTATATAGCTTATATATATATGAAACATAATACAGATCAAAGAAACAAGTCCAAAGAGTGCATCAGTCTCTCTACATATCAAAATTTTAAAAATTAATAATACGTTGTTTTGAATACATCAACAGATGGAACCTGAAAGGGAGGTGAAGGGGTGAAGGGAGCTGGCCCAAGGCTCTCTCCGAGCTCCCCGCAGCTGCTGGTAATCCTTGACGTTCCTGGGCTGTGGCTGGATCACTCCAATCTCTGGCTCCATCTTCCACAACCTTCTCTGAATAAAAGGCAATATTCACTCTTCTGCCATATAAAGTAATATTCATCTATTCCAGGGAGTAGAATGCACGCATTCCTTTTGGGGGCCACCATTCAACTTACTACAGGCTGGATGGTAAGCATTTCTGAAGATAATAACATAATCACACATCTTGGCATCATAATACACTTGCTTTTTTTTTTTTTAATAAAAGCTTGACCCTTACTGACAGTGATATTTTTATTTCTACCTGGATAATTCCCTACCCCCTTTCTTCAGAGATAGTTTCAAAGTAGTTTCAAACCTCAATCCCTCAACTTTCTATCTTACTTTCAGCAGATGACTTTGCCTCATATTTTACCAGGAAAACCAAGTTCACCCAGTACAAGATCCTTAAACTTCTCTCTTACTTACCATTCGGATTCATTAAACAAAGCACCTAAACTCTTCTAAGTATCTGGGCTACATCTGTGAATTAAAACAACAACAACAACAAAATGACAAAATTACATAAGGAGCATTCTGGCAGGTGGATAAAAACTAAATATAATAACTTAACAAACATATAATATGTTATCTGATGATAAGTACGTACAACCCTTGAACAACATAGATTTGAAGTGCATGGGTCCACTTATATGTGGATTTTTCCCAATAAATACAGTGCAGTAGGGTAAATGTATTTTCTCTTCCTTATGATTTCCTTACTAGCATTTTCCTTTCTCTAGCTTACTTTATTATAAGAATACAGGATATAATGCATAGAACAAAATATATTTCAATCAACTATTTACGTTATCGGTAAGGCTTGGGATCAATTATAAGCCATTAGTTGTTTGGGGGAGTCAAAAAATTAGATGTGGATTTTCAGCAGTGCAGAGGTCTGTGCCCTTAACACCCCTGTGTTGTTTGGGGGTCAACTGTACTATGGTAAAGAGCAAAACCCATAAGAAAGAGTAGGACTAAAATTGGAGTTAGGTTAGGCCTTGTTGTGAAGGTAACATTTGAGCAGACTTAAAGGAGGTGATGGAATTAGCTGGCACATACAAGACAAGGGCACCCAGATCCAGGAAAGGGATAGAGCAGAAACTCTATGGTGGAAGGATGCCTGGCATCGTAAAGAACCAAAGAAGAAGCCAAGGTAGCTGGAGCAGAGTAAGCAAGGGTAAGTGTGGTACTGATGTAGTCAGGAACGTAAGGGGGTGCAGAGAAGGGAGATCATGCAGCATCTCACCAATTACAAGGACTTGGGATGTTACTGTGACAGAAACAGAAAGACATTCCAGAATTGTAAAAAGAGGAGTGATATGATCTGACATTGATCTTTAATGAGCCCCTCTGGCTTTTGAGTTAGAATAGACTTTGAGGGTAGAGGGGAGGCCAGTACAAAAGCAGGGACCTTGGTTAGGATGCAGTTATAGTAAATTATGTGATAACAGATATTCAGACTTGGGTCGTAGTTATAAAGATGGTGAGAAATAACTGGTGGGGTATATATTTTGAACAGAGACAACAGAAGTTGTTGATAAGATGCTAGAAAAAGAAGGGCTCTGAATGACTTGAGCAATTAGAAAGAGTTTCATCAAAGATGGGAAAGACCAAGGTGGAGCAGATTGGTAGTTTAGGTATGAACACAGAGAGTTTGAGGGATCTATCATACAATATAATTATTGTATTATTATACAATAATAACTGTTATGCAATATAATAGAGGGACCTATAATTCAATAAATAATGGTATACAATAAATGTATAATTTGTATACAAATAAAATTGTACTGAATACAATAGATATTCATATATCTTATTAAAACAGCAATAAAAATCTAGGTGTATCTAGATATACAAATTCTGAATTTCAGAGATAATCCGGGACTGGAGGTACAACTTCCATATTTCTCTAAATCTTTACTCATGAGTCCTTTGTCCTTTCTGGCCCAGGGAAAGAAATCTTCCCAAATCTAACATCTTACCTATGCCCTTGATTCTACCCTTCACACCTCCACTCTAATTTCCTCCTTCAGCTAGGCTCTGTTTTTCTTTTGAATCACAAGTGTCTGATTCTACTTCGGCATTTTTTCCCCCATTCCTCAAGTCAACTAGAGCCTTTTCTATCCAAATTCATACCTCTCTACTCATGTAAATAGAAAGTTTTTAGACCTGTCTTATTCCCGCTTCACCCTCTTGCCTTTTTTCCATCTTTCCAGGTCCAAAGCCTTGAAAGTTTTCTCTGTCTGGCATCTCTAATTCCCTGACTGCGTTTCATAACACTGACCCCTGAAGGCCTTCCTGCATTCCAACATCTCCACTCCTCACCATGGTATTTTTTAAACCACAACCAAATTGGGGATATGACAAATAGCAGCCAATCATCTCCTTTCTCCAGTCTTCAGACATTAAGAGGAAGACGTCGGTGTGAACCAAAGCAGTAGCAAGATTCAAAATTTGGCTTTGACACTTTAGAATCAACAGGAGGAATCCTAATGCTTTACCTATTGGCTCACACTGTTTCAGCCCCAGTCGCCTCCTTGCTGTCCTCAAATACTCCAACATTCAGCCTCAGTGCACTACCCTGGCACTCCGCTACCCCCAGATGTTCACATAGTTCACTCCCTCTATTCACACAGGTCTTTGCTCACATATGCACACATCAGGGAGTCCTCCTCAGCTACCCTGCTAAACTAATACGTCTATCACTTCCCATTGTTTTACCTGCCTTTTTTCCTTCACTGACATTTTTACTACCTAACATTTCATATAGTTTGGCGCTTATTTGTCTTATCTAACTCACACACCGAAATGTAAGCTCTGCAGGGGGAAGGGCATTTTCTCCTTTGTTTGCTGTGTTTCCCTAGTATTTGAAACAAGGCCTGGCACATAATAAGTTCTAATAATTATCTGTGAAATTAATGTCCTTGTGGCTAAAGGATCTTGATAGATTCAATGGCTCTTGTGCCCAAAGAGCTGGCAGCAAACCTGGCAAATAAATGCCGTGAATAGCCTCCTTTCCTGCTCTCCCTGATGACTGTTAGGACACTACATTGGGTGTGGACTGGAGTGAAAAATTAAAGAGAACAGCAGGGTTAAGAAACAATCATTCTTTCAGCATCAAGTAAGTTTCATAAAGGATCCAGAATTCCTGGTTAATCTGAGAGCAGCACCTAAGGAGGGAGTGCCCCCTACCCCTTCACGGCCACAACAAACAAACAAACAAACAAACAAACAAACACAATCAATAAAAACTGGGCTGACAAAGCATGTATAGCGTCAGGATAAATTCCTTCCCAGCCACCTTTCCTGCCCTACCTCCCCTCCAACCAGATGATCTCTCTGATATAAAAATTCAGAAGCCACTACTACTGAAAAGATAAGATGTATTTTGATTCCACCGAGCATGAGGAAGCTGTTTCAAGATTTGGACACAATAGCAAAGGCCTCTCAAGTGTAGGGGTGGAGAGGCTCTGCTGAGTTTCACTAGAAGAAAGAGAAGGGGCAAGAGTGGAGTGCAGATGAGAAGAGATTTGGAGAGAGGAGGAGGAAAACTCAAGGGGTACCTAAGAACCAAGATTATGAGACGGTGAGTGTAGAGGTCTCCTACTTATGGATGCAGCTTTCAACCTTCTGCTCTGCATACAATAAAGACTCTCTAAGAGCCTACCCCTGGTGGCCCCATGCCAATCTGCTCCTCCACTTCCTACTGACATCACATATGAGCAACTGGTGCATGGGGTGCCTTTTCTTTGAGCTTTCATGAAGTTTTGCTTGGTGAGACCATCCCACTGTGTTCATACTTTGTTTACCTACAATACTACTATATAGTATTGAATTGAAGAGCATTTGAAAAGTGGGATGAAAGGAAATGAAAGCTTGTCCTTACCTTGAATCACATATCAGGAGCTGAAATTAGATCCCACCTACTGGGAAGGGAGAGAGCCTGTGTCACCCAACAAAGCTCAGTCCCCTTGGCGCCTCCAAAGCCTCGTATCCCTGCCCCCTGGCTTTGGCACCAGGGGTTCCCCGGCTGTGTCCAGGATAAAAGTGCCATCCCCAGCTTGCTCTCAGGCAAAGACAGCCTGCTTTTAATTAGGAGCCGGAGCCGTTGTTAGATTTGTATTTTTCTTTCCTTCTTTTTTTTTCCTATGCTTGATGGCATGATGTGTGTTACATATTTAATTAAAGAGGATCTAATGAGTACTTCTAACAGCCCTGGGGTCAAAAGAGCCACTGCAGAGATTCATGCAAATGAGCCAGGCTTTACGGCTTCCCTAGTGAGCAGCAGTGATGTTGTC
Source organism: Ursus arctos (assembly GCF_023065955.2). Classification (NCBI taxonomy): domain Eukaryota; kingdom Metazoa; phylum Chordata; class Mammalia; order Carnivora; family Ursidae; genus Ursus; species Ursus arctos. The sequence goes on along the minus strand of NW_026622897.1, from coordinate 21,766,281 downwards.
CAAAATGGCAGAGTCTGTGGGAGCCCATCAGCTTTCCAACTTCCATAGGACAAAAACCCAAGGGGAAGCGCACAGAGGGTGGGGAGTAGAATTTGCAGATTGTGTGTCTGGGCCCAGAAATAAGTCTAAATGTACAATGGGGTACGTCTAAACTTTATGCAATGAAATGTGCCGAGGACCCAACTGGGACAATGGTCTAGGCCAGGGAACAACCCTACAGGACTAAGACTTTTAAAAAGACATTTTTGGACATAGGAAGGTGAGTCAGAGAAGAGCGAAGGAAGGAGAGGTAAAGCAAAACGTGTTAGGGCATCTGGATTTTATTTTATGGGAAATGGGTCATTAAATGTTTTTTATATGCACTTACTTCGCTGTGCCCTATTATGTCTGTTATAGCACTCTCTTGTGATTTATCTGCAGACATATCTATATCCCTATTAGGCTCTGAACTGACTCCTCTACAGTGAGGACCTCCTATCTCTTTGTTCCCATGACTCCTACTAAACTTCCTCTGTTAGACCAGTTGTACCAGATATCCTACTAGATTACAACTGCCTATTGAGTTTCTGTCTCCTCTGCCTAATTGAAAGTTGATTGAATGTGAAGAATCTGAGTTTTTTACCTATATGATTTTTGTCTTATTCGTGTTTATATGCCTAGCATCTATCATGGTGCCCAGAATGTAGTACGCCCTTAATCGGTCATTGAATGAATGAATGAATGAATGATCCAAATATAATCGGTCTGATTTCAGACCAGTCTCAACGTATGTACTGCATCCAAAGACAGACTGCAGATTTGCCCCAGAAAGCATTAGAAAGTTGTTTCAGATTTTACTGAAAGTCAGCTACTTGGGCAAATGGAGAATGATATCAGTTATATTGCATATTATACCATAAGATTTCTTTAAATTTCTCTTTAAGATATAGAATAAGAGGGGCACCTGGGTGTCTCAGTCAGTTAAGCATCTGCCTTTGGCTCAGGTCATGATCTTGGGGTCCTGGGATCGAACCCTTTGTCAGGCTCCCCACTCAGTGTGGAGCCTGCTTCGCCCTCTCCCTCTGCCCCTCCCCCCGCTTGTGCTCTCTCACTCTCTCAAATAAATAAATAAAATCTTAGAAAAAATATAGAATAAGAATTTTAACACATTGTCCTTGATTGGATCCTAGTTTTGAAGAAAAAAAAAAGCCATCAGCTATTAAGGACATTTTTTAGATAATTGGGGAATAGCTGGTATTAGGTGACATTCAGAAACTATTTTTGTTGTATGATAATAACCTTGTCATATAATAGTTTGTCTTTGCGGTGGCTTTTAAAAATAGCTACAAAGTCTTTCACAGCCACTCCATGCAGAGGAGGGGATCTATGTCCCCTCCCTTGAATACGGGCATGTTTGTATCTTCTATAGCCAACAGGATTTGGTAGAAATGAAGCTGGGATGTTTCCAAAGCTAGAGCAGAAAAGCCTAAAGAGATTCTACCTGGTTCTCCTGGAATGGCCATTCCTTTCTTAAGATGGTCCTTCTCAGAACCCAAATGCCATGCTGTGAGATGCCCAAGCCACAGGGAGGGGTCACACGTGGATGCCCCATTCCATAGGCCCAGCTAAGACCGCACTTGGAGTCATTCCTAGGTTTATCTGTAGAGTCCTCCAGATAATTCCAGCCCCCAGACATTTGGATACTCCCAACGGAAATCCCAGATATTGTGGATAAGGGGGAAGCCATCCCTCAGTACATTAGTGACCCACAGAATCCCTGAGTGTCATAAAACAGGTGCAACTTTGTGCTACTAAGTTTGGAGTGGTTTGTTGAGCAGAAACAGGAACTGTGACTGTCTTCGATATTTTTTGGAGGTGCAGGCTAAAGAACTTAAGGATAAAGTGCCACAGTATCTTTAGCTTACTTTTAAATGGTCCCCACAACATGTGTACAAAGACAGCAAAGATAGATCAAGCACGTATAGAAAACAACGGCAACTGTCAAATATAGACGGTGAATATGCTGTTCATGGAACTATTTTTTCTATTTCCTTGTAATTTTTTACAACCAGTTCTTCTTTAAAAAGTGCTTTTCAACACCTGTTTCCCCAAAGTTCTATATCTCAGGAAAACATGGATGTATCACTCACTCATCTTGTCAATCGCCCCCAAATCTCTTTGGATAGCCCTCTCTTTGAATGGGTCCTAATTCGTCCTCCTTCTTCTGACAGGAGCTCTTCTCGGCAGTTGTGCCTTTCCCAGTGAAGAGCCAGTCGAACAGGTGTCAGCAAGACCCCCTCTCCTGAGATCTGTCATTTTACAAGGCAGAGGAAGGGACTACGATTGTAATAATGAATACTTTAATATGTTTTCTTTCAAATTAATGGCATAATTTTTTTTAAAAAAGACTTTCAGAAAGTACCGGGTTAGTAAAAAGAACAGAACCCACGTTCATCAAATTCAGTATGTATTGGTAAAACTAGGACAAAAGGCTTCCTGCATTGAAAACTTAAAATTTCCAAAGCAATGCTATGGATTATTATTCTCATCAAAAGAAATCAAAGCATTTTTCTAAGTCATTGTAGAGCAAATAAGCCAAAAAAGGGAACATATTTTTAAAAAGCTCAGATCAAAAGTGTTTTTCCCTCTATCCTGACTCCATTTAATCCACTGTGGAAGTTTCAGTGTGACTCCCTCCCTCTTTTCCCAGCTCCTGGTCACCCCCAACCACCTGTTCCCCTGTCCTCTTAAAGGCAACTGCTTTTCTGAGGTGCAGAACCAGTGTGAACCTTGGAATCCCAAACCTATTGTAGACAAAGTCTCATAGATCCTTTTTTTTTTTTTTTTGCTGAATAATATTCCATTTTATTGATATGCCACATTTTATGCAACCATTCATCAGTTTTACTTACATTCTTGATATTTTCTTTAAACACTGCTCCCCACCTGGCTACATAAACTAAAACCACTTTTCTCCCTGATGACACTGATTCCTGTACACCCTTTCCAAAAACAGTAATAGTTATTACGATGATAATCAACATGGAAGCTAATTGTCTACTGAATACCTGCTACTACATAGTGAGCGCATTGATGCTACTCTCTCTTATTAACTATTTCAATTAATCTTCACAGCAGCCCCACAAGGTAGATACCACCAGAATTGCCATTCTACAATTGAGGAACCTGAGGCACAGGGTGGTTGAGTAGCTTACTCACGACCACCCAATTAGGAAGGGACGGAACCAGGGTAGAAACCAACTAGTTTCACCAGGAACCCCTGCTTGTAACCATCATGCATGATTGTCTCCTCCCCACAGGCTTGCCAACAAGCTTCATTTCCTCACTCCCCACCCCCGACAACCCAGAGCCGGAAGAAGGGGGGTGCTTGTGCACCCCGCAGTATCCAGACCACTGCACCTTTGTCCCCAGGTATCTGCTCACCTTTGAAGCCTATACCATACTGTCCTCGTTAGTTCTATGGTTCCAGGACTCTCATTGCTTCTTCCTTGACTTCAGCACGGGCATGTCATTATATTCTGTGATTGTTCCCTGGTCCTTTATGCCAGCATTCACGTGGATATCTCATAACTGCAGCACCTTCAGGGATCAGCAGATCTGTGTACCCTCACAGCCACACACCACCACCCCTCAGAACCTCCTCTCCTACATCTGGGGTCTTGAACTTGCAGCCGTTCCTTTCCAGGAACTCCCCCCTTCTTCTCCGAGTCTCCTTTGCCTTTACTAAACTGGCTCTTTGTTTTAGCCATGAGTTGCAGTAAGCATGCCGTTCCTTGTTTCCCTGTAACTCATCACCTCTGTTCTAGCTCACTCCTCTCCCTACGCGCCTTAATGCTGACTCATTCCACAACCACCCTCAAATGCCTTGCTCTCCTTTCCATGTTTCTCCTTGGCAGCTCTCAACTCTGGGAAACTACCCTGTGCTTTTTCTTTTCACTCTCCAAGGCTGTGAAATGCAACTGGAGAATTTCACCAAAACATGTTTAATCTTTGTTAACCACACGTCATATTCACCTCAGCTGGACTTTCCATCTCACCTGCAATCTCATCACATACTTAGTTCTTATCACTCCACATTCCATTTTCCCTGGAAGTTGCCTGAAATCTTGCTATTTCCTCACCCACTCAACTCACATGTGCTCCGGCAGAAGGCCCCCGGAATATTTACGCAAATCTTCCAGAAGCCTAGAATGCCATTCTCTGCTCGTCCTTTCATTCAAAGTCCTTGTACCAGAAGCAGTCCCTTGCTTCTTCTTATGACCGAGCTCACCACTTAGGTTCTTTCCCCATCACTTTCTCCTTCTCGAAGATCTTGCTCTATCAAAAATCTCAGAGCACCTGGGTGGCTCAATCGGTTAAGCATCTGACTCTCAGTTTCAGCTCAGGTCCTGATCTCAGGGTCATGAGATGGAGCCCCACATCAGGCTCCATGCTCAGCGGGCGTCTGCTTGAGATTCTCTCTCCCTCTGCCCCTCCCTGCCACCCTCATGCTGTCTCTGTCTTTCTCTCTCAATAAGTAAATCTTTTTTTTAAAAAAAATCTCATCTTCTGTCTTCCTGCTTCAATCATTTTCTCCTTCTCTGGCTTTTCACTCTATTTACAAAAAAGTTTTGATCACTCCTCACCCATAAAATAAAAGGCCATTCTGCTCTCTTGCTAACCTCTCTCTTAGTACCCCTAAGCTGCTACCCTATTCCCACAAGAGTGCACTCCTGACCCCCTGTATTCATACCCTAACTATCCACTCACTAGTTAATGCTGCAAGATGGCTTTCCCTCACCCGTCTCCCAAAATGGTTCTCCCGAGGACACCAGTGATCTCCAAATCTCTAAAGCCAACCGTTGTTTCTTAATCCTCATTCCCGACTTCTCTAAAGAATCTGAAACTTTGGATTATCCTTGATGTCATGAAATTCTATCCCACATGAATCTCCCTGTTTTCTCACTTCTCGCTCTCTCTTCCCTATTGCTCTTTCTCAAAAAGAGACATCTGAGATCAGTCTTTTATCCAATGGCCCTATAAGATCCCTTTCCTTTCCTAAGCTCCTTCAAACTGTCAGCTTTATCTAAATTTATACGTAAACACATCTGTCCAGCCCCTGCCTATTTTCTCCTGACCTCCAGACTGGCATTTCCGGATTCTCCCAAATAGCTGATGAATTGCGCAGACATTTCAGACCCACCAGCCAATCCTGGACCGCCAGAGTATTGAGTTCTTACCATAACTAGCCTACTCGTATTTGCTGCCATGCCCACTGACTTTGCCTGGGCACTGCCTCTCCTACTGCGGTAGGTGCCTAATACCCTGAGGGGGTGTCAACAGTGCCTACAACGTGCCTCTGCTCAAGCACCTTCAAAGGCTCCCTACTGCCACTAATTCAAACCCAACCTTTTGGGGTTTTTTTGGTTTTGGGTTTTTTTTGTTTTGGTTTGGTTTTTGTTTGGGAGGGGCAGGAATCTTTGCTTTGTTCACGGATAAATCTCAAACACCCAAAACAATACCTGACACATAGGAGTGATCCATACATGTGTGGGATGGGAAAAAAAAAAAAGCGACCAACCTTTTTGATCTGGCAGTCAAGTTCTTCCATCCTCCTGGGTACCCTAATTTTTTAGCATCTCTTCTTCTGTCATGTATTTATTCATTTATCTGGTCAGCCAATGTGTGAAGAGTTGTTCTTTTTTAAACAGTGTGTCATCAATACATTTATATAGCAATGGTGCCTGCCTCGACATATTCTTTAGGAGAGTGTATTGATTAAAGGCTTGGGCTGTGTGGTCACATTAAAGCACCTTAGAATCCTAGTTCTGCCCATTTGGGAGCTGTCTGCTCTGGGGAAACGATATCCTTTCTCTAATCAATGTTCTCATCTGTAAAATGGGTGTGTTAAGAATCAAAGGAGACACTGCGAGCAAAGTGCTGCCCAGAGTACCTAGCACATACATAACATTTGATGCCCTTTCTATTTTTATCTTATCAATTGTCTTATGATGATGGATCTTTGCTACTTCAACCTGGGCCTCACCCAAAGAACCTGAATTCCAAGCCACTTCATAAATAAGGAATGCAATTGTTTGCAAACCATTGGGATTGGATCTCATCGGGCAGTGTTCTATTGCCCTTGGTCAGGAGAACTGACCCAGTGATGTATCTAATCTCTCACTTTCCTGGGGGCCACTTAATTTAGCCAGTAAAACTGTCCAAGACAAAGTAAAACTAGAAAATGAGCGTTTGGATTTTCTGAGTAGCCAAATAGAAGTCCAAGAATGCACTTACTAATTGGAGCTTGCCAAGTCGTTTGTTAGCTCTTGACCCCGATCCACCAACCAGCTGGCCATATTCTCTCTGAACCTGGAATAAGCTGCTGAGGTCTGGTTCTGAATTCTCCAGGACGTCTCTGTGTGACCACGCTAAAGTACATACATTTTCTGGGCTTTCATTTTCTCAGACTCAAAATGAAGAAAATCAGAACTCTCCATGCTCTCACCTAAAAGCCCAGGAAATGGCACATATTAGGCGCTCAATAAATAATTTGCTAAATGAATAAATTAATATGTGAATGAAGAGCTGCTCTGCAGTCCAAATGAGTTATTAGGAGCAATCACACTTTGAAAAATGAAATAATAATTTAAATTTACATAACAAGTTATTAAATAGCAGATGATGAATACACCAACGGCTTCGGTTCAAGGCTTAACGAGCTTCCCTGTACTTGTCTCACTTCCCAAACGCTCAGACTCTTCTAGAAGCCTTTACCATAGCAGGGTGCGTGAGGAAGAGCCCAGCAGCTGTCCTCCCGAGCAGTTGCCTGTGTAATGCCAGCACTTGGGGACCTAACTAAATATCAGTAATTTCTCCAGGATGCCTGTCTCCAGTTCCTTCTAGCATCAGATGAGGCCTTAGAGCTGGGAAGGCTCCTGGGTGCAGCATGAGTTCCTGGCTCCTATCCTGGTCTGTCTGCTCTCCGTGTGACCCCAGCCTGCAGGCAGCCCCCGGAGGTGCCTCCCTCACACGCGAACCCCAGAGCTCACTCGGATTGGCTCCCGGGTCTCAGACCTCTCAGCTGAGAGGCAGTGACTGAGGTAAACCTTGGCACCACAAACCCCATAGCCATAAATTTCACTTACATCTAGTAAAACACAGGCATCCAATTAAAGCCATAATCCTATAAACTTGCCAGCAATCAAGCTCACGGTTAAAAATGAAGACAGACAGGTGCACTCAATCAATACCAGGGAGGTTACAGCCCACAGTTTGCAGGCTGTTCTACATTGAATCTTCTGCTGTTCTTGATGCTGCTTGTTTTCTGCCTGGGTAGAAATAGCAAATGTTCTTGCTTACTCTTCCGTTACATTGTCCTGCGCACTGGAGTGTGGCTGAACCCTGAGGCCAACCAGATGCGGGACACGCAGGAGCAGGAAGAGCCCCTTCCTGGGTGTAGCCCTTCTCTCTGCACACTCCCCTCCATGGTCCTTCTCTGGCCAGACTACGGATTTAGACTCTAGTGCCTTGAGGGTATCAGGGCCTCTACCTCAAGAGCCTCCTCTGACCTTCACATTAATTTTCTTGGTCCTCTGGCCACCCCCACTGGCTGTGCCTACCAGGACTAATTTATAATGTATCGGGTTGCTGTGGTTCTCCAATTTGCAGGGAATTTGGTTTAAAGATTAAAACATTGGAAGAGCATGAAAAAAAATTGCTAATCAGTTAACATTTCAGCAGGCAGCAGCTCTCTGAAACTACAAGAGGAGGAGCTGAGTATAACTTCCAGCATTTTCCTCAAGATTCATCCAGTGTCTCATCGTGTGTCTTCCTCCACTCTTTCCTCTTAGTCATGCCATGCTCTCCTTCTTTCCCTCCTTGTCTCCTTTCTCCATCAATCCCTTCTTATCTTCCTACTACCCTCTGTGCACTTGACCAACACCTACTGTCTGCACAGCCCTGTCTGCACACGTCTTTTCTTCCTCTGGCCCTGCACAATATGAACTAAACTTAACTGATTGTTGAATGAAAAAGAAATTATACTTTTGTCTTCACTGTCCTCTGATTTTTCCAAGAACAGTCTCTCAATGTATGTCTCTCAATAGATTTCTTTGACTATGAATTAATATCTCCCAAAGCTCTCCTTGCCTGTTTTACTAGCTGAAATAAAGATTTACAATGGGAAATTTAAATGATCAGGAAGGAAAACACATCTAAGAAACATATATAGGAACTATTATTTGTTAGAATCAAGGAAGATTTTGGTGACTAATGCCTTTTTTTCTCGGTGAATTCCTAATGGAGTTTCTACTTGAGCCTTCCGACTATTAGCTTCTCTGATGTGGACGTCTCCAGTTGGCTCTGGTAGCAGGGACTGGCATTTGCCAAGTCTTGTTCATTATCCTGGGGGCATGAGTCATTACAACATACGGAAGAAATGTTTCTGGCAGCATGCACATCTGATCCCTTGCAAGTAACAACATCAGAGAAATAGGGAGTCTTTGGAAGAAATTCAGTCCTATTTCTCATGTAAACATCTACGTTTCTCTTGTCCAGGGGTCATGCAACTCTTGAGTTGAGGGAAAGGGATGGCTAGGTAACGTAAAGAGGATTGTTAAGAAAATCCAGCCACATAGCAATATTCTTTCCTTAAAAAACATACAACTCACATTCACAAAAACATATATACTATCCTGATACAGACATGATATTGCTGAACAGAGAGATTAACTCCATAAGCTTCATTGGTCAGATCCTAAGGCTGGAAGAGTACACAAGAAGTGATTTACACTCTACCTCCAGCAAGACTACACGTCAGCTAGAAAACAAACCTCGCCTACTCCAAGTCAAGGTAGCTGATTTGAAAAAAAAAAAAAAAAAAAAAAAGCTACAAACCAGGCTCTCAGTCATCAAAGGCATCCGTAAATAGCAGCCAGCATTGGCGTTCTGAGCACTTGACCTGGTGTTTAATTGTCAAGACCGCCTCATGACTTGATTGTTGTCATTCCTGTTCTGCAAGTGAAATGTCATAGCCAGAACTGAGACCTACACTGGGGTCTTCTGACTCTGCAGTTTGAGTCTGGCCCCTGCACAGTGCCGCCCCCACTGGGCTGGGGCTGTCTTGACACCCAAGAGAACCAATCCATATGCCATTTGGCATGTTGGGCAAAGAAGACGTTATCTAGCAGACTCAGCCCCAGAAGAGCAGCTGAGTGGTTCTTTCCCTCTCCTGCCTCTCCATACCTGGTGACAGGAATAAACCCCACAAAAAGAGTAGGCTTCAACGAGTGTGGATAATCTCCTTCAGACACTGGTGAATGGGAAATATATAGATATATATACTCTGTCATTAAAATAACCCCATTTTTCTAAGCTGCTAATAGGATTATTCAAAATGTTTAAAGCAAAATCCTAAAGCCTGTTATTGGTTTGCCAAAGAAACTAAGCCTTTTTCTTTTTTCTTTCTTTCTTTTTTTTTTAATTTTCATCTTTCTCTGAATGTTGATTCTGAGTCAGGCAAATTCATGGGCACCAGTTTCTCAGCTGTGCCAGTCACTCAGCATGCGAGGAGTTCCTGAGCAGGCTTCACCAGCACTGAGTCCCTGAGCATTGCCTTCTTCCTTTGGTCCCCCTCTTCCCCTTCCTCCACAGCCCTTCTTTGCACAACCCCAAAACACAGATTCATCAAATCCTATCTGGGCAAGCTTTCCCAAAGTAACCGAAACAGATGAAGTCAGCCATTTTCTTCTTCTTCCAGTCAGCACTCAGGTACTCAGCTTGGAGAGTAAGAACTTATAGCTTATTTTGCAAGTGCCCTTAAGTCACTGAAAGCTAGTACGTTTTCTCCTGTCAGTTAGATTTTAAGGAATCTGAGGAGTAAGGCAGATTTCTGTTCCTTTATCCTGAGTTGTTGCATCTCTGTCTCTCAATGCGGCGTCACCACCACACCTCGTGAAAATCCATTCATTGACATCCTCACAGTGCATGGTGCTGACTGATAAGGAGACCCAGACCAGGGTCAGAAGTCAGCCTTGGCAAAGAGAAAGGCTTTTTGTCTGAGGGAGTGATCATAGGTCCAATTAAACAGCTTGGAAAATCTTTTGGGAAAGAACACCAAGCAGATAAAGACTGAGGAGTGAGATGCATAGAGATGCGTAGAGCTCGACTATCCAGAGTAGTCAAACACTTGTAAACATAGGTTTGCAAGATGTTTATAGAAGCTGTTTATGAAATGCAAAACAGAACACCTGTCCAGATAGATAGATCGCTTCTGCATGTTTTTTCCTCTTTTTCCCAATCTCCATCCTCCCCCCTCACCCATGCACTCTATGCCATGGCCACTTAGTATCACTGAGACAAGACATAAATCTCACCCCTTTATAAAAGTCTTCCCTGACCGTGAGCAGCCCTGCCCACGCCTTCTCTAGCCCTACTCCCAGCTGCACAGCTGTCTCTCCTAAATCAGAGTCCCCAGGACACTTGGAGTTTAGCTCTACTTGTTCTTTTCCCACTGTAATTAGCTCATATTCATTTTTCAAATTCCTAATGCCAAGAACATAAGGAGCCGTCATTGAGTGCGTACTCAGCGAACATTTAAGACATGAAAGAATTAACAAATGATGGAATGAATCAGATTGGCAAGTCCTATGTCCCCTCAGCCAGGTTTTATCTCCACTTGTCATTCTTCCATATGTTTCCACCCTAAATACAAACTGCTGAACTGCAGGTCCCTCATCCTTCTACCTGGTGCCTCTCAGATTCCGTAAATAATGGTAGGAAATTACAGGATAATAATATGATGACATTTATTTTCAGAATATCATTTCCTCCAGCGACCTTACATTGTGCGTATGCAGGTACCAACACGGTATGCTATAGTTGCAGTCTACTGAGGTGGGTGGCAAAGCCCTCCATAGATTGTGTTTGGAGGGATGGGTCATTTGTCTGAGAGATGTGGGAGGAAGAGCTGATATTATGGTGAAAGAGACAATTAGTATAATAGGGTCATTAAATTGACAATGGAAGAAAGTACTCCTCCATAGTCCCCCAGAGCAATCAGGGTGCCCTAAAATGGAAGACTGGCAGTGATAATAAAAAAAAAAATACTGAACCTTCTCAGCCTCCCTTTTGTAGTTCCCCTGGGTCTGGGTTTCAGTAGAATCTGTATCTGGGGAAGGCTGTGAGTATGTCTGCTGCACTCAGATGTTTGCACTCTTGGAGATAAGTGACCAGAGAACAGGAAGAAATGGTAGACATGCTAAGAGGGAAGGAGACCATAAAAAGGCTAAGGGGGAAATCGGAAAAATGGGCAATGGAACTTTGTAGATGAAAAAAATATTTGGGGGCCTTGGAGGGAGCTAGTGTCTTTGGAAAATTATTTTTTTCTGCAACAAAAATCTCATCAGGGATCTCACCTTCTTTTGGGAAAATAGAAACCATCACACCTAAAGTCTCTTTTTCTCCAAACGTCAAATCTACTAATCTGTTTTTCCTTCATGTTTCCTCTTCTTCCCTTCTGTCGCAACTGGGGACTTCGGGCACTCATTTACTCCCGTGAAAGAGAAAGTTATCCTTGACGTTGCCCAGTCTGTCACCCCCCCTCAAGTGAGGCAGCAGCAAATTCTCAGTATCTCTTAGATGTCCACCTGTTCCATCTCCACAGTCCTAGCCCTTAACAGGTGAGCCCTCTCTCTTACCTGGACTAGTGCAGTAGCTTCCTCATCCGAGTCCAGTTTCCGCCCCACGCCTCCTCTGATCTGTTCTCCATACAGAAGCGGAGGGATCTTGTCCATTTTCAAGCTGTGTTATGTTCCCATTCAGCTCAGAACCCTCAGATTATGTCCTATTCCACTTGGAAAGTCCCAAGCTTCTTACTGTGATCTTTTAAGTCTTGTAGGATCTGGCCCTCCTTGCCCTTCTCTCTCGCTTCTGGCCACACTTTTCCCTGTTCACTGGCCAGTGGCCATGATGGTCATCTCTGGGTCTTAGAAAACACCAGGCCCTTTTATTCATCTACTTACAGCAAAAACGCTCTCCCACACTACTCACTTTGCTAATCCTTACTCATCCTTAAGCCTTTCCTGACCTCTCTAAGTAAACCCCTACCATAATCTTCTCCCTTATTGTTGCCTTATTGTTTTTCATAGACTTTTTTCTGCAGTGATTCAATTTGTGTGTTTATTTACTTGTTCTTGGGTCAGTCAGTAGCATGTAAGCTCTGTGAGGGCAGGTGACCCTATGGGACGGTTTTGTTCACTGCGTTACCCCAGAACATATTATCATGCCTTGAACATACAGGCTTTTGGTTAGTTGAGTGAACTCCCGCAATTCAGATGAATTTAGAAATAAAATAGGAAAGTGGTATAATTATAAAGAAATGCACTTTTATGACTTTCAGGACATATAACGTATTCCCGAGAAGGCCTAATTTATTGGACGGCTAAGACTCATTTGTAGCTGGCAGCATCTATTTGTACCCATCTGCATCCCAGTAATTAATGCCAAGTTCTTAGAAACAGCCTGTTCCCTTAAGGAGGCAGAATCTGTGTTTAAATTTGATAGAAGTGGCCTGAGTAACAGCAGAACTTGACTGTATCATCTTAAATTACTCTCTCATTTTTTCCTATGTGAAGGTCTTTTCAAACCAATTTTAAGACACTTAATAGGGAGGATTTTGCCCTATATTTTCTCTCTTTATTAAAACCCAAACACTACAAACTTTTCTTTCAGCTAATTATAAACAAAGGATATACTTTCCATGCATGAGATAAAGGATGCATGTGTGTGTGTGTGTGTGTGTGTGTGTGTGTGTGTGTGTGTGTTATATAAGATTGTGTTGGCTCGCTGTCACTGTCCCTATCATTGCAACGAATAACGTGTTTGAATCTCCTACTACCTTTTAATTCAGGTGAAGAATATATTGCTGCTGTGCCTCCCTGTTATTTTGTTTCTATTCAGAATATAATTGGAAAAAAACGGGTTTAATCCCATATAAATAGTGTAAAATATGAGCTCTGGGAGGGCAGGAGACAAGGTCTGCTTTGTTTGTCCCTGATTCACCAGACAGCGCAGAGCACCACGTCTGCTGCCTGGTAGAGGCTCAATAATGACGGAACTGAAATAAAAATTCCTATAGGTTTTGATTATTTTCATAGGATATTTCCTCCGCATATCTGCCTCCTGGCCCAGTCCTTCCCGGGGTTCATGGCAGGTACCTGCAAAATCAACACCTGCTGATTTTCCTTGACAGCTGAGCTTGTCAATGCCTTCCTATGGCTCCAATTCCTCCAGTTAAGCTCTTTGGGGGGGAAATAATACCTTCCCCGCAATTTCAGTGGCCACATCGTTTATCTGTAGGCAGTTTTTAAAAAATAGCCAAAACAAACAAGGGGCTCTGGGACCTAAAAGGATAGTCTATCTCTGCCCAGCTTACAGTGGTCCCTTATAGGTCTGAGCCCCGCAGGGTCCTCAGGGAAGGAAACTTTCCCACCTGTTCCCTCTGGCACTTGCAGAGTTAAGCTTCAAGCATTTATCCCTGTACCTTCTCTGTTCTCAGATAACTCGGAAATGGTTGGATTAAGAATGTCAAACTTGGCCTTTAGGTAATCCTCAGTGCAGAAGGCAGCAGAGTTAAATTTGAAGGGAAAAATGGTTAAAAGATAAAGAAGCCCTGAAGCAGCATGAGGGGCCAGCACTCCTTAGTTTAGGGAACACAGAGGCATTTTCAAAAGCCCTGGCGCCAGTTAGATGTCGTGGTATTTTCGGCATGTTCCCCACGGCCCGTCTGGTGTGGGCTGCAGGACGGCAAATACAGCGGGGAACCACGAAGACCCTCCCAGAAGTGCCAGCTCTCAGCTGGGGGACCCTCCCTCCCCATGCTTTCAGCGTTAGGGGTGTGCTCAGCAGCCTGGGATCAGATCCTGTCCCTGCCACATGCAAGCCGTGGGCACTTAGACAAGTCACTTCACCTCTCGCAACCTGTTTCTCCTCGGTCCAATGAAGGTGTGAACAGTGTCTATTATTGTACGGTGCTGTTGGTACGCATTTACCCGGAGCAGTCCTCGTTACAGGGCACAGCGCATAGTAACTGCTTACTAAAGTCAACCCTCTTGCCATCTTCTTCCTCTTCATCCTCCTCGTCAATGGCAAGCACGCCCCGCCTCTCCCTTCCCCAGCACCACAGAGTGGCACACCAGGACCACCCTCCTTCCCTGGCAAGAATGTGAGGACTCACCCCATGGCTCTTCCCTCCCCCTACCCTGACTTAGGCTCTCTCCAGCTATGGCCGGAGCTCTCAGCCTGGCCACTTAGGTTCCAGAAAGCTCTCCACCCCGGATTCCTCCTGCTCACCACTTCCATTTGTCTCTCTGGTTCTGGCTACGGGACTAGATGAATCCTTATTGCTGTGGCCAATGCAGACATCTCCCTGCTCCCACATAGCTTATGCCCATGACTGTGGCCTTGGCCAGCCCTTTCTAACTACCTAGACTGTCCTCCCTCACATTTCTGCTTCTTGTATATAAATTCAGTTTAATGCCACCTTCTCATGGAGCTTTCCTTGACTATTAGCTCCGATATCAAAGCCTGAATTTCTCGAACACCTTAGAGTCTAGTTTTCTCTTTCAGGGACATGGTTAATCAACACCACCTTATTCATGATTCGTGTAGAATGCTACAGTGGAGAGCAAACAAATCTTGATTCTGTCTGTGGGACTTTGGAGAAGTTATTTAAACTCTCTGGGACTCGACATAATACACAGAAAATGGACGCAATTATATATACCATGACTGATTGTATAGAAATGAAGTAATCTAAGACAAGTCGTATAGCACAGGGCCAAGTTCACTTTAGGCATTTAATAAACAGCACTTGTATTGTCCCATGTTTGTGTAGGTCTGGGACCCCTCCAAGGACAGGGCTTTATATTTCTTAGCATGCTCCGTGTTGCCTAGAAATATGTCATTTTCCCTACATACCCTTAGTTTATAATGATTAAAACCTATTTGTCGAATGAGCGAATGAATGAATAAAGTGTGTTTCTCTCCATGAATCTTTTCCTGGCTCAATTAATGTGTTTGCCACCCAGCTATTCTTGTGCTGTGCGTGTGCGTGTGTGTGTGTACATGTGTGTGTGTGTGTGTGCGTGCACACGCACACACAAATGCACACAGGTGCAGAAAGGCGCATGCATGCATTTTTGCAATTCCTCTAATAGACCCACTTCCATACGTAAAATTATTAGAACCCTCTAGAGATCTTCACGTTGACCTCTAATACCAAAGTGTCACAAAAACTGAAATTCCACCATCAGAGAGCTTGTCCCGTGGGTTAAGCTTTGGACTCGCCTAGCAGTCTTTCGGGTAATACGAAGTCTTGTGTCAAGGTCTATACTCATCAGTTGGGGCCGCCATAACAAAATGCACAGACTAGGGGGTGGAGACAACACACATTTACTTTCTCACAGTTCTAGAAGCCGGAAAGTTCAAGATCAAGGTGCTGGCGAGGTCAATGTCTAGTGAGAGTTCTCTCCTTAGGCTGCAATCAGCTGCCTTCTCATTGTGCCCTCACATGGCCTTTCCTTGGTGCATGCATGCAGACAGTGAGATCATTCTCCCTTCATCATCTTAGAAGGCCACCGATCTATCAGATGACGACCCCACTTTTATAACCTCATTTAACTTTTCCTACCAACTAAAATACAACCACATTGCAGGTTAACGCATCAACATGTGAATTTCGTGGTGGTGGCTGGGGAACTTTCGGGTGATAGAAAGATCATTCACATCTTAATGTAAATTCCATTTTCAGGCACTTTCTCCTCCCTGCCAAAGAGAGCAGTCTAGGTGGGGACTACAGTCCTCTAAGTGGGGAAATGACAAGGGGAGTACTGCTGGTAGACGTTATCTGGGGCCTCCTGAGCACAAATTCCTTGTTGCAGTAGTGCCCTGTCCCAATACATTGTGCCATCACTATAAATTTGTGGAAGGAGCTCATAACCCCACTTCCCAAACCTTCAGAGCAATGGAACGGAGGATGTGTGGGGACCATTAACATTCATCTGTATGACCCCACCACAGCCATTAAATCCTGGCCTTCCAGCCGCTGCTGGAGACCGGGGTCATTTCTCCATAGCAAAGGGGCAGCGTAATTAGTTTCAAGGAACTGCCCCTCTCCACATTGGGACGTTGTGAAGATCAAAGCCATAAGGCCTACCCTTTGCTCGAAACACAGGAAAAAGGACATTCAAGAGGGAGGAAAACAAAAATTGAGTTGTTAAAACTCCGTGTGAACAACTTTCATAAATCATTGCTGGCCCAGAGGGGTTCTGCAATTGTTGATGCTCTGTATTGTTATTTATTTGCTCTCTAGTTGCTCTTAAACCAGAATCTTCCCCTTTATGTCTGGTATGTGAGGTGTGGGGGGGGGGGGGTCATGATTTTTTGGAGAGTACCAACCAGTTGTCTTATAAAATCCCCCTTCCATTAGCTTCCTGTTGCTATGACACAAATTACCATAAATTTAGCAGCTTAAAATAGCACACCTTTGCTATCTCCCAGTTTCCACGGGTCAGGAGCCTGCCTGGGCCTGGGTTACACGAGTCTTCTGCCCAGAGTCTTGCCAGGCTGAACTCAAGGTGCTGGGGGCTGTGGTCTCATCCGAGGTTTGGGGTTCCCTTCCAAGCTCACTGGTGTTAGAGAATTCAGTTTGTCGCAGGTGTAGGTCTGAGGCTCTCCATTCCCCAAGGCCACCACCTTCCACTTGACCCTCTCCACGACACAGCAACTTCCTTCTTCTAGGCTGAAAGGAGAATGTCCATTGCTGCTTCTTTCCCCAGGGAAAGGGCTGAGCCCTGATTTCAGGCCATTCCTCCTGGGATAATCTCCTTCCAACTAATTATCTTAAAGTCACTGGATTAGGAACTTTAATTACATCAGCAAGATCCTTTCACCTTTGCACGTACATACCATAATCAGGGTATCCCATCATCCACAGGCCCTGCCCCTCCACGGCGGGCGGTTACACAGGGCATGTGCAACCAAAGCCAGGAGTCTGAGGGTCTGTCGAAGGAATCTATCTATCACGTTCTCCATTCTGGACTTGCCAGATTTGTTTATTC
Source organism: Ursus arctos (assembly GCF_023065955.2). Classification (NCBI taxonomy): domain Eukaryota; kingdom Metazoa; phylum Chordata; class Mammalia; order Carnivora; family Ursidae; genus Ursus; species Ursus arctos. The sequence goes on along the minus strand of NW_026622897.1, from coordinate 21,749,182 downwards.
ACTCATTATTAAATTCAGGTTACAGATTTTTGGGAAAGACACTGATAAGGTGGCTCAAACAGCTTTCCTTATCTCCAATATCTCTGACTCTCCCTTGATCCCTTTCTTCCCTGACATACACTCTACTCATTTTATTAGAGTTTCCAGGGTTTCATTCCTTGTCTTCTAAAACGGTGGGAAGGAAAGGTTGTCCATGTTTGTCTAAAGGCTCTAATCCCATCAGGATATTAGCTGACTTGAATGGGCATCTCCCCGGATGCTCCCATAAGAGGAACTATCAGGTACTGGTTGAGAGTGCAGATCTTGCAATAAGACTGCCTGAATTCAAATTCCGACTTTAGCACTCACAAACCAGTGACTAAGTTTTGCATTTTTCATTGATATCCTGACATTGAGCCCAGAACAAGAGTACAAATGGCAGCCTATATCAAAAGTAAAAGTTAAGCAAACAGATTAAATAAACCATGTTCTAGTCTCCCACCTTAACAAACACACGTTTATAATCACCTGGAAGCACAGAGTTTGAATTTAGAACTCCTGATGGTATAGGAGATAACACACCCCAGGCTCACCCTCCTCCTCTCCCCTTCCCACACCTGGCTTCTCCCCACATTGCAAGTCCTGTGGAAGTAAGTTTGCTAGCAGTGCAGCTCACACAAAATGCTGTGTGTGTCTGTAGGCCCTGCAGTTGGCTTGGAGACGTGGAATCACATTATGAACACAGTCTGCCTCAAAGACAGACCCAGGTAGGAGGCCTGCTCAGAACCTCGATTTGGCCCAGAGATATTAGGAAAGGAAACTGCTTTGTCCCAGGTGTCTGGTGGGTATGTTCTTTGGTCCCCACGGAGCCACTTCTTACCCTCTGGGGAGGGACACATCTGGAGAAGAGCCAAAATAGACCCACTAAAACCATGTCCAGGTAGAGGCCTCTCTTTGAGTCTAAGGGCAAAACTGACCTATCTCATGAGGTTGGATGAGAAAAAATAGGACATACGCATTGAGTGCTTAGACCAGTGTCTGATGCAACGTAAGTTTTTAATACAGGTTACCTCTTATTATTTTCAGATTCCCTGTGGATCAAGAGGTAGATAGCTGGCATATTCCCAGTTTCACCAGCACCTGGCACCAGGACCTTGCAATCCTGCATTTTCTAGCCTCTTCTCCAACCTGAAGGCAAACACAGAAGGAAAGCTACAGACAAGTTGTATTCTCAAATCAATTTATGCAGCCAGGGACGATGTTGTGTTCTAAGCCATGCAAGTCAAATTAAAATCCCTACATATTCCCCAACCTCAAATAGAGCCTGCCTGATCAAACCACTGCTCCCAGACAGGGACAAAACACACATCTCACCGTGTTTGACATCCCAGATTCCTTTTTCATTTGGCTCATATTCATTCGCTGTCTCTCTGAACCTCTCATTCTGTTTGTGAGTTATCGTTAATTACAGAATAAATGAAGAATCCATGCTAATCTGGAGGATCTTGTCTTTGAAATGCTTCTTTGTGCCTTCCCAGTTTGTAGAGAGCTGTGTTGGGAAAGGAAATGTATCCCCGGCTGGCTGACTTTGTCTTCCTTAGAATTTAGGTGTGATCTATATTCAAATGACAGCTTAATGAGCCTTTTCCTATTTCCAGAAACCTTATCACATCATTAAAGCGTAGAAATGAATAATACATCTAGCAGTTGGATTAAGCTGAACTTGAGACCTGATGCATCTTCAAAGAGGGGAAGAAACTGGAGCAGAGGCAAAATCGAGGAATGCTGAGCTGAAAAGAAGGGGTTAAATGAAGGGTCAGGAGGGGCTGTTTTTATCCTGATGTCCCAACACAGGTAAATGTCACCAACGTTTTTTCAAAGTCTTAATGTGGCGCTCCTGTTTCTTTGAGCATGGCCTGGAAGAGAATTTGGGCAGATCGTCTGCTGCCAGTCGTCATGGCTTAGGATGAAGAGTCCACCTGCCATGACTTCATTGTGAGCAAGACGCAAGCTGCCTGTGTTAGTGTCCACACCACTCCCAACTTCTTCAGGAGTAGAGGAGCTCATGGTCATTAGAGGTCTGAGCCCTGGGGTCAGAATTCCAGATCTGTTTCCTGGGAGCTGTGTGTCTTACGGTTGAGTAACTTGGCCTCTTTAAAACCTCAGTGTTTTTCATCTATAAACTGAGAGATAAGAAGTATACCTGCTCTGGTGGGTTGTGGAAAGGACCCAGGGAGTAAGTCTAGATCAAATTCTCAGCCCAGTGCTTGGTATACAGTAAGAGCACAATGCCTGTCAGCTCTTCTTTTTTATTTCTTGGTATCTTGGCACATCCTCTTTCCTCTACAGGGAATGGCCTTCACCCAAGTCCACTCCACACCCTCAACTCCCCAGCCCTTTCTCCTTCTGAAAACCTCTATTCGTCTTTCAAAACCCAGTTGAAATATTCTCCACCATCATCCTCCCTGATTCCCTTAGGCAGATCAAGTGTTTGCTTTATCCAGACCTCCTTAATTCCCTTGACAGGCTTTTGTCATCAAAATCGCCCTTTGCTGAGATTTTGGTGTTTAGCAGTGGGTCCTTGAATGTCGGTGGAATGAGTTTAGGTTCCCTTTTCTCTCCTTTCCAATGTTTAGAAATAGAGGTGATGGCACATTTCCAGGTGGCCTCAGGGCTTTCTGTCCAATGCTGACAGATGCACATGTTGGTGATAAGAGCTCTTTATTGCCCTGGAGAAAAGCCCTTTGATAGACGCTGCCAAGACAGCACAGATTCTAACCCAACCACACCCCATACAGAGTGTTGGTATGAAAATGGTAAGTGAAGTCCACCCCCATCCACTGCCCTAGACAAAGGGTCCTGGAGATGTTGGAAACCTGGAAGGCATCCCTGATCGCTCCCTTTCTCTTGCACACCACATTCTGGACACAGCAAGGGTCTCTAGACTCTACTCAGGATTCTCCCATTTACCCCCTCGGCATCCCTCTCACCCCATCTCTGGGCTTACATACTCAGGATCTCCCTTCAAGGCCCAAAGTCTTTTCCCACCTGCCTCCTGTCCATCTTCCCGAGGAATAAATCTAATAATAGTCTCTTCCTTTAAAAAATGGCATTTTTCCTGACAAAAGGAGCCCAACTTCTAAGCTAAGAGTTAGAACCCTCTGTACTCTGATCCCCGCTTTCCTTTAGATTTGCTTCCTACCGCTTTCCTTTGTGAGTGTTATCTTGAAGCTAAACCTCTGTGCCATTGTATCGCTTCAGCCAGTGATCTTTTAAATGTGAAAATCAAATCCTGCTACTCCTCTGTTTATACCAGTTTTTGTATAACCGCGTTGGAAAATGATCTGGAAGTTCCAGTGAAACTGATCATGTGTACATGCTATGACCTAGCAATTTCTCTCCCAATATACACCCACCATGAGCCCATGTGCAAGTCACCTGAAAGAAGTGTATCAAGATATTCAAGGGAGCATTATTTCTAACACCACCAAAGAGAAATACACCTAAATGCCCCTAATGGTATAATGGATAAATTATATTATATTCTCACAATGAAATACTATAGATGAATGATAAGATTTCTACAGCTGGGGCACCTGGGTGGCTCAGTCGGTGAGGTGTCTGACTCTTGATTTTGGCTCAGGTCATGATCTCAGGGTCCTGGGATCAAGCCCCATGTCAGGCTCCATGCTCAGCCGAGAGTCTGCTTGAGGATTCTCTCTCTCCTCTCCCTCTGCCCCTCACCCCTACTCTCTCTCTGTCTCTCATGTAAATAAATAAATAAATAAATAAATAAATAAATAAATAAATAGAAATTGTCTAAAGCTATATGCAACGATATGAATGATCTCACAAATATAATTTTGAGGAAGAAAATGCCAAGCATAAATAGTATGAACTGTGTGATTCCTTTTATGTGAAGGAGAAAAACAGGTGAAACTATTAAAAGCCAGGGCAGCATTTCCTTGGGAAGGAGTAATTGCAAGGGATTGTTGTGAGTTAAGCTGTGCCTTCCAGAAAGGTGTGTCCAACTCCTTCCCCCTGAGACTTATGAATGTGAGCTTCTTTGGAGATAGAGCTTCTGGAATTGTCCTTAGTTAAGGATCTCAAGATGAGATCATTCTGGATTAGGGTGGCCCTGAAAGTCCAGTGGCTGGCGTCCTCCTAAGAGGAAAGAGAAGATGGGGGACATGCAGAAGGGAAGGCCACGTGAAGGCAGAGACAGGAGTTGAAAAGGTGCTTGGGCAAAGGTTTGCTGGCAGACCCCAGAAGTGGGGAGACAAGATTGGAGTGGATTGTCTCTCAGAGCCTCCAGAAGAAACTAACCATGCCAACACCTTGACTTCAGACTTCTGGTCTCCAGAACTTTAAGGGAATACATGTCTGTTATTTTAAGCCACTTAGGTTTTGGAAATGTGTTACAACAACCCTGAACACCCCACGTAGGGGCATTAGACAGGGTTCCAGGGATGCAGCTAGAATTCTGTTTCTTGTTCTATGTTCAGTTTATGAAAATCCATCAATTTGTATACTTCATCAGCATGCACTTTTCCATACGTATATTATACTTCAAAAAAGTTAAAAGTATATATAACGACTTTTTATTACACCTTGAAAGCGGCCTTCGTACCACCGTGCAGCAGTCAGAATAAGACAAGTTGTTGTCCAGTAACAAGTAATCCCAGTTGACCCACAGCATTGAAGGTCTGCATCTTGCGCATGCAGCACATCTTCTGGGGATCACCTGTGGCTCTACTTCACATCATCTTCATGAACCTGATCAAATTTTAACTCCTTCCTGAAGCTCTTCCAGAATTCTCCAGGCAGACAAGTAATATGACATAAATGTCTTTCTCCAGTTGCATTACTTTGATTTTGGCGACTTGCTTGCACATTTATTTCTGGCACTAGGTGTGAACGCCCAGATTGCAGGCTTATCATCTTTGTAGAGTGTAATGATTGGAAGCACATTTTTTATATCAGACTTGATGTTAGACAGATTTGAATTCCATCTCTCGTGATCTTCCACTTAGCTTCCGTTCCCACCTGCAAAATAAGGGTAGTACTACTAGGACATTATAATAGGGTGAGGATTAGCAACATGCGTAGAATTCTTTAAAATCCAAGGCATAAAGAAGGCATTCAGTAAATATTGCCGAGGTACTTACTGTTATTGCCTGTCTACTAGAAGTCGGCTCGGATCTAGGGTTCTAGAATTAGTGGTGACCAAGGCAAAATCGTGGCCCTTAGAGGCTAGGCTGCTATTGTCATAATTAGAACTGTTATTTATATGTCCACTAGCTAGCACGGTGCTCGACACATAGTAGGTCTACAGTAAATATCATTGGACAACTCTCAGTCTCTCACTCCAAAATGCCAAGCTTACTTCTAACTTCTTGCCTTTATAGATGTTTCTTTAATATGTTTTCCTCTCTTGATTCTCGTTCTCATTTTTTCATGAGTCATTCCTCTAAAAAAAAAATTAGCTTTTTGGGTGACTGTTTGAGCCTAATCACATTAGCATCACATACATAATAATCCATGTTAACAGATGCCCTATTTATGGGGAAATGTAAAGCCATGATGTGGGGAAATTATTCATCTCATGTTTTTGTTGAAGAAGCAAAACACACAGTAAATTAAGTCTGGTCTTCTTGAAATTCTGCATTTAGAAAAAAATTGTGATAGAAACTGGGGAGCACACTTCGTACAATGTGGCATTAATTATTTAGTCATTCTGAATAGGTTTCAATTGCATTACATGGAAAAATGTAAGAGCCCTCCAGTGGCCAAATAATCCCTCTCAAATCCCAAGGGTTATTTGCTGCAGACGGCATCTCCAACTGAATGAAATGCCTGCTTTATCTTCTGCAAGGAAAGAAGGAGTGCAAGACCTATTAAAGTCCCATTTTCCCATTTTAAAAAGGACTCTTGTCTGAGTCCAAACACTCAGACGAGTTTGAGGCAAATTGTTTTATCTCTTAAAGCAGAGATAATACCCTTTTTCTGATAGCTAACCACTGCAATCAAATAACACTTTTTTTTAAATTGAGCATCTACTGTAGGTCCACCACTGGACTTTGTGGAAGGGGATGACCTACAGACGGAGAGAGAAAGGTGAAGTAGAACGCCCAGATTCTATCCTCGAGGGGCCTGTGGTTGGCTGAGGAGACAAGATCAAATACTTTGGACAACAAAATGATCACGTATGATATTAAACTTGGTCTTTCTTGTCAGAAACCATGTTTCGTTGGGACGCTTGGGTAGTACAGTCGTTAAGCGTCTGCCTTTGGCTCAGGGCGTGATCCCGGCGTTCTGGGATCGAGCCCCACATCAGGCTCTTCCGCTGGGAGCCTGCTTCTTCCTCTCCCACTCCCCCTGCTGTGCTCCCTCTCTTGCTGGCTGTCTCTCTGTCAAATAACTAAATTTAAAAAAAAAGAAAGAAAGAGAAAAGAAACCATGTTTGGCACTCTCTTCAGGGCAGGGAAAAGAAATTTCCTCATAAGAATTAATAGGGGTGCCTGGGCGTTACAGTGGGTAAGCGTCCAACTCTCGGATTTGATTCAGGTCATGACCTCAGGGTCATGAGATCCAACCCCTCCTCGGACTCTACACTCAGCACGGCGTCTGCTTGAGATTTTCTCTCTCCCTCTACCCCTCCCACTCACGCTGTCTCTTTTTCTAAAATAAACAAACAAATCTTTAAAAAATAATTAATAAAGTTTATTTGCAATTGACTGATGATGAGCACTTTGCTAAGTATTAGGGGGGCCAGAACCAATCTAGACATGGTCTCTTGCTTTCTTGGCCCTTAGAGTCTGTTGGGGGAGAATAATAATGAATAAGCAATTGCAAAGAGCTGTGTCAAATACTGAGATATAGTGCAGGAGCAATGAGGGCACAGGGAGGAAGCGTTGAGCCAAAACTGAGAGGGAATGGTGGTCAGGGAAGGCTTCCTAGAGGCAGTGACTTTCAGGCCAGCACCTGAAATGAAGAGACATTTCTTAGCCAAGTGATGAGGTAAAGATTAGAATGTTCTAGGAAGAGAAAACAGAGGATATGAAGAGCTGATGGTGAGGAGGGTGAGGGATGGTTGAGAGGCTGAAGGATGTTCTGTGTGGTTCTGGAGCAGAAGAGAAGGGCATGGGAAGACGGGAGGCAGCGGCCATGTCTCAGGAATGGCAATTAAGGCTAAGTCCTACTGCCCATCAGATTCCTATAAGGCCCCAAACAAGCACATTCTTCCACAATCTCCTGTCCAATCCCCATGTGTCTAATCAGAACTTATTTTTTATTTCTAATTCCCCCAAAGAGACATTTTTATTTTCGATCCCGGCTTATTTTACAAATCCACTCTCCCCTTCCCCCGCCCCACGTCAAGCCCTTGGTGCCAACCTATTTCTGGGTCCTGGTCTTCCTTTCACTTGTCAAGACAATTCAATCCTTTCACATGACCTTTTTCCATTACTATTTCCAAAACCATTCCCTCCTGCCCCTCCTTCTTGGCCCTCAGTCCACACCGCGGTTTACCTCCTAGGCTGGGCACAGAGTTCTTGGAAGGAGTCAGCAATAAGGCCTGGGGCAGGAGGGGAGATGCTGGAACACCTGGGAAGCCAGCAGGTGTTTGAGGGGGACACCCTGCCGCTTTCACGCTCACCTGTAGTAATCACCAAATCGAGAAGGTGGGAGGGAGTGGTCCAACATCAAAGCCAGGACAGGGGAAAATCAGTGTAGTTTGGGTATGTAATTTGTCAACGGGATGAACAGCAAATCTGTCCTGAGCCTTGGACTTTGTCATGAAATGATGTTCCTACCTCATATCATTGTGCCTAAGCCCCTCAAAATGAATTCGCCCAGAGGGACAACAAGAGAGGGCACTACCCTCTTCTGGATCTGACCCAGTTGCAGGCGAAACCGGCCCCAGCACCCCAGCAGACCTCATCCCAGCTGCCATTAAGCCTTCCCATGCTTCACTGCCATCCTGGAAATGAGCCGGCCTTCAATACGGGAAAGGAACGATTCTCAAAGGCAAGTAAACACACTTTCTTTTTTCATCAGAGAAAACACTTTGCAAGGGTGATAAGAAAGGTTAGACCTTTGAGCTACGTTAGCCTGAAGGGTCAGGATGACAGAATCACTCATTCATACTTGTGCAGAAAGTAATTTGGGCCCAAGAGCTTTCTGCTCAGTAGAGAGCCAACCGAGCAATTTCCATCAGCCAGGACGGTGCGTTACCTGGCGCCAGATGACTTACTCTGGTTGTCACCGGTCCCAGTGAGGTGGATTCCCACGGGAGGACGCATGTGAATTTTGAAGCAGAGGAGGATTTTTAAACCGTAAACAACATCCCCCAAACCTCTGCCTCTTCACATTGCCGTGGCCGAAAGTTACATGCAAATCCTGCTACTGTTTAACTGCCTGTATTTGCAACTCTGGTCTCTTTCGGGGTAAATTTTCAACCTTGGGGTTGTTTCAATCTTTGGTAACAAGGTCGAGAAGGGTAAAGGGTCTGTAGATTCTGATTCAAACAATTCTAGGTTTCTGCTGCCTTGTCTGAGGACCCTCTTTCCCCTCCTCCTTTCTTCCTCCTCCCCCTCTCCCCCCTCCTCCTCCTTCTTCTTCATCTTCTCCTTCTTTTTTATTAGGACAAGAACACTTAACTTGAGATCTCCATCTCAATGCGTTCTAAGTGCATGATTCAGTTTTGTGAACTATAGGCACAAAGTCGTACAGCAATCTCTAAAACATATCCATTGTTCTTAACTGAAACTTTACACCCACTGAAGAGCTACCCCTCATTACCGCCCCCCTTCTCATCCCCTGACAATCACCATTCCACTGGGTTTCTGGAATTTGAAGGAATTTCTAAGCCTCAATAGGAAAAAAAAAAAAAAAAAAAAAAAAAAACACCAAATGACCCAATTTAAAAATTCGAGAAGGAATTGAGTAGCTATTTCTCCAGAAATGACATGCCATTGGCCGACAAGTGTATGAAAAATGCTCAACATCAGTAATCACCATCATCATCAAAGAGAGGCAAATCTTCCCCCTGAGTTTCTGAGTCATCTTTAAGCCAAAGAAGGAGGAAGAGAAATGTACTAGGGGTAGCTCAGGGACCCGTGATGCCATAAGAGCGCGTGTTACAGGGTCAGGGGAGGGAGAGAGTGGGACATTGGTGTGGGGCTGGGCAATGGGTTCCCAGAGACTGTGTATGAGTGGCCTGGGAGTAAATGCTTTTAGCCTGCAAGTCAGAGTTTTGAGTCCGGCCACTGACACTTACTAGCCAGAAGAGCTCAGCCAAATCTGAGCTTAGCCACCGCTTCTTTATCTCTAAGAGTGGGAATAGTAACAGTGTGTTCCCCTACGATGATTGTGTGGTTTCACAAACATAGTAGGGAAGTCAGAAAACTAAGAGGGCAACAGGGCCCATTATACTGAACAATAATATAAACGTTAAAGCCAGCTTGGTGTAATATAATAGGAAACCAGGGACTGGGGCAAACTAGAAAGTGCATGCCCCAACATAAAGTATTTTAAATTCAATTTAAAACAAGCTGATCAATGTACATCTGGCAGTCAAATATGGTTCACTGTCCCCAGCTTTTATTCCATAGGAAAATGCCTGGCCCTGAAAATGAGGCTGTGGTCGTTTTGTTATTCTTTCCTCCAGGAAAAGTCCCAGCTCAGACATTCCAGACTGGTCTGAAGATACTTGGCCTAAGCCACAGCCTGCTCAGGAACCTGACTGCTTGCATTTCCAGTAGAACTAGAGAGCTCCTTCTACACCAAGCAAGAACTGCCGCTTCATGGCCGGAAACAATCTCTATTTCCAGATGCTTCCATAGTCTCCTTCTGCTGTGGCGTGCCCCTTCTGCCTCCCTCATCCCTCTCACTTCTGCTGCCAGCCCAAATCCAGGGAAAGACAGGAGGGCTGGCAAGGCTGCTTGGCTGACATCGCAGTAGCTGTGAGCCAAGTGTCTGCTCCGTCCCCTTTGGTCTCCTCCCACTTGTGCTCCCTACCACCCTGTAAGATTAGGCTTTCAGGAAATAAGCATGACCCTACTAAATCCTAGTTATTCAGAAGCAGGACCGGGGTCTTGTAACAGCAGACTGATGACCTGTTGGCCAGATCAGGAGCAAATTAGGTGGAATTTCTCCCTTCTCTGGGGGGAAGCCTTTATCCTAGAAGTTACAAACTGAAAATTGACTCAGGCTGAGAGAGAGAGAGAGAAAATAAAGGGGGAGATTTCACCCTTCGACCTCAATCCCAGCATTGTGCTGCCTGGTTTGGAAGAGACACAAACATCTTATACCTGGCCTTTACTTGCTATTCCTCCTGTAACCACTGAGAACCATGAGATGCGCCTGGCTGAAATGGATTTTTTTTCATATCAACTTGGTGGTCCCACATCTTCTATACACAGAGCTCAGCCAGGATATTTCCCAGGTGAGATCAGGAAAAAGAAGAGGATGAGTCCTGCTTCTGCTCCAGGGACTTCCTCCAGACGGCCAACAGAACTTACTCTATCTACTCCCTGCCTGGGGCCAGACCTCATTCCTTTCGGTGACCATCCTTGTCAATCCTCGGGGTGTTTCAGAGCTGGGTTCTCTGTGGATTCCCATTATTTACACGATGGGTTTCCTCAAATCCCCCTCTGGAGGTGATGCAAAGTGCACGTGAGTCACACCTTCCTCCAGAAATTCTCATTCAGTAGTTGGGGGGCGCGTTTTCTCACGATGTCCTCCGGTGGCTACAACAGGAGCTCCTGGCGAAGAATCACTGCTCTGGTGAATGGAGAAGAAGCCAAGTGAGGTCTGGTGGCCTCTTACCTCTTGAGCTCCGGGAGGCAGGGGAGCCATGTCTTCTAGAGACGCTGTAGTCATTACAGCCTCATGCAGTATACTTCAAGAGACTGCTCTTTGCATAGCAATTGTCCAACAGATCTCAAACCCAAGTAACCCAACATGCCCACCGAATCCCCGTTTCCTGTGGAAATCATGAGTCTGGGGAGAGGGAGGCGAGAGCACTGGACCAGGACCTCTGAGTTCCCAGCTTGGTCTCATCACCACCTACTACGACGACCTTGAGCCAGGCAGGCAGGTGAATCCTCTCCTAACTTCACCTTCTTCACAAGTAATGAGATGGAGTTGGAATACATAATCAATAAGTTCCCCACTAATGTCAAAATTATGTGATTAAACAATTATGTCATGCGCCTTTAATGAATTCAGTAATTTTTTTTTTCCTTTGGCATATCAGTGCTTGGTTTCATGGTCTGAGAGGTAAGAATCAGGAAGAGTCAGAATTGAATCAACCCTAAGAATTTTAACCATCATCAGACTCCTATACGGCCTTGGCAAGTTCTCTTCTCTTCTTGGTGCTCCCAGGTCAAGCGAATATTAAGGGAAACGGGAAGTGCCAACAGAGCGCCCGGGTCCCCAGAATTCGTCGTGAGGCTGGTGCTTATGTAGCCCATGCCCTGACAATGTCATCAAGGCCAGTCCCTAACCTGGGGACTCCAGAGTGGGGATGAACAAAATCTGTTGCTGAACCATCTGGCCCAGCGAGGTGCTTTTCCCTCTCGAAGATTTTGCAAAACAAAAAAAATCAGGGAGGGGGAGAAGGGGAGAAATAGCTTTATTTGAAGTAGAATCATGAATCTAAAGAGAATGTTTTCCAAGATTTGTACGATGCATCAGCAGCTCCTTAAAGTAATAGCAAACAGTTTAGATCCATTATTTAGTTTCCGTGGAAAATAAACAGCAGGGTCGAGTAGAATAGTAATAGTGGATTTAGCGCTCAGTCCCCATTCATCTTCTGCACCCATGCATTTTTAAGACAGGAAAGCATTTTCCCAATTACAGCTGGAACAGGAAGGAGGGGAGAGGGGAGAGTTGGCTTGCTGGAGGCCTTGCTAGTGTCCTCGGGGCCTGAGGTCAGCATGGATGTGCTGTTGGGGGGCAAGAGTAAGCTGAACGTTGTGTTCAGGGTCAAGCGATACACGGTCCACTCCAGGCAAGACCAGTCCCTATCCAGGAAGGAGGCTCTAGAGGTTTCCAAGCCCTTGGCCGCGCTGTTGCCGCAGAGATGTTTAGAGCCAGAGCTCCTCTACCCTCGGGCTTTGTGTCTAGTCCTCCCTGCCACTCACTCTATCCTCTCCCTCCCTAGGGTCACATGTCCTTCCTTTCTATGACCATCCTTACGCATCTTCAGGGTGCTGCCAAGGGGTCCTGATCTGCCTCATCAGAAATTCCGCTACCTGGCCCCACAACCTCGCACAGACCTCACTCTACCCCGTCCCATCTTCCGCAGGATATCGGTCCAGTTGCCTCCTGGAAAGCAGAGTGGGGATTTGATACAGCGTGGAGGGTTTCATTCGCCAGGACAGATGCTGGGGCTCTGAAATGTGGGCTCTCACTGTCTGACCACACTTCCTCACTTAAGAAATGACTTCACAAACCCAAAATAGCAGTAGCCAAGAAACAAAACACAGTGAGGTCGTGAGGTTCAGGCGCTAAGAGCCAAATGGAGAAATGAAAACAAAAGTTAAGATAAATATTTCCCATCAGATATTCAAGGTGGGGATGGAAGTCTTCTCATGGGGCTGGCTGCACCAGGGTGAGCTGGGGCCCTCGGAACAGCTCTGTTCTAAGGAGGCAGCAAAGAAATTAGATTGAATTTTTCTAATATCCTGCTGCAGTCGTTTTGCAAAAGCATTTGAATATGTCAGTTTTAGTATGGGGTGGATTTGACATTTGTGTTTGAGATTTTTCTACCATCAGGGCACAGGGCTTCTAGAATTCCAAATTTCATCGCATCCTCTAGGTCCACGGGGATCCACTCTTCCCCTGTCCACGGACATTAACCCAGGGACAGCGAACCGAAGCCCCCCAGCTCCAATCTCTCCCATCTCACCTTTCAGACTAAATTCCTGTCTAGTAATTACTGCCTGTGATTCTGAGCGGTAATTCATGGTTATCAGCGAGCACTCATCAGAGAGGTTAGCGGAGCGGGGCTTCTCACCGTAGCCTGAGAAGAGGCTTCATTATGTTTTTGCTGAGTTACTTTGCCCTGTGGCTGTTTATAGAGTTATCTCCTCTCAGCATGACTGTTCTGCTATTCCCAGTCCTGATTATGGACCGTTTCCCTTCCTCCCCCTGCAAGCAGGGAAGAATTCACAAGAGCGGACTCTCCCCTTCTAAGAGAGGAAACATGGAGGCCTGTGACACAGTTTTGGAGTGAGTCCTTCACTCTGGATTTCTCCTCCCAGAAGCAGCAACTTGCGGAGTCTGAGTCCTTACTCTTTAACTTAGGAGCTGAATGACCCAAAGAAGTACTTTCATCTCTTTAAGGCTCAATTTCCCCTTCTGTAAAACAGGAATCAATAATACCAACCTCACAGTGCCTTTGTGAGGATTAAAAGAAATAGAAAATAAAGAGGTTATATAGTAAAATTTGATTTAGTATAACATCTCAGGTCTTGTAGCTCAGCAAATGGCAGAAGATTACTATTATTATTATTATTATTATTATTATTATTATTGTTATCTACTGTGGTTTTGTTATGAAACAAAGTATTATGTCTAAAGCAAACTGGCTGTGTGATCCTGTGCAAATCTCTTGACTTCTCTGAGCCTTTGTATTAAGTATGAAACAAAGCATTATGTCTGAAGCAATATTCAACAAATCTGTTAGCTGCTCTTCTCGGGTTGGCTGCCCTCCTCCCTCCCTTCATGGGGCCAGTCTTCCCCTCAGCAGCACACCCTCAGCTGGGGAGGGAGTACCTGAGCCTCATTGCCTCACCCACGACCCCAGCTCGGACCTTTATGGCATCTCTTATGCTGTACTTGCAGGGGCATTATTTTTAGACATGTGAATTTTGAGTACTGAGGAAAGAACACTCTTTTCTCTCCTCAGCATCTGCCTCTGTCTGCCTCTCACCACACGGACCTCCAAGGGGAGGAGATGGTCGGTCAGAACTACACAGAGCCCCCCAAGACCCTATTTCACCAGCCTGAGGGATTCCCACCCTAATAGAAACAGAAGTCACTCCTGTTGCAGTGTTTCGCTTCTTTAGCAGCCCTGGGAGGAAGATAATTATTATGCCTCTTTTACTATGGTTTTTATTTTTATTTTATTTTTTTTACTATGATTTTTAAAAGCTTGGTCTGGCTCAGGAACTTGTCCTGGGGGTGCACGGTGTCACAGAGAAGGGTCAGATGAGATGACGTGTGCGGAACGCCCAGCACAATGCTGACACATGCCATCTCATAAGACAATCTTTCCCTTCCCCTTGTCACCTCTCAGGGGGCACCTCACTGTGGGGAAGTGGTCCTGCCAAAGTCGTACCCACCTCATCTCCCGCCCTGCACCCCTCATGCCCCTTGCTGCGGCCATAGGGAGCTGATCCCCAGTCCACAGGCACTGCCTTTCCACAACGGTGCACACTGTGTCGGGGTGACCCCTCTCCCCTCTGGCCAAACTTGCCCACATGCCATTTTCTAACAATTCCTCTGATAAGAAACTTGCCCACTCTCCCAAGAAGAGCTGGTCATCCCCTTCCTCTGCTCCAATAGCAGCAGGCTACTCCCCATCTCTGATTCCAAATTCTCTCCTTATTTCTCTCTCTCCTACTAGATGCAAACTCTCGAGTGCCGGAGTTTATGCCTTACTCGTTTTTGTATTCCTGGCATTTAGCAGAAGGGCCACACATAGTAGGCATTTAATAAATATTTAAGTGAGTCGAAGCCCTTGAACAAAACCGTGGACTCGCATTATTTACTGGTCCCTGCTGACTCCCTGGAACACGGACAAAGAAGACTGAACGGTCGGAGTGATAGCAATTGAGAACCTGGAAAGAAGCACGAGTAAAATGAAGGCCCTGCCTAGAGAGTCACCAACTCAGTGCATTGTCCCTCCATGAGCAGGAGGGATTTCAATTCTTTCCAGCTCCCTGAAAACTCTGGCCACCCCTCTGCAGCGAAAAAGAATGGAGTGCCACCCCGGCCAATAGCACCCCGAGCCGCGTTGGGCTTCCCCGTTGGCCGAGTCAGCGCGAAGACAAACAGTACGGAGCCTGAGCTTGGAAAGGGGAACTCTTCCGAGCCTGACACTGTGATCGAATATCATTGCAGGCACTTCCAGGAGGCACTCTGGATGGTAGCCCTGGCCTGGTCTGTGTGCAGCTGCACCTGTGAGGTCCACGAGGGGGCCCTGGCATAGTGCACCCAATTTCCATTTTTCTTTTTCTCTTCTCTGTATGTATTCCAGGACAGGACCAGCGATCGCCTGACTAGAGGCTCACGACTGCCCAGCAGCACTGCCAGGAGCTGGACCAAGAAACGGGGGCTCCTTCAAAGTCCAGGAGAAGGAGGAGTGGGGAGAGTCAGCCCGATAAACAAACACATCGCTGACGTATGAACCTGACAAAACAGGGCGGAGCCTAAACACAAGAGAGTCGTCTCAACTGGTCGCCTGGGAGATGGCATCCCTGCGGGTACGCCAGGGTCTGACTCACCCTCTCGGGATGGACTTGAACTTAGCATGACCCTCTTCTGCCAAATCGGGAGTGTAGAACTGCATCATCATAGTGGAGGAAGAAACTCCAGAGATCTGTTGGTCTGAAATCCCTAATTTTGAGAATGAGGCAACAAAGGCTCAGAGGTGTCAAGTGATTTACCCAGGATCACACAGCCAGTGTGCGATAGAGCTGGGACGAGAACCCACATCTCCTCGTCGGTCATCCCTCAAGTACCACGTTTCCTGGGAACAGCATTTCACATTCTCAGAAGACAGCGCTCCATGCCAAATAAATGTATTGCTTCGCTCTGTGTTGAACCTGGTGACTAGGAGTTAAGCCACAGCTCTAGAAGTCCAAGGGCTGCAGAGATCATTTGTCTAAGGTTTGTGCTTATGAATTTGTTCGTGGCTCAAAGCTGCATTGAACATGAAAGTCAGGTAGTCTAGGGAAGTATAACAATCAGACATTTCTTCCCTTGTTCATGCTCTCTAACCCCAAACTTGATGAGGTCCCTGGGGATTTTTTTTTTTTTTTTTTTTTTTTTTTTGGTCACTGTGCTTTCATTCCTGAACCCTCCACGATTTGATTTCCCATTAGCTCCTGCCCTGACAGTCCTGGTTTCACGCACCCACCTGCCCACCCACACGCACCAAACAGAAATAATTTTATCAAGTGGCCAAGCTACAGATTGCCTCTAAACAGCTGGGCTCAGGAGAAGCTCTGGGGACGAGTTCGGATCAGGAGCTATCTTCCCTGACACGCTGTTTCTGGATTTGCATACACGTGGGCTGGATGTTTTAATTAGCACTGTCAGCTGGTCTGGTCACAGCTCCCCACCAACTGCTTGGCTTTGTAGGTGAGTGGTCAAAAGCTGTTGTATTGAGAGGGTGGGTGCTCAGATTTCTAGAAAAAGAAAACAACACCTGGGTGCCTGCATCTTATTTGTTCATTCATGTTCAACAACGTTCTATCGAGGCTTTATTAAGTGTCAGGCATTGAGCTGGAATGCGGGGATTCTAAGAGAATAAAACATGACTTCTGCTCATAAAGAAAGCACACAGAAGGGACAGTAAATGTTATAAACAGATAATGGAGGATAAAGGTGAGTATCTGATGGTACAGAGATGCACAGGGTGTGATGAAAGACCAGAGGATCAGCTTTTTACCGGGCCTTGGGTTTGTTGTGGGAGGGAGCTGGGGAGTGGTTTCCCTTGCTGAGAAATCTGGGAAGGCTTCCTGGAGGAAGAGATGTTCAAAAAGTCCCCAATGATACAGAGAGCTAATAAAGCACAAGATGGTGTTGGCAAAGCTTTGTTGGCAGAGGAAACAGCATGAACAAAGAGATGAAGAAGGACAGTGGCATGGGAGTAGGTAGATACCAACAGTTGGCTTCATTTGCAGGAAGGGACTGGCAGCTGGAAATAGTGTTTGGAGGGTTTGGGGGTGGAGAAAAGGAAGGAGAAGAGGTTTAGGCAAGGGACACATAGTTGACATTTGTCTAGGAGCTCACAGTCAATTGTTCCACATGCACTGAGCAGCTTCGTGAAGTTTACAGGGGAGACACCAGTCCCATCTGAATACACAGTGGTGCCCTCATTACCAGCCCAACGATCCGCCTTCCCTCTCCTTCCTGCTTTGCACCACAGGCTGCCCCGCCTGCGCCCGTCTTCTTTCAACCTCCAGGATCACATTCATTCCTGCCTTCCTCATAGCTCTCTGGCTTTCCCTTTCGATCTCCTCAACAGCTAATCTGCTTCAGCGTAAGCCCCAAATGCTTCCTTCCCTGGACATTTACCCTTGGTCCTCCCTTCCCCTCATTCCCGTCACCACCACAGGTTCACCCACATCTCCATGATTCCCAAACCTGAACAGCTCCTGCCTTTCTCCCAAGGGGTGATCACGAACCCCCACCTGACCAAGCAGACACCTCTACCCGAGTATCTAACAGGCACCCCACCAAATAGGTCCACAGGGGAATTCACCATCTCTCCACCAGACCTTCTCTTCCATTTGCAGTGTTGCTGTTTGGAAAACTAGATCCCATTCTTACTCTGCCTTAGCCTTGAATCCTTCTTTAGCCCCCAAACCTCATCAATCTATAAACTGTCTTTTCTAATTCAGGGCCATCTCCTGGATCAACTCCTCTCCCTCAGCCCACCCACCAGCTGCCCCCATCACAAGACCTTCTCTGGACGCCCACCACCTACACTGTCTCCCCCAGGCTCTTATTTCCAGTTTCACAGGAAATCCTTCCTCCTCCCCCACTGAAAGCTCTCAATTGGTCTCCTCCCCTAATTAAAGTTCTCCATTGTCTTGGGATAAAATCCAAACTTTCAGCTAGGCATGCATGACCCTTTTACCTCCTGCCCCTTAGACCATTCTCCAGCCTTTTTTCTTTTTTAAAGATTTTATTTATTTACTTGAGAGAGAGAGAGAGAGAGAGAGAGCATGAGCAGGGGGAGGAGTAGAGGGAGAAGCAGACTCCACACAGAACAGGGAGCCCAATCTGGGACTCCATCCCAAGACCCTGAAATCATGACCTGAGCCGAAGGCAGATGCTTAAGGCTCCCCTGCCATTCTCCAGACTTATCATTTTCGTCTCACACATAGACACAGCCCTGGGGCATGTGGTGCCCTTTCAATTTATCACCTGGACCCGACCTGTCTTCTCTGCTTGAAATTCTTCCCCAGCCCCAGACCCGGAGGTCCTCCTGTATGAGCTCATTGAAGCTTTACATGTTCCATGTGGGGGACCTCGCTCCCTAATCAGACTAAGTATCTTAGGGATGGGATATTTGTTCTATTCAGAGTCCTAACCCAAAGCCTAGCACAGAAACTGGTACATAGAAGAAGTACTCATGTGGGCATGGGCGTGGGCATGCACGCACCAGACACACCAGTGAATTTGCATTGAATTATTCCTCTTGTCAATCTGTAGATATTTAAGACCTTATTCAAATGTCGCCGCTTCTGTGAAGACTTCCTTAATTCCGCCAGGCATCCATAGACTTTTTCAGGTCTCTATTACTCCCCTTGTCGCCCTAGGTTATTATTACCTTTGTGGTATTCATCTACCACCAGAGTTCCTCCAGGGCAGAGAGCAGCCATCCACACTGTGACTAGTGCCGGGTTGAGACTCGAACATTATGTGATGTTTGAATGAACCATCGAGTTACATAAAGGAACTCTGGGGTTTGGAGAAGTCGAACATCTTGTGGGACTTGACCTCTTGGCTCTGGGTTCATAGATTTTTCCTTTAAAGCCAAAACGAGCATCCCTGGTCCCACCACCCAGTACCAGCCCTGCAAAGACACTCCACAAGGCATTATTCTTCTTCTTGGGGCGCAGAACCTCCAGTTAGCCCACATCCACCGCACGCTGGGCAGCCAGCCGTCTACAGTGTGGGACACCAGGTACTGACAGCCCTCGGAGTTATGGACAAGTTACGTTTTCCAAGTTTGGCTTAGGAAATGGTGAGCCTCCTAGCAGACACACTGAGCCACAGCCTGGGCTTCTGATATTGAGTTGAACCTGCATTTGACTCCAGCTCTGCCATTCACCAGCTTTGTGACTTTTGAGCAGATTACACACATTACACTTGTATTTTCTGAACGATAGGAATAAGTATAACTACCCTTCACAATCGCACAGGAAACAGGTAAGAGTCTCAGGGCTAGATACATTATTCATAGACCTTGTTATCGAATCTCTGTAAATATATTGACATAGCAGGAGCCAAATAAATGCTCACCATGAGTGGCATCAAGCTATGCTTGGTCTGTACAACAATCTGTTCCCTTTTCAATAATTTTTCGGAGCCCGGAATCCTCCGTAGCCATCTACATTGGTCTCCTAGACCTTGACAGCGCATGGGAAGAAGAATTCAAATTCAAGTAAAGGAAAGAATTAGAACCTCCTCTGATACACTGTAGAGCCACCATGGTCCTGTTCTGCATAGTTTTTGCGATCCTTATCATGGTCATTTTTTGCAAGATGCTTTGATAAGCTCAGAAAAAAAAAAAAAACAAAACCATGCAGAGGAATCCCAGAGTAAAGATGGGTAAAAGAAACCAACAGAAGAGGATTCCCGGAGGGTTCAAGGCATTTTCCCAAATGGGCCTGTGTGCAGTCCACTTTTCATGCTTCTCTTAAAGAAAGGGCTTGTCCACTCCTGGTATTAGAAATCCAGCCAAACCATCTGAGCATCCAGGAACATGTTAGGTCTATTTCTGGGAATTCCCACAGGCTTAGTCACCCCAATTTTTACATGCCTCATAAATTTAAAGCAGAAACTTCCAACCCAAGTGCCAATCCTTGAAGGATGTGGAGTTATTGTAGGCAGTTTCAAATTTGGGTGTGCATTAAGTGTCCTCTTTCAGCTAAAAAAAACTCATGTTTTGCAAATACATCCACACTTTTAAAGTTTTTCAAGTGTATTTTAGATGGTTAGAAATAAATATATATCTATATAAGATCATTACTGAATTCATAATAGCTGTTTGTCATTGAGTATTTTCCTACAAAATAAGTATTAAAAGGATTAATAATAACTTCAAATATGATTGTGGGGATTTTGGCAAGGGGTGTGCTTTGCAAAATGCTTGACATAAAAAGCAACGGCAATACCAGGGTGTTTAGGAATCGTTCTTAGCAGTCAGAACCCAGGATCCAAGCGGACCTGGAAGGCAGCTTTCCCGACCAACTCAGACATATGTATGTTGCAGAGTGACCTTGAGAAAGATCTTTCTGCTCCCGAAGATGGAGCTATTCGGGTCTCTCTGCCAACCTAATCCACCACGCAGCCCTGGCACGAGATGCAGGGAGAGCTAATCTTTCCTCCTTCCATCTGGGGGGCCCGGGGGGGTGCACAGCAGCAGCTGCCAGCCCAGGGCCAACGGGAGGATGAGCGGGGAAAGGGCAACACAGCGCCACCCAGACAGTCTCCTCTGTTCCTCCCAGATCCCTCTCCATCAACCCCCATGACAAAGTAGCAGCCGAAAGGAAGTCTGGCGAACACGTGGCCAGGAGAACACAGAGGTAAAGAGCAAGGTGACTAACCTCATCAAGCCATCACAAATTAAATACTGTCTGTGCGGGAGAGTTCACCTCCCAGCTTGCTTGGGGAGTAGGAAGCGGAGATTTTCTGTGCTCTGACCAGATAAGAGGCTGCAAGCCAGCTAGCCAGCCTAGGTGAGAACAAGATGGGTGAACTACACATACAGTGGGTATGTGTCAGGTTGGCAACTAATTACCAACAGGACACATTGGTCACACAGGCAGGTCGCTGCCTGCCACCGCAGATGACACAGACCTGCACCCCGATCACCTGAATGAAGCCTCCTTTCTTCCCCAACTGGCCAGGGGTTCCAGGGGAGCAAGCCACTGGATGAGCCATGAACCCCAGCATGCCTTTGTTTCTGTGCCAAAGATACCTGTGTACCTTCCACAGGAGGCCGGGAGCCTTAATTAAGTGTGGTTTGTGAAGTGCTCTGAGGTTGCCGGACAGAAGCTGAGCTCTGAGTGCCAACGATTATTGTTAATTAATTATTGTCAGCAGAATTATTTACTCTGTGTTTTCAGGTCTAGCAGCCCTTGTTTACCAGTAAAGGACTGCTTTTGTTGTCTATTTTCCATCCTCCTCTCCCACCCACATCTGTGGCCTATGATCCCTCCCATTCTCCTCTTTCCTCCCCTTCTCCCGTCTCTGGGCCCTGGTTGGAAAGCAAAGTATGTAGCTTCCCCCTTGCACCCCAGACCTAAGCAGGCTTTTCAAAATCCTTAGGAATACAAATGTAAACTGAAACATCAGAAAAGATCTAAGACAAAATATGTGTAGCCTCAGCTGGGAAACACAGAGTCCCTCTGGGAAAAATATGCAATTAATCCTAGACAGAATATAGAGCTGAAATATGGAAGTCCTTCTGCTAAGACGGTTTCTGCCCGTGCATGATTATGACCTCTGAGGGGCAATGATACGCATGATCAGGAGAAGGTGTCGGGAAATTCTAGGAGCAGTGAGCCTATCGACAGGACCAGGAGGCCTCATTTTTACAAGTCCCTCCCTCCGCACCCCAACCCCACAAAAAAAAAAAAAGAAAAGAACAAGCTCTGTTCAACTTTAATTTCTATCTTCAATTAGTTAGAATAACAATCCTATAGAATTTCTAGAATAAAGTATGCCTCTGAGATTAAAAAGAGGGAGACCAGAGGCATTAGGGGAACAAAGCAACCCGGATGGAACAATGCGTGTCTTCCCATCTTGGCTGCCACCTGGCGCTCACCAAGCTGTCATCTGAATCAAGGGCATTGTGGATGCAAGACAAGAGAATCCCCAGTGAACTGTAGCTTTTATGAATAAATCGTACTTGCCAAAATTGGTCGGTTGTTTGTGGACATTGATTTATTTTCTGTGATTCTTTCTGATTGTTATATTTTGGATGGTGCTTACTGATGTGAAAAAGCCATCTAGTACTGCTGATAAATCTAGAGATAACAGCAGAGGTCAAAAAAGGGGGAAGGAGGGAAAAGAAGGTGTGCTTGCCATGGAATGGCTGAAGTTTCTTAGGTAAAGAGCCACTCTCTAAGGCCATTTGCATGCCATTTCGCCCTATTTCATAATTGTATAATTGGCCTGGTCACTCGTTTGGTTTTTTTCTGTTTCTTCTGGAGTTAGGGATGGAATAGGGAGTATAGTGAGGAGGCTTTGTTCTGAGTGTTCAGACATTTTGTTGCATTTATTTGTTTCTTCTCCTTCTCCTCTTTTTCCTCTGCAAAAGTGTGTGGAGTGTGTGTGTGGGGGGGTGGGGAAACATAGAGAAAGAAGGAGAGAGCAGGTTTTCAGCGTAGTAACAGCACCATTGGAGCCTGGGACGTTTTTCTTGCTCTCCTTTCAGTGTGCACACCTAACATTTTCAAGGTCATGTGGATAGGCACATTCCCTTCAAGGTGAGCCTGAACCTGATTCCCTGGGTCTCCGCGCTCTCTCTACTGGAGTCCTAATGCCAAGCTCGCATCTGGCGGGCTTTCTGAAAAAAGAGCCTTGAACTCAGTGAAACTTCCAGGTGGGAATGGTTGGGCAGCGAAGGAGGGAACATGGGGAGGGAAAGCAGGGAAGGAGTGGGCGGCAAGACGCTGCTGACTGACTCTGTTTCCACCTTTGTATCACAACTCTTGAAACATTACACCTAAAATAGGTCAACAGGGATTTGGGATAAAGTGGGATAAGCTTTAGTTAATTATCCCAATGTGCAGAATGCCTGCTTTTAAATCCTGAGTTGGATTTAATCACAGAAGCTGAGAAGATCTCCCAACATCCAAATGCATTTGAAAATTGACCAGAGGGGCACTTTATCCGAAGAGATAGCTTGTTCAGTAATAGGGTCACAAACGTAACAATTGCACAGAGACAGGAGCATACAATGGCTCATCCGTATGCTGGCTCCTGGTGTCATTCAAGGGAGCAACGCAGCAGACGGAATTAAGGAGTGAGGACTGGCTCTGATCATTTTTCCACATCCTGCCTGTCAGCCTGCATCTCCTCCGCAGAACAAACCTCAAATTCAATACAACAGAGACACAAAAAAAGACAAGGAACATCTGCAATCAATTGGCAGAGAGACATTAATAATAGAGATGCTGAGGATGGGGGAGGGACGGTGCTTTAAACTTTGCTTTTAGACACACGTATTTTGGGTAATCTTTACTTTTCAGTAATCTTGCATGAATGAGGCTACCCTTTGGGTCCATTTGAAAGAAGAACACGAGCCCTCCTGAGGTAAATTGTCACTAAAAAGACTAATTTTTCCCATCAGTCTAACAGCAAGTTCTTTTATTTTAAGAACAATTTGGAAGCTATCACAGGAAACGGTTCAGATTACCCTCCACTGATCGCCTTTTAAAACAATCTTTTCACAACCTTAGCAGAGCAGAGGGACCCCGAACATAGCTTGCCACAAGTTCTTTCAGGATCACAGATCCATCCTCCACTCACGAAGGTACTGCCCCTGAGAGGGCTGGTGTTAAATCTCTACCATCAGGGGCTCCTGGGTGGCTCAGCCATTAAGCGTCTGCCTTCAGCTCTGGTCGATCCCAGCGTTCTGGGATCGAGCCCCGCATCAGGCTCCCTGCTCAGGGGGAAGCCTTCTCCTCCCCTCTCTCACTCCCCCTGCTTGTGTTCCCTCTCTTGCTGCCTCTCTCTCTAATAAATAAATAAAATCTTAAAAAAAAAAAAAAAAACTCTACCATCAGATCTCATATTCGTTAGTTAGCTTTATATTTTCTTTCTTTTTTTTTTTTTTTCGTTTTGCTGTCTTCTTGCTAAACATCCCCAATCACATGCTTGCAGAGGGCAAGAATTACATCCATTTCAGTTTTTGGTTGTCTTTCAAAATCTCAAATACTATCGTTTTGCAGAGAGCTGCAATATGGCTGGTGTTTCGTAAATGGTGATCTAAGAAGCATTTGAGTACCGAATATGCATGAGGCATTGCAATGTTTGCAAAAATTCCAGACTCCTTGCCCTCGGGAAGTTTGCGAGCTAACTGGAAGGAGGGGCATAAGCAGAAGACACAGGAATACATATAATCAAGGTAGAATAAAATGGTCATTCCATGAGTGGTACAAATAACACAGTGTAAGAATACAGAGTAAGAAGGGATTGGCCTGAGATGACAAGGTGAAGGGCTTCGCAGAGAAGGTGACATGTGAGTCAGATTTTATAGAAAATTGGGGTTTGGGTAGAAGAGGGCAGGGATGGAGTTCAAGGCTGAGAAAGCTGCAGGAGCCCCAGCTCGGATGAAAGTCATGGCCAGACTAGCCTCTTCTTCGACAAGGTGCCTGGACCGATGCCGTGAGATCAAACCCAAGTTTCCCTGCAGAATTCCTTCATGTGCCTGCTTCTAGAATTAAGGAATTCTGTACCCAGGAATCAGATAAATGAAGTGCCTTACAAAATCATCTTATCATTGGAGGGCAGAGCCCACAATGTGGTCATGGGGTTCTGATTCCCAAATATCAGACAGATGAGGGAGGGCCCTGAGTTTCCCAAACATCACTCCTGTGAAATTTCCACCCCGACCCCCACCGCCACGCCCACGGGTCGTGTGAGAGACCTCACACACTCACAGATACAGAGCTTTCTGCCAGACTTTGGAACAAGAATTTCACCTCGGAGGTGAGAACGGATATGAGAAATTTCAGCCCCAAGAGTGATTTTCCCTCGAGGCTGTCATAAGCACCTGAAAACAGGGGTTTATAATGGAAGCGGCATCGCAAACTGTGACTTCGTGGCCGCAGACATGTGACCCTGTCCTCAAATACAAACACTGTAAGAAGAAGAAGCATTTAAATGGTGCTCGGAAGGACGGGCGGGATAGGCGCTCATCTTTTGCTAATCATCCCCTCTCCGAATCTCTTCCATTTCCAGAGAAAAAGACACGCAAGTTTCATGGGGGGGGGGGGAGGGGAACTTGGTGCAAGAACAGGAAGTTTGGTAACCAGAGAAAAATCAATTATGAAGGATGTTGGTCTCTGACTTGAGGGGGTTGTCACAAGGAAGATGTGATAACCTCAGGGCTCTTGGAGAGTTCACCAGGGTTCGAGTCCCTCCGGGCCTGCCCGGAGCCTTTTAGCAAATCCCAGGCATGGTCCCAGCGCCAGTTACCTTCACATTCCATTCAAGTGTAGACTCCAGGTGATGGGATTGGGCTCTACTAGCCCAGCATAAGCTGCAATTCTTTGCAAGGAAGCTGTAGCCAATATGAACACAAAGAAGGTTCTTTCTCCAACTGTCATATAAACTACTCTATCAATCTGCTTCCGTATACGGAGCTCATATGGAGCGTCAACAAATTAATAAAAATGTCCCAAGTCACAGAAGGGATAAGTTGAAATTCACATGGGACATCAGGTAAAAAAAGTCTAGCAGAAAATAAAAATCACCCATGCTTCATCAGAAAGCCACATGTATATATATATAAATATATATAAATATATGTAAATATAAAAGCTATAAGCATGTTTTTACATTGTATGTGTCTAAATAAATATTCTTTATACAGCAGAATACCGCACCAAAAGCTGTGGGTCTCGCTCTTTTCCGCATGTGAAATGGGGGCAATTTAGTTAATTTAGCCTGACTTTCATTCTGTTAGTACAGTTTTAACCCTCTTTGAATGGTTTTCTGGTTTAAAGAATAACAAAAACCCCCTCTTTCACATTTAGCTTAAAACAGAAGGTGTCTTAAGGTCAAGATGTATTTGGTGCCCCAGGGAAAAGAGGCACATCAGTGTGGGGGAAGCCTGTGTATTTGCACACTGAGGGATCTGAGAAATCCCGCCAAAAATCCCCACAGATTTTCCCAAACCTATTTCCCGGTCGTATTTAATATTTAATATTCCCCATGCTGATCTTAATTATTTTTCTAAAATGACAATGATCTGTGGGAATACATGTGGTTGATTCTAACATCGAGTCAGTGCACACCGTATAGACTAGAACATAGATTAGAGGCCAAGGTCACCAGAATGGGCTACAGCATCAAGGAGGCAATATCCACTTCCTGGCTTGTGTTTCTCTGTGGAAGTTCTTACGCAAGAGAAATGCACCTGGTTCCTACTCTCCCCTCACCGGATCTGCTCTCTTTCGTACCCCTACTGGGACATCTGGGGCAAAGACTGGAGGTAAGGGGCATTAAGTCTATCTACTTTATACATGAAGTTTTAGCAAGTGCCCTTGGCAGTTGACCTGAAGTTACAGTCCAAATGGTTTCCTCTCCAAACAGATGAAGGTTTGGAACTTCACCCTCGACCTCTGTGTCTATTGTTCAGATGGTCCTGAAGTTGGGAGAAGAGAAAGGTACTTTACTGACGCCCTAGATTTAACTAGTAACGAAAGTGCTTTTCCTCCCTACACCCAATAAATTGATACTACTGAACTGAGCTCCCTTCACGGGTGTGCTTTTCACATGGCTTCTTTTCATACCCATGCAATGCTCTCAAGACCAACACGGTGAGAACACCTAGAAAGATCTCCAAGGCTACTTTGCCAGTTAAATGTAGTTCACTGGCCTATTGATGCTTAAAGTGAATTATCTGATTGAAGCCTTTAAAATTTTTTCAAATGCACCTGCGAAGGGTACATATGAAGTTGTACAGATACCCTTGACATGAGTGAGCTGATGAGATCCCATCGTAGAAGCAGGTCTGGAGTACAACGAGAAAGCCACCGAGCCCTAAGCAGGGTATGGATAGTGGGGATACTGGGGGCGCTGGAATCGATAATGCTACTCAGCAAAGGGATAGAGATGAGGAAGGGGAGTATAGAGTACTCAAAAAAGATAGCTTGACCCAGGCAAGCCACAGGCCAATGCCCATTCCTGATCACATGCCTGTGGACGCTTTGAAAGAGAATCCTTCACTTTTCCTTACCTACGCGCCTGGGGTGTCTACTGTACGGACGTGGCTCAGCAAGCTCATCTTTATACTCGAAAGTAGCATCAAATGCACGCTTTTCAAATACTAGCAAACAGTTGCTGATTACTTGCCATGCACACCACACACTTTAAGTGCATGCGCTCATCTAATCCTCACAATGAATCCGATAGTACCAATGACATAGGTGTGATGATCACTATTGCGCCCAGTTCACGGGTGAGGAGACCAAGGCTCAGAAAGCCAAGGCCACACTTTTAATCAGCGGAGGGGGATGTCTGCCCCCGGGGAACATTTGGCAATGTCTGGAGACATCTTTGCTTGTTGCAACTGGGTGGAGGAGGGTAGCACAGGGCAAGGATGCTAGGGGCATCCACGGGTTGAGCTCAGGCATGCTCAAAATCCCCTAACACACAGACAGCCCTCGTCCCCAAACAGAATGATTCGGCCCAAGACATCGCCAGCGTTCAAGTTCTGAAACCCTCCACTGATACGTTATTCTAAAAACCTCAGATACCTGTGAGGCACTTCAAAATTTACAAAAGGCTTTTGACCATGTTTTCTCATTTGAGCTCACAACAGTTCTCTGTCGTAAGGAGAACACACTGCACCTTGTTTGTTCTGCAGAGACGGAATGACTCGCAAGTGGTGGCGGCTTGTCTAAGGGGGTGCAGATGGAATGCCAACACCATGGCCCGTGGATCCTGCCACCCAGCCCACCGCATCTAGGGTGGGGCTGTTACGTGGGATCTGGCTGCCTCTTTTCCAGGACAGTGTATGTCGTTACAAATTCTTGCAATAGCCTATGAAAATAACGGGGACCAAAGGTTTATTTCCTTCTCGTTGGTGGGATAGATAATTTGAAGTTTGTGAGGCACATCTTACAGAAATAGAAGACCTACAATTTATCGATGACTACAACCTTAGCAGCAAGCACGCACCATTTACTACTTCCTTTCTTCTTTCGGGAGTGCTCAGGACCGGCAGGTGGGAGAAAGGATAGTCATCTGTTCACCTGATTTTTAAAAATTCCTACCTGCAAAAGGACTTTTAGTTTTAAACAAAGCCCAAGTCAGTGATCTTTGTGGTTACAGCCCACCCTCCAGATTCCGCTTTGTTTCAACCACCCTGCACACATCCTACCTGAACGGGGGTTGACCACATGGAGAGAATCATAATGGCGGCTCACTTCCCCGCAGCAGCCCAGGGCTTCTCTGTGAGGCTTCCAGACCTCGCACAGCCCATGAGACAACCAGGCAGAGGAAGCCTGAAGGGGAGAAGGGGAGCGTGAAGGAACTCACAGAGCTCATCCTAGAGTGCAAGGCCTGTGGTTTGAGGGTCCGCCACGGGGATGGTCTCCAACTAAAGAGAACCCTCATTCCTCCAGGCTCAAGTGCCCCCACTGCTTAGTCACCTGTCTAATCTCAGATTTTCACTTTTAAGAAGCTCCTGAAAAAAATCATTACTATTCTCCGAGAAGAGGATTACAGATTTAATGTTTTACAGAATCTAACACTAGGATCGTCTATATTAGACAATTCACAGGCTTTGCAATCAAATGGACATCAATTCAAATCTGGTGTCTCCCACTTCAAATGAAAATCAAATTGCACAGAGTTCCACACAGTTTGAAACCTTTAGGGACTGAGTGGCAACATGGGACCCTCCACTCCGTAACATCAGCATGAACAAACACATTAGGGTCACCAGTGTCAGAAACCCCACCTCCCCCAACCCTGGGTAAAAAAAGAGCAGAAAGGTCAAGCCCACAGGACCAATTGGAGCCACCCTAGGTGGGGGGTAATCAGGAGAAAGTTCTTTGTGAGGGGGCTCTGACAGGAAGTCCAGGCCCTGCCTGTCCCCTCCGAGACTCTGCCTGTGCTAATTCTGACTAGAGAAATGAATTCCTACCTCTCTGGCCACTAGGTTATTTCTTAGGATGCCCAAGAAGGCTGTGAAGGATACAGGGACCAGCTCCCAACCCTACTTTAAGATTCAGCTAAATATGGCCCTGGGCCCAGCAACCTCCTCCCAGCCCCCAGGCAAGCAAGGCCAGCCTCAGGGCTGCTCTCCCTCTCCAGAACCTGGCCCCACAGTGCCTTCAAGGACAGCACCAGCCCTGTTATGGGCAAGCATTACTTGCGTGCGGTGTATGTCATTTTAAGTCTGTACCATCTGTTCTGGGCCCTCATTATGAATTCATAATGAACATATGTGACAAATACATCTGTAAAAGGAAAAATGGGATTTTTGTGATTTGGGTTCAAGTAAATGCTCTCTTTGTGCAAGCAAGCATGTATTTGAGGGCTTTCTTTGTGTGTGTGTGTGTGTGTGTGTGTGTGTGTGTGTGTCTCCTAGGACTTGAGAAACTATGTGCCACAGGTAAGTTTTAGTCCCAAGCTCAACCATTGAGTGTAGAGTGACCAAAAATAAGAGACTGTAGCTCCCTGCTCTAAGAATAAAAAATAAAATAAAATAAAATAAAATAAAATAAAATAAAATAAAATAAAATAAAATAAAATAAACCAGGTTTCTCCCAGGAATTCCAATCAAGTCAGGGCACAGGAACAACCATCCTGAGGAGCATGGGCCATGCAGTCTGATTTCTAGGGCTGAACCTTAGCCCAAAGGCTTGCCAACTCTGTGACTTCAGGCAGATTGCTGGAAACCTTGTTGTTTCTGCATAATAATAGCAATGCTGCCCTACAGTCAGGAGGAGTAAGGAGAGAAGCCACACAAAGCCATCAGCACAGTGCCTGGTACACAGGGAGGGCACAGGACACGAGGCACAGAAAGTAGCTTTATCATTGGTCCTCAGTTTTCCCAACCTTGAGATGGGAAGAGGCTTGACGTTTTTGGTATTTTGAGGGGGGGGGGCACAGGGATAAGGAGAGAGAATCCCAAGCAGACTCCGCTGAGTGCAGAGCCCGACATGGGGCTCGATTTCACCACCCCAATACCATGATCTGAGCTGAAACCAAGAGTTGGACGTTTAACCCACTGAGCCATCCAGGCGCCCCGAGGCATGACATTTTATAGATAAACAGTTGGGACCTGTTCTGGCCCTCACTCTTCAAGGGGCTAGAATTTTATAAACTAGAAGCTTTAAAACCTGGGCAGCTATTTTTAAGTGTGTGTGTGTGTGTGTGTGTGTGTGTGTGTGTGTGTGTGTTTACAGAGATAGATGGAAGAGACAGAGAGAGATGATAGACATGGGAACATAGGAAAAATCAGGGACCATATTTACCATTTTAATCACAATTTTCTCTGATAGTGTGATTAGAGAGACCAAGAAAGGAGAACGTTCAGAAAAACAAACAAAAAAATAACCCAAACCAGGGGCTATATGAAGCCCCTCGAGACGAGTGTTCAGAAGCGTTAGGGGTTCAACACACGGATGAATGTAACTAAGGGGGGAAGTTCTCTGCTCCTGGCAGGGAGCACAGGGAGCTATCACAGAATGCCCTGGATTTATTTGCATAGATGCAAGCCGGGTTAGGTTAAAATAAAATAGTTATGAAATGTGGGAAACAGAATTCACCACCTGCCTCCTCTGCCCCTCAGGAGGGTTTGATAATTTGGAAAAGCACAAGTTAATCCCCTCCTACTGACAGGCACGGGTCCCCACGAGAATAGCAGGGAGATGTCTGCACAGCCCACAGCAGCCGCAGCAGTCAGAATGTGCCAGAGTCCAGAAAAACACCTGTGTGCAGAGCCAAGGAGCTAGTTAATCCTAACTGAGTACGGCAGAGGTGGGGGGAGAAGTTGGCCCCCAGAAAGCAGGTAGAAAAAGACCCGTAACATGCCTGTACCACATGGGGCAGATTTAATGAGCTTAACACTTCAGTCGGTTGCTTCTGCTCCTAAGAGCAAAGAAAAAGCTTAGGGCCACCTGGTGAATGGTAATTGCTAGCTCTCCATCCGGGAGCAGGTCAGGCAGAGCAATAACAGATTTCTTTTTTCCTAGAAGGGGTAGCAGTGGACAGCTAGCAATGTTCAGCCAATCCAAGCTCCGCATAGTTAAGGGGCTCTGCGGCACCCATGAGCCCAGGGTAACACTGACTGCCCGTACACGGGGGCTGAGCTGATCTCTGGCAATCAATGCACCCAAGGCATTGCATGGAGGGTTTGGAGGTGTACTGAGCCCCGTATGGTAGCGCTTGACTGATGGGGATTAAGGGCGGGGATCAATCCAGGGAGAGGGAAAGTGACGTGTGTTAGGGCTTTGATGTCTCTTATTCCTACCTTTCACTTTGTTCCCTCTGGAGACCTGGAGACACATAGATCACCAGCAAACTGAGAACTGAATAGCCCCCTTATTGATCTGGGCAATTACACCATAGCTCCCATGATGTAAGGCTTTGGGTTGTACAATACAGTTTTTTCTTTTTTTGTTAAGGTCAAAATGCAACACCCTACTTCCCACACTATACCTACCCCTTGCCCAGGTGTGCCTACCTTGAAGAGGCAGGAAATGCGAGCACCCACTGGACCTAAGCCCAGAAGACCACTGTTAGGGACAAGATGCTGCTGGACTGATTCCTACCTTCAAGGTAGACTTGGTGGAATTCCAACACTAAACATTTGGCTTGGCTACTTCTCCTCCTGCACAGGGGGAGGGAATGGACAGACGGATCGGAAGTGACTTCTCCAACATTTCTCTGGTGTGGGGAGAGGGAGGTAATGGTCTCTCCTTTCTAGAAATGGAAGGCATAGAAAATGAGTCCCCCTTCTCAACACGATCGCCCCAACAAGTGGGCAAAGAACATGGGGGTTCATTAGGTCTTCCCTTTGTCTTGGGCCTCCCTGGGAAGGGGTGGCAAGGATGGCTTCGCTGCTCACAGAGCTATTTCAGGACTCAGTGCATTCTGACCTCCTCCGCAAGCTTGAAGCCCTCATTTCCTTCTAAAGTGCTTTCACTCCGCAGCCAAGAAAAGGTGAGCGCGGGGAGAGGAGTCCGCAACACGCCCAGCGCTGATGAGACTCGGAAATTTCAAAGGAGCTCTGGTTTGTTTGGGAACCAATTCAGAGGTTAAATTAGAGAGAGCCTCCTGGTAGGCACACCTGCTCACACACAGAGCCTACATCATCTTTTATTTTTTAGCTGAAATTGGGTGATAGGGCTATAACCATACCTTAAAGATCTGGTTCAATCCTCCTCCCTCATTTTATATATAAGAGAAATGAATGAACCCTCCAAGGCACAGGCGCTCTAAACGCTGTGGAGTGTTTTTCCTACCGCCTTGTCAATGAATCAATCTCTGTACCTCTCTTTCTCTCTCATCATTACGCTTTGGTCTGTAAATTCCCATTTTTGAGAGATTAAGTCTTGCTTATTCCACAATGTTTCCCAATCATTGGCCCCCAAGTTCCTGCCCCCTAATTGGCAGTAATTCTCCTCACTCAGGAAGGCGGTGAGGGGTGTGGCTGGATTAATTTGAGATGGGTTGTGGGGAGAGAGGATTACTGTTTTCACTCAATCACATTTTTTTAAAGATTGTATTTATTTACTTGACACAGAGAGAGAGAGAGAGCACAAGCAAGAGGGAGTGGCTGGGAGAGGGAGAAGGAGAAGCAGGCTTCCCCGTTGAGCAGGGAGCCCAATGCAGGGCTCTATCCCAGGACGCTGGGATCATGACCTGAGCTGAAACCAAGAATCAGGTGCTTAACTGACTGAGCCACCCAGGCACCCCTGTTTTCTCTCAATCACATCTTAAAATTATAGCAGGGATGCACTCGAAGGAGCCATGGACTGGATGATTTCCAATCTGTTCTCCTGCGTCCCATATCTCCTCTCCATACCCCAGGCAAATCTGATCCTGTTGGTCCCCTGTTTATTGACCTTTATGGAACCCCCTTTGATCCTGGGTACCTGACACCTGGGGGTCTTCAGAAATAAGTCAATAATATTAGGGATGTTTCTAATGTATGTTTTCATTTCTGATAATATAAAAATTAACAGACGCATTTTCTGGGTCACCAGGATGCTCACCTTCTAACGGAATACTGCCAAGCAATTAAGTGTTTGTGTTTGTGTTTACGACAGTGGTGGTGACAAGCTGTACTTGTTTAATACTGAAAGCTAATGAGGAAAGAGCACAGGCCAACTAAATACATACATTATGCTTTCTTTCAAAGTGAAGGTCAAATGACCTCAGTGTTCACTGTACGAATGAAGATTTCCCAGTAGCTGGCACGGAGGGTGTAGTGGAAGTCAGCCCATGGCACATGGTAACAGAAGTATGACAAACACAAAAAAGCCTGCACTGTCGTGCTCCGAGCCACACACACCTGTGATTTAGACAAACAACCGAGAGTATCACATCGAACTCTTTAAATGTTTATTTTATTGGCTTTTAGTGTCATGTGCATTTAGTCATACATTTCTTTTGATCTTTTTCAGTTTTATTAGAGCTACAAAGACTGCATTCTTTCATATATGTGTACATATAAAGCTACATTATAATAAAAATATTTTCGTCAACATGAAGGGTTGATATATGTATCCATCAGGGCCCCTACAGGGAAAAGAAGGCACTTACCTGAAGAAGGATTTACTGAAGAGAATTTCATGAAGGGGTGTGAGCAGGGTTAAGGGAATGAAGAAAGGTCAGTAAGGAATCCAAGAATTGGCAACTAGGGGCTGAGGGGTGAAGACAGGTCTACTGGAATGCAGAAGGAGACAGAACAGCTGGGAGAGGGGATGCTTGACAGGAGCTATAGCCTACAGACACTGAACTGCTTCTAGAACATAGAACTGAAGGAGGGAGGGAATAGGGGAATAAGTACCTGTTCTCTCTTCCCACCGCTCTCTGATCACCCCAGTGCCTCCCCACTGTCCCAACCACTGAGAAGCAGAGGGCCAGGGACCCTGGATGGTGCTATCCATAGAAGACAGCCTTCTGGGCCACAGAACAAGGCAAAGAAGGGTAGAGATAGATGTGAGAGCGGGAGAGAATAACTAGAATAATAGGGATTTTAATTTTTTCCTTTTAGAAGTCGAACATACATTATTCAAGCTTGAGAAACACTGTCCTGAAAGCTGACGTCCGCAATGTTGTCCCCAAGATGCTCCCTCGCCTGGACCTCACCCACCTCCCCATCCTAATCTCTGGCCATGTGAAATCAGCAATTTCAACCAATTTCAACTATGTTTCCAGCCTCTATCCCTTCTCTAAAGTTAAATTCCCTGCTAAATCTTAACCCCACCTGCTTCTTTGCCTTCAACCTGCAAACAGTAACTCAACTTGCAAGATTTAACACAAATGTTAATCTTGCTAGAAAACCCTTCGTGACTCCCTTTAGCACAGACGAAACAATTAACTAGTACTCCTCTGGCCTCCTAGTACAATACCTGCATAGTTGTACAGTTGCACTGAAGACAGTACAATAATGGTTCTCATCAGCAACAGACTCCAATTTCCTAAGGGGCAAGGTACAGGTCTTATCTTTCACCAATTAGAAGAGTCTGTCATATAACAGAACTCAGTAATTACTGGGAAGGAAGGAAGGAAGGAAGGAAGGAAGGAAGGAAGGAAGGAAGGAAGGAAGGAAGGAAGGAAAAAGGAAGGAAGGAAGGAAGGAAGGAAGGAAGGAAGGAAGGAAGGAAGGAAGGAAGGAAGAGTGAGAGAGGAAGTGGAAGGAAAGGAAGCATTACATAAGACCACATGAGCATCAAAGTTTTGTCAACATATGATCTTGGGCTTCTCTATTGGTTTCAACATTCTTATCAATAAAATGAAGAGAATAATATCAAGGTCCTCATGGATCTTGAGAATACTAAATGAGGAAAGACAAGTGCATGCTCTTAGAACAGTTGCTGACTTTCTGAAGACAAGGAAGAATTTTCATCTATTTATCCACTGTCTCCACATAGCCACTGTCTTTCAGGAAATGAAAACATTTGAAACTCTGATCAAGCGAGTTTTCTAGATCTGCCCCTGAGCCTAATAGACTAAGTATGTGCCCCACAGACAGACCTACCCATGGTTACTTGTATTTCCCTCTAGGCAGGAAAATTGCTGCTTGGCTGAGCAGGAAGGAAGGAAGTAAACTGTTAAAGATATGTGGATGGAAACATGTGTTCTTCCTTCTAAAGAATAAACACCTAGAAGATTTTTTTTTTTCACATGACTGAATGACTGACTAAGTGGATAAATGGATGAATGAATTTTCTTCAGTAAGGAAATATGCTACTTGCATGACTGGTGTCCCTGTTACCCAACTAATTTTACTCCTGGAGAGAAATTTTAAACCAGTGCAGAACCCATAGGAACCCCCAACTATATGGGAAGGAGCAGAAAGAAGTCAACACCTACTGTCTAAAATCAAATCAAATCAATATTAAGTTCTTACCTATCAGGTCATTCACCGCCAGAAGACAGCATCCCAATGATAACCCAAAATCAGACTAAAATAAACTGAAAACAAGAAGTATTATAAGAGGCTCTAACATCTTTCATGAGTTTTGGTTTTCAACATAAATTCCCAGATGTCCAATGGACTTCTATTCATTCTTGTGTTTCTGCCTCCAAAGTCCTAAATGAATGTCAAGTGCCTGTCAGTTGTGGAAAGGGATTTGCTCCCAGGCTTGTTCTGTTGGAGACATTGAGGCAACTTTGTGAGTCTCTGTTTAATGAGGCAATTCTACAAACGCCAGTGTTATTTTTTAGTAGACTCAACATAATACAAGTTTGCATTGTCACAGTAGAATACTTACTCGCTTATATAACTTGGGCTTCAGGGGTGTATACTCCACAGGTGAGCCAACAAGTTCAACAGTGGCTCCTGTTGGATAGGAATTCTTCTGCCATTCAGTTTTGCATGTACTGTTGCAAATGACAAGAGAAGGGGAATAAACCATCTGAGCAAAGAGGGTCGAGTTGAGGATTCTCCAGGTTGGAGGGTTCCAAAGGTTGCAACTTTTAAAATAGTCTCCAACTTTTCTATATCTGCTTTAAAATCCAATATGTAAAATCCTAATAACATAGGGCAAGCTCTTGTGAATAGATTGCTTTAAAATTTTACAATATCCTAGTACTTTGATTTCCATCCCACTGTAGTGTCTTCTTGCTGATTCATCCGCAGCCTGTGATTCAGTGTGTGCTTTAGATCTTTCTTTTGATACTTCCCTGTTTTACCACATTTTAGGTGTTTGAGTTTTCTGCCTTTAAGTGTACTATTTCGTACCTCTTCATTTTGAGTTTTACCCAGCTTTTCTAGGGCATGTGAATGATTTGTCAAGGTCATTTTGAATTTTCTTTTTCTTTGCCATAAGGTACACGTTAGGCTTATTTTGACAGTTTTCTCATTCTGTACTTGGAACCTGCAATGGTTTGACTATCATCTAGGACCTCTCTCCGAAATGCCACTTGAAATGCACCTCTGGTTTGCTTACAAGTTGACAACTCTCTTTTTTCAAATGGTATCGGAAAGGATCATTCATCCAACTAACAAGATCACAATTTTTAAGCCTATGGTTGAAACTATTATTTACACAATCAAAAATCCTCATTGAGATTAAGAAAAATCATTGTCATGCTTCATCTGAGAATCAAAACAGGAAACCGTATTGGTCTAGAAGCCTCACTTGTCAAAGTGCTTTCCACGGACAAGTAGCTTCAGCAGCATCGGGTAGCTTCTTAGAAATGCAGAATTGCAAGCCCTCCTTGAGACCTCCTGGATAAAAATCCGAATTTAACAAAACCTTGGTGATGCATATGCATATTCAAGTTTGAGAACCAGTGCTCCAGATGATTGATTTCTTTGATAAAGTATCCCGTGTTTTCCTAGGTGAATGTAAATTGATAGGCTAATGATTTGCCTTATGATTGCCCAGATATGGATGGGGCTGTAATTTTCAGGGTAATCATTTTTCAAGGATGGCACCACATGTGCCCTCTAGCAATCCTCAAAGAATTTTCTACTCCTACATGATTGCTTTATAGAAATATTTAGAAATTGCATTACCACCTCAATGTATTTCAAACTTCGCTCTTTCTCACTCCTCTCACACTCGAAGGAACACTTTGAATAGTTGAGCAGTTTATATAAAGAAAAAATAAAATTACTGAATTTCTTAACATGGGTACCAAGTGCTAGATTTTTAACTGACCGAAAAGTGCAATGTTTAAGGAAAATAAAAGCATAAACGCACATACATTGACACAACAGTAATTTGATTCTGAACACACTGGCTTTTCTAATAAGCTGTTCTATGATCTCATGGGCAATCACTCCACTTCGTTGGACCGTCAGACTTCACTGTGTAACGTAGGAAGTGTGGGCTTGGACTGAGAGTTGGGTTGCAATACTAACTCTACTACTAATTATGTGATCTTTGGCATATTGCTTAATCTCCCTCGGTTTCAGATTTACTATTTGTAAAATGGAAATGGTAACAGTACCTATCTCTTATGTACTTGAGAAAATCAAATAAACTAGGCATGAAATAAAACCTTCTGGATGATACGGGATACCCAACAAATAGTTGTTTGTTGTTGTTGTTATAATGATAATCAAATGTTATCAAGGTTTCCAAAGATTGAGGACCCCCCCAAAATTCATTCACTATTTTATCTCCAGTTCCCGGCATATAGTAGGGGCTCATTAAACATGGGTTGAATCAATGATCAAATAAATGATAGACAGATGAATGGATTAATGGGTCTAGGTTTCCTCAACTATAAAATGAGAACGTTCCACTAAATAATTACCAAGTTCTCTTCTAATTTTGAATTTTTCACCGATATTATACATAATCCTTGGGTTTGTGTTTAGCACTGACTTCCAGATAAATTCCAATCTTAAAAGCAAGAATATGGGCATGTTCAGGAGAAAACTTTTGCTATGGCTGAGGATAAAGTTACTAAGCACGCTAGGGGAAGCCAGGGGACAAAACTGTGATATCCCAGGGAACACGTTCAGCGAGTCATTCTGGTTGTGAATGTCATCCATTGTTGCTTTCAGCAAACCAGGGATCCAGAAAATAGGTAAGTGCTAATGACCCCAAGGAAAAAGTGCCTATCTATTTTCATACGCACACCTAGAAGAAATTACACCTTCCTGACAACTTGATTTAGATGAAATGTCATGAGAAAAAGAATGTGTTCAATTTTTCAACAGGGAAAAAAAAAATCCAGTAGGTAACTCTGTCAGGTCTTGGGGGTGAGATTTTCTTGATATTAAGCTGATGATGCCCTGTGTATAATATCAACCCCTTGACTTTTATTTGTATAAAAATAGTTTTCTTCACAAATTCAAGCATTGGTAATCATTGTCCATGCTTGGAATCTGATCCTGTCAGAGCAAGAGCTAGGAAAATATTTCTTGAATGGAATTAACCCTACCACTACAATTCTGGGTGGAAGATAGAACAGGTTTAGGCATTTTTACTTTATGGAACAGATGTCAAGGCTTTAAAGGCTCAAAAATTGCTCAAGTGCACTTGGTAAGCAGTAGTAAAGTTCAATCTTGAACCACTGACCATTGCCCCAAAGTCAGTGCACTACCAGAACACCACACTGCCTTTCTGGAGCTGCAGAAGCTGGATTGGGACCAGGATTCATTCATTCCATTAACATTCATTGGGTACTTGCTAGGTGCTAAATAAGTACCTAATGATAAGCAAATCAAGCATAATTACTGCCTCAGGTAACATCGTCGGGAGCTATATAGGCTGATAAAGGATGAGGATATATTGTCCACCTCCCACCACGGCTATCCTTCGGTATTCAGATAACCCATTTTAAATATTTTGAAAAAAAAAAAAAAAAAAACTATACCTCTCAAATGACCTGATGTTAGACTTTGAAATGGAAAGGCTTTGTGACCAGGCAGATCTCCATGTAAGTCTGTCTTCTACTGCATGTTGGCTGAATGACCTTGGGAATGAATGTCAGGAGGTTCCTCTTCCTGAACATCAGTTTTGTCATGCAAAAATTGGGATATAATGCACATTTTGAGAAGTCATGAGAACTAAGTAAACTATAATTCAAGAAAGGCTGGAAGGTGGGTTCTATCATAGAATAGGGGCTCAAAAAACTTCATTGTCCTCCCCTTTTTTATTTCTTATCTTAAAAGTCAATGGCAAACACCCTGTTTTTCTTTGCAGATGTAAATTCCCATGAAAAGCAAACAAAAGAGGAATAGAAAGAAGAAACAGAGCGATTGGATGCCTACTTGGAACACATTTGAATTGCCTAATTGGTCTCCACATTCTAACAAAAGAGATTGGGTGGTATCTTCCCAGTGGTCCCTGAAACACGGGAATAGGTGACTCAGAGCCAAAGAACATGTGGTTTATCTCCCTGCCAAGAGCTTTAGCAAGGGGGCAGCCATGATTGCACATAAAAGAGCCTTGGGGATGGCTCTCCCAAGAAACCAAAGAGTGGAGTGGGCAATCACCATGGACTTCTGGCTCCAAACATTCTGTGTGCCTATATAAAACACTGAGCATCTTTTTTTTTTTAATTTTTTATTATGTTATGTTAGTCATCATACAGTACATCATTAGTTTTTGGTGTGGTGTTCCATGATTCATTGTTTGGGTATAACACCCAGTGTTCCATGCAATACGTGCCCTCCTTAATACCCTTCACCAGATTATCCCATTCTCCCACCCCCCTCCCCTCTGAAGCCCTCAGTTTGTTTCCCAGAGTCCATAGTCTCTCGTGGTTCATTCCCCCTTCTGTTTACCCCCCTTCATTCTTCCCTTCCTTCTCCTACCGATCTCCCTGTTA
Organism: Ursus arctos; assembly: GCF_023065955.2. Lineage (NCBI taxonomy): Eukaryota > Metazoa > Chordata > Mammalia > Carnivora > Ursidae > Ursus > Ursus arctos. The sequence goes on along the minus strand of NW_026622897.1, from coordinate 21,709,513 downwards.
TTCCTTATGTTCCACAAATGAGTGAAGCCATATGATAATTGTCTTTCTCTGCTTGACTTATTTCACTCAGCATAATCTCTTCCAGTCCCATCCATGTTGCTGCAAATGTGAGTAATCATCCTTTCTGATAGCTGAATAATATTCCATTGTATATATGGACCACATCTTCTTTTCCATTCTTCTGTTGAAGGGCATCTCAGCTCCTTCCACGGTTTAGCTATTGTGGACAATGCTGCTATGAACATTGGGGTCCATATGGCCCTTCTCTTCACTGCATCTATATCTTTGGGCTAAATACCCAATAGTGCAATTGCTGGATCATAGGGTAGCTCTATTTTTAACTTTTTGAGGGACCTCTACACTGTTTTCCAAAGTGGCTGTACCAACTTGCATTCCCACCAACAACACTGAGCATCTTTGATGATAATATGATTATTAAAAATTACTATGGTACTTCTATGATTTGTTCTCAATCTGCCTTTCTATTCTATTTCACTATTCATTCCTCCTTAAAAGCCCTGTACTCAACCCAAACTGAAATATTTGATTTTCCTTCCATTTGTTCTGAGTTTTTATGACTTGGATCATGCTGTTTTCTCCCCATGGAATGACTTTTTCCCTTTGCTACTTCAAATCTTATCTATCCAACAAGACCCAGGTTAAGCACTCCTTTTCCATCAAGATTTCCCTGAAATACCCACCTCCTGTCCCATTGCCACCTAGAATTAAACTCTGTCTGCTCTGCTCTCTCATTGCACTCCAAATCTGTTTCTTGCTGTACACTCTCTTTCTATCTTGTATTAATGTTATTTCTGTGTGTGTCATACCTTCCCTTCTAGATCTGAACTTCCCTGAGGTGGGAACCACATTGGACTCAGTTTTACCAAAGCCAGTGACTGACATATATTGAAGGCTCAACAAATATTCATGAAATTAATGCAAATAATGGCAGCAGTGATGATGATGATGATGATGATGGTGATGGTGATGGTGATGGTGAGCAACTAACATTAATTAAAGGTAACCGTGTGTCAGGTCTTCTTCTTGGGTTCTTTATATGGCTTCTCTCATTGAATCCACTCTGTAAACCTCCCTAGTGGCTATAGTTACAATCTTCATTTAACAGATTACAGAATTGAGGCTCTGAGATGATGATTCACCTACAGAAAGTCCAAAGCCAGGAGCAACAAGAAAAAGGGTTTTAACCAAGTTCTTCTCCTTCAGAGATAGTATTAAGAACAATAATAATTACTGTGATAGTTAATTTTATGTATCAACTTAATTGGGTCACAGGGTGTCCAGATTCAGTATTGTTTCTGGGTGTGTCTATGAGGGTGTTTTCAGATGAGTTAGCATTTGAATCTGTGCACTCAGTGAAGTAGATGGTCTTCCCCAGTATGGGTGGGCACCCTCCAATCCCTGAAGGGCCTGGAGAGAACAAGAAGATAAGGAAGGAGTTCACTCCATTTTCTTCCTTCCTCACTGCTTGAGCTGAAATATTTCATCTCATCTTCTGCTGCACTTGGACTGGGATTTACACCATTGGCTCCCCTGGTTCTTAGGTCTTCAGACTTGGACTGGTACAGTTTTCCTGGATCTCTGGCTTGCAAATGGAAAATTGTGGGACCCCTTAATCTGCACAATTGCAAGAGTCAACTCCTCATAATAAATTAAGTGATTGATAAATAGCTAGATAGATAGATAGCTATTTAGATGCAGAAAAAGATGATAGATAGATAGATAGATAGATAGAGAGATAGAGAGATGATAGATAGATAGATAGATAGATAGATAGAGAGATAGAGAGATGATAGATAGATAGATAGATAGATAGATGATAGATAGATAATAGACAGACAGATATCCCATTGGTTCTGGTTCTGGTTCTCTGGAGAACCCTGACAAATATATAATTACCTAGCTGTTCTTGTTCTTAGGTTCCCATTGCTCTTCCCTTGTTCTTATGTTCCCATAATTTTAGGAAAGCACTCCTGTAATTTTAGAATTATGTAGCTTCTGAAGAAATCTTTCAAACTCATTTCTTCTTTATATTCTTTTTCCCTCTCTCTTTCAAAAATGAGGCTTTTAACAACCACTTAGTGAAAGGACATCTGTGGTTAATTCTGACCAGAGCAGAACTAAAAGGACACCCCCCACCGAACAGACACAAACCTTTGATGCATACTGAGTCCCAGCTGAATCAAGTGCTTTCAACTTCCTTTTAAAAGGAGTTATTCCCGCAGGAGTCTATTTAAAGCCCCGTAGATATTAACAAAAGCAGACAGCATGGAGCAGCACTACACCCATTGATAATGGCGAGAGAGAGATGGGGGATTCCCAAGTTCCTCCGTTATCCCACAGGTCAAGTGAAGGCGGTGAGTCTTCTTGCAGAGTGTGCACGCCCTAAAGAAGTGCATCTATCTTCACCAGTTAGCGTTCTAATGAGGAGACACATGGTTACATACGATCAAGGGCTCAAATGCGTGACTCCCATATGCTTCAGGCAGAATAACTAGAGAAGGGGAGTGAAATAATAAAAAAATAGCCTAGGGTCTAGCACAAGTGTAGTGTGTGATGGCAAGAGAAGAGGGTGATGGAATTTCAGAATATCTGAACTCATTACAGCTCATCTTCCCATCCAGAATGGTCCTTGGGGGTTCAAGGGCAGGCAGAAGCAGTACAACTTGGGGTTCATTAAAATGGTGTGGGCTGCACTTCTACTAAAGTTCTTAACACACGGATGGAGAATAAGGATCTCAGTCATTCCTTGTCCTCCTCCTCTTGCATTGCCATAGCCCATTGTCTTACTTTACATCGGGCTCCCTGGCTAGTCCGGGGCACCATTTTCTCTGTATTCCACATTTCCTCAGCCATGTCTGCTTACACCCACCATACACAAACACAGCACGTGGCCTTACACTTTGTGGATACTCAAGAAACATTTATGGGGGGTGATTTTACAGAGACAGCCCAGTCTTTTTATCTTTGGCGCTTAGCACATGATCAATAAATGCAGGCTGGAATGGAACGAGGGGTGCGTGGCCAACGAAGGGTCTTTTGAAGCTCAGTGAGCTCAGTTGCTTGATTTCGGATAGCTTTTGTGCCTTGGCAAGAAGGTATCCATTTCCAAATTTGAAGCATAAATTCCATTTAATTAGTGACATGAACTAGATGCCCACAGCTGCTCTTTCTTGCAGTGGCCAAGGGCCTGGGGGGGAAATAGCAGCAATGAGTGCAAAATGAATAAAATGGGGAGGGAGGGAAGAGTGGGCACAGATGGGCTCCGCAGACCTCTTCTTACTCCACTGATCTTGACCCGGTGGAAGTGACATCAGAGATGCAGAGACACATAGCTCCTGGCACACTGGCCTTTAGATTTCTCCAGGAGGCTCTTGGGGGCCCCTAGACTTTCATCTTCTTTATTCTCATACAAATATACAAAGAGAAGCTATGAAGCAGCATAGTTTAGTGGACTGTACATAGAATTTAGAATCAAAAGACTGGGTTTAACCCTTGATGCCATCTGCAGACGCTAACCTCCTGCCCTTAAGCAACTCCCCCTTCATGGCTTAGAGCCTTAGTTTTCTAACCTGCTAAATGGGAATGACAATTCTGATCCTGCCCACCTCGAGTGAGTTCATATATAGCAAGTGTAAAGTAAAAAGCATCATATCAATGCCGATGAATAAACAAATACTTACCAAACAAGGGCCATGGCCCACTGCCCTATTAGGAACTTTTCTGCTCAATAATCTCATCCACTTTCGACAATACCCCTGTGTAGGTATACTGCCCTCAATTTACAGGGAAGGAAACTAAAGAGAATTTTTATATTTGGCAGAAGTCACAGAGTTCACACATCTCGATTCACCATCCCTTTCAACCTACCAATTCTTTTCATCTACTGGCTGTCCCTACTCCCATGTAAGCGGAGTCACCAACCCTGACACTAAGTCCCCCTGTGGTTCACATCCGGGCTTAAAGCTTTAAAGTTCAGTATAGTAACCACCCTCTGAGCCTCCAGATTCAGGCGTGATTCACTCAGCCCTCAATCCACAAGCTCACGCTCTGTGTAAAGCACTATTTCAGGCTCTGTGGAGTGCTTTAAAATGTATTAGTGGCAGTATCTTCCTTCATGGAGCTTATATTCTAGAAAGAGAGACAATCCAAGAAAAAGTTTTCGTAACAGCATATATCACAGATAGATGACGACAACCAGTCGCATTGATCATTTACTATGTTTGCTGTATACCAGACTCTCCTCTGAGCATTGTGCATATACTAGCTGTGGACATAAGTGAGGACCAACCAGATGAGGAAAAGCTATTTATTCAGAGCTCGCTACGGCAACGGAGCCAGTCACCATCACTCACATTTGGCAGAGACTCAACTACAGGCAGAGGAGAGGGACAGCTTTGTAGAGGACAGGAGAGAAGGCTGCAGGGGTGCCCCAACTGGAGGTTGTTGGCGTGGGTAAGCTGGAGGTTGGCTAGGTAGATGTAGGACACCTTATGTGACCGGTGAGGGGAGCATAATTGGTTTTGTCCACTTGGTCCTAAGTTGGAAGTGTGGGCAAAAAGCAAGGAGGCTGGTGATTATTAACTCTTGACCATTAGGGGCTGATTGCTACAGAGGCTATGGTTTCATTTCCTGAACGAATCACTGAAGATTGTGGGGTGTTCTATTTTTACATATCATCTGATCATTGTCTGTCTATTCAGCCTTCTATAATTCACTTGAAGCTCACAACAATCATGGGACATAGACACTGCGCTGGCCAGAAGAAACTGAGGCACCAGAGATTAATTCACCTGCCCAGCATCACATAACTAGTAAGAGGCAGAACTCGGTTCTAACCAGTTTCCTCCAGAACCCCTACCCTTGCCCGCTATGCTAATATAGTTGAATAGGAAAAGATTAACAACACAAAAGGAAATGGGCAAAGAACTGAGCAGAGAGTTTAAAAAAGAAATGCAATAACCCATAATATAAAAATAGATGTGCAGTCTCAACCAAATTAAGGGAAATAGAAACTAAATTACAATCAGAAACTCTTAGTATTTACCTCTCTGGTTGGCAAAATCAAAAAGTTTGATGATATACATTGTTGGTGAAATTGTACATTGAAAAATCTGTGAAGGGGAATTTGACAATACCTATCAAAATTACAAAGATATCTCTCCTTGACCAAACAGTTTTATTCCTGCATATTTATTAGACAGATATTAAGCCATGAGTGATATGACATACATACAGGGCTATTCATTGTCACGTTTATCAGAGCAAACACTGGACGCGACCCAAATGGCCATCAACAGAGGGATGGGACATCCCTAAATACATGTGCACATAAGCATATACATAAACTTACCGTGCTGGGCGCTTTACGTGTATTAACTCACCTAATCCTGGTAACAGTCTTGTGAGGTGGGTACTCTGACTGTATCAGCTGATTAGATGAGTCAGTCAAGGTAGAGAGACGTTAAATAAGCTGCCCAGGGTCATACAGAGGGTTTAGACCCAGGCAATCTGGCTCCAGTCTATTCTTAACCACTATGCTATACCCAACAGCTATTAAAAGAATACTGGGGGAGGGGCATTAAGGAGGGCACGTGATGGAATGAGCACTGGGTGTGATATGTAACTGATGAACCACTAAACTCTACCTCTGAAATTAACAATAAACTCTATGTTAATTGATTTTAAATAAATAAATAAAATAACATGGTTCTATATGTACCAGTCTATAACGATCTCCAAGATATGTTATAAAGTGAAAAAAAAAAAAAGCAAAATAGGGGCAAGCTACAGAATGGTATGCATGTGTGTTTTTTATGTGTGTATATATACATACATATATATGGATATGTATAAAATATATTCAGAAGGGTATTCAACTTGGTAGGGGAACTGAAGGATGGGGATGAGAAGGAAACAATTTTACCATAAAAACTTATCTTTTGAAGTTGGACCATAGACATGTCTTCCATTAAAAATATAATTATAAACACTAACTCAGCTCATATCACTCTCCTGCCGGAAACCCTTTAATTGCCTCCTATTGCACTTAGAACAACCAACTCCAGACTCCGTAGCACAGATGAGGTTCCCCCGATCTATGCCTTCTTCTAGTGGAGTGTCAACTCTCCTGGCTTTCTCTGCCCAGCTTCTCAGGCCTTCTTTTATAGCTTAAACATGACAAACCCGTTCTCACCTCAGGGCCTTTGCACCTCAGCGTCTTCTGCCTACTATCTCTTTTCCCATGTATAGCAACAGCTTGGCTGCTTCTTATTCCATAAGCCCTGACTTAGCTCCGCAAGCATTCAATTTAAAGATGTTTCCCCGATTCCCGTTATTCACAGTACCTTGTTTTATTTTTTTACAAGTAGCTCTATTTATAAGCTGTAATTATTTAGTTTGAGTCCACATTTTTACTGCCTTTGTAATTTTTTTTAACTAGAATAAGACTTCATTTGTCTTCTTTTACATGATGGTGCTAACACACAGTACAGGGCTTGGCAAATAGTAGGTATTCAATAAACATTTGGTTAATTGTTTAATTAATTAACTAATTAAACCTGTTGCTCACATAGAAAGAAACCCAGCGTGTATGGGGATTTGAAGGACAGGATTTCCCGTCCCAGCTTACAGTATAAGTAGGAGACAGGATGTTTTCACAGGAACTCTTCCAGTCACTTACTGAAAGGGTCCCCAAAACACTTGAGTGGCAGCTGTTGTAGGATCCTTGGGGGACCCGGGGGGGGGGGGGGGGAGAGATAAATGCATAAGTTTTGAAGTTAGATAGGCCAGCATTCAAACTGATGCCTAGCTGCACATTCTGTGACTTTGGGTAAAAACTATTTAATACCTATGAGGTTGAATTGTGTCATGCAAAATCAGGACCGTGGAAATAGTATGAGAATGAAATTAAACAAAAGCGTCCATCTTGGCCCGTGGTCGTCCCTCAATTATCGGTAATTATCTGAGTGCTCCCTCTAGCCCTCTCTTAAATGCACAGGTGCCTTTGGAAGCCAGAGGGAGACTGCAGTTACTGAAGGCAAAGCCTGCTTGAAGGCCTGGCATTCCTCAAAGTCTGGAAGGAGGGTCCTTCCCCCAAGACCACGCTTACTGCTATTTCTCTGGGCCTGGCGATGTTGATGATGATGATGATGATAGGACACCTATCAAGCTTTAGGGTAGCAAACCCTAAAGCTACTAGAATAGTCCTGACGACACTCAGGCCCCAGCTTACTCTCCTGGTCTTGTGGTGCAGAGCTGCATTTCCATAAAGAGCGCAGTGTGCCCCGCCAATTGCTATTTCATTAGTATTACCCAAGTTCTGTTATAGGAATAAATTTGGAGCACAATGACTGCACGTCAGGTCCTTTCGAACGCTTTGATGAAGGAGGATTTGGATGTCATTTCTTTTTCTATATTATTCCATTTCTCCTTGGGCTGTGGAACCAAAGTTGGCTGGATCCTGCAAAGCACCAAGGTGATCACCGACCTGCCTTTTCCCTCGGTCCCAGAAGATCAGAGAACCTGAGTGCGCCAAGGAGGGACAGACTCCTGGACTTCAGACAGGCCTGGGCCCCAGGGGAAACCATGCCTCAGGGGGGCTCGAGCCACTTGCATGCAAGTCACGCTTCCCCCGGACAGTCCATCTGTCATGACTCACAGGAATGATCACAGGGACCCTACACGGCAGTGCCCTTGGACATGGCGTCCTTCTAGCCCACCTGGAAGGGCGCAGTCAAGACTGAGGGGAGCGGGAGGCTGAAGCGTCCTGGGTGGCTTTGTGCAATGCCAGAGGAAGGATGTGGACTCCTGGTGTGCTGTTTTCCTGAGACACACTTCCAGGCCCCTCAGACTACTTCCCACCAGCCAGGAGGAAGAAGCAAGTTAAGTAGCTAGCCAGAGAAAGACAGAGTTCTGCCAGCCAAACTCATCGGTCTGTCTTCAGGCTCTGAGAGTGTGAAATGGAAATGGATGGTATCCAGGGAGCCTGCTCTGATTTTATTATTTTGAAATGCTCTGGACACAGATTAACTCTCTTTGCCTGGTGTTCGGCTGTTTTTCTTCTCTTCCTTCTTCTAGGGGATGGGGACATGATGCTCAGTGATAAACTCATGGGACAGCAATATGTCTCCACCGCACCCTCTCAACATGCCTCTCTCATCCCTTCTGGACAGATGCTCCGTCTCAGAGCCGTGCCCCCACTGAATCAAACCAGACACACTCCTTCAACGCTGCCCCAAACAGCCAAGCTGCACTCGTCAGGGAGAAGAGAGGAGGGGGGAGAGGTGCAGGGTGGTTACTCCTCTCTGTGTGGGGGTGGAGGGCACCCATCAATCTCCCAGTGGTCTGCTTCCCATCCTTAGACGGTTTCCATCCACTCTACAGTGATACAGACAGTCTTCCTCTGGCAAGGTTTAGCTGCTTCGCTTCCAGCACCTCGAGGAACCCTGGCAGGAGGTGGGTCACCTAGAATGAGTGATGATGTTGGCCTCCTCCAAGCTGTAGCTGAGGGAAGTCACAATGAAATACTGCAGGCGCCATCTGTGAAGAACACAGACATCCAGAAAGTAGGCAATTCCCCTGCAAAGCAGCCACGGCAGGGCCAAGGGTTAATTTGAAGAAGGCAGTGCCGGCCACAGAAGCACCTGAGGCCGCCCCTTTTCAAGAAAAAACTCTCTTCATTCATTGACCGCTTTGATCAGCCTTAGTGTCTCCATCTGTTCAATGGGATGACTCCTAACTGAAAGAACAATGTTGTGGGGTTTTTTTTCTCATGTCTTATGCACTATTTTAAATCCTTTGGCCTCCTTTCATACGTGCAGTATCTTTCTTTCTAGGGCAGCGTGGTATAGTGAAGAAGCAAATAGGTTAGGCAAGAATACCGGCTCAGCTCTTGGTTGTCCGACCCTGGGTACGATGCTTGACTTCTCCACGCCTGAACTTTCTCATTTGTAAGTTGAGGATTAACACTGTCTCCTCGGGGGCGAGAAGAGATATAGATGTGAAATAGCTTTACCATGGCTACTCGAACACTGGTAGCTACTACTGCTATTACTAACTGCCGGCCAGGAACGCGTGTCACGTGTCACTCAGTCCCCTTCCGTGCCTAGCACAGTGCTGCCACATAGGGTAGACACCCCGTAAATATCTGCTAATTGGTATCCTTTCAAGCTTCAAGGCAGAACAGAACTGTATCCACTAATGGTGTTATTCTTGCAGAATGATTTTATAACCCCATTAGTCTGAGAGAACGAAATGGAGCTAAAAATGTTCACGTCAAGAGTTGTAGTATCCAGGCCACAAAACCATTTGATTTTCTTCTTGTCTCCATCAAGTGCCAACATGTGAGTGAATTCATCTCGACTCTCCATTTTGATGTCTGACTCGATGCGAAACCCACTCTGGGAATGAGCTGATGACACCCAAACCGTATCCTATTAACACATCTTCCTTTCGGAAGCTGCTGCTACTTTACAAAATGCCTTTGGGTGTGTTGCAGAGAAAACGTCTGTGGCAAAGGAATCTGGGCTTTGATCGGAATTGTTTTCCTTTGCACTTCTCTCTAGGCGCCGGGAGCATTTGCACTCACAACAGACTGACACAGTTATCAGTGGTTCTCAGGAAAATCAAGGTGAAATACGGCATCTGTTGTCCCCGCGTTCCTGGGCCAAAACACCGTTCCTGAGGACGGCAAGCCATGCAGAGTGCTTGTGTCCTCGCAAGTGTGCAGTCCGGGTCTGACCACCTTGCAACTGAAGCTTTGACTGTTTTGTAAGGACTGGTGTCCTCACCGGGACCTGAATCCCCCTGATCCGGGAAGGTAGGAGCACTGTGCCCTATGGGCAGGTTCAACCCAACCCCAGCCTGTAAGACTGATCCTACCCCCAGGCAGAGGCAGTGCAGGTCCCCTCATTCACAGTTACTGCAATTCCCATTCTGACAACATTTATGAAATCAGACAGCCTGCATTATCTCATCCATTCTTCTCAAAAGCCCTATAAGGCAGGTGGTAGCATGAGTCCCGTTTTACTTATGAAGAAACAGAGGCTTAGAGAGGTTAAATCTCGTCCAGGTCCAATAGCCAGGAAGTATTGGAGCCAATTCTCCCAGCTCTGCCTCTCCTTGTCCTGCAGCCTGACCTACCCGATACTGCAGATCTATATACAAAGCTTCTCAAACTTCGGCGTGCATGTCAATTACTTGTGAGTGACATGGGGAAAGGGAGGGCTTTACAGAGAAGGAGGAGGGGCATTCTAGGCAGAAAGAACAGCAGGAGGAAAGAATTATAGACAAGAGCAATCAACCACTGGGAGAATTCAAGTAGCCCAGCCCATCCAGCATTGGGTCAGTCTCCCTGGCAGTTCCCATCCTAATAACATCCTGGATGGGCAGGACCATGCTGTCCAGGTGAGGTGAGAGATACAGACGGGGTCTGACCACCAGGACTGCAGGCGACATGAAAAGAAACCAGATGTGAGTTATCTGAGAAGGGTACACAGAGCTGTAGGGCAAATCACAAAGGCCAGTCTGGACGTGGACAGAACTGGGTTAACATAAGATCTGGTGTCCAAAGTTTCAAACCGAATCCAAACCACAGCACATCTTTCCCCTCCAGGACCCGCCAAGCAAAGTGCTAGGTAGCACATACTCCTTTGCAAGGACACAATCCTTGGTTGAGATATTGGAAGCCAGCCTTGGTGTCTGGGCCTCCGTTCACTAGATGTTTGCTATTCAAAACATAGTGTGGGACAAATATCACCTCTGTGGTGTTCTCGCCAGAAACACATCACCTGGATCTAATTATGGAATATCAGCCCATCTCAAGTTGAGGGGCTTTCTACAAAAGAACTGGCCTGTACTATGCAAAACTGTCAAGGTCAAGAAAGACAAAAACAGCAGGCCAACTGTTCCAGATTACATGGGACTCAGGAGACACAGTAACGGATGCAATGTGTGATCTCGAATTGTATCCTGGACCAAGGGGGAAAATCTCTGTAAAGGACGTTATTGAAACAATTAAAATTTTTTGAATACTGTCTGTTTTAGATAATAATATTGACCAACATTAAGTTTCCTGATTTTGATAAATAGAAGAAAACATCCTTATTCTTAGGAAATAATACATGTACTGAAGAATTTAGAAGTAGAAGGGTACAATGTCACCAGCTTACTTTTGTATAGTTCAGAAATATATGATGATATAAATATGTTATGAGAAAAGAAATAGGGCAAAATTGTTGAATTTTAATTTGGGTAAAAGTATATAGTGTTCCTTGTACCATTCTTGCAACTTTTCTGTAAATCTGGAATAATATCAGATTTTTAATTAATATCAACTTTTTAAGTTCAAAAAGAAAGAAAGAAAGAAAGAAAGAAAGAAAGAAAGAAAGAAAGAAAGAAAGAAAGAAAGAAAAGACTTGAGCTATCTAAGAAGAAAGAAGGGGGCTTTAACCAGCAATTTATTAGAATGACAGACTCTCAGGCCCCATACAGGACCCACAGAATCAGAATCTACATTTTAACGAGATCCCCGTGTGATTTATACCCACATACAAGTTTGGGAATCTTCTTTCTATTACACCCCGGGCTGGCCACCTGGTCCTGGCTCTCAGACATCTCAATCACAAATCACCTCTAAGCTATATCCCAAACTCCTATTCATCCCTCAAACTACAGTTCAGAAATCATCTCCTGTATGAAAATGTTTTTTCCCCTGCCTCCAGCTCCCTTCTAAGATACTGTGCTGTATTCAGTGTGTTCTAAGAACATTTTTAATTGTCTCCCCATTTTCCACATGACATTGGAATTCAGCTTCATTTTTCTATTAAAATAAAATACTTATTCTTTGCGTATCCTCAGCACTGAGTCAGGCAAACACTAGTTTTAGGAAATTTTGAGTGAATGAATGAATGTAAATGAATAAATTTAGCCTTGTGTTGTCAACCCCCATGCTGTATTTAAGTCTTCAGAAATATACTGCTGGGGTCCCAGGAGGGACCAGAGGTAATTTCGATTTGAGCAGACACGAGGTATCTCACCAGCAGGGAGCAAAGGAGTTGGTAGGAAGAGAAGTTCCAGCGTGTAGATATCAAACCTGTAACCCAACATTGCTCCGATGCACTATGAAGATAACTAGTTTCAAGTTTCCTTGAAATTCTTAGCGGTTGTATAAAATTGCCACTGACTTTATGACCCAGCAATGCATTGTTACAGTAACAATTCATTGGTAATGTCCACTTGCTGCAAGATGTGTGGGTGTTCCAAAAATACAATAAATAACAAAAGACACGCTTAGCCAATACAATGGTTTAATCACTGTTACTAGGGGAAAAAAGAAGACAGGTCAAAGAGACAGATATTAGGACAGGCTTGTTTGAAAGCGTGTGACACTGTTATCCTAATGGTTCTGCTCCTTTAAGAGACAGCCCTTTCTCTCAAATCCAGCAGGTGCAAGCAGCCGTATAGGACAGAACATCAGAAAACTCAAATGATGGAAAGGAAAGGCAAGGCTTTGGTTTGGGAGGCATGATCTCCCCCTCTTGCCTTCAAATGCACGATAAAGGATGGATTTATAATGAGCTGCTTCTATCCAAGAAGTAAAGCAAATTTAAAAGGACCTACTAGTTACAATCCAGCCTCCCCGGTGTTTTCAGTAAAAGGATAATTTCGAATATCAAACCGAAGCATCCTAGGGTATGTAAGGCTGTGTGGACTCTAGGTCTTTCAATACAGACAAGATCTGCTACCATAGTACTTGCAGAAGAAATATTTTATTTTAACTCAATGTGGGACTTTTTAAGAATTCCCCCAGGAAAGGGGTTTCGCCAAAAACTGGAGCTTAATTTAATGAGGGTGAAAAGTTTAAGAAAGAAATATAAAAGGAAAGTCTTGAAAGCACAGAAGACCCTTGGAGCAGGAACCTGTGCCCAACTAGTTGAAACATATCAGCGATGGCAGTGAGCAGAATCAGCCCTTATGAGGTTCTGAGCCTCTCTGGGGATTTTCACTGAAACTCTCACCAGCCTGCTGCGTGTGCCGGAAGCTTCTCAAATGTGCAAAGAAGAGCCATGTAGGATTGCTTGAGGAAGTTTATTTATTTTAATACCTACTGTGTGCTAGAGAGCTTCATTTATGTCTGTGGGGAGGCAGCCTAACCTCCATTTTGCAGCTACAAAAGCACAGAGAGACCAGAATGGCCTGCCCAAGATCACAGGGTCTTCAGAAAGGTCTCATCTTCCAACGTGAGTGAGGCTAGAGTAGCCCTTTAAAAAGCTGTCTCTGTTTATAGAGCAATCAAGTCACCCCTCCGGTTCCTCTTCCCACCCACCCTCTGAACCTTCTGGACCTGCAGGTTTGCAGACAGATGCCTGCTCTGATCTTCACTTGGGACCCAGTTGCATCTGTTGGCCCCCAATAGATTTATCATTTCAGTCTCCTTCTTTGACTTAAAGGCCACTTTCACTCATGATGTGCCTTCAATCCCTTTTGGTCCTCATTGTAGTATCCCTGAGCCCATGCACCCAGCAATTTTGCCCAGACCTTGAATTTGGACTCCATTGATTAAGAATGTTATTTATGGGCCCCTTAGAATGGCCATCATCAAGAAGACAAGGGATAACAAACATTGGCATGGGTGTACAGTAAAGGGAATCCTTGTGTCCTATTGCTGGGAATGTAAACTGGCGCAGCCACGATGGAAGACAGTGTGGAGTGTCCTCAAAAAATTAAAGATAGAACAACCATGTGATCCAGCAGTTCCACTTCCAGGAATCTGCCGAAAAGAAATGAAACCACTAACTCAAAAAGATATCTGTACTCCCATGAACATGACACCATTATTTCCAATAGCCAAGACATGGAAGTAATCTAAGTGTCCATTGAGGCACAAATGGATAAAGAAGTTGTGGCATCTATGTACAATAAAGTAGTATTCTGCCATAAAAAGTGAGGAAGACTTACCATGTGTGACAACAGAGATGGACCTTGAAGGCACCATTCTAAGTGAAGTAAGTCAGAAAGAGAAAGACAACGACTACTATCTCACTTATACGTGGAATCTAAAAGAACAAACAAACTAAAAGCACCAAACTCCGAGTAAAAGGGATCAGATTTGTGGTTACCAGAGACAGGAGGGAGGGAAGGGGGAATGGGGGAAGGTGGTCAAAAGGTACAAACGTGCAGTCATAAGATAAATAACTCCCAGGGATGGCAGGGACAGCATCCTGATTGAGTTAACACGCCTGTAAGATATATAGCAAGGCATTAACAGAGTAGATCCCGAGAGTTCTTAACACAAAGAGAATTTTTTTCTTTGTTTTTATTGTACCTTTATGAGATGATGGATGCTAACTCCACCTATTGCGGTACTCATTTCACTATATATGTAAATCAAACCATCATGCTGTTTGCCTTAAACTTACACAGTGATATACATCAACTATTGCTCAATAAAACGGTGGGGGGGGGGGAATTCTAACAGAACACAATAAGAATATATCATTATTCCAATGTCGACAGGCCTGAAAATTTCCTTGATACCATGTATGAAGAAAAGACCATGTTAAGCAAGTGAATGATATCAAGAGGATGAAAGGGAAGGGGGCAGAAGGCCTGGGGAGGACTCAGCCTGTGTCACTGGGGGAGGGCAATCTAGAAGCAGCCAGAGTGGACTGGAGGAGTAAAAGGGCCCACGTCGGGGTCCCATCGTGTCATAGACAGGGTGGTGAAAAAGCGGGAAACCAGGAGCAACTGCTTAACCATTTCAGTGAGAGAGAGGTTTTCAAATATTGTGCATTCTGCATCATAATTATTCAAATATTCTTTTTTAAGTTACTAGTTCTAAGCAGGTAACTGAAGATTTTGATTGACACAGTTATTCACCTGTTCCGAAATACGTAGGTGTCCTCAATGCCTACCATCCCCGTGGGACTAAGAGAGAGCTTGGATTTAGCATGCTCACAACACGGCGCTGTCCCTGGCACACAGTAATTACCCAGGGAGTGTGTAGATTAACAAAGGCATCATGCCTTAAACCATATCTTAGCTAACCATATTGTGGGTTTAACTATCTTCCTCTCTGTATACCACCAGCCTGTACGCTTCACAAAGTGAGGGCTTGTGTCCTGTCGGGTTACCTCCCCAGAGCCAGCCAGAGTTACTACCTAATATAAAAACTGTTTGTCTTACGTGCTAAACCCCCAGTGACTGAGACTGACATTCACGATACTCAACAGCCCAATCCAATCCAGCCTCACTAACGTAATTTCTCACTGACCCATTACTCAAGTACTGCACTGTGTTCCACCCAAATCAGCGTCCTCTTAGCCCCAAGCATATCATGTATTCACAAGCATTCTATTCCAAGCTAAAGGACCATTGCCCTTATATTCTGCCCAGTAATGCCCTGCTCTTCGAGTTCTACAACCATTAGCTTTCCTGGACCATTGTTTTCAACACATTTGCAGCTAAGCTCTCTCTGCCACTTAGTTTAACCTGCCTTGCAGTTTCTTTAGTTTTTATAGCGCTCTGGTCATCTCAATGCTAATGGGAAGAAATATGGCAGCAAAAACCATGCCTTATATTTCTTTATACATAAACATACCTGAAATAATAGAACTAAGCAAACAGGAAGAATTCAATAATGTTGTAGGGCTGGAAATGATAATAATACAACTACATTTATGAGATCATAAATTCAGAATGTATTGTCTAGTGTTCAAATAAGGACACCTAAGTGACTGAAAATTACCCCACGGTTCTGAAGAAGGAATAGCAGTTAGACTAGAGAAATTTACTTGTATTGCCGCTCATTGTTTAAGTATGTATTTTTGTTATTTTTTTTTTTTTAATTCCACACTCCCCTTTTCCTTTCTCCTCAGTGTTAACTGAGGATGTTCTGTGCCCTCTCATCCCTGTGGCTGGACAATCAAACATATTCTCTGCTCTCTGGAGGAATCTTCTAAGTTGAGAAGCCTAATTTCTTTCAAGATCCACAAATCAAATCCAAGAATTCTCCCTCTCACCTCCCATTGTTCCACAACCAGTTTAAGAGCCAAATGATGCTCTATCATAGACCTGTAATATACCATTTCATCTAGGCTCTGACACGATTAAAGTCTTAAAGAAAAGAAGATATAGTCATCTCTATCAAAGACTCAATAAAAAAAAAAAAGAGTACATGTCCTCTGACATTCATGGTGTGAAGCGAGCAATTGGAAAGTGCAGTATTGGCACATTGGGAGAAAAACTGATGGCTCAGAACTTGTATGAGTCAGCCTTTGTTTTCCATGAACTCAATGCAAACAAGCTTAGGCAGAATGGGGAAGTCATTGGCCCATTATAAGACCCTATAGACAGACTATGTCAGTTGATCTAAGTCAACACATACAAAGACTGGATGCTGACTGGGCTCTTGCTCTCACCTTATTTAATATCACCTTCAATTTTTCATGCTAGGTTTCTCCATGTGGCTAGATCCAGGGCCACTGGCAGTTCTAGAACTTGTGTTTTTTCACCTTGACTGACAGTGTGTAAGGTAGTCTCTTTCTTTGGATTCATTTCAATAGAAGGTCCCAGAGAGATTCTGATTGGCCTGGTGTGGTCACATGACCAGCCCTAGGGCCAATAGGACTCAACAGCATAGTTGCCCATGGATGGAATTTCAAATAAGTTTCACAGGAAAGGAGAAGCAAATTGCTCAGAAAAAGCATTGGCCTCTACTGTATACTTAAAGGAGAAAAAAAATTTTTTTTAAATCCCCAAGAGTTGTTGGTTGGAATGAAAGAAAAAAAGAAGGAAAAGCTTGACAATGGTGAATTCTTTCCTCTAGTGAGCCCCAATACAGAGATGAAGTACTTTTCTATAATCAAAGAAAAGTCTAAAATCAGTATCTACCATAGTCCCCATCACGTTATAATTTCCTGTACAAGACTGTTTTCCCAATGACAACTGAACTCCTTACACTCAAGACCCTATTATATCTTTATTCCTAAGGCCAAACCCAGCACCAGAATATGGTAGAGGATTTTCTGCAAATATATAAGCATGGAAGAAAAAAAGGAAGACAGGGAGAGAAGAGATCCTTCACTCAAGTTGCTTACCATCCAGTGAAAGATTGGACTTGATGCAAGCAATGACACCCCAAGACAGAATAATTAATACTAAGTAGAGTTATAAAGGCATCACTCAGTAGTTCAGAAGAAATGATTTTATCTACTGAGGAAAATCAGATAAACATTCATAAGGAAGTTGACTTTTGAGTATTCCAGAAAAACTCAATTTAGGGACCCAAAAAGAGGAGATGGTGTCCAGATCAGAAACAACACATGGAGACTTTGCATTGCAGCCCTATATTGCTAAAGGACAGCTCTCTTTCCTGCCTTATACATAAATAGGGGGACTTCAGGGGTCCAAGAAGACCTTTGTCCCCTTATCTTCATAAAAAAAATCATTTTCACCTATTCATTTTGCCTGAAAATTAATGGTAAGGAACAAAGCCTTTCCCTCCATAATTAGGGATGAGATTTTAAAATGCAATATTCCTTGGACCAGAAACAGAGTTGTTTATGTTAAGAAGTAAATGACTGATAGCTCAGGCTTTCTCTTAGAAGCTAACTGTGCCAGAAGGATAAAATGGAGACCTTAGGTACTACAGATCAAAAAGACATTGCTGAGTGAAAGGAGATGAGAGAGAAGATAAAACCAATCCCAGGTGGGCAATTCCTGCATTGCATATTGGGCTGGAAATGCGCCGTGACGTTCCTTCTAATGCTCTACCTTCTGCTAGGAAGTGAAACAAGCAGCCATTGCCTTTGTTTTTGCATGTCTGAATTTTAGTAGATAAAACGTAGGTAGGAGCTTGGCTCACCACTAGACTCTGTGCTCCACCACGTCAGGGAAAATCAGCCTTTTAATGAGAATCAAATCAGTAAGGAAGAGGGACAACTGGGTGGCTGAGTCAGTTAAGCATCTGACTCTTGCTTTTGGCTCAGGCCATGATCCCAGGGTTGTGAGATCCAGTCCTGAGCTGGGCTCCACACTCATCACAGAGGCTGCTTGAGATTCTCTCTTTCCTTCTCCCTCTGCCCCCCACCCCTCACCCCGCCACTACTTACACACTCTCTCTTTCTAAAATAAATAAATAAATAAATAAATAAATAAATAAATAAATATCTTTTTAAAAAAAAAGCAAGGAAGAGTTTTGGTTTAGTATTAATTATCTTGTCACAATGTATTATATAACAAATTCAGGGACTTAAAAATAAACTTCAATCAATGCTCACAGGTACATGATATGATGGTTAATTTTATGGGCCAACTTGGCTAGGCTGTGGTGGCCAGTTGTTGATCAAACCCCAGTCCAGATATTTCTGTGAAGGTATTTTGTAGATGTGTTTAACATTTGTAATCACTAGGCTTTAAGTAAAACAGATTACTCTCCATAATATGGATGGGCCTCATCTGAGCAGTTGAAGGCCTTAAGAGCAAAGGCCCTAAGGAAGAGGAAATTCTGCCTCAAGCCTTCAATGTACAAACTCTGTGTGAGTTTCTCATCTTCTGTCCCAACCCGTAGATTTTTAAACTCAAGACCACATTATCATCTCTTATTTGAATTTCCAGCCTGCAGGCCTGCCCCCACAGATTTCAGACTTGCCAGCTGCCACAATTGCATGAGCCATTCCTTAAAATCTGTCTCCTTCTCTCCATAGATGGATGGATGGATGGATAGATAGATGATAGATAGATAGATAGATAGATAGATAGATAGATAGATAGATGATAGATAGATAGATCCTCTATTTCTCAGTAGAACCCTGAATAAGACATATAATTGGATAGGTGGGCAATTCTTTGGGTCCCAGCTCCTCTGGGCTCTCTTACATGTGCGAGTGACCAAGCCCTGCAGGCTGGCCTCTCACGTCCTAGCAGGCAAGCCCAGGCTTGTTCTCAGAACAATACAGTGAAGGTAAAGAAGCAAAACAAGAGATTGGAGGACCTCCTGAGGCCTAAATTCAGAATGAGCACACCACCACATTCTGTTGGCCAATCCAAGTCATGAAGTCAGTTTGAATTCAAGGCGTGAGAGAGTAGACTGCACGCCTTGGTGGGAAGAGTAGCAAAGTCGATTGCAATGGGTGTGGATCCAGGGAGACCATTAGCTGGGACCATTAATGCTGTCAACCTAACATTCTTAGAAAACAGGTCTCTAAAGTTGTCACGATGATGCAACTATGACCTGTAACCTAACTTGATGACAACTAACCCTTTCTAGTTGACTGCGGGAATGCGGCTGTCCTCTGAGTTTTTCTTAATATTTGCCCAAGCAGCCAGGCTGCTAAAAGGAATAAGAGCTGTCAGATCAAAGTATCCTGAATATAATAATCCGTAGACTTTACAGTTCTGTGTACACGGCAGTCAACAGCTTACAAAACATTGTCACATTCAGTATCAGTTTGGATTCATAAGACTCAGGTATAAATGGAATTTTTTTAAAAACATAACAAAAGGGAGAGGAAGGAGTGAAGAAAGAAGGGAGTTGGGGCTTCAAGACATTTCTGCCTCAAGACAAATGCTACACAGAGTACTTCTGTGGGGGGGGGCTCCTGTGAACCTAAGGGACAGTTCTGAATTAGATTTGGAGATGGATAGTGAGTCAACCGAGATGACAGATGATATTAGGAGGGATATATGGCACCAACTCCTGGAGCAAGAGAGCAAAACAATATCTTTGGAAGATAAATTTAGAGAAGAAAGTCTTCCTAGGTGTAAACAAAAGTATATTAAATGTGGATATGTTTTTTATTTGTTTGAAACATTTCTTTGCTCCGCTTTCCCTCTCTTATTTTTTTCCTTTTTTTCTTTTCTTTTCTTTTATTATTTTTTTTAAAGTTCCATGATTCATTCCTTGCGTATAACATCCAGTGCACCATGCAATATGTGCCCTCCTTACTACCCATCACCGGCCTATCCCATTCCCCCACCCCCCTCCCCTCTGAGGCCCTCTTTCCCTCTCTTAGAAAAAAGGAACAGTGGCAGGGGAAAGAAAGGAGTCCTGAGAAAGAGTGCAGGAAAGGCAAGGAGAAGGGAAAGGCACGTCAAGTCTCCTCTGCCAATTACTCCGGAGTCACATCAGGGAGGCTGGAGGTGGAGTGGGCGAGCACCCTGAGACATACAGGGGATACCCAACGTCGGAGCTCCAGTGAACGTGGGAGCCTGCTGCGGCATGACTGGGCAAACAAAAGGAGCCGTGAGACATTCACAGGCAAGCTTCACTCTGAAATGACAAGAGATTTAGGCAGATGTGCTAAGAGTTTGAACATCACTGTCCCTGTTGGCGCGATGACAGAACTCCCCTCACAGCTGTCCCTGGAGTAAGGTCAAGTGTTAAAAACATAGCCAGGATTGAACGGTCTGATCACAGCACGCAGACCTTTTCAACTGCTCAGGGATATCAGGGCAGCAGTTTGATATTTATTAAACATCAGCGGGGTCTCGAGTAGAGTACCAATCCCTACGGAAGCTCAGGTTCCAGCTCAGAGAAATTTTAAAGGCATAGAAGAGCAAAAGCGAGGCCCGGTCTGGGCAGTCACCATCACCATAGAGTGAGGCTGAATTTTTACAATGTAGCCACTGTGAGCAGGGAACGAGTCTGCTTTTAGCATGAGATGTTTTATGAATCTTCTCCCTCTTGGAAACTCTTCTACAGTCAGCCATCAGAGAAAACCCTAGATGATCAGGAAAGGTTGGAGTACTTTCTCCAGTGGAGACTATAAAAAGAGATCAGAATAAATGATAGTAAAAGGCAGGAACAGCCACAATCTACCCATTCCAGCATCTTCACTGGTCCTGTCCATCGGAGGAAGTGGCTGGGGTAGAGGGAAAGGGTCTGACTGGGGACAGGTTGAAGAAAGGAGGCTCTGCTAAGTGAAATCAGACAAGGAAGTCCATACAAGAATGTCCAAGGAATGAAAAGCAATTTTAAAAATGATATCCAATAACATAGATCAAAATAAATGTGAATTCAAGATGATTTTGTAAAAGAGACAAAACTGGAAATCTGAAGAAATTGGTTGAACTTCTATCTCTGCCACTTACTGGCTGTCACTGTATCTCCTTGAATCTCAGTTTCTCCCTTGTGAAAGGGCTAGTAATCCTAACTCAAGTGTGAGTTGGGGGAGCATCATGGAGAGGAGGCCTACGAAGGTGCCTAGTCACCTATACATGTAGCTATTCAAATGTTAATGTCTATAATTGGCGTTAGCATCATGTTTGATAAAATGTGATTCTGGCACGTAAATTTGCATATTCATTAAAAGCTACAAAAATGCTGATATAGCTATAGTCACTGTCGAGGACCCGGTAGCCTTCTAAATCTATCAAAAAGAAAATTATAGATAGAAACATGAGTGAAGTAGACCAGCCCTTCTCAAAAGCTGATAAGGAAAATGAAAACCGGACGGTATCCTTAGCAAGACTGTCCCTTTTACTGTCTTCAAACTACATATTCATTCTTGCCAACTCTCAAGGCTATTTTGAGACAAAGCAGAGATCACAGTTTCTCTCTTGGGCTTTTAAGAGCCCCCATTTGTATGGATTGAAAAATGGGGGCACGCGGAAAGACAAGGCAGCTTGCACCAAATTCACGTCTGCTGGAAACAGCCAGGCCTTCCCTAGCCGAGAGAACACCCCTGCAGGGTCCCAAGCTCCAGGCTAGGGGTAAACCACAGAAAAGATGTGAAATACGAAACAAATAAAGACCACGTAGGGAAAAGCAAAAGATCATATTCTGAGACATATTTTTAAAATAAGAAAGATAAATTCTAAGAAGGAAATGTGTCGGGAGAACAAGACAAATGTTGAAATAAATAGGAAGGGGAGACAAATTTGGGCCATATACAAAGTAACATTCTAAAATGTTAAACAATGGGAGAAGAAAAGGTAAAACTGGGAGAGTGAGATAAACACCAAAGGGCAATAAATCATAGAAATAACACTTCCGAGAATTATTCTGAAGAAAACGCATCCTGCAAAGTAAGTCTGCAAGAGGAAGACAAATGCAATGTGACTCACAGATACAGATATCATGACAAGGATGAAAACCACTGTTGGGAAGATAAATGCCCCGAGTAACACTGACCGCCCTGGCCTTCCATAGGGAATCCGAATGGTAAGCGTTTCTCTAAATTCTTCCTCTTGGGTTGTTCTCCAGCTCTGCCTTTTCAGGACCGGAGTGGAGGTCACCTCTCCCTTACCTGAGAGTAGCTCCCATTGACTTTGTAAGTGACAGCTGGCCTCAGTCTTAGCTGGACTCAGTGTCTTAGAAGAGACAATGTGCTCTTCAGTTACTGACAACCTCTCCTTTGGGCAAAAGCCAGAACACTGCTCTCAGATTCCCAGATGCAGGCCTTGTCCCGTGGAGGTGAATGGCTTCAAAGATGGCATTTGTCATTACACAATTCGCTCACCTCCCGAAAGCTCTCTCACTGCCTTCGCAGAGGCTGTCAGGATCAGGGTTTTGGGTTTAGACTCATCCCCAGATTCTACTGTGAAAATCCTTGGACAAGATTATTTGTCATGATGAAACCGAGGCAGGCTTTGGAATCAGACTAAGACTTGAAATTCGACGGGAGTGTAGGTCAGCTGTGTGACGTTGACTAGTGAGCTAAACTCTCTGAAGCCCCTGTTGCCTCAGCCAGGAAAGGGGAATAAGGCTTAAGATTTAGGGCTAGTTAGAGACCAGCCTCAATTTTACACAAAACATCTAGCTGCTCTTAGGATTCAAAACCAGTAGCTTGTAGAATAATTACAGTTCAGGACAATCATAATCCTTCCCTGCTTGTGGGATCTGGGTCCAGAGGGACTGGAACCTGGCCACCACAGAAAAGCCCAGAAATGGTGGAGAGGAGGATTGGAAGCTTCAGCATCTCATCTGTGAAAGCAGGAATGAGTCTAATTAAGGAAATAGGAAGCATCCAGAACACGGTGATAACCATTATGCGGAACATCTGTATCATGCCTTACAGATTCATCAAGGGCTTTCACTCAAGAAGGGACTTAAACTTTGGATACCGGGCATAAATGACAGGATAAGACTTCTTACTCTCTTTATAAAACACATTTTGACTTTGTGAAGTAGTTTCACGTCCATTACCCAACATGATCACTTCCACCGTGTAAAAGTAAATGGGGCAGAGACTATCCATCTCGTTCTCACAAAGAGAAAACTGAGGCCCAGAAAGACAGTGACCCACCTAAGGTCGTGCAAGGTCATGCAATCAGTAGGCGGCAGCTAGTTAATGGCTCCAAACCCACAGTGATGCTTGCTGCCAGCCATCCCCATCCCTCTGAAAAGAGAAACATTGCTACTACTTAGGCTGCATCAAGAGGACCCTCTTAGCTAAAAATACCTCATGCAAATGAATTCTCCTCCAGGGAAGAGAAT
Organism: Ursus arctos; assembly: GCF_023065955.2. Classification (NCBI taxonomy): domain Eukaryota; kingdom Metazoa; phylum Chordata; class Mammalia; order Carnivora; family Ursidae; genus Ursus; species Ursus arctos. The sequence continues at coordinate 21,686,055 of NW_026622897.1, read as the reverse complement.
ACACAACCAAACAATCAGTGAGGGAGTAAATGCAGTTAACATGAAAATGGAGACCAGGAAATTGGCTCTCCTTTCCCCTCTCAAAGTGCCTGTCCTCAAACCCACTGCTCAGTGTCACTTGTGTGCTTGTAAGAAATGCAGAATTATATCTCAATTATACCCCAATTAAGGAAAAGAAAAGAAAGTTTTTTAAAAATGCAGAATCTGGGGATCCACTGCAGACCCATTGAATCAGAATCTGCATTTTAACAAGATTCCCAGGTGATTCATATGCAAATTATCATTTGAGAAGCAATGATCTAGAATAATTCAGACAGGAAATCATTTTGCCATTGATATAGTCCTGAATTCACCTTGTCAGGGAAGAGCTCTGTTTTGCACTGCTGGACCAAGAAGACTTTTAGGATCTATGTGCCTAATTGCCTGCCTTCACTCCCTCCCTGAGTATATCCATCCAATTGCCTACATCAGTTTATCCACCTGGATCCCAGCTGGCTCTTACCTCGACAGAACATACCCAAAAAGGCCATAGTTGGAGGAAATCTTTGCTTCAGAAACAGACTTCATAGAGCCGGAAAGGGAATGAACTTGACCTAACCTAGATCATCTCAAAGGTCTCTTGCTTTCCTAAAAATCCCATGGTCAACGTTTCTATATTGCATTCTTGGTTTGAGTTCCTTGTTCTATGTAGGTTTCAGAACTTTTGCTTGCCCTGATATCTGACATTTCCCTGCCCTTTTAACCTATTTACCTGGAAATAAATTTACTTGCATTGCTGACTGCTCTCCTAACTACTACTGACCTATCTTATCTGGAGTGTCACCCGGTAGTAACTGTCTCTACATGGTCACTCTTATTTGAACTGCTACTTCTGGGGTCCAGAGGAATAGTTTTCTCAGAATGTTCTTGGGAGAGGCATGCTCAGTCCATGACCCAGTTTCATTTGTTTTGCAAAAATAAGGCAGCTCTACCTGGCTTTATCCTTTGGAGATGTGGGGACACATTGCATCATGCACGGGGAGGTCTCCAAGGGTCCCACACAAAGATGTACCATTATTGAACAGTATTATTATCCTATTGCCCCTCAATTAAAATAAGTGGCACTTAAACATGCAGTAACAGCTGCTCCCAGCAGTGTCTCCTTGCAAAGCATTTGGGTTCTCAGTTTTTGCTTTTCCCTTCAGCCTTTTACATCTTTGTTTAAGCTGTGTTTCACACTCACCATTGTAAAATCCACAGGAATCCCAAACGTGAAATGCCCAATTCAATCCAAAACCAAAAAAGAGCTCAAGGCCCAAGAGAATGCTATACCTGGACCCTGAAGGCCCTTTGCCATAAGAGCATTTTGTAGCAGAAGCTTAATGGGGTCTTCCTGTGATGCAGTCAAATCCACAGGCTTCACACTTGGGTCCTATAAGAAGCTAGTGGCATGCACTGAAAGGAAACACAATATGTCAACTACATATGTTTACCATTGGGAAAAAAACCCAAATGCATCTGACTCAAAAGAGAAGGATTTTCATGCTCCTTTTCTACAGGATATTTCATGCCATAAAATAATTAGTGTCAAATATAGAAAGTGAAAAAACAATCACTAGAAATAAGTTAACTCTTCATACCTTCTATTGTCTTCTTAAATTTCCAACAACTCCTTCTTCCTTATTCTTAGCTAATGACCTTCCTTCCTCTTTCTCTGAGAGCTAGTGAAGAAGACCTTCCATAGAGCTGTATCTGCTCACATCTGAGCCCTTATTCTGACTTCCCTTATGCTAATCATTGATGAACAGAGTTTACTCCTAGCCCAAACCAGCTCCTAACCCTGGGCACCAGATCTCATCACCTCTCCCCACTCGAGAATATCACTACAGAAATTCTCTTCTCTCTCATTCAACAACCCTTATTTCCTCTTAACTACTCAAGTAGTTGTCTGTATTCACTGTCTTTGATTTCTTTTATTCTATGCCCTCTGAAACATTTTCTAATCTAGCTTTCACACCCTCTGCCCATCTCCAATAAAACTGCCCTTATCAAGGTCAACAGTGAACAACATGAGGCTACATCAAGTTTGAATTTTCAGCCCTTATTTCATTTGATCTGCTAGCAGCATTTGCTAGGATTGATCACTTTCTCCTTGATACACTCTCTTCACTTGACTTCCAGGACTCAAACAAACATTTTTTATTTTCTTTTTACCTCACTGGTAGATCCTTCTTGGTCCCCTTCTCTGGTTCTTTCTCAGTTCCCTGATTTTTAAACATTTGCGTGTTCCTGGGTGGGAGCCTTAGTCTTCTCCATTCTCGGTCTACATTCGTTCCCTCGGTGATCTCCTCTCCATGAGGGCTTTAAATGTCATGTTCATGTAGATGGCTACCAAATGTATACATCCAACCCTCACATCTACCTTTAACTCCAAACATTGGCTGTCGAATAGACATCTCAAACTTAACATGCCCCAAACTGACATCTTTACCTTTCTCTTCAAAGCTGCTCCTTCCTCAACTGTTCCCATTTCAGTTAAAGGCAATTCATCTCTTATTTGTTCAGGCCAAAACCATGTTTTCGTCCATGATTTCTTTCCTTCTCTCATACCCCACAGCCATCAGAACTTTTGTCTTATTTACCATCAAACCTATGAGAATATGATGGCGTCTCATCAACCACCTGTTCCCACCTTGGTTCAAGCCACCACTATTTCTCACCTCCTAAACAGCCTCTGGTTTCCGTTCCCATTCCCTACAGTCCACATAGCAGTGAAATGGATCCTTTTAAAATATATTAAATTATGTCACTATTCTGCTCACCTTCTAATGGCTTCAAATCTTGCTTAATGCCTAAGTCAAGGTATCATTTTTAGGACTGCATTTATGCACTTAGAAATGAAGACAACAGTGCTACCTACCTCATAGGATCATTGTGAAAAGTGAATACAATAATGCTTGTAGCTTGCTTAGGACAGTTTCTGGAATGTTCTAAAAGCCCCAGATATACACTATCATCATCATCATCACCATCATGCATACATTGATAATATACTTAATCGATAGGATCAATAGTATTATACGTCTACAAAATATAATAAGATTTAAAGATGAAACTAGGAATTCTGTTCCACTTTCTGTCCAGACTAAAGAGCCAGACTTAACATCGGACACATCATAAGCTCTCTTAGGCACAGGGATAAATAAGATTGCTCAGCTGGCGAGGAAAGTTTCTTAGTGGAGACAAAAAGGTGATGACACTTAATAACAAAGTCAGTGAGGTAGGGAAAGTCAGCGACAACCACCGAGAACACAGACAGGAAATCTATCCTGGGCACATTTGTCCATGGGCATTCTGTCTCCCCGACTTTTCTTCTGCCAACTCCAAACTCTGCAGTCCTGCTTCTTGAGTAGGAGGTGGTCAGACATTCGTGACAATCTGCAACTGGACCCTTCAAATCCCTCGTGCTACCTTCCTACCCGCACCCCGTACTCCAACATCCCCATTTCTGCTTCTTCCTCCAGCCCTCCCATTGGGCCCCTCTCTTGCCTTTGGAGGAGAGCTGTGTCAGCTCCGTACCAGCTGGCAGAGAGACCCATAGGAAAAGGTGAGTGCATCTTTGTGCTGGCGTCTAGTGATTTTTTTTTTCCCTGTGTGTGTGGTTTCTTTTTTCCCCCTAAATTGACTATTACCATTTTCCTATTTTTTTTCTTTCCTATCTGAATGGTACCACTAATGCAGTGAGAGAGAAAAAAGAAAAAGAGCCAAAGCCCATTAAAATATAACAACAAAATAACCCAAGGCTCAGAATGCTGAGGTGGCTTCAAGGAGTCCTCTTTTCCTTTCTCATTATCTCTATAATTCAGCCACCTTCCCCCCGAATCAAGCCCCTCCCTACTCCCTCTTCCTTGATGTTTTTATTTTCCACACTTGGCCTCCTAGTTTCCCACATTTTCTTTTCTTCCCTTCCATTGTCCCGTCCTTCTTCTCTCTGTCCCTCCTTCCCTGAAAGATTTCCCTCTACAGCTTCGGCCTCTTTTTTCATCTATTTCATGAGCTATTATTACAGGGTCCCTGTGCTATTAATTCTCACAAGAGCAACATCCTGAGGACACAGTAAGGATGGCGGTGAAGGCAAAACCAAAGGATATAGAAGACTAGCTATTCCACCTCCCAGCAACCCATTAGCAGCAGATGATGAAAGACAGGTAAAAAGCAGGAATGGGGACCCTGCTGGGAAGAGCAAAGAACACAGGGCTCTGAAGCAGCAAGTCATATAGAAAAAAATTTGGACCAGGGGAGAAGACAGGCTCTGCCACTGAGTTGCTTGGTAACTATACACAGGTCATTAAACTTTGTAAGTCTCACCTGTAAAATGGGTATCTCAAACTTCACCTACCTCTTAGCCGTCATGAAGATCAAATAAATGGTATTGGGAGAAGTTAGTATAACTACAAACTATTCTATAAAATAAGGTGGTTCTTTTTTTTTTTTTAAGATTTTATTTATTTATTTATTTATTTGACAGACAGAGACAGCCAGTGAGAGAGGGAACACAAGCAGGGGGAGTAGGAGAGGAAGAATCAGGCTCCCAGCGGAGGAGCCTGATGTGGGGCTCGATCCCAGGACTCTGGGTTCACACCCTGAGCCAAAGGCAGACACTTAATGACTGAGCCACCCAGGCACCCCAAAATAAGGTGGCTCTTATTATTACCTGTGGAATCTCTTCTGAGAACAAGATATGTATTTATTCATCCCTGTGGCCCCAGAATTAACAGATGACCTTGCGTGTGGTAGGCAGTCAATGAATTGTGGAATACAATTGAATTGAATTCCCATTCTTCTCACATGCTCTGGAAACTCCCTAAATGTTTTATTTCAACAATAGCCATTTTTTTCTACTTCTCAAAATTACGAGGACTAAATAAAACACGTTACTGTGCTATAATGAAATCGCTCCTATGTAGCTATTAAAAATTACCTGTTTAATGAGTTTGAATAGTCTGATAAAATGCTCCTGTTAAAGCGTTACGTTTTAAAAATAAGATACAAAACTGCCTATATAATACGAATTCAAATATTTGTGTTGCATATGCATATGCTCCAAATATTACAATTAATATCCAAAATATTAATATGCCCAAATAGCATTGCTCTAAAATGTTGAGAGCAGCTACTTCTGGATTGAGAGGTTACAGTTGATTTTGATAATATTTTGCCTTTTAGCAGTTTTCGACCATGATTAAGCTATATTTTCATATAAAAAACATAAAATGCTATTTTAAACAAAGAGTACAATGGCGAGGAACAACTATATGTACCCTTCCCCTCTCCCACTTTATCGATAGGACTGGGTTCTTCCAAGATGATAAGAGAACGTAGGGTCAGAAAATCCATAAGACACCAATGAGCATATGAGTTACTTAATTTCTGGAATATCACGTCTAAAATCACAATGCCTTCATTCTCTCAGATACCAAAAACTTCATATCTCTATGCAGAAAATTTGTACTGGGGTTTCATGTGGGTGAGTCCAAAGATGAGTTACCATAAAGTAGAAGACGGAGGAAGAAGGAGGTGTCCACAGTCGTAACACCAGTGAACTTCCTCAGGTCTCCTCTCAATCACCTGAGGTAATTAATTTCTACTTCTCCTTGAAGGAGATGTGCTCACAGATCACTGAGGGAGGATTAACTAGTTGTTTTATCCATGTGGAATCAACAAGGCTAACATATCAAGCCTCGCTGGTATTGTGCAGCATGGCACTTGATAATGGACAAAGAGGAAGTAAAGTTTATGAAAAAATCACCTTTCTGTGAAAAACCTGTATTTTGATGCACTCCCTGCTCTTCTAAAAGGTATAGTGTCTATCCAATCACTGACTTACTCCGTATCAAGCTCCCAACCTTCCCAAAGCCAGTGGGGAGTGTTTCCTCACACTTGTTTTATATTTTTATATATTAAAGGCTCCAGTCCTCTTAATCCAACCATCTTGGTCCTATCATTTGTTGGAGAGGACTTGCATCTGCTCGTCGGGAAACTTTCCTGTGTTAGGTGAGGTATACCAAAGGTTTCTGCTTCAAGTAAAGTAAACAAAGGTATCGTCTGAAAGAGAAAAGTTAAACATTTTAAACCTTCCAGATATTGTAGACTGAATCAGAAGGAACTACAATGTAAAATCACCGTAAAAAACTATGTCTTCTAAGAAGCTGTGACTTGAAATTTAATTCAACTACTTAATGGGAAGCCAATGATTGGCAAAGTTAAGCAAGGGCTTGGAAGATAAAGAGAAATTTCTTGGACTCCTGGACTGAAACTGTTCCCCAAAGGTAGATTCTGTGCAGACAAAATTCCATTCTTGGGCCAGTCTTTTCTGGAACTCTATTCCTGGAAGACAGTTTTTTAAAGCATCTAAACAAAAAATGTGCTTATCAACTATATTAGCCCTTGACTCATGTCTTCTAACTAGAAAAATACCTCCGCATGAGAGAATCAGGTAACATTCTCCAGTATGTGCAAACATTTCACAAATTTTAGTTTCCTTAAAGAATTTTGTAAAGAGAATATGGGTTTATAATATGGACCTAGGTTTTCTTTATATTTACAGAGCACGTTTTCGTCTGGTATGGCTGCATGTTTGGTATAGTTCACTGGGCATCTCCACCTCACCTGATCCTTTTCTAACAGTGAATCGATATATGGGAAGTCAAACAAATATCTTATGCCAGAATCCCAGCCCCCATGATGATAAGAGGTATGCTGATCATTTTCCCTTAGGTTATGTGATACCATATATATACACACCCTCCTCCCAGTGTGTGATTTTTACTTCAAACTTTTACCTGGGTTAACTCAGCTCTCACTAATACCTGAGTCATTTATCTTAGCATGGACTCCAAAAAAAATTTTTTTAAGCTTATAAGCTTTCAAATTGTTGTTGAATACTGCTCCTTGGACACGTCTCAAATTTCATAATAAATCTTTCTTTTCGATATTGGGTCACCGGGTGCTTCATACCTTCCTACAGAGCCATTTATCTTACCCAACGTATTTTCTCATTGGCTGTATAAATACATATATGTTTTCTTGTTGTGTTCACCTCACAGTAGAGGGGGGAAAAATGAACTCTGACAATATAATGTGGCTATTCCTCTTCTGCCACAGTCACAGGAAGAAAAAGTAACACAGAGAATGTCAAAACCTGGAGAATGCCTGCAGTGCAAAGCCTTTTATAACTAGATTTCACAATATAAACCACTTTGAGAAGCTTCCAGAATGGCAAGCACAATAGTAAATCGACCGTGCCATCTGCCAAATGGCCTGGAGAGGCAGAGAACCAGTGGACGCATTAATTATTGATGACAATCAGAGTCAATTTGACTTCATTATGGGCCAAGAAGAGGAAATCATTAGGAGCTTATTCTTAATGGACCTAAGTATAATGGGGGGTAATTTGGGGGTGGGAAAGTCCATCTCTCCACCTCTTCTCGGCCATCTCTTTGAGAACGGCAATGTAACCAGAACTACACAAAGTGTCTAAATAATTTAGGCAAAAGTCAAGTGGCAGGAGGCCCTGAATTTCCAAAACCTAACGTCTACCTGCCTGGCTCACAGATCTTCAGATAATTGTACTATCCTCTCTTGCAGGGAGGGAGACTGCTTAACCAAAACTGAGCCGCTTCCAGAATTGTTACCTGTTTTTATTCCATGTCTTCGGGCGATGATGTAAACCACCTCCCTGAAGATAACAGTGGGGATACACATGCCATCCAAGTGTGGGGATGCAGGGGTACACTGAGGCTCTGCTCACACTTACTCAGCCCTTCACTCGCTCCTCGCACGCAGCCTCTATTTATCAGAGCACAGCCTTTAGAAAAGAAATGAAGCTGAGTACCATATCTGATTGGAACTGCAGGGGGCTTTCGGTAGACAGGATGCAATTACTCAACTTGGATTGCAGCCAGAGCCAACACTCCTGTGATCACTCCGATTTCTTTGTATTTCTCTAGCACCTTCTCTAGCCCAGCTCACTGCAGTTCTCCCATCTGAGCTTAAGAAGAACTTCTGTGCCACTCCAGCAGCTTTTCTTTTACACAATTCACTTCAATTGAACAACACAGAGCCTGTGATATTCCCAGTGTTGTTCAAATCATTCTGGGCGTTATATGCAAAGGGCAAGGCACCGTGTATGTGATCAAGAAATTTAGTCCATTTGTCGGAACAAAATCTAAACCAAAGAAATAATCAGCAATAGAAAGCACAAGCAAGTACAAAAACAAGGGGCCACAAGCTAATGTTATTGTTATTCCTGGGTAGGAAAGGGAAGCGTACACTCTCTCCTTGGCTACAGGGAACACAAAAACTGATCTTGAATCTAGTTAATTTGTTAAAAGTCACATCTACACATTGGGAAATTAACTGGGATACCATAGATGTGCTTTGATCACCTCTACAATCCCAGTTTATTTCTGTGTTTAGACCTGGACTTTTTCTCCATTTTAATACAGAGGGGTTTTTTTAATCATACGTTTCTAGAACCTTTCTTTAGCAAGTGGCGTGGTCACCATGATACTCCATACAGCTCATCTTCACTTAAAAATGAATGTGTTTTGAGCTTCCAGTAACGCAGATGCCCCTTGATCCTTACAATGGTAGCATTTTACTCTTACAGTCTGATACACATTCATATACCTTTCTCACTAGAAACTAAAACAAATTAATTCATAAAAATCTCTTCTGCTCATTTTTCAAGTGTCCTTTGCAGTTCACTTATATTTATTCTTTGAAATTACTACTTCAGAATTTTAAATGGATATGGAATTTATTGGACATTATTGTGAAGTCTGATAGGAAGCAAATCAATCCAATATTGAGAAATGATTGTTAGTGCCCAATATGCAGCTAGTGTGGTCCTTCCCAAAATCTACACTAGAAAAAGCATGTTTATTTGAAGAGTATTTCAGGAAGACTCCTATTTTTCAATATAATAAAGTACCTTCATGACTATTCAAAGTATTTGCACACACCTTCTCCTTTTTGATTCTTACAAAGATACTCTGAGGCAGATAGGACATATTTTCTTATTCTTATACTCCTGGCAAAGAAACTGAGGTTTAGTGCACTTACGTGACTTGTCCAAGGTCATACTTCTAGGAAGTATCACAACCAGCTATTCTGACTCCTGGTCCAGTACTCTCTTTGCTGCAATCTCTTGTGACATTCTTCGATACCGATGTCAAGAAGGGAGAAATTAAATGAGACAGATTCTACACTATTTGCAAGCTGACAAATGAGATTGCCACAGTCTCATGGATGGTGGCAGAAAAGATGAAACTCCTGGTTCAGAAACAAAGGACTACTATTCACAGCAATCATCATAGTCAGAATACCAGCATTTTATCCTCAGGTGCCATAACCCAATGACTCCTGAGCATGCAGTAAGCTCCATCAGAGGAGAGTAACCCTAACGATTGGGGACCCAAGCTTTTTATAATACAGGTTAAACATGCTTGCCCTTTGCTCTGGAAGAAAACATTATTTTTATTAGACTGGACAATAAGAAACTTCCCCTTCCCTTCGGAGAGATGTTTTTTTGTACATATATTCTTTTAAAAAGAGTCTAGAACAGGTATTTGGTACCTCTGTTTGCAAGATGTACAGGAATATAAGAGACTGAAGAAAACTGTCTCACAATACTAAGTCGTGCAGGAATTATGGTTGGCTCCCGTTTAAGCAACCTGTTTCAAGTGACAAAAGCTGCTAAGTGGTTGAGTGACTTAGGATTTAAACCTATGTCTTTTCACTCTGCATTCCGTATTCTATTGTTCTCTGTTTCCTGTTCCAGAGTGAGGCACTATTTGGGGATAAATGAGTGTCTCTACATCCAGTAACTCATACCTTTTGGTCACTCATCTCTTCTTCAGTCCTGATGTGGAAATACCAAACATCTGCTTCCCGACATATATTCTACACCCTATATGTAGCAGGGAAATGTATTATAACTCTGAAGAGAATAAAGATAGAAATAGATGGACTTTTGATCCTCTGAGCTACTTGTCAAGAGTGTAAGTCCAATATTTGGAACCTGAGAGAAGGAGATTGCATTGAATTAAAGGGTAAACAGACACTGAAGTGGGAGGAGGGGGCCCAACAAGGGAGGGAGAACACCAACAGAGCCCGAGGGCTAAATGGAGTAAAGGTAGATACTTAAGAAAACAGATTTATCTAATAGGAAGCTCATGCTTACGTTGCACCTTAATGCTCTTGTAGCGGTAGCATCTTCGGGAAGAAATGAAACTCAAAAGTGCTGAATTTCATTTCTGGGTCTCCATGGTTTAGAGACAGTATCAATGCAAGGGTTCTAAAGGGAAGGGGATCAAAAGATCGTACCTCTCCAGAAACTTAGCGAAGTCTCAGGAAGGCTCATGCTGTTTCCAGAGATGCTTTGTGCTATAAAAAGTCAACTTGCATGGCCTGCAACAATTGACCCCATCCCATCCAGCTTCTACTTGGGTTCAGTCAATGGGAGGAAGCAAGTGAAGATCCAAAGTGTAGGAGGAGACTGCTACCAGAGTACTAGTTTTCCCAGCTCCTTCCACAGTTGACTATCTCCTTCTGCCTAAGCTCACAGTTCTCATCAGGCCATTCTTTCCAGACCCCTCCTCTCTCTAGCTTCATATCTTGATCTCAAAGAAAGTTCAGTTGCCATCATGGTAAAGAGCCATCTCTTGGGGTCTTAATTAAGCTTCAGCACTTGCTACCTGTGTGACTTTGGGTAACTAATTGACTTCTTTGTGCCTGACTTCCTTATGTGTAAAATTGGGCTAAAATACTTCAGAGTGGGGGCCCCTGGGTGGCTCAGTCAGTTAAGCATCTGCATGATCTCAGGGTCCTGGGATCAAGCTCAGCAGGGAGTCTGTTTCTCCTCCTCTTACCCCTCCCCACGGCTTGTGTTCTCTCTTGTGAACTCTCTCTCTCAAATAAATAAAATATTGTTTAAAAAATACCTCAGATGGATGTGTGAAGACGGAATAAGAAAGTCCTTACCATAGTGCCTGACATATAGTAAATAGTGGATAAGCATTAGGTCATTTTTAATCATTTTATCGTTTTGTTGTTATTGTTATTTCTCAACATCAACAGTGTGGAAAAGAAGAAGGAAGTTTTGCTCTCAAAGGCCCATTAACTTTTAAAACTGAAAGACCTAGCTAGGGACCCAGTAAATGTCAGTGAACATATGGCCCTCCTAAATAGAAAAATGTCTAGAACCTATCATATTCATAGCATATTCAGAGCATAGGTTGCAAATATTTCAATTGGCTTGTCAAATATTAACAGCCTGTGTTTGAATACGTTCATTCAGTTCTAGAAAGATGTCATCTCCATATCAAGGGATTAAAATCGTTGTGTGAATGTTTCCTCTAAGCTGAGATTTCTTGCACATTATAGGATTCTCTATTATTAATCATTTTCTTTAATATCTTAATAATGTGATAGGAAAATCAAATTAGGCTGGTAGAAATTTCCCATCAAACAATATTAACTGTCTACTAAAGACTTCAGTTTTCTTCCTAAAGAAAATGTTAACAGCCAGCTTAGTCTGCACATTGCATGGATCGGACAAGTTCCCAACCCTTCTTTTTTAGAGAATGTATCAGAGCCATCTTGGAATCTTTCTTCTTTGTTGCCATTTACAGCTGATCAGTTTCCAGTGCTTGTCAGTTCTACCTTTATAACAACTTCCCTTTCTCTTTCTCTATACCGCTGTGTTAAGTCTTGTCTAGGTGACTCTCAGAGCCTCCCTCCAACAGTGGCCCTATCTGGTCTTTTAACACTCAAATCAGTCTACCATGTTGTTGCTATATTAATTATCAAAGGCATATCACTGAATATGTCAATCCCCTGTTCAAAAGTCTTCTGTAATACCCCATTACCAACCAAAGGCAGCAATAGAAGGACACATTCTTAGCATTTCAAGTATTCCACATTCTGGTCCTAAATTACTTTCCCAACCTTATCTACTCATTTCACTTTCTTTGATAGCCCAACTGGATTTTTAAGCTATGCTGAACATTTTCTCTTTGCATAATTGTGCAATAATTCCAAAAGCACTCTCTACCTTCTTAGCTGCTCTGTGGACAAGGAAGTTGACCAATGGGGGCTTTCTTGCTCTTTGGTTTCTAACTGGGTTTGGCATTAGAAGCACCAACAAGAGGTCAGAGAGCTGGAGGAAAGTTAGCATCAGGTCCCTCTAAAAGCCAGAGGTGCTATCAGGAAGCCTTCTCTATATGGCTTTCTCTACTGGTGTTCTAGTAACTTCCCTCTCCTTGCTCTCTAGGCAAGACTCCAGATACTAGACCAGCCTTTGTTGGTCTCTCTAAAGCCTGATCACACTTCTGTAGACAAACCCTTTATTAAACTCTCTTCAACTACACATTTCAGTATCTGCATCCATCTGTTTCCTGCTGGCATCCTGGCTGATACAGTAACAGGGACCAGGAATGGCTCCAAGAAACCAGCCCTCAAGTGTGATTCAGGGGATGAATTTGAGGAGTACATAAATAACCTAGAACCAAGAAAGGGGACACTGGTTATCTGGATTTCAGTGGCATTAAAATTTCTCAAATTAATAACCATGGTAGCATAGGACGGGAAGGTATGGCATTGCAATGACAATAGCAATTCTAAACTTGTGAGATCAGATGGCACCACTCCTGCCAATCATAGAAAGAGTTCCCTGGGGGGAAAAAAAGACATATTGAGTCCTTCGATTTCCAGCTTAGTCCTTGGGTGGAAAATTAGAAAGCCCCCAGGCAGCTTTGAGGGAGGCCTTCCTCCCTTCAGTTGTAGGGCAGATATGGCTGAGCAAGTTCACAGGGCCAATTAAACATCAAAATTCGCCAGATAGCTCCTGTTAAAAAAAAAAAAAGCAAGGACAGCAATGGGGAAGGAGTGGAATCCTATGACAGGAGATGACATTTAGGCAGATGAATCAGAAGAGTCTGAGAACTCTGAACCTGGTAAATCTCCCTGTACCTCCCTCATCAGTAGAGGCAGCTACCCCTCGTTCCCACCTTTTCTGATAGAATCTACCTTTCCCTGCATAAAAAATTTTAGTCTTACATGAAGCCATTGCCTTACAAAACTATTCTCCCACCACCACCTGCATTGCCTCGAAGACCATACCAAGAATTAGAGCCCAGAACGAGAAGCAGAAGGCCCAGTCCAGGAAGGTGTGGCCTGTGCAGAGAAAGAGTTGAGGACGTCACCTGCTTGTAGTGCTCCCTGTATAAAAATGTAAGACAGCAGACGCTAAGGATGTTGGGTCAAGGTTGTGGGTGGTAACACCAGCCATCCAGAGAAAGGTATAGCTCCTGTCAGAAGGCCCTCTCCCTACAGCTCCCTTCTCTGAGTTTCAGTATAACCACCCCTTTCTCTTCCCCTTCAGGCTCGGAGGTAGTAACGGCTCCCCATTGTTGCTAGCCCCAAGGGACTGCATTACCGCCCTCCTTGACTTCACTTAATTTCACACACAATGTTGAACTTTCCTTCATTACCCTGTCCAAGTGGGCTGATTCTTGCCGGGACCCTGACTGACACACTTTCTGGTTTCGTGCTTTCTTGCCACAGTGCTTTTTATTCATGCCATTCCCTCTGCTCAGAATTTCTGCCTACTCATCCTTCAAATCCCAACTTTAAAAATGAGTTTTGAAATGATGCTTTCCTGCAAGTGGTACTGATGTATTCCTCCCTGAAACCATATTTTTCTTCCTATATACCTCTTTGATGTCTCTTAGCAATTTCTTCTTTGCACTGTTGCTATTTCTAAACATGATGTATTTCCTTTTTCCATCAACAGGCTTCCTGCAGGCAGTATTCAAGTTTAATTCTTGTTTTTATCCTTAATTGGCCTTGTCAAGCTGCTGCTGATAAATAATAACAATCTTATTTAATTATTTCTGTGTTTCAGGTACCGTTCTATGCCCCTTGTATATATCAACTGATTTGATCCTCCAACAGACTTTGGAAGTTACTACTCTTATAATGTCCATTTTATAGAGAAGGAATTGAGGCTCAAGTAACTTGCTCAAGGTCAGACAGCTAATAAATAACAGAAGAGGCTTCAAGCCTAGCATAAACTTTTAACCACAGGAATACAGTCTTCATTCAAATGAGCAGAAACAAGAAGGAAGGAAATTCTGATACACATCACAACATGGATGAGCCTTGCAGACGTTACGTTAGGGAGATAAATTAGTAACAAAATGGCAAATAAGATTCCAGTTATATGAGATCAAAATCACAGAGAAAGAAGGTAGAATGATGGTGTCTAGGGGCTGGGAGGAGAGGGGAAAAGGGAATTATTACTTAATAGGTATGGAGTTTCAGTTTGGGAAAGTGGAACATTCTGGAAATGGGTGGTGGTGATGATGGTTGCATAGTAATGGGAACGTACTTAATGCCACAGAGCTGTGCTCTTGAAAATGGTTAAAATGGTGAATGTGATGCTATGTATAGTTTACCATGATTATTAATTAATTAATTAATTAGTGAATTAATTTTTAAAAGTGAGTGGAAGAAATGCATGAACGAATTAACAGACTGACTAATTAATTAATGATGAGGTAGCTTGTGGAGTAGCAAGCCTGAGAAGGTGAGGCAAGACCATCTCTTTGCATCCAGTTTCATCACACAACCCAAGTCAGCATTGTTTCCGTGGCCGTGGGTTAGGTTTCCATATAAGCTCTGACGTTTCTCACGTGAGGTCTGGGCTCCATCTTGCTTCCCCTTCTCTTGTTATTTACCTTCTCTCCCAGAGTGTTAAATACTCTCTACCTGCCAGTGATCAAATCTATATCTTCAACCTTGACCTCTCCCTAGTTCAGATGGAGATTTCAACTATCTGCTTGATACCTCCACGCAGACATCTAATATCAATCTGAAACACAAAGTGACCAAACAGAACTCAGTTCTACCCGTCACCCTTCCCCTTGTGGAAGTCTGCGCCTCACGCCAATCCTTCCCATTAAAACAAATGCCACCACTCTCCAAAAAATTGCTCGAGCTTTAAAACTAAAAGTTACTCTTAACTCTTTTATTCTCTGAATCCACTCACTCCTGTATTGTGATATGCAAGTTCCCTCCGCTCTACTTCCAAAACTTACCCAAAACTCCACTATCATCACCTTTATCCAGTCCACCCCCGTTCCTCCCCAACACCACTGCAGTAACTTCTAACTGCTCTTGCCTCCACTCTTGCCCCCTGCAGTTCACTGTCTACACAAAGAAGCCATAAATGTAATTTTAAACAACCTAAATAATATCATGGCAGTCTCATGCTTAAAATCTTCTAATCATCTCCATTTGAATTTAGAATTTAGAAAATAATCCAAATTCCTAATGCTACCTTACAAAAACCTCATGTAATTCAGGCTCCCACCTACCTCTCACATTTTACTTATTATCATTTTTCTACTTGTCCATTAGACTGCAGCCTAACTGTCCACCTTATTATTCTTCAAATAAGATAAGCTCATTCTTGTTTTATAATCAACTATTCCCTCTACTCCTACTACCCTTCCTGTGATTATTTCACTCTGACTCCTTGAAGTGACTCAGACTTTGGCTCAAATATTGCTTCCTCAAAGAGGCCTTCCTTGACCACTCAATTAAAGTAGCCACTGACTTACTCATTAGTCTTAATTAATTTCATGGTCTCCATAATATTTTTCCTTCCTTCCTTCCATCCCTCTCTCCTTCCTTCCCTCCCTCTCTCCTTCCTTCCCTCCTTCCTCCCTTCCCTTTCTTCTCTCTCTCTTTCTCTTTTCTGATTATCTGTCTCCCAAGCAAGGTTCTGTAATGAATAAAGACCATTTCTATCTTAAGTGTATTCCCCACAATATCAAATAGTACTTAGGACATGGTAAGCGTTCAATATATGTGTGTTGCATGTTGATTGTATAAGGCATTTTCATTTCTAGCAAAACACTTGTCCAAATGCAGCACACATTCACTTACATTTAAAGGTGTATTTGAGTTTCATTGACCTTCTAGCCTGGGAACAAAGCAACAGGTTAAATTTCAGTGCAAGATGTTAATCATAAAAGCCAAACATGGAGGCAACCTATGAATCTACCAATGGATAAACAAAATGTGGCATATCCATGGAGTGGAAAATTATTCGACAACAAAAAGGAACGAAGTACTAAAACATGCTACAATATGGATGACCCTCAAACACATGAAACTAAGATGAGCACTGGGTGTTACACGCAACTGATGAGTTATTGAACACTAAATCTGAAACTAACGATGTACTATGTGTTGGCTAATTGAATTTAAATTAAAAAAAAAAGCATGAAACTAGTTACGAAGGGCCACATGCTGTATAATTCCATTTCTATTAAATGTCCAGAACAGTTGAATCTATAGAGACAGAGAATAAGGGCGCCTGGGTGGCACAGTCGTTAAGCGTCTGCCTTCGGCTCAGGGTGTGATCCCAGCGTTATGGGATCGAGCCCCACATCAGGCTCCTCTGCTATGAGCCTGCTTCTTCCTCTCCCACTCCCCCTGCTTGTGTTCCCTCTCTCGCTGGCTGTCTCTATCTCTGTCGAATAAATAAATAAAATCTTTAAAAAAAAAAAAAAAGAAACAGAGAATAGATTAGTGGTTGCCCGGGGCTGGAATAAAAATGGGAATTAACTATCACTGGGCATGAGGGTTCTTATCAGGGTAATAAAATTCTTCTAAAACTGGACTACACTGAGCTTGTACAATTTGGTAAACTTACAAAAGAAATCATTTAACTGTGCACTTAAAATGAATGAATTTTGTGATATATAAATCACTCCTCAATAAAATTTAAAAAATAAAAAGAGCTACTTACCACCTACCCCTTCCCTCCTGTCCCCCTTCCCCTCCAAAAAAAAAATCCCCAATGAAAGCCCTTGAAACCCATTCCCAAGTATTGCCTGTTTGGGAATATAGATTCCTTCCTGTTTTTAACTAACTTACTAAATTGATTTTTTTTTCCAGTCAGAAATCTGGTTTTTCCCATTTACAGTGGCATCATGCTTAGCTCATCAACTTTTTTCAGCTCTTTTCTTTCACTGACACTTGGCACCTCTATTGCTGTAACATAAACACGGAGTATTGAGCTGTAGTTGCAATTTATAAGGCCCACAGGAGGAGCAAGAGATTCCCAGAAACAGAGATTTTAAGCAATAACGTGTAAAAATCTCTCACTCATAAATGGCACTTTTCTAATCTTCTACTTACCAAATTGGTAAAGAGCTATATTTTATAGCCTTTTTACCTTAAATAACAAAGATACATTTTAGAGGGAGTGCATCCACTGTTAACACACAACTCCCCACCCCTCTCATGATCAAACTGTAAATAACTAGACCAAAGTGTCCTAAGTGCGGCTTCCCTGACTTAAACAGGCGGAGTGAGAATGCCGGAAGCACAAGGAATCAGGCTATCCTGGAAGCATAGAGATATTCTCATGCCCTGGGGATAAGTGGATGGAAAGGCAAAAGGCACTGAAGGTACAAGGAACAAAAGAATCTGGAGGCTACAGATCACTTTAAAATGTCAAGAAACAAGAGTTAGTCATGAAAAAGAATCCAAGGTTATCGTCGAGTATGATGGTCCTTGTATATTACATTTTTGTCTTTTAAATCATAAGATGAATATAGCCTTACCAGAAGATTTCAGCTGTGTTCATTGTTCATTCACATAACAAATATATACTGTGAGCCTACTACGCGTCAGATGGTGTATTATGGGAAGCATAATGGTGACCCGCAAGGAAAACAACGTGGCGTATTTGTTGAGTACAAATTTCAAAGCAAAATTCCTCAAGGTCAAGTCTGGGCTATTCCCCTGATTAACTATGAGAACTGAGGTAATTTACGTAGCCTATTTAAGCTTATTTCCTCATTTGTAAAATGCGGACGATACATGACCTACCTTGTAGGACTATTTACAGAGTAAGACGAAACTATAGATGAAAGTCTTAGCACAGAGCCTGGGAAATAAGTACTCAAAGTTACCTTTTATTTCCTGAAAGAGTTTATGAAGAATGGTACTGTTTTTTCTTTCAATGTTCAGAGAAGTTGCCAGTGAAACAATCTGGGTCTGGACTTTTCTTTGTAGCATAATAAATTTAATTGCTTTAATAGATACAGGGCTATTAAAATGTTCTATTTCATTTTAATGATGCCATGTTGCCAGTAAAGTCTTTGTATTGGCTGTGGAGAAAGGGGATCCCTCCTACATTGTTGGTGGGAATGCAAATTGGTATAGCCACTCTGGAAAACAGTGTGGAGGTCCCTTAAAAAGTTAAAAATTGAGCTACCCTATGATCCAGCCATTGCACTACTGGGTATTTACCCCAAAGATACAGACGTAGTAAAGAGAAGGGCCATACGCACCCCAATGTTCATAGCAGCAATGTCCACAATAGCTAAATCGTGGAAGGAGCCAAGATGCCCTTCAACAGATGACTGGATTAAGAAGTTGTGGTCCATATATACAATGGAATATTACTCAGCTATCAGAAAAAACGAGTTCTCAACATTTGCTACAACATGGACGGCACTGGAGGAGATAATGCTAAGTGAAATAAGTCAAGCAGAGAAAGACAACTATCATATGATTTCTCTCATCTATGGAACATAAGAACGAGGATGATCGGTAGGGGAAGAAAGGGATAAAGAAAGGGGGGGTAATCAGAAGGGGGAATGAAACATGAGAGACTATGGACTATGAGAAACAAGCTGAGGGCCTCAGAGGGGAGGGGGGTGGGGGAATGGGATGGACCGGTGATGGGTAGTAGGGAGGGCACGTATTGCATGGTGCACTGGGTGTTATACACAACTAATGAATCATCGAGCCTTACATCGGAAACCGGGGATGTACTGTATGGTGACTAACATAATATAATAAAACATCATTTAAAAAAATAAATAAATAAAAATAAAATGTTCTATTTCATGGTACATCAACTGGTAATTGTATTTTTTTAAATATTTGTTTCTTTAGGACACCTGGGTTGTTCAGTCAGTTAAGTGTCTGACTCTTGATACAGGCTCAGGTCATGATGTTAGGGTCATGAGTTCGAGCCCTGCGTCAGGCTCTGTGCTGAGCATGGATTCTCTCTCTCCCTCTCCCTCTGCCTCCCCTCCCCACCCCCACTCTTGCTCGCTCTCTCTTTCTCTCTCTCTCTAAAAATAAAATATCTGTTTCTTTCAACCAAGTTGTTGAGTTTAATGACATTAGTTGTTTATAATATTCCCTTATTTTTTTATATATGACGTTTTACATATGATGCATATGTAATATATAATATTACACATTATATTATATATTATGTATCATATACTATATGTTTGTGTGTATATATGTGTATATGTATATATATCCATGTATTCCTGTTGTTTTTTTCTTTTCTTCTTCAGCTAGAAGTTTATCAATTTTGTTGCTTTTCCTCATAGAATCAACTTTGGCTTTGTTTTCTCTCTTTCTATTTCATTGATTTCTGCTCTTATCTATTATTTCTTTTTTTACACTTACTTTGGGCTTTTGATCTTCTTTTTCTAGCTTTTCTTTAGATATAATCTTAGACCATTGATATTATACCTCTTTTCTCCTAGTAGAAACATTTTAATGTTATAAATTGCCTTCTAGGCACTGCTTTAGAAACAAATTCTAATATATTGTATTTTCATGATCATTTAGTTATATTTTCTAATGCTCTAGGTGATTTCTTCTTGGCTCATGAATTATTTAGAAATTGGTTGTTTAACAAATATTCAAATTTTCTAGCTACCTTATTATTGGTTTAGAATTTAATTCCATTGTAAAGAATGTGCTCTATATGATTTCAATCTTTAAATTGTTGAGGCTTGATTTATGACCCAACATACAGCCTATCTTGGTGAACACATGGTATGCATTTGAAAAGAATGTTATCTGCAGTTGTTGGGTATAGTAGTTTATGAATATTAATTAGATCAAGATTGTTGACGATGTTGTTCAGATATTCTGTATCTTCAGTAATTTTTGGGGGGGTGTCAAACAGTTTTACCTCATTGAGGGAAGGATGTTAAAATCATCATCTGGTATTGGGGATTTTTCAGTATCTCCTTTAAATTCTGTCAGTATTGTAAATTCATGTTTTTTAATACTCTATTGTTAGGTGCGTAACCCTTTATAATTGCTGTATGTGGTGTTATGTATGAATTTATCCGTTCGTCATTATGAAATGCGTTGTTTTCTCTCTCGTAGTACTCCTAGTTTTGAAATCTACTCTATCTGATATTAACATAGCCATTCCAGCTGCCTCATGCTTCTTCTTTGTATGTTATATCCTTATCCATCCGTTTTCTTTCAACCCATCTGTATCTTTACACTTAAAGTGCATATCTGGTAAATAGCATATAATTGTACCCTACTTTTTTTTAATCCATTCTGATACTCTCCATCTTTAAACTGTAATGTTATATTCCAGTTACACGAATGTATGTATTATGTTGGATTTAAATCCACAACATTATTATATTTCTTTCTATTCATACCTCCATTTCCTGTTCCTCACACACTTCTTTCCAGACATTTTATTATTTTTGTTTTAGATTCAATTTTAATTTCTCTACTGGTTCTTGAAACTATGCCTCTTTTCATTTTTTAGTAGCTGCTAGGGATTACAATATATATCTTTAATTTTTCACTACATAGAGTTAATATTGGACCACATCACACAAAATGTAATAATCTTGCAACTGAACAGATGTATTTATAACCTGCTGGTCCTTTTTGCTTTGTCATATATATTCTATATATGTATGTTATTAACCCTACAGTGTAATCATTTTTGCTTAGTGATGTGAACTTTTTAAAAACGTAGATTAAACTTCTATATTTATCCTACATTTAGCATCCCTGTGCCCTTCAATTCTTCCTGAAAGTCCAGATTTCCTTAAGATGTCATTTTATCTGAGCCTAAGTAACTTCCTTTAGTACTTTTAATCATGCAGATCTGCTAGTGAAAATTTCTCTTAGTTTTGTTCATATGAAAACCATCCGTCTTTTGCCCCCATTTTAGAAAGATGT
Organism: Ursus arctos; assembly: GCF_023065955.2. Lineage (NCBI taxonomy): Eukaryota > Metazoa > Chordata > Mammalia > Carnivora > Ursidae > Ursus > Ursus arctos. The sequence goes on along the minus strand of NW_026622897.1, from coordinate 21,664,959 downwards.
TTTTACTGAGTATAGAATTCTGCGTTGGCAGGTTTTGCTTTCAGCACTTTAAGGATGTCATTTTTCTGCCCTCTGGCCTCCATTGTCATCTTATCATTATACTGAGTACTGTGACCTCTTTCTCTGGTTGCATTCAAGATTTTCTTGGAACTTTTGGTTTCTAATAGTTAGTCTTGTTATGTATAGGTGCGATTTTCTTGGTTTATCATCAGTTTCCAGAGCTTCTTGAATCTATAATTTATGTTTGTACCAAACTTAAAAATGTTTCAGTCTTCATTTATGCAAATAATTTTTCTTCACTCTCTCCTCTCCTTCTGCGACTGCAATCACATGTCTGTTAGAATTTTGCCATGGTCTTGGACATGTCTGAGTCTTCTTTTTGTCTTTTTGAAAAATATTTTGTCCTTCAAATTGGATAATTTCTACTGACATATTTTTAAGTATACTAACTCTTTATTCTCTTTTTCTTTTATCATTGCCAGTATGCTCTTAGGCTCATTAAGTGAATTTTTTAATTGTAAAATTAAATCTTAGTGCATTTTTTAGTTATAGAATTTTCATGTTATTCTTTTTTTTTTTTTTAAAGATTTTATTTATTTATTTGACAGAGAGAGAGACAGCCAGCGAGAGCGGGAACACAAGCAGGGGGAGTGGGAGAGGAAGAAGCAGGCTCATAGTGGAGGAGCCTGATGTGGGGCTTGATCCCGTAACGCCGGGATCATGCCCTGAGCCGAAGGCAGAAGCTTAACTGCTGTGCCACCCAGGCGCCCCCATGTTATTCTTTTTTAAACTTACAGTTCCTCTCCTGAAATATCCTATTTATTCATTCGTTACTATCATTTTTTTTTTTTTTACATTCTTGAACTCTGTATCTGCTAAATAAAATATCTGGGTCAGTCTGTCTTGATTGCCTTATCTCTTGAATATAAGTTGCTCCATTTTCCTGTCTTGTCTTATGTCTAACAAATTTGGTTTTTATTTTTATTTTGTTCCAGGCTTACTGCGTTATAACTGACATATAATATTATGTAAGTTTAAGGCATACAATGTGGTGAACTGATCCACTTACATACTGCAAAATAATCACCGTCATAGCATTAGCTAACACCTCATCATGTCACATAACTGCCATTTGCTTTTTGTGTTGGGTGCATCTAAGGTTTACTTTCATGTATGTAATACAGTATTATTAACTATAGTCACCATGCTGTACATTAGATCCCCAGAAGTTATTCATCTTATGACAGGAAGTTTATACCCTTTCACCAATGTCTTCCCTTTTCCCCTACCCACCCCCTCCTGGTTATAACTACTACTCTACTGCTTCTGAGTTCAGCTTTTGCAGATTTCACATTTAAGTCATATCATACAATATTTGTTCTTTCTCTGTCTGACTTGTTTTACTTAGCATAATGCCCTCAAGGTTTATCCATGTTGTTGCAAATGGCAGAATTTTCTTTTCTCACAGCTGAATAATATTCTATTGTACATTTATACCACATTTACTATATTCATTCATCTAATGATGAACACATTGGTTATTTCCATATCTTAACCATTGTGAATAATGCTGCAATGATCATGGGGGTGCAGATTCTCTTCTACATTCTCTTTTCATTTCCTTTGGATATATACCCAGAGGAAGGATTGCTTGATCTTATGATAGTTCTATATTTAATTTTTTGAGAAACCACCATACTGTTTTTCCATAGTATATTTTGTCAAATGCTTTGTCTTCTATTGGGATGATCATATGATTTTTATATTTTATTCTATTAATGTGATATATTACATTTATTGATTTGCATATGTTGAACTATCTTTGCATCTCAAAGATAAGCTCTTCTTGATCATGGTATATGATTTTTTTAATATACTGTCAAATTTGGTTTGCTAGTACTTTGTTGAAAATTTTTACATCTTATTCATCAGGAATATTGGTCTATAGTTTTCTTCTCTTATGTCTTTATCTGGCTTTGATATGTGGGTAATACTGGCCCTGTAAATAAGTTTGGAAATGTTTTCTTCTATTCAATTTTTTGAAAGTTTGAGAAGGATTGTCATTAATTTTTTAAATATTTGATAGAATTCACCAGTGAAGCCATCTGGTCCTGGGCTTCCCTGTGTTGGGAGGTTTTTGTTTACAGATTAAATCTTCTGACTAATTATTGGTCTGTTCAGATTTTCTGTTTTTCCATGATTCAGTCTTGGTAGGTTGGATTTATCCATTCCTTCTAGATCATCGAATTTGTTCACATGTAATTATTCATAGTAGTCTCTTACAAACCTTTGTATTTCTGTAGTATCACTTGTAATGCCTCTGCTTTCATTTCTGATTTTAATTATTTGAACTTTCTCTTTTTCTTAGTCTAGCAAAAGCTTTGCCAATGTTGTTTATATTTTCAAACAATAGATCTTGTATTTGTTAATCATTTCTACTGTTTCCCTGGTCTGTATTTCATTTATTTCTGCTCTGATCTTTGTTATTTCCTTCCTTCTTCTAACTTTAGCCTCAGTTTGTCCTTCTTCTGCTTCCTTGAGGTGTAGTTTGGTTTTTTATTTGCTGTCTTTTCTTTTTCTTAATGTAAGCATTTATCACTATAAACTTCCCTCTGAGAACTGCTTTTTCAGCTTCCCATAGGTTTTGATATGTTGTCTTTCCATTTTCATTTGTTTCAAGATATTTTTTGTTTCACTTTTGATTTCCCCTTTGACCGATTGATTTTTCAAGAGTGTGCTGTTGAATATATGCATATTTGTGAAATTTCCAGCTTTCCTCCTATTCTGATTTCGACTTTCATACCATTATGTTCAGAAAAGATGTCTGGTATCATTTTAATCATTCTAAATTTACTAAGAGTTTGTTCCAGCGGTGAAAAAAGTTGATGGTATTTTGATAGGGATTACATTGAATGTATAGATTGTTCTACGTAGCATAGACATTTTAACAATATTTGTTTTTGCAATCCATGAGTATGGAATGTTTTTTCCATTTCTTTGTGTCTTCCTCAATTTCTTTCATGAGTGTTCTATAGTTTTTTGAGTACAGATCCTTGGCCTCTTTGGCTAGGTTTATTCCTAGGTATCTCATGGTTTTGGGTGCAATTGTAAATGAGATTGACTCCTTAATTTCTCTTTCTTCTGTCTAATGGTTAGTGTATAGAAATGCAACTGATTTCTGTGCATTGATTTTATATCCTGCCACTTTGCTGACTTTCTGTATGAGTTCTAACAAATTTTGGGTGGAGTCTTTTGGATTTTCCACATAGAGTATCATGTCATCTGCAGAATGAGAGTTTGAATCTGGTAAATACAAATCAAAACCACAATGAGATACCACCTCACACTGGTCAGAATGGCTAAAATTAATAAGTCAGGAAATTACCAATGTTGGTGACGATATGGAGAAAAGGGAAGCTTCTTACACTGCTGGTGGGAATGCAAACTGGTGCCACCACTCTGGAAAACAGTATGGAGCATCCTCAAAAAGTTAAAAATAGAGCTACCCTGTGACTCAGAAATTGCACTACTAGGTATTTATCCCAAAGATACAAATGTAATGATCCGAAGGGGCACCTGCACCCCAATGTTCACAGCAGCAATGTCCACAAGAGCCAAACTATGGAAAGATCCCAGATGTCCATCAACAGATGAATGGATGAAGAAGAGGGATAAAGATATATACATAGATATAGATCTATATTATATATATACATATATATATACATGTATATATATGGAATACTACTCAGCCATCAAAAAAATGAAATCTTGCTGTTTGCAATGACATGGATGTGATTAGAGGGTATTATGCTAAGTGAAATAAGTCAATCAGAGAAAGACAATTATCATATGATCTCACTCATATGTAGAATTTAAGAAACAAAACAGAGGATCATGGGGGAAGAGAGGAAAAAATAAAAGAAGATGAAATCAGAGAGGGAGACAAACCATAAGAGACTCATAATCATAGGAAACAAACTGAGGGTTGCTGGAGGTGGGAGGCAGGTGGGGGGATGGGGTAACTGGGTGGTAGATATTCAGGATGACACGTGATGTAATGAGCATTGGGTATTATATAAGACTGATGAATCACTGACCTCTACCTCTGAAACTAATAATACATTATATGTTAATTAATTGAATTTAAATTTAAAAAAAAATTTTAAAGAAAAAGTGCAAAAAAAAATTGCTAAGAGTTGTTTTGTGGCCTATCTTATGGTCTATCCAGGAGAATGATCAACGTGCCTTTGAGAAGAATGTGTGTTCTGCTGCTGTTGGATGGAATGTTCCGCATATTCCTATTAGGTTTATTTGATTTAAAATATGGTTCAAAGGCAACATTTCCTCATTAATTTTCTATCTAGAGGATCTATCCATTGTTGAAAGTGCGGTATTAAAATTTTTTACTATTATTATACTGTTGTCTGTTTCTCCCTTCAGATCTGTTAGTATTTGCTTAATATATGTAAGGGCTCTGATGTTGGGTGTATTTATACTCACAATTATATCTTTTTGATGAATTGACCTCTTTATTACTATATAATGTTTTCTTTGTCTTTTTTTAAACACTTTTGGCTTAAAGTCTATTTTGTTAGGTATAAAAATAAATATAGCTACACCTGCTCTCTTTTGGTTCCCATCCACATGGAGTATATTTTTCTATCTCTTTACTTTGAGCCTATGTGTGCCCTTAATGCTGCAGTGAGTATCTTGTAGGCAGCATTTAGTTGGCTCTTGTTTTTGTTTTCTCCATCCAGTCACTCTATGTCTTTCAATTGGAGAATTCAATCCATTTACATTTGGAGTAATTATTGATAGGTGAGAACTTATTAACACCATCTTATTAATTGTTTTCTGGCTGCTCTGTAGTTTCCTTGTTCTTCTCTTCTTCTCTTACTGCCTTCCTTTGTGAATTGATGATTTTTCATAGTGCTATGCTTTGATGTTCTTCTCTTTGTCTTTAGAGTATCTCTTGTAGGTTTCTGCTTTGTGGTTTCTATGAGGCTTAAACAAAACACCCTACCAATATATCAGTTTATTTTATACTGATAACAACTTGACTGTGATCAAATACAAAAACTCTACTCTCTTGGGGCGCCCTGGTGGTTCAGTCATTAAGCGTCTGCCTTCGGCTCAGGGCGTGGTCCCAGAGTCCTGGGATCGAGCCCCACGACAGGCTCCTCTGCTGGGAGCCTGCTTCTTCCTCTTCCACTCCCCCTGCCTGTGTTCCATCTCTCGCTGGTTGTGTCTCTCTCTGTCAAATAAATAAATAAAATCTTAAAAAAAAAAAAAAAAACTCTACTCTCTTGCTCCTCTTTCATGTTGCTGATGTCATGATTTACATCTTTTTATATAGTATACCCATAAGCAAATTATTATAGCTATAGCCATTTTTAATACCTCTGTCTTGTAACCTTTATACTAGATATAAGTGGTTAAACACTGTCATATTACATTATTACAAATATTACATTATTTGAGAATTTTCAATCTGACAATATCCTTACCTTTACCTACATATTATATATTTTCATGTTTTCATGTTACCAATTAGTGTCCTTTCATTTCAGCTTGAAGAATTTCTTTCAGCATTTCTTGTAAGGCAGGTCTAGTGGTGATTAACTCTCTCAGCTTTTGTTTCTTAGGAAAAGTCTTCATGTCTCCTTCATTTATGAAGGAAAACTCTACTGGGTAAAGTATTCTTGTCTGGCAATTTGTGTGTGTGTGTGTGTGTGTGTGTGTGTGTGTGTGTGTGTTAATACTTTCAATATACCATCCCAATCTCTCCTGACCTGCAAGGTCTCTGCTGAGAAATTTCCTAGTAGTCCTATAGGGTTCCCTTGCATGAGATATTCTTTTTCTGCTTTTAAAAACCTCACTTTGTCTTTGATTTTGGGCACTTTTATTATAATGTGACTTAGAGAAGATTGTTTGGGATTAAACTTTTGGGACGAACTATTAACTTCACCAACTTGGATGTCCAAATCTGTCCCCAAGTTTGGTAAGTTCTCAACCCTTTTTTCTTTAAATAATCTTTCTACACTTTTCTCCTTTCTTTCCTTCTGGGATGCCAATGATGTGTACATTTGTTTCTTTTAATAGTGTCTTTAAGTCTCATAAGCTTTCTTCATTCTTTTTCTTTTTTTTTTCTTTTTGCTCCTCTGGATAATTTCAATTTATCTGTTTGCAAGCTCATTGATTCTTTCTTCTGCTTCGTCCAGTCTGCTGTTGAAGCTCACCATTGAATTCTTCAAGGCAGACATTGTATTTTTCAGCTCAGAAATTTCTGTTTGGTTCCTCTTTCTTTGTTGAGTGTCTCATTTTGTTCTTGAATTGTTTTCCCGATATTGATACATTTATCTGTGTTCTCTTATAGCTCTCCGAGCATCTTCAAAACCATTATTTTGTAGTTTTTGTCAGTCAATTCCTGGACCTCCATTTCTTTGGAACTAGTTACTTGAGGTCACTGTATTCCTTTGACAGAGTCAAGTTTCTCTGATTCTTCATGATCCCTATCGCCTTGTGTAAGGATATGCATATTTGAAGAAGCAGTCACCTTTTCTAGACTTTATGGATTGACTTCAGTAAAGTAAGACCCTACAACCAGTGGTTTGTAACATTCTGGAGCATGTGTGACCCCCGGTTTTGTGGTACAGGGCACCAAGTGCAGGGATGTGTGCCAGCACTGGAGCAGAGGGGCAGTGGTATGGTATCTCTTTGGCTCGGGCCGCTGTGGTCCACAGCATCAACAGCTGTGTGGTGATTGCCAAGCACTACAGGGTTCTGCAGTGTCTGCAAGGGCTGTTGGAATCTTCCGTGGCAACTCCAGGTCCTATGGGAGGTACAAAGGCAGGCAATAGTGGTGGCCAGAGTTATTGGTGCACATACACTCAGATGCAGGGTCCAGCTGCTGATGGCTGTGTAGTTCCAGGGTGTGGTTGCAGAGACCCATGTAGTGGTAAGGGACAAGGTGGGCAGCAAGAGTTGGGGTCACCTACATGCTAACTGGTAGCTATGGGGCCCTCTGCTGTCAGAGTCCATTATCCTGGGTGCTAGGTCTCACCATGAGCACATGGTAGTAGAGACCTGTAACAGAGGTCGAGCTTGGAGTACGCTGATGTACAGTTTTGCATGGGGTACTAACTGCAATGAACAAAGTAGCTCAGGCCAGTGACAGAAGACAGGGCCTGATCAGAGCCTACACCTTCTGTGGGGGCCCAGCTGTTGGCGTGCTCCTCCATGACTGAATAATTTACCCCTCAGGCCCACCCCCCATGCATACTACAGTGGAGGCTGGTAACAGGCATCCAGGCCAGCAGCATGCAAGAACATTTAAGAGGCTAGCCCCAAGTCCACACCTGGCAACAGGGATTGATGTGGGGATCTAGGTTGGTGTCTTACATTGACACAGCTGCAGAGGTCTGAGCTGGCTGCTGATGCAGTTCCTGGGCTGAGGTAGAGGGAAGCAGGGACGCAGATAGATGGCACTAGCAAATGCAAATACCTATGGGGTCAAATCTGGTGCAATCTGCAGGGAATCCACAGCAGCTCAGATGGCCACTGACTTCTTTGGTGGTGAAATCTGCTGGGTTCGTCGGCAACACAGGTCACTGTAAACTACAATTGCTCCCACCGTGTGCTTGTTCCTGGTAGCCCTGTTCTTCTTCCTTGCCCTAGCCACCTCTATACACGTCAGATTTGCTGGTCTGGGTTAGGGGAAACCAAAGCCGGACCTTTGTGCAGTACCATGAAAGGCAGAGGAAGCTGGTTGTTCACCCAACTCTGGCAAGGGGAACCCTTTCTAGCTGGAAAGTTCCCTCTTGGCACTGAGCAATACTGGTTTGAGGGGTGGGATGATGCAGGTAAAATGAAGTTGTCTTCCTTCCCTCCTTGTGCAGTAATTCTCAGGTTTTTTGTTCCCCTGTGTCACTGAAGGTTTTTTTTAAGTATACTCCAGAGCTGTCCTAGAGCTGTTTGGGTTCATGGGTAACTCTCTAATTACTTATCTTTGTAGGGGGACGGAAACTGGGGTCTCCTAATAAATCTGAATTGTCTTCTAAACACTGTATGTGATACAGTATAGAAACTCTGGATCCAGACACATCCCTCCAAAGAGTCATATTTTTTGTTTTAGTGGCCAGTTAGGTAGACATAGATTCAAAGTTCAATCTCACTTTTGGTGGGAAGTGGCTGAAATCTCTGTCCATTCTTTATTCCTTAGCTGGAATGTTTGAAGTCTGCCCTGTGCATGCATTTTTAAGAGGTTAGTCACAGAATTGGACAAACTTTGCCTATACACAGCATGTGGGGATCCCTCTCTCTGGCACTCTCCTTCCAAGGATTCCTCTCCTCCATACTTTTTATCAGCTAAGAATGACCTAAACTCTGTCCTTCGGTTCTTTAACACAGTATGATTATAGTCTTCTATCTAAGCTTCTCTCATTTTCCCTAGTACGTTCTCGAGTCTGTCCTCAGGAAAAACAAACAAACCGATGTAAAACCAGTCATTTGAGAATGGATTGAATAACATTGTAGAAATTAAATTGAAAAACCTACTATCTAATGAGCAATAAGGGAGTACGGTAGAAATCAAAGATATGCACACAGTTTCCCTTGTCTGGAAAACCATCCTGGCCTTCTGCACATATAAAAAGCCAATCCATCCTTCCAGGCACAGCTCAAGCTGCCTTGCCCAGTCCACCATCACTCATTTCCACGAGATGTCCAGTGAGCACAGCCTTAGGTTGCGTGGAGCTGTGTGTGGTATACACCTTGCACTATCCAAGGTGATTTCAAGCTCTCTGAAATTAAAACCATGCTTTATGCATCACTGTATAGTCGTACAGCCTATCATAGAGTAGGTTCTCCATAAATACCTTTTGATTAATTGATTCTCCCACTAATCTCCCCTCACAGTGTCTCTGATAATAGAGAAATAACTCCTAAGCATCTTTAATCCTCACCATGACTTCTTAATACTTGCTAAACCTTCTCTCAGAAGGAATCGCTACTCTTGCTATCAGGTTTGCTCATCACTTTATGGTAGCATGCCCATTTTAAAGGGACAGCGGAAATACTGCACTGAGAAGAGGGAACTATTCTTTCTGAAGAGCTAAAGACCCGAGGAAATATACCGGGCTGGAAAATATATCCCTGTAGAATGGCTCTAGCAATGCTATGACGGTCTTTGATCAGAAAGAAGAGGAACGAAAGGAAAACATTGTCTGTAGCCATAGGGCACTCCCTTTGGCCTTTACCTGTTGATAGCAGCGCAAAGAAAATCCAACTCTTGAAAATGTTGGTGCACTAGACTGTAGGCATAATAAATGTTAATACGCACCTGCTCACACCCAAAGGCTTCTTAGTATAAATAACAAATGAAAAATTAGAATAAATAGAGGCTCTGTACTTCTAGAAAGTTCCCAGAAGGCAGCAAATTGAAACAGCACAAAACCCCAAAGCAATAGTAACAGAAAGGAGAGCCAACATGCCTTGGATCACAAAGCCCTGAAGAGCCTTAGTGAGGCCAATGGAGAGAGCAGATGGAATCTCCTACAAGAGAAGCCCATGACTAGCTAACAATTTGATGGAGTCTGTTTTAAAACTGCACACACACACACACACACACACACACACACATTTCACCCCTCCTGCAATGAATGGATAGAGGCAAGTCTTGAGAAACAGAGAAGACTCCCAACCTTATTTACTTTATCTCTATAATGCCAAGATTGGTCTGATTGAAGACAAAGAATTGTTGAGAAACTTCCATATTAGAAGGATGAGAGCAGAAGTAGAACAGGGGCAGGTTAGTTACTGCCCACCCCCCTGCCTTTACTACCGCAGCTCTGCTTTCCTCACCTCTCCTAGATTTACAGCTGACAATGCAGCCCAGAGTGTCCATCAGCCTCTCCTGGAATTTGACTCATGAGCCCTGTATCCACTGCTTATTAATGAGCCCCTGCAGGGAGAACAGGTGCTTCTCCACCCCTCGTACCTTAACATCCCTGCAGCCGCCATGACCCTAGACCTTGGGATGGGTCAGTTCAACACAGGGACATAATTTGTTTCCGAGTCTCACTCCGTTACCGGATTATGAGCTCCGTGATGATAGAGATCTCACCCAAGTCATTCTTGTAACCCTCATGTTTAGCTATATCGAGCTTGGCACATGGCACACAATACATTTGCCTCTTGCTAGCTTCATGCCTTGGTTTCTTCATCTTTAAATAGGGATCATTAAAATACTTAACTCATAGGACCTCATTGTTACACGATATTAAATGAGTTTAAACATTTAAAGCATTAAATCAATGCTAGGTCATAGTAAATACCCAATAAGTGCTATTCATTATTATAATAGTTGTTATTACTAACATTAAATTTGATCATTGCAAGTGACCTTATATTTTTAAGAATTTGTGATTTTTTTTAAAGAGTTTATTTGTTTATTTAAGAGAGAGTGAGTGAGAGAGAGAGTATAAGCTGGGAGAAAGGCAGAGGGAGACAGAGGAACAGGCTCCCCACTGAGCAGGGAGCCCAACGTGGGGCTCCATCCCAGGACCCTGAGATCATGACCTGAGCTGAAGGCAGACGCTTCACTGACTGAGCCACTCAGGCGTCCCCAAAATTTGTGATTTTTAAGAACACCTAAAAAGACCCCCTATTTTAACATATTTCCCTCACTGAAATAAAAATTCCACATATAAAGATTCCGTATATAAAGATTATATAACTTTTATAAAAAAATTTTCTCCTTTACTTACTGATCTTTTTGAACATAAAACCTCTGTGTGGAGGAACACCTTACTGCTCCAAGTTTGAGTTTTTAATATGGTTTTTCCCCAGGCAGAACGGAAACACTGAGAATCTTGGAGGGGACTGGGGGGCAGTGCAAAGATAGAAACCATTAGTGCAAAAGAAGAAAGACAAACTTCTCTGGGGCTCAATTTTCTGATTTATAGAAGCAAGTGCCTGGCCTACAAGATTTCTAATGTGCTTTCATTTCTAATAAGCCATAAGCTCATTTAATCAGCTAACTTGGTTGAATTTAAAATTTCATCTACGCTCCGACTTGCCAATTGTTGGTAAAATCCAGCTCTCTTGGTTTAACTCTGGAAGTTAGCCTTCTGATTATCTGAGCTACCATCTTCTTATCTGTCAAATGGGTTGAGCAGAAAGACAGAGAGCCCCTTTTGCAGGATGGCTCACCATGAAGAAGGACAGAGTTGTTCCCAGTCTCAGTGACAGTCCGGAAGACAGCCCCATGCTAGGAATTCAAGGCATAAGTACTACTATCATAGTCAGTTGCCTGCAAACCTCTGCCCAACTGTTCTTTCTTAGATCCCTGTAACTTTGACGTTCTACGTAGGCAAGTTCCCCACCACAAAGTGACTTTGTTCCTGCACTGGTTATATGTGAGTGCACACACATGTGTGCATGCTCACAGACAGCCATGGCACAGGCAGAACAATGCTCCCCAAGAATGCACTTCCAAGCATCAGCTTTATGAAGACACAACGCATGATGCCCATTTTACAGGTAGAGAAAATGATCTATAGAGTCCTACCAAAAGGTTTCCCCAAAGGCCAATCCTGAAGATGCTAGTTACATACCTGTGAATGGCTTACATTCTTGTGAGTAGGCTTCCCGCAAAAAGCACTCAGTAACATCTTGAGAATGAAGTACATATTTTCAAGGTGTAGAGATAATAGGACCAACATGAAACTAATCAGACCCTATATCCCCATCAATCCCAACTCCAGAGAAAACCCAAACTGAACTATAAAATATTTTAAACTCCCCCAAAGAGCAGGTCAACAATAAAGGCCAGAAATCCTCCAAATAGGAAGGATTAAAAAAAAATTCCTAGTGTTACCCCTAAAGATGCAAATGAGACCTCGTATATAACATCGTGCCTGACTTCACTGATGGTATCCAGACTCCTGCGTGCGCATTCCAGCTGGTGAGGAGCAATAGCACTGCTCCAGGCTACCCTGCCCTCCTTCTTTGTTCTAACTGCTGGGAAGATGAAGATGCCAGTGGGTACTTTTAATCATGCAGTTTCTTTACCGCCAAACTTAAGGAAAGGAATTGGGGGTGGGGAGAAGGTCAAAGTGTCAACCTTTCCTCTTTTCATTTAGCTTTTCAAATGGAAAGAAAGGGGAAAGGGGAGATGTTTTGGCTGACATCCAAGACAGGAAAAGAAAGATCTGAGGCCCTGCTCTGGAGAGTAAAGTAAAAGGTATCTTATATCCAGAGGTGAATAATGAGGCATTTCTGCTTGCCAATAGACTCTAAAGTAAATATTTATTTATTGAGAAGATGCCCAGGACTCTGGGGTTCTTAGGTGGAAGAGAGTAGCTCATTGATCTCCCACTGGCTGTCATGGAGAATCTAGAGAATTCAAACATGGAAGTGCTGAAAGTAGGAGACAACCCTTCCCTGCCTGTGCCTTCCAGAAATGGCAGTAAGAAATGGCTCCTGAGTCCTGAATGCTGGGGGGCTTGGCGCTTTGGGACCCTATCATGGAGTATTTGAGCAGCCCCCCAACAAAAAGAAAAACCGGGGACCTTTAGAGAGGAGCAAGTCTTGCTACAGTCCTTGGATGAGTGGCAAACCATGGCCATGACAGCAAAGGTAAGTCCACACTGAAGGGGATTCCAGGTGGCCCATGTGACTACTGGGCTCTCAGAAAGATATACAGGGCTGATCTAGAAAGACGTACATTAATCTAGAAAGAGGATGGCAGCAGTAGTGGAAACTAAGTCACTGCTCTGGAGAATCAAGGAGGGAAGGGCTCTGTTCAAGCAATAGTGGGCAGTGGGGCTGTTGCAGTAAAGAAGGGAGCCACAAGCTGGGGGTCCTGGATAAAGGTCAGGCCAGGCTCTTGGATAATTCTTGGCAACCGAACACCCATGTAAATTGAGTTCAATGACAAGCTCTCTCCCTGGAACCTTCCTCCAGATCAAATTGACAAGGGAATGGAAGGTGTTGGGGTTGCATAATGATTTTACTGGGGAAGGACACTATAGGGAAGTTTGTTGTTTTTTTAAAAAATATTTTATTTATTTATTTGACAGAGAGAGAGACAGCCAGCAAGAGAGGAAACACAGGCAGGGGGAGTGGGAGAGGAAGAAGCAGTCTCCCAGAGGAGGAACCTGATGTGGGGCTCGATCCCAGAACGCTGGGATCACACCCTGAGCTAAAGGAGACGCTTAACAACTGAGCCAGCCAGGTGCCCCAGGGAAGTTTTTTGAAGCCCATAACATCTGACTCTTGGGGCACCTGGGTGGCTCAGTCAGTTAGGTGTCTGCCTTCAGCTCAGGTCATGACCCCAGGGTCCCTGGATCAAACCCCACATCAGGCTCCCTGCTCAGTGGAGAGTATGCTTCTCCCTCTGCCCCTTATCCCATTCCTGCTTTCTAATAAATAAATAAAATCTTTAAAAAAATAAAATTTAAAAAAAAAATCTGTCTCTGACCAGTAGATTATTTTCAGCACTGTAGTGACAAGTCATACTTTATTAAATTTAGAGGAATTAGATAGATTTCTCATGAGGGAAAATAAGAGACAATAGGGAAACATGAGTGTTTGTTTAATAAATAAATATGTTCCAAGGGTTGTAAATGAATGCCTAAGGACTAAAAGTGGAACTGTCTCTAGAAATATTTTATATATATATATATATATATATATATATATATATAGTAAGTATATATATATATATAGTAAGTATATATATATATATAGTACGAAGCCTCCAGTACCACCTGCTAAATACCTGCCATATATATATATATATATATATATATATATATATATATATATATATGGCATGCATTTCCCAATCTTCCGATTCAACATGGCCCCACCAATGCCTATTGGCTATGTTACTTACCTGCTGGTCATTGTAGGTTTTTGAGCCTGTTATCAATGATGATCTTACTCCAATTCTTTTTCCTTTAATTGATGTGGACACTTTCAGTGAGTTAGGGGCAGAGATGTTTTTTCTTTCCTCTATGGTAAATAAATATCTGAATTATTTCTTCTGGTCCTCCAAGGTTTTTAGTTCTCTATGAAGAATTGGGTCATTTTCTGCCTAGAAATTCAGACAGCACCATTGCCTCCATTGCATTGACTTTGGGATGACATTGTTCCTCTGTAGACGGAGCCCCTGGTGAATGTCCCAGACCTGAATGAACTTTTCCATCTGGGTCCTTCTAACCTTTCCTGCATTCGTCCAGTTCCACCAGGTTGTAAGAAAGGTAATAGTGCCTTTTCTCTCTTCTGTTCTCACAATTCATCACCTGGTTCTCAATTCAAGTCTATTACCTTTGAAAAGATCATGAAGAATTATTTTCCTTTTGTCAAATCTAAGTTGAAGCAAATACTCTTCTTTAGGCTTTGGCCTGAGACTTAACCGACTTAGCCTCCAGTACCACCTGCTAAATACCTACCCTGGCAACTAAGTTACTGGCAATTTGCCAAGAGTTCACTTTTTTGTTGTTTTCTGTTTTTGTTTTTGTTTTTTTTTTTTTGTTAACTAGACTATTGTTACCTTGGTACCCTTTACCACCCAAAATTGAAGGGTCCTTGGACCAAATGTTATAAAAATGGGGCTTCATTAAAGGCCTTCAGACATGTGTCCATCAGACCTAAGGGCCATACTCTTAATTATGGCAGCTTTCAGAGCATGGCAGGAAATGTGCCTGAGTTTCTGATCTTACAGATCTCTTCTACAGGGGCCTCCATTATTTGATCAGAAAACAAATTATACCAAATGACATCTTTTTTGCACAAATGAATGTGTAATAGACTGAGTGAGCGAATGAGCACATAAAAGAATGCATGAATGAGTAAATGAAAGAAAACAGCAAACAAAGTAGAATAGACTACAAGAAGCTGAATTGTTCAAATTGCCAATTCTAGGGGAACCTGGGTGGCTCAGTCAGTTAAGTGCCTGACTCTTGGTTTTGACTCAGGTCATGATCTCAGGGTCCTGGGTTGGAGCCCCGCACTGGGCTCTGTGCTCAGTAGGGTGTCTGCCTTAGATTCTCTCTCTCCATCTCTCTCTGCCCCTTCCCCCATTCCTGCATGCACACTCTCTCTCTCTCTCTTTCACTCTCTCTCTCTAAACTACATGAATAAATCTTTAAAAAAATGCCAGTTCTGTACTTTTCAGTTTAGAGAAGATGGGTGTTGAACATTGCTTAGAATAGTCCAAGAATTTATTGCAGTAAGAGAACTTAGAATTTAGTTCATTCTCTTCTTTGTATCAACATGTCACTTGATGTTTTCTTGTGCTCAAAATCAAAATCACCCAGACAAGAGAGAAGATAGGGAAAGTACCCAGGTCTCAGACTCCTGGGGCCAATATGGTGTCCACCACCGCAGGGCTCTCCCTAGCTGGAAAGGTGTCAGGGAATTTTTGAACATAGCAGTGTAGGTGTTCCAGAAGCTACCTGGCGGGTTTGCTTTCTTTTCTTTTTTTTTTTTAAGTACTTATTTTTTGTTTGTTTGTTTCCTAATGTGGATGCCAATCCATGAGGGATAATTCACTTTTAAGCACAAATTTTGCCTGACGCTGTATTTTCAGAGAACAGTCAATAAATACACATTTCTCTAAAACACATATAAATGGCAAAAAAAATGATTATCTATCAAGCTGGGTTGACTGAAAGAAGAAAGGTTTACATTAAGCCTAATGGTCAATAGCCTGAAGTCATTCAAAAATCTGAAACTTTGACCTAAGCACTGTGTTCCTCAAGGAAAAAAATGCCATTTAAGGCAGAGGACAGCTGGCAAGGTGCAGAGAGCATGGATGTGATTTGAGCCACAAGTGTTTCTGAGACTGAGGGATAAAGGTAAGCAGGGAAAGGTGATTGGCCATTTCACAGATCAGGAAGGAATGTTAAAATTATTGAGGTCATCTGGTCCACCAATTGTTGGGGGCAAATTCTACTCACCGCCCACCAACTCCAAAAAGGCCACTGTGTACTCAGAGGCCTTCAATCCAGTCTAGGCAGCCTCCACTGTACCTTCCCCAAGACTGACAGCTTGATAGACAGATGGTTCACATAGTGACAGCACAGACACCCAGCCTGCTGCCTCACCGGTCAGCCGTCAGCACTTTAAGAAAGGAGGCAGAATGTCTCTTAAAGAAAACAAAGGGGGGAAAAAGGGAGGAACACATTTCCTTAAAATAAAATAAAGTGAAATAAAATAAAATAAAATAAAATAAAATAAAATAAAATAAATAAAAATAAAATAAAATAAAACAAAACAAAACAGTCACAGAATTTGCTCTGGTTTGAGCCCTGCCCTTCCTTTCTCTTAATGCCACTTAGATTTGGGGTCTCCTGCTAGCATGCCCTTGACAAAGGGCTGTTTCACAGTCTGCGGACCAGCATGGGCTGCTTCCTCATCCAACCAGTCATCCCGTGGATGGCTCGAGTCTTAACCGCTTCCCGCCTTCTCCTAGCTGACCCAGGCATGCCCCAAAGCATGATCTTCACCGTGAACTTGTGGCCTGGATTACTGAGGCCTGTGGCTCAAAATTCAGCTCCCTGTACCAGGAACCCTCACGATCCTGAAAAGCAGTCTGTGTTTGACATGTGCAGTTATAACCAGTGGCTAGAAGACTGCAAACACAGGTCAGATACTCAAATATTTCTTGAGCGAATGACGGAATGAATAAAAATTTCTGTGACATTCAACTGTGAACCGGTCCAGAAGTCTTCAATTTACTATCTCACAATTTAACCAGGGCTGGATGGAATATCACCCCTCTGAACCCTCACTTCGTCTATCCTTCATAGGGCAGTTGCCATTCTGATTTACTATAGTAAGTTATTTTTAACTTGGTAATGAGCTCTTTAGGGCAGAATCTGTGCTGGCTTCTTATTTCGTGCATTCAACACATGTTTATTGAATACTAAATGTTCTAAGAGTTCTAGAGAGGAAAGAGATGAATTAGGTCTATCCTGTTTTCTCTCCCATGGATGTTGGTTAGAGGTGGTGGGAGGAGAGGACGTATGCCTGAGTTGAGAGGTGTGGGGAGTGGGTAGAAGAGGATGAAAAGTAAATAATTATTATAATAGCTCATTTTTATTGAGTGCTTATGCTTAACAGGTACTTTACTAAATGCTTTATAAGCATTATCTTGATCCTTTACAAGACCTTCATGACATAAGCATTCTTATTATGCCCATTTTACAGGCTCACCCAGAATGATTAAGTAACAAGCAAGGCAAAAGAGCCAGGAAGACCTTTCTGATTGTAGAACCAATCTCTTTCTTTCTCTCTCTCACTCTCTCTCTCTCAGATACACACACACACACACACACACACACACCCCACACACACACACATTTGGGGCTAAATTTATATTTTAGTGACAATAACTTCTCTATTACTTGAAAACCAGTCTCACGCGTGGAAATATTTTATTAAATGAACGGGACTTGATAAAGTACAACCGAAAGAGTAAATTTATTCTTTCTTCCATAGTCCCTACAAAATCACTCTGGATTAGTCTTCTCTATCCCTGGGATAAAATTTCAGGGGAGTCTTAAAGCTGCCCAAGCTCCTTTTAATCACAAAAGTAGTCTCGATCCAGTAATTGAGTCCCCAAACATCCAGCACATCGTACTCACCAAGACGCCCAACTTCATTCGGCTTTGGGATTCTCCTTAAGCCCCAGTCTGAGGTTTTTTCGGCTGGCAGCCTGAAGCAAGGCAGTGGGTGTGCATTTCTCTATCCCCGCACCCCACCTCTCCTCCTCCTCTCCCAGTCCCCACCCCTGCAGGACAAGAGGGAATTAGCAGGAAACAACTTGAGGTTTCATGGAAGGTGGAGCTGTAATCTGGAGAAGGGCACTCTCTGGGTATCAGAGATAGGATTGCTAGCCTTTTTGCTGTATTTGTTGTCTTTTGTTTTTAAAAACCTCCTACTAGGGCTTCTCACTGCATCTCTTTGATATGATCAAAGTCTCTCCCTTGGGGATCATATAAGACTTTCCTTCCAGAAACCCAGAACACCAATTTTTACTGAGTGGGGTTTTGCCCCCTTTAAGCAAAATCCCACTGAAACACTCCCAGGCCAGCCCCCTACCCCTAACCCTGCAGAGTCCATCCAGGCGCTAGGATACGTCTCTTTTTGTATCGAGAGAAGAGAAGTACTTCCAAGACTTTCTCTGCACTGGCACCAAGAGACCAGCCCAAACCTCAGCCATAGTCTTCCTTGAGAAGAAACTGAAGACCAGTCCTTAGGTTTCCCAAGCTCTAGAGCGCTCCTGACAGGCTTCCCCAGTAGCCCCCTTGAAGTTTTTCTCATCTGCTTTGAGATAAGAAGAAAGAGAAGTGCCTCCGTATTACTAAACTCCTTTCCAGCCTCTCCAACCATTACTGCTCCTGTACTCTGGATGAGGTGGCCCCTACCCATGAAGAAGCAGCTTTAGAACCTTCTAGCAGGTCCTGCATAGGTGATTTAGCACGCCCTTCTGGAAGCAGGACTGCTTGGCCCCTATGGTATAGTTCTCAGCCTGTCGGGCATCAGGGGAAATTGAGGCAGAAGGAGTCACTTTATCATTCTGTCACTCATTTGCATGTAAGACCCCCCTACCCCATGCACACATATTTAACCATTGGTAGCAAAACTGTCTCACTTTTGCAAATAGGTGCCCTTTCAATACCATGGTCCAGATTCTTAGTATCTGCTCTCAACCCCGTTTTCCAAAGGCCACCAAGGTCATTCCAGCATGCTGATTCTGGCCTCTGTGCCCTAATAATATCACACTAAGCACCACCTCTGAAGGGCTCTCCAGATGAGGCTGATTGTCCACTCCCGGGCACTGGAAAAATCCATGCTTCTAACCACCAACCAGTTGGGTGAGGTAGGGGTTATCATTTTACGATTCTGGAATCTAGCAGGTGGAGAGAAGTGAGAAAGGAGGAAAACACAATGAACAAGCACCTTGGTTAAGAAGGCCAAAATGACTAGTGGAGGAAGTTTGATGGGGGAACAGTAGTGCAGAATGACCATAATCACTGATGTCAATCAAATATTTATTTGCCAGACATTGCTCTGAGCACTCTCCATGCCGTGATTTATCTTATACACTGCTAGGAGGGCTCCATGAATAGCTCCCTTGTGCAGATGAGAACACCGAGGCACAGAACATCTACCTAACTTGCCCCAAGTCACACAGGGAGTAAGTGAAGAATAGAGTCCAGCTCCAGACTCATGCTTGGAAGAGGCTCCCTCATTTGCCTCTTCCAGATAAAGCAGTGGGAATCAGAGGCAGACAAGGTGTGTGGAGTGCCATTCGTGTGTAAGATATTTAGCTACCCTCTGCAGGTGGTGGCGAGTGGTGGACTATTTTGTACAGGCCATGAACTAAAATAGATCTTTATATTGTTAAGGGGTTGTGAAAAGCAACTCGAATAATAATAACAATAATAATATATGACAGAATGACAGATAGTATGGTTCTGTGGCCTGCAAAGCCTAGAATATTTACTACTATCCCTTTATGAAAAGTTCACTGAGCCCTGGCTTGACAATGGTTCTCACACGTCTCATCCTGAGTTTTGGCTTTCTGCTACGATCTCAGTAAGCATTACCAACGTAGTAGATGGTGGAGGCTACCGAGCAGGAAATACTCCAGATTTCCCCCCTCAAAATCCCCTAAATGGAAAAGCTCAGCATTTTAAAAAATTCAAGTTCTGTACTAATATATTGTTTTTCGAGGATTCTACCACAAAGGAAAACCGGAAACCAGTACCACAGGCTACAGGAAGCCACTGCTGGCCTGTAACTGGGGAAGTGGGCTACAAAGCAGAAAGAAACAGAGGCTGGTAGTGGTGTTCAGGACCAACTAGAGCAAGAGAAACTCAAAACAGGCATTAGAAAAAAGGTAGGAACCCATTTTAATAATCCTGGCCTGAGACTTTGGGGAAAGGACAAGAGTGGTGATGACAGACAGGAAGGGGAGGGTCCTGGGGATGTCACGCAGGAGGAATGATGGACACATGGAAGACTATGGAAATCTCAAGGCTAACGCCAAGATTTCAAATGTGGGTCATTGGAGGCAAAAGGATTCTACTGATGGAAGTAGTATGACAAGGAAGACCTGTTTGGGGTGAAAATATGGAGCAAAGTCCCTTAGAAACTTAGAAACCCTTAGAAACTTCGGTAGTTGTCCTCTCTGTTGCTCAGCCTTAGTGCACAGGACAAGAAAGAAGACCACGTGGAAGCAAGCTAATTCTGCGCTCAAAATCCAATCAACATGGGGAATTCACGGGTATCCCAGCCCCAAGAGGGCTGGCCACAAGCTCTTCCTCTTAGTCACCTTTTGTGGAGGAAGACCCGGGGTTTGGGTTTTTGGAACACACTTTCATCTCTTCTTTTTTCTCTTTCAAGGTATGTTTCATCAACAGATAGTAACACCCCGACAAGGAGATCAGGTGTTCTGTCTGCATATATGAAATGGCATTCAATGGGATTTTATCTTTGTCCCCCTCCCTCCAAACGATGAGCCTTTCTCCTTCTTTCAGGAGCACTCACAAGCCGCAATGGGTCCCTAGTCTTGGATTCGACTTCCGGTAAAGAATGTAAACTTTCAGCCAGAAGACTTTAATTCCCTCCCATTCTTTTAGATCAGTGCCTGTGTCAGCAGGGTATTATTACAAGAGACTTTATTACATCTTATCCAACTGTTGGCAAGTTCTGAAATTTAAAGAGAACGGTTTTGTAGTACAAAGATGAGAGCGCTCCACAGAATACTAAGCGGAAAAAGAGAAAAAACTAAGTCATCAAGAAAAGTTTCTAAAAACCCTCTCTGCATATGCTTATTTGAAGAGCCTGTATTATGCACTTGGAATTTACTTTAATTATTAACATTGGAGGAAAACGTTCCTTTTAGGCAGAGAAACTTCAAAGGGTAAATAGTCATCAGGGCTCAGGTACCTTCTTCTCTAAGTGTCTCCGTAATAGCTGTGGCAGCAAGGCAGCTATTTGGAGGCTTGGTTATTGTTGTTGCTGGGTTTTGTTTTGTTTTGCTTTGTTTCACTCAATGATTGCAACGTGCTCTATAAGAAAAAAAAAATCAATAAGGCTTCTACCCAGTTAGAGTAAACTGAGATACAAACTATGACTTGGCCCCAGGTCATTCTGCCGGTCCTCAGAGAATGCCCTGTTCTCTACATTCATCACCAGCTGAGGAACTGGCTTCCCAGGAGAGAGTAAAAGAAGGGAAGTATATGTGGCGACCTGCTAAATGTGAGTATCTGAGACATGCCAAGGATACCAATGCCAGGAGTGGAGGGATTGATTAGTGAGACTCAAAGTCAGAAGGATGCAATCTGCTGTTGGAAACTCACAGCATCCAGCTGGATATGCGCACATGACCTTGGATGTCCTGGAAATAGCATGTGGTTCCCCAAGGCAGTCTCCATCATTGGTGTGGCTTAAATGTCAATTCGAGGACACGCTGGCCCTCCTTCCCCAGGGACAAGAAAATGAGTCGCTAGTCTGTTGCTAGTTTCACATCCTCTCATCTGCCGTACTAGGTAGCAGAAGTTCCACTCTGGTGTGAAACAATGGCTCAGAAGTCAGAGAAGAAGCCATGTAGGTAACACTGACCTCTGGGAAAAGGGCACGATCATTTTTCTAGTTATGGGGTAATTATTTTCCCATCTAGCTCATATTTGGCCAGCTTTCCCTGTGCTCCTTAAACATCCAATCACCTGGACTGCCCTTCCCCTTGTTACCCTGAGCTGAAAAGTTTCTTTTCAACTGTAGTCTCATGACCTTGTCTCAGCCAATTAGATTCTATCTGTGGTTCCAAAAGTAACCTATATAGGAGAATGTAACATTTATGCTTCTATACCCCTGGACGTTGCTAAGAGACCTGTCACTAGAAATCCACAAAGTCACTTGCTTGGTTCTGTTGGAAGACACACACACACACACACACACACACACACACACACACAGAGTACACACCTAACATTGGTGGTTTTCCAAGATTAGAATAGTGATGGATTACTCTGAAGGTGGCAGAAGGATAAAGAAGAAACACACGGCATAAACAACACTGATTTGCTTACTAATTCATTCATTCAACAAAAATTTCTTGAGTTTGTAAACTTAAAATATTCATTTGTACAGCCTTGTTCCTCAGTGAACTCGCTTCTATACAGAGTTCATCAGAACCAATTATCTAATGAAATTGAGCCTCACTGATTGACAATGTCAGCTAAGCAAACCCTGTCCTCTATTTCTTAAATATTTTGTCTTCATTTTTAGATAAATGCAGACTCCTAAGGCCAGCTCTACTTCCAATAAATATCACGCATTCAGCCTAATTTCAGGTTCTCATCCTTAATAATGCCCATTTAATTGGTGCCATCATTGCCACTGTCACTGTCATCAATAAATATTTATGGAGCAACCACCGGGTATCTTTTACTAAACCAAAACCCTTAAGGATTGTATAACCCAGAGGATATGCAGTCCCTGCTGTCTAGAAGCTTAAAGCAATAGATGTTAAACAGATGAGCTAATTAATGGCAGACAGTTGTTAAGAACCAAACTGAGGGCTTCAGAGGGGTGGGGGAATGGGATACGCCCGTGATGGGTATTAAGGAGGGCACGTATTGCATGGAGCCCTGGGTGTTATACGCAAGTAATGAATCATGGAACTTTACATCAAAAACTAGGTATGTACTGCATGGTGACTAACATAATATAATAAAAAATTATTATTAAAAAAAAATGAACCTATGGAGCTAACCAAACCTGGAAAAAAAAAAAAGGAAAGGAAAGGAAAGAAAAGAAAAGAAAAACACATTCTCATGTATAATCAGTTATTTTGGATTTGTGGAAAATATTCTCTCTTCCCTGCTCATAACAAGTAGGGAAATAGCTAGTTTCTGTTTCGCCCATAGGGATCTCTGCATACAAATAATTCAAACAAAACTAAACTTTCAAACTTCATGCTTTCCCAAAGGAATCATCTTTTATTAGAAATAGTCACTTCAAAGGTTTGAGTAAATGTGGGCTTTTTTTTTTTTTAAACACTGCAAGCAATTTACATTTTTCGTGCGCATTCACTAAATGATTCTGATCCGATTCAGGGAATTTATCCTGCCAGGAGTGCGATGAAAGTGTGAAACTTCATAGCACAGCGATATCAACCAATTAGTGACAGAAATTGGCGGGGTGTTCAAACCCCCCAAATAAACTTTGGATCGGATGAATTTCTGACCCAAACTCCAGAAATGGTAGTAGGAGTTTGTGTGTGTGTGAAACCTCTTCTCCAACAATATCGAGGACTTTTAAAGACATACTAGTTTCTGACAAATGTCATTCATCACCATGAGAACCTGACACTTTCTTTAGCACCTTACGAAAGTATACAAAATGCTTTGCCACCCAATATTTTCTGTACGCCCTCTTTAAACAATTCCATGAGCGTGATCTTATTATTTGTCTCCTTTTATGATCAGAAAACTGATGATTGAGGGCGCCTGGGTGGCACAGCGGTTAAGCGTCTGCCTTCGGCTCAGGGTGTGATCCTGGAGTTATGGGATCGAGCCCCACATCAGGCTCCTCCGCTATGAGCCTGCTTCTTCCTCTCCCACTCCCCTGCTTGTGTTCCCTCTCTCGCTGGCTGTCTCTATCTCTGTCAAATAAATAAATAAAATCTTTAAAAAAAAAAAAACTGAAGATTGAGCTCGACAAGAATTGCACAACTAAAACATAAAGGAACAAGATCTTGAAGCCAGATTTTGTTTTAATATATTGGAATCTATCCTAAGCTGTTTGGGCCTGAAATTTTCAGATGGTTTTATATCAAACAGTATAGGGAGAGTAATGGTGATGGTAAAAGGAATCTGAATTATCCAGAATGACAGGATATGCATTCCAGATAGTCTAGATTAATGGTGACCTTTTTACATCCCTTGATGCTAAGCTGAACCACATCAGTAAAAGACTTAAATCAAATTGCTCACTAGTCCTATCTTCCTAACCACTCAGACCATGCAATGTGGATAAACTAGCAAAGACCCAAGACTCAGTTAATATCCAGAGCTGATAATAATAGGTACATGTGGGCACAGTTAGGCTAGTTCGTAATGACTACCATCCTGTCTGATAAGGGATCATATCCTAAATGTTTTCTATAAGCTCGACTCTATGCTAGGTGTTTTTTTGAAATTGTCTTTCCTGGAACCCTTACAACACCACTCTGTGATAAGCATCAGCCTAAGTTTTTGTTCTTCTTTTTTCAGGGGGTGCATCTTTAAGAAACTGCAAAATTTGTGATGAGGTGTTCAGTAACTCACAAAGTCTGTAGCTGTAGGGACACACTAGGAACAGCCGAAGCCAGCTATATTTAGATGGAAGGGAGTGGCAGTAGGTATCTCATGCTAGGGACAATTATAACCTATTGTATTGTCATCGTAGGAGAGATGTGTTTTTTAATCTGCTTATCTTCCATTTAGGCTTTACTTGCCTTTGACAAGACCTCTCTCTTAGCATAGTCTTGCATAAAATACAGCAGAATGCCAATGAAGCATGGATAGTTCTCAGTCCTAGAAATCCTTAGGAAATCATCAATTCCCCACAGGGACTGGAGTCATTGATTCCCTCCTGGGAACTGCCTTTAGAAAGAATGATCTCAGAGGAATTTAGAAGAAGCATTAGCTCTGTCAGTGAGCCCAGAGGGAAAAAGTAGAGACAAATTCTACTTTCAATTCAATTCAATTCAGCAAGTATTTATTGAGCCTAACACAGTCTTCAGGATGTGAAAGTAGAAGGGGTCCTTGACCTCAAGGAGTTTGCCGTCTTAGGGGAAGGGGAAGGGAGGCTGATCCCTAGGTGAGGTAGTCAACCTCCTTGAGCTTGTTTCCTACAGAATGGAGCTATGTTGCCCCCCAGACAAGCTTTCTGTTCCCATTGGATCCACTGGACCAGCCCCTTACACTCGCCCACCTCGTTTTCCGAGACTTTGCCCACGTTGGCACAACCCCCAAGCTCAACATGGTCCGCTGACACTTTCCAGCTGTTCTCTACTGACATCTTCCCTCTACTCTGTTCATGGTAGTTCGTCAGTTCCCCTTTGTGGGTTACGCACCTTGCTTAGCTCTGCAAGCACACATAACCGTAGGCCAGTGGTCGCTGTACATCCCACTGCTGTTCTCACTGGCTCTCTCTCTCCTTTTGTTTTTCTTGGAAAGGGCAGAAAGATCTAGATTTGTTCTTTCCTTTGCAGTTGTTTTGGCTCTGGCTTGTGTTGTATCTACACGTAAATCAAATTTCCTGAATAAATAAAGCTAATAAAGAATGAGCTTCGGGAGAACAAAGGGCCTGTCAGACTAGAGAAGTGAGTTGGAGAAGAGGCTTATGGACCAATTAAGAGGATGATTTGGAAGAGGGGAAAAAATGACATCTTGCTTTCTACTGCAAGTCAGAAAACACCAGTCAGGGGGACCTGGGTGGCTCAGTCCATGAAGCCTCTGCCTTCGGCTCGGGTCATGATCCCAGGGGTCCTGGGATTGAGCCCCACATCCAGCTCCCTGCTCAGCAGGGAGTCTGCTTCTGCCTCTGCCCCTCACCTGCTCCTGCTCTCGCGCTCTCTCTCTCTAAAAATAAATAAAATCTTTTTTAAAAAGAGAAGAAAAGAAAACACTAGTCAGATTAACTTTATTTCCCCGATTTCAAAAATACTAGTTCGATTTCAAAACTACCAGTTCGATCTGTCAACATCACATGCGTGTACACACACGCACACACGTGCACACACACACACACACTCACATATACTCACACACGCAAGATACAAATTCTATCAGCTGAAAGTACTCTTGCCTCTCCGCATAGTGGGGTTTATGCACCAAGAGCCCCACATAAACATCTCAATATTGAAACGCTTTAAACGAAATCATAAACTAAATAAAATCTGTGCTAGTCTCTGACCATAAGTCCTAATGATCTGAAAGATCAGATTTGAATTTCAAATTGTGGCTCTCCTCTGCGCTCTCCGTTGCAACCTGGCAGCAAGGAGAGACCCCGTGCCTCGCCTGTACCCCTTCTCTTCCCAGCTCTGGCTCTGATCCACAACATGAAGGGCCTCACAGACGAGTCTGGGGACCCCAGCCCACCCACCCACGCCTCATCCCCACCCCCTCCCACAGCTTCCCTTGGTCCTCAGTGCCAGCGAACACCCCCAGAAGGCCAGAGCAGGAAGGAGGCCCATTCAGAGCAGTACGTGAGCTAAGAGCCTTTCAGGTAGAGAATTTGGGGGTCCCGGGTAGCCAGGGAGTGATCTTCAAAAGGGGTGAAGGCTCAGAATATGGACCATCCCATTACCCCCACGGACTCCTTGCCCCCCAGGGGAGAGAAGTAGGAGTCTTGCTAACCATGGGTTGGCATCAGCCTCATTACCCGGGAGATTCACGTTGCATTTTCATGAGCTCCTAGATGAGCTGAAGGCACAGTGATGCTGAAGAAGTGCTGCCCTATGGGGCGCCTGGGGGGCTCAGTCGTTAAGCGTCTGCCTACAGCTCGGAGCGTGATCCCAGGGTCCTGGGATCGAGCCCAGCATCGGGTTCCCTGCTCCGCTGGGAGCCTGCTTCTTCCTCTCCCGCTCCCCCTGCTGTGTTCCCTCTCGCTGCCTCTCTCTCTGTGTCAAATAAATAAATAAAATCTTAAAAAAAAAAAAAAAAAAAAAGAAGAAGAAGTGCTTCCCTAAAGGGTGAGCCCGAAAGCAGCCTGTCTTGCCTTGGGCCTCAGGTCAGCACTGCCCAGAAGCAGTGTGGACCCCTCTCTCCCTCTTCCACCGCAAAGATAGACACAGAGGACAAAATCAATGGCCTGGGATTCTACCCGTGTTGCCTGACCCCCTCGTGATACTGGATAGCAGCTCCTGGTAAATCTTGATCTCAGCCGTGAGGCATTCCAGCCACAAATGAGGCTACCCACTTATTTCAAGTTCATGTTCCTGGCCCTCGAATGCATGTGGGTGAGCCTCAGAGACTATCACAAGAGACAAAACTTCGATAGCAAAGAAAGTGCCTTCCTTTGTGACCCCAATGCAAAGTAAGTCAAGAAACTCAAAGATAACCAAAGCGTTTTAAATGGGAAATCAGATCCCAGATACCCCATAATGGTTTGCAAATGCAGGTTTCTCTCTTTCCTGTTTAATTCCTTTTAGTAGGTGCAGGTAGAGAGAGGCCTACTTTATTCCAAAACATCCTTGAGCCATAGCCCCTGGACTCCAGTTACTGAAAACATTACAACATTGATCAGAGCTATGATTCTGAGCTAAAGGGCGTCTATTATTGGACGGCCCTGCTGCTAGGCAACATTAAGAGTGCTAGAGGGACTTTAGAAGGACATTAAGAGGCCCTATGACAGGAAACAGTTCCCCTGACTGTCATGACTCCAAGAGATAGATCTCTGAGTGAGGAAAGGCAGAGAGAGGTACAAATACCATATAAGAAAATGAAGACGCAGGCACCTGGGTGGCTCAGTCGGTTAAGCATCTGCCTTCAGCTCAAGTCATGATCCCAGCGTCCTGGGATCGAGACCCTCCCCAGGCTCCCTGCTTAGCGTGGGGTCTGCTTCTCCTTCTGCCCCTCATCTCACTCATGGGTGTGCGCTCGTGCTTTCTCTCACTCTTTCTCTCAAATAAGTAAATAAAATCTTAAAAAAGAAAATGAAGACGTGGACTTAGAAGATCCCCTAATTCAGATAGGTTTCCTCCAACCTATTGAACACTGATGCTATGGTTTTCAGAAGGATCAAAAGGAATTGACCTCAGGTCTTAGAAAATTCTCTTCTTCTGCCAGGGACACCTCTTCTGATCTAAGTAAGGCAGAAAGGCTGTCTTTGATACTTCCATGGTTTTATCTTTATAAGGACTTTATTTATATATGTTCCCCAAAGTTCAGTATATATGTTGTCATCTGCATTTTCCAATTTATAACCAAATAGAGACATTTGGTAGACAGAATTTTTGTTCTGATATTTAAAGTAGGAAGACATGTTCCAGAAAGTCCATTTTTAGGAAAATGACTGATTAGAGTCACTACTAATAGAACAGGTTGACATAACTCAAAGTGGAAAGCAGGGAATTATCAAGATAATTTATAATTCAGCCCAGATGTGCACTAGAATGTCTGCCTTAAAATCCCAATTCACTACATCAGCAGTTCTCAAAATATGGACCCCAGACCAGGAACACTGACATCACTAGAAAATTGTCAGAAACACAAATTCTCAGACCCCACCTCAAATAGGACCAAAATCTTTGGCCACGGAGCCCGGCAATCTGTATTTTTACAAGGCGATTCTGATGAACAATGAATTTCACTGCGCTGGATCACTGGCTGTCAATCCTGGATGCTCATTAGAATTATATGGGAAGCACTTTAACAAGTACCGATGCAGGACCCACCTTAGACCAAGTAAGACACAATCCATTGGGGTGAAGCCCAAGTTTCTTGGTAGTTTTTAAACTCTCCAGGTAGTCCCAGCATGCAGCCAATGGCGGAGAATCCCTGTGCTGGATAATTTTTAGTTAGATAGACCTAACTTGCAGGTACTTCTCAGCAAACTTTGATCCAAGAATCGGCAGGCCATTTACAAACAGGGGCGTATTATAAAAGACCTGTGCCGTGGAGATACGATCACAAAGTCCACCTGGGCTTTGGACATATCCAGCTCAAAACTCCTGTATTCCAGGCTACCGAACATCATTTGCACAGCTACAATTATTTCAACCATGGTTAAAAATGAGAAGGGAATTAAATTAGCTTGCAATCTTTTTACATGTTTCTAGAGAACATGTCACCTGTCACTCGGAATGAGATGTGCTTCTCCCTCTCTCAGGATGTGGTATAATGAGGTCTCTCTCTGAGCTCTGAATGCAGAAATGTATTTATGGCACAAAGGGAGATTTATGTATTTTCTAAAAATCCTGGCAGCCAATAATAGCCTTGACTGACTCTCTAGGGCTCCAAATGCAACTAGATTGTATTTGGATATAAATCTGGACGCATTGTAATCTTAGCCCTGTTTCCCTCCATTAAAGGCCAGATGGGGCAAAAGGGTTTGGAGGGGAAAAGTAATAAAATTATTGATAAAATGCATAAGAATAAAATACTACGCCAGAGAAGGCCATTTCGGT
The DNA here is from genome assembly GCF_023065955.2 of Ursus arctos. Taxonomy (NCBI): domain Eukaryota; kingdom Metazoa; phylum Chordata; class Mammalia; order Carnivora; family Ursidae; genus Ursus; species Ursus arctos. The sequence goes on along the minus strand of NW_026622897.1, from coordinate 21,635,756 downwards.
ATAATCTGTGCAAAATTCTCAGAGATATCATGCGTAAGTACCATCTTAGTGACTATGCTAATGAATTCTGGGATAACAAGGATTCTATACAATCACAGCTTGGTGGGTAACATTTTTTTTTTCCCTTAATGTCATCGAAAGTTGTAAGGAAAATATATTCGGTAAAGGATTTGTCCCAGGGTAGGGAAGAGATTCCAAAACTGTTTAACATCTGTCGTCTGATATTTCCTCTCTCCTTGATCATTTCATCATTCAAGAAAGTATTAATAAGAGAATGGAAAGTGCGGGATGGTACTAACATCCTTCGTGCCCAGTCTGCAATCGATGGGATGGCCCTCAGTCTCAAGAAGGCTGAGGGTGAGGCAGGTGGTAAACAGTTCTAGAATCATTGGCTCTGAGGCGTGGCACGTATTCCAACAGCTAAATATTAGTGCTCAGAAAACAAAACAAAACAAAAGAAACCTTAGAGTTGTCATAAGGCAATCTCTGAAAATATGCCAACTAAGTACCATAATCACTGTAAAGATTCTGACAAGGGTGACTTGAGCTGTGTCCTAAATGGTAGCAGAATCTCCCAGTTCCATGAGATGTAGCCCCTTCAGCAGGACGGAACATTCTTGAAACTAATTGGTTTTTAGAACTAAGCATCTTTCTGCATTGTTGAATCCTGATAAATTGTATTCAAGGCCCATCAGTTGGAACCAGCTGTAGATTCACGACCCCACAGGAGGATACCAGCAGGGGCCCAAATCTGTAGAAGCTGGGTGACAAAAGCCCGAGGGCCATTGTAGGTGCCCCAACAGAGGGTAGCAGGTCAGCACGGCCATAAATTGCTATCTTCCTGGATGGTGACCTATATTAGTTTTGGCTACTGCCATTTGGGGACTTGGAAAAAAAAAAAAGAAGAAGAAGTATCTATCCTATAGAGCAGAAGCAAGAGTAGTACAAATGCCCTAAAGACATTTTTCCAACTAAATTACATGCATTTATTTTTCTCCATGGGGGTCAGAATCGAAAAGCTAACAGGCTCCAGAAGGACAGTGCATGCTAATTTCACCCATGGTAAAGGTCCTTTAAAATGCCACTCATGCCCGAAGCACTGATGAGTTTGCGAGTTGCCAGGCTCGAGGTATGCCACGCACGTTCCCACTGGAACCCATTAGATGGCCTACGGACAGATGAGCTCTGCGCAATCGCGTATGTATACCCACCATTCAAAAGTTTTAAAAAATTACTAAGCAATTACACAGATTTTCCAGCTCTAACAACAAGGCTAATGGCAGCCCATTTGCAATTGAGTACAGTAGATTAGTATGGCACTAAGAAAGCTAAACTGTTTAGCATTGAGCGCAAAGCTCCCATGGACCATGTAAATTACATTCAATTGCAATTCATAGAAAATAACGGGAGGAGTTGTGTTTGATGTCGCAAGCATTGGGTGCCACACTCACCCATGTGGAAGCAGACCATAGGCAACCCTAACCTGAACACACCAAAAGCTACAGAGGTGCTCTCCTGACCAACTTACGGAATATATAGACTCACAAACACACGCAGGTACTCCTAAAGTAGCACAGGCATGCCAAGCTGAAAGCAGACCTAGTTTGCCTACCCTTATTTTACAAATAAGGAAGACAATGAGACTTCTACATTTATACACTTGTATACATACATGTGCATATAGCTACACATGCATGTATATACGGACACATATAGACGCACACGCACATGAGGGTGGCCAGCTGTCTCACTTTGCCCCAGGACTATCCTAGGTTTTGCGTTCAAAGTCCCATGTCCTGTAGAACCTCTCAGACCTGGGAAATGGGGACACTTGTTCACCACAACATATCTCTTTAATGAACCCTATCAAAAAATGCTTAAAAGGCTGAGCACTGTTAGACACTCTTCCAAAAAGGTATCATGCCAACAAAATTCTCTTCATGGGAAACCTAGCCCAATTACCCAGGTTGGGTTCCTCTGGGAGCCAAAAGCACAAAGTGCAGACACTATCGGAGTTTCCACCTATTGGCACATAACTCAGAGCACTTATCACAATTATAATTAATGATCTACTGCACAATGGCTTGTTTAATATCTGCCACTTGCTGCTGTAAGTTCATGAGGACAAAGTGTGATCACGGGTTTGTCTACGATCTTATGCCTGATGCCTGGAATAGTCCCTGAGCCATGACAGGCACTCTATAAATGTTTGTTGCACTTACTGAACAAATTAAGAAAAATCAGTGGATGCCGTGGTGTGGTCATGGGTTGGGGGTGCTTAAACTGAGCAACCCCAGCAAAATATTTCTTTTCTTTACAAATAGGAAACCCAGAGAATATACAGTTGCTCTTTCATAGGCAAGAACAGCCTCACCCCATCCTGCAGCCCTGATCTCCATCTTTGATTACTATGAATAACACTTCTCATCTGATAGTAATAATAATAGCTACAACAAGAAAGTTGAGAGCTTTCTACATATCAGTAAAGTAGAAGGTATGAGTTTCATCCTATCTTGGGGCAGAAACATCGTTCTCATAGTGAAGGGATACTTGGGGAAGGCTTGTCACTCTCCACTGTGCCATTAGTCCTCGGAAGGGACCCATTTCAGGAAGGTTAAATCTATCACTGGCCACCTATAAAAGGGATGGTGGGCAAGGCCAGGCTGAGCTCTTCTCAGGCCATTAGAAGACCACCCAGCACTGAGTAGGAGTTCAAGAATGTTTGTTGATGGAGAGTGGGAGGGGGTAATAAAGGTTATAATTGAAGAAAGAAAGCAAATGATGACAGGGACGATGTGTCACTTACTTTGTGTCTCCAGGGCTATCAGAGAACTCGAAAGTGCACAATGGTACCCAGGGAGAGTATGCGAGATCTCCATTCTAAACTCAAGCACAGCTTCCTGAAATCTGAGGACGAGAACCCAAAGTGATGAATGCTTTGTTTCTTCAAAGAAACTTACCTGGTCCATCAGCTCAGCAAATCAACTGAAGTGTCCCGATGTAACATGCTTTGCACCTTTGACTCTGCCTGTCCCCTCCATCCTGCTACAAGAAACCTCAGCATCCAGGGGCCGCCTGGCCGCTCTGTGTCTCTCCTCGTCTGTTTCATTTCCTCCTGCAAGACCAGCTGCAGCTCAATTGTGGACCATGTAATTCAATAGATTCACAGATACGTCTTGAGTCAATTTTAATTCTATTTAAAGGACAGTCGATAGAGTCATCTCTGGGGCTTCCTGAGATGAATTTCATATTCCATACGCTGAGCAAAATGGAAGGGAAAAACGCACTTCTCTTTAAAGATATAACAACTTAAGTTTCTAAAGTGTCCTGTGTTGGTCCCACTTCTCCAATTCGTCAAGACGCTGGTCCAACTTAGGATATTATGTTGGAAATCTGAATGGCAAAGGAGGCATGACTTTATATATAGAAAGTTTCAGGGGTGCCTGGGTGGCTCAGTCGTTGAGCGTCTGCCTTCGGCTCAGGGCGTGATTCCAGCGTTCTGGGATCGAGCCCCACATCAGGCTCCTCCGCTGGAAGCCTGCTTCTTCTTCTCCCCCTCCCCCTGCTTGTGTTCCCTCTCTTGCTGGCTGTCTCTCTCTCTGTAAAATAAATAAATAAATAAAATCTTTAAAAAAAAAATAAAGAAAAAGTTTCAGAATGACCATTGTCCTTAGAGTTTGCCAAAATGGAACTTACAGTCACAATTTTTCTCAGGGATTTCTCAGCCTTGTGCCTTTCCCTGAATTGATGCTATTCTCTCTGTCTGGGATGCCATTCCATGCCTTTCCATATGTTCTCTTTGCTCAAATGCCACACCCACCTCGAACTTTCTTTTTCTTTTTTCTTTCTTTCTTTCTTTCTTTCTTTCTTTCTTTCTTTCTTTCTTTCTTTTTCTTTCTAAAGATTTTATTTATTTATTTGTCAGAAAGGGAGAGCACAAGCAGGGGGAGTGGCAGGCAGAGGGAGAGAAGCAGTGGGGAGGGAGCCTGCAGGACTCGCTCTCAGGACCCTGGGATCATGACCTGAGCTGAAGGCAGACACTTAACCAACTGAGGCACTCAGGTGTCCTGCACATCGAACTTACTCTTATGCTCTTCCCTCCCCCTCATCCCCACTCCTATGCTGGGAGAACCCTCCTGCGAGCCTGGCCTCTTGGGCACGTAATCACGCTGTATCTCACACTTTTGCTATTGAATGTATTTGTTTTCTTTTCCTAGCTCATCTGCAGCCCCTTGAGGGCAGGGTTTATAGATTTGATTTACTTTGGTATTCTCCTGGATTACTCAAGTTTTCAGGCTATGAGCTTGCTGTTCTAATGATGTATAGCAAATATGCCCAAAGTTTCACTCGCTTACAACCAACATCGATCTTCCTCACTTGTGAGTCTGACCATCAGCTGGGGCAACTTTTCTTGAGGCTGGATTCAGGTCTGCACCAAAGGTCTCTCAATCTGGGACCCAGGCAGAAGAAGTAGCAGCTACTTGGGGCAAGGTTTTCCTTTGGTGAGCAGCAGGGGAACAAAGGGTCAGGCTAAGGCACACAGGTATATTTAAACCCTCTACTCATGTCATATCTGCTCCTACACCATTGGTCAAAGCACGTCATGTGGCCAAACCCAATGTCAGCAGCGAGGGAATGTACATCTGCACTGCAAAGTCACACGGATGCATAATCCTCCCCCACGTAGCTCACCCCCACAGCCTGCTAACTTCTCGTGATGGTTGCCTGAGGATCTAGGAAGTCCAGAGGATGTCACACCTATTCCTAGGAAGCTTAAGCATGCTGCTCACTGCCTGTACTTGGCTCTATGCAAGTCTGGAAGTTGTTTGGGAATTCAACACACAAGCAAGTGAGTAGGGCCTAGAAAGTGACTCTGTATGTAACACAGTCTAGCCCTTGGTGACCTCCTAGCCAGATGCGTATACACACATGGGTAAAGGGGTGGCAGGAGACAGCAGAACAGGCATTGCTAAACGATGGTTGAAAACTTTTGGGAGAAAGTAATCCATTTTAAGTCACCAGTACTAGCAAGAGTGTTGCCACTGGCCCTTATTGCTGGAATTCTGGAGATGAAAAGAAGATCTTTGCTATTTAAGATTTTCATCTGCTCCTGCTGCTTTTCCCCACCTGAAGTGCTAATCCTCTGCTGGCCTCGTCATAACCACCTCTGTGGCAAGACTCACTGCAGTGTCCAAATACTCGATTGTGGGTTCAGGTAGTGAATGACCAGCAGGTGTGTTTGAAACAGACAAACAACTAGCATCCCAATTTCTCCGGGACTGTACAAAAATAAAAAGAGAGAAAGGAAGACGGATTCTCTAGGGAAGAGCCTCTTGCATATACTTGACTTAGCCAAGTTCAGAGTGTTCTCCCCACATTAATTCATGAACGCTGAAGTGTTAAGTAGAATGGAAAGAAGGTCTGCACATACCTGCTCTTCCTCAAAAGGATAAAAAATAGGGGCCCGGAAGAGGCCAGTCATTTCCGGAAGGTCAGTAGGGATTCAGCGGTCTCGCATGTCAAAATGGTGGTTCCCAAAGTGCTACGCTTGTTGCCAGACCACACTCTGCAAAGTGTTATTATTAAGGCATTTATTTTGCTATTGGATATCATTCCAGTCAGTGTCCAAGTAGGTTTTTGATTGTACAATAAAGTCCATTTGTTTGATCCGCTATCCCAGCTTTCTAAATTGTGTTTGCTCGTGTATATTCTAATCCACGCTGTTCACCGCTCGGCAATTAGTCAAGGCGGTCCCGGCCCTTAGTGTAAATTAATGAGGTTCTACCAGAATGGGCTTCTGAGGTTTTGATGAGACATGAGAATGGTTCTCTCTGCCCTCCTCCACTCCCATAATATATGATCAATTTATTTAACTCGAATTGCATTTTCAATAGCCCTCACTTCCCAGAGTCAGCATGTCTGCTGTAACTTACACTTGAGAAAGGGAGTGACAGGGTGGTGTGGCGGGAGATAAGCCAGCCGAGTAGAAATAGGAGTGTTTTCTTGTATGCTACCTTGGATAAGCGCAGTGACATTTTGAGCGCAGACAACAATGTCAGTGGCAGCCACGGTCCTCTCAGCCAGGAACAATTACCTGGGGAGCATGGTGTTGCTCAGACTTTCTGTGAGATCTCCCACTGTGATGTTATTGGCATAATTAATATATATCAAAGTGGAGCCTCGCCCAAGTGAATATTTAAACAGTATACCGTGTTCCCTTGTCAAATGGTTTCTTTTTAGCAGCATAGAAAGCCCAAGTGAACATTTACTTCCCTATTATGCCTTAGAAATGAACTTAAACGTCACTAATAATAGCATCACTTTAAAACATCAAGTCGAGAGAACATATTCTCCAGTGTCACCACTATGGCATATTTGTCTTCTGCTTAATTTGCCCTCACTGTGTATTATTAGGAGTTAATACTGTAGTTTTGTTTAATAACTGGCTTCACCGCCCATGGCTGACTCCAAACTGATCACTCAGGCCTGCTGATGAAAGTCCTAATTCATCCTTGTTAGAGCAATTAGAGGGAAATTGGATAACCGTGCCTCTTCTTGCAAAGGTCTACATGCAGCTATAGCCTATCCCCCAAGAGGTTAAACAAACGCTCACTTTGGCTGCAAGTGAAATAGATACTTTCCTTGTAAGTGAGATAGTACCAAATTAATTTAGACTTCAAGAAGTTTTTAAGTGGAAGTTGGAGCTCGGTTTCTATTCTCCTCCTCGCTCCGTTCCTCTCTCTGCACACGGCCAGGTTAAATTTTCTCTGCCATTAGAAATCAATTATGATTCCCCGCTATATTGCATATGCTGTTGTGCCATGAGCTGCACCTCGGCATACTGACTTCAGCTGCCTTTTCTTCTTGCCCTTGATATTCGAGGAGTAATTTGAAAGTGGAAAACTTCTCAGACCGTTACAACACATCCTGTCTCAGACTGAATACGTTGGCCTGATGGGAACGTAGCCATAGATGGCTTCATTTCTGACTGGGAGGATGGTATTTCTGCTGCAGATGGATTTAACCAGATGGGAAGGGTTCAGGGGTAGGGGAGAGGGTTATGATAGGTTGGGAACTAGGGATGGGAGAAGAAATGCAAAAAGTAAGATGAGGTGTAAGGAGAGATGTCTGCTGGGTCATGGCAAAGTTGGTATGGACCCAGAGAACAAAGAAAAACAAGAAGCAAGTGCCATCAAAGGGTCATGAGATTTCTAGTGCCTGGGCCAACATTCCTGCTAATTTTGCTATGAGCCTTGGGTATGTCATTTAACTTCTTGAGGCTCTTCTCCGTTTTCTTATCTGTTAAATGAAGCACTTGTGATCTCAAAAGTTCCTGCTGCTTCTATAACCATTAGGAAGGCTTTTTGCCACAAGTTACAGAACAAATGCATTTGTTTGTGTCACATCACAAGAAATCTAGAGATAAGTGGCTCTTGACATTAGCTCAGCGGCTTGTACGTTCCCAAGAGCAGCACCTCTGCCGTTCTTTGGAGCTTTTTCTCGTCTTGCCTCCGGATGGTCACCAGGTGGCTGCTGCTTCCAGCCATGACACCCACGCTCCACACCAGAACAACAGGACAAGCAAGGAACTTCCTCTTCCTGAGGTTCTGCCTTTTTTTGGGAAAGAGATGCTCTCCCAGCGGATTTCTGCTATACCTGGTTTCCCTAGAATATGCGCTTGGCCACGCATGGGTACAAGAGAAGCTGGGAAGTATTCCATTTTCACGTCTCTGCAGAAAAAGAGGCAAAGAAGAATGGCCTCGTGAGGGGTGTTAATCAACCTGCAGTATCTGCCACAGGCTTGGAGGGTAGGAATGGGCTACCCCACCTCAGCTCGCCTATCGCTTTGTCAATCTCAGACACACAGAGTAAGGGAGTGACTAAGCATCGTTACTGCTCATACACACCCCCGAGTCTTCCCCACATTGGAGACAGGTGCAGCCAAGTAACTTCCTTTGGCCAATAACATGCATGCAGATGTGACATGCGTCCGTTCCAGAAGAAAGCATTTATGAGCCAGTGTGCATTCTCAGTTTCTCCTCATCACCCTAACCCTACTTCTAAAGATGTTCCAGATGACAGAAGCTCCAACAGCCTGGGTCTGTGGTGAGGACGAAATGGAGCAGATGCCCTGATGGCACACAGGGGACGTGCGGGAAGAGAGTGACTCAAACAGTTGCTAGGTATCCTAGCATAACCTAGGGTGTCCCCACTGAAACAGATGGGCAGAGAGGATCCACTTACTCTCAAAAATTCCACAACTCTCATCAGGCCCCGATCTAAAGTCCAGCATCTCCAGCTTGTGGTCCTGATTTGGGTCATTTCTTTGGCTCCTTTCCTTCACATCTGCCCAGCAGTCTTAGCCATGGAGACACAGTGACTGGAAGTCTGCTGAGATGAGTGCCTCTCAGAGCCCCGCAGCTGTATGCTGTGATGGCGTCACGCAGAGCTCTTCCTTTCGACCTCTTTTTGTGAGGTTTCTCACGGGCTCCTCGAAGCAGGGGAGAATGGGGATGTTTCCCAGGCCACAGCACTTGAAATCATTTTTGTGCTACAGCAAATCTGATAATGATAATGGCAATGGTTTTGTAACAAAGTTGCGTGCAATCCATTACCACCATCATTTCGCCGCCACCACCACCGCCATCATCATTATTATTATTGTCGCCTCTAATAACAGTTAACACTCAGGGAGCACACCCATTGGGCTGAGGACTGGAAACGTGTAATCTCTTCCCACTGAATATGTATCTTTAAGAAGCAACTGGGATAACAAGTCATTGAAACTCAAAAAATAATGGATATTCCTCACTTACAAATGCAAAGAGAGGCAGAGCAGGGATGTGGAGAACGCGTAGATCAGGTATTCTGGAAATTCCTTCCTTCCTCATACACAGCCTAACCTCTGTGACCAAAACAAGACTCTTACCTTTTTAGGGTTCTCTTTTCTCCAATTTACTATTAAAAAATAAAGAACACGTATGTGCACGTAAGTCCTTCCTGTAGTTTAATGAACCCAGAGAGACCGACTTTGACCGAAGAAAAATCTCCGTCATGGTCAACTTGCCAAAGCCAAGTGCGTGGCTGCCATGAGTGACATCACAGGCACCGGTCGCTCTCGTTAGAGGAGGATGTGAGGCAGAGTATGCTTCTCCTGCCCTGTGGGAGTTATTTGCTTATTTGGAAGGAGAGAAATGAACAGGCAAACAGGAATGGCTAAATAACATTAGGCTATTTATTTGCAAATATGCACAGTCCTGTGGTGTGCGTTATGCAGGAACACGCTGGGTAGGAAAGACGCAGCGGGACTGGCCACAGCAGTTTACCAGCCTGGAACTCCTCATTTCCGGCTACAAACTCTCACATGTTATCGGACACATTAACACTTCATGTCCTTCCTGACATTGCTGGCTAACAGACTGAGCTTTGCCCAGGGCTTGTCTTAACACCTGTGCGAGGCAGTCGCGATCGCCTCTGAGCATTCTGAAAAGCTGTGGGCTTTTCTACATTTTCTGTTCCAGGGGCTGGCAGAGTCCATGGACATATAGAACATAAGAGTGGTCAAGTCCCCTAAGGGCTCGCAAATATCATTTAGAGGCCAGTGTCAGTTTGAAAGGAAATACGGGCATCGTGACTCCTTCCTGGGATGCTGCTTTTCTTAATCTGTTTTTTTTTTTCTTTTTACCGGTTTTTCCATTCATATGTTTTTTTCTGTTTAAAGATACCACACTGCATTTAGTTGTCAAATCTCCTTAGTCTCCTCCAACCTGTGATCATTTCTTGGTCTTTCTTGTTTTTCACAACTATGCAGTTTTAAAGAGTACTAGCCAAGTATTCTATAGAATGCCCCTCAATTTGGAGTTTATCTAATGTTTTTCTCAGGATTGATTGGAATGAAGGGTCTTTGTAATGAATATCACAACAGGTAAAGGGCCTGCTCGTTAGTATCAGGGGATACATGGTATTAACATGACCTATCCCTGGTCACGTGAATGTGGATCACGTGGTTTAGGTGGTAGCGTCCAGCTTCTCCACTATAAAATTATGGCGGCTCTGTTTCTACCTAGTTGTTCTGCTCTATTATTTGGAGGGTCAGTCCACACTCAAGAAGGGAATTAGGCTCCGCGTCCACTTCCTAATTTACATATACTATTTAGAATTCTTTTGCAAGAAAGATCTGTCCCATTGGCACCATTTATTTATTTATATTAGTACGAACTACATTTGTTTTAGACTTTGGGTTATAATTCAACACTATGTTATTTATCTTCTTGCTCAAAGTATTCCAGCTTTGGCTGTTGGGAGTACTTTCAGGGTGACTCCTGTGTTCTTTTGATATGCCTCTATTTTTCTTCCTTTCCTCCTGCCTCCCACCCCCCTTCCTCTCTCTCTCTCTGTTACTCTCTTTCCAGCACTTCCTAGCTGGCACTACAAGATGCTCCAAGCTTACCTTGCATGTTCCCTGCCCCAGCCTGATCAGCAAGCATTTGCCCAAGGAACCCTAGTTCCTTTTATTGGAGAATGGTATATGGAAACCAAATCTTGTCCTGAGTGTGCTCCTTGCTACTGGGATGTCATTGCCTCTAGACCATCTCAGCAAACTCAGCTAGGAAATATATGCATGCATACTAAAGCATCTATGCATACAGATATGTATCCGTCTGTGTGTGTGTGTGTGTGTGTGTGTGTGTGTGTGTGTGTGTGTGTATCGATAAACCTGAGTTAATACCAACGACTCTGGCATGAGCCCAGTACCCCAGGATTCATTCTAGCTTTCTACCCTTCCTTATTGGGAACTTATTTCTCTGACAGTTTATTCCCATTGTCTAAAATCCATTTACTTATTTGTCCAACTCTTAACCTCATTTTAAGTCTCTTTAATCCTTGAGTCTCAGTCAGGTTCCTATGTATAATCTTTCAACATGCCTTTCTGGCACAGAGTGACTCTTTGTTTGACATCTGCTTCGCCTGCCGCTTTGAGTTACCTCGGTGGCAGGACTTGCTCTCTGTTGTGCACTGTGCAAGGATTTACTAAATGGATGAGAGAAGTAAGAAGCCTAAGGCAATGGTTGCCTTTACACAGGTCCTTCCAGGCTAGAGTCCCATTGTACAGATGGAAGGATGCCTAACCCCTCTTCAACACTCAATTACATTACCCTGTTTTCCCATCTTCAGAACAATTATCTGCCATTATCTCTCAATTGTTTTCTGTCTCCCCCTACCAGACAGTAAGCTCCACATGGGCAGAAACCTTGCCTGTCTTCTTTACTCTGTATCCTGGAACAGGATATAATCCAAAGCAGATTCTCGATTTTTAAAAATTGCTGAATAATGAAAAACCCCATTATTAGCAGTAAGTAGGAATGTTATTAAGATTACTGGTTTTCTTAAATTATATCAATGTAAATATTAACCAGATGTGTGATTAGTATGGTTATTTTTGAAACCTGTTTTGGTGACTTTATCATATTGTCATACAGCTGTGTATCATGCAAACAAAAGAAGACCTAAGCAAAGAAAGATCAACGTGAAACAGAAGAAAAGAAAAATAAACAAAAGTCCTTAAGAGCCAATGTTAGGCTGCAATAAGAAAATAATTTTTTACAGATGTAGGTCTTAGAGGTCAAAGTTCATGTCATTTACAGCCAGGATGGGGTTTTCTGACGTTTTTTCTCTAATGCTCTTCCTATGTATTTGCACAACATTGTCTGTGCGAACTGATGGTTTATGCTCTTTCCCATTCCCCTCCATCATCCATCTTTCCCTCCCACAAAACTTACGAAACTTATGAAAAATTATAAATCATTCAAAACACAAAGTAACTGGAGATTTGTTGGCTGAACTACAACAGGAAAAGCTTTGCCCAGGTTGGGGGTGGTGGTCAGGCTTGCAGATTTCCCCTGAGGAGGACTTCAGTCCTTGGTTCTGCTCCGGAGTCTTACTTTCTCACGTCCTTGATCTGTAAATGGCTTCACTTTTACAATTGAAGCTTATGAATTCGGACATTTTTAAGTCGACTTTAAGAAATTTTGGAACATGCCAGGAAAACGTTTACCTTACCAGTATTTGAAAGGATTGTTTGCTGCCGTGGGGTGTATAACCTGGCCATGCATCGGGGTCACCTGAGACACTCACTAAAATACAGATTCCTGGACATCGCCCCAGACCAACTGAGCCGGACTCTGCAGAGGTTCAGCCTCTGAACAGAGGCTTTAAAACCACTCCCCCAGGTGATTCCTATGCCAACAACCCAGCCTCAGGCGGGGCCAACTACATATCATAATACTATAAGCGAGTTTGCAACGGTACTGCTTAAACTAAGTAAAACAAGGTTTTCAAGAACTAGAATTCTGTGTATTCAAACCTCCAATTAATTAATTTAAATGTTATCATTAAGTAAAGGAGCCAAATTTGTTTCTTACCATGACCTTACAGGAAGAAATACATTCACATTGCGTTGCAGTATATACACACGTACGTGCATATGTGGTCATATATATAAGCCAATAGAAAATTCACAAAATAGGGGTGTCTGGGTGGCTCAGTCGCTTAAGCGTCCGCCTTCAGCTCAGGTCATGATCTCAGGGTCCTGGGATCGAGACCCACATCAAGATTTCTGCTCAGTGAGGAGCCTGCTTCTCTCTCTCCCTCTGCCCGCCGCTCCCCCTGCTTGTGCTCTCTCTCTCTCTGACAAATAAATAAATAGAATCTTAAACAAAAAAGGAAATTCACAAAACAATATAAAGCAAAAAAATGCAATTAATATTGATCATGATTTTCATATAATCAAATGTCAAATATCAAATAAAATACAGAAATCATCCCAAATAATGTAAGAATATTCTAGTAAAAAATAAAATCCATAAACATTGATTTTGTGACCCACGAAGGAGATGCAGTCCGTGGTTCGAAAAACACTGAACTGGGGCACCTGTGGGGCTCAGTCAGCTAAGCATCTGACTCTTGGTTTTGGCTCAGGTCATGATCTCAGGGTTGTGGGGATGGGGCTCCATGCTCAGCAGGAAGTCGGCTTGAGAGTCTCTCCCTCTTCCTCTTCCCCTGTCCCCACTCATGCTCTCTCTCTCTCTCTCTCTTTCGCTCTCTCTCTCTCCCTCTCCCTCTCCCTCTGTCAAGTAAATAAATAAGGGGCACCTGGGTGGCTCAGTCAGTTAAGCGTCTGCCTTTGGCTCAGGTCATGATCTCGGGGTCCTGGGATGGAGCCCCACTGCTCAGCCTTGGAGTCTGCTCCTCCCTCTCCCTCTGCCCTTCCCCCCTGCTCCTCCTCGTTCTCTCTCTCTCTCTCTCTCGTGCTCTCTCTCAAATAAATAAAATCTTTTTTAAAAAATCAAACAAATAAACAAAATCTTTAAAAAAAAGAAAAAAGAAAAAAACACCGAACTAGGCCAGCCCCGGGATCCCTGTGTGTTATTCCAAGCACTACAAAGTACTTAAAAACATCAAAACTGCATTTTAAAAAAATTCAAAATTTGGAAAACGAGCTCCAATTCTGAGGCGCTCTTCAATTTATGAAACTACTGCAAGCACTTTTGATAAAAAGAAACATACCTGCTACAATGTTCGTTCAAACTATTATTAACTTTTTCACTCTAAAAACTCACTTGCAGTTCTCTCATTTCCCACCACGGTTTTTCTGCCGCTCGTCGTATCCCTCTCTCAGTGTGGACTCTCAGTGTTCAGGTATCATTGACTCTGTAGGGACCAGAGTAGAAGTGACTCCAGCCATACGTTGTAGACGTGCGCTGTCATGAACTGCACTCGGCTGATGTCCACTGCACCTTGTGCTCTCTTTGGACAACTCGTTTCTGTAAAATAGGCAGCAATATCCCTTTTGAGGTCTCCTATCTCCTCCAGAACGCTACAGACTTCCTACCTACTCTGCAAAGTCTTAACCAAACAGTGTCCAAACCAACTCCCCTGGACACAAATCTTTGCTTTTTCATTTCCTGTTCAAACGCTATCTTGGGCTCCTGAATGCTGCCAGCTACATTCATCTGCCTGCTCACCTTGCCTTCTTCCAGCTGCCCCCAAGTTCACGGGACCAGGGGCAAGAACTTCACCTTGCTGAATAATAATATCAGAGATGCTGATACTGATGGTGATACAGTCAATGTATTTCAATCCCTCCTCCAGCACCTTGCGACACCCCAAGCTTACAAAAATACCATCTACAGAGACTCATTATTTTCGACTAGAGGAAAGAGGAGAAAAAGGAAGCATTCTTTAAAATCTGGATGAAATACGTATGATGAAGAAGTTCAGCTTATTTTTTAATACAATTAACAATAAAACCCAGGTTTAAAAATTATTGTTGAATGTAGATCTTAAGGGACCCGCTTTAACATAAGTAAATGCTATATGCTTGGCATTTCACATTTGATCTTAAACCAATGTTAAATGCCAGTTTTCATAAATAGTAATGGAAAGAGCTAACTTCTATCAGATGCTCATTGTAGATTGCTTTATTTAAGCCTACCTACAGTGCACTATAATTACACCCATTTACAGATTGGAGGCTGAGATGTCAACATGTAACCAACTCCGGGGCACCTGGGTGGCACAGCTGGTTGAGCATCTGACTCTTGGTTTCAGTTCAGGTCATGATCTCAGGGTCGTGGGATCGAGATCCATGTTGGGCTCCGAGCTGGGCATGGAGTCTGCTTGGGATTCTCTCTCCTTTCTCCCCCTGCCCCTCCCTCTGGTGCTTGCTCACTCTCTCTCTCTCTCAAAATAAATAAATACATCTTTTTTAAAAAAAATGTAACTTGCCCAGAGGTTCATAGCTAAGACATCCTGGGACACACAAACCCTAATTTCGGAGCCCTTGCTCTTAACCTCACTTCCTAAAATTTTATTTATTCTATTAACTTGCTTTGAAACCCCTGCACAAAAAAGCTGAATCCCAAAGCTTTATCTACATCATGAAGGCTTTGGAAGGAGAGTGGTCACAGTCGGTGACATGTTACTGTAACTACCTTGGGATCTAGGCAATGAAGGACTGAATTGCTAAAAACAGCTCCATCATTTCAGGCTTTGAAAACAATTCCTCTGTGAACCTTTATTTTCAACTCTTATAAATATTACCAGATCAATCCTGTGGGGATCACACTTGCTCCCACCTCACTTTGACTCAGAGGAGAGTCATTTTGGAAAGTTCCAGCTGAAACGGAGGTGCCCTTTGTGAGTTATAGGCCTGAGAAAAATTAACGTGTTTTGGTTTGCTTGTTTTGTTTTGTTTTTAAAAAGTCAAGACCTTTTTTCCCCAGCTCCCCATAAGTTACAAATAGCTTTTCTTTCAAAGTTCAACCTTGTCAGGCCGTTAATCCTCCATGAGGAAAAGTGCATGTGATAGGTTTGGAAAGGTTTAGCTTTCAAATAAGGAAGTTATTAACTTTTACATTCCTCTTTGGCACCTTCTCGATGGTTCTAGAAGTCTCTTGGGGACTAAGAATCCCACAAGCTCCTGAAGTGAGGGAGCTACAAAGACCTTTTCCTCTGTGACCGCCTGCTCTTTGCTCTCTACTTTCTCTGTGAGGAGAAAAGGAGCCCTGACAGGGCAAGTCACCACAGGGCACGGGGCAGGGTGGGAATAGGGGCAAACTTCAGAAAGGACACTCGGGGGCTGGCCAGCCTCCTGGGATGGAGGCAGCCTAGACTAGGGAACGAGGCAGGCAGGTCTCAGGATCCAAGCAGTGACTCACAGGAGACTTCCACTCATGGAGGCTGAGGAGCATAATTTAGGCCTCAAATATCTCCGGGCATATTACCCTTCAGCTTCATTATCCATTCGTTCATCAGGATATTACTAAACTAGACTTTTCAAGGCTGCTCTGGAAGGCGTATGGAAAACAACAGGGACTTAAAATCAGAAGACCCGGTTTTGAAACTCAGCTCCAGTATAAGGTAAGTCAACACTCCTGAGCTGGTATTTCTTCACCTATGAGATGGGGATAATAAGATTTTTATGAAATTGGGGACTCCTGGGTGGCTCAGTTGGCTTAAGCAGCTGCCTTCGGCTCAGATCATGATCCCAGGGTCCTGGGATCAAGCCCCGCATTGGGTTCCCTGCTCAGCAGAATCTGCTTCTGCCTCTCCCTCTGCCTGCCACTCTGCCTACTTGTGCTCTCTGTCTCTCTGTCAAATAAATAAATAAAGTCTTACCAAAGAAAAAGATTTTTATGAAATTAGTAACAGCTGATGTTTATTGGGTGCTTACTATGTGCCAAGAACTGTGGGGTTTTTTGCCGTTTTTATTTAATCCCTTGGCAAACCTAAGAGGCACACACTGTCATTATCCTCACTTTCCAGGTAAGGAAACTGAAGTTGAGAGAGATGAGATAACCCTTTGCCCGGGAGCTCAGAGATTGCTTCCAGGCTAGGACAGTTGAGAGCCCATTCACTTAGCCATGGACCACATGGCCTTCTGGGGTAACGAATAGAAGCGTGTCTTGTAAATTCTAAAGGGCTGCACAAAAGCCTTTCTTTTTCAATACATGGCATCCTGAGAATTGCAGACTCTTGAAGCAACCTCAAGCTAAACCCCCCAGAGCAGCAGGAACCATGAGCCCCTGGCAAGTGATTTTGTGTAACGCGGTGCTTCTTAAACTTAGCAGACTTCCGAAGAATCACATGGAGGGGTTCCTAAAATATAAATGATTGGGCCCTAAGCCCAAAGTTTCTGCTTCAGTAAGTCTGCAATGGGGCCCAAGAATTTGCATTTCTCACAAGTTCCCAGATGGAGCTGATGTTGTCAGCCAGGACCCCACTTTGGGCACCCCTGGTATAGTGGTTTAAAACATGGTCTTGGCACCAGAAGTCTGTCTTGCTCCTTGCTGACTTAAGCTTTCTGGGTCTCAAGCGTCTCATCTACAAAATGTAAAGAATACTAATATCCACGTTGTAGACTTTCAAAGAGGGTAGAAACAATATAACACCACTAGACTCCGATCTGGAATATAGGAAGCATCATGGCGGCTCTCGTGCGTATGGGCACCCTGTCTTCTGCAGAGCCACCTTTGTATTCTTTAAGGAACTTAACCATCAAATCCTGAAAGAGTTAAATAGATCATTGTAATTTTTTCTTTTAAAATCTGTAATTTCATTTTTCATTGAAAGGGGGATGAGGTAATACTAACATGTTGTATCAGTCAGGGTCTCAACAGGAAACAGATGGTACACTCAAAATAGGAAAGTTCCAAGAGGGTTTATTTACAAAGGGACTGTTTCGAATGTGTGGGTGTTGGGGAACCACAAGGGATCGTACAGTAACCTGGTGCTCAATAGAAGATAAGCTGATATCACTCTGAGGCCAGAAGGAATAAGAAGGGAAGAAGCAGTGATTGGAGCCGTGGTGTGAAAGAACTCTTTAGAGTCTGCTGCCTTGAAAGCAGTGATCTGGGATCAAGGAATACAACCAATAGACTACCCAGCAGGGAAGAAAGCCCAGGAAATTAATACTCATTCTCCTCCCTCCCTCCTTCACCTGCCAGAGCTCCCAACTAAGTACAAAGTTGGACTCTGTTCAGTCCAACATTGACCAAAGCCAACTGCACTCCAGAGGGCCTGGGAGCTGAAATGAATCCAGCAGACATGTGTTGGCATGCATTATATCATTTAATCCTTCTGCCAGCCCTATTTCCTGCCCATTTTACAGGTGAGGAAACAGAGTCAAACTCGTGTAAGTAACTTGCCCAATGTCACCCTATTTGGAAGTGGCTGGGTATTCAAAGCCAGACAAACTTATTCTGGAGCCTGTCCATTTACCAACCACAGTAGATGAAGTTTCTGCAGAGAAATAAAAGAAACTGAAATGTTTATTCTTGGCTTAGTACAAAAACAAATACTGTAAATGGTGGATATTATCTAGTAGTGGAATCTAGGGCCTCAGTGACCTCAATCTGTCTTATTGAGTTTTAAAAATAAAACTAAAAGGAAACAACTTTTTCTGTACACCACTATTATGAGCTGGTGAAATATGCATATGGCAATTGATAGAGTCGGCAATAATAGGACATCAGGATGATGAATGATTTTCTTTTTATTTTCCCCATTTCCTGAAGTTCTGTAACATGGCCAGCTTGAACTTAACATCTTTTAGCATAAAAGCAATCAAATCAAATTTTTAAAAATAAAGTAAAATGAAGGGAGAACCAGACAATCTCTAAGTTCCCTTGAATGTTTCATGAGCCGACGATCTTGATGTCAGTCTTTCTATCTCTCCTCTTTTAATATTAAAGCCACCTACAAATATGAATAAAAGTTCAGAGAATCCATGTCAAGTCTGTAGGTCCCATTCTTTAAGGAAAAAACAGAAAAACAAAAAAACACCACAAACCTGGGGTAGTAAGGGTGAAATGAAAGAGGCAGGGCAAAAATGTAAGGGAGCCCCCAGAGGAGAAATAGTTGTCTTTAGCCCCCTCTGATCCATCTCATGTAGTATTTCTGTGACTTTTAGGAAGATCATAGAGTTTTAGAATCACGCTGGACAAAACTGATGTGGCGAGACAGCAAGCCGTGGAGGCATCCCTGGGAGAAGCTGCCACTGGAAGCTTAGTTCTTGAGATGAGAGTTGGAGTGTCCCCATGATGGGTATCTGGCTTGGTCCATGGGTATTGCTAACAATGGCCAGGGGCTCTGGAAAGGCTTCCAGGGGAGGTGTGGTTTGAGATGGACCTGAAGGGATGGATCAAATGTTGTGTGAGTGAGACACAAGCAAGAGAATTCCAAGTAGCAAGACTACGACAAATCAAGAAAAGAATGAGGCTGGAAGTGTGGGACAACGGATCAGCTTCACTAGAATAGGTCATAAAATGTGTGCAGGCAATGCAAGGGAAACAAAGTCAGAGAGATTGGGTGACGCCATATTGCAGAGTAGCATGGAAACAACAGCCAAGAGTCAACAAAGGTGATTGAACAGAAGATCTGCCCTCCAAGAAGAAAATTGAGACAAAATGTGAGGACCAGATCCTGGTGGAGACAGTTAGGGAAGTGGGGATACCAGGCAAGGTGATCTCACTGATCTTAACAGGAAGCAGTACGTCCTGAACTAAGGAGGGAACAACTGGATTAGGAGATAAAACCCAGGTGCTTTGACAGCTTCTGTAAGTGTCACCATATTGAGTGACATCTTTTTACAGTCATTAGCAGTCAAGATGTGGACGTGGAGTTTACAAGATTGAACCCAGCTGGCGTTACTCTCAGCGTGGTGCGAGGTGAGGGAACATTTGCAAGTTGCTAACGGACAGGTAAATAAATCCTCACAAAAGAAGATCTCACCAGCAGGAGCCAGGGGCACAGTATGGGACCAGTTAAGGACAGACTTCTGATTCCCCAAAAGGCGAAACCGACCAGGAGGTAGAGCCAGAATCCAATGTACGTTTCTCTTCCTTGATGCTTCCGGCTGCCAGCAGGAGGGCCCCTGAACCGCCACTCACTTGGAATTCAAGGTTCTGCAAACCTGAAACCATATTTAAAATTGCTCCCCACACAGTCCACAAACAGGCCCTTACAGCAATTAAAGTCCTGGGCCTCTGCTCTCTCGCAGACTAATTGGCCAACGTGCAGCATGTGGCGTTGGGAGTCTAATTGCTCAGGGGGCAGCAGGCTCTCTCGGCCTTCTGACCCAGACCCGCAGCACAGAGATCGCTCACCCAGCACCATCTCTGGTGAGCAGGCGGGCCCGGAGAGGCCCTGTGCTTCGTCCGTCAGCTGGAGACCTTGCTGCCCCATACCGTGGGAGGCAGATGTTTTCCTCTTTAATTGTTGAAGATTAAGGTTTGCAAACGAAAAAATAAAAACACCTCCCCCAGGCAATTATGGCCAATCAAATCAGGCTTTGGGAAGAAAGACGATGCGTATCTCCTCCCCTCTCCACGTGAGTCAGTCGCCCTCCCCTGAGTTCTCCTGCCCCGCCCCAGTGGTACTGTGTTTCCTTCAGCACCCTTGTTATCCCGTGATCTCTTGCAAGACAGCGGGGAGGCTGGGCACTTTGTCTTCGGGGAACCTGTGTTTTTTCAACTCACTCATTTAGTCAAAAAACCTATCATTTCGCTGTCCCTGTGGTAAGCACCGTGTTAGACACAATGCAGGATAAAAGTGGAGATCTGAGTGTTAGATCACTTCTAAATGAGGGAAATCAGGGAAGTCAACTTTGAGCTGCACTTCAAGACTAGGAAGGATTTTAACAGGAAAAGATGAAAAAGAGGACACTGGGAGAGAAATGGTCTACGTCAAAAAATATCAGGCCAATAATTTACAATCATATTTGGGGTCCAGTATGGTAAGCCAGATTGGGAGCATTACATGAGCAATTATATGCAGTTTACGCCTGAATTACGTGAATAGATGAATAGATAAATCTTGGATTGTTTTCATGACTGATATAACAGCAATAACCCTTTTTATATATTATGGAAAGTGTGCATGATCTAAAAATGCTTCAAAGAGTTAACTTGGTTGCCGAACAATGTGCAAAATCAAATTAGAATTTAAAACACACACACATGTACACAAATTCTAATTGTCCTATAAAAGGAAAGAATTGATTTATCAGCAATTGTCCCTAATTAGACAAGTCCACTCCACCGTCTAGGCTACCCAGCTGGCAGACACAATAATCTTTATGCATCCACACTTGGCAAAATGAGCTACAGTTCATTTTAAATTTCCAAGTTTGATTTGAAAATATATACACCCCTTTGGATTTAATGAGATACAATCTGAATGATAAATATCAGTTGATTAATGTATACAGGGCTTCGGTTTAATAACAGTTTAACAAAAAATTATTTGGCTATTGTTAAATCTTAATAAATGTTTTAAATAATAAATTGGCCTGTATTAACTGCTGGCTATTAGCGCCGCTATTTGTTATTATCTGGTAACATAGCACTTCAGATTTAATATGGCATTTATCATGGTTTACTTTCACAGTTAGTGCTTACACCTAATACTGCATTTCTATTCCTCCCGATTTTCAGAGTTCTCTTCTAATATTAACAATGACTTCCCTCTTTTTCTAAGCCTCGGATGACCTCCATGCAAACACAGCTGTACCACCAGGCTTGTTCAAGTACCTACCTACTCAAGTGAAGAATCTACTTCCAGGATTCTGCCAGACTCTTATCTGTCTGGGTCATGGTTTTGACTTACTGCACCCTGTGACTCCTTCTGGTGATAGCCACCTCTTGAAGGGACTTCCTGCATGATACTCACCATGAATGTGAATTTCTTTTCTGTCCTCTTATTGTGATGAGGGCGTTGAAGAGCACATGGAATGAGGAAGGACCTGTGGCATCACAGCAGAGAAAAGGGCCCATCGTCCACATGACACCAGATCTGATGGGGCTGGATCCCAGCCCTCTGTTGAAGTATCTTTTCTACTTGAACCCTTGGAACAGGTCTCGGCTCCTTTAAGAGCCTCCAGTGAGAATTCAATAATTGTCTCTGTGGAAAGTACGAGTTCCCCCTAGTGCAGCATGATAAATCTCGGATAATAATAGCTCTTTCCAAAATAATCCTTAGACAGAAGCAAAATCCAACTGAGAAGGTTGTTCAGAGTCAAAACGTGGGACCTGGATCTGTCTTTTATTTAGCTCTATAAATACATTGAGTGTTTCTTTTGCCGCTGCTGTTGACATAATGTATTATTATTATTACTATTCAGCTATTATTCCCTTCGTGCCTCTTTTTGTTGTTGTTTCTTGCCAGGTCTTCATTCAATTGTCCAACTGTCCACTTTTAACCCTTAGTCTTCTGCTGACCAGATTGTAGTTCTAAGCCTCTCTGCATTTACTACCAAGAGTCAATACTAAATCCGGGGAAATTTCTAGAAACATTATCATAAGAAGGGTGGAACAGATCCAGGCTTCAGAATTGCCCTGATTTTCGCTCCAGGATAGTGGGAATTATTAGGGATGGGTGTTTTTCTTTCAGACATAATCTCCATATTTGTCATTTTCACAATAAAGAACAAATTGAACTGTTTATGTCTAGACACAGAGACCCTCAGAATGACTTCCAGCTCTGTTCTGACTATAACTCATTGTGATGGTTCATTTTGTGTGTCAGTTTGACTGGGCTAAAGGATGCCCAGGTAGCTGGTGAGCATTATTTCTGGGTATGTCTGTGAGGGTTTCTGGAAGAGATTACCATTTGAATCAGTAGACTGAGTAAAGATCTCCCTCACCAGTGGGGGGTGGGCATCATCCAATCCCTTGAGGGCTCAAATAGAACAAAAAGGAAGAGGAAGGGCAAATTTCTCCTCCTCCTTGGTGGGGGCGACCATCTTCTCCTGCCCTCAGACATCAGAGCTCCAGGTTCTCAAGCCTTTGAACTTGGGGACTTGACACCAGTGGCCCCTAAGCTCTCAGGCCTTCAGCCTCAGGCTGAATCACATGACCAGCTCTCTTGGGTCTCCAGCTTGCCAAAGGCAGATTGTGGGACTTCTTGGCCTCAGTAACCAATGAGCCAAGCCCCACAATAAATCTCCTCTTGTATGTATCTACACGTATCCTATTGGTTCTATTTCTCTGAAGCATCATGACTCATATACTCATTATCTTGGATTGGCTGGGATTAGTTATAGCGTGATTTACTTGGCTGAGACATGGAAGTTTCACCAGCAGAGTGTGCAAACAGAGGGATGATTCACCACACAGTTCACAATCACGATGCTCAGTGGATACCACAGTACCCCGGTGGAAGACTGGGCACCCCACGCTGAAGACTCCATGTCCTCGATCTTTCTTTCTCTTTCTTTCTTTCTTTCTTTCTTTCTTGCTTTCTTGCTTTCTTTCTTTCTTCTTTCTTTCTTTCTTTCTTTCTTTCTTTTTTAAGATTTTATCTATTTATTTGAGAGAGAAAGAGACAGAGAGCATGAGAGGGAGAGAGCATGTGCACACGAGCAGGGGGGAAGGGCGAGGGAGAAGCAGGCTCCCCAGGTCCCAAGACCCCAGGATCATGACCTGAGCCGAAGGCAGACGCTTAACCAACTGAGCCACCCAAGCACCCCATCCACCCACATTCCAAGTTCCCCCTGCTGTCTCAGGTGGCACATCTACCCATAACTCACCAGGTCAGGTCCCATCATCAGGCACTGTAAGCACGAACCCTAAGTCTCTAAGACCCTGGGTTATTACCTCATCTACAAGTTCATACTTTGCTTCTTTTTTATTTATGGGACAAACTAGAATCATAATTCTATTTTAAAATATCCTAAGGCAGATTGTTTCATTTTCCTTCTTTAGAGTGTAATTATTCCTAATTCTACAGTTACTTTGCAAAGTGACAGTGTAGTGATTAAGAACACTCACTTTTAGAAAAATTTTTCCTATCACCAAACTCTATAAAAATTTAACTTCCTCCAAAAATTATGACGTTGTTGGGTAGTTTTTATTAGACAATTTTGGGGACTTGAAAATTCTTTGTGACTAGTTCTCCCATACTCCAGCACATATATAATTATAATTAATTGCTTCTCTGCTCATTTCCTCTTTCTCTGGAAAGAAAGAAATAGTTTGAGGAAAATAAGAACAGTGGGAAAAGCAGGGAGGGGCCCTTTTCTTTGTTAATTATATGGGGCTGACTGCCTGTCTAGGGTACAGTCCGTCATTTCAAATCCTGGCTTTGCACAGCTGGACTATGCTGTGGGACATAGGCTACGAGAAAGGCCATGGCATGGCGTGGCTTCAAAACCAGCAATCAGTGTCGCGCGTGCTCTCTCTCTCTCTCTCTCACAAACACACACACACACACACAGAGAATACACACAGGGATTGGGAATTGAACTATCCCAGAATCTGTCATGATGCTGGATAATATGTGTTTTATAAGCATGTGAGTTGGCAGACCCGTGCCCTTGACCTTCTCTGAATCCCAAGTCAGATCTAAATCTGAAGTCAAGGGAAACAAGGAGCCTGATCACTCAGGTGTGTGTCCCTTCATGGCCCGGTCATTGACTGTGCCCGCTCACGGTTTGGAAAATTAAGCTGCAGGTCTGGAACCTCACCCTGATGTGAGCTTGTGAAGGAGGATGAGGGCTAAGATTCAGATGCCCAAGGAGCTCATGGCCTCAGAGGAGCAGACTTGTCTGGTCATTAGCCTACTCCCATCACCACAACAGAAGCAACCTTTGTTTGGGGGCAGTTGTCGTGGGTGAAGAAGAGACCGATACGCCTTATTTATCCAATACAGTAGAAGTCCTATAGAAAAAATACATAGTCTGGCATTTGATGGAGACCAGAGGGATGAATAAATCCTCAGACTTGGGATTCTTAATTATCTGAGGCTCAATGAGATCTGGTTAACCCTCCCTTCATTATTTCTGACCCCAGCTTTCTGACTTTAGACAATGGAAGTGGAAGCTGAAAGCTGGATGAAAGGCAGGGGGACATATATCCTCAGGCTATTTCTAGAAGGAAGTGCCAGAGAGAGCTTGTGAAGCTTCCGTTTTAGCAAGCCCAAGAGGTGGGATAATAATAGCTCACTGCTGTGTGTGTGCGTGTGTGTGCGCGTGCCAAATGCGTTAAGTGCTTCTTAGACATTAGCTCATGCAGCCTCCTGGTTCCCTGGTGCAGCAGGTGAAAAGCTCTGATGCCATTCCCCATGCATTGAACATCAACAACCAGAGTGGAAAACCTCAGAGCAAGTCACCAGTGTCAAGTGAGTCGTTTCCCTCGGCAACACCAAGATTTAACTAACAAATACAGATTCGATCTCTACTCTGTGCCTCAAATTGTTCTGAGTGAAATAGACACACTGGGGGAAAATGGGAGATACAGCCCTTCTCCTTGATCATCTAGCACTTTAAGGTCATCAAAGAGAGCAATATATGTACACCAAGCCTCCAGGGAAGAAGAGAAAGCAACATGGCCCCATGTTGGAGAGCTGGGGCTGCTCTGAAATCCTCATGCTCTGGGCTTTGAGGGCGGCATTGGGAGAAGACTGTTGTGGTTCTTTTTTAATGCTACCAAGAAGCCACTTGGGGTCCCTGGGCTCCTGTATAGAACGACTATCATGACTGCAACTAAAGTAAGACTTCGGAGGTTTTGCTTTTGAGACTCTGGAACTGCTCTCAAGACTTGGTCTCCCTTGGAGTCCTCCAGCGCAGCTACCACAAGGACGAATGCATGTCCTGGGTACTGCTGATGGCCCCTCAGAGATGCAGTTGGAGCCCCTAGACGTTGCGGGCGGGCGGCTGATGGCCTCCGGTTGGAAGGGCGCACGTCTTCCCATGAACTTGCACGCCGCGGTTCTTCCATTAACGAGCCCGTGGGTCAAACCGAGAGGCAAAGGTGGAGCACGACTCTGCACCGCCCTGGCCTCCCGCCTTAGGGTTGCGGAGGGGAGCCCCGAGGGCCCAGCGGGGCGGGGAGAGGTGCTCCCCCCCTGTCTCGCTGTCAAAAATAAAATAATAATAATAATAATAATGTTGATGATGAAAAGCCCATTATGGCTTGAGGGTGAAAATAACATTTTCATTCTAAAGTCTATATGAGGCATCGAGACATCTTCCCGCAGAAAATGATGAACTTGCACATCGGGAAGTGCAAGGAGTATTTAATCAAAGCCTTCAAGAAGATCAAACCTAATCATGAGATGTTAAAAAAATATACAAAAGCAGATAAGAAGAGGTTTTGGCTGCATGACCAGAATCTGAAAATCAGAAAAGAGCCTTTTAGGTTCTTCCACGACGAGGGAAATATGTCATTTTTTTTTTTCTCACTCAGCAATCCAATTTACTCACTACAGTGGGGACAAGATAGGACTTAAATAGCATGGCCAGTCAGACGGCCTGGAAAACTGGGATGCTCGCACCAGGCTCTTGTTCTCCACATGGTCTGTTTTCAACTGTCCCCCTTTCCCTATTTTGATTCATTTTATATGTGATTCTTGAAAGAGCGAAAGATAATAGAGACATTCCACAAGCTATAAATGCATAGGTGCCATGGAAAGAATTGACAAGGTCTCAGAAGGGTGTGGGGGCCCATCCTGCTGGCCCCGCGAGAGGCCCAAGGGTTCAGGTCTTCGCCTTCAAGACCAGGCCAGGGTCACAGAGGGCCCCGTATGGACAGTGGGATACAGAAGCACAAAGAAAGCCCTATAGAGTAAACAGGCGTGGAAACAACACCCTGAGGGCAAGATCAAGGACGTAGGGTAGGCCAAGACTGTAATGCAGTGATGTGTGGATTTGTTCCTATTATTAATACGTCAGCGTGATCGGGGCACCTGGGGGGCTCCGTCGGTTAAGCGTCTGCCTTTGGCTCAGGTCCTGATGCCGGGGTCCTGGGATTGAGTCCCACATCAGACTGTCTGCTCAGCAGGGAGCCTGCTTCTCCCTCTCTCTCTGCCTGCCACTCCCCCTGCTTGTGTGTGCGTCCTGTCTCTGTGTCAAATAAATAAGTAAAATCTTTTAAAAAAATGTCAGCGTGATCGAAGGCCATCAGTACAAATGGAAGTGTACCAAGGACAGCGTACAATGAGGAATTATACCAATAGCTACCACAGAGCGTTCACGATGTGCCAAGCATGACCTAAGCATTTCTGTACATCACATCTGATTCTGCCAACAACCTTCCAAAGTAGGCATTCTTGAACCTCATTCTGCCCAGAGTCAAAAAGTTTAAGTCACTTGAATGATCTAAGTCATAGCTCAAAAGAAGCAAGACCTGGAATCCGCCGCAGGTCTGCACAATTACAAAGGCTTGGCTCTTTTACTTCCTGAGTAATGCCCTACTCTTTTAAAATAGGAACACCTCTTTCTGTAACCACCTTCAGAAGCAATTCTAGAAATTTTACAGAAAAGTAGTTGCACTTTCAGGCATGCAGTCTGCAGGCAATACTTGGGATGCATTCACCTTCATGGCCCCCAGCAATCTCTCTGCAGTCCCAGAAGCTGTCATCCCTCATTGCAAAGGACTACTATGAAAGAAAGAAAGAAAGAAAGAAAGAAAGAAAGAAAGAAAGAAAGAAAGAAAGAAAGAAAGAAAGAAAGAAAGAAAGAAAAGAAAGAGAGAGAGAGAGAAAGAAAGAAAGAAAGAGAAAGAAAGAAAGAAAGAAAGAGAAAGAAAGAAAAAGAAAGAAAGAAAGAAGAAAGAAAGAAAGAAAGAAAGAAAGAAAGAAAGAAAGAAAGAAAGAAAGAAAGAAAGAAAGAGAAAGAAAAAGAAAAATCCGGAGGAAAGCAAACATGAGCAACAGGCAAGGCTTCACACATTCTCGCTCCCACACCAAACCCGTAGAGAAAAGAGAAAGAGGGTCAACTTGCAAGTAGGCTACAAGATGTAGCAGGAAACTCCATCCCTCCTGGCATCCCCTCAAGCTTCTTACCCTTTTGTACTCTCCTCTTCTTCCACCTTGTGTTCCAGGTGACTGCTTTCCTGCCGTTGACTCGCCAGCCTCCCTTGATTAAGACAGCCACCCTAGTTTCTTCTGATTTCCCGATCAGAAAATCATGGGGCAATTACCCAGGCTCCTCACAATCTGCTAGGAATGGCTCTGTGTCCAGTTTGATGGACAGGTAAACACATAAAACACGCAAGCATAAAATCAGTGCATATAAGGAATATATAAACATACAGACATATCAATAAATAGAAACATGCAAACCATATGATATGAACACATAAACATACATATGATATATATTAATAGTACTAATTATTATAGCATAAAATTGTACAGAATAAGTGACTAAGAGTATGGGGCAAATAGAGGAATGGTAGCCACATGAAGTTACTTAAAGTGGTTTTACTTATAGAAGGCAGTGAATTACAAGCAGATTTTGAATGGAAGAGAGAGAAGATAAAATGAACACTGGTGATTAAAAGTTATCATGTAGCAGTTCAGGGAGAATACAGAACAGGAGTTTTGATACGTTTACGTTTTAGCTGAGAACAAATAAACAATCCACATTAATAGAAGAAAAACTAAAGGAAACAATTGAAGGCACCCTATAAACTGCCACTAAGTTTTGTTCTCTCCATGACCTTTTTCTTTCTGACCACCTCCCAGGGGAAGGACTACTCTGGGGGGGAAGCAAAAAGCCCCAAAACGAAAGCTGGGCTTTTTCCCTTCCTTGGCTTCCTGTCCCATCTTCTCCTGAGCCCAGGTCATCCCAGGGAAGGCTAGCAGGGTGCAAACACAGGGCACACAGTTCCCAACCCAACATCACTTTGGAAGTTTCGCAGGAGCCACTCCTATTTGGAACAGAGTGAAGGTGAACGTAAGAGAAGGCATAATGTCTACGTGCGCCTCTGTCTCTCTCTTGCTCACCCTCTCACCTCTGAAGAAGGGAATGAAAACAGGTAGCAAGCAGCTGTTTGCGGGGGGGGGGGGGGGGGGGCGGGGTGCGGTTTGAGATTGTTTGGCCCCACCTTCTGAGAGCAGCAGGGTATGTCCCTGATGTCTGGGCTCCCCGGAAGAACATGGGCCTCTGCAACTTCGAGATAGCTTTTTTCACTCTCCTGAGAACAACTTGATCTTACGATGAGCATGATTTTATGATCAGCAAATATACCCGAGGGCTCACAGGCTTTAAGACGTTCATCAAGAAGCCTCCTGCCACTTTGGGGAAGTTGCCCTTAATCTTTTCATATCATACATACATACAGAAGCACTTAGAGATTATGGATCCAAACCCTGGGACACTGGTGACCAGATGGGGAGTTCTGGAAACCAGGATATTTAGAAAGTTGTTATCTCCACATTGCATCTTGCTGCTTTCTCATCTCCGTAGCTAGATCTGGCTTAGGAGAGAATGCTGCCCAAGTTTACTGAGTACCACTCTGCATTAATCCCTTCCACATCCACGATCTGCCTTCCGGGGACACAGTATCACTACCATTACGTTATCAAGGAGGAAACAACAGTACCTAAAATCAAACAGCCCACAGAGGTTTGATTCAAGGGCAGATCGCTTTGACCCCCACCCCAGACCACATGTTGCAAAGACAAGAACACAGACAGCATAAACAGGTGCCTGCTCTTTGTAAAGCCCATTGGAGAAGAGGAAGTCCAGAAAGTGCAGGCTTGAGGAGCCAAGCATCCAGGATAGGGTGATCCATGTTGTGGGAGCAGAACTGACTGCTGAGCTGTTGGGGTAGGCAGAGCAGTGAGGCTGGTCCCAGTGGCATCCCAGGAACCATGCAGTGCCCTGCTGGGTCCCATGACTGCCCACCTGGCCAAAGACTCAGTTCCTTCGACCTTCTGCAAAATAGCAGAGTGGGAAACTGGCCTTGGTGTGCCCTTCCACCCACTTCATTTCCCTCTCCATCCCTAGTTCTCCCTCCCTGATATGGATTTAAAAATCTTTCCCTATGTTCTTTCCCTCCACATTGAATTTCTTAGAGGTACACAGCCTTTGTTCATGCTCTTCTCCTGATCTTGGTTCTTCTTTTCCTCCTTCTCACTATGGCCCCTTCTCCTTCCTGTAATATTCCCTTACTTCTTGCTCTCATTTCCCATCCATTTTTCTCTCTTGAGATAGCAAAAGAACAAAAGAATGAGAATGGGAGTGATCCTTTGCATCTCCCTGAATGATTCATTATCTGAGTTTTTTTTCATTACGTTCTTTGAGTGAGCTTCATAAGATCTATGGTAACTAGATACCCCATTTGTGTCAAATGCTCTTTTGATATGTAGGCACTGTCTCAAAACACATTTCAGAACATCTTCATCCCCCTTTCTCTCTGTCACAAGTCTGATTGTTGGGCTTCCAGCTAAAAAGAAGAGAAAAAAGAAAAGAGAGAAAAGCCAGCCCATTCAGAGGGCAGGTCCTTGTATTCCCTGCGCTATGTGTTCCTTTGAGAGTACGGGAGTGTGCAGGGAAGAAGGTCAGGACATGCCACCCCAAAATATACCACTTTGGTATATTGATTACTTTGGGCTGAAGACACTGGAGACACTGCGGGTACGGGAGGAGTTCTCTGCCCTCCCCTTTTCTACCTAAAAGCAGGTCATAAAATTTCCCATGGGACAGGTGCTCTCCCTGTTCTGGGAAGAGAAGAACATTCTAATGGCCAGAGACTGGGAGTCAGCAACAAACTGGATCTGCCCAAACAGACCTATCAAGATAATCCTGATCTCCAATTAGTTTCTCCCACGTATTTCCTAGTCACTGGGCCCCTGCAAACCTAAACCCCTTTTCCTTTGTCTTGCCACTTTCCACAATTTATCTTTCTTTGTTAAAAAGGTATATAAACTCTCAGTTCTGACGGCTCTTCCAGGTCTTCATTTGTCCTCTGAAGGCTTCCAGGTGGATATGGATATAAAAGTATTTAATAAAATGTGTGTGTTTTTCTGCCGTTTATCTGTCTTTTGTCAATTCAATCCACAGGCCCCAGCCACCGAATTAAGAGGGTAGAGGAAATTCTCCTCCTGCCCTGCAGCAGCTGCACACGCACCTGCAAGTGCTCATGCACGTGCACGTGTACACTGCAGACTCTGGGAACGTCAGGGTTAGAAATGCACAGAATCACGTAGATCAACCCTTTCATTTTGGAGATGCAGAAACGGAGACTCAGAGAAGCAAAGTGAGTTGAGGAAGATCACACAACCCGCTCATGTTCACACCGGGACTGGAATCCATGCATTCTGCCTCCTGGTGTTCAGCGTTCTTTCCACTGACTGACCCATCTAGAGATGGAGCTGGGAATCTTTCTGACTTTCCCTTCAGTAATCATTTTTGGCTCTATTATCCATGAACTTGTCTGAAGTCTTCTTGAAGCTATTTCTGTTTTCAGTGTCATGCTCCCAAGCAAGAGCCTGAAGCCACGGGGACAGAGGAAGAAGGGAATATGAGGGTTTTATTTTTGTACTCTCTCAGATCCATGACCTCTTTCCTTCTGAGAGAGTCAGAGGCCTTGCAACTTAAGAGAGAGATCTAGAAGTAAAGCACTTTGTTTTGGAGGGGCATCATGGCAAGCTGTTAGAAATTCCCAGGAACTGAGTTACTGTTCCTCCTGCAGCGAGAGATTGGCAGCAGACAAGTATATAAAGGGTACTCTGGTCTGACTCTGCCCTTGGCCCCCTGTCTGGTTCTTACATTACAACCACCAGTGAGCTTAGAGTCAGAGCAGATAGTCAGTGGAGGCCTCATCCAGGGGCCCTGCTTGTATCAAAATCTTTATCAGCCCCCAACAGATGGACATGGGGCTAAACCACCC
This sequence comes from Ursus arctos, assembly GCF_023065955.2. Taxonomy (NCBI): domain Eukaryota; kingdom Metazoa; phylum Chordata; class Mammalia; order Carnivora; family Ursidae; genus Ursus; species Ursus arctos. Next base: position 21,604,578 of record NW_026622897.1, on the reverse strand, counting down.
AGCTCGCCTCTAAATACTATGAAAACGAGCCAGTGTACCATCTTCTTTGGTACAAGATCCCGGCAGAGGCAAGAATACAACTCAAAGGTCCTGATTCCCAGGCAACCAGAGCAAGTTCAGCTCTGTTAGGGAGAGGTCTGCTTTGCTTTAGTCAGCTGTTCAGAGTGGAGAGATTTTTCGAATGTCTCTTGAAAATCAGAAGTTGGGAAAGGTCTTCTTTTTAATGAGCTCAGCCCCCTCCTGTTAATTTCCCCCCTGCAATGTGGCCTTTCATCTTTCCTCAGGTTCAATATAAAAAGGCTTTGGATCGGTGGAGAAAGAGATAGGAAGGAGATAACCACAGGACCTGGGGCTGGAGTCTTTCCATTTAAAGTATGAAGATTCTTGGTCGTAATGGATAATCTTTTTAATGTACTGTTGGATTCTATTAGCCAGGATCTAGTTGAGGATTTTGGCGTCCATATTCATTAGGGAAATCAGTCTGTAATTCTCCTTTTTGATGGGGTCTTTGCCTGATTTGAGGATCAAGGTAATATTGGCCTCATAGGATGAGTTTGATAGCTTTCCTTCTGTTTCTATTTTTTGAAATAGCTTTAGGAGAATAAGTATTATTTCTTCTTTGAAAGTTTGGTAGAATTCCCCAGGAAAACCATCTGGGCCTGGAGTTTTGTTTTTTGGAAGTTTGTTTATCACTGATATTGAGATTCTCTCAATAGATGCAGAAAAAGCATTTGACAAAATACAGCATCCTTTCCTGATTAAAACCCTTCAGACTGTAGGAATAGAGGGTACATTCCTCAATCTCATAAAAACCATCTATGAAAAGCCTACAGCAAATATCATTCTCAGTAGGGAAAAGCTGGAAGCCTTTCTCTTAAGATCAGGAACACGACAAGGATGCCCACTTTCGCCACTATTATTCAACGTAGTACTAGAAGTCCTTGCAACAGCAATCAGACAACAAAAAGGGGTAAAATGTATCCAAATCGGCAAAGAAGAAGTCAAAATGTCTCTCTTTGCAGATGACATGATACTCTATATGGAAAACCCAAAAGAATCCACTCCCAAACTATTAGAAGTTATAGAGCAATTCAGTAATGTGGCGGGATACAAAATCAATGCTCAGAAATCAGTTGCATTTCTATACACAAATAATGAGACTGAAGAAAGAGAAATTAGGGAATCCATCCCATTTACAATAGCACCAAAAACCATACGTTACCTTGGAATTAACCAGAGACGTAAAGGACCTATATTCTAGAAACTATAAATTGCTCTTGAAAGACATTGAAGAAGACACAAAAAGATGGAAAAATATTCCATGCTCATGGATCGGAAGAATTAACATAGTTAAAATGTCCATGCTACCCAGAGCAATCTACACTTTCAATGCTATCCCGATCAAAATACCGAGGACATTTTTCAAAGAACTGGAACAAATAGTCCTCAAATTTGTATGGAACCAGAATAAGGCCCCGAATCACCAAGGAACTGTTGAAAAGGAAAAACAAAGCTGGGGGCATCACAATGCTGGATTTCGAGCTGTACTACAAAGCTGTGATCACAAAGACAGCATGGTACTGGCACAAAAACAGACACATAGACCAATGGAACAGAATAGAGAACCCAGAAATGGACCCTCGGCTCTTTGGGCAACTAATCTTTGATAAAGCCGGAAAAAACATCCGGTGGAAAAAAGACAGTCTCTTCAATAAATGGTACTGGGAAAACTGGACAGCTACATGCAGAAGAATGAAACTTGACCACTCTCTCACACCATACACAAAGATAAACTCCAAATGGATGAAAGACCTCGATGTGAGACAGGAATCCATCAAAATTCTAGAGGACAACATAGGCAGAAACCTCTAGGACATCAGCCAAAGCAACCTTTTTCGTGACATCTCCAAAGGCAAGAGAAACAAAAGATAAAATGAACTTGTGGGACTTCATCAAGATAAAAAGCTTCTGCACAGCCAAGGAAACAGTCAAAAAAACTAAGAGGCAGCCCACGGAACGGGAGAATATATTTGCAAATGATACTACAGATAAAAGACTGGTATCCAAGATCTACAAAGAACTTCTCAAACTCAATACACGAGAAACAAATAAACAAATCAAAAAATGGGCAGAAGATATGAACAGACACTTTTCCAATGAAGACATACAAATGGCTAACAGACACATGAAAAAATGTTCAAAATCATTAGCCATCAGGGAAATTCAAATCAAAACCACACTGAGATACCACCTTACACCAGTTAGAATGGCAAAAATTGACAAGGCAAGAAACAACAATTGCTGGAGAGGATGTGGAAAAGGGGGATCCCTCCTACATTGTTGGTGGGAACGCAAGTCGGTACAGCCACTCTGGAAAACAGTGTGGAGGTCCCTTAAAAAGTTAAAAATTGAGCTACCCTATGACCCAGCCATTGCACTACTGGGTATTTACCCCAAAGAGACAGACGTAGTGAAGAGAAGGGCCATATGCACCCCAATGTTCATAGCAGCATTGTCCACAATAGCTAAATCATGGAAGGAACTGAGATGCCCTTCAACAGATGACTGGATTAAGAAGTTGTGGTCCATATATACAATGGAATATTACTCAGCTATCAGAAAGAACGAGTTCTCAACATTTGCTGCAACATGGAAGGCACTGGAGGAGATAATGCTAAGTGAAATAAGTCAAGCAGAGAAAGACAATTATCATATGATTTCTCTCATCTATGGAACATAAGAACTAGGAAGATCGGTAGGGGAAGAAAGGGATAAAGAAAGAGGGGGTAATCAGAAGGGGGAATGAAGCAGGAAAGACTATGGACTCTGAGAAACAAACTGAGGGCCTCAGAGGGGAGGGGGGTGGGGGAATGGGATAGGCTGGTGATGGGTAGTAAGGAGGGCACGTATTGCATGGTGCACTGAGTGTTATACGCAACTAGTGAATCATCGAACTTTACATAAAAAACCAGGGATGTACTGTATGGTGACTAACATAATATAATAAAAAAAACATTAAAATAAAGAAAAATAAATAAAGGATGAAGATTCTGGCTGCTTGGGGGTTTTGCATAATTAAAGGAGCCTATGGATGCAAAAAACTAGGGTGACCAGGGATGACCCGGAGTGGGGGCAGTCAGGGAGAGACTGCCACAGTAAAGAGAGATGACAGGTCATGCCACAGGGAATAGAACCAAATTGTTCCCTTTCTGCTTAAGGAAATTATCATTTCAACTTTGCTCTGTCTTCTCTGTGGCCATTTAGAGGAAGGAAGGCTTCCAATCTGCATTTAAATGGAATGATTTCAGGAAGCACAGAATAGAGTGTAGGCTTTTCACCTGCCCCATCAGGAAAAGGCCTTCCTTGCATTAAAATTGACAGCTACTCTTTGCAAATGCGGAGGGCAACACTTACCCATTTCCAGTGGTCCTGACAGACCACAGGCAGCTGTGATTCAGTTTTGGGGATGGAAAAGGTCCTTCACTCAAAGGAAAAAATCGAATGCTGTCTGGAATCCCACCATTTAATTTAATTGAACTTCCTCCCATGTTGCTTTGATCTGGTTTTAAACAGAGATGTACCAGAAGAGGTAAAGCTCTAACCTGTTATCAGTCATTTACCTCTCAGTAGGATGGGGGGCTTCCAGAAAAAGGTTTTCGTTCCTTTAACAAATATGTGAAAAACAACTCAGCCAGGCAGGCCTTGGGCTAGTTTCTGAGGATACCCCCTTGAACAAGGCAGGGCCGGTGGGCTTTGCAGCTCAGGGTTAAGGCAAAAAGGCACAAAATGGAGAAGGGGCATTTCAGCTCCGTGGCAGGGAAGGGGGAGCAGGAGAGGGGATCTGGGGAGCAGTGAAGACACACGTTCATGACATTTTTATGATTTTCCATTTTTGTCACGGGCTAGTCCTGTCTCTGACAAATGGCTCTCCGCTTGACTTCTGGGGCTATAAGGCACCCATCCTTATCCTGCTCTCCCTGAGAGGAGAGCAAGGAGGGAGGGACAGGAGCTCTTCCCATACACTAGGATTTTATTTCTAAGTCTCCTCCACCCCCACCCCCAGGGCCAATTCGCCCCCAAAGGATAGTCCCATTCTCTTATTAAAATCTCCCTTCCAGTTTGCTTGGTCAGCATGTGAAGGACCGAGGAATGTGCCTTTTCATTAAGATTATTTCTATTTCTGACAGGCCCCCGGGTGGGTCAGGGGGACCGACGCCTCAGTCCAGTGCTGACTGATGTCCTCCTGCCACCATCGGTCTTGGTAATTACTTTTGGAGCTGGCACTTCACACACCTGCGTTGCCTGTGGGCCAGGGAGGTCCCGTAAACTCCTCTGAGTGGAATGGCCGTCGATGACAAGGGAGGGACACACCACGGGGACCCGGAGTGAGGCAGTTTGTGTGGGAGAACCCCGGTAAGCACCCCATCCTTGGCTTTCAGAAGAGATAAATCAGGGCTCACTGGGGAGGGGGTTGGGATGGTGGGACACTTCTAATAGCCTGGAAATTTCACCACAGAAACTACCTTCCCAACAGGACAGGCTTCTCATATCACTGCACTTGCCCCCTGGAAAGATCTTTATTCCAGTCTTTCCTCCTGAGGAATGAATTCCTAGTCCTGGCTTTGCTACACAGGCCTTGGAAACTATTAGAGGGCTATTACAGAGTCATACATGGGGAAAGGCTCATTGCCAGAGGCTGGTGGACTGTTGGGGACAGGAGTCCATTCAGAATGTCCCGGGAAGGCTGCCATCCTTGCCCCTCACCATCTGGTCGGCCATTGCAAGAATTTAGGATTTGCCAGTTAGCACAGTAGAATTTCCGGGGTGAGGTTCGATGTTCACGGGGATCACCATCTAGGCTGAAACCCTCCTCACAGCCAGCTAACATTGATTGGGCCCACATTCAGGCAGGAAAGAGCCTTATTATGATTATTTTTACTTTACAGCTGAGTTAAGTAAGATCCCAAGCAACTACACGATTTTCGCAAGGCCCATCAGGGTGAAAGAGGGGCTAGAATCCAGATCTCCCTCCCCCTAATGCAGGGATTCTACAAAGCCCTCGTCCTCTCTGTTCGGGGCTTAGGTAACGAAGAGAAGCCAGGACTGCTGAGAAGCCAGGCTCAGGTTCTGGGGAGAAGGAAGCCCCCTGAGGTCCTGCTCTCTTAGACCCACAGCTTCCTCTTCGCCCTCACTGGGCTGCGGTTGCTCGAGTCTCTGTGGGGAGATAGTCATCCTCGCTGAAGAGCCGTGATGGAGCTTCTGCAGCAGCTTCTCTTGGGATCCAAAGAAGGCATTTTTCACAGTCGTTTCTCCTCCTACTAATGATCTCTATCTTACGACAGGTGCCAGAAACTCATGGCCACCAAGCCAACTGTGTTTATGATCCATACATTCATTTTTGAGCACGCTGGTGTGTCGCACGCTGGTGTGGGCGACTCTGGGGGCTGAGTGGGGGACACAGAGATAAACTGGACCAGACTCAGCCCTCCAGGAACTTACCACCCAACAGAGGTGATGGCATCACCTGCCTCTCTCTCCTGGGGCTAATCTCTCCGGAGCAAGCTCCCATCACTGACCTTTGTGCTTCACAAAGGTCATGTCCTAACCCAGAGCAAGCCCACAAGGCCACACAATGTGCCCGAGCTGTGACTCAAAGCTGGTCCTCCGCTGGCAGAACCACGCTGAACATAGGCAACCGGATCATGACGCCGCATCGGGGTGAGAGAGTGCTGTGGTGTTTCAGAGAAAGAAGCCATCTCTTCTGCTGCCACAATGCCTGCTGGGTGGCCTTTGAGAGCTGCTTCATGATGTTCCACCAAAACAACCCACCAGCTTCCTGAGGCCAGCTCACAGACAGGGCTGGCCCGTGTCTGAGAATAGGAAATATTTCTCACTTCCCGGTCTCCTGGGAGAGGAGGTTCTCCTTCCTCTCCTCCCAGGGAGGAGCTGCCCAGGTTCTCTGCCTCCTAGAAGTAAGATAAATATTTAAACTGGGAGAGGCCTTAGAGATGGACGAGTCAACCAGACCACCCCCATCCCCCAATTTACAAAGAAGGAAACCGAGGCTCAGCTTAGCGTATCACGGTCACAGTCAAAAGCAAAGCAGGACCCCAGCCCTGGCCATCCGTGTTCCAACTCTCTGCGATGTCTTTGTCGGAGCTAACCAGGGAAATACAAAGTCAGACTTCCTAAGGAGAGTGACTGGCTTTAGCTCGTGCGTAGTAGGTCAGCCCGGGGATAAATAGAGAAGCACTGATTTGGGGGTCTTAGCTTCTGTCAATCTCACCTCTTTCCCAAGCCGGACACTCGCCGAACATCAGATTCTGAAAAGTCCCATTTAAAGGGAATCTCTCTCGGCTGATTAGCACTGTGCTTTATCCTAACCAACAGCCTTTATTGAACACACCCTGCTAAGCTAAAGGTCTCTGGAGAATTGATTGTACAATCCTTGCTCTCCTATTCAGGGGACTGAGCCTCTGGGAACACCTGGACCGGAATTTCTCTCCATGATCTGGTTTCCACCCTGCCTCTTCTCAACCCTGTCGATGGATGTGGAGGGATGGGCAACTTGGGGATGGTTTGAGACCGACCAGATCTGGCAGTCTGGGGTGTGTGTGTGTGTGTGTGTGTGTGTGTGTAAAATCGACTCCTGCTGCCATAGACTTTATGAACGAGGACCCATGGTCATGCTGGATTTCGAGTTGGGAGAGGGTGTATTACGGTAGGGTCGTGTCCTCAGTAGGAGAGGTTGTGACAATAGCAGGGAACGCGGAGGAGATGGTGGTGGTGGAGATAACATCTCCACCCCGAAGAGCAAAGGGGATGATTTACAGGCCTGCGAGTCTAGTACCTGATTCAGCAGAAGCTCTTTGTTTTATTGCCCCCGGTGAAATTCAATCATTCCCGGGGCGGGCCTTTCCCCTGGAAGGGGGAGAATCAGGCTCTTGTTAAGTTAGGATTAAATTGCTGATTTCAGCAAATGAAAACTAACGACCGCTGCTGGTCTCCCATTTGCAGGGGGCGCCTGTGGAGGTCATTTGGCCCCCCGGGGAGGGGGGGCTTGAACAGGAGGCGGGTCTGGTTGAGCTTCTCGGGGTGGCGATGCTTCAAGGCAACTCAGCCTTACCTCTTGGACTCTGACATTTCAAAGGACAGGTTTCTTGCTGGGGCTTATTTTCTTTCTGAGTCGGCACAGAGGGCAGACAGAGGGTGAAGATGGGAGCCCAGGTTTCCAGAACTGTCCCCCGAGGGGTGTCTTGCAGGCTTTGGCACAAGCGGCAAATCTGTTAACCTTGGCCTGGTGCATTATTGGTGTCACTTCTTTGAGTTTGGTTTTGGAAAGCGTGGAAACATGTTTACACGCCCTCCCCCCACCCAGGCAGCAGATCCCCCCACAAGGCCAAGGGCATTTCCCGCGTCTGTGTTCTCCCTCTCCAGGAAAGGCAGACGACCGTTGCCCTCATATAGGGGCGGTATCTATTTTCTGTCTTCAAGTATCTCCATCTCACCCCAAATGTAGCTTAGGCCAATGCCTCAGCAGGCAACACATTAGCTCGGCTAATAACAATCAACTGATACTAAAAATGAGGCTTAGCATCCGCAGTAATGATATTATCTATCGAATAATTACAACGTGCCGGGCACTAACTAAGCTTTCTACAGCAGTATCTTCCTTCCTTCCTTCCTTCCTTCCTTCCTTCCTTCCTTCCTTCCTTCCTTCCTTTTTTTTTCATCCTCGCCGCAGCTCTGAGGCAGATACTGTATTTTATACTCAGAGAGCTTCGGCAGGGCACCCAGGGTTACACACCAAATAAGTCGGAGTCAGGAGCCAAACTCGGGGGTCTGACTACCTTGCCCTTTCCTACAGGTACTGAGGGTTGCGGAAAAAGATGGAGGAAAGGGAACACAAGAGGTGGGGAAATTTTGCTGCAAGGAGACAAGGAAAGGAACAAAAAAGAGCCTGATGTGTTGGAGCAGTTAGTGACTCAGATTTGGCACAGACCCTGATTCGAATCTCAATTCTGATGTATTCTCTGCCCTGCTTCGTGCGATCTTAGGCAACTCGCTTGTCTCGGATTGTCCGTTTCCCTGTCTGGTCGATGGGATCGTGATACCCCCTGCCACCCACCTATCCTCAGGTCTCTGCTGAGGGGTTTCTTCCTCTTGGAAGCTTCCCTGACCTTTCACTCCACACCTGTTTAACCTACCTCTGAGTATAGGCTCTGTGCAGTGTATGCATCACACTGTGTTTTAGCCCTTCCTCGAGCACCGTCTGTAAAGACAGGGAACGGATCCTGCTCGCTGTTCCATCTCAGTACCTCCCATACACTGAATGAATGAATGAATGAATGAACTAAGGAACTAGCAATGGGGAATAAAATAACCTGGAATGCGGAAGACATTGAAGAGCTTAGCTGCCCGGGCCCCTTGGCAGTTTTGCTTGGGTCAGCTTCAGTGTTAAGGCTCAGGAGCACCGTGGCAAGGTGACAGCCAGCAGGACAAAGAGACTTTGATCTTTCACATTTCCCAGTGTTGGTCATTCTGATTCTTGGACTGGGGCAGAAGGGTCTGGCACAGTGGTGAGTTTCTCGGGGGCACCAGAGGCTTCTTCAGTCTTGCCTTGACCAGTCATTCTGTGACTGTTGAGTTGACCAAAGGAGGCATCCCTCCCTTGGTGCGTGTGCGCTCCAGGATGCTAAGTTCATTCTGAGCCCAGAGTGCGGGGTCTATGTGGTACAGAGTTGAGAGACCCCAGCTGATGTGGGCAGGAATAAACACAGCCCAGGGGGTCAAGCGTGGTCTCTGTGAACGTGGATACAGGTGAGTTTGTGGGAAGAGTCTGACACACACAGCCATCCGGCTAAAGCCTTGACATTTTCTGAACCTGAAAAGAAAGAGCCTCCAAGTAGCACCCCAGGGAGGAAGGTGTGGGGCAGGTGGGAAGGGCCGAGGATCAGGGCAACACGGGCCCTATTACCACTGTCCATCCTGCAAGAGTCCGCACTGCCTCCATGTAAGCAGAGAGCCTTGTAAGGACCAGTCCCTCCTCTCCACCTGCCTTTGCCTCCCAAATTGCCCCTCCAACCCCTACTCATTCACCTCCACACTGTATGCTTCCCATTGCACTCTTTGCTCCACCAAGCACTATGTGGGAGCGATAAGGATAAAACCCAGCCTAGAGAAGAGAACATAGCATGTCAGGTCCTGGTCTGAGTTCCCACAATCAGCCTCTGAGGCAGGTACTGTTATTCTCCCCCTTTTACAGATAAGCAGAAAACTGAGGCACAGAGAGGTTAATGGAGTAGCTTGCCCAAGGTCACGCATGTGGAGAAAGCTGAAATCAAGCCCAAACAGTCTGGCTCGAGCCTCTGTGCTCCCGGAAGATGGGGGAGGGGAGGGATGGGGAGAGGATGATGATGTGGAAACCAGAAAATCAAAGTGTTCATGGGTGGGCAGCATGGGCCCCCTTTAAAGTGACTCTCTTTTCCCTCGATCTTTCATGGCTGCACATCTGGGTCTCCCACTCACTACCGGGTGTTACGGCTGGTGGGGGGCATGACACCGGGAATGTGCTCTCCGTCTAGAAGGTGGCTGGTGGTGTACTCTGTCCTCCAGGTAAATGTCAACCCGGTGCCCTCACCTGGCAGGCCCAGGGTGCAGAGACACCCCTCTGCCAGCGGGTCCACGGGTTCTTCCAAGATGATGCAAGTGAGAGGAGGCGCTGAGCCTCCCAACACCCACCTTTCTCCCTCCGACGCACACGCACACACCTGTGCACACACACTCGTGCACCCTCTATCTTAAGCCGTGCCACAGGTATCAGCCGCTCGCCTTCCCAGGGAGTGGAGCGGTTGCCCTGTGTCACAGGGACAGCATCCTTCCCGTGCACCTTCCTCACCCAAGCTTGCTTTTGACAACCCCGCAGATATTTTTCAAACCACTTTTGTTTTTTACCGAACAAAGGAAAAAAAAAATGTTCCTGTCATTGTTCACTGTGCTGTTTCTTCCTCCTATTAGCTCGGCTGAGATGCACCCAAAGAAAAGAAAATACAATTGCATACAATTAGCAATGGAAATTATTAATAGGAGCAAGAGATTCAATCCATTCTACAAGTAATTCTGTAGTGATTTTAGTAATTGATAGTAATTAAACACTAATTAATTCATTTCCCAACTAATGTATTTACTTTATTTATGGGTATTCACTTTAATTACATTTGTTTGCATTCCTTGGGTTAAGTAATACAAATTTGCTCTCTTTTCTGAAAATATTTATTTGGGCTTCTTTAAGTCATTCTTTGAGAACATGTGGGAGCAAAGACTAATTGCTTTGAATTGCAGCTAAGCACATTGATTTCTTCCTTTGGAATGTGGAGCTAATGGAAAGTGAAGTTTGCTGCCTGCCTCTCCCGGATGAAGCCTCACCTCTGCTCCCCTAATTTTTGGTCCAGCTGTCCAGCAACACTTCTTGTGAGCTCTCCTTAGAAAAGATCAAAATGACTGTGGAAATGTTCTCCAGGGAACTGAAATGCCAGGGAACAAAAGTCCCATCTCCGGGCCTTATGTTGGCATGAGTAGGTTGACCCTACAGAGACATGGAAGGCATGAGTCTGTTCTTTGGAGTGAGTGGCTGTTAGCTGTGGTAGCTAGACTCCAGGACCGGAAGTACAGTGCAAGCACCCATCCCCATCCAGCCACTCATCCGATGCCCACATGCTTGTATCGACTGGCCATACAGCCTGTGTTTAGACAGTTCTCCTGATGGGGAACTCTCCCCTAGTCTTCCATCTCTGGATAGCCCCAACTATCAGACATTCTTCCTCACACTGAGTCCAAATCTGTTACTTGGAAAGTATCTTCTTCCCTAATTATCTCCTGACCTCCAACTATCCTGCCCAGAGGCCATAGAGAGAAAATTCAGTCTCTTTCAGAGGTCAGCCCATCTGATGTTTAACAGATAACATGGCAACACCAGATACTCCAATTCATTCAACCATTCTCATGTAGAATGCATTCATATCCCTTCAGTATCCTGTTGGCTGAAGGAGGGCTAGCCTCTTTTCATCTCCCCTAAAATATGCAAATGGCTGTGGCCCAATTATTACAATGGAAAATGGAAACGACCTCTCTCGGTCAGCATTCTGTACTTCTATTAACGAGCGCCTTAGCTTGGGTTGGCCACATAACCATAATGACCCATTTGAGATGTTGGCCCTGCTAGGAGCAACAAGTAGTATGCTGAGTGTTTCTGAGGGCTGTTGTGAATACTGGAGAGGTCAAAGCATGAAAGAGGTTTTCAGTCACAGAAAAGATTTGGAAAGCCCAGCCTGGCATCAACTATAGAGAAGAAGTTTGCCTTATTGTGCCTCCCTTTTTATACAAACCATGTTTTAGCTCAGACTGGCCAAGAGCAAAATAGGTGAGGGGTCAATGAGGGAGACAAAACACGTACCATCAGGATGGCAAGTGGGCCTACACTCATAGTGCGTTATTTTGGCAGCAGACTTGCCCTCGGAATCCTCATCATTCTGCACCTCAAACCTCCCCTACATCCTGGAAGGGAAGGAGGATGAGGTAAGAGAGCAGCAACTGAGGTAGGAAGGGACAGGAGAGTTGGGGGTGAGTCTACTTTCTGGGAAGCCCTGCACTGAATGTCTGTGAGAAGTACATGACCTTGATAAAAGGTGAAATCCCAAATACACTTCATTCCTACATTCAGGGGCTGCCCTGTAAGACCATGATTGAATGTGTCATTTTCTTTCACTAACTGGTCTGGATGGAGACAAAATGAGAAGCTGAGGCTGCACAACTGGCTCATTGCTCATTCACTGGCCTGTGGAGGCACCAGGAACCTGCACCTCTGGCCACAGGAAGGGAGCCGAAGCCCAGGGAAAGGCTGGGTCAGAGGCTTCAGCCCTGAGCTGTCCAGAAGAGAGAGTGCTGAATCAGCCCTCACTGCTGAGCGAGGAGGCTTGGCGGCAGCTGCTGCCAGGACCTGACTTCTGGCCATTCACCTTTACGAGGTGGGCAAGAGGTGATGGAAATAGCCATGCAACCAAATTATAACAGAATTATTATTGGCATTTGAATTGCTAAAAGAATTATGTCGGGGGTGGTGTGCCTGGGTTGCTCAGTTGTTTGAGCATCTGACTCTTGATTTAGGCTCAGGTCATGGTCTCATGGGTTGTGGGATCGAGCCCCATGTCTGGCTTCCATGCTCAGTGGGGAGTCTAGTGGAGATTCTCTCTCTACTCTCCCTCTGCCCCTACCCCCACTCTGAAATAAATAAATAAATCTTAAAAAAAAAAAAAAAAAGAATTGTGTTGGAAAAGCTGTTGAAGTATAGTCCTTTGAAAAAGCCCCCTTCCTGGCCTGGAGAAATGCATGCAGGTGCCTGATAAAGACCCATTATTCCTTTCAATGCCTGATGCAGTGTCCTCTTCAGTGGAAGAGAACCCTAGACCTCCGATTCTCCCTATTATTGCTTGATTTCTTAGAAACCCCTTTCATCCTATTAAATAACTTCTGCCTATTTTTTGAAACCGCAGAGAGGATTTCCAACTATGGAGAAGTGAATATATCAGAAATGTGGATGTATGTAGATTTTAATGAAAATTGTGCGTGTGTGTGTGTGCATACCATCTAGAGATACACAGACGTATGTGGTTTAGTTTCACCCACATGCAGTGTAGGATTTGCATCTGCTAATCAGTTCAGGATCCAGAAAAGTAGTTTCCGATAGAAGAATTCCATTACCAGTCAGCCAGCTGTGACATACTGTACCTGTTCCACACCTTATAAAGAAAGGCCTGTTTTCATCTCCTGTACACACACACACACGCACACACACACACACACACACACCACGTTATCCTGACATGCCACAAGGGAAATCAACCAAGAATTCCTGAAAAAGTCCATGAAAGGGGGGAAAAAATCAAGGTTCTTTGAATTTAGTTTTTCTATGAACTGGAATGAGATTTCAGCACCAGAATCTTTAACATGCTGTTTTATAATGAGGGAAGGAAGGGAGGGAGGGAGGGATGAGGGAGGGGAAGAGGGAGGGCTGGAGGGAAGGAGAGAGAGAGGAGGGAAAGAAGGAGGGAGGAAGGGCACTCTCACAGACACAGAGGAGTGTGAGCTCGATAAGAACCTGCTAAATTGAAACAATAATTATGGGAATAAAGTGCATCTGGCCAATAGAGGCCAGATCCTCTCACCTTTCCTTCCCTCGTCATCTTTGGAGAAGTGGCATTTAAAGAGTTGCGTCCCCTGAGCCATTACTCATTGGGATTTGGCTCTGAGAGTATAATGTTAACTAAACTTTAAGAAAATGAGAGTATAAAAGAGAAAAGAAATCAGATGGAATATAATGGAAGAAAAACGATAGGACATCGCTGAGGATGAAGTCTATTATCCTATTTGTTTGCTCATAATGATCTTTTGCCTTGGCTGCTTCTTACAAAAAACAGACCTTCTCCACATTCATTATGAGTTGTGTATTTGACTAAATTTAGGTAAGGAGATCCCTAACCCAAAAAAGCAAGAGAAACACAGCCACCCCTCTTTAAAGGGAATAAAAACTGCCAATAGAGTACCACCCCCACTACTCCGTGTATAGGCTGGAACAAGCTAAGTATTCTGACCAGCTTTCTATTTAAAGTGAATTTCATAATCAAGAGCCTAATTACTGAAAGGCTCTCATTGACATGAGATGAGAACTGGGGCAAAGCAAGTGACCTGACAATTTTGTACCTAATAAAAGACTAGGAGCCGAAAATGAAGCAAAATGAGCAGAGTAAACCAGACAGAATCTAATCAAGGTTGGGAACCAAGTTGAGGGTTTGAGGAATCAACATAACAAGAAAATATTCAGTAGGATATACATTTGTTCTGATACACGATGATTCAACTTAGTGCTCTCCCCCCATTACCAATTTCACCCCATCTCTTTCCCATGTCTTGCTTATCCACTTCTTCCCCCTCCGGACACTTGGATAAACATGCACAAACACGCACGTGATGGTACCCCTGTGGGCACACCACCTTCACCTACGAAACCAGCTGTTTGCCCATCCTCGTGCATTGCTCCTCTCCTGCATTTCACATTATTGATCATGCTTTTCCCTTGATTACTGACCCACTAGCTCTCCTGTTTTCTTTCAATGCCGTGGAATTGAATAGACCAGTCATCCGGATGTTCGTGCATTTTAGGGTCTCTATGTGTGCTCATGGGAGCTGGGCTACTCCTCGTTCTCCTTCTGTTCCTTTTGCTAGAATATAAATATTTACCTCCACCATGCTTTAATTCTCTCTTTGTATGTTCTCTCATAACAATTGCATTCATTTCTAAGGTTTCAACTATCACCTCTATCAATCTGATTATCAAATTTAACTTCAGTCCTGAAATCAGTCCTGAGAACCGCTTCCAAATAAATAGTCAATGGCTTGCCAAACTTCTCCATCTGGATGTTCCCACTAGGACTTTATACTCAATGCATCCCAACCGAAATTCACTATTCCTTCTGTACCTCATCACAAAGGAAAGGAGCTTCTCAGTGTATTGCCCATGTCTGTGATGACACCTCCACCATCTCAGTTCCCAAAACCTCATCATCCTCCTTCCTCTTCCATTCTGCCACTGATCCAACTTTAAGCTTCCTCGGTGTTGGCTCCATGGTATTTCCTTTATCTGCTTCTGCCACCACCCTATTCAGACATTCATAATCTGCCTTCGGGTTACCGTAATAGCCTCTTAACTGCTTTTGATGCCTCTAGTCTTCCAAATCTTTAATTCATTTTTACAAATCCCTGCACAGTGATCTTCCTAAAGCACTACTCTGATCATCTTACTTACCTGCCTAAAAAAGTTCTATGTCTCCTGATTTGCTCAGTCCAAAAACAAACTCCTTAATCTGCGTCCTTAGCGCCCCCACCCCCCCCAAGATCTAACACAAACTGACCCCATCTCCCACTGATTCCTTCACTCACCCTGAGCACTGCAGCCTGACCGAACCTCTTACTATTCACTACACACTACCATTTCCAGCTCCCTGCCTTCGTTCCTGGGGCTCACTTGGCTTGGGATGCAGTGCTCATTTCCACCGATGTGAATCCCTGACTCAAGTATGCTCTCCTCCTAGAAGTTGTGCCTGGTCTCCAGCTGAAAGCATGTTATATTCATTGGATCCCAACTACCTGTTTTTGCATGACCCCCATATCAACGTGGTGTTAAAGTTGCAGAACAGTATCTGACCTCTTTTAGAAAATTGGAAGTCCTTGAAAGTAAAGCCAACATGTTCACCCAGACAGCCATGGTTTATCACTCAACACGTACCCATGCCTTCCACATGAGTGCTTAATAGGCACTAAATGAATGGATACATGTTCGAATACATACAGGTGTATAAATGCTCATACCTTCTCACTAAACATGCAGCCATTCACGATGACAAAAATATGAATCCATCATTGTATGAATCAATCATTAACCACAAATTTACGACGTTCCTGCTGTGTGTATATAATTGCATGCCCCATGCACTCACGCTTACAGAGACAGAAAAACTAACTCTTCGAACAAATGGGCAATGTCTCTTTCTCCAAGTACTGCAAGTCATCCTGGCATGAACACCTGTGTAAAAGAAAAAGAAAACACTGGTGTTGTTCTGGAAATGCCAGACCAGGTGAGAGAGAGGCTGGGAAGGGAAGAATTCCACACACATTGGATAGATCTGAGAGCTGCGACTGGGGCCATTCCAAGCTACCGCCGTTGGGGTGAAAAACCCCAACAGAAGAATGTGCTTAAGGGAAGGAAGCTGAACAGCAGACAATCCCAAAATTGCCCTACGTGACAAACAGCGTCCCAAACAGACAGCAAACCACATTGCCGTGGCTGACATGTAGTTGTGTGTGGGTGTGTGACTGGCTGGGGAGGGATGTGGGAATGAATGAATGAATGAATTCAGGGCACCCTGATAAATTCCCCCTGGGATAAAATCCAAACATCTGCTTCTAAGAGATAAAGAGAAAGCTCTGCTCCTCAGAGGCATGGCCAGTGGCTGAACACCACGCTAATCTCCTCTGCACCGGGTCCCAGGCACCACGGCAAATGTGTGTCAAAAAAAAAAAAAAAAAGAAAGAAAGAAAGGAAAAAAAAGAAAGAAAGAAAAAGAAAGAAAGAAAATGGAGGCAAAAAAGAGAATTTCACTAAAGGCACTACTGTGAATTCAAATACTCTTTGCAGTCTGGATGAAAGCAACCAAAATTGATGTTGTTTCAAAGAGGGTAGAGGAGCAAGAGCTGAGAACTAGATTAATTTGGCCGCATAGATGAAGAGGACTCCCTAGCTAAGGGGTGGGGACAGGCCAGCTGCCAATGAGCATAAAAATACCATACATTTCCCAAGCACTTTGGACTCCTCTGAGCGCTTTCCCATTTATTGTGTCATTTGATCTTCCAAACGCCGCAGTGAACAGCAGCCCGGGTGGTATTACCCCCCGCCAACCACCACCACCACCCACCCTAGGGAAGAAGTCAGGCCCAAGAGATCCCCCCAGACTGGCATCCATCACCTTTGGGCCGAATCTGGGGCTTTGGCTGGTACTTCTAAGGCTTTCCTGTAAACGTCACCTGGAGAATGAATTGAAATTCTGATTCTAACTCCACGAGTCCGAGGTGGGGCCTGAGATTCTGTACTTGATTACAGTCCCGGGTGAGACCCATGCTGTCCGTTCAGGATCATGCTTTGAATGGCATGGCTTTGGATATCATATCAGGGGGACTTGAAAGGCTTGTTTCAGCAGAAGTCTGACTGTCGGCTCTCCATTTGGTAGGATATTATTTAATTCACATGACAAAAATCCTAGCACAGACGTCACAAATAGCTCCTCATGAGGCCTGTGTGGACTTCAGCTCTGCCATGCGTGATCAGCCAGGGGAGATGCCTTCCCCTGCCCAACGCGGTGACTCTGCAAAGGTCACAGGTTCTCTAGGTCTCTGTTTCTCCATGTGAACAAAACCAAAGCACATCTTCTCCTAGGCCTCAGCTTGGCTGAAGGAGCCCAAAGAAGGCTCCCTGTTTTGATTGAGTTGGCTCTTGCAAAGCCGTCAGAATGTCCCAGAACATGGAGATGCCAAAGGAAGCTCATTGGCACCATGACACAAAGCCAATTTGACTCCTGTTTTCCTTCAAGAATCTCAACACATTCATCACCATCTCCATGCACCTTGTAGGGTAAGAGCAGGCAGGTATCATTTTTCCAGCCTTTCCTGGAGAAGAAGGAAGGAGAGCACAAGGAGGGCATCTGCTGGGGAGGGACAGGGTCAGAATGGAACTCTGAGGCCCCAATTTCTAACCCTGTGCTTTTAGATCAGAGTACAGAGGAAAGGCCACTTCCCTCGTCTTTCCGACTGACCAAGCACAATGCTGGCGTTCCATCATTTAAAACCAAGCACAATGCCGGCATTCCATCATTTAAAACATATTCCTTTGGGATTATAAAGGTTGGTTGTTTTCTATTTTGTTTTTTTTAGCTTCAAAAAGTGTTATAAACAATGGAATGTTTTTTTATTTAAATTCAATTCAGTTAATATATAGTGTATTATTAGCTTCAGGTATAGAATTTAGTGATTCATCAATTGCATATAACACCCAGTTCTCATTCCATCAAGTGCCCTCCTTAATTCCTGTCACCCAGTTACCCCATCCCCCACCCACCTCCCCTCCAGCAACCCTCAGTTTGTTTACTAGAGTTAAGAGTCTCTTATGGTTTTGCTTCCCTCTGTTTTTATCTTATTTTATCTTTCCTTCCTTTCCTCTATGCTTATCTGTTTTGTTTCTTAGATTCCACATATGAATGAAATCCTATGGTATTTGTCTTTCTCTGACTGACTTATTTCACTTAGCAGAATAACCTCTAATTCCATTCATGTCATCACAAATGGCAAGATTTCATTCTTTTTGCTGGTTGAGTAATATTCCATTGTGTATATATACCACATCTTCCTTATCCATTCATCTGTTGATGGACATCTGGGCTCTTTCCATATTTTGGCTATTGTGGACATTGCTGCTTTAAATTTTGGGGTGCATGTGCCCCTTCGAATCACTATGATTGTGTCCTTTAGATAAATACTTAGTAGTGCAATTGCTGGGTCGTAGGGTAGCTCTATTTTTACCTCTGTTTTCCAGAGTGGATGCACCAGTTTGCATTCCCACCAACAGCGTAAGAGGGTTCCCCTTTCCCTACATCCTCTCCAACATCTGTTTTTTACTGACTTGTTAATTTTAGCCATTCTGACCTGTATCTCATTGTGGTTTTGATTCGTGTTTCCCTGAAGCCAAGCGATATTGAGCATTTTTTCATGTGTCTGTTAGCCATTTGTGACATACAATGGAATATTATTCAGACTGAAAAAGGGAGAAAATTATGTCACGTGCTGCCACATGGATGAACCTTGAGGACACTATGCTGAGTAAAACAAGCCAGACACAAAAAAGACACGCACCATATGACTCCACTTCCAGGAGGTACGGAGAATCATCAGATTCGTAGAGACAGAAAGTGAAACGTGGTTGTCAGGGGCTGAGGGAGGGAGGGATGGGGAGTTAGCGTTTAATGGATACAGAGTTTCAGTTTTACAAGATGAAAAGAGTTCTGTGGGCAGATGGTGGTGATGGTTGCACAACAGCATGAATGTGCTTAATGCACCCGAATTGTACACTTCAAAATGGTTAAGATAGTAAATTTTATGTAATGTGTATTTTATCACAATAAAAAAATGGGAAAAAAGTGTTTTTCAGAAACCATAAACATTTCCGGGAGGAATGTTTAACACCTTCAAACTCTAATCATTTGACAACATTGGGAGAATTCGTATGTTAGATTTCTGTGACAAGCAGCAGACACCAAGGTCCTACTAGAATAAGGTGAGGGAGAAGCATCCCAGGGGTACAGGAGGACCGCTAAAAGCAATGGGGAGAAGCCACCAAAGGCTACCATTGCCTGCTTCCCAGCTTTGCAGAAAGCCAGGCCTGTTTCCTTGCCTTCCCCCAGGACCAAGTGGGACCTGCTCTGGGGGCCTGGACTGACCTCCAAAGTCACGTGCCCTGGGAGATCTTCCCAGCTGGAAGCGCTCCTTCCCCCCGCCCCCTCCCACGCTGGGGCTGAGCTCTGATTGGTTCAGTCTGTGGGGCCCTGGGTCCGCCCCGAGCTGTTTCAGAGGACGTGGCTTAGGGTCGCGGAGACTGGGTTCACTGGTTTCGCAGCAGCTTGGCGCTGCCAGTTCTCAGCGGGCTCGCTGAGAAGATGACAAAGAAGAACTCCAGTATCTTGATTCCCCGCTCTAAGGCCTTCTGCCTTGGCCTCCTCGCCAGCCCCAAATGCCCTTCAGAGACAGCAAACCTCCAGGAAAAATTAAATCCTCACCAAACACCCTTTAATTTTATCCACTTGGCTTAATGAAGGTTCCGGTATTAATGACCTCGGAGGCTCTCTGTCTGACAGTACTGCTGGTAACTAAACCCTGTGCTATTTTCCCCCCGCAGCCTGAAATCTCAAGCATCGCCTCTAATCTTATTTTCTATTTCTGGGCTATATTGCATTAGCACCTTTTTATTTCTCCTGGCATGTTTGACAGTGAGTTCAGGCTAGTGAGAATCATCTCTTTGTGCTGGCAAATGGGGATTGCATTGGTTGTTTTAGAATAATGACTTATAGTTAAAATTACCCCCAGGATATCATAATTACATGGTTGCAGCTTTCTTCTTTGACAAGGTGGAGAGGAGGAGCTCAGGTGGCCTGTGGGAGGTTGCTTGGGGTAAAACAGAGAAGGGGGGATAAACACACGTGTACCCCTAGCCCCCCAGGAGGCAGGAGGACAGGAACGGAGGCCAAAGCTTATGATAAAATGTGATCGGGGAGAAAGCTGTTCAGCCCCACCCCCCGCCACGTGCCTTCTGCCCATCCAGATGGAAATGGGAGAGCCCAGAGCACCGGCCTCATTAAGGGCGGCACAATTTACAGGATCCCCGAATTCCCCTTAACCATGAATATCACACCCTATGGGACGCGCCATGCTATCTGAAATTCACAAATGAAATTTTCTTTTGGCCTAACTCATTAAACAAAAGGTCTCAGCTAAAAGGGAAATGTTATTTGGGGGGGCCCTTTATTAACATAAATAGTTCAGCCTAGGTTAATTCATGGGTACTCTACAGCAATTTTTTTTTTTACATTTGCTTTTAGTAGTGAGATAAACATTATCTTACGTGAACCTTATAGTAGAAACCAATGGCCAAATGGTGCTGTGGAAAGACTTCTGTCCCTCAGCCCTCCACCCCCTCTCCATCCCCAGAGGCCTCTAATGAGGAAGGGTGATGGGACCCCACCTTGAAAGCCTTTCCTCTGCCTAAACTTCTAGCACGGTCCTGAGGAGGTGACATCCAGAGATGGGGAAAGTGAAAGGTTGAAAATGTTGATTCTGTCTGGGTAAGAGTTCAAAGAGGAGGGCCTTGGCTCTGGCCAGGATGATAAGGGTACTGGACCCAGGGGGAAATGGTGCTGGGCCAGAAAAGGAGCAGAAATGGGACCGGGGATAAGGTAAGTGTATCCTGGGAAGAAACGAGTGACCCCGAAGGACCAATACAGCCAGGTGGATATGGACTTTGGAGTCAGACCTGGGATCTAATCTTCACTCCAACACAATGCCCAGTGCTTCAAGGCAGATTACTTAACTTCCCTGAGACTCAGTTTCCTCATTTCTAAAATGGGAACAATAATGGAACCTAATAAAGTCGAACCAAATATGTAAGTACAAGGCAATGTCCTTCAAAGAGCATGTGGCTCATGGCTTACCCTTGATGACCCAACACTATTCCACCCACGCGATCATTTCCACATAGCTATTGTTAGAACTGCACCCCTTGGCCCCCCAAAATTGACATTATCTTGCTCTTCTCATTTAGAAGTCCCCCAAATGCTGCTTTCCGCCCCTGGGAAAGGGGGGTCAGGAAAATATCCCAAAGGAAGTGTGGAAGTTGAATTTATTGAGTCGGGAGGAGATGCCATAGTGAGGTGTGAATGGGCTGAGCCGGACGAGGTCCCCGGCCTGGCTTTACTTGGTCAGGAGGGTGACCAGGAGCCCAACGGGGTACTAGCAAGTGAGGCAGGGGTCCGTGAGAAAGATGCTTTTTTAAACGCGACTCCTAATCTGTGTAATTACTTCTAATCTGTGTAATTACTGCTGCTGGGCCAAGGCACAGGAGAGGAGGAACCTCGTAGACCATCTTCTCTTTTTGTTTTCCTCTCCATCAGAGAGACCTTGAGACCTCCCCAAGGTTTTGAAACAAAATTACGTTTTTTCCTGCCGCAGGGCAGACTCAGCCTGCGGGAATGAGGCTACAGCGGTCTCCCGGATTGTCAACTGGGGCTCCAGCAGAAGCAAGTGTACAACGGGCCATTTTTCAAATGACACTAATTAATATGGGATTATTGGAAAAGCAAATCTACTTCTGCTCCTTGATTAAAACGCTTTGCTCCCCGGTGTCCCCGTCTGTCCAATGGGCTTTGGCAGGCACTTGTGCTGAAGCCACGGTCTGAGGAAGGAGGTACATTGCGTGATCCCCGGTCTCCTCCCCGGGTCTGCCCCTCGGGTTAGTCTGTCACCTGAGAGCCTGGCTCAGGTTTCGCCTGGTCTCACGAGAAAGAGGGTGTGATCAGCACAGAGGATGGGGGCAAAGAGGCTGTGTGATCTCATGCAAGGACCCAGAAGACCCAAGCGTAAAGCCAGCTTGTCTTTCACTGGTCAGGCGGCCTAACCTTAGTGTCCTCGACAGCTCTCATCCTCAGTATTGTCCACTTACCTCCCAAGCTCGTGCTGGGGAAGCCCTGTGGTGACGAGTAAGAATAAGCCTTCTACGCCCCCAAGCCTTGGAGACGCGGGAGGAGTGAAAAAGCCTTCCAGTACCACCATCATGGACAGCGCGAGTCTCAGTTCAGCAGGGAGGGGACAGTCCCCAGCTAGCGTGGCAGGCAGGTTCACCATGAATTTCTCAGGCAATAGGTGTACACATGTGGTATTAGAAAGAGCTCGTCCCTCCCTTCTGACTATGAGGATGCTGTCCCTGTAGAGGTCTTCCTAAGCCCTGCCCCTTGAGGATGCTGCCCTGAGGACCCCCATGCCCAGGGAGCACCAGTGGTCATGGAACTGACTCTCCACCAATGGACTGTCCCTTTCCTTTCTTATGTGTGGATGTCTTGCCTCCTCATTGCACAGAAAGACCTTTGAGACTGCCACACACTTGGTGTCGGAATTCCCTCATGGCAGGGTGCCCATGGTCTGGCGCACATACGGGCTCAAAAGCAGATACCGACTGATTGAGCTGAGCTCTCCCCCACTTCTCTCAATGCCTGGCTTTGTGAGGAGCCCCCTGACTTCTTTGTTTCATAAGACGGGCTCCTCTCTGGCTGCAGGAGCCTTGCCCAGGGCGGGAGCCCATCTGCTGCTGGTGCTCCGTTGCATAGGGCCAGGCGGGAGGGCCCAAGGGTCTCCCACAACACGTCCTCTTCTCCTGACCAGACGTGGCATCTCTCCCCAGCTGCCCACACCCACCAGGCAAAGAACCAGGACAAAGCTTTGCAGCGCAGACTTGTGAAGAGCTTGTCAGGAAAAGCGGCAGAACTCGATTAGCATTCTTTTCATCATCAGCTATCATTCTCTTTATCTGTCCTGGCCTTGACTTCCGCATCAGTAAAAGAAAGGACCTGGACCTGGTGACCCTGCTGTCCCTCCCACCTCTAAGACTCTAGAGCCCAGCGAGAGGATAGGAGGACAGCCAGGAATTACAGGAAAGAGGCTGAAGCCCAGAGTCTGTTCCCACATAAGGGGGCTATAGTTCCGGAGCGTTCTCCATCCTACCCCCTTTCCTAACCACGGGCCAGAAGAGTGCAGGTAGCAACTACTGGACAATGGCTGAGCTTCTGGATCTAAGCTTCCAGGGTGAATGTGCTTTTGGGGAGAAGGATCATATCAACCCATGCCTTACACATTGGCCTACGCACATGCCCTATGTTGTGTCAATGATACCACAATAAAACTGGTGAAATTTGAAAAAAAAAATATGGCTATCAGAGAACATCTACTTCCCTCCCACCACCTTTTGCAATATCATTTTGCAATATAGGAAAGAAAAAGTAGGGGATTGTGCAGGACGCTTCGTCTGTGTCCTGTTTTCCTGCTTCGTTGGGGCTCCGGAATAAATTGCGTGTTATTCTGTAGGGGGAAAAGAATGTTAAGCCCTTTGATTTTAGAGTTGGCAGCTTGTACTCAAATCCTGACTTTGCCTCTCATGAGCTATGTGATTTGGGCCAGGTGATAATTGCCCCGATCCTCAGTGTCCTCATCTGTAAAATGGATGACACGTCTACCTGTCCAACGTGATTGTGCTAAAGGCGAAGCTATGCCCTCGGCACCTGGCATATCGTTGGTGCTCACGAAGTGGTTCAGGGAGTAAAGCAGGGGTCTGCATGGGAAAGTCACACCCCGAGCCATGTTAAGTTTCACCCTGCTTCTGAGTTCCAGCCTGTTTCTGTGAAATTTTTTAGGTCATTTTGTTTTAAATGGAAGAAATCTTCAAAATGACTCTCAGGATCCAGCCTTATGAGACGTGACATATTGGGGTCTAGCGTTCGCGAGGCTGGCTCCCATTTGCTATCCCAGGGCTTCTTTGTGATTTGTTTCCCTTAACACCCATTCTTACCCCATTTTTTTCTACAGCACAACCTTAAGCCCTGCCTCTTCCCAGCCTTCTGAGCCATCCTGCCTCAGAGGTATCCAGCTCCAGGCATCAGCCCCAATTCCAGGAGAATACAAACAGTCTGATTTCTTGGCATCTTCAAGCTGTGCCATGCCCCTTTCCTGAGATGGCAATTTCTTTTCTGTTGTTCTGTTGAATACATTTTTTTAAAAAAAAGATTCCCTTGGCCGCCGCCGCCTCGCTTTTCTTTGTGGCTAGGATGCAATGACTAGAATCTTGCACATACTTACAAGTCAATTTTCCTTTAATGATGATTTTACCTGCTCTGAAGCTTATCAGAAGGAGGGTTCACGCACCCGGGGTCTCGGCTGGAAGCTTTCAGTGGGCCTCAGCAGCTGTTCTATAGGCAGTGCACCTGTTTTGAATGTCATCAATGCAATGCTAATATGCAAAACGATTTGTAGTGCAGGAAACCGGAACCAACAGGGAAAGAAACTGTGTTTGGGATTATAAATCACTTCCCCATCCGCCGCTGAGCTTTCTTTGGGATTCAGAAGAGGCGCTGCGGGCAGCGGGACCCTGTGACATCCCCTTTCCTGACTTCTGTTCTCTGAGAGAAGGATCTAGAGGGACATTGTTCTATCTGGCAAGAAGAGATTAGAGAAGGTTACAGGGGTGGGGAGGCCTTTGGCAGAGGAGGGAGCAAGGAAGAAGAGGGCGTTTATTAGGCAGAAGGCACTAGACACAGGCTTAGATCTGCTTCTTTAGGTGGGGCAGGAAGCTTTTACAGAGGTTAGCGTAGAGTGTTCTGGTAGGGCTGCTCTACATCTTATGAAGAAGAAAGGGCACCATTAAGGTTCATTAGATACTAAGGTCTACAATCCCCACCTCAGACAACCTTCCACTTCAGAGCGTCGCTCTTGTGACTTTGAATTAACCTACTTCCATTAGCCAAACAGAGAAGTGACAGGTCAGGTCCAGCGAGTGATGGTGATAGCTGAGCATCCCTGAAATACAGTCGGGGCACGGCTGCCTCAGTTGGCACATCCGTGAAATGGGTACAAACCATCTACTGAGGGGCCAGGCCTGGAGGGTTTCTCTCTAATGAGAGCCATGCAGATTATGAGGGCCGAGCTCACCTCCTCTCTTGTTCTCAGAAAGAATGTGGGTGGGTAGAGCAGAAAACAGTACCTGAGCACAGGCCATAGCTCTAAAGACAACTGCCACCCTTTTACTGTCGCTTAAGCTGCATGCTCATCATAATTGAAAAGGGTTTAGGACTAGGCTGGAATTTTTTAGACCAAGCCATAGAGCTCACACTGGGTCTGGCAGGGCTGGCAACTGAGAACTTTCTAGAAAGTTGCAGAGGAGTGTTGGGTTTGGGGACCAGGGAATCATCAGCTGGAGATGGCAGTGGGTAAGAAGGGCCATTTTATATCAAGGATGTTCCTGTCTCAAGGATTAAATTGAAAGTTGCTGTAGGATGTCAGCTCTGTGGGATAAACAAGCCCGGGGCATCTGCTCCATGCAGGACGCCAGGCAACCATCCGCCCTCAAAGAGTTTACATAGCCATAAAAAGCTAAACGAAAGCACAAGGTGGCATATCCCAAATGGAAGATCCTTAAATGCTGTAGGATTTCGAGGGAAGAAGAACTTATCATAGTGTGGGCAAAGAGATGAGGAAACTCAATCTGGAGCATACAGAACTGGCACGCAAGTTGTGGAGAACATTCTGGGCCGAAAGAGGGGCAGGAGCCAAAGTGTGATGATAAATGTGCACCAAGGGCAGGACCACAGGACGGAAGTTGGGGCCTGAGGAAGCAGCAGAGGTGGAGGCACAGAGCCTGGGGAGGGGTGAAGACCCTGCGTATGGAGAACCCATCAGGGGCAGGTCAGCAGAAGTGTAGAGGAGTCAGAACACCACACAAAATGAAGACTCCCTGGACTGCTGGCCTCACTCCCGCATGCCTGAGATGCGGGGGAGGCGGGAGCGGGTGTGGGACCCACTGAAAGTCCTACTAGCCCAGCATGCAGGTTCTGTTTTCACAGCTGCAAATAGTCTGTTTTCATCAACACTAGAGGGGGTTAGCTGGCAGCGTGAGAACCTGCAGGTGTCCCCGAAGGGCCTCTCCAGCACCGCTCTCTCCCAGGCTCACTCAGGCATGCACTCGGGCACAGCTGGGTCTCCCCCACCTGAGAGCAAGGACGAGAATCACCCGGACAGTCGGCGTGTGCATGTCCCCTGGTCCCACTCTTGGTATCGTCGTTTTCAACGCTGCACTAGAACTGTAGTCCCTCTGGATGTTCTGGGAGAAAAGAGTTATTTACTTTCTGGGTTTATTAAAAATGCACCCATTACCTGAATGCCTCCAGGCAGCAGTATAAAAATATATTTTTAAAGGATGAGAATTCAATTAAGCAGATGCAGATATACCTTCAGCAAGTAGGCCAATGGGGCTGTCCCCCGTCCGATGGATGGCAGCCCTGATATGAGACACCCTCAGTCCATTCAGGCTCCCCGAGCCCTGACGGGAAGGGCCATGCAGATGTAAGGGTCCACTGGGTGGTGTATCGTCTTCTGCTCTTTCCCAGTCCAACCTGAGCCTTCCACAGTGTTCTCAGACCAGGCTTGGTGCCTGCAGTAAGCCCGGGAAGGGATGGGAGGTCTCAGGTAGCCAAGGTAGAAGCATCTAAGAAGGGGATTTGGAAAATATTGCTTGTCAGCTGCCTGTATATTACTTTTGCTTCATGCTCAGCCATAATGTGAAACAGGTTTGTGGTGAGGCTGTGGCCATCCCTGCAGAAATCTGGGAAAGTAGGTAGTCGTCTTTCTAAAACTCAAATATGATGCCGTCCCTAAGAATCCCCGTAGGTCCCCGGTGTGTTAGGGTCTCTAACATAGTATAGGTAGTACTTTATGATCAGACTGCTGGCTGACTCCCCTCACCCCCACTCACTTTCACTCACAGCTATTTATAGATCCTCAAACTATTCTCAGCTAGTTTGCACCTCCAGGTTATTGGAACTCTCACATCTCTCCCAAATATCTGAGATATCAATGTCATACTTGTGCAGCCAGATGATTTCCCTTTGTCCTTCAAGTCAGTGGAGGCATCACGTGCTCCTGGAAGCCCTACCCCCTGGTCTTCCTTTCTGGAATAGGTGCTCCTTCCCAAGTCCTAAAAGCCCTCATCACACTATATTATAACCCTTTGCTTACTTGTCTGTCTCTCTGGCCTGAGTGCGAATTACTCAAAGAGAAGATTCATCTCAGCATGTCACTCACCTTGTCATTCATCTCTGGATCCCCAGTGCCTAGCTCCTCAATGTAGAGCATCCAGGTTCGAATAGAGGCCTGCCTCTGACCCTCAAGTTCTCTTAAGCCTGAGGCTCTCTTCTATGAAATGGAGGCGAGAAAAGTATCTATCTTATGAAAAAAAAATTGTGAGGAAGATGCAAGACACGACAGAGGAACCACCCAGCTTCGCATCTTGTGTGGTCCATGACCAGGATGGACAGACAAAGGGAACAGAGCCATAGCATATGTTCTTAACTTCTTCAAAACAAGAGACTAAGTCTCAGAAAAGTGAACTTACTTGCCTAAAGTCATCAGCAAGGTAAGGAGGTGGCAAAACTGGAATTCAAACCTGGGCTTAGCTAACTTCCAAGACCCTGCCCAAACTTCCCACATTCCTTCCCCCCACCCCCAAGCTCCACAGACTGGAGACACTGTCAGTGTCTCTGCCTAGTTTCTGCCCAGTCTCTGCCCAGATGGCAGACCCATTTCCCCAACAAGGAAAACGCAGACTTCTGGGTTCTTCTGGCCGAAGAAGTCACAGAACCTTCTTCACCCTAATCATCTAGGGCAGTGACTGAGCAAGTTTGCTATAGACCATTTGTTTATATCTGGAAAGCAAGATAGTTTAATGAAATGAGCAATGGACTGAGGTCACCCCATGAAACAGTGTCATCATATTTGTTCCTTTCTAACCCTTCCTTTCCCCATTGTGAAAGAAAGATTTTGGGAAAATTACCCTCTGGCTCTGATTTTCTGTGCTACCTAAGTGAAATAAAAGAGTTAATGAATCCCAAAGTCAAAATTGGCCTTGGGTTGCCCACTCTGGGATAATGCACTGCTCCGTCCTTGGGTTTGGGTAATCAAAAGCTGGCCAAACCTCTCTGCTGTCCACCAAGGTGAGGTCATGGTAGTGAGGTGAGCCACGGGGAGAAAACGTTCGTGCCAAACAAAAACGGTTCAAGCCTCCCTGAGCTCCATCAGTCTCCTGGGGAGAGGGAAGCAGGTGCAAGACCCAGGGCCTGCGCTCTCTCCCAACACCCTGCTCGGAGGCGAGTCCATACCTGCCCCTCAGATCCAGGGAGGGGTTTATCCTGGAGGAGAAGACACTTAAGAAAACTGACTCTGTCCCATCAGCTATACTGCAAGAGATTGATCAGCCGCTGGCCCAGCAGTTGCTACTAAGAGACCATTCTCCACTGGGGATCGCAGCTGTGTTTACATTAACTGTCTAGGGTGACCTGCCTTCCCCAGAGGCTCCCTTGCATACTCAGTCCCACGGCTCAGCTCGGCAAAGGCTTTGCTTTCAAGGAAAGGCGCATGTTTACCATCGATGTGATCATGCAACGAGGAGCCTGAGACCTGCCCGGCTTTTGCTGCAGCTGTGCGAATGGCTGCCAGAAACTTGTCTCTGTCTGGCCCACATCACCTAGAGCTGTTAGATAACCCTCCCTACTGAGCAAGTGGTTGGAGTCAGGGAGCAACCATGAAGATGTCATCTCCACCATAGGCTGCCCTTTATTGAGCCAAAGAGAAAGCCCCAGGTCGTGTGCACCGTCCCTGGAGCTGTACGCAGATGGTGCTCAGCTGGCTTCATCTACCATCATTTCATTGGCATTTATCCGCAAGTCCTATCTCCTAGGTTTGTTGAAGACGTAGAAGGAATTAACACAGGGGCGCCTGGGTGGCTCAGTCAGTTAAACTTCCAACTCTTGATTTGGGCGCAGGTCATGATCTCAGGGTCCTGGGATCGAGCCCCGTGTCTGGGTCTGTACTCAACGTGGAGCCTCCTTGAGATTCTCTCTCTCCCTGTCCTTGTGCCCCTCCCCCCATTCATGCACGCAAGCGCACGCACGTGCACGCGTGCTGTCTCTCTAAATAAATAAATAAATAAAATCTTTTTTTGAAAAGGGAATTAATACATTCAAAGCCCTTAAAACAATGTTAAAAGGAATTTCAACAAATTCCTTCTACGTCTTCAACAAATCTTCAACAAAGCCAACACTCTTCAGCCAGGCAAAGGAGAAACAAGATCAATGGGCATACTGGAGTCTGGAATTCCTGAGTTAATCAATCACCTGATATGTGTCATTCTTTACAGCACCCCCATTTCATAAAGAGAAAACTAATAAATGTTGGTAAAGTAAAAGGCATTCAAATCCTCAATGGACTTAATCTTAAACTTCTAGCCTGTTGCTTTATCTACGGGACCCAACAGTTTTCAAAGGCAGTTCCAGTGGCTTCTAGTACCCTCCTCAAGCAGAGGTGAGAAAGAACTGGAAATTGTGTCTCCACGTATGTAATAACATTTTTTACTACCCATTCTGTGCCAGGTTCCCTACAAGGCACTGGGGACACAGAGCCCTGTCCTCTGAGAGCTCCTATTTCTATAACTGGCCACCAACCATCGTATGCCCGCTACTACTCAAGTCATCCACAGTTAGCTCATCAACATGACAACATCTGTGCACTGAACAGGCCGATACAAAGTTTAAGCCTACCTAAGGGGCAAGGAGAGAGAAATAATAAACATCTGAAATTGAATTGTCCTCTGACTACAGCCTAAGAATTGGAGTGACTCTGGGAAGAAAAATTACATAGAAACTACGTGTAAAATGTGCCCACTTTATTTTTTCCTGCATCATATTTAACAATTATTCACAAGGTAAAAAATAAGAAGAATAATAAAAATAAACAAACAATAGAAAAACAATTATCTGTGATAAATACCCCTACCCCTCCAGCAAAAAATCTCCAGATTCATTTGAAGCTGCCTGTAGACTAAAGACAGACAACTATCCCTTGCTCCCCCCATATTCTGTAATCGGACTTGCAGGCAACTTCCTATACAGCCCATGGTCACGTGCCAAAACTCATCATTCTCCTGAGACATGGCGGGGGGGGGGGGGTGGCGTTGTTTGTGCAGAGAATTCCCATGGGTGGCAATGCTCACAGTGATCCACCACCCTCCTTGATCTCTTCCCCCATCTCCTCCAGTCTCCTGACTTCCGTGGGAGAGTCACTCAGGGTCAGCCTAGACTGTCCCCCACTGGCTCTCAGGTGGTAAAAGTTTACAGAAAGAGCCAGATTCCCACTTAAGCGTAGGAGGAGGAAATCCAGCTCCTTTGAGGTAGAAACAAGCACTGTCCCCCATGCAGAGCCTGCTGCTCGCCTTATCCTTCACCCTGCCACCTCCCAGCCACCTGTGGCTACAGAGCCCCAGGCAAGTGTTAGGTTGTCACACCAAACCTTGACGCCCAAAGTGCTCCCCACCCACCAGGGCTGCTCAGGCAGCGGGAAGGCGATTATAACCTGTAATTTCTCATCTCGGTTAGCAGGTGACAGGCTCTGATAACATGGCATCCATATGGTGTCACCCCTTCTGTTGAGCACAATTTTAGGGCAAGATTCATACCGCTTCTCTCTGTGCTCAAAATAGATGCCCAAAATTGGGATAGAATTTACATAAGTTGGCTGAAGAGACTGTGTTCAATTAAAAAGCTTTTGTCGCCAAGAAATTTTTTTAGTTGATACATATGCTCCTTTATTGCAGTCCTAAGGGGGGAAAGATTTTGGTTCTCTCTCTTGCTCTCTCTCTCACTCGCTCTCTCTCTCCTCTACCTCCCTCCCTTTCTCCTTCCATCAATTAATAAATTAAGGAGGGGTGGTTATCTGCCCCGAAGGCTAAGTGAACAGCAAATGAAGATGAAACCCATATGGAAATAACAGGGAACCTGGCCCATGAGAAAAAGAAGCAAGTGGTGCCCTCCTGCCTAGCCTGGGGCAGGGCAGGCTGCAAGGCTCTTCTCTGTGTGTAATCTGGGCTCTGTCCCAGAGAGAATGGGTTGTCCCACTTTGCAGTCACCAAAAATTCAATGGAATACGTTTTCAATTGCACTGACACTGAGGCATGAATTTAGAAATATAAAACATGGTTTTTTTCCCATCATGCAATAATAGTGTTCTTGGGCAAAAATTGGGAAACGGAAAAATATAAAGGAGAAGAAAACGCATTGGTGCTTTTACTTTTCAAAGATGAAACTCTGTTAGCATTGCAGTGTATTTCCTTCCAGCCTTTGCTGCAACTGTGTATATTCAAACAAACTAGGGACGGGAATATACAAATACTTTTGTATCTCCACATTTTGCGTTACACTGTGTCATGATTTCCTGAGCGTTTTTCTATATCAAGTACATTTCCAGAACATCACTTTTAATGGACGTACTATCATGTATTTAGCCATCTCTCTAATTTGGAGATTTATATCATTTCCTATTGTGTAGCTAGCCTCCTACAAATATTGCTGCAATTAACAGCTTTGACTTTGTATGCACTTCCGACTACTTCCTTAGGATAAATTTGCATGGGTTGTGATTTGAGGTGTCTATTCCATAGTGAAGACAAGTTGCACTGAGCTTTTCACGTGCCTTGGGACTGGTTCATCTTATGATTAATGCATGCATTTTTTACAATGCCTGTTTAGCATCAGAAATGAAATCAGTGTTTAAGAAAGTACTTTGTTTCGAGTGTTTTCCTATGGAAAGCTAAATAACTCTGGATGGGACATCTGTTGTTTTTGCCTGTTCAGCATCCACCCTCTCCCCATAAGAAACGTACGCACCGTTGTCTTCAGTCTCCATTCTTGTGGATCCAGGGGAGCGAAGGACCAATCACCTTTAGATGCAGCAGTGGCCAATCAGACTCGCCATGAGGGGCGAGACTTGGACTTTCATAAGGGCTCTCTCTTCCCTCTGAGTTTGCTGAGTGGGTAGAAGAGAAGCCCAGAGACGTTAGGGCTCATCTTTGCCACGATCTGGGAATAGTCCACCCAAGTATCAAGCTGGCATGGGAAAAAACAGAGTTAAGAGAGGGAGATGAATAGATTCCTGACAACATTTACAAATTCTAATCTACTTGTGCCTGAAGCTGAGGAAATTACCCCCACAGGTTTTTCATTTCTGTGAGTTATAAAGTCCCTTTATTACTTAAAATGATTTGAATTAGGTTTCCTCAGGTACAACCTGAAATGTCCAGATCACATAGGCCACATTCGGGAATTAAACTTAGAGCCTCGCCTTCATCGTACCTATGTCCTCTGCAAATCAGCTAACTGGTGAACTATACAATTATCTAACACCTGCTCTGGGTGGAGTTGTATGCTTAATATTCAGTGGCAAAACTCCAGCATGACCGGCTCCAGGCTTACAACAAGCTGTAGGGCAGGATAGAGAATCATGAGGGAGGGGTCACTGGGTGTTTCCGAGGGTGTAGAGGTCAAGCCTCACTGAAAGGAAGAGACGTGATTTTTTTTTTTTTTTGATGGGATTTAACTTGAGCCTTGACAGATGGGTAGAATTTTCATGGGTGGAGCTTGAGAATGAGGAAATAACACAGCAAATTCAAACAGCATGAGCAAAAGGGCAGAAGCAGGAGAGCACTCATGGTAGCAATGATGGCGGGCATGGAGATTTGTCCATACTTCCTGAAGTTAATATGCCATTAACTGAAGAGGGAGCTAACCATTAGCTGTAGTGCTATAATTATGGAGTGATAATTACCCTGAATTACATCTTGCAATGACATATTCCAATTGTTTTTTCACCTACTGAACTGAAGGCTACTTGAGGCCGGGCACAGGCTTTTCTCTGCACACCAAGCTCTTGGCACCTTGCCCCGTTGTACCACACATATTCCCACAGGACTCATTGACCAAAGTGTAGCTTAAAGCTAATTGCAATATTCGATGGAACATAATCTATCAGATATTGAGAGAGGACATTCTCACCTGGTGTCAGTACCCTTCCTTGGAAGTAGGTCAGGCACTTGAGCGCATTCATTGTTGTAAACCACGAAATGCTCTGCGATTCTGAGAGCTGGCTCTTTTGCTCTCCGTGACATTCTCGACCTGACATGCAGGACCTAACAAGGCACCTTGCTCATAAATAAGAACTCAATAACTATTGGGGAAATTGAATTAATAAGTCCTGGACTCTGCTCTGTTTGTCCTTCGGGTCCCTCCAGCTAGCCACACTCTTTGCCTTCCCCCTCATGACCTTATCACATCTTCCGAAAACAACTATTCCAATATCTGTGCAAAGCTGACAAGTGAGGTCTCTGGGCAGAATTTTCTGGCCCAAGGTTTATTTCCCAAACTATTCTGATCATGAGAATCAACAGGGGTGCTTGTTAAATACAGAGATTATTGGGTCTCTCTTCTGGGAATTCGGCTTCATAGGCTTGGATTGGGGCCCAAAAATCAGGGTTCTGGACAAGCACCTGAAATGATGCTTTGGGCAAGTTTGGGAAACCCTGCAAATCAACAGAGCTTTTCTGGCACTAACATGTTAACTAACCACAATCAAAAGCAGCTAGTTAGCATGTTGAAAAGCAGTCCTGCGAAGTGGAGAGGTCACCATTAAGGGAATCCACTATCTTGGACTCAGATCCTAATGCTGACACTCGCTAGCTGAGTGGCTTTGAACAAATTATGTAATTTCTTTCAATGTGTGCTTCTGCCTTTGTAAAGTAAGGAAGACACTACTTGCCTCTTTCCCTCCAAGCAAACTAATTAGATGATGCATGTATAAGTGTATCATATAGGAGAAGAATTTTTAGTTTGATGTTTTGACTGGAGGCAAAAGCCAAAGGATGATCTGTCTGATGGAGGAGATAAGGCTTACCCCCGTCGCCAGTTATTTGTAAATATTAACACGACAAAAACACTCATTGCCTGCTTGTCCTATTTGGTGCCAACACACTGAAGCCAGAAGGTCATCTCAATAAATACCAATTAGCATTTATTGAGCACTTACTCCACGTCAGGCATAATTCTAGATGAATTATTCAGACGGATCAATTTAATCCTCGCAGTAGCTCCATGACATAGGTGCTATTTTTATTGCCATGTTTTTAGTTGGAGAAACTGAGATCTACCGAGGTGTATTTAAACAATCTACCCAAGGCATAACTGGGATATAATTAAATAATTGGTGAGAGATCACACAGCTCTTAAGAAGCAGAGCTGGGGGGCACCTGGGTGGCACAGCGGTTAAGCGTCTGCCTTCGGCTCAGGGCGTGATCCCGGCGTTATGGGATCGAGCCCCACATCAGGCTCTTCTGCTATGAGCCTGCTTCTTCCTCTCCCACTCCCCCTGCTTGTGTTCCCTCTCTCGCTGGCTGTCTCTATCTCTGTCGAATAAATAAATAAAATTTAAAAAAAAAAAAAAAAAGCAGAGCTGGGCTTTGAATCCAGAAGGTGTGACTCCGGGGCGCCTGGGTAGCGCAGTCGTTAAAGCGTCTGCCTTCGGCTCAGGGCGTGATCCTGGCGTACCGGGATCGAGTCCCACATCAGGCTCCTCCGCTATGAGCCTGCTTCTTCCTCTCCCACTCCCTCTGCTGTGTTCCCTCTCTCGCTGGCTGTCTCTCTGTCACATAAATAAATAAAAATCTTTAAAAAAAAAAAAAAAAAAAAAGAAGGTGTGACTCCATCGTCCCTATCTCTGACCTGCTAAAGCACATGACTTCTCAGGACAATGTGTGGTTTCCATACTGATACGCAGAACATGCAGGGTCTACACTTATTTGCTTCATTATCCGTCTTTTAGAACAATGCAAAAGGGATCAATGAGGGGCGCCTGGGTGGCACAGCGGTTAAGCGTCTGCCTTCGGCTCAGGGCGTGATCCCGGCATTATGGGATCGAGCCCCACATCAGGCTCTTCTGCTATGAGCCTGCTTCTTCCTCTCCCACCCCCCCTGCTTGTGTTCCCTCTCTCGCTGGCTGTCTCTCTCTGTCAAATAAATAAATACAATCTTAGGGGAAAAAAAGGGGATCAATGAAAGAGATAACTAGGCAGAACACAGAAGGGCTGGGAAATACTCTGTGTGACACTACAGGGTAGCTACGTGTCATTATACCTGTGTCCAAACACACAGGACGCACAGAACTGAGAGGGACTCTACTGCCAGCTATGAAGCCCGGGTGCTAATGATGGGTCCATGCTGGCTCATAGATTGTAACGAAGTCTCACTCCAGTTGCTGTTGCTTGCAGAGGAAGCTATGCATGTGTAGGGGCAGAGGACATAGGGCAACTCTCTATCCCTTCCTCTCAATTTTGCTGTGAATCTAAACATGCTCTAAAAAAGTAAGTTTATTAAATAAAAATGTGAGGCGCCTGGGTGGCTCAGTCCGTTAAGCGTCTGCCTTCAGTTCAGTTCATGATCCCTGGATCCTGGGATCGAGCCCCGCATTGGGCTCCCTACTCAGTGGGGAGTCTGCTTCTTCCTCTCTCTCTGCCCCTAGCCCATGCTATTTTATTTTTAAAAATAAAATAAAAGTGCAAGAAGTACTAGTTTTCCTATCGATCACCCTATCGCCCAATCGGCCAATCATTCCTACAGAATATTAGCGCTTGATATTGCATGTCCGCAAACATCGA
Source organism: Ursus arctos (assembly GCF_023065955.2). Classification (NCBI taxonomy): domain Eukaryota; kingdom Metazoa; phylum Chordata; class Mammalia; order Carnivora; family Ursidae; genus Ursus; species Ursus arctos. The sequence goes on along the minus strand of NW_026622897.1, from coordinate 21,569,087 downwards.
ATCTAGGGGCATTCTCAGACTAGAGGCCCAAGTACCAATTGTATGCGCACAACTTTGACGTGGTCTTGAGTTGAGGAATGCCTCTCAAGAAGGTACACTGTGCTCTTGGGCATTGGCTACACCTGGCCATACACCTGCGTTACCTGCCCAGCGCCTAAAGCACTTGGGTTTGCTCCTTTAATCCAATCTCATCCCTCCAAGGGGAAACAAAGAGCCCAGGCAAATGAAATGGATTGCCCAAGTTCAAAGCAAATTAACAGCACAGTCTGGGACAGATCCCAGCTCTCCCAATTCCAAACCACAATAAAGGAGAGACCACAGCAACGTCCTGGCCATCAGAAAACAAAACAAAATAAAGCAAGCATGAGGCACAGCGAGAAAGAGTGTGAGGATGGCTGGAGGCAGGGAACAGAGACCACGTCATGGTCTCCAGCACGGCTTGCCTCCCTGCCAGTTGGACCTGTCCTGGGGGGAGGGGGGAGGGGGAGACGGATGACCAAACAGGTGCCCAGAGCGGCCACTCTGCCCTCACAGCACCCAGGGATTGCACGCCCCCCCAGTCCCCATTGTTTATCACAGCCCCGGGAAGGCGGGAGCCCTCGGAAGGGCCCCTCCGCCCACTGAGGCAGGAGAGGCGAGGACGCACTTTAATTGAAGCCGGCAAAAGAGAATTCTGGAGCCTGGCCGCCTTCTCTTTGCCCGGCGCAGAAAGGCCGGGGGAGGAGAGCGGCACAAAGCCGTGCTCCCTGGGCTGCCTTCAGATCCGCCTCAGAGCGGCTTGTAGCTCTGGAGAACTTTTAATAGAAATCTGCGGAATGAAATGGGCTACAGCTGTTTGCCTTGATAAATATATTTTATGCTACATGCCTCAGCCGCCATCTGTTTGCTGATACGAGCACTTCTTCGTGGCAACTAAGGAGAAGTCATCAAAGGAATAGCAGGAGCTGGGTTTCTGAGCAGGTAGAGAGGGTGAGGCAGGCAGGCAGGGGAGCTGGTTTCAGGCTGAAAGGGGCCGGCCTGGGGATGAAGGGCAGGAGCAGAATAGGGGTGCCCTGGGCAAGCCAGATAAGCCACCCCCCCACCACCACCATTCTCTCTCCCAGGAGTTTCCAGGGTGCTTTCCTAGAGTCCTCAGGCTCTCTTCCCTCCACCTTCCACCTGTTGTCTCTAAAGCCAAAAGCAAGAAGCTGACAGGAATTGCAAGGTGCACCCCAGCCCTGGCCCGTGGTAAGCATGCCCAGCGGCACAGCCGAGTGGGGCCGGCAAGAGGCCTGCGGTCCCTGCACTGATCCCACCGTCTGCAGAGCCCAACTCCTAATCTGGGCTGGGTGCAGAGGAGGCCCGGAGAGGCGTCGAGGCCAGTGCCCCAGGAGTAACCTCTCCTGTTTTGGGACCACCCACATCCGGGGGCAGTTCGGAAACACCTCTCTGGAGCCCTGTGGACACACAGCTACCGCCCGTGAGGATGGGAGATAGAATCCCTATTTGCTCAGAATGGATCCGAGGGCGGACGCATTTACCTGTTCTGGGTCTCTAAAGTATTTTGGTGAAAGGCAACAGATTTGTTTGCTCTAGAACCATCAAAGCAAGAGAATACAGGAATGTCCTTAAGAGAAACCAGCATCTACAGGGAAAGGCTTCAAGAGTTGGAGGTTTCTGATTTCTGAATGCAGAACCTATGGGAATTTGTCCTCCTTCCTTCATCCTTCCTCCCGCCCTCCCTCCCTTCCTCCCTTCCTTCCTTCTTTCCTCTCCTTCCTTCCTCCCTCCCTCCCTTCTTTCCTTCCTTTCTTTCCTCCCTTCCTTCTTTCCTTCCTTCCTCCCTCCCTCCCTTCCTCCCTTCCTCCTTCCCTTCCTCCATCTCTTCCTCCTTTCCTCCTTCCCTTCCTCCCTTCCTCCTTCCCTTCCTCCCTTCCTCCTTCCCTTCCTCCATCTCTTCCTCCTTTCCTTCTTTCTTTCCTTCTTCCCTTCCTCTCTCCCTTCTTCCCTTCCTCCCTCCCTCCCTCTCTTTCTCCCTTCCTTCTTCCCCCAGAGAGAAATGTGAGAGGCCACTACGACCCACCGCTGTCCTCAGTGGCTCCTATTTCTGGCATCTCATGCCATCACCTCTGTCTCCCACCCACCAGATCTCCACCGAGAGAAATGCAGCCTGGCTGGGAAACAGAGTGAGCACCACGCTGGAGCGAACGGACGCCCAGCGTGTCTCCCTGACCCCTTCTCCTTCTTCTACCCCCACCTGAGTCATGGCAGGGAGGACCCGGCTCTGACTTCTCCGGCTGGCAATAAAAGGGCCAAAGTGTCCCTCCTGGCCACATCCCGGCCTCTCCTTCCTTATCCTCATGGAGCTGCAAAAATCCGGAATGGCCAGGTGGGATTCGGTTTCGATGCTGCGGGGGAAGAGCAAAGGAACAACCCAGAGACAGGCTGAAGTGAAAGGAAAACTGGATCTATGATAGTGGAAAACAGGACACAAGCTTCCAAACCATATTAGTCAAAAACAAACTGGACCGAGCACCTGCTGCTCCATGCCACCTCCTCCCAAGGACGTGGGCAGGGTGACTGCTGGTGACATGCTTTGAGACACTCTGACAGAAGGCACCAAATCATTGTGTACTGAGGATTGTGATTTTCAGTCCAAGAAACCAAGTGCTTTGGACGCGCTTGCAAACTGCTGGCTGGTAATCGGAGCCAGAGCGAGCCTCCGGCTCCATCAGAGCACCAGCCCCTGGTATTAATAAGTGTTTCCATGGCACTTGATATTTTACAATTATCTTTGCTAACACGTCTGCCTTAGCAGAAGTAGCCGGCCAAATGCAAATCCTTCTGCCCTCCCTGATGCCTGCCAGCTTTGGAGGAAGAAGTCCCAGCTCGCTGGTACACCTTGAGAGGAGATTAGTAGGTCCTGCCAAATCCCCAAGTTTGCAGCCCCTTCCGTCCACACCCACTTGCTGGCTCCACACTCATGTCTTCCACTCCTCTGTCCTCATTTCAATCCAACTCAAGACAAACTCCATGCATTCATTCCTCTGTTTACTCATTCCTCAAATACTCGTTGAGCGCCTACTGGGTGCCAGGCATTATTTTAGGCACTGAAGATAAATCAGCGAATGACAGAAACAAACGAAAGAATCCTGTCCTTGTGTAACTTACATCCAGCGAGGAGGTAAACAACAGGCAGATAATTATTTAATACTATGAATAAAAATAACAGCAGGTGAGGGGTAGAGAATAATTGGGAAGGATATTATTATAGATCTCGCGATCCAATGGCCTGACATCTGAGCAGATATCTGAATTAAATGACAGAGTAAGTTAGTCATCCAGGGGGAAACATTATAGGCAGAGGAACCAGCAGGTGCAAAGGCTCTGAGGTGGGGACACACTGAGTGTTGAGAAACAGCAAGAAGGCCAGTTTGGTTGGACGGGAGCCAGGGTGAGGCATGGGTTGTCATGGTAATATACACGGTCAGAGAGGGAGCCTTGCTCTCATCAGAAGCCCTCTCTTCTCCAGTCAGTCCAGCCCCACTGGCCAACCCTTTTTTGAAATTCTACACCGACCCTGCCTGGAGTGGCTCATTCGGACCTTACCAAGGTTTTGATATTTTGTAGCATCGTTATTTCAGGCCCTTGTGTTTTCTACACCTAAAGCAGATGGAGGTTCTCCAGATTTCCTTCCAGACTTCGGTGTCTTTCCCGAGCCCCTGGTCATCCTATCCATTCTTCCTTTCTAACATCCCGAGCATCTTTCCATTGTCGCTTTGAAACCAGATGTTGTGAAAGAACCACTTGTCATCAGTTGTATGTTTCCAGGAACCCATCCGAGGACTCCATTAGCTTTTTTTTTTTTTTTTTTAATCTATGTGATAGACTCTGTGCTAGATGCTGGGGGTAAAAAGATTAGCAAGAAGGTTCACTCAATAAGCACCAAGCCAAGTGGACAGATAAGTTATAATAAAAGAAGTAAATGCTAATACGAAAATACAAATAAAGGGCCCTGAGAACACAGAGGAGAAAGCAATTAGTTTTTCGTTCTTCCTGGAGAAGACAGTGAAGGCTTTACAGTGGGGAGATGGGATAAGAAGGCACTGAGGATGAGGCGGTGTTTCATAGAGAGAGTAAGGAATGAAAGATGTTAGAACAGGGGGTCTCAACCAGGGATGATTTTATCTCCATAGGACATTTGGTGACGTCTGGAGACTTTTTTGGTTGTCATGGCTGGGGGGAGGGGAGTGTCCCTGGCTTCTGTCGGGGTACAAAACAGTCCCCCCAGCAAAAACTAGCCTGCCCCAAATGTCAGTAGTACCGAGGGTGAGAGACCCCCCCTGGAAGCAAAGGGAACACCATGAGAAATACAGAGCAAAGGAAGGTGGTGGCGGGACGTGATGCGGGAAATGCAGGCTGAGCCAGAGAGAAGAGGGCCTCATACGCCACACTGTGAAGTTCTACTCTGTAGACAAGAAAGAGCCGATGCAAGAGAAGTCTGAAGGAGATAAAAATCACAGCTTCTAGTTCCTGAGCCCATGCTCCGGGCCCAGAGCTTTACTGCATCATCTCTGACTCTCAAGAGAGACAGAGAAGCCCAGAGGACAGTCATTCTTTCTACTTTACAGGTGAGGAAACAGGGAAACCAAAGCTCAGGAGAGGGCCTCTGCCTGCTCAGGGACAGCCACAACAGAAGATCCAGATTCGAGTGAGACCCATCCAGTTCCGGAGCCAGGAACAATTAGTCCAAACAGCCTCTTCCAGTCTGACCTACGGCAGTGCTGTGAACCCTGCTGACTTCTGTAGACAGCTGTTCCCACCCGCGGGCTGCGACCACCGTGCTCCAAACGGGGCGAGCACGGAATAAAACCCTTCTGATGGAAGAGAACACGGGGTAACACGTAAATCTCTTCGAGAATCACGTGGCATGGTTCCATTCTTTCTACTCACTGGCGTATTTTGTGTCCCAGGAAATGTGCTTTGATTATTTCTGGAAAACAATGGAGCATTTGCTGATCTTTCCCTTTTTTTCTTTCCCTCTGTTCGTTCCTTCTTCCCTCCTCCTTCCTTCCCTCCCTTTTCTTTCCTCCTTCCTCTCTTCCTTCCTTCCTCTTTCTTTCTTTCTTTCTTTCTTTCTTTCTTTCTTTCTTTCTTTCTTTCCTTCTTTCTCTCGAAAGGATGTGCTTGGCCAACTATGAATATTCACCAACACTCACTTTTGTTTCCCAAATGACATTTCCCAGCTGCCTTTGCAGCCGTGTGACTGAATTCTGGCCAATGAGATCTCTGTGGAAGGGTCATGTACTGCTGGCATGGCCCATAGAAAATCGCCCACATGCTATTCCTGCTTACTCTCCCCACCCGCTGCCTGCAGAAGGAGGACATGGAGTGTATATAGTTCGGCAGAGCTGGAAGACACAGGCCCTTGAGTCCCAGAAAGCCTGCCTGCCAACCCATGACTGCTGCATTAGGCTTAGTGTGACTGACTCCTGTATTGGGGGAAGCCGGTAAGATTTGGAACTTTGCTTGTCACTGTATTTGGATCTACTTGTCCCACCTGATACACTGTGTGTGCGGGAGAGGTGAGTAACCTAGAACTGAGTTTCCCCCACACACAGAAAATTCAAACAAGGGGCTTCTTAGGCAGAAGTCCTGAAGGCAAGTATAGGCAGGGAGAGCGGTCATCCAGAAATCGGCGTCCTCCTAAATGTCTGCTTTGCTATCTCTAGTGATGTCATTCTGTCCTCATATATCCCTCCAGATCTGAGCAGATGTCACATTTCAGGCAGAAAGAAGGAGGACGAGCACATAGGAATTGCCCCCGACTGAGTCAGCCCCATCGAAGCGCTTGCCGAAAAGCCCCACCTCATGCCCTCTGCTCAAGTCTGATGAGCCTTGCCTCCTTGCAAAGGAGGTTGGAAAACACCATTTTTTTTAAGATTTTTTATTTATTTAACAGAGAGAAAGCAAGAGAGCACAAGCAGGGGGAGCAGCAGAGGAAGAGGGAGAGAAGCAGGTTCCCCACTGAGCAGGGAACCCGATGTGAGGCTCGATCCCAGGACCCCGAGATCATGACCTGAGCCGAAGGCAGACGCTTAATGGCTGAGCCACCCAGGTGCCCCGAAAACATCATCTTTTTACCAATATCTTGTCACTTAGGATAAAATCAGAGTTTTACAGGGAAGAAGGAGAATGGTTATTGTGTGAGAAACTCAGAGTCTTCCTTAAAAGAAGGGAGAGGGGCACCTGGGTGGGGCAGTCTGTTAAACGTCTGACTCTGGGTTCCAGCTCAGGTCATGATCTCAGCGTCATGGGATCGAGCCCCTTGTCAGGCTCTACGCTTAGCACAGAGTCTGCTTGAGATTCTTTCCCACTTACCACTCCCTTCCCCCGGCCTTCCGCTCCCCCTGCCACACCCCCCAGCTCCTGCTCCCTCTCTCTCAAATAAATAAATAAACCTTTAAAAATAAATAAATAAAAGAAAAGAAGGGAGAGAATAGTGGTTTGGAATCAGGAGTTTCTGCCCAGACTGGTTATGTAATTGCTGTCTTCTCCCTCTGCACTGGGCAGTCTCTGGTATCAGTGGCCTATGGGGTAAACACGTGGGTGTCTAAACTGGCTCTGTCCTAGAAAGGCCCACCCTCACCTCCCTTTCTTGGTTACCTCTGAGACAGGATGCCTTCCCCAGCTATCCCCTTGCACTCGGCCCAAACCCTGTGTACCCTAGCTGGCCCCTCAGCTCCTGAGAGCCCATCCTGCTACAGCGAGGCTTCCCCCTTCTCTTTCAGTGCTCCTTCCAGCAGATTCCCCCGTAACACCGAGCACCAGGGCCCCTGGGAAGGAGCTGCGTTGGCGCTCCTGAGCACTGGCTGCTTTTTACCCCTTCACAGTTAACACCATAAAAACACACAGTCTCCTGCCATCAGACTAAGCCAATTTCCAAGTCCTACGTGAAGTTAGCGCTGCTCTCTGCCTCTCCCGCTCGGTGTTGCTAAACGCTGTTCCCTGTGGCACTCGGCACAGGCCTGCAGGGAGAAAATAACACAGAATTAGCCTTGAACATAGGTGTGGGGGAGAAAATACAGCTTTACCAAAATGAGGATAATAAAGGGCCAGTAATCACCCCTTTAACGTTAGCACTTTGGGGTGCCACATGGAAAAAAAAATTGTGCTGGATTTTCGGATTGTATAATAGGACTTACTGTACTTGATTAGTCCCTCTTCTTTCCACCTGTGTGCCCAAGCAGCAAGAGCAAAGAGCCGAGCCGAAGAAATGGAAGTCAGCCTGCCCTGGCGTCTGGTGCCCAGGAAGCAGCAGGAGAGGGGCCCTCTCGCCCAACAGAGCCATGAGTCATGGACCAAGGCAGGCTCCTCTAGCCTAGGCTCTGGGACCGGTGTGCTAGGAATTTTAGAAATAGGCTTTATATAACTTGATATAGTTCAGTGATCTCCCAAAAGATCAGAACCCCTCTCTTTGTTTCCCCACTTCTATTTCATTGAGTCTAACTTCTTTCTTTCCCTCTTATAGGAGAAATACCCCATCCACCCATCAAGGAGACAGTAATCCGGGACAGTGCTTCCCAAGTGGGAATGGGCATACACATCACTTTGGAGATCTTGTTAAAATGTAGAGCCTGGGGTAGGTCTGAGATTCTGAATTCTGATGGGCTCCCAGATAATTCAGTGCTGCTGGTCTGTGGACCAGACCTTCGCCTTGGCATCATTGACAAACTTGGACTGGGTTAAGCAACTGAGATTTAAAGGCACATTCGTTAGAGCACGGTCTAGGGCACAATCAGGAGCTTGGATGGAAGACCCTATGACTTATTTTTTAAGTTTTTATTTAAATTCCAGTTAGTTAACATGCAGTGTAATATTAGTGTCAGGTGTGCAATATAGTGATTCCACATTTCCATATATCAGCCAGTGCTCATCACAAGTGCCCTCCTTGATCCCCATCACCTGTTTCACCCATCCCCCCTCCCGCTTCCCTTCTGGCAACCATCAGTTCTTGAAGACCCTATGACTTTTAGAAGTTCTGATCCCACACCTCAAAAGTCATGAGTCTAAGATTAGAGGCATATTTGAAGTCAGAGCACTGTGACAAAGAACCCCTCACAACACCAAGGCATATAGAAGAGGGATTCATTGTGTCCAAGAGGCACCGTGGACTTTACATAGACTATGAGCGGATGACTCTTTGGTGTATGGTAGACCTGTGGGGAGTTGTGCTTGCAAGTGGCCTCCCAAGCAGAGGAGCCAAAGAAACTTATGCTTCCTTCCCTGCTTTGATATCAACAAATGACTTTGTTGACAGCAGCCCGAAGACTGATGATTTGGGGAAACTAAGGCAGGACACAAGGTGTTCATCAGAGCACAAATCGGCAGGCTCTTTCCTTTTAAACTAGCCTCCTAGAGATCACCTGACGGTGTCAGGAATAGTAGTGCCCAGCTCGGCACTGCTTTCTAGAGTGCCCATGACCGTCTTCCAAGCATATCCCAGGTACCACGTGGAAGGGCCTCTCAATTCTAGAGAATCCACAATAAGCGGAACCACTTTTTCCACCTAGCTCTTTGCCCCTCACCTAACCTTCTTTCTCTTCTCCTGGCCACGTAACTATCTCTTTCTTTCCTAGATTATTCTGATTGTGCTTTATTTTGTCCTTTTTGCTCTTTGGATAAGACGCATTTCTACTGGGGCGCCTGGGTGGCTCAGTCGTTAAGCATCTGCCTTTGGCTCAGGGCGTGATCCCAGAGTCCTGGGATCGAGCCCCGCATTGGGCTCCCTGCTCCGCTGGGAGCCTGCTTCTTCCTCTCCCACTCCCCCTGCTTGTGTTTCCTCTCTTGCTGGCTGTCTCTCTCTCTCTCTGTCAAATAAATAAATAAATAAAATCTTTAAAAAAAAAAAGACACATTTCTACTGCCTTCTCAATTACAACGGTGTCGCTTTCATTTCTCTTGCCTCCATTTCTAACTTTGGGATGGCAAATATGTCCTTCTGCCACGTCAGGTAGGGGTCTTCCCCTTCCGGGCTTTCTTCCGGGTGACTTTCAGTAACCGTCTGTGTGCTGAGATATCCCAAACCTGTATCCCCAGACCAAAGCTGTCTTCAGCGTTCCAGACATAAATACCCAGAGGCACATCAAGGTCAAGATGTTCTGAACTGTGCTGATCATTAGACCTGGAAGAATAAAGAGAGAAGCAGGGAAAGAACTTGCTTTTTAATCTCCCAGCTCATGAAGTGACACTGTCCCCTCCCCACCTGCTCAGGACTCCTGGGAACCATCCCCCCTCTTCTTCCTTCTCAGCTTCCCACAGCTCAGTCGAGGGCTACGGTCTAGAACTTCCATCCTCCAAATTGCTGTGGAAGTTGCCATGTTGTTTTAGGATTTTGGTGTCTTCACACTATCTTTTCTCTCTGCTTGGGTACTTTTCCTCCTCTCTTTAAATGGCTTATTGTCAGCCACCTGGAGGACGATGCTGCCATCGTCTTCGACTCACCTGCAATGTGCTACTATCTGTTACAGCAAGAGTGGCATGAGTACGTGAGGCATGAGCGACTCGGCTAGGAAAGGCTCTTGGTATGTTCAGAGTTCTACTTGGGGCTCTATTATCCTGGGCATCCGTGTCATTTTGCCAATGCTGTCAAAGACACTGATATTTTCTCCAGAAGAATAATTCCCAATTATTCCAAGAGAAAAGAACTACCCCCATGACTCAGCATCAAACAGCAAAGTCTGTCCACTCGTGATGTTTTTTTTTTTTTGTCTCCGGAGAGCATGTCCCAGCAGGTGAAAGTTTACCACACAAATTCCCCTCTGACTTATTTCTTGTCAGCAGGGAGATAGGGGAGATGAGAGGCTGTTTGGAAGAGATTAATGAGCCCACGTGCCAGCTGTTCCAGGAGCAACATCTTCCTCCCCTTCTTTTTGCCTCTTCTTCTGCCCAGAACACTTCTCACAAAAGGGACCTTCTAGGCTGTTTGCTACAGTGCCTCCCTGACTACCTGTCCCCAAGTGCTTGACAGGAGCTGCCAAATGATGCAGACAAGTCATAAAATTTTACATGAACTAGCATCTCAGGACTTGATTTCCAAACTCTGGGTCTGCCACTTGCGTGTGACACGCAGGGGGGCAAGTCCCTTAACATCTCGCACTCAGCCTCAGTGTCTTCATTTGTAAAATGGATCCCTGCCCACCTCAGTTATTATGCTAATTATCCAAAGCGTTATCAGCATTTGACAAACTCCAGTGCATGCTGCAAAAATAAATGTTACTACCGCTGATAACAGTCCTAAGTTACAAACAGGCTTTTTATTTGTGGAGGTGATTACAAACTGCTCCAAAAGCATTGAACATAAGAAGAGAAGATAAAGCAGAGGGAAGATGACAATGAGTCATAAACAGAAGAGAGTTTGGTGACAGGAAGGGACTAGCACTTAGATTCTGGAAATTGGAGGTGACGGGGGGTAGGTGTGGGGAGGCAAGCAGCATCGTTCTTGCAGACCCTTGGAGACCGCCTTATGGAGTTGCGATCTTTCTGGAGCTCCAGGGAGTGATAAAAGTGTTTAAAGCAGCAGAGCATCCTGAGAACATTTTTATTTAATAAAGTCATTTGTGCTGCACTGTGGATATCAGATGCGGGTGGGTCAAGACTGAAAGTAGGGAAACCAACTTAGGACTCTGGCAGTGACCCAAGTGAGAGGAGGCATTGTCGTGGCTTGGAGAGTAACGGTGGGGCTGGGAAGTGATGGATGGACTCAAGAAGTAATGGGCAGCATTGTCCACATGTCACAATCTCATCTCTGAAATCGCAGCTCTGCAACTCCAAAGGACTGCCTCTGGAAGGAAGGCACCGGACTTCTAATCAAAAGATCTGTGTCTGATCCCTAGACTTACAGGTCATTAATGAATGAATAATTAGCATTAGCTTCAGGGATCTTGGGCAATCCACGAGCAAGCCTCAGCCTTCTCATCTATACAATGGGGATAATAATGCTTGCCCTGCCTCGCTTTGCTGGGTAGTTGTGACGCTCAGGTAAAAGGAGACACGCGAGATCCGCTGTGGAAGTTGCCAAGCGCTGCATAATTGTAAAGCAGCCCGGCATTCTCTAGAGACGCACGTAAGCCAAACACAAATGGAATAGACATGAAGAGGAAAAGAACATTCCGCTCCTCATCGGGGCCTCCTGCCTGATGCTTCCCTGGCCCACCTTGACTTGTATTAGGCCGGGGCTTATTTCCATCGTTCTTTAAGTTTTATAAAGCCTTTCGTAATGAGAAAACTTTGCGAGAATCTTATTAGACACAGCAAAGACCAAAATCAGCACAAAGCTCACATATAAAAGCTTTAGGAAAAAATAAGGATTTCTCTGGAGGCTCTATATGTGCTTAAATGGCGCAGAGAGCTAAATTGCGAAATTACAAATGAGATGTGGGATGGCATATTTGATTATACGGAGTCATCTGCAATGCCTCATAACATGTAAGAAATTTGAGAGACTGTTTATCTGGCACTGAGCTCCAGGAGGAATCTGCAGGAGAACAGAATAAGCTCTAATAGGGCATTCAGAAGACAGAGGGTGTCCTTCGAGGGGGACGGCATGGGCTCATCTCTTCACCTCGGGCCTCGGATCCACTTTCTCCCCCAAATTCCAAAGGCTCCCGTGGACTTTATTTGAATTGCTGCATTTGAGAAGAAATGGAAAGATTATCCCCGTTTCACAGGTAATGAGCCTATGTCCTAAAACAATTACAAGGCTTGGACTCTACTCTCTACCAGTCGACAATCTAATAGGGTCCATACGATAGGTGTCTGATACGAGTAACTGGCCTCCACGGCCCGGTGCTAACAAGGTCTTGTACATGCGGTGGCGGACAGCGGAGCAGAGCCTCCAAAGCCGGGCGAACCCGCAATTACATCCTGCCTGCTGCTTCCCGGCCTTGAGGCCTTGGATGAGGCGCCTCAGCCTCCCCGAGCCTTGATTTCTTCCGCTGTGAGGCTCGGACAGCAATGTCTTGTCCTGCAGTGTTGGTGGAATTAAATAAAATGGTCATGCAGGGCGCGTACCCAGCGCCTCCTCCCCCCGCAAGTGCTCAATTAGTATTCTGTGCGTGTCGTGGGTTGGTAATACTCTACGGATGTAGCGGAAAGCCATGCCGCGACCCAGGGATGCACAGAAGGGAGTATTGGGCTGCGTCCGATTCCTAGACCAACACCACGCTCTTCGTCATGTCGGTACATCATTTGGTCCTAGCCACAGCATCTCAAGATGCAGGTGTCACGCTAACACCCGAAGATTCTGTATTTCTCAGAAGCTCCAGGCAACGAGGTCAGACACAAGCAGGTGCCCTCCCTGACCCAGCTTCTGCTGGAGCACCCCGACCCCGTCTTCTCCCCCCACCCAGCCGGGCCGCACAGGGGCCCAAGCTCTTTGGCCCGGCTGGCTTTGGAAGACCAGCTCTCGGGGTTGCTGATGCTGCAGAGTGCCCAGCAGGCAGGTGTGCGGGTGGGAGGCGCTCACAGGAGGGAACAGATTGAGAAGGGCTTTGGGAAGTCTCTGGCACAGATGCCAAGGCAGAAGGGAAACTCCTCCCTGTGCTCCATCTTCCTACCCCTCCCAGCCATTCAGGGACAGGAGCCGGGAACTTGAGTTGGGAGCTGTGTATTTGAATCCCAGGATGTCTAGTGCCTTCTCTTCAGATCCTGGCCGTGGAGGCTGTGACCCTGGAGGCCAACATCTAAGCCTATGTAGTAAAGCCCATGCGTGGGGGTCCACGGCTCTCCCAACTATGAGGATTTGTAATCTGACTACAGAAAGTGCGGGAAAGCTCTGCACAGATGACAAATACGTAATCCGTGTGTGTGCGTGTGTGTGTGTGTGTGTGCGTGTGTGTGTGCGTGCGTGTGTGTGCATGTGTGTGTGTGTGTGTGTGTTGAGTATAAGCATGTACTGAGATACAGAGGATGAGAAGATAGGACACTTACATATTTTAATTTGACTTCATTCTTAATCATTATCAAAAGGATGAGGGTGGGACCTGGAGAGAATAAGGAATTAGGACAAAGGCATAAAGAGAAGGATGCTTCCTGTTGGACCCTCCCATTTTCCCTCATGCCATAGCTACCTCTCAAGGAGAGTCGACAGCAGCATTTCCTAAAACTGTTCCATGTTATGATTCACACAGACACACGCATGCGCACACAAGATTTCAGTAACGTCTTTCAGTTTGGGACACATTGTTTGTTTAACCTTTTGCTTTTGAACTTGGCATAGAAATATACTTCAAGAAACTTTGGCTATAAGATCCTCCTGGATAATCAAACCACACACCTTTCTAGCTTCTGCTGTCTCGCCTAAGTCAATCAACAGATAGATGTTAAATGCCCACCAAGTGCAGGGTCCTGTACAAGAACTTCCAGAAGATGCAAGAAGGTCTGAGATTATTTTCTCTACAGCTACAATCAATCACAAAGCTCTACTGATTTGCTTTGCTAAATTTATCTCTGATATGTCAATTCCTCCCTGTCCCCACAGCCTTCATCATCTTATTCCCAGACGCCAACTGGTCAGCTCAGTTGCCAGGTCCGCCAAGAAGCCTTCCCCAGCCCAATCCCTGGCTTTGCTCGCCTCATCTGTGTCCTCAGAGACCTTGAGCTTACAATTTTGGTAACACTTACCACATGATATTAAAATAGAGTGCTTTGGATCTGTCTCTGACACTAACCTGATCGCAGTCTCTTAAAGGGCTTTGTAACTCTTTCGTATATCACAGTGTCTGCCACTCCTCTGATGTTCCAGTGACGCCTATTTGCCAATGCCTAGTCTGTGTCACAGTGTGCGTTACTGTGTTATAATTACCTACGTAGCTGGCCATCTCCCTGAGCCAACTGTGGGCTCTGTAAGGACAGAACCAGCTTCCCCTTGGACTCCCCAGTGCCTACCACGATGCTTGATGCCTCGTTACAAACAAATGGAAGAATGAATGAATTACACATGAATGAATACATCTCCAGATTCCCTATGATTTCTCCGAGGCTCTTTCTAATTCTAAAATAAGAGTCGATGTGTGCCACATGAGTGCACAGACAATAAGCACGATTACATTTCTCAGGAGGAGAAGATCACTTTCAGCTAGAAGGATTGGGGAAGATTTCAAAGAGAAATGTGATTTCAGCTGGGACTGGAGGATGCATAGGGTCTGGGTGTGTGGATGGGGTGGGGGGGGGACCATCTAGGAGGAAGGAAAAGCAGGAGCAAGGTTGCTGAGTTGAGAAAGAACAATGGCAGGAGCCACCAGATTTGTTTTCTGTGTCTGATCTGTATGGAAATGGGGGAAAGGTTCCCATTGCTGACTGTGTCCCTGCATGCCCTTCAGAATTGGCATGGTGTCCGATTTGTTCTTCACACCTGATCCTTCATAACTAAAGTTTCTGGAGTAGGGGCGGGGTGGTCGTAGCGTGACCACCTGTCCCAACTTGCCTGGGATTCATGGTTTTTCGGGACTCAGGACTTCCGGTATGAAAACAGGAAACGTCTCAGGCAAGCAGAGATGAGGTGGTCTCCCTAGCCCTAGGGAAAGTGCAGAGATAACTGAAAGTAGCTCAAATGAAGTTTTTTGAACCACTCCACACCACTCCCCCTACTGTGGATCCTAGCTCTGGATTCATTTCCTCCTCTGAGGACAAAAGCAAATGGTTTTACAACAAGGAAAATGTTTTACCGTCTCCAGGAGACGTTCTCTCACGCCCTCCCCTCCTGATTCAGGTGCACGGCCTCGATGCTACCATAGAAAAATTGCTACCGTGCATTTACTGGTTATTATGTGGCAGCGATCTGTTGTCTCCATTCCCCCAAAACACACTAAACTCCTTGCAGGCACAGAGTGCCTATGTATTCTTGCAGCCTCGAAATGCAGCACGATGCAGACCACCCCGTCCGTATTTGTCGAGTGGATGCACCTATTGGTTGGTTTATTGACAGACTAGACAATCACGACTCATGATTGATTTGAATATTCACAGAAACATGTGGGTCCATCCTAAGGTGACGAGTGCAGATCTTCCTGGAAACAATCAACTCTATTTGCAGTCCTGCATTTTAAAGGGAAGATTGAGGCAGCTTTTGCTGTTGAGCAGAAATACATCATGTTACACCTGCTGATAGTGTTAGGGACCAGCTCTCTAAGGCTGAAGGGCTCAGCAAGCCTTAGGTCACCGAGGGCCCATCACTCCCCAGACACTGACTTAGGTTCAATGATGAGCCAAAACAGCTCTCATAATGGTCCCCGCTGGTGTGGCAGCACAGCCCAGGGGTGGCAGCCGGTGGCGAGCCCTCTCTGTAGACTCCTTGGAAGCCTTGTCCCCAGTGGGCCGTGAGGCTCCAAGCAACTCTTGTTCCATCAGGCTAAGATTTGGGGGAAGGCATGAACTGCAAGGGAAGGAATTCCAATTTGGATACAGGAAAAAGAGAGTTCATGGACGAACCAATGTCAGCCGACTGTACCATCCCCAAGTTTTTATTCTTAAAACGTTCAAACCTCTAGAAGGTTGAAAGTGTAACAGGAATGAAAATGCATATACTTTCTTTCCACTCCACTCACTAATTGCTAACATTTTCCTGTATTTGCTTGAGATGGCTCTTAATGTTTTTTGCTAAACCGTTTGAAAATTAGTTACGGATATTTTGAGGTTTGACCCCTGAAACACGTTAGTAGGTACTTCCTAAAATCTAGGCATTCTAGGACATAAACACATTGTTGTTTTTTCACTCCCAAGACATTGATCCAATAATATCATCTAATAGATTGCCAGTATAAAAGTGTCCCCAGTTGTCTTAGGAACAGACTATAACATTTTTTCTGATCCAGAATCCAATCAAGAATCATCTTTTGGGGCACCTGGGTGGCACAGCGGTTGAGCGTCTGCCTTCGGCTCAGGGCGTGATCCCGGCGTTATGGGATCGAGCCCCACATCAGGCTCCTCCGCTAGGAGCCTGCTTCTTCCTCTCCCACTCCCCTGCTGTGTTCCCTCTCTCGCTGGCTGTCTCTATCTCCGTCAAGTAAATAAATAAAATCTTTAAAAAAAAAAGAATCATCTTTCCATGTCATTGTCATTCTCTTCAGTCTGGTTAGTCTTTTGCTCTAGGACAGTCTCTTACTTTTTTTTTTTTTTTTTTTTTTTTTTTTTGTCCTTTGTGATGGGCTAGTGCCTTGCCGAACACTTATAGTCTAGATTTGCGTGTCTCTTCACTATCACGTTCAGAGTAGACATTCGTGGTGTAAGTACTACATAGGTCATATTGGAGCCTTCTCATGCCTTTCTCTTTATCAGGAAGCTCATAATGTCATTTTGTTTCAGCATTGATAACAATCCCACAAGGCATGGAAGCCTCTGGAGCAAGAGTGAATGAGGCAGGCAGGCAGGCTATACTTTTTCTGTCACTTGGCTAAGGTGATTTCTGTCAGATTTTCCACCACAAAAGATCTTCTACTCTGTGTAGATAATAAGTAATCTATGGGGTGAGACCACGTGAATAACTGATTCTCTAACAGCCTGCCCCTGATGGATTTATCATTCCTTCATTAATGGTCTTTGCTCGAATTATTGCACCAGTGATTGTAAGTGGAGATTCTTCGAATTCTGTCACTTTTACATAGGCTAGCGTTCCTCTGTAAAGAGCACCATCCCACCATCCACACGCACCCGCTTATTGGCTAACTTTTGATCTTGAAATAGTTATAGACCCACAAGAAGTTACAAAAATATTCCAAAGGCTTCTGTACCCAACACCTAGCTTCCCCCAGTGATACCATCCTACACGGCACATTATCAAAACCACGAAGTTGACGTTGGCGCGAGTGCTAGAATATGGATGTCACATGGCTTATGCTACTTTTTTTTTAATTTTTAAAGTCGGTCTGAATTTTGCACCATCACTTTGGACTCATTTTTTTCTCATGGTGTTATAATCTGTTACCATTGTTACTCTTTTTGACACTCAGACCATCTCAAGTCTGACCTGCAAGAACCCCTTCTAGCCAGCTCAGGGATCTTGTTGTGAGCCCCCTCAGTCGTTGAGTTCTATTCTTTGGTTTCTGGTGCAACGAGATGTCTCAAGCTCCAGAGCTGTAATTAGTCATTTCTCCAAGGAGCCCTGATTTTTTTCTTTCCTTTTTTTTGTTTTGTTTTGTTTTGTTTTGTTTCAGAAACTTGATCCTGATTCCAAGCCTGGGTTTCTTTCACCAGGGAATGATATTTAGGGATAAGATCTGAGTGCCAGGGGCGCCTGGGTGGCTCAGTCGTTAAGCGTCTGCCTTCGGCTCAGGGCGTGATCCCAGAGTCCTGGGATCAAGCCCCTACATCAGACTCCTCCACTGGGAGCCTGCTTCTTCCTCTCCCACTCCCCCTGCCTGTGTTCCTTCTCTCTCTGGCTGTGTCTCTCTCCGTCAAATAAATAAATAAAATCTTAAAAAAAAAAAAAAAAAGATCTGAGTGCCAGGTGAGCTAATTGCTACTGGAGTTTTTCTTCAAAGCCTTTCTGGTGAGTAAACCAGAGTTCAGACTGATTCTTCTCATTCAAAGCCAACGTTACAGGAGTCCTCCTCTTCTTTCCCTATCTATCGTCTGTTTCTATATCCCCTTCTGCCTGGTTCTTATCACCATCAATATGTTTAACTCATTTGTTCAGTCCTACAATACACTCAAAATGATTGGAATTACTATACCAATACATTACTGACAGCAGACCTACTAAGTAAATTCGAGATGTCCTTACGGTTCTTTTTTTTTTTTATAACCCACTTAGAATATACAGTTGAGACACTGTGCTTGAATGTTTTGCATTGATGATTTATTTTCTGTAGGTTGTGTTATCAATTTGCTATTTGGTTGGCTTCCTTTGTTTCATTACGTATTCTGTTTTAAGAACTTGCTTTGTATTTATCCTTACTGATCTAATTTTATTTTAAAATATAGGAAACATTTATATGATTTGTAAGTCAAAATTATATGATAAGATGTATTCCAAGAAGTCTCACTATCACCCCTAATAATCCCTGCTCCCTTATTCCCACCTACCTCCCATTTTTCTTAGTTTCTGGTTCATGCTTCCTGCATTACTGTTTCAAAATATATATATATTTATGGGGCGCCTGGGTGGCTCAGCTGTTAAGTGTCTCCCTTTGGCTCAGGCCATGATCCCAGGGTCCTGTGATGAGCCCCACATCGGGCTCCCTGCTCGAGGGGAAGCCTGTTTCTCCCTCTCTCACTCCCCTTGCTTGTATTCCCTCTCTCGCTGTCTCTCTCTGTCAAATAAATAAATAAATATTTTAAAATTTATTTATTTATTTATTTATTTATTTATTTATTTATTTATTTCTGGGGGGAGGGGCAGAAAGAGAGAGAGTCCTTTTTTTTTTAAAGATTTTATATATTTATTTGACAGAGAGAGAGAGACAGCCAGTGAGAGAGGGAACACAAGCAGGGAGAGTGGGAGAGGAAGAAGCAGCCTCCCACTGAGCAGGGAGCCAGATGCAGGGCTCGATCCCAGGACCCTGGGATCACGCCCTGAGCCGAAGGCAGATGCTTAACGACTGAGCCACCCAGGCGCCCCATGAAAGAGAGAGAGTCTTAAGCAGACTCCATGCTGGGCATGTAGCCCAACTCGGGGCTCAATCTCATGACCCTGAGATCACGACCTGAGCCGAAACAAAGAGCCCACCGTATCACCCAGACATCCCTCCTGCATTACTTTTTGAAAAAACAAGGAAATAAGTACATGTTTTCTCATTTCCCTCTTACATAAAAGGTAACCTACTATATTTACTCTTTCACATCTTACCTCTTGCTATTTCTAGCCTGGAAATCATTTCCTAGCATTTCATAGAGAGTTTCTTCATCCTCTTTATATTACGTGTATTCTCTAGTGCAGATACACCATAGATTATTCACTGTATCTTCTATAAAAGAGCATTTAAGCTGACTCCCATGTCTTCTTACAAACAAGCAGCATCACAATAAATAACCTTATCACAAGTGGTTCTTATTTGTGGAAATGTATCTCAGGGTAAATCCCAACAAGAATAATTGCAAGCTCCAAAAGTAACTGCGTAGTTTTGTTCAATACGCCAGATTTTCCTCCATGGAGACTGATCATTTTACTTTCCCATCCACAATTTATGAGCGTGCCCGTTTCCCTACAGCCTCGTCAAAGGGCGCATTGTCAACCTTTTGAATTCCGCCAATCTGACAGATAAAACATAGCACCAAAGTGTACTTTTATTTTGCATTTCTCTTATTAACAGTAAGTTTGAGCAGTTTTTAAAAATGTTTAAAGACCCTTTGTGTATATTGTTCTCTGAAATGTCTGCTTCCTTTGCTCATGTTTCTTTCCAGTTTTCAGACTTTCATTTCTTGATTTTCAAATATTCTTTAGTATTACAGAGGTATTAGCCCTTTCTCTGTGATATATATTGCATATACTTCCTCCAAGTTTGTGGTTTATTCTCCTGACTTTTTGTGGGTTTGTTTGGGTTTTTTTGTTTGTTTGTTTTATGGGTTGGTTTTTTGGGGGTTTTTTGCTATGCAAATTTTGGGGGTTTTTTTAATAATATTTAAATATTTTTTAAAGATTTTATTTATTTATGTGACAGAGAGACAGCCAGCGAGAGAGGGAACACAAGCAGGGGGAGTGGGAGAGGAAGAAGCAGGCTCATAGCGGAAGAGCCTGATGTGGGGCTCAATCCCACAACGCCAGGATCACGCCCTGAGCCGAAGGCAGACGCTTAATGACTGAGCCACCCAGGCGCCCCATAAACTATGTAACTTTCATCAGTCTTTTTTCTTATTAAATCTGATTTTTCAATCATGATTGGAAGGACTTTCTCCACACTCAGATTATAAAGAAATTCACTCCCTTGTGTGGTTTCTTTTCTTCCTTTTTTTTTTTTTTCCCACATTTAAATCTCTGATCCATGTGGAGGATATTTTAGAAGATGGTGTGAGATATGGAGCTATTTTTATGTTTTCCCAAATGGCTATCCAATTGTCCAACCCTTTATTAAGAAGGATTTCCCAGAGCTTCTTGTATCTAGAGGCCTTCCGCACTCCAGAAGTCCCACAGTCAACACTAGGCATGTCAAGACAGAAATCGAGGGGCACCTGGGTGGCGCAATTGGTTAAGCCTCTGACTCTTAGTTTCAGCTCTGCTCGTGATCTCAGGGTTGTGAGATTGAGCCCCATGACAGGCTCCACAGTCAGCGGGGAGTCTGCCTGGGATTCTCTCTCTCCTTCTCCCTCTGCTCTTTCCCCCACGTGCACTCTCTGTCCTCACTCTCTCTCTAAAATAAATAAATAAATCTTTAAAAAAAAAAAAACAGAAATCAAACAGAGAATTTTCTTTCTGTGCCTGTTCAGTATGATACCGCCAAACTCTGAAAGGAAGGGAAGATGCTGGGGGAAAAAAGTAAGACTGAGGGTCGGGAACTCAAAGTTTCTAAATTATCTATTTTGCTTAATATTTTTAAGAAACATATGCTAATGACAAAAATTTCAAATTGAACAAAAAGTTGTACGGTGAAAATTAAAATCACCCCCTTCTCTCAGATCTCTCTAGAAGCCATCAGGGCTGTCCGGTTCTTCTGTATGTATTCACAGAGTCTATGCCTGTGCAGACAGAGAAAATGAAAGAGAGAGAGAGAGAGTTGTTTTTAATGAAAGAGGAGGAAAGTGAGCTCATATCTATTGAAAAACCCTTAAGTGTCAAGCATGGATAAGTTATCACTCTTTACCAACAATTCCTACCTTCCAATAGTTGTCTATTTACGTTCCATTTTACAGATGAGAAACTGAGGTTCAGAGTGACCTGTCCAAAGACCTCAGGGCAAGGGGAAGATCTGGGTTTGAACCTCTACTGCCCTCTCTGTACTATGACGTGCACGTGCAGGGAGCGGTGGTCACCATAGGTAAATGGCTGCTTGGAACTCATGGAGGCACCCGTGGTAGCATTCACAGCCCTCAACAGTGTCGTGGCAGTAGGAGCAACGACATACCCAGATTGCACCAAGAAATGAACATGTCACGTCATATTCATGCTTGCGCTTCACTTCCGTGCTCCTTGACTGGGAGCTCCCCGTTCATGTGTCAGGGCAAAATCTCCCATCCCCAAACACTGCAATTTTTCTGTAAGCTCACCTATCAGGAAAGAAAAAAAAATAGAAGGAAAAAAAATTAAAAGAAAACTGGATTGTATCAAAAAAACATTAGCAGCTATGACTCAAAGATACATGGGGGGCAGATCTGTTGACTCGGAGGGTCCATTTCTTAGTCACTTAGCAGCGTTTGCCACACTTTAATCTTTGAGAGAAAGAAAGTGATTTGCAAAGTGGGGGGAGGTAAAAATAAAGGACTGCAACAGAAGGATTTGCTTCTCAACAGCAGTTCCGTGGCAGCATGCAAGGAAAATATAGAGGAGAAAGCATTGTTATTCTATTCCAGAGAGAGGGCTTTTGAATACCGAAGTAGATGGGTGTCAATTTCTGTATATTAAAACATTCAAAACACAACTCCGTTCCCACAGACGTTCCCTCTATTGTAGCAGAAATGTATTTTTTCTCCTCTTTATGGATTACAACCCTGTAGAGTGCACACGCTAAAAGGGGAGGGGGGATTGGGGAACGGCTCTCCTGGAAAGTTCACAAGCTGTTTTCCATTTCCCTGGGGATTTTACCACCTCTGGACTAAGGCCCTTGAACTGCTCTGTTCCCTGAGATACTGGAATATCTGATTGGGATGGGACTCTCCAATAGGCACTTCATTAGTACAGGGTAGAGTTCTAGTTCACGATCAGTCCTACCTCGTCCCGCCCTATCTCCTTTCCACTATCCCCAAGATTTGGGAGGCACTAGAATTCTCGATTCTGTACTTGAGCTAGATATGGGTACGTTTTGATCACCAATGGCATACCTGCACTTCTCTTGCAAGGAAGCTGTTGGCCTTGCATGGATGCCCATCCTTGCATGGATGCCTATCCTTGCATGGATGCCTATCCTTGCATGGATGCCTATCCTTGCATGGATGCCTATCCTTGCATGGATGTCTATCCTTGCATGGATGTCTATCTTTGCATGGATGCCTATCCTTGCATGGATGTCTATCCTTGCATGGATGTCTATCCTTGCATGGATGCCTATCCTTGCATGGATGCCTATCCTTGCATGGATGCCTATCCTTGCATGGATGTCTATCTTTGCATGGATGCCCATCCTTGCATGGATGCCCATCCTTGCATGGATGCCCATCCTTGCATGGATGCCCATCCTTGCATGGATGTCTATCTTTGCATGGATGTCTATCCTTGCATGGATGCCTATCCTTGCATGGATGCCTATCCTTGCATGGATGCCTATCCTTGCACAGATGTGCATTCCTGCATGGATGCTGCCCGTCTTTGGACAGATACTCATGCAATGAGCTGTTTGCTCAAGGACAAGCTTCACTTCAGCACCTCACCTCTGACCTCCCAGCCGTGTGTTAATTCTTCTCCTTTTCTCCATCCTTTACCTAATTCCCTTCAACTTCTACTCTACTTAAATTCTAGCCAAGGAAATATGCTAGCTATTCCCACTCATCTCTACAGTCAGGAATGTTCCTCTGCTCCTCCTAGCCAAGTCTCCACAGCTCTTCCCATTTAAAAATTCTATTAAAAATCCATGATTTATAACAAACCTCCTCTGAGTTTTTCAAATGTTTCCAATAACTCCATTCTTACCCTTTAGCATCTGGCTACCCACCCATCAGCTAGTGCCTTTATTAGACACTTGCTATGTGCTAGACACTGCTGATACGAGGAAAACGACATTTGTATAATGCTTTCCCGTTTGCAAGGCACTGCCGCATCTGTTTTCCTGTATGATGTCCACAATGACCCCTCAAGTAGGAAGGGCAGAATTAATCACTAATCCCACATTGCAGATTGGAAAACTAAGGCCCAGAGAGGTTAGGTGAGCACTACAAAGTGACAAATCGAAAATTTCAAACACAGATCTTATTCGGAAGCTTAGACACTTTGTGCTAACCATAAAGTTTCTGTATGTGACCATCCCTGCTCCCCTCCCCGAAGCGCGCGCGCGCGCACACACACACACACACACACACACACACACACACAGCATCTATCTTTGTAGTTGCAATTTGCCGTAAGCATGTTTTTCTGTTTTTCTAATGTGTTTGTTCTGTCTTCCCTTTAATCAATAAGGTCCCTATAGACTGGAGCCCAGAGTGGCTCTCTGAGCATGGTGCCGAAAGGGTAAGGAAAAGTCAAATAAATCCGCGATACTTAAGAGCAAAGCTGGATGAAGGTTTCAACTTGCACAGATGCTGTCCCATCTGAATTGTAGCTAGAGGAACTGAAAAGCCCATGCAGGTGGGCTCCCTGGTGTGTTACCCATTTAATAAGTATCAGTGGGTTTTTTCAAAGCCATTTCCATTCCGTCAACACCACATAGGCTGAATCAGCCCTGGCATCTCCGTCATACTCCCTTCCCTAACACAAAAGCCAGTGCACAAGAAAAGCCCCCACAGTGAGCATATAATTACCATCAAGCTGCACACCCATTTCTCAAGGATCCTTTTGCATTGCTAGAGAACTGGATTAATCAGCACGGGCACGGGGGTTTTTGCATCTCTAAATTTACTACCAAACAGTCCCTTCTCTCCTGAGAGGAGATGTTTTGTTACGTGTAATTAGACCATGTACGCAATCCTACGTGGGACCTGTTATTGTAGCACGGGAGGATTACAGAGCTGTCTCCAGGTGGGGAATGGTGACATGCTGTATGAACAAAGGTATGCTGCGTGTTCATTTGCAACCCTCTGCTGGCTTGGCGCAGGCTGGAGTGGGGAGATGTTAGGGCTGGAGGCACACGTGGGCTCAGCAACTCTGACTAATTGTCTGGGGCCTAGAGGTTCAGAAGATAATGGCTGAAGCATATGGTTTCTACTGCTTCTAAGGTTTTCTGCCTCCTGAGAGCAAGGCCGGCAACAGCCACCACAGGGCTGGAGGGCCTGGCAGTGGCTTCAGAGCCCCTCCTTCGTTGGCCACAAGCTGGGGACCAGGAAATCTCTTTGAAGAGCTGCATCGGCTTTTCGGAAACCAAGAGGTGGCTGGGCTTCAGAGAATGAGGGTCCTTCGGGGTCCTGAGCTCTGAACTGAGGGTTTCTCCTTGTGAAAGTCTGAAACCCATAATTCCCAGCAGCACCTGAAATGAAACTCTCGAAGCTCCATCTCATACCAGAAGCAAACTGAAAAGAGAGCGCTGAGGCACCATCTAGCCTGTTTCGAAAATTCTTCACTAGCATGCATGGACCCTCCACTCATAACTCAACTTGTACTAGAAAAAGCTGTTCAGAATCCGAGTCAGTCAGTCAAAAACATACTACATTTGCATATGTCCTCAGCTGTCTTTCTTTTCCTGTTAATGATGGAGAAGCAAGACGGGTTGGGATGACTTGAGGCCAAGTATTTCACAGAAGCCAGGAGCACGCTGCTCAGACGGGAGGAGGGAGGTATTTGACACCAACCACTAGACTCGTGGTTAGGAAGCCCTAGAGTGTGGACGTGCTTTGGATCAAAGGTTCCCAGTTCCTGCTTCATCATTGACTAGCTGTGTGACCTTGGTCAAGTCATTAGCTCTCCGGACATCCATCTTCTCAGATGCCCAAGGATGATAATAGCAATAACGTCTGACCTCCCTCCCAGGGCCTTGGTGAGAACAAAATGAGAAAATGGCCATGAAAGAGCTTGCTAAACCATACTCCTCTGCACAAAGGGAAGGCCTTGTTATCTATAATAGTGACTCTTCCCACCGTTGATCGCTCTAACCCGGGAGTTGGAGAGGGGCTTGCTCCTCCAGCGTGCCTGGCTCGGCTAAGTCCCTTTGTGAAGGAACAGCATTCAGGAGCCACGCGTGTGCCCGTCACTCACCAAAGGACTGCTGTCAGAAGGTGCTGGAGGAGAGGCGCCAGGGCTTTGGGTCCCTCAGGTTTGACACAGCATAATTGTTTTGACATATGATGGAATTTGTCCTCGCATGGGTCAGAAAAAAAGCCCAATACTGATGCTTTTCATCTAATTTCAATTACAGTCATTAAAACCCTTACTCCTGAGTCAAACCTTCCAAAAAGCCATCAATGACAGCCCATTACAGATGAGTTATTTATAGCGGCGCATGTTAATTTTGCAGTACCACAGACCAATGATTCATGGCTTGGCATTAGTGAGAGACATCATTCACTGGGCTGAGTGATCTCTGACATAACAAGCACTGCTCTGTGTCTCGGCAGGGACGATTCAAGGCCTCAGACTTATGGGGCCAGACCTTGCACAGAGCAGAATAACCAGAGCACCTTGGCCTTGGCCCATTCCACCCATGGAGAACTCCTGCCCTGGGTGGGGAAGAACAGTACAATCTGTTTGGTATTGGACTGTGACACCTATAGGATTCTGGCTGACATGGTACGGGGCCTGGACCAGACTTTCAGCTTTTCTTTCTCACAAGCACAGCTATTGGTACAGGCATTCAGTAGGCCTCATATTATTTGCTGCTCCTCAGTTACTCTTGGGGGATCTGATATTCACCTGGACTTGATGGAAAAAGATGGCTCTGGGGCCATCGAAAGCCCAGCATCCTTTTATCCAAACGACTTCAACCTCAAGTTCATAAGTGCCACTTTGACCGATCAATATTGGGCCTCTTGATTCTTGGTCTATTTGTAGCTGAAATTCTCCCCCTTGATTAAAAATTCACCAAGAGGCAGCCTGATGTGACATTTATGAGTTCCTGGAAGTCCATAAATGTTGAATGTTAGAAATTAGCACCGAGTTGTTTAGATGATAAAAAGCAATAAGCAAGCAAGAGGGCTAATATTCAACACTCCCATATTTTTATTGTCTGTCTGTGGACACTCGTGGCAAAGTGGAATAACTAAACTTCTACAAAGCATTTCTGTGTTTGATGAATCTTTGTACCGGTCCCTACCTCTAAAGTAAACCCAATGAAGCTGAGCTCGTCTCCATGAAACTGACTACCCTCTTTCCTTCTGACTTCATAACAATTTGGCAATGGGTAGCTTGCCCAAGTTCCCTGCTCTGTTCTAATAGGGGCGATGATAAACACTGAAATGAATTACTTTTCTGCTCTATCTTCATATAATAGTAGCTCTGAAATCATGGGGAGGATAAGTTGGTAAAAATAAATTTGTGACCTCATTATTTGGAAGTGTTCTACCACAGAACTGTTCCACACCCCATCCATAATTATTTCTTTCAAATTATCTCCTACCCACATCCCAGCACTCTTCTGAGGCCCTGTACCCTTCTTTTAAGCTACTTCCTCAGACGTTTCTATAATGTTCTCCCTGTAGACCCTTCTGGGCCATTGATTATGGTTCTGGGAGCTTTGCACCCTTCCTGGGAGGCCTTGTCTAGTCTAGGCTGAAGTCAATGATGACACAGAGAAGGTCAAATGACTAAGACTCTAATCACCACCCCGAGTACCATTCTACTTTTACTGCACAGCCATCCGGAGAGTTTGTAGCTGGAATTTCAATTCTGCCAGGTTGCTGGTACGTTTTATAAAATATAATGAGATGCTCTTGACTCTCGAATGGAGAAACCTAGAAACGTGCTATAGTATATGCACGGATGCAGGAAAGTGCAATGGGAAGAGGACAGAAGCTAGAGCCAAGTTGTTTGACTTACCTCCAAGCTCTACCATTTCTCGTGACATTGTCCTTTACCTTCTCTGTCTTCCGTAAGATGAAAGCGATCCTGGTACCTGTCTTAGAGGGTTGTTATGAGAGAGTAAATGAGCTGATATTTGAAGGCATTACTTAACACATAGTAAATGCTGGGTAAGTGTTAAATAAGACACTTCTAATTTAAGAAATATTTATGGGATACCCACTGTCCACTATCCAACATGGTGTTAAGCAACGTGGGAATGTTAGAAAATGAACAAAGTATGTCGGGCTTTAAGGACAGTTTGGGGAAGGCGTATAGAGGTATACTCAAATAACCAAGAGAGTAGGGCTGGTACATGCTATTTTCGGGTCTATCACACAAAGGTAATGACGGACATAGAATGGAGGGAGGGACCATGCTAACTGGGAGGGGACGAAGAAGGTCACACAAATAGAGATGATATTCACATTGCTCCTTGCAGGATGTGTGGTATTTCCGAGGGCACTTAATGTGGAGCGGTGGGCAGAAGGCTATCCCGTGCACCCAGTACCAGCACAGGGCCAAACTGCTACCCTCCGTGTTCGCCAGCCCCTGTCTGTCTCCCCTGTGTGCCTCATTTCCCAGGTCCGCCTTCCTTTCTTCCTTTTATTCCATCCCTCTCTCCACTTGCAAACTTCTACCACTGGTCTCACTGTTTCTCCAAACACTTTCTTCTTATTTTATCTCCCTTTCAATCTCAAAAGTAACACAAGCAATTTTTAAATGAATCAAATAATACAGAAGGCCGTAAAATGAAAAGCAAAATCTTCCTCCACCCCTTACTCCCTAGAAGTAACAGTGGTGTGGTGGTTATGAAACATGGCCAAGGATTCTCGGTACTTCTCCCTCTGAAGGGGACAGTTTATATCCTGGGAGTAGGCTTATAACGACTTCCACCCATAGAGAATTACAGAGGTGACAGTGTGTGTCTTCTGAGGCTAAGGCGTAAAAGGCCATGCAGCATCTCCTTGTTCATCCAACACTCTCTTGGAGCCATGAGCTGCTGTTCAAGGAACTCGTTCCCTGAGATAGCTTTGCTGGAGAGGCTACATTGGGACACTCTGGGCAATACTCTCAGCTGGGTTGGCCCCATCTTTCACCTTTCTCCAGTACTTACATAGCCACCTCTCCTAGTTAATGCATGCCATTGCACAAGAAACCCACAACTTATTTAACCTCTCTTTTAATGATAACTATTACAGTAGCTTCCAGCTTTGTTGGCATTACAAAAAAACCTGGCAATGAACACTTTTATCCCTATATCTTTGTGCATTGCATGGGTGTTCCTGCAGGATATACTCCTAGAAAAAGCGTTGCTGAACCAAAGAGTATGTGATTAAAAAAAAAAAATTGTTTGGGTAGATACCACCAAATTGCTTTCCAAATAGGATCTGCCAATTTAGACTTTTCCTGATGTCACATAAGAATGCCTGTTTCCCTATAACCTCACCAACACTGAGCATTATCAAACTTCTTCATCTTTACCATTCTGGTGTTGTCACTGCCTTCATTAGGATGTGGGCTGGCTGTATACCGTGAAAGCAAGCTATCCCAAATGTGTCTTGTCCAAAACTGCCAATTCATGGGGCTGATGTGCAGCAGACGTGGGGAGGGGGCATTCGAGGTGGTAAAGGACAATGATAACACAAAAGGATGAGCTATTAATAACTTAGGGGGAAGAGAACTAATTTAACATAAAGGTGAGCCACAGAACACCACAGACTTGCAGAGCAAATGTGTCAGAACGTAATGAAATTCAGCTGAATGACATTCTGCTCATGGCAGGTGTTAACCAAGGTCCAGAATGACCCAGTTGAAAAAGAAGGAGGTTGGGGGCTTATGAAACGAGGAGAGAGGAAAAAGGAAGTTCTCTCAGTTAATCAAAGAGCTCTCTGGACCACTGACTATAAATAGAACCTTTTATAATGACTGATTTCAACATGGACAATTCCACAGTGCAGTCAAGAAGAGTGGTTCTCAAACCCAGCTGCCTCGCAATATTACCTAGAGTGTTGTTTAGGAAAATGTAGATATTTTGTCTTTCTCACCATCACCCCCAAGCACATACACAATCATTCTGGGTCTGAGTCAGTTGGCTTTCCCTTTTGACCAACGCATCAGGTCATTCTGAGGCGGAGCAAAGTTAAGGACAATTTTTCTGGAGCGGGGCTTCTTAAACGTGGACGCACATCCGAATCACTCAAGGAGGGGGTACTGAAACACAGAATGTGAGGCACCACCACAGGAGCTTCTGGTTTGGTACATCGGCAGTGGGCCTGAGAATTTGCATTTCTGACAAGTTTCCTGGCGATGACGGTCCAGACCCACAGCTTGAGGACTATTGGCACGGGAGCCACACCCACGCCAGCCACGCCGGGGAGCTTGCCGGAAATGCAGAACCAGAAGCGCCTCTTCAGATCTAATGAATCCGAATCTGCATCTAAAAAGATCCCCCAGGGATCTGTGAGCTTATCAAAGTTTGGGAAGTGATCCCGTGTAAGTGTCACTTTTTTTGCCTTGGGTTCTGTCCAAGGAAGAGGAGGACGAGGGAGTGGAAAGCTGCAGGACAGACCTAGGTTCTAGTCCCAGTAGTGATAACCTTGGTGTTGAAACAAAACACTTCATCTCTAATGGTTTCTAATTCCTTATAAATAAAATGGACACACTGGGCTAAGTGGTCTTTTAGATTCCTTTCCTTTTTTTCTATGATTCTAATTTAGTAATTTACCCATTCTTATGGGCTGAATTGTCTGCCCCCAAATACATAGGTTGAAGTCCTAACCCCCAGTACTTCAGAATGGGATCATATTTGGAGATAGGGTCTTTAAAGAGGTAATTAAGGTTAAATGGAGGTCCTTAGGGAAGGTTCTAATCCAATATGATGGTTGTCCTTACAGGAAGAGACAATTAGGACACAGACATGTAGAGAGGGAAGACCACAGGAGGACAGTCAGAAGTTGGCCATAAGCAAGCCAACGAGTGAAGCCTCAGAAGAAGCCACTCCTGGCTGAAACCTTGATCTTAGACTTCTAGCCTCTAAAATGATGAGGAAATAAAAGTTTGTTGTTCAAGCCACCTGGTCTGTGGTCCTCTGTTATAGCAGCTCTAGCTGACTAATATACACGTACTGAGCTTTGTAACTAAATCCAGGTTAGATTCTAAATACTGAAGTCCAGTTTCTTTTCTTTTCTTTTTTTTTTTAGGATTTTATTTATTTATTTGTCAGAGAGAGAGAGAGAGAGCACAAGCAGGGGGAGCAGCAGAGGAAGAAGCAGACTGCCTGCTGGGCAAGGAGCCCCATGCGGGACTCAGGACTCTATCTCAGGACCCTGGGATCATGACCTGAGCCGAAGGCAGGTGCTTAACCGACTAAGCCACTCAGGCGTCCCTGAAGTCTAGCTTCTTATTACAGCTCATTACCCCATCAGACTGATGAGCTGTAGGCAGGTTCTCCAAGAATGCCAGGGCTTCCATATGCAATCCCTCAGGTTTTCAAGGCAACACCAACACCGGTGGAAATTCATTCCCCTGGATTCCATATCCAAGAAGGATGGAACCCCATTTACTACTGAACCCTCAACCCACTTTCCCTGATCTACTCGCCACTACCATACCCGATCCCACCAGCCCTTCCCACTCCGCCTGGAGTTTGCTTTACATTTTGATCTCTGACTTCTGATCTCCCCAAACTCCTCACCTCACAAATCAAGAAAATGACGCTACTATACCCTGATCCTGGCTGTTTCATAATCCCTTTGCCCAAGAACAGATTTATATTTATTGCATTTTCATTCAGATCATTTGTTTCTCTGCCGAACCAAGGTACTATTACAGTGCAAATAGAAACGAGAAATATGATGAGGACATGAACCCTCCAGTGTAGGTCCATTCAGATTATTTTCCCACTTCACTGTAGTTCCTAGTAATACAGTTAGAAATAGGGATTCTAGAATTCTTCTAGACAAATGCAAAGACCAGGCATCAAAACATTAACAGAACCATTGCCATTGTTTTGAGAGCCCTAATGGTAAGGCTATTTCTCATAAGCAAAGGATGGAGGTACCTTGGGCATTTTTCAGTAGAGACACAAAACAGTCAAAGTTCCACAGAAGCAAAAATGTTTAGACTTTTTCTGAGCAATGGGGAAAATGTCAAAACTTTTTGTTTTTTCTGTTTTCTCGTCGAGGTAGTCTAGAGCTGTGCTTCTCAAGTGTAGAGGTTCACGCATACCACCTGAGGGGCCTGTGCAGATCATCTGGGCTGCAGCCTGACAGTCTACATTTCCAAGAAGCTCCTAATGGAAGCCCACGCTGCTAGTCCATTGATTATACTATGAATAGCAAGGATCTAATGGCAACAAGATTGGATCCATGGGTTTTGCAGATCCATTGATAGCTGAAGTCTAAATTCTAAGATTTGCTTTCGATGGATGTAGGCCATCTCACCTTGATAGGGATGGGCGTTTGAGAGACACAAAACCCTGAGCCCATTCACTCAGGCTCTTGACATCACCTGAGCTTTGAAGATGCCAGTGAGACCAAGAGAAGGCACCCAGTTTGTTGCCAATTCTGATAAGTGATCTGTCCCAGCTCATGCTTCTGCACTGCCATGAATAAAGGGAAACAGATGATTAAGGCGACCACAAACTTAAGCTTTAGAACTTAATAAACATCCCCTCGCTACCTTCCTTTGTCCTTGGAGACATACCCGAGGTCTGTTATAAAAGCTCAGGAGATTTCTTGCCTGATCCCAGGCAAGTGGGATGGCAGTGGGACTACATTGTCATAACCAGAGGTAGCCATGAGAAAAGGCAATCATAGATGTCCTTTGTAAAGCACCAAGTTTCTGAGTAAACCCAGAGAGCAGTTTTCCAAAGTTGTCTGTACATTGGGGTCACCTGAGGAACTTCAAATATTGCTATTGCCAGGTATAACCCCAAAATATTGTGATTTAATTGGTCTGGGGTGTGCCCTGAACTTCAGAATTTTTTTAAAGACCCCAGCCCCAACCCCAAGGTGATTCAAATGTGCAAACAAGTTTGAGCATCACTGCTTTAAAAGTATATTGATTGATATCCTATGATAATCATTTTTTTCTGGTTGACTTATTTCATTCATAGGTGGAATTTAAGAAACAAAACATGGGCTCATAGGGGAATGGAGGTAAAAATAAAATAAGATGAAATCAGAGAGGGAGACAAACTGTAAGAGACTCTTAACTCTAGGGAACAAACCGAAGGTTGCTGGAGGGGAGGTAGGCGGGGGGATAGGGTAAATGGGTGATGGGCATTAAGGAGGGCACTTGAAAGAATGAGCACTGGTGTTATACGCAACTGATGAATCACTGACCTCTACCTCTGAAACTAATAATACGCCATATGTTAATCAATTGAATTTAAATAAAATAAAAATTTAAAATACAAAAAGAGTATACTGATTGAGTGCGAGGACCGAAGTGAGAGAGAAACCACAGTTTTCTTAAAGATTCAAGACAGCTGCCACTGAACTGTTCATTCATTCATTGATTCATTC
The DNA here is from genome assembly GCF_023065955.2 of Ursus arctos. Classification (NCBI taxonomy): domain Eukaryota; kingdom Metazoa; phylum Chordata; class Mammalia; order Carnivora; family Ursidae; genus Ursus; species Ursus arctos. Next base: position 21,536,795 of record NW_026622897.1, on the reverse strand, counting down.
GTGTGCTCATTCATACACGCGTGCAGGCCTATATGCAAGAAGTAACTAGTGAGAACACATTTTGTGCCAATGCTATGCTGGGTCCTTAAGATTCAAAGAGGAAACACATAGGCCCTGACCTCAGAGGGTTTAGAGTCAAGGTGGGGGAGGTAGATGAGTAAACAGACAACCAGGGTACAATGCGAGAGTTCTATGCCAGGGCCACGGAACATCTGAGGGATGGCACCTATGACCCAGGGCCATGTCTCTTGTGCAACGACCTCGCTCAGGTTCAGGCAAAGACGATGAAGAGCATGCTGTATTCTTTCTTTCTTTTTTTTTTTTTTAAGATTTTATTTACGTATTTGACAGAGACAGAGACAGCCAGCGAAAGAGGGAACACAAGCAGGGGGAGTGGGAGAGGAAGAAACAGGCTCATAGCGGAGGAGCCTGATGTGGGGCTCGATCCCATAACGCCGGGATCACGCCCTGAGCCAAAGGCAGACGCTTAATGACTGAGCCACCCAGGCGCCCCTGTATTCATTCATTCAACAAATATTTATGAGCACCTACCATGTACCTATCATAAAGTGAATTGCCGGCTAGGTTATAAATGAAGCAGCAGACTCGATAAGCACCGAATCTCATGCTCCTCTCAGGATTTCTGGTTTTCCTAGGAGAGTTGATATCTCTTGCCTTTACCAGCTTGCCATCCATTCTCCCTTCCGTGACCAGCACTCAGAACTTCCTCTGATGAATAACTGCTCCACCATTCTCAGTCCACGTTATCTGGAAGAGCTCCTCTCCTTTCTGTGGAGCATCAAATCTCCCTGGTTTTCATATTGTCCTTGGACTTCAACCAGGTGTGTATATAGACATGGAGGTATTGGCCGCCATCTTGCAATGAATGGATAGAGGCTGAGGATGAAGCCAACCTGGAGAAGAGAGCCAAGAAGTAGGCACTGCATCCGACCACACTGTTTGCCTGGATGGAGCCATGCCTTTATCCCTGCTACATATGCTCATAAATTCCCTCTGGGGCCTAATTCAGTTTGAGTTCGTTTTTCTGTTATTTGCAACCTAAAGTGTCCTAGCTGCTACAGCTAAAATGGATTTTTTCAGAAACATTTCCATTTGTGATTAAAAAATAAACAAACCCATTACTATCTGTTCGTGAATTGCTCAGTTTCCTGTTTTGTGAAAATGTGTTTTTTAGAGATTCTATTCTAATATGTACCTCGGCGTATAAATGGAACTCTGTAAAAGTAAGTCAGATCATGAGCTCAAGATGTTCTTCTGAAAAGTATTTAAATGATGCTACACCTAGTTAGTGGCTGCCAGCTCAAGGCCCAAAGAGCAGATGGAGAGAAAAACTTCAGGTTGCTCTGTTCGTCTTCTAGCAAGTACCCGAGAAACCTAGGTTTGAAGAGACTGAGTCGGGGGTTTTCACTGCCTGGATAGCATTGCTGTGAGATTAGAATCACGGAAGAAGAGGAGCTGGGGAGCACAGAGGTCTCACAGCCAATCCGCTTGGAGCCCCGGCAGAAGGGCATGCTCAGCTCACAGAGGATCAGGACATCTTGGGCCCCAACGTGCGCAGTGATCCCCACAAAGGTTGCGAAGATTGCAAGGTGAGCTGGAGGTTAGATTGCTAACCTAAGTTTATCTCTTCACCTAGTACTATTGGTCCTTCTAAATATCTCTAAAATGATAGTCTTGATTTCAAACATACTAACATTTGTCCAAATTCTCATCATTTTTAGCCTCAACTAACGCAACAACCTCTTAATTGTTCTTCCTTTCTTCCATAGCACACCCCAAGTCCATCCTCCACGTACCATCGGAGCGATCCAATCACACTACCCACATAGAAACCTCCCTGCTTGTCCCATTACCTACAGAATAAGGCCCAAGATTTCTGCCAAGTCTATTTTGCCCCTACCTGCCTATCAAGCCTCCACATCTAGTTTCCAGCACGTGCTAGGCCACTTCAAGTATTTGTACGTATGTCCATTGCATTCATCTTGTCTTCAAGCCTACTTGGAAAACTACTCTTTGTCCTTCAAAACCAATTCCTTCTTCAGGAAGCCTTTCTTAGAATCCTTCCACCTTTAAAGCCAATTCTTCCATCCTCTGTACTAATTCCTAATTACTTTCATCCTCTAACATTCTATGATGTGTTTGTCCTTCTGTCTAAATTTGAGCCCCTTTAACATAGGATCAGTTTCTTATTCATTTCCCTGTCTCTACTACCCAGTCCAACGCCTGCCATACAGTAAGCACTCAGTAAATGTTCAATGAATAAACTGATCGTGTTTATCTTCAAGTCAGTGTTGAGGGTGATTTAGAAAGAAGTATCCTGATAATCAGGGATAAGATCTAAATTAGGTTAAGATGTGATAAGTAATAGCTAAGAAATAGTGATAAACTTTACCCATGTGCTGATATCTTTTCTTAAGGATTATCTAATTTAATATGTAAAACTTAGCCATATTTGGCTTTTGCATTCAAAGTAATATATTGTGACTAATATTGAAAGAACATATATTTATAAAGTGTGTAGGTTTGAATTGAAATCTCCATAGAAATCTCAAACACAAACACTTACATCCAAACACCTTCTACTTCACTCTGGGAGAAAATGGGATTCTAATTACCTCCCCTAAATTAAGTAAAACTGTCTCAGAGAAAAAGGAATTCTTTAAAAAAAAAAAAAAAAAGACATTCCCTAATTCCTAATTATGCAAAACTAAAATTAACTAGTTGAGGCAATCTAGGCTAAATCCAGAGGGTCAGAAGAGGCAAAGGGAGAGAACAAATCCTCCTCACCAACCTGCCATCCTGACTGGGGTGACTGGGTCCCTGAGCAATGATTTCCAAACAACCTGGCCCAGAGCCAGGGGCAGGAACCAGATGGCCCCTCGATTTGTTTTTCTGAGTCTACATTCGCCCTTCCTGGAGAAGCCCTGCTCGATGTGGGCTGTGTTTATTCCTAGTAACCATTAGAGTTACAACATCACTTCAAACTAGCTGCAGTAAAAGAAGGAAAGAAAGCAAGCAAGCGAGAGGGAGCCAGAGATTGCCTTATAAAATTGGCGAAGAAAATTTCGCTTGCCTTTTGCTGGGGCTCTTAAAGTTGGAGCCGGTTTTCATGTTCCTGGCGCCCTATTTTTTTAAGGACCTACACTCAGCCGAAAAGGTTGGGAACTGGGGGGCATTCGCCATCCCCACCCCGCCCCTGATTTGACCTCTTTGTTTGCATCACACTTTCCCTTGTTAACCCAAGATTAGCCTCTCCCCGCAGTGCACGTGGCCTCCTCCACGCCAAGGACACCATCGGGTTCAGAAGTACGTTCAATCCTTAAAAAAAAATAAATCCGCACTCAAGAGACAAATGTAACAACGTGGAATTTCTGGATTCTCCACCAATCTAATTACAATGGCCGTGAAAGGACATGAACCTAGTTAAACTGCCAATCAAGCTGAAATGATACGCATCCTATTTATACAAATGTTTACTCGCGTGGCTTAAACCCGTCCTTTTGACAGAGGGGGCGGCAACCAGTGATTTTTTAATCCCGCCAATGAAGAAAAGTAACCTAGCTTTTAAACTTGGAGGCTCAAGTACATCAGATTCTTTTTTTTTTTTCCTTAAAAACAATCTTTTTACTGGAAATGAGCATATCATGTGTCTAGTTTGCTCAATGTCCCCAGATTGACTACATCCATTTCCTAGGACCAGAGAACGTGTGCAGCACCCCCAAAGTCCACCACTTTCTCCTTTCAGTAATTCCCCCCTCTCCCCAAGGGGTAGCCACTGTCCTAACTCACAGAGCTTAGTTTTGCCTGCTTTTGTCCTTTGTGTAAATGGATTCATAGAGAATGTACTCTTTAAGTGCCTGCACAAAGTTGTGAGATCCGCCACCCAGCCACGCCCCACCCGAGCCGTGTGTTTATTTTCACTGCTGCGTAGTGTGACCTTGGGACTGTACCACAATACACTGCTCCAGTCTGCTCCTGGGATGCGAGGCGTTTCCCGTTTGGAGCTATCATATGTACAAGTTGACCCTTGAACAACACAGATTTGGAATGCGTGGGTCCACTTATATGCAGATCTTTTCCAACAAATATATTGGAAAATATTTTTGAGATATGAGAGAATTTGAAAAAAGCTCCCAGATGAACCACATAGCCTAGAAATATTGAAAAAATAAAGAAAAAGTTAGATATGTCATGAGTGCATAAGCTATCTACAGATATTGTCTCTTTTATCATTTACTACCATAAAATATACACAAATGCATTATGAAAAGTTAACATTTATCAAAATTTACACACACAAACACTTACAGACCACATATTGTCTTTTAATTTGTGATGTCTAGCGTTGGTAATACATGTAACATCTTGCAGGGCTTTACATCACATTAGACAGTATTAATGTAGGTACTGACAGACAATTCATCTCATAAACAAATGACGTAATCTTACGGTATGAATAAATACAGCACAGTACCATAAATGTATTTTCTTTTCCTTATGATTTCCTTAGTAATATTTTCTTTTCTGTAGCTTACTTGATTGTAAGAAGACAGTACAGAATACATACAACATACAAAATACAAAATACATACAACATACAAAATATGTGTTAATCGACTGTTTCTATTATCCGTAAGGTTTCTGATTAGCAATAGGCTGTTAGCAGTTAAGTCTTGGGGGAGTCAAAAATTATACGCAGATCTTCAACTGCCGGAGAGGTTGGTGCCTCTAACTCCCGTGTTGTCCAAGAGTCAACTAAATTGCTGCTGTTAACATTCCAGAGCATGCCTTTTGGTGAAATATGTTTCCAGGACGATTGCAAAAGTATGTGGGATTGTGACTGCCAGATCATAGGTTATGCCCATGTTCAGCTTTCATTGATGTTGTTATGGTTTTCCAGAATGGTTGTAGCAATCACCCTCCCACCAGCAGGGGGACACTACCTACCACTTGAATGTCTCCCTTGTGGCTTGGACTAGGCAGTATGTCACTGCCTGTTTTCAGTTGAGGAAACAGATTAAGAGACTTGTGAAGATAATACTAAGTGACCGTTGGGGCTCCCACTCAGGTCCTTGTCACCTGAACACTGGAGCTCTTGTTCTCTCTGCTCATGGCCTCACGGGAGTTCTGATCTGGTGTGGTGTAATGTACCGACTACACCTTGTTCTTAACAGAACTCCCAGGCTCCTTTCTCCTTTGTCTCGTGTCGCGGGGCTTGTGGACTTTACTCACCTCTACTAGGCATTTCGTGCTGTGAAGCCTCTAAATCCAAGTGGCGAAAGCATCACTTGGCTTTTGGGGATCCAAGTTCTTCTCGTGCTCCTTCTCAGGCTCTGCTGGTTCCTTCTAGCCCCGCCCCCAGCCTCAGTGTCATGGTGCCCCAAAGCTCATCTCCTTCTCCCTGGGTGATTGCAGAGACCATGACCACCCAATACTCCAGATCTTCCTGCCTCTCTGGCTTTCAGGCACATGATGGGATTGTTCTTAATGTCCTTCCTGACACATCTTATACTCGGCCGTGAGGCTAGTCTGGCCAGTACCTGTGAGCAGAAGTGACACGTATCTCCCCAGCTAGAACACTCTATTGCTTGTGCAAGCCTATCCAGAGCCCTCCTTGTCCTCTTCCTGCTCTGTCAGCCTGAGTTCTGGGGTAAAGAAACATAAAGCAGAGCTCACCATCGACTCACAATGGACATATGGCATAAACTAGAAAAAAACATGTTGAAGTTATAAGCCATTAAGATTTGGGAAGGTGGCAGGGGGAGTATTTGTCACTTAGCATAACCAAACCTATTCTAACTGATACAATGAGAACATTTAGTTTTGCAAATTTAGTTATAACGTATTTTGACCGTTCCTAAATTTTACCTCTTAGCTGATCCTGAGCCCTTAACTCCAAGCCCATTTACCCTACTATCTTTTCTAAAGTGTCTCTTGGAAAACTAACGTATATCTGAAAAGTGGACATGTCCAAAGTGGAATTGGTGATCCCCAGTCTCCCCCCACCTGAACCGCACACAATCCTCCATATCTCAGTAAACAGCAGCTACAAGATTCCCACGACTCAGGACAAAAACCTCAGGAATACTCTTGTCCCTTCTTTCTCTCGTACCCCATATTGATTCCATCGGCAAATCATGCATGAAGGCTTCCCTTTCAAAATAGATGCAGAATCTGACCTTCCCTTGGCTATCGAATTTAGATACCACGGTTTTTTCAAAAATGCATTTCTACTGAATATTAGCATTTTTACCCCCTTTCTTTGAAACCTCTTACAACAAGCCCTCTCACCCTGCCCCCAACCTATTTGCCATGACATCATACTCTCCGGCCCTCCTAGACGTCTCCCTGTGTAGTTCCCAGTCACATTCTGTCCCCTACTAGAGCTTGCTGGTCTTCCTACTGCTCTACTTCCATGAGAACATCAGGGCTTCTCATGGCTTTAACTTTCATTTTTATCCGTGTTTCATAAAATGTATAAACCATGTGTAACAATGATGGTACCAGGAATGATTTTAGAAGGTATATGGATGACGATTTCTATTTTAACAGTTAGTTTACTTTAATGTGTATTAGACAAAATATAACATGCACATATAGCCTGAGATTTCACAGATATTACTGCTCAGATGAAGCCAAATAAATCAGCTAAGTCAAATCAAGGTAAAATATTAAATAAACACTACTATAGCGAGGTATGAGGTAGGGAAAACTGTTAAGTACACACATGAAGTTTAGAAAACACTGTATGGATCCTCAATGAATAAATGCAGTCAGTTCTCTTCCATGGATGAACACTTCTGACGGCCACCTGGAGAGCTCCATTTGCAAGCCCCACCATGCCCTCAAAATTAATAAATAAACCTCAACTGGATTTTTCCCTTAAAACAGGTCCCCCCACTTATTCAATGATACTACTCTTCCAGCAGGGCAAGCCCAATAACTGGACATCAGCTTTTATTCATCTCTACCTTTTGTTGCCTTTATTCACTATATTTTAAAATCCTAAAATGATTGTCATGTGTACCCTTTCTCTTTTATTTGCATTAACATAACTTCAAGACACGACCCAATTACCTCATACCCAGATCATTGCAATGACCTCCAAACTAGTCTTTTGTCTCCATGTAAATTCAATTGCGCTCTGCCAGTGCCCGAAAATCATCCTTACGTTCAGTACCTTCGGTAGCTTCCCCCAAAGGCCATGTCCAAGATCCCTAACCCTATGCTAACGATAACTAACATTTACTTAGTTTTCTGTGCTAAAAGTCTTACAGGAATGTTCTTATTTAATCCTGACAACCCCATGAGGTCAGCACGTTGGATGAGGAAAGGACTTATCAAGAGCTAGTAAGAATTCTATCCCAAATAGCCTGCTGCTAGTAACTTTAAACAGCCACACTATGTTGCCCATTGACAAATTTAACATGATTTCTCATCACATACCAGCTTTGTGTCCTCTGTTTTATTTCCCTTTTCCCCCTCATTTAGGTGAGGCTCATTCCTGCCTATATTGGAGCTTTATCAAGACCCACCTGGGCCTTGATATTCCGCCCCTCCCACTCAGTGCTCACCTCCTTCTGACCCACCCCCCCAAATGTGCCTCTCCTTTATTTAAGACCCAGCTCAAATTCAACCCCGTATGCATCACTAAAGCCAGAATTACCACTGAAAGAAATAGATGGCCATCCTCCAGGGTCTAAAATGTCCTTGCCTGGGCTCCGAATTGTCCCATTCCAGTCCTGATGTTAACCTGGCCCTGTGGGCAAATGGCCAGAAGGGAAAAGGCCACAGTCCCACTCCATCCTATGAACAGGAGGTCCCTTCATCTCTGAATTGAGAATGTTTCAAAGTAATGCAAGTGGACGCAGTTCAAGTCATTATTTTTCAATGTTTTATGGGCACAGGACCCTTTTCAGTTCCCTATTCTTTGTGTTTAATAGACACTCAGCAATTATGATAACGCCGGCTGATTTCCAAATGTGCCAGGGTTTCAGAGTGCAGAGAGAGTCCCGATATGGGTCTGCCCAGAGAACTCATGGATTCATGGAGCTTTTGGTCCACCAGCTTATCTTCTGCTCCCTGAGTTTTCTTCAATTGGTCAGCTTCTTCCTTGAGTTGTTGTTCTGCACAGAGAGCAGGACAAGAAATAAAGGTGGTAAAAACAAGCTGTCTCTTCTGTCCTTTTTGTATAAGGAAAAGCCAGCAAAAACCAAAAACCAACCAACCAAACAAACAAACAAAAACCTCTTAGAACTGGAAGGGAATGTAGGCATCATCTAGTCCCACCCTTCATTTCAGAGAGAACAAAACTGAGGCTCTGACAGGAGCCTTGACCCACATAGAGTCACACAATTAGTGGCAGATTCGGGATTGGAATCCATGACTTTGAGTTCCAGTGCAGCTTTTAAATCCCAGGTCTATTTAATGGGGTTCTAGGCTTAGAAACATGGTTTAGCCACGTACTGTTTCTGAGATTCTGTGTTCTTAATTCCGCGGTGCGGAAAATAGGAATGATTACGTCTATTTGGAAGGATCGTTGTAAGGATCCAGGTCGGATGAAGTAAGTAGTGGGCAAGAATCTAACACATTAATAGTTGCTCAAGAGATGTTTATTTATTTACTCAAGTGATTAAGTCAGCTGGTCTGAAGGAAGAACCTAGAAAAGACGTATTTTAGGAAGATAACTGAAGGATTGCATCTCTAAGCACACCAAGTTTCTGAGCAGCTGAGAGAGCGTTGAGATCAGGGTGGGGAGAAGGGCGGCAGCAGTGAAGGGGGGTGTGTTAAATGGTAAAGGTGTCTCGGCTGTTTGTTTTTTTAAAGAAAAGGTGTGTGTCAGCTGGGTGACTCATGAAACACTAATTAAATTTTTGCTTCTTTTTATCCCCGTAAAACAAACAAACCACTTTTAGCAATGCCGAGCTTTCTGGAGACCCAAGAAAATAACTGCCGGAGTCTCACATTAATTGTTTTAAAAATTAGTTCTAAGTTTTAGTTTGAGCTTTGTTTTTCAAGACGTTACATGAGTTACTAGAATCGAGTCATGGGTGAGGTGGTGACACCGAATCCAGTAGGAAGAGAGGCAAAACTGAGGGGACTTCTTCCCTACCCTGTCACACTGTCTGAATGTAAGATCCTGTCTCCTTCCTGGGTCTGTATAGCACCCCGTGCGTGCCGTGCCTGGTCCTGAGTCTGCGATGTCTTCCTTGGTCCTGCTAGAGGTCCTTGGAAGGCAGGTTCCCTGAGTTCCTCTGTCTGCCCTTGTCTGTTTGCCCTGGAATCCGTGAAGCTTAGACTGAGGTTTGTGAGTGCTGATATTAAATGATCAGGATAATTCTGATCTTGCAAAACATTCGGAGTTTTTTAATTATGAAAAATATATAGATGCAGAAAAGTAAACAGAATCATGTAACAGAGACCCACGTACCCCTCAGATCTGACATGTTAAGTGGTTTTGTTTTCTATCTGCTTTAGAAAAAAAATTTAAAGCAAAAATTTACAGATAACACTGAACCCCCCATCCATCCATTTCCCTCCCTCCCCAAAGGTAACCATCGTCTTGCAGTTGAAATTCGTCTCTATATTGCTTATACGTTTATGGTTTGATACTCGCAAACAATATATAGTATCAATTTCTACTTAAACTTTATATAAATGATATCATCTGCACATATATTTTTGTAACTTGCCCTTTTCACTCAGCCTCATGTGCTTGAGATTTATATATGTTGACACATTTGAATCTAGTTCATTTTATTTCATCTACTAGAAAATATTTCTTTGCATGAACAGACTACACTTTACCACCACATTGTTGATGGACATTTAGCTTGTTTCCAATTTTTTGCAATTACTAATAAGACTGTAATGAATATCCTTGATCCCATCGGCTTGTGTACATGTACAAGATTTTCCCTAGGATATGCGTCCAAAAGACAATTCCTGGATCATAGGGCATTTATATCTTAACTTTACTAGATATTGACAAACTGTTCTCCAAAGAGGCTGCACTAATTTATGTTCCCATCTCCAGTTTATGACAGTTCCTCTTTCCTTTTTGGTGCTCACTATTATAAGAACTTTATTTTTTTTTCCTAATCAAATGGGTATAAAAATGACCTTCCTTTGTTTTAAAATGTGTTTTCTTTCTTACTAACATTTTTACATGCTTTAAAATGTATTATCAGCTCTTTGAATTTCCTCTTCTGTAGATTTTTTTTGGTTCATATTTTTTTCCAATTTCTCTCTCCTTTTTTTAACATGTTTGTAGGAAGATATTTTCAATATTCTGGGAAATCATCCCTTGTTGGCCATGTAATTATGATTTCCATGTTCCTGGACTCTGTTATTTCCACTGGACCCAATGATTCAAATGTGAGAGTAGCCATGGAAAGCCCTCCCGTTCAGTTATCTAGAGGCAGTCTGTATGGGATAATCACCGCAGATCTCTAAAGCAATGATATGATAGAGTGGCTGGAGAGCTGGGTCTCAGAAGCCCTGGTTTTCTAGACTCAGTTTGACCCTTGATAATCTGAGAGTTTTCAGGCCACTTTTTTTTTCATCTGTAAAATCATATTAATACCAGCCTCAAGGGCTTTTGTGAAAAGCAAATAAAATATGTAAAATCACCTTTGAAAATGCTCTACAAATGTTAGCCATTATTAGTCACAACAACTCAAATACAAATTTGTTGTGTTAGTCTGTGCGGGCGGCCATAACAGAGTACTATGGACTGGGTGACTTAAACAATAGAAATTTATTTCCCTAGAGTTCTGGAGGCAGGAAGTCCACGATGAGGCTGTCAGCACAATCTTGTTCTAGTGAGAGCTCTCTTCCTGGTTTGCAGAAGGCTTCCTTCTGGACGTGTCCTCACACAGAGAAGAGAGCCAGCTCTGGTGTCTCATCTTCTTCTTACAAAGGCAGCACCCTTTGAATTAGGGCCCCACCATTATGACCTCATCTGACCTTTAACACCCCTACATAGGTCCTATCTCCTCCAAACACACTCACCTTGGGGGTTAGGGCTTCTCCATAAGAATGTTAAGGACTCAGTCCAGTCCATAGCAGTCATGGTACATTGATGGCCACTCATGTATTTCCAAATGGACCGAAGTGTCTTAATTTTTCGTCAGGACTAGATGGGAACACCATTAATTTTGTGACACAGGTATCTCTGGCTTGCTCTATTTGAAAGCATGACTGTTATCAAACCGAAGTTTGACCATTTCTGTGACAGTCATCCATATGGGACAAACCCTGACTGTCAGTCTCATTCCCATGCCTGATAGCTTAAAATTGATTGGGTAAGCAGCTGAGGAACATTATTCTTAATAGCCAAGATATGGAAGCAGCCCAAGTAGACACTTGTCAATTGAGGAATGAATAAAGAAGATGTGGTGTATGTGTACACACACACACACACACACACACACACACAGAATGGAATATCATTCAGCCATTCAAAGTAATGCAATCTTGCCATTTGAAATAACATGGATGGAGCTAGAGGGTATTGTGCTAAGGAAAGTAAGTCAGACAGAGAAAGGCAAATACCATATGATTTTACTCATAAGTGGAATTTAAGAAACAAAACAAATAAGCAAAGGGAAAAAATGAGGGAGAGAAAGAGAGAGTAAAAGCAAGAAACAGACTCTTAACTATAGAGAACAAACTGATGGTTACCAGAGGGGTGCTGGGTGGAGGATGAGGGAAATAGATGATGGGGAGTAAGGAGGGCACGTGTGATGAGCACCGGGTGTTATATGGAATTGTTGAATCACTATATTGTACACCTGAAACTAATATTACACTGTATGTTAACTAGCTGGAATTTAAATAAGAACTTTAAAAAAAAAGTGATCAGGTAAAGAGACTAGATCAGTACTAATAGAACTTTCTGTGATGTCAGGATGCCTGGGTGGCTCACTGGCTTCAGCATCTGCCTTCGGCCCAGGTCATGATCCCGGGGTCCTGAGGTTGAGCCCCGCAACAGGCTCCCTGCTCAGCCAGGAGTCCGCTTCTCCCTCTGCCCCTCCCCCCAACTTGTGCACGCATGTGCTCGCTCGCTCGCTCACAAAAAATAAATAAATAAAATCTTAAAGAAAAAAAGAACTTTCTGTGATGTTAGAAATGGTCTATAAAATCTATACTAACACAGTAGCCACTAGCCACATGTGGTTACTGGGTACTTCCCATGTGACTAGAATCACTGGAGAAGAGTATTTTTAATTGTATTGAATTTTAATTAAAAGCAGAATCAGACCTATAAATATGGAGAACAACCTGATGGTTGCCAGAGGGAAGAGGGGTAAAGGGATGGGCAGAAAGGGTGATGGGGAGAGGGAAGTACTAGCCTCCAGTTATGGGATGAATAAGTCAAAGGAATAAAAGGCACAGCACAGGGAATAGAGTCGATGTTATCGTGGTAGTGTTGTGTGGTGACAGGTGGCAGTTATACTTGTGCTGAGAAGAGCGTAACGTACAGAGGTGTGGAATCACTATGTTGTGATTACCCGAAATTCATGGAACACTGCATGTCAACTATACACAAATCAAAAAATTAAAAGTAAGTTAATGAATGAATTAATTACATGTGAAGAGCAGCACGTAGGGAGTGGCGACTGCCTTAGGCGGTGCGGACCTATGTCATGTGTGCTTCCCCGTCGTGAAGTGACTACTCCCGCCACTGACTTCTCCTCCCTTATCGCGAGCTCTGAGATCTCGCAGTCTGTGCAAGATGGTGCAAGATGATTAACAGGAATAGCTGGTGACCTAAAGGAGCAAGAACGGAAGTCTGGGGCTCACAGAATTCCAAACTAACGTATGGTGTCCCCAGGCTGAGGCTTAGATAGTCAGGAGCGGTCAGAAGTAAGGAAGGAACAAATTCAAAGGGCAACAGTCCTGCAGGAAGTGCAGCACTGACAAGGTCAAGCATTTGGAAAACATCAAATTTTTACCTTCCCCAACTTTCTTTTACTTTCAGGGAATCTGTGAAATAATCCTTAACGATAGAGGGTTTCCAGACTGATGATGGAGAGGTGTCCTTGCAACCACTCTGGACTAAAACTCGACACGCTTGAAATGAGAATAGGAAAAAAGCAGACACTGGTTTCTTCAAAAGGTTTCAGCTTTTAAAATGGCTTTCCCTGGGTCCTACACAGAAGGGGATCACAGAGCAGAGACGATTCAATCACCTGCTACCCCCGGTCCCTTCCACCTCGGGCTCCGTGTTCTGCTCCCAGCTCTGGTTCATGGAAGGTATACAAATGCCAGTTCCCAGAGTGTCTGAAACCAAGAGCAATTTGTTCGAAGGAGCAAGGTCCCCTAGGCTCCTTCATAAGCGAGAACAAGATCATAGATAGTTATGGAAGCCATGGTTCCAAATCATGAGTCAAAACGGAAGACAGTTGGGTCCAAATCTGCTCTAGAAAAACAGGCTTGAGAACACCAGCTTTTTGACACAGTGTTTAGAACCTTGAAAGCTACCTCTCGAAACACTGATGAACCTGAGCCCCCCCCCCCAGCCTGCTGTCTCTTCTCCTTGGCCCCCCCGACACACACTGCCAAACTGTATTTACTGGGTTTGTGATTTGGCAAACTCCTTTGTGTGCCGGACAACACAGGCATTGGAATTATGAGAACTATCTATTGTGTTCAGATCAATAGGCCAAACCCACACTTATTTTTTAGCTCAAAAAAAGCTTTCCATTTGCTCCCCTAATAGCCTTGAACATCTGTGCCAATAACCAGCAAGCCAGGTCTAACTGTCCGGGAGCTTGAGCAGGGAGGTGGGACAGGAGCCATGGGTACACCTTCATATAATCCGCCAGAGTCTGCAAGGTTCGGAGGTCCCAGAGGTCCCTTCACCCTCCGAACTGTCCACTCCCTGATGAAGTCACCCAAGAGACTCCCTCCTGATTCCACAGACTCTTCTGAGGGCTGCCATGTGCCCTCCTCATCACTGTGGCTCTCCAAGGAGATGTCAGGATCCAGATCACTACAGGGACACAATCTGGGCCACCTCAGAGAGGAACAAACCCTGGAGGAATCCCGGTGACTTTTCCAAAGTCTTACTCTAACCCGATTATTCACTCACTGGGCCCCGATCTCTGTTTTTCCCCACCGTCTGCCCGAGACTAAGAATAACCAGCCAAGTTTGTAGAGGGACGTACACTTAACAGCACACTTTGCTGAGAATGGATTCTAATGTTCTAGTCCCCCCTCCCCCAGCCAGCCTCCACTTGGTCTTGGGAACATTACTTAACCTGCCTGAGCCTCATCTCATGGGGATCATGATAGTAACAGATCTCGTATGGTTATTGGGATATTTGAGGGAGAAGTCTCCTTCCAGGGGCCTCTACGGGCACGCGCAGCCGCTGCACCTGATTCCCTGCCCATATTAAAACTTCCACAAGGCGAGGTAGCACTGTTTCTCACCACCTCTTCTCTCACCTAGACTCAATAACAACAAAGCATGACAGATTTAACACTATCCATGGTGGCATTTGGCCATGTCTTGCACCTATAAATTTGAAAAAAGCAAAGCAAAGCAACAGCCCCCCTTGGGCCGCACCACGGAATGAGCAAAGAGCTCAGGGATGCGCGATTCTCTCAGCCCGGCCCAGTCTGGGTGCCTTCTGTGGTTCTCCGCTCCCTGATCACATGACTAACTTGCATTTTAAACTCACCTGCACAACAGGGTGGGCCTCCAGAGGTCCAGCCTTGGGGGCCCCAAGGCCTCCTCGTGGCCAGCAATGACTCCTTAGCCTGTCCCTAAGATCCAAGCTGTCCCTGTGTTACCCACACATCCACAATCCCACAAGAACCTCCAGGCTTTGTCCCTGTGCCCTTGTTGACCCCATAGCAACAGGTGAAGGCAGCTGGGAGCAATGGAACTGTTTTTAATTCAGAAGGCTTAACACGTGTCCTCCCGGCCTCCTATCATGAGCTTTGGGAGTAACCAACCAATGACCCACTTGGTAATTCTTCCTGGAGATTCCTAAGACGGCGTGGGGCTTCCTAGTGAATATGCTAGAAATCCTGTCAGTGCTGAGCAGGTCCGAGTCCACCTACTGGTGAGAAACAGGAAGAGACCCTCAACGCATGGCCAACTCTGTGCAGGAAACAGCCAAGAAAACCAACGCGGGGTCATCAGAAGAGAAAGAAAACCAGACAAAGAAAGATGCTTTTAAAAGGAGAGATGGTGTGTTTAGGGGTAGAATTTGTTTCAAATTATCATTGCACATGGAAGGTTTAGAAGGAATTCCTTTCCAGAGAGGCCTGAATTTAAACCTTCAGATTCAAACATTAGAAATCGGGGATCTGGGCGGTGGGGGGGCTGTGGAGAAATGAAGTAGGACAAATTAATCATGGGTTGTAGAAAAGCTAATGTTACTGTCTCCTTATATTTTCTTTGTTATTGAAGAAAAATTGGGTACAACATTGTCTTTATGGAAAAGTCTGGCCCCCAGCAATGATTTACAGCCCAGTGCAAGGGACCCGATGCCCCACGTGCCGTGTGTATTTACCCCAATCATTACACACCTATCACTCAGAGCCAGGCCCGTTCCCCGGAGCAGATCTGCAAGCAGGAGAGAGAGCTATTTTTCCCAACGCATATGTTGATATGCAGAAAGGAGGGCAGCGCTTCTCGCTCCTCGGTGCAAGCTGTCCTATTGAAGCCCTGTTTCCTGTCAATCTTCCTTTTTTTCTCCCCCATGAAGCTTTAATTTTTTGCCACAGCACTTTCTGCATTTTAGTTTCCTGCAAACCTCAGGAAATAGCCTGAAATTAATATCGTCAGATGCTTCTAAAAGTGCTGGCTTGGCGGCATTGCAGAACGCTTTTGGATGCCGTTTTTGGATTAAAATATACCAGTTATGCCCCTATTGTTTGCAAGAGAGGTCTGTGAATGGAATTGTGTCTGGGATGGGACTGCACAGAAATGTAGGTTTACAAAAGTGGGAATGGAGACCCAACTTCTCAGAATGGGCAAAGCCGGCAGGTAAACAGACGGGGAGAGCCAGCCGAGAAAGGAACTCGCCTCTGGGGGTCAGAGTGCTTTCTCAGCACCCCGGCAGCGGGGAAACTGAGGCTGAGACACCTTACTGTCGTTTTCTATGTAGAATTTTTAAGCCTTGAGTACGACCCCGCTGCTTTAGGGCCTCCAGATCTGGCTCTGGAGAGGAAGACAAAGTGTCACAAGAAATAAAAGGAGGAAGAGAGCTCATTCATTAGCCTATGTATTCTGGAACTAGCATGGAGCTGGGGGAGGGAGCACCCAAATCTTCACTTTTCTTATGCCTCGCAGGCCCTGAGGAGCCCAGGTCAGTGGAGAGGCAGGCAGTGGTGAGATCTAGCTCTGACCCTGGCTTGCCTTGGCCTTTAAACAGACCCCTGTTTTCCCACATTGTAGTTTCCCCGCCAGCGTACTGGGGAGAGGTGACAGGGTCTTCCCATTTCCTCGTGCCAGGGCATCACACCAATAAACTTATAACAACTACGCAAGCATGCTCTGGGTTCTTGAGAGGGAACGTGGGGCATGACTAGACGTTATTTTTATTATTGCTGGCTTCTGTATCTATGACTTTCAAAGACTGCTAGATGAGGTCATAGTCTTTCAACGTCTCCGAAAATCTATTTTGAAATCTTGGTAATATTGAAGAATACACAATCTTTTTACATCCTTTGTGTTTCATTCACCCTTTGGATCAGTCAGCTACAGCTTCTCCCTCTCCGGCACACAGTCTCCATCCAGTCAATCTGGGAGACCTATTGATTGCACAACCAACTCTTTGTTGTGTATCTCTATGCCCCTGGTTCAAGTCCTCACTACCTTCTTTCTCTCCAAGTGTAAAAACCACATGATCGGCTTTCCTGCTCTGGGCCCTCACTTCTGCGGGCAGTCTCCATGTTACCTTCCGCCATCTTCCTAATACGTTCCTCTAGGAGGGAAACAATGGGGCTCAATGGTCCTTCAGAGATCTTCTGAGAAAACCTGTATTTTATAAACAGGGATGTCGTTCCCAGAAAGGCTAAGTGAATCACCCTGAGTCTCCTTGCTAACCAGGAGTCAGAGCTGGACTAAAAACAGCCAGACCATTGAATACCAGTTCTATCCTATGGCTTTTCATGCCCAGGGATAGAGCTGGACCAAAAGCAAAGCCCCCTAATACCAGGCCTGGACCATTTCTTATCAGCCTACGGTGGTGCTGTATATCTTCTAGAATGAACTCAAGCCTCCAAGCGCCGGACTCTATGACTATAGAGGCTGAAAAACTGAGGTTCACTTTTTTCACATAAAAGGAAGTCAGGGAGCGCCTGTGTGGCTCAGTCAGTTAAGCATCTGATACTTGGTTTTGGCTCAGGTCATGATCTCTGGGTCATGAGATCAAGCCCCACATTGGGATCCACGCTGGGTATGGAGCCTGCTTAGGATTCTCTCTCTCCCTCCCCCTCTGCCCCTCCCCCCTGCACATGTGTGCGCTCTCTATCTCCAGAATAAATAAATCAATCTAAGAAAGAAAGAAAGAAAGAAAGAAAGAAAGAAAGAAAGAAAGAAAGAAAGGAAGGAAGAAAAGGAAGTCAGGAGATAGGCATCTCACCACTGCTGCTGCTGTTCCAGGAAGTCAGAGAACTTCGGTTCTTTCATATTCCTTTTCTTCCCCCAAGCATGGGTCTTTGCTTCATGGTTATAAGATGTCTGTTCCGCCTCCAGGCCTCAAGTCCACATTCTAGACAGGAAGAAGGAGAGACAAGCAAAGGGCAAAAGGCATGGGCCAGATGAGTCCCATTTGATCGGTCATACATGGCTCTCCCAGAAGCCTCTTCTAGCGGGCTTCTATTGACCTGTTGTAGGGGAGACTTAGGTCACGTGATGCTCCTCTGGCTGCAAGGGAGCTGAGCAGGTTCGTAGTTTTAAGTGGGTACAATGCCACTCTGAAAAAAATTGGGGTTCTGTTAGTAAAGGTATGAGGATAATGAATACTCAACAGGTAACTGGCCATCTCAGCCCCAAATACCTTACTGCTATTGTTCAGATATTCTCTGGTTCCACCCTGACCGGCTTCTCTGCTCCCACTTCTTCCTGGCCCTCACCGCCCGCTCCGCAGCCCAGCCCAGCCCAGCCCAGAGCTTCCTTGTCCTCCCAGGCAGGTGCTGTCTTTCCCACTGTGTTGCGACCGCTTCTTTAAGTTCACCTCTTCTTTAAAACCCAGCTGAGATACCGCTCATTCTAATGCTCATTCTAACACTCGCAAAAGCAGTCAAAATTAACCTCCAACTTTTCTATTCTTTCATCACATATTGCATTTATCTCTATTTAAGCACTAATCACATCCCACTTGGAATTATCACTCGCCGTGATATACCTGCCTCATTCAGGTGGAGGTAAGCTTCAGAAGAGCCAGGATCATACCTTGTTTATCTCCAGCACAAAGTCTAAAACGCTCTGTGTCCGATAGTAAATGCCTCAGTGTTTATAACTGAAATGTTTTTTTTTTCTTTTTCCATTTTGCTTGCATGGCTAATGATAGGTGAAGATGAACATCTCATGAAACTGTGTGAGCAAAAAGGTTGTGACCGCTCATCCCCCTGGAATAATCTCATGCTTGGAGGCCGAAGGGTGAATACTGGAATTCTCTCCCAGCCTGTGGACTCCATGATCCTGTCGACACCCAAAGGATCGGGACTCCACAATTCAGGGACTCGTGGCTTATTCTGCACCTTTCGAGCTCTAAGCTCACGAGCGTGACCCGGACCACAGTTCCTTTGCCCTTTGGATTTGATCTGAGCCTCTTGAAGCTCTGCCAGGTTGCTCTGCACTGACCTGTTTTCGTGTCCAGGCTGAATTTTTATTACGCTGAAGTGATGGCTATTCTCCGCATGCCCTTACCACCATCACACTGCCAGAATTCCTTCTCGGACCTTCTTCACTCTGCTCTGCGCATCCATTTCCAACTTCCTTTTCCTTCTGATGCCCACGTGGATTCAGCCATCAAGAGTCACCAGAAAGAGCTGGGAGGGAGAGAAGGGGCAGTGTTTTATTCCACTGCCTCCTTTCGCTTCAGGGCTAGGTCCTGGTATGGGGGGCAGCCTGTCCCTCTAGGACTAGAGCTCCTGCCAAGCATTACCCCCCCCCACCATACTTCAGTTCTCAGAGGCTCCAGGGACACTGGTCCCACCACTCCCTGCTTCAGGGCCAGGGCAGTAATGGCTGAACCACTGTTCCTTGTCCCTAAGTGCCCCAATACCTAAGTGTCCCTAAGTCCCTAAGTGCTCCAATTGGCTCCCTTCACCCTGCCCACGCCTCTATACGTAGTCTAGGAAATTTCCTTCAGATACCCAACTAAGGTATTTTGGCTACAGACTGGCATGACTGCCTAGGCCCTCGCTCCCTGATCTGCAGTAAACTTCTTCAGCATAATAACTGATCTGAATTTTGAACTGGCTCCACAAACACGCTTTTAATGATAGTCTCTGGAGAAGCCCTGGGTAGTGTTTTCCTTGCCTTCTCCAAAGACTGAGGGAGTCTGCACCAAAAACTCAAATCTGGTGTATATTTCTATAACTTGCACATTCAAGAATTAACCCCCTTCTCTGATACAAAAAAAGATGACACCTGTCCTGGGGCGGGGAGCCCGGGATATGTGCCCGACGGATATTCAAGTCTCTGGTTGATTGAATCTAAAAGCCAATAAATTAAAGAATGCTTTCCCTAGGACTTCATCCCTCTCCAGAATCAAGAGGTTTGAATGTGGAGAGCTGATCTAATAAACATCAGATGGTCACTCTTTGAACTCAGGACAAACCCTTTTCTGCTTTCTTTGTGTGCTCCCGGGTGGGCTGAGAGAATGGAAGCCCCCAGATTCTCCCCGAGAGGGGCACCCAAGAAACTCAACCTCAGACATGTAGAGGGAAGAGATAGCCTTTTTCTCTTGTCTCTCTCTCTTTCATTTTGCAGAACAGGGGCAGTGGTAGAAAGAATACCACTAAAGGACTTGTTCGTTTTTGCGCATAGAAAGTGATGCACCAACCTGAGCTTGACAGTGATTAGTTCAAGGTGAAGCCGTCTTGCTCCCTGAGGCCTGCGGATCATTGCTTCCCTGTGCATTTCAAGAGTTAATTGTTGGTCCTGTTTTCATTTCTTACATTTGGGCCAGATTTAAAAACCTGGAGGCTCAGTGTGGCTCGTATTTTCCCTGAGCCCTCACCTTTTCCCTTGTGCCCCCTTGCCCTGACCAGGACGATAATTACCGCTTCACCGGAAGCCTGGATCAGATAGGAATGAAAGAAACAAGTTTTCCTTTGGAAAGCAGAGAACAAAAGGAAATGAACACTTCCATTTCTGTTTCCTTGAGGCATATAAAGCAGACTATCTTTGGAATCTAAGAGATACATTGTTAAATCCAAAGAAGATATAATTGCAGAATAATATATATCATGGGGGGGCTCCGTTTACGCATATGTATATGGAGTGCTTGTTCTTAGATGTGTATATAAACACATAACAAAAGACTAGAAGGGTCCACACGAAACTGCTAATAGTGGTTACCTCTGCGAGTAGGTTTGGAGCGAAGATTGGTGAAAGAAAGTATTCTCATTTTACTCTGTATGCTGTAATATCTGATTTTTGTTTAATGAGATTGTCTCTTTTTAGCTTTTGCTTACATAAGTAATAGATGACTTCAATCACCAGTAGTGCATTCTTTAAAAAAAAAAAAAATTTAGGCCTTTCCTTTCCCTTAAGTTCTACAAGGAAGAACCAAATCAATCTTTTTAAGTTAAAAAAATTGAGATTTCTTCACTTGAAATACATTCTCTATCATGTTGGGGTGTCATTGTGCTTCCTGATGATGATTTAAAATAGATAGTAATGAATCATCTTCCACAGCAAGTTTGACTCAGTCAAGTAAAAATGATTCAAAGGAAATCAAAATTAGGAATTAATCTCATTCTCTATTACAATTATGCTTCTCCTATCGAGTTTTCTGGCTCGTGATGTGGGAGATGGAACATGAAGTGGAAAATAGGGGGCAGTGGGTATCAGTGTCTCTAACTCAACCGGAACTCAGGTCAGAGGTGAACCCTGAGCCTTCCTGCTCCCGCTGAGGCCTTTGCGAAACTCCCCTGCCCATCCTGCCCACAACAGACGCTCCCTTCTCAAAGCATCTGTGTCGATGGATCACTGTCAGCTTATCGCAAAAGCTCATGCTATTGTCCTTTATGTCTCACTGGACTGGCACAGACTCCTCGAGGACAGAATGCAAATCTTCTTCGTCTCTATGCTACCAGCGCCTGCATCTGATGCCTGACACAGGTAGGTACTCAATAAATGTGCCACGTGAATATTTGAATAAAACAATGTGTCTGATTGGTGTCTTCACCTGCATTGGAAGGTACTTGAGGACAGAGACGTGTGTCTTCAATCTTCCACATTCTTTATAGTGTCCTAAGAAAGGTAAGCATTCGACAGATAGCTGTTGATCAATCTCTCCTGTTTTTTATTTTATTTTTATTTTATTTTATTTTATTTTATTTTATTTTAAGATTTTATTTATTTATTTTCAGAGAGAGAGAGAGTGGAAGCAGGGGCAGGAGCAGAGGGGGTGATTGAAGGAGGGGAAAGAATCTCAAGCCGACTCCGCGCTGAGTGCAGAGCCTGATGTGGGGCTCGATCTCATGACCCTGAGATCACAACCTGAGCCGAAACCAACAGTCAGAGGCTTGACGGACTGAGCCACCCAGGTGCCCCAATCTCTCCTATTTTAAAGGTTGATGAAAACTATTCACAGAGATTTATATTTTGATTTTTTTTTTCTGCCAACCTATTGACAAGCAAGTGAAAAAGATGTATTCTTTCCCTCATCGGAGATAATTCAAAGGAGGGAGAGAAAAGTGGGAAATGTTGACAAAAGAGAAGAATGGAAATTCACCTCCTGACCTTTTCAGGCTACTGTCTCAGGACTTATCTGTGCCCCTCAAGAGCCCGGTGTTTTCTTACGGTGTACTTACTTTTCCCTCTCCGTCAGGAAGCACGCCAGAGCTCAGCAGAGAGCCCGTTGCTGAGTGATCTCTGAATTTCAGGTAGTTAAAGTAGAAAGTGGCACTTCATAATTATATAGTAATGGCATAATTATCTGAAGGTGCCTTATAATTACATCCCTCCTCCCCAAGCTCCTCGAGCTGCTTCAGCTGGGATCCATGTTTCCTGTCCCCTTCCTGTCCTGTGTCAATGCAATGCCACTGGGCCAATAGTAAGCATTTGGCAGGGATGGTTGTATCTTAATAAAGGAGGAACCCTCCAGTGGATTCTCTCAAAAACTCAGAACTCATGGGCTATCACGGCTCCTATGTGGAAAATTCCATTTCAAGTCATCCTGCACATAGTGCCAGATAAATGAGATGGGAGGTTGGGAGATCATTGTGAAGCCATTAAATCTAGATGCTTCTTCAGTATTATCTCAAAGGGACTCTGTGACCTCAGTACACCACCCTGAAGGTCTCCCCCAGACCGCCATATGCAATTTGTCCTTATTTGTAATTTCCAATCCCATGACAACCAGATTTCCTATTGGTTTAGCTTTGGAAGAAAAGAAAAACATCACCACCACTCTCCACCAAAGAAAAATATCTGCATTTTGCCCTCATCTTGTGGTGGAATATAGCTCCAAACTGACAACCTCTGAGCAAAGAACACACCCAAATATAAGGGCAGAGAGTGAAAACAATCAGCTCAGGTGGGAATAGCAAGGGAACTTTCTGTCAATAGCATACATCACCTGCTTTGAAAAATGGCTGTCTGAGTGAACACCCTGTCTCAAGAAAGGAAGGGCCAAGGGAGTCATTAATGAAAGCAAGAAACTCAGTTTTACATCTCATTCAAAAGATGGATTCACTGTAGTCCTCTCGATCCAGGTGGGTGAGCTAGTTTAGTGTGGAATTGGTCTGCCCTCGCTGAAAACTCCGGTTAGGCAATGAATTATTCCAAGTAAATTAAGGGTATCGATCCCCTCCCCTTTCTGACACTTTGCAGATATTGCTATCAAATCATGTTCCATGCAAGTGTCAGTTTTTGCCACAGACATCTGAAGAGGGGAGCAAATAATCTCTCGAGTTTCTCAGAGCCTAATAAGTACTCCTGGGGTATGATAAAACTGGAGGGGACCAGACAATGAGATTCCTGCTACGATGAGCCTGGCTGCTTAATGTGGAAGGCTATCACACTCGGTTGGTAAGAACAAGGTCATGGGTGTACTCCCAGACTTCTCAGGGAGTATCAGGTCCTGGGCATGGGTTGCATCTGAACTCTGGCCCATCTTCATGCAAATGCAAGTGAACCATAGAGAAGATCAGGCAAAGGACTGTGGAGAGAAACTGCGACTCTGTCACAATTCTGCGAGAACAATCAGACCCCAGAGCCTCTGAGTTGGACGTAGCCTGAAACTTTTATAAACTGTAAGAGGCCGATGCTTTCAAGGTGAAGGCACGCATCATTTCATTAGGGGCCTCAAACTGGGGCTTGCTTCTTTGATGTTAATTTTTCTTCCCCATCATAATGACCAGACTCATCCTTTTCTGAATGATAAATTCTTAATCCAAAAAAGAAAAAAAAAAGATATTTCTCTGTCTTATCTAGTTGAGCTGTCTTTTTTGGCCAAGAACGACCATACAAAGGCTGTGGAATGTATTTCAAGGATGAATTGTCTAAAGATGAATGGTCTGGCTCAGATATCTAACAAATGTATACTATAAAGTATTATTTTCATCCACATTAAAGTCCCTTATCGTGTTCTGAAATACTTACGGATGAAAGGATGTGATGTCTGAATTTGCTTCAAAATAATCCAGTGAGATGGGAGGAAGGGAGGAGAGATGAAACAGAATTGGCCATGGCTTGATCATTGTTGAGGCTGGGTGATGGTCCATGGGAATTCTAATACCAGTGGTTCTCAAACATTAGCAGGCATCTGAATGATCAGAAGGCTTGTTAAAACACAGATAGCTGGGCCCCCACCCAGGCATTCTGATTCCAGGGGTCTGGAGTGGGGCCGAAGGATTTGCCTTTCGAACAGGTTCTCAAGGGCTGCTGATGTTCTGGCTCAGGAACCCCACACCGAGAACTGCTGTATGATCCTATACTCTCTATTTCTATACAATTAAAAAAAAATCAAGGGGGACTGAGCTGGGCTGGCACAACAGAGCAAGCTGGAGAAGGACTTTCTACCTCTTCCTGTTCCCACTCTCAGACAGACAACAGCCAAAAAAAGACGGAAAAGAGACACAGACAACAGAAAAAAACACTGAACAATCAACTCAATTCAAACTGGACTGAGTCTGGGGAAATTAATGTTGGCTTTCCTCATGGGCTTTGAACCTGTGTCCATATTATTGTTATGGAACGTGCTAGCTTCTCCACTGATTTGGGGCCGTGCAATTAAGCAATCTGAATAACCAGGATTTCTAGCTGTTCTTTTAATACAGGAGCTAGAGCTGGACTGTTTTATACACAAAGATGGGACCACTTCCCATATTGGCCTTGAGACTTGGGGTCAACATGTGTGCTCAGAAATCTTTCCCTCCAGATTTTCAGATGTGCCAAGTTCCAGATGATGGATATGGAATTTCCTGGATCTCATTTGCGGCTGAAAGCATCAGATGATGAAGGAAGAAAATCTCAAGCTTGACACTGGATAGTCCTAGGAAGGACACCAGGACTTTTTCGGCCTAACTTTATTGTGTTTAGACTCCATTTAGCAAACAATGACTACATGCCAAGCATTGAGCAATACACTCTGCAAAAATAAATTCCCCAAAATGGTCCTTGACCTTGAAGATCTCACATAGAGCGTAGAAGGTAGACATGTAAAAAAGTAATTATAAATGTTAATAGTTATATAATAAGAGCTCAGAAATGCTGTGGAAACAGAAAAAGAAGCTGCTCATTTTTGACTGAGAGGAGGAGGAGGGAAGGAAACTTCTCATGGGATGAGAGTCCAACTGGTTCTCGAGCAATGGGCACCTGTTTATTAGGCAAAGGGGCGAGTGAAGAAGGAAAGGCATGCCAGGAGAGGGAATGGCATGAGAAAGAGATGGGAAAAGGTGTGTGTGTGTGTGTGTGTTTAAGTGTTTGAACATACATAAATTTATATAACTTTATAAAGATGGATGTGCAACTTTTATATCTATCTATAGATAGTTTTTTTTTATTTGGACAGAAGGAAGGAAGAAAAGAAGGGAGGGAGGAGGCAGAGAGAAACCCAGGAAGGAAGGGAAAGTGCCATACGCAATAAGCAAACAAGAGAAAGGAAAGTTAGTCACCTGTGCAGGAAGCTGGACGAGGCTTCTAGGGAGGTGCACCTGTTCCCCGGGCTGCCGGGAAGGTTTACTAAATTCTAACATCGGCCCAGGGGTGTGTGTGCATGTTTATGTAGGGAGGGGCCGTGAAAAAGAATAATGGGGGAAAAGAATAAAAAGCAGCATAATTTCTAAGACGTTGAATACCACAAATGAGTCATCAAGTGGAATTTCACTTTGTCTTTCCATATTTCCACAATTAGCCTATTCATGTACACAAAAAGAGCACATGGCACATTCCGAAATGACACAAGACTTGTTCCAAGCACTGAAGAGGGATGCCAAGACTCGTCTTCCCTGCCATCCCTGGGGCGTGGACAGAGGTCCTGGCCTCGGCACTCAGGCGGTGACGAGACAAGGCATGGGGGCCCCACCACCTCCTTTCATATCTTTTCTTCCCTGTAAATTATACTCTCTAGGCCTTTGCTAGGAGAGATAATGCTGCTCCCATGTGAATCGAATACCCAGTGCCCTGCATGCATGAATGTGTCAAGGCTAACCAGGTCTATTGTTCTTAAACAGTGCTGCCGGAGAATTGTCTCCTTGTGCAGAATGATGCTGAAGAGATAAAAATATCTTTCATTTCTATAGTGCTATGCATCTTAAAGTGTGTTCCACATTTTGCAAACTATATATAGGCTCAATTCATTACCCATCCCCATAAAATACAGCCAGAGAAGTGGCAGGCACATGCCAGATGTTTGACAATGGTTTAATAACACAGTGAAGAAGAAGTTAAATTGGATTCAGAAAACAGGAAATAGGATGTGGGGCACTAGGTAAAACTTTCCCATTCATTCAACATTATGTGTTGAGTGCCTACCACCTACCAGGCCAAGAGCTGGTGCACGGGTCATGACCTGGGGAGGCCCTGATCCTACCCTCATGGGGTTGCCGAGATATCAAGAAAGATTCATAAGTGGCCCCATTTTCCAGTCGGATCTGTATTAAGACTGAGTTAAAAATACAAAGTGTCATGGTCCTTAATGCCTTTCAAGGGAAGTCTTTACAACTAGCCACCGTGACCTCAGCATTCCCTTACTTTAATAAAAGGCGTGCATCCAGTGCAATTATAGGATGTACATTGAAGAAAATCTGGTCTGGAACCCAGAATCCAGGCTGGATGTGGGAAAACAGAATGGTTCTGGGAAAAACACGGAGAGTAGGGAAAGCACCAGTGGAGCAAGTTGCAGAAAGACTGAGGACAGTCAGAGCAGGAGGAGCATGGAACAGTGTAGGAGAAAGCTGGAACCAACGAGAGCAGAGGTATCTATGTGGATTCCAGGCCCACCGCTGTTTTCTCGTGGGTAGGGATCAGCCACTCCCAATCACGTGTGTTGACACTGGGACCACCATGCAAGCGCCTCCAGATCTCTCCAGTCTGAGAGGGGTAGCCTCAGGAGAATAGGCAACAGTTTCAGGCCTGGGAGGAATCCTGGAAAGTCACTTTCTCAAACCAGTCATTTTCATAGATGAAGAAAGAAATGTCCAGATTCATGAAATAGCTACAAAAATTCAGTGTGTCCAGGCCAGGCAGAGCCCAGTCTGTAGACTCGCCATGATCCCCTCCCTCAGGCTTGATATCAGGTAAATCAGGGGAGTCAGAATCATCCTGCCCTTTGGGGGATGCTTCCAAAAGCTGAAGACCTGGTCCTTTGGGCCCTTTGGCACTCCCATGGAAAGACTGACCACAGGGATCAGGACTTATAATCCACCTCCACAGATGTGATAAAGAAATGTGGCTCAGAAAATGAAAAAGAAATCGGCTAGAAGATTGTGACTGTCCAGGTCAGACAGGCTGCCACCCAAGGGAGGAGCCCTGAAGACCGTTTGGTCTCTGGAAGTATATGCGGCTTTGAGCTCTTATTAACTTACCGAGGACGTAGAGTCGGATTACCCTAAACTCCCAGGAGAGGCCCGTTCAAGATGTGTTTAAATCCCTGGACAAGAAGGTATTAGCCAGCACTGGCAGGATATATGAAAAACAAAAGGAAATGTGGTTTATAATGTATCTGTGCAACAAATATTGTGAAGAGGCATTGAACAGGAAATTCTCCACTCATGATGACTGCCGATCTCATCAAACAGCCTCTCCCTCTTCCTCTCTTTATTCAGGGTAACGGCACCTCGGCACCTCGGGCACACAGGAGACAGAGGGAGGGCGCCCGGCCACCAGGAGCAGTGCGGGAGAGCAAGGAGGGCAGGGCAATACAAATACAGGACTGAAAGTTGGGGCTCTGGGCAGCATCTCAATCCGTGTCAGCTTCCTGTGGGGCGTCAGGCAAGTGAGCCTAGGCAAACCCATCTAGAAAGGATCCAGCGTGACAGATGACCTCCAGGGCAATTTCTGTGTTATTAAAAAGCCAATGAGATGTTTCATCCATTTTTTCCCACGTCTCCACCTGTGTTTACTTCTGCCCAACTAGAAGACAAACTTCTTCCCAACTAGAAGACTTTCGTGGATTCATTCCACACGCGTCTTTCTAAAGTATCCCACACGGGCCTTTGCCCAAATGCAGGAAATAATAAATATTACAGACATCGAATGAACAGCCAAGGGAAAGGTCACTGGAAAGTAGTCTAGGCTCTGCATGGTCTGTAATGAACTTGGGCCACTCAGGGCACTGAGCTGCAGCACCCCCCACACTGCGGCATCGGGACCCCTCTTGCCTCGCTGTCTTTGTCTCAGACTCAGAAAACTCTGGGGGGCATGCTTGCTGCCAGGAGAGACCCGCTTGGAAGCAGTCCTGCGGAGACTTGGCCCCTTCCGAAGCTTCTTGGCCGGCGAGCCGCAGAATCTACAGCCAGCCCTCATTCTCTGTGGGCTCCGGCCCCCGCGTAGCTCTCTCCGGCCAGAGCCGGGTGGTTCAAAGGACACAGGACTGGGCACTGAAGGCCTGGGAGAGGGGGGTGGGGGCTGATGAACTCTGCCTCCTGGGCTCCGGTCCAGGAGAAGAAACGCTGGAGAGGATGCCACCTGCTGGTGAGGGACCATGGCTCGCGCGGTGGGCGCATCAGAGACCTGAAGCCAGGATGTGCAGAGAACCAGAATTCGGGCAGTTTTCCAAATGCTTGGTTTTCTGCTGTCTCTTTAGGGCTGTCACCTCCACGGGGCCATGCCCCCAGCCCCAGCGCCTTGAGTCCCGCGTTAGGGACGCGCAGGCTCTCACTGGGGAGGGGGGGGGGCGGTCTTCCTTCTCCCCTCCCCTTCTTTCCCCTCCCCTCCCTATCTTTCCCCTCCCCTCCCTTCGCCTAGCCTTGCCTCCCCTCCGCTCGCCTCGCCGAGCGCTCCGAGGTCTAAGAGTCTCCACTCTTCTCCATCAGGTGGAGCCGTCAGCGCCTCCCGCCCCCCGCCTCGCCCGCGAACTGCGCGCAGGCACCTTGCAGCGCCAGGAGGTTAACCGAGCCCCCGGAGGAGGTGAGGCCAAGGAGCGGCCGGGCGGAGATGGCCGGGCCGCCGTCGGGGCTGGCGCCAGAGCCCGGCCGGCTGTGGGTCCTGCAGGTACCGCTGTCGTTCTCGCCGCCCCACGTGGTGGCTGCCGAAGATTGCCGTGGTTTTTCCGGCACTCAGGCTTGAAATGCCTCCCGGTCCTTTTAGAGGCAGGCAGCTCACCACTTAATCCAAGCTTTTTTTTCCTTTCTGCCGGAGACCGGAGGCTGCGGGGAGGGGGCGGAAGGGGGTTGGGGGGTGGGGGAGTATCTGAGAAGGGAACAGGCCCAGCTGGCTGGGGGGGGGGGGATCAGAACCAGCCTGAGGGTCATGAGGCCAATCTCAGGGACCAGTGGGAGAGCGAAAAAAGGTCCTTCCGACCTCGGATTCCCACCATCCCTCTCCTGTCCACGACCGAGTGTGTGTGTGGTGCGCACACGCCTGGACGTGGGCCTATTTCCGTGTATTGCACAGTTCACTAGCTTCATGACTCTGGTTTTGTAATATTTCTCTGGGGGCTGAATTAAGCGAATCTGGGCCCCAGGCCACTTAGGAGCTAGCAGTCAAAATGAAACAGCAGCTTAAAGGATAAACGTCAGTTAAAACATCCAGTATTGCTTTGTGAGGTACAGTCCACATTCTAATATTACTGGTCTTATTCACTGCAGGGCTTGCCTTAGGAATGGTGCCCAGACCTTAAATTTCTCTCCTCACCCAGTAGGTTTAATGGAGAGCTCCTACTAAAGTTAAAGCACTCTACATGCCATGTTCTCACTCTTGACATGTTGTATGGCATAGGTTACTTAGAATTACCATTCACCTTGCCCATGTGTTTCTGGTTTGCCTCTTCTGTTTCACTGTCTTCTCTGTCATTGAGTCAGAAGGGGTTAAGGGTGTGCCGACACTTTGTTTCTGGACCTTGTTTGCTAATTTAGCTGATGGGGTGCCTCTTTTGCAAGTCCTCTTGGTTTCTATTGCTCAGTATTCCCCCCCCCCCCAAAGCTTCCTTACAAATTTCCATTTGTTCTGTTTAACAGCCTCTAAGGGATGCAGTTAAATAAACTATTAAGTTAAGAATAGAAAAGTCAACAAAGCAGACACCTACTAATTTGTAGAACTTTGATGTCAACTACCAGATGTAAGTAAGCTCCTATCAGCACACACTTTTCTCATGGGGCCCTGCTTCTCTTTTCTTGTTGATCAATACCAAGGGATACATTTTTAAAGTTAACATCCACATGGAAACTTGGAGTTGGAATGTGCCTTGAAGTCAGTAAAATCCCCCAAGTACGTAATACTGATGGAAAGAAGCCTAAGAGTTTCCCAAAAGACGTCCCCAAGGTCCAGCGACTGAGGAAAGCAATAACTGATTTTATAGTGAAAGGCACACATCAAGAGAACATCTTTCAGCTTTGTCCCCTTACTCTTTAGCCCCCCCTTCTTCTGTATAATACTGCATATTATAAGCACTTGTAACTATCCTTATAATTTGTATCTTACATGTATACTCTGCTTCCGCACTAAACTGTGAGTTCCAGAAGGCATGATCGGTGCCTGGGATTTTAGCTCCCCCAGTGCCTGCTTATCCAGGTATATCTAAATGTCCATCAAGGAAACAGACCTAGATAAATTGTTTGTTATCCTGGAGGAAAACAGAGTTTGATTTGAGTGTGGGCTTCACAACAGGTAAAAGACCTGAAGGTTCTTCCCAGGCAGTTGCCTATGACCTTGGCCTCTCCTTCGCAATAGGAATCACAGCACCTCTTGGAGAAAAAGACACTCTCAGAGTGATGGAGTGCTTATTAAAGGAGAGGCTGCAAACGCAAAGACAGGTTACTCCCCTCTCCTTGTTAGGAAATGCACAGACCAGGATGGTAATCATAATAAATGGGCATGTGTCACAAACCTGCTTGATTTCCCTCTAGTTCCTTCATTTTGTTTTGGAGGACTAGTGCAAAGCAAACTAAGGTCTAAACGTTCGGGTTTTTATTACCTACCTCCCTCTTCTAGGAAAGTCTCCAAAAAATGTAAAACGTGCTTATCTCTTCCCCAACTCCGAGACTCCCGCTGCACACATTGGCCAAGTCCTTCCCGGGGAAAGATGCATCCCCCCCCTCCCCCGCCCCGCGGCTTCCCTTTCAGCCAGTTCCCAATCCCCCGTGCAAAGGCAGGGCACGCATATTTTAATGCGTGTGCATGCATCTAGTCCCCCACAACTTCACTGCCTTTGAACCACATTATGTGGCGGGGACAAAAAGTCACAGTCTGCTCCCCGTTCGAGATGCCTTTTGGTCAATAATGGTGACAAAAGCTGCATTTCCCCCTCTTTAGGGGGAAAAAGGGAGACGGGAAGAGAAAACAGAGGCTCCCCCCCCCCGCCCTCTGCTTTGCCTAGATCTCCTTTTTCCAAGTGTTTCCTCTTTAATTATGACCTGTTTCCCCTCCCTCTCCCCCCCGCCCCAGCTTCAGTGAAAGGAGCCCTTCTGTCACTCGTCACTGGCTCCCGCGCCCGCCCGCTCGCGAGCTCGCTGTGGGAGGAGCCCGCCGGAGGAAGCCAAGCCGTGCGCCGGGGCCGCCGAGAGCCACAGAATGGATCTGCTCCGAGCGGGGACGCCACTGACGAGCCCGGCTTCCCGCGGCGGCTAGGCGCCGGCCCCTGGCCTCGGCAGGCTGCGGAGACCCGGAGGCCCCAGCAGAGCGGGGCCGCGCCGAGGGACGGACGCGCGGACAGACCGATGGTTGGCGCGAACCCGGGAGCAGCGCGGCGGAGGCTGAGCGCGGCGAGCCGCCCGGGAGGAGAAACTAACTGCCGACCCAAGTTGCCCCGCCGGCTCTCCCTGGCTGCGCTGAGGAATGAAACCTTTCCAGCTCGATCTGCTCTTCGTGTGCTTCTTCCTTTTCAGTCAAGGTAGGACCCCCCGCGCGGGCGGCGGCCGGAGTTGCGAAGAAAGTCGGCTGGGTTGGCGGGGCGCGGGGGGCTGAGGGCAGGGACGCGGGCAGGCTTCGCGAACTCGACCCGATCGATGCGTCCGAGAGGCGGTGGCGTGGCTTCGGTGCCTTCGCCAATGCCACAAAATGGTACTGTTTATTTTCCTTTGGAAGGAAGGGGTGTGGGAGGGGTGACTTTCTCCTCTCACTTGTCAACATCCAGCTCAAACTCTCCGATGCAAATGAGTTCTTTATGCTCCCGGGATGTTAATGAGGCAGTATCTTTGTGGCTCTGCCGCTCCGAACTTCTGGGCGCCTCCTCTCCTCCACGCTCAGGTTGGGAGAAGGAGTGGGTCGCGAAGGAGAGCTTTGTTGAGGTGAATATTTCAGCTTCAATAAGGTCTGACTTGCAGGAGTGGATTCAGAAGCCAGCGTGTGCGGTTGCACGGTTGCACAGGGGCCGCAATGACCGATTGCACCGCGGGGCTAATTTGCGGTGGTTGGGGAAAAGCTTGTCAAGAGTTTCATTGAGTGTAATCGAGTTCTCTGAATAAGGCTGAATTGTGAATCCTACACAGCCCCGGATTCAGGGTCTAAAGTGAAATGTCGCCCCTGGTGCTGATTGTTTACTTTGTGCAGCCTAGCAGGGGCACAGAGGCTGGTGGACTTTTCTGGGAAGAACTTTGCTACCTCTGGGCTGGCTCCTGGCCAAGGGGAGCCCCAGAGGGGCTGGCATGGGGGAGGGGGGGGGAGATGTGGAGAGGGAGATCTGGGGAGGGAGGGTGATTGCCTACTTAGCCAAAGGCATCAAAAGTCACCTGTGGAATTGAGTTTGAAGGGGAGAATAAATCAGCTCCTTCCCACTCTTCTGGAATGCCAGTGCTGCCTCTGCCATCTGAGGCAGCATTTGTGGCAGCCAGCACGGCTCTGAGAGGGACAGGACTCTCAGAAAAATCCACAACAGAGCATGTCCATCTGTTGATTAAATGAAGGGTAAAAGTTTTCAAGAAAGCAGAGCACCGCCATGGGTGGCTGGCTTTGCAAGCAAACAGCATGTCTCCTTTTCTTTCCCTGTCAGGAAGAAGCCAAACGCAAGTAGAAACCCACACCTCTTTCCTCTCCTTTTCCATTAGTACTTATGGTCACTGCAGATTGCCCCTTTATCAAACTTTGCTCATGGCCATCCTGATTAAACCCGAGGGCCCTTTCCCCCGTAACAGTGTGTACACGCCCACGCCTGTATGTGATTATAATGTGTACACACACGCACACACTCATGTATTCATATGGTAGTGTGCATCTCACCAGGGCTCCCTACAGCAGCAGGAAGATAAATTGCCTTCCCTAGAGTTTTCAGGCTGAATGAATAAGAACTATGTCAGGACGCTGGTACAGAAACAGTTTGGGTTATATTACCATTTTGTGAGATTACCTCCTTCTTGGATGCCTGTGTGCTTGCTTATGGACACACACACACGCGCGCGTGCGCGCGCGCGCGCGCACACACACACACACACACACACACTCACACTCCCATTCTCCTTTACCTCCTCCCAATTTACTCAGGAAGTTGCCTGTAGAATCCTTAAAAGGAGGAGCCCACCATCCCCCCCTCGCAAATGTTCATGGGACCCGCGCACGTTTCAATCCATCGGTGTGTTGTTGGAAAGCTTGAGCTGTGATTCTGCTGTAGGTTGGCATAAGAAGCCTTTGGTGTCTGAGTGCCTCTTTGGCTGTCTGAATCATCACAGTGCACATCTGCTTTGCTTATCCCTTTCTCAGTACCGGAGCTGTTTCTTCGCTGTCTCATATGAATCTTTAAATATTTACCTATGGAGGTTAAACGCTCCGTTTCATCTACCCTTAGCCCTTAGAGCACTAGGGAGAAACCACAGCATCCTGCAAATGCCTGCTTCCTTGTGATCCCTGAGTGTTCCGAGCTTGGCCAGCACGGCCCACCCTACCCAACAGTAGATGTCATGGCCCAAGGGGCTCCAAACAGATCTAAAGAAAGACCATGAGACAAAGTGGATGTAGCCAGTCAAAATACCCCATATCACTGGACACTGTAGGTTTTGTGAACAGACAGTTTCCGGTGACAGCAATTAAGGGCCAAGTGTGAGGCTTTTTCTGGACTTTTGTGATATGCTACCTTTTAACTTGATCCGCAGACATATGTGTTAGTGTGGATGTTGTTCTGAGTGTTGTGAATTCCCCAGAGGATTCTATTTGACCCTACACCGATATGATCAGTTCCTATTCTGTGCCCATCTCTGCCAAGTGCCATATATTTCTCAAGTTATTAGTTAGAGCGCATCTGCTTCCAAGAGGTCCTGAGAGGACTAGCCCGCAGGCTCGAGGTGATGCCCGCAGACATCGCCCTGACTGAAGTTGCACCCTGCCTGGCACGCCCCACCGAGTCCCCTGTTTGACCTCCCACCTCCCGCACACGCTTCCTCCTGGGATGCTTTCCAAGGAAATGTGCAGGGACTCAGGGATGCCCCTCCTCTCAGAGAAAACAAATGTCCAGGGTTCTTTTTAGGCCTTTATCTGGCACTCCGGTGACACCTCCATCTGCTGCCCAGCACCTCTCCCAGTGGGAGCCTGTGTGTCATTTTAGAGTTTCTGGAAACACAATTCTCCTGCTTCCTGCTCCCGTTGTCTTCGTCCCCCTTTGGAGGGAGAGCTCCAAACGGCGCTCTAAAGACTTTCGTGGCAAAACATTTAAGTCCCAACTCTTAAAGTCCCTTTCATCTGTCCTTTCTCTCCCAATTTGTCCGATAATTATTCACTTTTACTTGTTCTTGTAACCCTTAAGAGAGTGAAATCTAAGTATAATCCATGTCAGTGATAGGCTCTATCCCCTTTCCTTTTAAAGTTTGGGCTTTTTCGTGTAGATGGAGATTAAATATTTATTTATCTTTCCTAAGGTGGCAGTAGAAAGACCAAATGGCATGCCTCCATTTCCGCCCCTGCCAGCGTCCCCGGGCCTGGCTCCCCACCAAGAAATGGCGAGCCGCCAGTGTGTGCTGCTTGTGGGTTTCTCTCTTGCTGGGGATGCCTCTTCCATCAGCTGTCAGGACCGCGTGCTTTGTACCGAGAGGGATAATGTCACAGCACAATTTGCCTCCTGCAGAGAAGAGGCATGTTCTGCCCCTGGGTGCAAAGGAATCGATTCTCTTGTCATCCATAAACTTAGAACTTTCGATATTTTTTTCCCTTTATCATTTCCGTTTGCCCACAACTATTTCCCTCTGTGCCCTCCTTCATCTTCAAGAGCCGTGCCATCCAGCCTGCACCTCCCTGTCCCGAGTAGCTATGAAGGACCAGTGTGCCAGCAGGATGGGAAGGTCCCTGCTTCCCAGCTGAGACAGTCTGGGGAATGCACAGTGATACAAAGTTGGTGCCTTGAACTCAGAGCCTCTTCGGAAAGGTGTTCTCGTTCCTGCTCACTGACATTTCCCCTAGCACTCCCAGACTGTCCCGTCTGGCCTTATAACCTCGCGGGGTCCGAGAGCTCTAACTCTGGCCAACCCAGATCTCTCGTTGGATTTTCATGCATGCCAGGCTGCTCTGATCGTGTTGGGGGGGGGGGGACAATGAGAACTTGCATTTACCTGTCAGTGACAATCCCTGAGTTGAGGATTCACCCGGGGCGTCACCTCCCCCTTGGGAAGAATCTAAGTGACTTGCTCTCCTGACCTGCTGGCAGGAGTCCCCCAAAGGGCTGTCACATGGCTACCTGAGGGACAGACGTTTGTGGTGACATGACTCTCCAAGGGGAGAGAAGAGCCTGAAGCAGACACAGGGCACACAGCCTGTGAGTGGAGAGACCCAGCGAGGATGAAGGAAGCTATGGGGATGACAGGCAGCTTGGAAAGGAAGGAGCAACTGTAAGAGGTCTTAACTTGGGAGAAGGCCCCTTGGGGAGGGGGAGGGCACGACAAGATACCAGGAACACATCAGAGGCAGCCAAAAGAATGGGAAGATCATAGGGGGTACAGGCTGAGAAGGCGTTAGAACAAGAAACTGGAAGTGAACAGCAACTTAGCGAACATTTAACCTTGCCCAGAACTGTCATATAACAAAAGATGAGACAAGTAATAAGTGCGCTGGTCCCCACACTGACACCCCAAGTGGTATGACGTCTTGTCTAGAGGAGGAAGAATGGTTTCTTTTGTCCTGGAAGGTCAATGCACAATTGGCCAAGGGTGTGGGACCACTTCTTTAACAAATCCTCTGGGTAAGGGGAACTGGCACAAGTCTGTCGGGCATGGGGGTGGTCTCCGTGTCTGCTGCCCAGCAGGGAGCTCTCTGTTGCCAGCCAGACCTATTGAAGAGGGAAGAGAATCTCCCCAGGGGGAGAGGGATGCGGGGTGGGGTCAACGCCTGCGCACTGCCCTTACAGGATACCGCGGGGGCCTCCCTCTTGGGTTACAAAGGAGGATCTCACTTGGAACATGGCAGCAGTGAGCTAGGCATGGTACCAAGGAGCCGCTCTCCCTGGTGTGCCCTGTTGGTAGGAGCCAGGGCCAGCAGGAGACGGGGTGGAGCAGGGGATTAGGCCTGAAGATGCAATTTTTCTTTTTTGTTCAGCCCAGTGGGGGTGACTTAGGCGGCATTATATTGCAGACCCAAAAAAGCGCATGAATAATCCAGAGTGAATTCAAGAGATTTCAATAGCAAAATAATAACAATACTAATGATACCTTTGATTTGCTGAGTACTTTTCTTCCAAGGAGATAAAAAGATAAACTGTTTTGGAAACATGAACAAGGAAAAGAAAATTGCCTGTGATGGAGGAGTGGGAAGGAGGGCCAACAGCATTCATATTAGGGTCTCCTGTAAATCGGGGGTGGGGAGGGAGTTACGTGGGCAAAGGCATCATTCTTGAGCTACAGTCCTTATCCTTCTAAAATGGTGAAATAAAGCCCTTTTAGGTGAAAAAAGAGGCATTTGTAATAGGGGTCAAGCAGAAAAAGGGAGGCCTGGTGCCCCGCCTGTGCCTGGGAATGGGGGCCACTCTGCTTCAGCACTGGGGAGGATCAGTGAGATCGGGAGACGGCCGGAACTCGCACCTGCACTCGCAAACACTGCAGCGAGTCTGATTTTAATGGTGGTGCTGGCACAGCCATTGGGGCCCGTCTTCCCGCAAGGTCAGCGGGGACACCCCAGTGTTCATGAAACGGGGTCCGGCTGGAGCTGCTGCTCTGGGGGAGGTCTGTTGAACAGCCTCGGGTTGCATGTCGCCTCACTGCTGTCCACAGGGAGTGAGGAGTAAAACGAGGCAGAGTCCCATGCCCCCTGGACTAGCTTCACCCTGTATTCCAAATAGAGGGGCTTTTATTTCCAACGAGGGGAACGATACAGAGAGACCACCACATTGAGGCATCAGTACCATTGCATACGGTTTTCTTTTCCCCAGGGGAAAACCAGAATCTGCAGTTGGGGCTGCACGTCCAGTAAGAACGTAGATGCCTTACAGATCATTGCAATACATCTCACACAGTCACGCAAAGAATGCCATGCCCTGCTTTCTGCTTGACGATTAAGCCTGGAAGGGCTTCAGCCTTCCGCGCGCTCTCAGCATCCACGCTCTTGCCATAGATTGAGGCTCTTCGCCGCCATATTTAACGGGAACTTCCGTTAACTTTATGCTTCTGAGCCACTGAAGGAGCTAGGGATCAAACATTGTGCTTTTTCCCCTTTCCTCTTCTGATTGTGAAAATGAGTACTCTGGCTGTATATTTCTAGAAGTCAGTAAATGTCAATATTGGATAAGTGTTTCCTTTATATCACTGCAATTTAGCATAAGCTGCTTGGAAACAAATGTCTTCCGTAAGCATACAATGTTTCCGTGAGTACACAGTCAACACCACTACGCGGATTAAATAAATGTCAGCTTTCTTTGGGTACACTGGTAACAAGTCAAAGCCCTGGAAATAGTGGCCAGAATGGGTGAATCCTGCTCCCTGCAGAATTATTCCGTCGCAGCCCTGGCCGGG
Organism: Ursus arctos; assembly: GCF_023065955.2. Taxonomy (NCBI): domain Eukaryota; kingdom Metazoa; phylum Chordata; class Mammalia; order Carnivora; family Ursidae; genus Ursus; species Ursus arctos. The sequence goes on along the minus strand of NW_026622897.1, from coordinate 21,499,055 downwards.
GCTTGGAGGGTGGTGAGAGGTGCGCGCTTCTTCATCTGGTTCCTGGACAAAAAGGCAAGGAAGTAGCCAGCCGAAGATGATTCCCACATGCCATGGGAAGGTTCCCCCCCCCCTGCCCCCACAGTCTCGAAGCCTTATCATGCCTCCTCCAAAGACCGGGACCCCATTCTCCCATCTGGGACCCCAATCTAAACACACACTCTGCTTACTGCTGAGGTGTAGTCCTGTCCGGAGCTTAGAACAAATCCGCCATCTTCCTGAAATGGGAGGCGAGAGCTCACTGTGATCTTCCCCCTGGTGTCGGTGTCCTCGTGACCAGAGTGAGGTAGATTGACCTGAAGCTGTTTTTTGGGTTTTGTTTTGTTTTGTTTTGTTTTTGAACACTGAAACCAAAACTGCAATGGTATAGGTTGTCAGTATTAAAAAGACGCCTGAATATCTGGCAGAATTATCAAGATGCTCTGCTTCCTTGGCCTGTGTTCCTCGACAGTTGTTGTTAAGTTCAGTCTCTTTCTAACTCATGCCTAGAAGACAGGAATTTGAAATCTGACACTGACTTGCAGCAATGGCAACCAAGGCTCCCATTCGTCACTCCACACGTTTCCCCAGGGACCCCATGTAGCCTGGTGTCTCAGAGGACCACAGATGTCTCTTTGTCCTTCCTTTGTGATCCGATAGCACTTAAGGACACCAAAAGTCAGCCCTTGGCCACTCAGCCTGCACTCATTGTCAGCCTGCTGTGTGGTGGGCACCATGCTAGGGACTTCTGATGCCAAGACCCCTAAGACGATATTTCTGCCCGGGGCGGGGGCTCTCAGTCTGGTCAGGGAGGAGACACTTTGATACATGGTCACGTGATGGGCTCAGAGTTGTGAAGAGTATTCTGAGAGCAGCTGAAATGACCTAGGGCATCAGGAAAAGCTGTACAGAGGCAGTGACTTGATTTCAAAGGATGTCTGGGACCCCTCCTGGGAAAGCACAAAAAAGAGTGTTTCAGGCTTGCTTTAGAGTGTATGCAAAGGAAGAAGGCAGGACAGAATGCCATCTGTTCAGAAGCAATGGGTAGTGTGGGTGGCTGGAATATGAGTGTGTTGAGGGTAGTGAGAAGCTTGGGAAGGGGAGGGTCAGCTTGTCATAAATATCATGCTAAATGTTTTGATGACTTAACTATCGAGTTAAGTCTGTTCCCTAGAAACATTGTGAGTCGCTTCTGGGTCTGTACTTCTCTCTGTGCCATGGGTCCTATGGATAAAAAAGGGCAAGAATCCATTTGTTAGTTATTTTTCTTGGTTTGCCCTGTTTTTTATATGGGGCTTTAAAAATGTGGAATTGAATGGAAATACATCCATTCTCTTCCAGCTCACCTTCCTTCATAACTAGCATGTAAAGGGGTGGAAAAGTGTGGAGAAACTGACCTTCCCTGTTGGTCTACATTCCAGAAGGAGACAGAAAAGAATAGCAGGTGGATGTATACTTAAGAACAATGTGTTGGCTAAAGAATGTGGCGGAGTACACAGAGCATACAGAAGGGACAGCTGAGTGCACACTGGATTGTTAGTCGGATGGCGTGCATTGAGGAATGGGATTTACCCATTTCTGGGGCCCAGGGAGGCTAGCCTAACATTGAGGACGAATGGTAAACCAGGAGGGGAGACAAGAACAAGGATGAGATAAGTAAGAAATGCCTAGAGACATTTTCTGATGATTTCTTTGCTGTTCGGAAGAGGAAACTAAGTTATGCTGGCTTTGGGGAAAACAAGGTTACAAGCTAAGTGATTCTACCAGAAGATGTTAGAAATGTTTATAAGGCTCTCGTATCAAGAGTAAAGAATGTCATCAGATCTACTCATGTGTTCCACACTTGGGCCTGTTCTCATCAGGAATTGAAGCAAATACATGCATTGTTCTGCCAGAAATAGGCAGTGACGTATCTAAGACTGTCGATATTTAATTCTAGGTCTAAAGCTAACCCACTGAAAGTCTCCCATTGCTGATAGTGTTCTAAAAGTAGAATTCAGGCCACCAAGGATGGAAGAGTCAATTCCCAAGCAGCAGATCAAAGAGTAGACTAGATGTCATCTGTATCCTCTCCAACCCTACGATTCCCTGAATATTATCTATTAGCAGCAACCTATTGATTTTGAATAATAAATTCCTAGAAGATAGATGATGTGTCACAGAGGTCTTTGTCCAGCACATTTGCTTGTAAGTGCCAGGCAGATCCTTCTGGTTGTTGGTGATGGTAGTGGCGGCAGCCATAAAGCTTTGATGATGGTGATGATGATGATGGTGATGAGTGTTGGTGTAAAGCTTCACAGGCTGTAGAGTGCCATTCTCAAGCACTACTTCATTTCATCACAGTGGTAGCATGAGAGGCAACTGTCCTCACTGCCATACCCTCTGAGAAGGTCATGTCGCTCCACCAAAGTCACTGTCATCCTGCTCCACTTTTTCGTAAGCCTTGATGCTTCTCAAGATGCTGGTAGATGCAGCTGCTTCAAATCGTCCCCACTGAAAAATGCCTGAGAAGATCCTAGGCTGTGGCATAAGAGGGAACATGTTCTTCTAACTTGTGGGAATCCTCGGTGGCTAGGCATAGAAAAGGATTTTGAGGATTTCCCATGAAAACCAGGGAGCTGACCTTCAAACCACGACCTAGCCTTGCAGCTCTGTCTTTTGATTCCGGACTCTTTCTGAGTTGGTCCCTTCATCTTTTGGCATTCAGCTTTACCTTGAGGGCACAAGGTTTCCAGGCGGAATGACAGGCCAGCCTCTTGGACTGAATAGCAATCAAGGAGATGTTGCTTGGGTGGTTCCTTTTATGGTTGTGTTGACAAAAAAAAAAAAAAAAAAAAAAAAAGCAAGGGCAGGAACTTTTATTCTCTTAATTGGTTGATTCAAATATCCATTTCTTTTATCCACCCGCTCCAGTGCCAGGTGTGCTACTCAGCACATAGAAGACTCTGAATACATGTTGAAATATTGGAATGAATGGTAAGAAACAATGCAAGGAGGAAAGCAGTGTTTCTGACATGCCACGTGCAGGGGCTGACAGGCCCCCACGGGAGGGCGGAGGGAAGATCCCAACTATTTGGAGGAGGAAGTTGTTCCTCTCTGAGTGAGGCCTTGAATGACCGCTGGGTCACCAGGCACACGGCCAAGAGAAACATCCTCAGGCAAGCCGCCCACTCCTCAGTTTTAGCAAAAAAAAAAAAAAAAAAGCCCAGCTCTGTTCTTCTGTTCTTTAATGCATGTCAGTTCCCATTTCTGTCAGTCACCTGCAGGTGTCACAGGTGACTTGGCTCTGGTGCACTGTGACAGAGCACCTGTCACCCTTGGCGATGCTGGGAGCTATGACAGCTTCCGAGTAACACCGGGGCCTGGCTGGCTCATCGTGTAGGCAACCAGGGGACAGAAACTTAGAGCTTACTCCTGGGGACCCTTCCTCGGTACCACAGAGGAAGCGATGCCACCCTCCTTGCCTTCCTGACCTCATGATAAAGAGAAATTGCCAATTAACCTCCCAGTGGCTTTACCCTCCATATTCTAGGACCCACACTTTTCCACGCCTCGCTAAAGGATGCTGGGTCTACCCCACATTCACAGGGAGTCCCATTTCATCAGAGAGCTGGCGTCAGAAGCCTTTTTCTTACAGAGGACGCTGCACCTGTGTGAGGGGCCACGGGCAGGAGAGAGAGAACCTCTTCTTCCCTTGGGTCCACACCAGGTAGGAGCTGGTGGAAGTGTTCTGGGATGCGAAACCTGGTGAGCACTGCAGTTCCCCCATCAGCCTGATGGTGGCAGCAGCAGCGCTTGCAAAGCCCAGGAGTGAGCTGAGCTGAGGCCCAGGGCGGCCCTTAGTAGCTGGAAGAGGCGGGCTCTTTAGCCGGGCTGCCCGGGCGTCCTCTGCCAATGATGGTGGACCTGGGGCAGCTGAGCCTGGAGCATGGAAGGGGCATGGAGGGAAAGGAGCAAGCCTTCCGGATTGGCAGCAGCTCCACCCGGAGGCTCGGGTGCTTTCTGCTGTTTCTGATGGATGTGAAGGTAGTGTGCTAAGGGGAAATTCTGAGCAGAGGTAGTTGGGTACAATTAAAAATGCCCAAGGGTGTGGAAGAGCTGCAAAGAGAGGGAGTAGGGGAGACTTCAGCTAGTGTCCATTTCCCTGTGGCAGGTGTTTTCCCAGGCTGGTGTCTTTCCTGTGGGTGAGGAATGCATGCAACCCCCACCAGGGATGGCTGGCAGCCAGGAGTTCTGATTCCTCCCCCCAGCCCCCATCCTGGGCCCACTGCCCCTTTCCCCAGGAGTTTGCCTCTTTAATGATCCAGGAGCCAATATTTCTGCGGCTGCTCCCCTCTCATGCTGGAAGAGCAAAACAAACAGATGCTAAAATTAGTCTCATTATTCCTGATCTCCCGGGCAGGCTGAAGAGGTGATACTCTGTTTTCATCTCTGGACAGAAACAGACACCATTAAAACAAATCACCATCAGCAGTGGTTGTGTGTTTCAGAGTGCAACTTACCAGGCAAAGTAACCGGATCCTAATGGCAGGCACTGGAAGCCCAAGCCTGCCCTGCAGGAAGTGGCAGCTTGCCTTTTTCACCTTTTTGAATATTGCAAGTAAGGTGTGTTTCAGACCCTGGGGTCAATCTGTGTGCGGCATCAACTAAGATAGTGGGACATGGGGTGAGGAAAGGGTGAGGCCATCATAGGAGCAGCCCACTCCCTGTCTGCTGTGTGTAACTCACGTGGCTGGTAGACTGCCCGTTTCTGTTGCCTGACACCACCAGACGTTATTTGATACCCACTAGGTTTTGGTTACCAGTAGGATTTTAGATGAAGTTCCCTGAAACCCAAGCGGCCTCCCGCGCCTGACTCCCCATCAGAGCCCTTTGCTGCTTTGTTATTAGCAAAGTGAGTTGTTGCCAGCCAGATCCATTCGTCCTCACACTGTCTGTCTTCCTGGGGGTTGGGGGGGAGGGGAGGAGGGGTGCCCCGTGGGGTGGGAGAGAAGGTAGGGTTGTTCTGTCCATTTTATTAATGGAGTGCCCCTGGCACGTGGCAGGTGACTCCTTGAGCATCTCGCGTCAGAGAAGAAAACTTTTTGCCTGAAGTTTGCAAAGCTTTATTTCAAACTGCAGATTTGAGGCTGCACGGCTCAGCGAGGAAAAATAGAACTGCATCCTTTGAGAAGTTGCTAAAAGTAATGGAGATTCATCTCCTCCCCATAGAAAAAGATGTTACGCCCACGTGGTACGTGGTGTTGGCTCTGCTGCCTTCCTGTCCCCTAGGTTGGGCCAACCTGCTCCCTGTTCTTCTTTCACAAACATGAGCTCCGTTGGGGCATTGGGAATCCCTCGATGAAAAGCCGAACCGGGGAGAGGGGAAATGGTGAGAATAGAAAAGAATCGAAACCTGGAATGGTCTCCAGAAGCCGGCCTCACAGTGTGTGTCTTGCCACTACCTCGCGGTTTCTGACCTGGAACCAGCCACGGGGAGGGGTCATTGAGACCTACAGCCAGGTGTGCTGAGCTTAGCATGCATTCCCCTTAGTCGTCCTCCTCGCAACCCAGTAAAGCAGGACTGTCAGCCCACCTGCCAGTGAAATCTACTGAGGCTGAGAGTCCATAATTTACCCACAGATTCCAGAATGTCCCCTCTCCCTCCTGGGGAGGGATGGGATCGCCATTCGGACACTCGCATGTACGCCCCTAGCCCCTCACTGCCCCTCTTTGCAGGAGGAACTCCCCTCACCCCAGTGCCTCCACAGTTGTGTGCCCTGGCAGTAGGCCGCAGAACCCTGGCGACGAAGAGCTGATCAAAGTGGAGGAAAACATCTCCCCGAAGACAAAAGCTGAGTAAGAATTCACCAGGCTCTGCCCTGTGACCGGCAGGAGCTTGTTATGGCCCCGACCCAGCTCCAGTTTAGCTGAACATTTTGAAAGCCAGATGCTGATTTCTTAACAAGAACCCATCACCACCTAATGTTCCTTCAGTGGATTAAAAAAAAAAAAAGAATAAACCCCATTCTGCTGAGGGAGAGGTGAGCCTGGTGTTAGCTCTACACTGGAAGAACTGAGCTACTCGACACGAAAAGGCATTGCAGGCCATCAAAACCCTCCTTTTTATCAAGTCTAGAATAGTAAAAGTGTCGGGAGACCACATGGTTCTGAAATGATTAATAATGGTCGTTAGGGAGAGAGAGAGAGAGAGAGAGAGAGAGAGAGAGAGTGGACTCCTGGAATGTGGGAGAGTCTGAATACCGTTCAGGCCCCATTCTCTTCACTTGGGCTCCAGCAGGTCTGTCTTGCCCGGTGTCAGAAATCATTTCTGAAGATGGCCTGACTCCACCGAGGCCACGCACAGGATCATAGTATGAGCTGAAGATAGACACTTGGGATAAACGAGCAAAACATAAAAGTTCCTTGACGTTTTCAAAGCTCCTTTGGATTGAATCAGGAGTACTGAGGAAGAATGCAAGGCAGATAGATCTCTGCGTGGAAGACAGAAAATTCCTTCTTTTGATGCCACAGTCTGAGCCTTTCAGTGAAACCCACAGATCCTGTCGGCGGGTGCGTTGTCAGCTGTTGCCAGGGCTCCAAATCCACGTGGGTGCCCCTTGCTCCGGCCGTGAGCTTGGTTGGGTTTGCTCTTCATCAAACCAGGGCAGAGGCATTCACAGATAGAAATCTGTGCTTATTATAGGTGAAAACAACCGATTGCTGAGTGGATCGGACTGAAATACCATGCAGAAAACCTTATTCCTTCCCTCCCCTGTTCGCCTGCTAATAATAATAGGAAATCTGCATTTCCCTCTCGTTATCAGCAGATCTTTACTGTTGAAGAGCCATCCCACCGAATTCTTGCCAAGGAAAGTGAAAATTTATGTACTGCTGTATTTTTGCAGTTCAATTGTCTTCTTAGGTTATGTCGTCTGCCTTAGGTGTTCGCACAGTCAGGGCAGGGATGTTTCTATCATTCCTAAGGGCTGGTGCAGCCATATGAACCAAAAGGATCTTTCCTAGTCAAAATAGGAGTATGCTTTGCACCGGGCCAGTTTACCCCTTTTTATGGAATAGTGTTCAGAGTATGTGACCCCAATGTGTGAGGCATGGAGGTCACAACTTCCCTTGCAGCAAATATTGAGATGCTTTAAAACAATTGCTTAGTAGAGGCTTGTCCAGAGAAAGAAAAAAAAAAGTGTCTGGTAGGTGCATTTTGGCACAGGAATCACCTGCATCCCCTCCACACCCCTCCCCTCCCTGCCCCGACCTCCCCTCCCTGTGAAAACTGTTTATGTTAAGTTGGGCCATACAAGCGCTTTGGAGAGCAGTTTTTAACCAGAGGAGGTAAGGTGACTCATGGGAGCCGCCTCGAAGAGTTTTCATGTCACATTATGATCTTAGGATGACACGCAGGCTGAGAATGGGCTCAGGAATCACCATGGGTCCTGAGCTCAGGAAACCAAACAAGGAGCGTGCAGTTTGGAACAGGATGACTTTGCCGGTCTCTGGCTGACGTCACTGCTTTCCTCATGACGGAGAAGAATGCGAGTCACTCGCTGCCTCATCCCGCCTCAGGAGAGCCCAGGAGAGCAATGTGATCATCTGCGCGGACGGGGAAGAACGTGGCCAAGAGCGGCCATCGATTTTCTTCCACCTGTACTTCGGAATGTTTATTTTAAGGTCAGCTCTGTACACCAGAGCTGCTCATGTCCATAAAGGATGGATTTTCGGCTTGGCCCCGGTGAAGAGATTCAGAACGTATATAATAATGCGCCCCGAGAATTCTTGCTCTGTTTTTTAAAGACCTTCAAGGTCAATACAACCACAGACATTGCTTTTCACTTCACTGCGACCTGGGATCCACTAGCTGCGTACCGTCATTTTATTTTTCAATTCATAAAAAAAGATATTCTCCTCACTAGGCCTCTGGGCCTCTTTATTCAGCCCAGATCACCAATGGGAAACCAAATGCAGGAACTGATGAATACAGCAGTGGAGAGGAGAGAGCGAGGTGAAGCCAGTGCCAGATTTGAAGACACCCCCCAACCCCCCTGCTGGCTGCTGTGTATACCTTGTGAGTATTCTCAGATGGGGACGTAGTGATGGAAGAGAAGAACGCGGAGAGGAGCGTGGGTGCTGGGGCTGTCAGGCTAGCGAGGAGAGACGGATGGACAGACAGAAAGACGGAGCAAGCTGAGATGTGTGTAGAGGACAGACATTTAAGTCTCCTGGAGATCACCAGACGGTAGGGTTCAGAGCTCGAACTCTCCCTGATCCATATGGGGACCATGAAGGCTCACTCCTGTACACAGAAGCTTTTGAAGCTTCCATTCATCGGCTTAGCCAGGACGATAACCAATGTGCCAGATTTCAGGCACACAGAAGGCTCTGTCTCTGGATGGTTGTCTGTTTCTTTGACGGCGTCCCAGCACCTTTAGGAGAAAGAGCTGTCTTCTCCTCCAGTCTCACACACACCCTTCACTCCAGTCAAGCCGAGCTGCTGGCATCTCTGAATGTGAGCGGCTCCCTCACGCCTCCTGGCTTTCTCCCCTGTCCTTCTTCCCTCTAGAAGGAGCTCCACTCTTCACCACGTTGGCCTGGCTGACATCTACTGTGAGGGTCAGCTCACATTGCCTCCTAGAGGAAGTTTCCTTACCTCTCTCCTCACAAGCCAATTTTTACATGCCCTTCCTCCTTGTTTTCACAGTCCCCTGTGGAAACCCCGAGTAGTGCTTATAACAGAGTATTAAAGTGGCTTTTTCCTATCTGCCTTCCCCTCTAGCTGGTGAGCTTCTGGAAGGCAAGGGCTGGGTGCTGTGGCTATCCATGGGTACAGTGCCTCTGTCCGACTTGGGCGCATAGCCGGCACGTGACCAGGGATTCTGGATGGCCTCTGCCTTCTGTGCCTCGTATTTCACTTGCCAGGCTGTGGAAGCACTTTATCAGAGAATACATTCTACTTATCATTATTATTGCCTTCTGCAATCAGAGTACCTGTGAGCGCAAAGTAATCCTTGGGGGAAAGGTGATAATAATTTAATCCCTCCTCGCATTTATAAGGCACTTTATGCTTTCCCAAACCCTTTCATATTTATTACGGGCGAGTCTCCTCCCCACTTGGAAAAATAAGAAAAATGAGACCAAGTTATGGTAAGTGGCCTCTCTTAGGTCACACAGCTGATAAGTGTGAAATTAAGACAAAAACCCAGGATTTCCCAATCCAGGCCCTGTGGTTCTCCCAGCATCCCCCCCACCCGCCCCACCCGCCGTCTCCTCCCCCTGGGTTCCTACCCCGAAGAGCACAGGCTTAGACGGTGCCTGCTGGAGTGGGCCCCCGGGGGTGTTTCCTGCATCCTCCCATGGGGCGTGATGGGGTGAGAGGCAGAATAACAACTTAGGAGGAGCTCGGGCAGGGGTGCTGGGGAAGAACGACAGCTGGTTCCAACTAGGGCACAGAGGCCTCTCTCTTGTAAATGAGGCATCCTAGAGAGAGCCTTTCATTGGCCACGTTGGCCATGACCCTCCCCACGGTGCCTCTGCCGTGAAGTGTCGGTCTGTCAACCTGTCCGTCTGTCAGCGCTGTTGAGTGTCCTCAGCACCCTCCACAGCCCCTCATCCCAAGCCCGTGACACAGGCCCTGGACTGGAGGCCAGGAGGCCGTTGCCCTGTCCCATACTGTGGCATGGCTCTGGGCATGGCCCCCGGAGGCTGAAGGGAATCCAGCTTTTTCTGCTAGCTGCCTCACAGTGGTTCCTTCCCGAGCGGTGCTTTGAAACATCACGAAGGAAGCATGACTGTGACACCCCTGCAGATGCGAGGTTTTGGTCATCCCCTGGCTCAGTCTTTCCAAGCGTGTGGTGCTGGTGCCCAAGGATAGAAGAGATCTGCTCCTGGTTTGCAGTCTGTCTTCAAGGCAAGACACTGTGGGGCTTTCTGGGGCAGCAGGGGAGGCCAGGCTACCTTTCTCAGCACTGTTCACCGGAAGAATGATGCTCTGATGCCCCAAGGCATCCATTGTATTCATGAAATAAACTAACGGCTGTGCATTTAAATTGGCACCTGTTAGATGCTATCCTTGAGAGAAGGAAAAATAGTTATTTGTATTATTTTCTGGGTTCTGTGGTTCAGAAGAGAAACCCCTGCTGAGAAAGGCTGGGCGGGGACTGTTTTCATTCCCTGCGGCTGCTGTGGTCCCAGGACAAACGGCAGTAACATACAACAATCCAAATGTATTGTAGCTCCGGGTGTCTGAAGTCTAAAATGGGTCTCACTGGGCTGAAGCTGAAATTGGTTCTTTCTGGAGGCTGCGGGGGGGACATTGGTGTCCTTGCCTCTTCTGGCTTCCAGTGGCCACCTGCATTCCTTGGTTTGTGGCTCCTTCCCTGCATGGCTGCAAACTCTGGCTTCGGTCGTATCTCTTACTGAAACTGTCCCCCCCCCACCCGCCTGTCTCTTACACGGATCTTGTGATTACACCGGGCCACCCGTGTCATCCAGGACAATCTCCACATCTTAGGATCTCTCAGCTTGATCACAGATGCAGTCCTTTTTGCCTTGTAAGGTAACATCTTCAAGGATTAGGACACGGACATCTTTCTGGGCTTATTATTCTGCCCATCACAAGAAGGAACCAAAGACAAAGTGGAGCTGGGTGGCCACTCCTTCCTTTCAGAACAATTGTAGCCATTCTTACCCTCCCTCTCTGTGAGAGAAATCTGTGCCTCAGTCTCCCATTCCGTAAACTAAGATCTTCCTGCCCATTTACATTTATAAAGCACTTTGGGATTATCAAGTAAAAGGAGCTTAGGAGGAGCTAGTTATTATGATATGATACTCTGACTTGGTATAAATTATGCTTACGTTAATCAGCGGAGCTCCTACTAGATGGAACTATCGTTGGGTCCCATGGGGGAGGGATTGGGGGGAGCATCTATTAGATTCTGTAGTTAAACCTCACTAAATGATTCTTAATAGCGATTTACTTTGGCTTCATTAGCATGGAGTATGGGAACTCTCCTTTAAAATACCACATAGCTCAGCCCCCTCCTATCTTTGGAGTAACTGAAATGAAACAGAGATCAATGACAGCAACAGCAATAGGGTAAGACAAAGAAAGAGGCGCGGTGTTTGTCGACATGTGATTTGCTGTAGGGTAGGAGGTGACTGCCTGCACTTTGACTTGTCTCTCTTTGCCTCCATGCCTGGTTGAGTTTCTGGCTTTTGACCGAAGACCTGGCTAGGAAGGAGGCACGGGGGAGTGGATATAAGCTGTGTGGCAGGGAACGTGGGGCTGAAGGCTCAAGGATGAGTTTGTGCGTCTTACCACGTGACAGAGCGTGGGAGAGCATCTATTGTGATAGTACCAGACATCACGTTGGGTCACTTCAGTCGTGAGATTCAGTTGATCTACTTTAAAGGCTTTATGAAGTCTCCCTCAGGTTAGAGGCTGAAGAAATTTGGAAGCTTAGCCCTTCTCTGCCCACCCCACCACCAGAGGCATCTAGATGTTATAGGAGGCTTGAGGCAGTGAGGCCCCTTCCCTTGGTGTACGGGGAAGACCAGACTGACTGACCTTGTCGGACGCCAGCTCCAGGGCCTGCAGAAGTAGCAAAATTTGAGACCCGCAGACAGGCATCTGAGTCCATCCCCATTCTGTACTCACCCTGTCAAGTTTCCCGGGCAGTCTGCCTTGGAAGCCCAGGAAGAGACCCAATCAGTGGACGATGATAGCATCTTTAAATAGATTTATAAAATGTTCAACCCTCGAAGAGCCTGTGTCCAGGAAAGGTTATGTTGCTGCTAAACAGTCCCAGGGAGAGCATCGCAACCAGCTCTGGTCCTCGGGGCTCAGGGGAATTAAAGGAGAGAGACAAGCCCTGAGAATGATTATAATCCCATTATGCAGAGCTCCCCCTATTTATTTCTTCATATGGATGAATTTGTATATATTTGCATTTTGTTCTATCTGATAATATGCATAGAATTCAAATTGAAATGACTTGAATAGATTTGAATATTAATGAGGCGTTTAAAGGCTGCCATCCCTGGCAGAGTCCCTGCAAGGGAGTGTGTGTGCTGGAGCTCGGAAATCTCCTCGGGCACCAGCACCACAGGCACTGCCCCCAGAGGCCCAGCTGGGCCCAGGGCGTTGGAGAGGGGACACCCTCTAGGATGGAGACAGAACCTCCCCCCCCCACAGCTTCCAGGCACCAAGCCTGGGGCCTATGCTGCTAAAAGGCTGTGTTGAAAACAACCTCCACCCCCAAGTGTATGTGGCTTGAGGTCTTTTCAGACATATGGTTTTAACAGTGCCATAAAAGGCAAGATATTTTCCCATATTAGGAAAAGCCTAAATGCCTTTGCCTCATAGAATTGGGTAGAAAGGGGCAGAGTCATGTGTCAGCCGGACAGGTACAGGTGTGGAAGGTGCTGTGGACTGTCTTCTGCCTGGAGTCTTCTAGCTCTAGTACACATCACAGATCCTGGTTATTTCTCTACAGGATCATGGCAGTTAGTCCATATGACCCTAGTGGGCCTGGCCTTCTTGAGGCTCTAGTAAGGAAATCACTTGATGCTGGCCACTACAGCCCCTCAGTATTAGCACCTATAGCTTGCCTAGGCCCTGGCCTAGACTCTAAGAATAAATAAGATAGAATGGCTTGTGAACTTGAGAAAGACCCACTGGGGTTCTTCGGGCTATTGTTTCCCCTTTTTATTGAGAGACTTGGGTAATAGCTCATCCTCTTAAGACCTCTTAGGTGGGCCTATGGTGAGGCTTCAAATTACTTAGCCTCAAAATCTGTAGGCCCATCATGGAAGAATAGCGCTTTGTAGTAATTTAAGTTGGGTTACCAGTTGTCCGAAGTGTAGAGCCCTAGATGTACTATGATTCATTGCTGAAGTACTAGGGATCAACATTTCTAAGTGATCCCAAATTGTTTTATCTTGTCCTAACTGAATCTTGGTTAGTTCCAAGTTTATGCTCCTCGTACCCATTCTAATGGCCAATGATGACAGCAAGTAACACTGAAAATATACTTGTGAGTCATTTAGTTTCTTGCTGTATGAGGCTATTGTGGCTCATTCGGTTAAGTGTCTGCCTTCGGCTCAGGTCATGATCCAAGGGTCCTGGGATCAAGTCCTGCATCGGGCTCCCTGCTCAGCGGGGACCCTGCTTCTCCCTGTCCTCCCCACTCATGCTCTCTGTCACTATCTCTGTCTCTTTCAAATAAACAAATAAAATCTGAAAAAAAAAATCTGAAAACTGAACTCCTCATTTTATCCCCCACTATAGTCCTTATCTCAGTCAAGAGTAGCCCCATATTCCCAATACCTCCTTCTGAAGCCAGAGGCATCACTAGCCTCTCCCTCTTCACCCACATCTGACCAGTTATGACAGATTTCATCTGCATTTTCTCTTCTATTGTCCTACTCATCCTCATCACTTTCTTCCCAAATATTAGAGCATTCCGTCGAGCCCGTCACTTTCTTCCAGAGTCTTCCTTCACCACTGTCCTTCGCTAGTTATGGCTTCCTAGGTCACCTGTCAAATTCACTCTTCTGCATCTCAGCCAGGTCCATGGGGCTACCCTTGGCCTATAAACCAGGGCCCAGATGCCTCCACCTGGGATCTAACATCTAACCATCACCCCACATTTAAAGTACTCTATAATCTGGCACCAACTGTCTTCCAGAATCATCTTCTCTCCATTCCTCCTTGTTCTCGAGCTTCAGGAAAAAAAAAAAAAAAAGATATTCCCTGAATATATTGCACCTTCATGTCTTTGTTTATGCTGTTCCTTCAGCCTGGAATATTCTTTCCTCATCATTTACTGAAATACTCTTCATATTTCAAGGCTCAGCTCAAACGTCACCTCTTCCATGAAGTTATTTCCTGTTTCCATCTCAGAGGCACTCTTGTCTTTGTCCTCCTGTGACCTGAAGTGTGTGTTCTGTTGTGTCATGTCTTCAATCCTGTCCAGCCTGTCGTTTACTTGATACCTTACCAACTCAACTGCGAGAACCACAAGGAGAGAAGAAACTCTAATGTTCTCACAGTTTTTATACCATCTCGTCATGTAGGACAGTGCTCAACAAATGTTTAATGAGTAAATGAAAAATGAATTTGTGGGAAAGTTTAGAATGGCTTAGGGCATGTCCAGCTCTCCACAACATCCTGTGAATTCAGCCCTTGCCCTTCTAGCACCCAGCCATCTTGAAAAGACGCTACCATTTATTAAGCACCTGCTGCATATGCCAGGTGCTTCCTCACGATCATTTGATTCTCCACGAAAAACACTGTGCAAACATCCTTATTTCCATTTTGCAGGTGAGGAAACAGGAATCTCAACTGAGGTTAAGAAATTTGCCCCAGGTCACATCCCCAGTGGGTAATAGAGCCAGAGTGTAAGACAGCTCAAGCCTCCCGACTCCCCGTCTCAGGTTTTGCCGGTACCCCAAAGCTGCCTGGCGTCAGCCAGAGAGCAGCTAGACTCTCCGCTTCCCCAGACTCTGTGTCAGGCTTCAGTGCTCTGGGAGAATGAGTTTCCCTCAAATCAATCCCGGATGCAGTTATTATTTTATAGGGATGTTGTAAGTTGATAAGGTAGCTGTTATATGTTAATAGCTATTGTAATGTTGTTCTGAAGGCCTATTACTTGTGCTAGTTTGTATTTTAATGTGTGCAAAGGTGATTACAACTTTAATATGAATGTTAAACAGATTAGCTGATTTATATGTAAAATAAATAAATAAAGGAAACTCATACTCTCATTTCTATTCATTCCTCTGTCCTCTCTCTCTTCCCCCTCTGTCCAAAAGCAGATGTGGTCTGTGGAGCATTGACAATGGAACAAAAAGGGAGTGTTTTCTGGGTGATAAATGGTGGTTATAGACGGATCTTTTGTTCCAGGTGAATTTGGACTTTATGTCCTTAATAGCTGCTTGTCTGAGATGTTGTGCGTTTGACAGTGTTTGGAAGTTGTTTTGTTTGAGAGGTGTGCATTTGCTGTTCTCTCCCTTCAGGCTTGTCTCCCACCTCTGCTAAGCCCCTGTTGTTTTCTTGTGCCCGCTGGAAAGTGTGCCAAACTTCCAGAAAGGCAAGGGTATGCCTGTGCATCCTCTGTATCCAAGAGTGCAGGGCACAGAAGGAAAGACAGATAAGAACACAAACAATTAGAGTGCAAAAAGAAGGGGACCAGGGGAAGGTCTGCACACAGTTATTTCTGTGGGAGCAGACAGGAGGGGTGCTAACCTGCCTGGTGGGGAGAAAGTGTCTTCCATGAAGCAAAGTTCCAAGGATGAGTTGAAGGTAGCTAAGGGAATGAACAGAGGGAGGGGTGGAGGTGGGGGAGGAGCTTAGGGGAAAGAAGGGCATTCCAGGTAGAAGGAACAGCATGTGCTAAATCCTGGAAGCATGGAATGCAACCCATTCAGGGAGCTGCAAGGATCTCAGTGTGGCCCCAACCAGGGGCATTGAGGTCAGTGGTAGCTCCAGTGACTTAACGCACTATGCACAGAACCAGAAGTCAAGAAGCTTCCCAGCCAGGGATACTTGAAAGAAAATGAATGTTAATCTTAGGAATTACAATAAAAACAGGACACTGGGCTTGGTCACATACCTATTGTAGGCTATAGGTCTATGGCTGAAATCCATAGAAAGGAAAGATATAAAAAGATGGGTGATCAAAAGAAAAGATGGCTCTGAAAAGATGGGAACTTCAAACAAGCAAACTTACTTTGACAGTACAGTGCAAATTATCCTGATGAAGGAAAGGAGGAGGCATCTAAAGAAACCAACATGGCCTCACAGACAACTGTCCAAGGAGCTCAGGTTGTAGAAAGACATGTACAATGGATGGAAGGTGGGGCATTGAGCACAGGGTGGGAATAGAAGAGGAGAAGGGGTCTGTAACAAAGGTACCGGGTGACATAAAGCCATGAAATGAGCCAAGCTTGGAGAAAAAGAAAAAGATGACCACAAGAAATGACAAAATAGAGATCTTTAGGCTCCAAGAAAAAGAAGAGAAAGGACAGCTTTTCTTGAGAAATAAGCATAATATTAACCAGTTGCAGAGGACTTCTCACCTTCTCATCTGGTGCTAGTCTTCTAGAATGCTTTTCATATTTGAAGGAGAATAAACTTGGTTGAGAAAGGACTAAAACCTGAGATGGGCACATAAAAGGCTCTCTAAGGCGATGGTTGAGAGTCACCTGGATCAAGGGCTAGGTACCACCAGTAACCTCTTCTGGCTCAGTTTACCCTTTTGTAAAATAGAGATAACAAGTATACCTAAGTCAAATATTTGTTGAGTAGATTAAAAGATACAGTGCAAATAAGACACTCATCTGACACATTTAAAAATTCAACGAATGTTAGCTATCATGTTGTTGTTGATGATGATGAAGATGAGACACTAATCTGATTACCAGGCCCAACATAATTAATCTCCCCGGATGTTGAAACAATTTGAAGATATGATCCAGGAACCATTCTGGGTGAGCAGTCATCAAGAAATATTGGAAAATCGGAGAGTCTGGAAAAATACCATAGTTTTCTTTAAAGTGAAGGTATAGATGGGAGTAGATTCTAGAAACAGTAGACAGGTGGACTTCATATACACTTCCTGGAAAAAAAAATCTGCAAGAGATTAATTTCATGGTTCATAAACACCCTGAAGGTCACCCGTGGTCACTGGAAACCACCTTGGGCTTGCTTAAGAATAAATTATGCTAACATCTCATTTAAGAAAAAAAAAATCAGCATTATAATTTCTTAATCTGTCTCTCCTTTGTATGTTGTATTATTCACAAATTTGTTCAACAGGTATATTATAGAGTCTTAATTGAAGGAAGTTTATTTATTGAAATCTCAATATGAGTCAGCAGTGTGGCATGGTTACAAATAACAGACGCTTTGGCTTCATCAATAGAAAGGGCTGTGTTCATAGTGGGGACACTAGCAATCCCATGGTGCTGTCTGCTGGTGTGACCACATCTGGGATACGAAGAAGGTTTTGAGAGCCAGGATGATGAAAAGCCTGGGAGTTATGTAATCTGACGGAGGGTAGAAGAATTTAGCATTGTTTAGGCAGAAAAAGCAAGACGTAGGGGTTCTCCAGCTTTATTGTGCATGAGAATCACCTGGGGTGTTTGTTTAAATTGCAGATTCCAGTGACTCCAATCCTTAGATTTGTAGAGATTCCGATTCATTAATCCCAGGAGGAGCCCAGGAAATTACAATCGAGCAAACATTCCAGGTGATTCTCATTCCAGTGGTCTACAGACCATATTTTAAGAAATATGACTTAGAAGGAATAAAATAACCATTCTCAGATATAAAAGTTAGAGTCCCCATGTCGTTTAGAGTACAGAACCCTAACCAACAAATCCTCAACTCTACTGTCAGCCATTGGAGAGCATAGGAACACTGGTGTTCTCATTTCTGTATCTCTTTCCAGTACGGTATCAGGCACACAGTAGATGGTCAGCAAATACTTGTTTAATGAAGGTCGGAGAAAGAACCTTGCAAGAAGGAAAGCTCATTGAAAATGAAGCAGGTGGCCTTGTTAGGGCCATCTTTATGGGGAGACTGGATAATAATAGGCAAGAGACAGCGTAAAAGAGGCTGCTGTATTGGAAGAGGGGTTCACTAAGGTGACCGCCAGCACTTGCCACATTCTTAAAACTCAGTTGAAGAAGTAGAATATATTGGAAAACCTCTCTGAGGGCAGTACAGAGATAATGGAGTCAGAGAGGTATGGCTAAGAAAGAAAACACGGTGACCTGCACTATATAGAAAAGAGTAAGAAGCAAACATTTGAAATACAAAGAGATGATCGAGTCTGAAGCACTGAATGTTTTGGTTGTGGGTATGGCTCCTGCAGTATTTTATATTGTACGTGACTTCATTCAACCCCAGCATTCATGGAACACCTCCTATGCACAGATAGGAAGCAGAGCGAGCCGGTCTCTGCCCTCAAGGAACTCCCAGGGTAACTGAAGAGGTCGCGAGCCCTTGCTCTGCCCCCAGGATCATAGAACATGAACCTAACTCTCCTAGTAGGGAAAGAAAATGGGAGCACCACAGGGGAAAGTCATTCTTTGTCCTATAAACAGCTGTATCCCTAACCCTTAGAAGGTCACTGCCATATTAGGGGCATTGATAAATATTTGTTGAATGAATCAATGAGTGAATGAAACTAGCGTTTATTGAATCCCACTTTGTCGGACAGTGCGTTGCATACTTTGTACATATCGTTGCTCTTGAGTCTTCCAAACTTTGTGAAAAGTATTATTATCCTCGTTTTACAGATGTCAGGATGGAGGCACTGTTGAGTTACGTGCCCAAGGTCCGAAAGCTTCTAAATGAGAGCTGAAGGTCCTGAACTTGAGTTGTCTATGTCCTTAAACTTGTGTCATTCTCCCACACCGTCCTAGTCTAGACAGCTCTGTTCCGGGAAGAGAATTGAGGCTCAGAGAGATGAATGACCTCCTCAGGGTTATCCTGGTCATTTGTAGTAGAACTAGGTCTGGCCCAAGGCCCAGTGGTTTCAGGAGCAGCAGGAGCTCTTCATATGGCAGCAGCCGACCCCACTCCACCCTCTGATGTCTTTCCACTGACCCTTGCGGACCCTTGGCTTTCAGACAGAGGACTGTGTGCTTTAAGCCAGCTCTCTCTTTCAAACCGAGTGGGGGGCCCCTGAGGCTACCTCCACAGCGCTTGGGTCAGCTTGAACTTGGCAATGGGGTAGCTAGTAATCATGGTGATGTAGAATTTCTAAGAAGACTTCCCCACCCTAAAAATAAGCAGATTTTTATGGCAGAGACATTAAGCCGGTTACCCAGAAGCCTGTGACTCACACACTCACTTGTGCAGATTGGCCTTGGAACCCCATTTCTGCCTGTTTCCTCAAAATTTTGAGTTGGCAGTGGGATAGGTTTGCATGCTAAATTGTTCTCCAGTCTCTAAGGGTTCAGCTCTGCCCTTACTTATATAAATATATTTCCCATTGACGTTGGCCAGCACCCCGCTTGAGTGAAAGGAAGGGCAGATTTAAGGCTATCAACTGGATCCGAGTAACATATTGTTCCTTCTTCTCTGTCACTTTTTATGTAGATGATGGGGGGATATGAAAAAGGGCCTTTTTTCCCCCACTGCTATGCAGTTGTTTTCAGCTAGCTACAGCATAACATTTTCCCACTTAAGAAAAGAAGAATATGTAGGCAAGGAAGAGAAAGTGCGTGTGGTGTGGTGTGTGCAGACATGCGTGGATAGGATATGTTCACACCGCATCCATCAGGGGCCTTCATGGCAAGCAACAGGAGCTGTCTGGCTGATAGAAACAGGCAAGAATATCGGGCAGGTCACATAATTGCCAGAATCAGGCCCTGAGGTGGTCTGAGCAAGATGCTAAATCATCCTACCAGCACCCATGGCTGAACCCTGCATGGGTCTTGCCACAGCAGCCAGCTCTGCAGGGAGGGATTTTCTGCTTGACCTTTTCTCAGCATCACTAAGTGTCCAGGGAGACTGCGTTTGGGAAGTGGGTCACATGAGCTGTGACGAGGTCCTGGGCCTGCCCTCTCTAGCTGCAAGGGAGGCAGGGAAAATCAGGACCTGGAATTTTGCACCTTGTACCTAGCGCAGGAAGGAGCCTCTGTTTCCCACTGAGATGCATAAAATTGTGAATTTCTCCCCAATACAGAAAGGGCAGACAAAAAGAATAATATCTACCATAGGCACACCTGATGGGGCTTTTACTCTTACCTTTGGGGGAAAGGAGAGAAGGAATATGTTTGCACAATCCTCTCTACTAGACCTTTCTGCCCAATCCCAGCTCTAGGAAAATGCATACAAATTAATTACATGATATGTGATATGTTTCAGTGAAAAATGAGTTGAGGTGTCATACACTCAAACTCATCTGGACTCCTGAACTTTCCAAACAAAAGAAACTAGATTAGCTTCTGTGTCGCTCCCATGCGTTGGGTTTATAATCATGAATTGGAGAAAGGGTTGTATAAACTCTCTACTATGCATCTGTCTATCCGAGACTGATTGAATTTTCTTAACGTTGCTCTTACTCGCTGGGCTCCATTTCTGGCCATCCTGTCTGTACAGGATACTGAGCCCAAGTCATGCACAACAGGCATATTTGGAAGAATCACTACAAGCATATCATTAGAGCTTTTTGAAATAAATCACAAGATTTCCCTGCCTCTTCCCTGCAAAGCTTACAGGATAGACTGTAGGGGAAGACACAGAAGGACTTCCTCGGTGCTCTTTGCTCATTTGGGTTAGAGATGTTAATTTATTGGTGGGTGCCTTCGTTTATGATACTTTCGGTTGAGTTCAAAGCAGAGAATCAGAATGATATTTTTTCACTTCCATGGTTACGTTGAGAGCTTTTACTACAGTAACACCCCCTCATAGGATTGCTGAGTTGAGGTAACGTGATCTTATTTTTATGGGTGCCAAAAAGATAGAGTCTCAGTGATATGCCAAAGGTCAGATGACATCATGGGGAGACAACACCCAGAGCAGAACAGAAAGAACCCGTCCAGCTCCCAGTGGCTTCTGACTCTCACTTTCCCATCTAGCTGTTATCTCTTGAGAATTTCCAAGCAATTTGTAATGATTACAATCTTTTAGATAAAGATCATTATTCTCAACGTATAGCTGGGAAAAGTGGGATGCTGAAGGGTTGCCTCTGCCATCCCCACCTTGATGATTTTTCACTAATGGTTTAACCTCCCCAAACAGTGTACTTTTCATGATGTTTATTCAGTTTTCTTTCTGGGATTTATGTCACTGGAAATGTAGATTATACATTCAGCTCATAAATAATCAAATACCACGTAAATAAGAATCTGCTTCTTAGAGGGAAATGACAATGAAGAGGTACAAAGGAAGGCAGACACTGTTGTGTTTGGGGGATAAACAGTAAACAATAAATAAAAGAAAAATTGAAAAGCATTATCTGTTTATTAATATTTCAAATCCTAAAACTGCCTGAGCCTTTCACAGCCCAGGGAAGGAGGGGAGGGAGCCTCGAAGCCTAAGTAGAGGCCACAACACCACCACGGTGTCTGCCTGTCCTTCCGTCACTGTGTAGACACCTGCTAGATACTCACTGGATTCTAACGGGCAAACCTTTCTACAGCTCCTTAGATCTCACTTATTTGGAACTCAGCAAACATTGTTTTCAGGGAAGCAGCGTTCTAAATTAAACTGGATTCCTCACCAGTCCACAGATTTTTACCTAACTAGAAATGTGGTTGAAATCCGGTATGTTTGTAATTTTAAATAAAATAGAAAACGCTCCTGTCACATTATCAGTAAACTCATTCACAGTTCAGTAATTGAAAAAGCAAAGATAAATTCAAAAACTGTGTAATTTGGTATTTAATAAAAATCAGTTTTTGTTATATGACAATATATTGGTGCAATATGTACATGACTTTTCTGGACCCTCTGAGAGGCTGACTGGGCACACTTTTAAGGGTTTTAAAGATTGATGGTACTGGTTTCTTTCGTTCTGATTTTGCTTCAAGCCTATGGTTTTCTGTTTAATTAATAGATCCCCATCCCATAGCTTTATATGTATTTATCCATAACCATTAGAATGTCGTTTGATCAAGACAATGTGAGAGAACAGAAGAAAGGGGAAGAAAAGAAGAAAAAAGGAGAGGATTTCCCAGGGAATTAAAAAAAATATAAAAAGGGAGCTAAAGAGAAATGTATATAAATACAGAAAACCACAGTGACCCAAGTGGAATTACTTGAGCTGTGAAGAATGAAAACCGGAAGAAGAGAAGACTTTTCACATGCATAGTATCCCTGAGGGCACAAGGGTGACCGGGGAGAAGGTGTTTTTCATGTCCCATCCCCAGATGGCAGTCTCATGCTGGGGCAGCTTGGCTCTCTGGGACTTGGGTACAAGGAGGCTCTTTTCAGCCAGCTTTTCTTTTTTATTGTGTTGTCTTGACTCAGGTAGAGTCTTCCATTCATCACGGTGACACAAAACTCTGTTCCCCTCATTGGTTTTGTTGGAATTAAATGCCAACCCTCCAAAATCATTTTGTATTTGTATTTAGACCTCAGCCTTGTGCAGTCCCTGGGCAGTTGATAGTAAGGAGAAGGTAGAACAGGAGAAGACTCGGGAAGCCTCTCCTGCTGCCTTTTTCCTCCACCCAACAAGAGAATCCTGGAAAGAACTCCTATCCAACTTTGAGTAGATCCACAAAAATGAGCCATAGTCAGGGATATCATGTCTCCTCCTCCATGAACTCAAATTAGCCTCACACCATCAAGGTATGAAAGAACATCAAGGCCACCATCACACTTCATTGAAGGGTCTTTCTCTACTTAAATATCTTTTTTTCTCTTTATTTCCTTGGATGGGATTTGCGTAGGTGGACCTTTCTGTTTTCTAGTATGGGATTGCTTGCAGTGCCTCAAGCACCATGTTGTGTCGTCCCCCTCCCCACAGCCCCACAGTCCTGACAAGATGCTCTTACTCCCTCTGCCCTGGTTCACACTTGCTCATTCTCCCAGACTCTGCTTGGGTGTCAGCTCCTCAACAAATTTCTTTTATTCTTTCTGGGAGTGCCCAGAGTACCCATGCTACCTTCTATCTTAGTTCTCCCCATTCCACACTGAAGTGCTAATACGTTTGCCCCAGTGGACAGCCTCCTCTCCCTGAGGACTAGTGTTTCTAAAGATAGAAAGCTGCCTTCTCTCTACATTCCCGGTGCTCAGGGGAGGCACTCAGCAAGTCTTTACTGAATGAGTGAATGAAATGAATCTCCCTTGACCGCAGTGATGTCTCCTGACCCTTTTGCCCCTAACCTGTTTTCCAACATTTAGAGGTGGCTTACTTGGCCCCTGCATGCCCTCTTCTGTCCAAGCAGAAGTTGGCTGTGCCATGAGCCTGGTTCTCTGATGCGTGGGTCACAGACACTGGTCCTCGGATGCAGCCTGACGTTGTTCCCTCCCTTCAGATGTCGATTCAAGGATAAGGCAGGTTTTTTGGATCTGATAAGACTATCAAAAAACACATCTAATCGTCATCTGTTAGAGCTGATGGGACGGCAGAGATTGTCCAGTCGCACCACTCTTTTGACAGAGGAGGGAACCCAGGCCCAAGGAGGTGCATCTCCTTTCCCAGAGTCACGTAGCGAGCTTGCTGGCAGGCCTGCGACTGGAACTTTCATTTTCCGCCTTGCCCCATTTCTATTGCAAGGTCCTAGTGTGCCCGATTCCTGATTCCTGGGCTCCCGATAGCCTTCTCCGAGGATGAAGTGAGCAAAGGGGTGCAGTCTTAAAAATGGACTAAATAATAAACATGACCGCTTACCCACCTTCGAGCGGCTTCCTCGGGAGGAGCTTAGCGCATTTAATAGGGTGCTTGTAAACAGGAGCAATTTGAATAGTTTCTCCGGCACACTGTTAACATTTATATGTGCCCCATTTCATCTGTAATCTGCTTTTACAAGGCACTGGTGAGCCTTTGATGGCAGCACTGAATGACCCGGACGGCTTCATCCCAAATGTTCAAACCGAGCTGAAAATTTGGGAGAATTGAAGGTATTCATCTCCGTAAAAAAAAAAAATCCAAACACATCGACTGAAATTGCTCTTCTCCATCCAGATACATTAACTTTTTCTTCTTTTTTACTTTCTTCCTTTCTCATTTTGCCATTACCATGTTCTGGTGATTGCCCACATCTGGAGCGTGGCAGCTGTCCTGTAATGTGCAAGCTGTGGTATGTAATTTGGAGAACTTGAATACAAATATCTGTTAATTAAAAAAAAATACAGAACCATGTTTGTCAGCTTGTAATTATGTAAAGAAGAACACCAACTCCCAAACTAATTTAAAAAGCAAAATGAAAATAACTTTACCAGCGGCTTTATAAAATCCAGCAACTCTACGTTTAGCTATTAACTTTCTTCTGAGCATCCCAAAGTCCTTTGCTGACGGCTGTGAAGTTTCTTTGGGGACAGCCGGAGAGCCCAGCAGGGCAAGACTGGGCTGACAGGTCACTGGACTCTGCTATTGGTGCCCTTACGATGCGTCTAGGGCAGGGTTTCTCAACCTTGGCACTGCTGATATTTCGGGCTGGGTAATTCTTGGTTGTGACGGGCTGTCTTGTGCCATGTGATGTTTCACAGCATCTTTGGCCTCTATTCACTAGATGCCAGTAGCCAGTAGATGCCCTCCTCCCCAACTTGGGACAGACAAAAATGTGCCCAGACATTAACAAATATCCCTGAGGAAGGAGGGGCTGTCGCCCCCAATGAGAAGCACTATCATTTTCATTTGCTGTGTAATGAAGGAAGGAGCCCAGGCCTTGGCCTTGGAAGTCTTAGGGTTAAGTGACCACCTCCCCATTCTAAGGATAGGACCCTGACCAAATCCGCTGGCTCTTCTCGACACCTGCTTCCTCATCTCCGTGGTGGGTGGTCGTGGAGATACAATGAGATGTGGCAGATTTTCAATATAAAAAATAGGTCACCATGAAGGTCAGTTTTATCAGCATTATTAATGCAAGGTGGCCCCTGATGTGAGAGTTTAGAGGGAGGCCTTAGGTCAGGTTTGCCCCAAGAGATGCCACACCCTGTTAGGACTTGGACATCATTAGCACAGAGCCCTCTGCATTCAAGGCTTGAGAGGCAGGGAGAACCTGCCATGTTCTTTGCAGACACCTGTGGACGTGGCAGAAGAGCATTGAGGGAAATAAAATTGCTGAGGAACAGCTCAAAGCGGTGGAATAATTTTACGTGCACAGGAGGAGGGACTGACTGAGGCGCCCCAGCCTCTGCTCTCTACCTGCTCTTCTCCCCAGAACAGGCCAGGAGGTGTGTGCGTTATTCAGGCAGTCACGGGGCTGTGTAGACACTAGGCTCCAGGTCAGAGAGAGCGTCGAATCTTTTTAATGGTCTTTTAAAAGTAAGTAGATTATCAGCTGTCTGGGCTGATGCGAGGGCAAGTGGATGGATTAAGTAGCCTCTGGGGGGCCTTCCAGCTCAGGAATTCCAGGATGCTGGGTTTAGGGCTGGGTGTTCTGGAATCCAGACACTCCCTTATTTAATCCACAGATTTCTGGGGAGAGCATTAACAGCAGCAGCTGCCACTCACTGAGTAATCGCTCTGTGCCAGGAAGCGTGCCAAGCGTTTTCGGTTTATTATCTAATTAATCTTCCAGGCCGTTCTGTAAGGTAGGCATTATTCCCATTTCACAGATGAGAAGGCTGAGGTGTTTGCATGTGAAGGAACTGGTCACAGCGCCGTAAGTGCTGTGTGCAGGAGCAAGTTGGTCAGTATCTCATCTGAGCTCGTTACGAGAAGGGTCTGTGGCATGCCTCCGGACTCCAGACACACAAGCACCTGGGCAAGGAGCCCGTGAGTGGAGTCGCCGAGCTGCCACTCACAGACAGAGCCAGCATGCCCGGGCACACCCAGGTCTCCTCCACCAGACATTCCACAGCCCCTCAGCCTCAGGTTTGAAGGCCAAGCGGTATGTGAGGGTTTAGTAGGATGCTGTGATGTTAAAAATAAAAAATAAAATAAAGACAGGAGGGAGAAGCTGACAGCTTGACTGGAGCACACACAATCAATACACCCAAGATAACAATTTCTGCAGAACAGTGCCTTGCTTATCCAGACCCCCAGGAGACGCGTGCCGCTCTGACAATTGGCAGAAATTCTGACTTGCTACAGATCTTTTCATCTCCTGCCTGCTCTTGCCGACTTTTTCATTTTACATTATTAAATATTAAACCCTGTAAACACTTTGGTTTGTCGGTACCATCCTGTCAGTCAAATTACCCTTTTGTAACAGTATCAAATCATGTTGGTATCACTTACTTCCCTGAGTAATTCCAAAATCCTCTTGCAGGATAAAACAATGATGTGCCTTTAACTGCTGGGTGTCGGGACTCCTGCGTTCTTTCTTCAGACCCTGGCACCAACTAACCATTTATATCTCTTCAAGTCAAATTGTTTCCTTTCCAAGTGAATGGAAGGGGCATGCTATTAAGACCCCACTCTTTCCCTCCAACAGATTTAAAGTGATTGAAATAACTTTGAAAATTCAACATTCTAGAAGTTGAGCCCCATCAACTCAAGTAGCTGTCTGTGGATTACACAGCACCTCATCGAGACTGCTGTCTTGATACCCAGAGCATGTCACATGCTGTCGCTTCTCTGACTTTCATTTCATTTCCCTTCCTTGGCTCTGGAATTGCTCATTATTTCTCCGTGTTAAATATCCAGAGAAAAATGGAATGAGGACAACATGATATACAGGAAAATAATATATTCCAAAGTCAGAAGGAGATAAAATTGTTGGATTGGCTGATGTTTTAGATGACCCAAGTCTCTGTCCTCTCCATTAGCAAAGATCATGAAAAGTTTATAATATTTAAAATTCACTTTTGAGACAGTACAAAAGAAAGGATAATTGGATCCCTGCGTTCAAATGCCAATTACTTGCGTGTTAGTATTTTATGATGTTTCTCAGTACCAACATCTCACGGCCCGCCTGTGGAAGTCAAGGAAGTCTGGAGAATTGGAATCTGATCAAACTATTGTACAAATAGAAGAATAGTCCATGAATCTGTTCCTTCCCAGTGACCACCAATGGATTCCTCTTAAGAGTTGAGTACCAGTGTTCCAAGAGTAGAGCTTATGATATATAAATACTTAAAAATCATCCCTGTAAGTAAGCAATACAGTGGATCAGCCCAAGTAGATTTGTCAACAGTGGGAAGTAAGTTACCTGAATTGAAGTAATGAAATCCAGTGGACTTACGATTTTGCCAGGAACTTTAACGAAGGCATCGTCCTATAGATCTTTGCTAGCCTCCCCCGGAACTCTCAGCGTGCCCTTATCCCCCATTGATCTTCCCACTCTTGTGCTGTTTATTCTGTAGCCTAAGTAAAATTATTTAACCTTTTCTTGGCTTTAATGATCCATCTGTTGAGTTGGGAGAACAAGATGCTTATACATCTGGTAGAGGATGGTACACTTTAATGAATGTTTGGAAAGTACTTTGAACATGAGTGCTTAGTATTAATACTGCTTTCCAGTGCCCTAGACAGTCTAATGAAATGGTGTCTTAATCTATGTCACAGCTAATTCATTTTGGAACTGAATCTACGGAATACAGATCTCAATTTGGGGTCACTGGGAAGATTTATCTTTCCTTGGGGCAAATATTGACCTCCTGAGCCTCCATTAATATTTACCTCTTGGGTCAATAAATCTCAGTGTTGACCTTGATAAAAGTCAACATCTCCCCAGAACCTCAGGGTCTTCTTCGTCTGTGATGTCTTAGTTCCAAGTCTGTCACTTGATTCTGTTCCAATAAATCCTCATCTGCAGGACTTTATAACACAAGCTGTTGGCATGCCCTCAGGGGTAAAGCTGTTGGGTGTATCCCTGGGCATTTGCCTAGAGATGCAGAAGTGAAGCTGTCAGAGTGCTTCTAAGAGAGTTCCTGATTTTAAGCTCATCCTCTTCTTTCAGGGAGGGATTTTCTAGGAGGACCTACCTAACATGGGATAAAGTGCATACGAGGCAAACTCCCAGTAGAGTCTATCGGACTGGACAGTTCCAGTCACTGAATATCTGAAACCTGTCCATGTATTTGGGACTAGGGGGCGCTATGCAAATGCAGCCCGGCCTTGGACGTTAGTCTGAACACGTGGACTGTAATCACTAACGCTCTTCTTGACCAAGGAGTCCACGCAGCTCTTATTCCAAACCATGAGCATGCCTGGAATGGTCTATGGGCTGGGCTAAGGTCTATTGTTTTATAAGTGCAGATTTTGTCCTTCAGTAGTTGAATTTGTTGACGATTTTTTAAGAAACTACTTTGCACAGAGCAAGTTCTTGCCCCCTCTCAGCTTCCACACATACCCACCACGTACTAGGGGCTGAGAATACAAAAAGGCATGAGACAGGGCGCTCACACTAAGGGAACTTTCTCTATGACACAGACGAAGTTGAATGACATCCTCATTTTTCCTATAGTTCATCTCACGCAAATACTCGCACCCGTGCCTCTCCCACTGTGAACAAGGGCAGACGGGAGCTGCTGCCTGTACATAGTTAACATTGGACTCATGTGCTAACGGGACTGAGGAAGGTCATGCAGTCCAGGGACAGCTCTTCTAACCACCTTCAGACATTTTGCCAGCATCACATCATCTGCAGTCTTCAGGGAATAGTGGGGGAATTTGCCTTGGCTGAAGCATGAGAAACACGTTTTCTAAGAGTAGGAAGTGTCTGTCTTGTAGGGCCTATGGAGGGGGTGATCTACAAGAGGGAGAAGGGCAGTCGTGAAATGCCACATCAGTAGCGTGGCTGTGACATTCATCGGGTTTTGTCTTTGGGGTTTGAATTTAATTGCTTTCCATATAGATTCAGGTAGAGGGACAGGTTTATCACAAAGTGTTTTGTTCAGAAATGTTGCACAGATAAACAGATTTCTCAAATAAATGTATGTAAAAAACTCAAAACTCTGTCCAACATGTCTTACGATAAATGAGACTTTTTTATGCATTTCCCATTGATTTATCTGCTTTTAATGGGCCCGTTTGTAAGCAGCAGTGCTTTCGAACTTTCAAGGATGGGGCGTGTGTGTGTGTGCATGTGCGTGTGTGTGTGTGTGTGTGTGTGTGTGTGTTTGGTGAGGGATGGTAAGGGAGAGGCTAGAGGTCATTCCTATCAGAAAGCTAAGGTGGAAGGCTGAATCTCCACGATTCTGTCGGTGCTATCAGGAACTCGGGCTATCAAAGCCAATTCTTTTATTTGCCTGGACATTTCCAAATAGTTGAGGATGATCGATGGGTAAGGAGGTGAAAGGGAAGGAGACTTGGGAGTTGTCCACAAGTAGGGTCTATGCAGTCTGGGTTTTTACCTTAATTGCAGCTTTCCATCCCACATGTTTCTGGCGTCCTGGCTGCCTCGTCTTTCTCCCAGGAGCCAGCTCAGCAGTTTGGTCTCTGGACTGTTAGCAGCTGCCTGGAACCACAACTCAAGTCAAACCCATCTTGATGAGTTTGATTAATTGAGCTTCAGGAGTTTTGCTCTGTGCTGGTCTTTTGAATCGAAGTCTTAAGATCCCAGGCAGCGTCTGTGGGGAGAACTTTAAATATACCCTAGGGTCTCTTTAGAAAGATTGGGTTTGCTTCGGTGTTCTAGGCTCCGTTTCTGAAAGTGGCAAGCAGAAAGAAAAACACAAACAAACAAACATAACCTCTTAGAGCAGAGCTTGTCTTATCCCACAGGGGATACTTAGGGGGGTAGTTAGGGTTACCTTGCTCATAAGATAACTGCAGCTTTCCGTTTTCCTCATTTCACATTTCATCAAGGAGAATTTGCCTTTTATTTATTTCTGAAAGTTGAATTAGCTTCCTTTTCTGTTCCTTGTTTCCTGGGTCATGCCAAGGTCTTATCCCTCTGTCTTCCTTCCTCCTTCCTGTGGACTTCCAAGGGAGATCATTCATTCATCCATTCAATCATTCATTCAGACAACAGCCATTTATTAAGTATCTGATATTTGTCAAGTATTTTGCTGGGAATTGAGGGATTTAAAAAAAAAATCAATCAGGATTCCTGCCCAGAAAGAAGAAAGAATCTAGCACAGAAAGACAGGCCTACACAAACGTGCAGTAGACACATAGAAGAGATGGTAAAGAACGACCTAAAGCAGGGCAAATGGACATAGAGGGTAGAATTGAGATCTGAGGGGAGTCAAGAGGTTAAGCGTACTGTCCTTGAGCATTAGCTGGATTTAGGGAGCGTCAGATGGATGCCCCCAAGGTTGGGTAACAGAGTGAAAGGCAGGACACGCTCTGAAATAGGGACCAGGGCAGGGAAGGTAAGTCTGTGTAGAAAGTGCTGCCGTCTCCTCTGGATAGGTTGGGGGAGTGTGTGTGCAGGAAATATCCTAGCAAGGATATTAAGTTGACAATTGAATATATGATATTGAAGCTGGAGCTTGGGAGGGATCTGGACTAAAGAGAAAGGTTTGCAATTTTTCAGCATATGGGTGGTGGGTGGTTGGAGCCTTGGGAGTGGGTGAGACTGAGTATAGCATGTGGAATGAGAAGAAAAAATGGTAAGACAAAGCTCCAGTAAAAACCAACATTTAGGGGCATATTAGGGTTCTCCAAAAAAACAGAACTCCATATATATATAGACATATATATATGGCGTGAGAGAGAGAGAGAGAGAGAGGAAGAGAGAGATTGCTTTATTACAAGGAATTGGCTCACTTGATTATGGAGACTGAGAAGTCCCACAATCTGCCATCTGTAAGCTGGAGAACCAGGAGAGCCACTGATATAAGGTCCTATCCAAAAACCAGTGGGAGGAAACCCAAGAAGAGCCAGTGTTTCAGCTCAAGTCCGAAGGCAGGAGAAAGGTGATGTGCCATTCAAGCAATCAGGTAGGTGGAGTTCCCTCGTAACTCTTGGGAGAGTCCGTCTTTTTGTTCTAGCCAAGCCTTCAAATGATTGGATGAGGCCCACCCACGGTAGGGAGGGCAATCCGTTTTACCCAGCCTACTGATTTAAATATTAATCTCATTAAGCAGTACACTCACAGACAGTCCCAGAAGACTGGATGTGACCAAATATTAGGGCACCGGGTGAACCAGTGAAGCTGACACATAAAATTAACCATCACAAGGGGTATGCAGAGGAGAAGGAAGGGGCAGCAGAGACAGAAAGTAAGAGAGAGAGAAGAAATGCCCTCGATTTATGAATAATCCCCCAGCCACCTTAACCATCCTTAACCATCTTTTTGCTAGGAAAGTTTTGCATGAGTGTTTGCATTCTTGTGCACACATTGTCATGACTGAGCCAAGAAAAAAAAAGTGTGAAAGGCACTGGTAGGCCATCTAGGTATTGTAGGAGAATTCACAGATCGAGAGGATTCCATGCCACCCAGTTTACTGAATGGGGTAGGTGTGTATCCACAGGCAAAATAGCAGAGTAGAATGAACATGCCCATGGGGCCGGGAGGGGCTGATAGAGCGCTGAGTGAGGCTATCAGGCTGTCAGGTCTCAGGCTCCTGACCGTGGGTCCCCCTTCAACCTCATCGCTTAGCAGTGGGGGAGGGGACCCCTGAGCCAGACGAGGGGAGCGAGGCTCACGTGAAGAAGCTTCTTACAGACGCTTAGCCAGTGTTAAAAGGAAGGTATCTCCGTGGAGCACCAGTCCATGTGAACTTCATTTAGGATCTGGCCTCCTCTGGGGACATCCCCATGTTTCTAACATGCTGTCTTTGTGCCTGATGAATGGTCATGGGCACACTTTCATACTCCCATTCCCAGAAGCCCCTTTATTGTCTTTTTTTGAGACTTGAAACCGGAACTACTAGAAACTAGGGTAAGCTAACATTTGCGAAGTACTGGGCACTAGGGCCCACATACATTATCTCCTTGGCCTCTTGGAGCAATCCTTTGAAAAAGTCCAGCAAACCTAAAACTCAGTCCGCTTGAGATGGTAAGAAGCCCCAAGGCTTCAAGACAACAGAGACCTCTGTTGCTCACTGTACTTTGTAAACTGCGAAGTAATACACAATTGAATGATATTATTACTGACGTAGATGGCACGCTGCCCATTTTACAGAGGAAGAGAGGAAGTTCCTTGAGACTGACTTGCTAGTGAGTGGCAAAGCTGGCACCAGACAGCTAGGTCTGTTGATACAGCCTGGCCCTTCAGGGGACCCTCTGGTCCTTCAGCTTGCCCACGCAGGATGAGGCCAAGCCTTGGCCTCGTCCGTACCTCTTCTTTCTGGCCAGGCAGAAGTCAGCAGTGACTCAGCAGGCAGGCTGAGACCTGCAACAGAGACAACCTTGCCTCTCGCTTCCTAGAAACTTCTCCCATCCAAGAACTCACTAGATTGCCACAGTCCAACCTTCCTCTGCAGCCCGTGCCTTTTCTCCGACTCAGAAACGACACAGCTGGCAGAGTTAGCGGCTCTATCAGATACGCTGCACAACAGGTAAGGGGATCTGAGCTCTCACCTTCCCCTGGCAACCTTCGACAAGCTTTGCAATAAAAAAAATTACATATTAATACGTGACGATTAATCTCTGACTTGAAAGAGCCATCTCTACCGTATGTGTAACCTCTGGACATTTCAATTTCCAATCTGCACAGCGAGATAACATCCTGAAAATGAAATGTAATCATCAATTAGCAGTGTTCCTTAGGACAGGCTGATCTGCAGGAGTGAGGACATTTCAGCGTCTGAGCAATGGCTGATTCTAAGCAAGGAGCTGGACAGTTGGAGGAAAAAGGGAGAGATGAGACTTCGGGCCTTGTGATAAGTCACAGAGACTGGAAGGTGGAAGTCCAGCTGGACCACTGGCTGGCTCTGTCCTCCTGGGCCTGAGCTCTGTGAATTCACCAGTCCCAGGAGCCATTGGCTTGGCCACCGTGGGGTAAATGGAAGGATATCAGAGAAGCAGGAAATGTGGACCCTGCCATGAAGACTTGGCAACCGTTGCAGAATCAGGTCATACCCAAGTGAGGTGGATTAAGACCACCACCCAGGTTAGCACACACACAGGAGTGTAAACTGATACAGGGCCTGGTGGTCGTGGGCCTGTGCTCCTGCCTCTGTGTCACCAAGGAGGACAACTAGCATCATCTGGAAGGAGTTGTAAAAAAGTGCTTGTAGATCCTTGGTGAGAAGTCATCAGCCCAGAACCGTGCATTGTGTTTTCTTATTATATTTAATGGAAAATTGAAGCACTCGGATATTTCCAAAGTGTAATTTGTTCTGATGGGTAGGCCGACAGTGAATTGGGCTGCTTCACTAGGGAAGAGGCAAAAAAATAAATTAAACAAATTAATGACTGTGACGCATTCCGGGGGAAAGAAAATGCAGTTGACTGTTGGCCCCCACTGCCACCCCTAACCGAAATCATCATTTTTATTGCAGTCACATCTCCTTGGGCTGCCACTTCTTGTGGGTATTTTTAAAGAAAACTTCCCCTCCAGTTGTTTCCTTTAGCCCAATAAGCACAGTTGCTAATTTTCTCTCATTTGGAGATTTCCCCCCTGGAACCATATGCCATTAAAATGCTTAGACATGTGGAAATGGACTGATGAAGATATGAGGAGACAGGGAGTTGCAGACGAGGAGAGACTTTGTCAGATGGAATGACTCTGACAGCAGATTCGCTAACCAGAAGAGAAAGATGCCGCCACAGGAGGGCGAGGAGGAAGAGCCGCGCCCGGCCTCTGGAAGGGTCCAGAAGGCGTTGCGTTCCCAGTGCGCAACTCAGTGTCCGAAGTGCTCACTGGCTGAGTGAGCGAATGAGTGAATGAAGGAACAAATGAATGAGTTCGTGAACGAGACAGACGAACACCTGAAGCAGAGAGGCAGACCGCCCGAAGGGGTCTGGGAGTCTGGTCACTATGCAAAGCAGGACTTGCAAGCAGAGGGGCCTAGGTGGGCTTCGGCAACAGAGGGCGACACCGAGCCCGGCATGGAGGTTTGGGCATATACCCCTGCAATATGGACCCGCAGTTCCATGTCTCCTTCTTCACAGAACTTTTTTTTTTTTTTTTTTTTTGCATTTATTTGTGTAATTATGCAGTTCATGTTTCCAGGGTAATATTCAAGCTAGTGAAGAACGGGTGTAGGGAAGGCACCAACCCACCAGAGCAGATACAATCAGAAAGGACACGGCGGTGCAAACCCAGCCAGCCAGCCAGCCAGAATAGAGGCCCTGAATGTCTCTTGCTCACTAGGCCCAAGCTTTCTGAGAAGGTACTCCTTCTCAAACTCATGTTTGCTTTTTTTTTTTTTTTTAATTTTTTTTTTTTTTAAAGATTTTATTTATTTATTTGACAGAGATAGAAACAGCCAGCGAGAGAGGGAACACAAGCAGGGGGAGTGGGAGAGGAAGAAGCAGGCTCATAGCGGAAGAGCCTGATGTGGGGCTCGAACCCAGAACGCCGGGATCACGCCCTGAGCCGAAGGCAGACGCTTAACCGCTGTGCCACCCACGCGCCCCGGTCAAACTCATGTTTGCTCTTATACTTCATACCAAGCCTCGGCACCTAGCCCCAGCCTTCGAAGGAAATACAGTTCCTCAGTCTACACAGCGGGTGCCTGCTCTGTGTTCAGAAGCCACTCACTAAATATCGGTGGACGGAGTGAATGTGTTCCGTGAGGGGACTGGAATGAAATGTAACCTGCCTGCATGTTCCCAGGCCCACCCTCACTACACAGCGACCTGCCCTCCCCCAGGGGCCCCCTGGGACCACCTTAGGACGTTGGCATGCAGGGAAGGGAGCGCAGAGGCAGATCCAGGCCTAGGGGCGGCCTGGGCATTTCCTGCAAAGCGCTTTCCTCGACTTGTGTAAGTAAATCTGTTAATGCTCTCCTACTTCCT
This sequence comes from Ursus arctos, assembly GCF_023065955.2. NCBI lineage: Eukaryota > Metazoa > Chordata > Mammalia > Carnivora > Ursidae > Ursus > Ursus arctos. The sequence goes on along the minus strand of NW_026622897.1, from coordinate 21,464,616 downwards.
CCCCTTTGTTAGGGAGCCCAGTGTATTAATTAAAAACTGCAGGCAGCTCTAAGTATCTCCAGAACAAGGATTAAGCCAGCTTTCCGTCAATTGCTTTCAAAGTGATTGCTATTTGCTAGAGAAATGCTTTCTTTAGGGGTTAAAGCACCTTGTTTTTCCTTTTCTATCTCCTCCATTACCTCGTTACCCTGCTGGCCCCTTCCCCTACTTCACGCTTCAGACCACCTGCAACAGGAAGAGCATAGTGACATGGCACGTGCCTATGGCATTACTGCCTCGGAGTGATGTGGCTGTCTGGGTGCTAATGTCATCAGAGCGAGGTCAGTGTCTTGAGTGGGTCAACCCTGCTCCTACCGACCTCTCAGCTTCGGCTGACTTAAGGTACCCCAACATATTCGTATCAGCCATGTTTGGGGTACGAATCAGGGGGAAAGCCAGAGACAGGGTTGTCTCCCCCATGACGTGTCTCAGTCAACCCTTCTTTTTTGCACCTATTCCATTAGAGTCACTTAGTGTATGGCAGTGAGCACATCAAGGGAGACATTTCCGCCTGGTATGAGGAAGAACTTTCTGATAGAGCTCTTTGATAGAGCCAGGCCGTCCACAGAGATGAGGGCTACCACAGTAAGCACTCAGTAATGAGCAGTTAAAATCAACTGCCCAGGACATCCAACTACATGACCTTTAATGGCCCTTCCTGGGTTGAAATACAATGTTGTGAATCAGGCTGTCTTAGGAGGTTTTCACGGAGTGGAGAAGACTTTCTCCCCTCCTCCGTAGAGAGGGAAGGTTTTGCCCTTTCTGGGCCATCTGCCCTGCCTGGCCTGTATGAAGTGCTGGAGGAGGACAGGGCGATGGGGGCGGGAGATGGCACAAGAAAGTTGGGGCAGAATTAAGCATTTCTGAGCCCCAGACAGTTGGTAATTGCAGAATTCATGTTGTTGGCAATAAATATTAAGTAAATCAATAAATTCTCCATGGAAGTAATAAATAATAAGCTATAACACAAAGTACGTCTGAACTCAACTCTAATGTGACTATAAAATAAAATGTCAAATTTGAGGCACACTTTTTTTTTTTTTTGAGAGAGAGAGAGAGACCTGATCTGAACTTCCCAAATCCCCCTCTTATGTTCACTTGGGTGCAAGCAGTGGCTGACTCTCCTACTCTGGGCCCTGTGGTGATGACTTCACTACCTCAATCCCTCTCTACTGGAAACATTGAGAAATTATAGACGATACGGGAGATGTTCGCAGCCTCTGATGAGAATTCGGACTCCGTGTGCACACGTACGCACGCACACACATGTCTGGCAGACCTGCGTCTTGTCTGTGCGCCACTTAGCAGATTGTGCTGTGAAACCCAGCCTCAGCAAAGAAGGAAAGGGGAAAAGAAAAGATCTAAATCAGGATAACATAAATAAGCCTGTGGCAGGCAGAGAAAAACCCAAACAACTAATAACACCAGGGAAAAGTCACTGCAGAATTTATATTAAAAAAAGTGTATCAGAAAAGCTGTTTGAGAGACCTCTGAGAGGCAGAAATCATGAAAACTCTTTCCTGCCAGCCTGTGGCTTAAATGTGTAAGAATTACTCTTTCGTGAAAAATCGGTGACCGATTCGATTATTTTCTGTCAACAATCAGCCTTTTTGTTTGTCGTCAGACTTGTGGATCGGTGGGTCTCTCCTTCTCATTCTCCAGTGTGTGTGTGTGTGTGTGTGTGTGTGTGTGTGTGTGTATTTAACTCATATTTGCATCTTTGGTCTTCTTTCCTTTGGCTCTTCTCTTTGGATTGTCAACATATTTAAGCCCTAAACAAATAAACAAAACTCCATTGGTTCTTAAACCCTCCCTGTTCCTCTCTCTCCTGTCTTTTTTTCAACCTTTTACAAGACAAATGTGTAGGACAAATATATAGATAGTTGTCCTAGCCAACTTTTTTCTTAAAGCATAATTTTGGTTCTTCTTTCCCTTTTCCTTTGGTCAATTGCTTCTTTCCTCAAGAGGAGTTCATTGCTGCAGACTTCAATAAAGCGGAAATGCTGTCCAGGGAGCATTTGGCCAATCCCTCTGCCTCTCTGCAGGATTGATTGGAGCAGTCAATCTGGCCCCTGCTTTTCCTTCCATCACTCTGAGGCTTGGTTTTCCTTCTGGTTGCTTTGTCTCCAGTGTCTCATGTGCCAACATAACGATTGGGACAACTGTCCTGACATTTCAAGTGCAAATAAATTGTCCTTCCACGAGGAGGAGAAGGTAGGCATGCATTCCTCCCGACACAATACAGTCTTCTCGTTCAGGATTATCTACTACTTTGAGCCATTCCTAAGTAGGATACACCCATCTACCAGTAGCCGATAGCCCTATAACTTCCTTGTCATGTCCAGCACTCACATTGGTCAGTAAGGCATTGTTGAGCATCTGTTGGCGTGTTCTGCAGAGAGCCCGATGCTACAGGAGACAAACTAGCAACTGTAAGACATGGTTTCTGCCCCTTTTGCAGCTTATGTTCTAATTAAAGGAAATCCAAAAATATGAAAACCCATTATCAAATGCCCAAAGTGTTTCTACTGATGCACCCACCTCTCTTTTAAACCTCAAGTCTCCAGATGATTAGGCCTTTTCTGTTTCTTTTATTTTGTTCCATGAAGCAAAGGGTGTATGTGACTCCTCTATTCCAAGGCTCTCCTTAGCTCCTGAGCTTTCCCTCTTGTGGTGGACAGATGATAGCCCCGAACATGTCACATCCTCATCTCCAGCGCCTGTGAGTACGTTACCTTACATATCAAAAGTGACTTCGCAGATGAGATCTGGTTACAGATCTTAAAATGGGGACATTATCCTAGATGAGGTGGGTGGCCTTCATGTGACAAGAGTCATTATATGAGAGTCATTATATGAGAGAAGGAAGGGGAAGCGGCAACAGGAAGAGAACTTGGAGTGATGTGGGGCCATGAGCCAAGGAATGCAGATGGCCTCTAGAACGTGGAAAACCAAGAACATAGGCCATCCCCTCGAGCTTCCAGAAGGAACCCAGCCCTGCCAACCCTTTTTTTTTTAAATGTTTTATTTAAATTCAATTTAGTTAACATAGAGTGTAGTCTTAGTTTTAGGGGTGGGATTTAGTGATTCATCAGTCGTATATCACACCCAGTGCTCATTCCATCAAGTGCTCTCCTTAATGCCCATCACCCAGTTACCCTATCCCCCCCATCTGCCAACCCATTTTTGACTCTGACCTCCAGAATTGTAACATAATAAATTGGTGGTGCTCCCACCTACTGAATTTGTGGTTGTTTGTTGCAGCCGCAGTAGGAAACTCATACGGCGATTGAGCCATCCCTGGTTTCCTGACCCACGTTTGCATCTTTGGTCTTTCACCTTCTTTTCCACAGGCTAGGGGTGGCCAACAAGTGTAGATGATAAATAAACACAACTTCGTTTGTTTTGAAACCTTCATTGTTCCTCTACCTTCTATCCTTTTTCAGCCCTTTGCAGCCAGGTTACTTTAAAAACAGTTTAAGGCATTGGTTCTCAAAACTATCACCAACATCACCTGAGGAGTTTTTCAATGATACATGTGCCCAGGCTCCTGCACAGACCTGCTGAATTGGGAGCCCCCCCCCCCAATCCACTCACTGAACTGCAGCACCCACCACACCAGTAAAACAATTCGTGACAAAGGTAATGATGTTTCTCCTCCCTACCCCCCATTTTCACAATCACCAAATATTGGCACCAAATTAGGTCTGCAAGCTCTGAAACTCTGCTTCATTTCACTGTACTGATCACCTTCTTCCTGGAGATTCTTTCTTGCCTTCTAGGTCCTCCTACTTTATCACTAATTACTCATTTGTTTTCCTTCCTAACTTTAAAGATGAGTCATCAAACCTATGTATATCTGTTTATCTATCATCTTTCTATCTATCTATTTTGAGTATTTCCATTATTAATCTCCCGTCTGTCTTCCATGGAGCTCAGCTATTCTGAGCGTCACTTCCTCCCCTGTGTGGACAACTTCTCAACTTGTAGCTTCTTCTCTGACCTCTCTTCCAGCCCCAGCATCACTTTCCCAGCTGGATGCTAGACCCTTCTCTATAATAGTTACCATTTGTGAGACATCTTTAGTCTTTGCAATAGTCCCACAGGATCTTAGTCCCATATTCACAGACGAGGAAGCTTAGGCTCGTGGACGTTATGCAACCAGCCAGAGGTCATATGTCCCTGTGAACCAGATTCAAAATGTACCCTCGACATTCACCAGAATTCTCAATTCTTCTTCTGACAAGTTTTCAAGATCTATTTATATAGGAAGCTTCTTTCGGGGGTTCTGAGGGCCTGAGTCCATTACCACGCCTATGTTTCTTCCTATCCCAAAGAGATATATTTAAGTGTGCACATCTCAGACATGAGCTGTCCAAGAGAGGATACCAGCTTTTCTCAGGATGAGGTATGTATTTTTCCATTTGTATAAAATTGCCCTCGGTGCTCAATTGAAATGCCTTTATGTGCCTGAGGTCTTCTAGACCAAGTTCACACAGAAGAAATTGCCCTTTCTCTGCACTGGCAGTTTTCAGGAGAGTGACTATATAGTAAACGTTTTTGTCCATACCCATCCCAGCTCCAGGTACCTGGCAGCATGATTCTAGGACTTTGCCAAGATAATTTGAATGATGACACACCATATTTAACTTGCGAATGGTTTGCTGTGCCATCCAGAAACTGGTTTTTCTGAATAAGACCCATATCTTTGAATGTCCTACCTCTGAGTCAGTTCTCTGTCCTCATGGGGCAGGAACCCTCTCTCTAGACTGGGTTAGTCTTGGGAACTCCCCTTGATTTGAGAGGCTTAATCTTTCTTCCCCAAGAGGACTGTCAGCTCAGGTCTGCTACCTCACTTTTTCTACCAAGGAGTCTAGGTGCTCTATGCAGATGGAACCCCTAGTATCCAGTCTTACACCCCAGAATTCCAAAGATAAATATGCAGATGGTGGCACCCCCCACCCTTCAGTGTAATGTGAGATGAAAAAAGAGAGAAGTCAGCCCAGATCAGCACCTGCTGGCAAAGACACCACCAGCAGGACCTCAGAGAAGGATAGATCTCCCTGCATGGAGGAGGAAAGTGGAAGCTTTCTCTGTAATGCATCAAGCAAGAGAAGAGACCTGCAGGTAGAAATAAGAATGAATGATGGGAGAAAGGGGGCCACAGTGAGGAGACCACGCTGGTTCAGCTGGAGCATTTAAGGGACAGGAAATTAGTTCAGTGACTGGGCTCAGATTCCACAGGATCTTAAACACCAGCCAGTAGAGATTAGCCTTGGTGTTAGGGGCACTGGGGATCCTTGTCTATTTTAAAGCTGGAAAGTGATCTAATGCTTTAGGTTTCCATAAATAACCAACCAAAAGGAAGAAGGAAAGAGTGGCCAAATGTCTTAAATTCCTCTTGGGCCTATTGCCTGATTTATCTTGGACCCCAAACACACAGACATGTGCAGATTTTCTTGGATTATTTATTTTGGTTTTAATGTACACAGTGGAGAACTCGATGTGAGCTTGGCTGGATGCTTCAGAGAAAAGGGCTGTGTTGTGTATGCATCTGTTGATGCAACGGGTGTCGAACCATCTGTGGGTGGTTCCTGCCGTTCTTAGCAGCCCTCCTTCTCTCTGGGAGAATGAGGGCTCCTACACTGAGTCATTTGGTGGCCACTGAATTTTATTTTAGGAACGTGTCCTAAATACTGCAGGCTTCCCACTCACTATGCAGAAGAGAATGCCCTTTGAGAAGAGGATTCCTATTTGTCTAACAACAGCTTGCTGCTGGGGCGATCTCTCTCTTTTGTCCCGAGCTGAATGGGGAAATGTTCAGCCTTTGATCTCCAAGGGTGAGAGCGTCCAGGGAAGAAGCTCAGCAGCCCGCGATGGTTTGAGTCTGAAAGACATCTTTGTGTCACGCCACATGCAGGCGCATGTGCAGTACTACCTCAGTGTTCCAGAAGAATCAGAATCAAAAAGTTGAAAAACTGGAAGGGACCCAAGAGTCCCAACTGCCTACAAATCCCATCAAGTCCCTTTGCAGCAGTACCAGCTAGGGATCCATTCTGCTGCTTCTTGCTAGCTTCTTGGGACAGAAGACTCACTACCTTGAAAAGCTTTCTAACCCATGGTATCCAGTTAGCTCATACACTGTTAATGAGAGCACTTCTAGAGAGATTGAGTTATACATGTTAAAAGCTCACCAAAAATCATCCCTGCAGAGCCTGCAAATTCCTACCTCGAAATGTATCTAAGGAAATGAATGAATGAATCAACATATAATATTCCTCTCCATGTCCGGTAGTAAGGAGATTAAGTAAATTCAAAACCAAGTTGTAGAATAATAAGTATTAATATGAAAAAGCAGTAGTAGCTATCATTTTGAGTACTTGTTCTGTGCCATTCCTGAGAGCTTTCCATAGATTATTTTACTTATTCATTCAGCCCTGGTGTTTTGTGGGGTGTGTGTGTGTGTGTGTGTGTGTGTGTGTGTGTGTGTGTGTGTGTCTGTTTGGGAGTTTGGAAGGGTCAGGGATTCTGTGAACACTTAAGAGTTTTTGAGGGCGAGCTAGTGGTGTCTCCCCCATCATGTCCCCTAGGCTGGCTTCTGAATTGCTGTCCCTGCCCCAGCCATCTGTCTCCCTGGAATTGAACAAAACATTTCCCCACTTTGCTTCTTATCCTATGGTTGGTTGGGGTCAGTCACTTTTCTGCTCCCATCCAGACAAGGCAGCCTCCCTGAAAAGGTAGGATTTTTGGGAAGGCTTTGAAGAAAGCTCTGAAGAAGGAAAAAGGGATGATGGGTCTTCTAAATGCATGTTAATGCCTAATTGTTCTGATGTTCTTTGGGAAGCCTGGGACTCTCCTAATTTTCTTGATCTCTCAACCCTGGGGAACAGCTGCACTGTCACATCGGACCATGAACTTGGTTGGCTTCCTGCATGGCAGTTCTAGAAAGACTCCACTGTCTTTCTAGCTATGAGCATAACATTTGATTTTCCTGACCCTTAGCTAATATCGCAATGGTTAGAAGAGGCTCTAGGTCCCCCTGAGCTCTCACTTGCACTGAAATCCTTCTAGAAAGTGGGCCATGGGGCGCCTGGGTAGCGCAGTCCTTAAGCGTCTGCCTTCGGCTCAGGGCGTGATCCCGGCGTTCTGGGATCGAGTCCCACATCAGGCTCCTCCGCTGGGAGCCTGCTTCTTCCTCTCCCACTCCCCCTGCTTGTGTTCCCTCTCTCAGAGCTGGCTGTCTCTCCGTCAAATAAATAAATAAAATCTTTAAAAAAAAAAAAAAAAAAGAAAGTGGGCCAGATTCATGCCAGAGAGTTTTTCTCATGCTGTGTTTGAAACTTGACCAGTTTTTTTAATGATAAAATATAATTTCAATAATATAGAGTTGGTTTCTTATTAAATCAAAGGAGAGAGATATCAAGCATGATAGGTATTGTACTTTAAGTTGATTACAAAAAGCATTTATTGAGGGTTAACCACAAGGCGATGGATAGAAAATCAATTACACGGTAGTTAAACATCCAATAATATGTGTTTTAATGAACAATTCATATTTAACACCTCTTAGGAAATAATGAACTGTGTTGGAGTTTTGGGGTAGCCAAGCAGCAGTTGGAATATAAGGGTTAACTCTTGAGGAGCCTGACACCATGTTTGAGCAAATAGCATTTCATGGCATCATGGTATTGAGGGTTGGTTCACTTCCCCTTCTAGCATCATGCTTTCTGACAGCTTAATGACCACACAGCTTGAAGATTCACCCATCTAGACTGAGATCCAAGACTGCACTGACATCAGATTGGTCTGAAAGAGCAAGTCATTATTCTGAACTCATTAAGATGATGCTGTGCATTATGAAATTAACATTTCCAGATTTCTTTAGGTAATGTGGAGAGCCAGAGGATCCTTTCTCCATCCCATCCCAGTCTACGAAGACCCATCTCTCCATTGTCTGCCATATTGTCTCCCACATGATACGTGAGAGCCTACCTCCGAACTCTTTATCTTTAAATGGGGTTTGCATGGACTGTGTTCATGAATAACTCCATTCAGTTGCTATTCATGATTTTCCTTCTCACTACGCTGCCCAATCAAATGTGATTTCAAGATAGGAAGGGGCCATCCAGTTTCAAAACCTGCCAAGCCGCCCACACTTCTGGCTTCATTGAAAGTTGTTCTGGAATTCCCTGTCTCTACTTCTGCTTTGGGTTCTATAATGTGCAGCTAGCATTTTCAACGGAGTTCACAGTTTGTGCCTCTAGAATCCGACCATGGTAGAGTCTTTTGGTTTAGCCAATTCACAGATATTTTGCAGAGTTACCGAAGAGGTGAAGGAGAGAGCAAGGAGTAGAGGACAAGAGGAAAATAGCAGTGTTGAGGTGGCAATTGAAAACGAGAACAGTGAAGCGGGGAGAATACGAAGTGGCTATTTCATGGGTAGAAGAGCGCTGTAGGGAAGGTTCACTCATGAGTAGGAGAAGCTGAGTGAGGAAGGGACAGTAGGAGTGAGTAAGTTATGGACTCAGAAAACACTGGCTTTGGCTGTCATTATGAGGCTCAGAAAGCCAAGCTGGGGTAAGTAGGAGAGTTAACAGCTAGGTGCTTGGACCCTAGAGCCTGGAAGACTAGATTTCTGGTTTCTGACACTTGTTAGCTATGTGGCTGGGAAGTTCTTTAACAAACCCTTTGAGCCTGAAGAGGCAAAATCTGGGTGGTTATATCACGTACCGAGTACAAGGTATGCCACATCCTCGTCACTCAATAAATACTAAATAACGTGTGTACAATTGCATCTACTTTCTGTGATCATTTTGTACAAATAAATTGCAAAAACCCACGTAGAACATTTAATGTGTTGCCTGGTACATAATAATAAGTATAACATTAATAATAGCGAGAATGATTATTGCATCTATTTTTAAGATACACAAACATTTGATTTTCTGGAGCCATTTGATCTTATTATGTAAATGATGTCCTTCCTGTTATGAATATTGGAACCTGTGTTGTGAGCTTTTATCATAGTGACTGACATAAACCATGGTCTCAAGATAGGTTAGTTAAAGGATTCAATTGTAGAATCTTAGAGTGGAAGGTCACCTTACTGAACATCTAGTCTAGCCTATAGATTTTAGAGGCACAGCCTGTAAATCCTTTTCCGACCACGTAGAAATCCCTGTAGCAGAATGGCATTTGGTTCATGAGGAAGCTTCAGAGAGGCTGGGTGGTTTGGGCTAGGTGACCCAGTATTTGAGGACCAAACCAGAATCCTAGCCCCGGTCATGCAGTCCCCAGTATGACAGCAACCAAGCCTTCCCTTCCAGGGGCTAGGGTGGCTGGCCAGTTATAGAGCCTGGAGGAGGCCACTGTCTTAAGGTGTGACAGTTCCAGGGGACTTACCTTCATTTCAGAGGAAGAACGACAACTTGAGACCTTGTATCTAAGTTCATGGTTCTTGTTCTCTAATCCATCGTCTTAACAACTTGACCACGACTACATAGGGGTTCTTGTTCTTACAAGGGATTGAGCCCTAGTTCTAGGGCTCTGGGTTCCAATGTAAAATTCTTGGTAGTTCTGAGTAGGCTTCTGGACCCTCTCGGAATTTCTAAAACACCAGCTCAGGATCTGAGATCTGGAGAGACCCCAGTCTAGCAGCAGCAACCATAGGCTGTGGGAAGGGCACATGAAATGTGCCAGGAACGAGATGAAAGAGGTGTCGAGGAGCAAGGTCCTTGTAGCAGGATTAAGAAACAAATTTACATGAGACAGATTAACAGGAGAAAATCAAATGTAATGGGCGTCTATATGGGGTATCCACACAGACATGGAAATTCCAAAGACCATCAGGCAAAATGAAGTATATATGTCATCCTGAACTAAAGGGAAGGGGATAAGGGTCTGGGACTTCAGAGAAAAGGAAGGCACTTCACAGGGTCATCAGAAGAGCAGATGTTTGGTAATTAGACGTTTGCCCTACATATAGAAGGATCACTCAGCGAAAGCACATCTGTTAATAACCCTTATTCTGGGAAAGACCCCCAATTTAGATTCTTCTGTGTGGTTATGGGAGGGACACAAGTTTCTCATGAGCCCTCAGGTTCTAGCAGCTCAAAATAATCCACGTGCCGAAGTGGCACATTCTGGGTGGGGGCTGTCCTGAACCCCATCAGAAGTCAGTGCTTTTGAGGAGGGAAGTGGTAGTCGTGCTGCTTAGACGTACATCCTTACCTTTTTATGGCTGGTGGGCTGGGTTGATCAAAGGGAATTTGCCTAGAAGCAGGGACCTGGGAAGAGAAGATTTGGTGACTGTGGGGAACACCAGAGCACAAAGCGGGAAGGGTGTGTGAGGACCTGCATCCAAGAAGCACTGGGTCCCATTTCCACTTCTGTCCTGGTTTCCCGTAGTCCCCCTTCCCTCGAGACTTCAATCTGGGGACCTCTTAGCGAAAGGCCTGACACGTGATAAGTCCTCAATATGTATCTGATGAATGAATGAATCCATGAATCCATGAATGGATAGAATTCTAGAGCTAAAAGGGACCTTAATGGACTTAGGTGATGACTACAACCAGTATCGTTGCAGTTATTAATTCCAGTAAAGCAACTCCTCGAACACTAACAGAAGCTTGGAAACGGAGAATTTATAATCATCAGCGTATGTATTGTTGTCCCAGTCATGCTGCTGGCCTGCGTGGGACTTTTCCCGCTCTTTTCCAGCTGTCTCAAGGAGATGGGAAGCCTTCAGTGTAGGAGCTCAGCGCATCCGGGGACATTTGTCGTGCATCTAATGAGGCTATTAAGGGGTACTGAGGTTAGCAGCTTCCCCTGAAGGCACCAGGGGAAACCTTGAGGTCTCTTTCCCCACAGCCTGGGGGAACATATCTCAAGATCTGCAAAATCGTAAGCACAGACTCAAAAGATCCTGAAGAGCCCCAGGCCACATTCTTCCAGAGACTTCATGGACACTTGGGGGGTTGGGGGGTGTATGACTTCTTTCAAAAGGACGGGATGTGCTGGCTGCAAGGAGGGTGAAGGAGGCAGGAGCAGAAATGGGTCTGTGGTCTCTCTCTGAAGTGAGGGGAGGTACTCTCTTGCCCCCGAAGCAGCCGTGTCACATCAGACTTGGGGCTGAATGTCGCCGATAGTAGCAGAGGAGCTGCAGACGTCGGGTAGCCTGAGAAGGGATCCTGGTGGTCTTGTCATTACAGAAATCACACTGGACAGCAGCGAGGTGGGGGTGGGGGCTGCAGAGAACAGGCCCGGAGAATCTTCGAACGTGTCAAAGCAGTTTTGTCATCGTGAAAGCAAACCCAAAGCGAAGCCTAATGGAGAACTCGAGGCAGATAGAGTCTGTCAGGGAGATTTAATTTGTTGCAGAACTGAGAGAGTTGCGAGAGCCCCCATTCTTGATTGGAGTGGACAGCAGAGAGGTGGGAGGGTGCTGGGCTGGAGCGATTCATTCCAGATAGGACTCGGGTAAACCAATCAGTTAAATCTCTTCATTAGGATCTTGAGTAAAAGGCAAGTGGAAAGAGGGCAGAGCGCAGCCTGTAGATTAAATTTGGTCAGAGCCAATATCTGACAATCCCCCATGCTGTTATCCAAATGAAAGCTAATGCAACTATGAATTAGCAGCCCCAGGAGCAACGGAGGAGGGGATTCGATTCTCTCCAGCTCTGTTCCAGTCTAGACTGAGAGATGAACCACGGGAGGTTGGCGTCGCTCCCTCAAGGCATGCAGGTGTTGGGGGGGCAGGAATCGAGGTGTCCCACTTGGGCTTCCCCACTCAAGTCTTAGAATGTGGGCCTCAGTCACATTGTAGCTTGGCTCAGCCAGCTCTGGGAAGGCCCAAGGTGAGCCTTACTTCTTCTGGAAGGGTTCAGCTGCAAGGGAGCCCCGTCCCCTCTGAGGGAATTTGGTCTTTCATCCTCTCACCTTCCTTTTGGCAACCTTGAGAATGACTCTCTCTTCCCAGTGAGCCCTCGACAAAGTTTCCTGGCTGGCACTTAATTTCTAAATCAAGAAGTCCCCGACGATGGTAGCTATGCTTGTGGTGAGCACGGTATAACAGATAAGATCGTCCAGTCATTGCGTCGCAATCCTGAAACTGACGTGACATTTTATGTCCACTATACTTCAATTAACAACAATGAAGATAAAGAAGTCTCCCCCAGCCTGAATCAATGATAGCGTATCACCCTCCCCTGATAACCTTGAGCGCAGCCATCTCCCCACTTTGATTTCCACAGAACAGAATGTTAATGAAACTGAGAGGACCTGGGGGACCATGGATGGCCTTCCTTCCATTTATGGAGATTGCTCTTTAATGCTTCCCTTAGAGGAAATGTCTGCCCTTGACCCCTCACATCTGTCATTCTGTCCCACTGATCCCACGGTCATGCCCTTTCCCCTGCCGTCCAACCCACATGGCACTTACGTTCAGAAATGTATTCGATATTAATGCATTATTATTCGTTTATCTTTTGGTCTGTTGATTTAATCTTGTCCTGGGCTTGTCCTTCACCCATGCGCCATGGTATTGTGCAAATAGGCTCTTATGTTCCTAATAGGCAAAGTCAGCCGTGTCTAGGCAATTCTGTTTGTACAATGCAATCTCTAAAGGGGCCTTCTTTTGATGATGTTGGCGATAATGATATCAGATTGTACCGAGAAGGGCAGAGAAAAGCCGTGATTAGTTCCAAGAGTGAGGCGTTCAGTGGCAGAGATGGAATCTCCCTCCATCCCGCCCTGGGACAGGGCTTTCACTGTCAGAGAGCGGGCAAGAGGAGAGAAAGGATGAAGATGAATGTTTTACCATGGCAGCTGCTCAAGGCCCAAAGCCATCTCAAAAGTCAGTCCCCGAGACCCCCAAGGGAAGGGCCCAGTGGAGCAGCACCAGGGCCTAAGGCACTGATGGGAACATTTATCAGAAGTCTGTGCAAATGAGAGCATTGGAGCGGAGGCTTGTCCCAAGAGACTTTGTCTGCAGTGGATGGGGAGTTGGGGGGAGATCTTCGAATAAAATCTTTTAATGTTCCTCTCCACAGCAATATAGCCTCCTTACTATGACAAATCGGGGCTCCTGCCGTACTTTTACTGTCTGCGTGTTAATGAGCCAAGCCCATGTAACAGAGCCATTTGGTGGGGGGAGTTTACAAACAACTTGGCTTTGAGATACTCGGAGAGAGAGAGAGAGAGAGAAGGAAGATGAGGTTGCATTGAGAGCAGCAGGCCTGGACGAGGAGGCTGTCTCCTTGGGATCCCTGGGACTCAACGAGAGCCCCCTGGGAGAGTCTTGGCTCTTGGAGTGGCCACACAAAGAGAGCTGGGGAGGACCTCTGAGACTCTGAGACTGCATTCCCCTGAAGGACCCCATTCATTAAAATAATATGCAAAACACCCTCTAGCACATGCCACAAGCCTCCCAGGATGAATGCAGGTCACTGTCGCCCGTCTGGCTGCCACGCTGCGGTGCTTGAGTGACCCTCCCCCTCTGGGAGAGCAGGGGAGGGAATGGGACCTAGGCTTTCACAGGAAGGGGTCAGCCCCTGTTTGAATCCAGGGTTAGAGTTATGTCCAGATCCCTTATTACCAGATTCTGGGGGTCACTTTGTTACCTTGACAGGGTGATACAGTGGTCAGTGTGATTGGAGCCTTTGGAACACGAGATCTTGTTATAAGAACGATGATGATGGTGATGGTGATGATGGTGGTGATAACACATACTCAGTGCTTGCCATGTTCCGGGGCTTTTAGACGCATGGATCATTTAATCTTTACACTTAATACTTGATAATACTGCTATTCCATTTTTATGACGAGTAAACTAAGGCTCCGAGAGATTAATAATAGCTTGATCACAGTCATAAAACTCCTTAGTGATGCAAACATATTCATCATTGGAAGAGCGTGAACCGAGGTCCCTTGGAGTATGTTTTATCACAGAGTACCTGAACTGGAAGGAATTTGGACATCATCTGGCCCAACCGTTCTCATTACTCAGGTGAAAAAAACAGTGGCCTGGAACACACAAGTGACCTCTGCAAGGCGAAGCCACTGGGAAGTGGCAAAGTGGGTGTTAAAGGCCACTCTTCTGAAATCTGGTGCTTTGATCCGTTCGCTTGGGCAATTCTTTCTCTTTCAGTTTGGCGTGTTGCAGGATTTTAATTTTTAAGTATCTTGTTGATGGCTGGCGGTGAATTAAGTACACGATGGAACCGAAACACCTAAAATTGGGAAATAATCATGGGGAAAGCTTGCGCCCAATGAGCAGCTATGGTTGGTTTGAGCTAGAGACCTGCCTGGGATGCCTCCCATCTTCCCCAGGGACGCACCTCCTGAGGTGGGAGCTGCCCCCTTGGGGCTGCAAGATACAGACGTGTCTGGGTCTGGTCTTGGGATACTTGTTCATCCAGGCTCGTACCTGAACACTCAAAGAGGAAGAAGACCGGAGAACAGGGAAATGACTAGAGATGGGCCTTCTCTCTTATCCACCTTAGTGTTCCCAGCCCCTGCTCTGGGCTGGAATGATATAGACGCCAGTGTACGCGCCGTGTGGGGCTGCCTAAGAATCACCTGGAGAGTAATTTAAAGGCAGATCCCTAAGCCCTACTCCCAGAACCTCTGATTCAGTAAGTCCAGGTTACTGCTCATCTCTATTTTTTAAATTGCCTCCCAGGTGATTCTGATTATCAGCCAGAGTCAGAGCCATGACTGAAGGCTCTGATGTCATCCGGCAAAAACACAGCAGCAGCTGGAAAGATCAGCTAACAAGGATGGCCAGTTAAATGAAAAAAGGTGGCGGAGGGTTTTGGGGTTTTTGTTTTGTTTTGTTTTTCGCTATAACCTCTGAGCTCCTGCCAACAACAGTGCTGAGGGTGATTCTGATTTTGAGGAACCAGAGAAAATGGACTTATGGGTGAGATCCATTATCTTAATGCAGATGAAATTTTCAATAATTACAACTTCTTGTCAAACACGAAGGCTCAATTGAAATGAAATCATGAACGGTGTCTGAATTGTCCAGATCAATTCTCCTCTAGGCGTTATCCCTGGTAGTCAACAGATAAAGCACCCATCATGCGAGGTAATTATCTGGATAAGCGAGGCAACTAATAATAGCAAAAGAGCAAAAACCAATTCTGTAGTCACCCAGCCGTGAGTGAACGCTCTGGGACCACTCAGGCTGATGTAGCTGGAAGAGAGGAGGGAGACAGAGCACAGTCCACATAGCTTCGCGACAATCAGGGCCTCATCTGGTGCTGTCACCGGAAAGGAGGAAGTCACTGCCTATGGGAGCAAGGAGGTAGGGACAAAGGTAAGTTAGAAGAATTCTGAGACCATCTCTCGGTTCTCCAGCTGGCAGATTCCCTAAGCGAAGTGTTATGAGCCATGTGACCAGAAGAATACGGCAAACTCAGTATTAAGAACATGGCCTCAGCATGTGAAGTGAATGTCTGGCTCCTCGAGGTGAAGCAGAGGAGCGTGCACACGCACGTGCATGGGCACGCGCACGCACACACACACACACACACACGCACACACACGCACTCCATCAAAATGGGGAAAAGTTACTTCTCTCTGTTGTAAATTTAAATGAAGTCCGGAGTAGTGAAGGCCATTTGTAAGGTCTGCTGAGCTAATGGATTCATAATGACTTTTAAAGCTTCACTCGGGTAAGAAATACTGTTCATTTTTTAATTGCATATAATTATACTTTTTCATAATCTAGGGCAGCATAGCAAAAGTAAATCTACTGGCTTAATTATAAATCTTTTTATTATCTGGAACCCTGCTGAAATAAAAGGAAAGAAACAACTATTGTTTTTTTAATCTAGTAAAAAGGAATTTTTTTTTTTTTTAAAATACCCTTAATGTTAAATGAGTTATGATGCTTTTGACGGGAGAACACGGGTTTGTTTCACGTTTGATGCTCCTTTGGGGGAAGGCTTTTGTAAAAGTGCCAGGGCGTTCTGACCTGCCTATGGTCCAAACTGCTTCTCGTCCTAGGGGAGTGGGCATTTGCTGGTCTGTTCAATAAGCTAAAAGAGTCCCTTTTTTATCTCTAGAGGCGGACTCTGGGAAGAGCTTCAGGCTTGAAGGGGCAGGAATTGGGGGGGGGAGGTGCGGTGCTCCAGGAAGAGGTGAGAAGTTTGAGGAGCTGAAGCATAATCAGCTTACTCTCTCCCCTGGGTTCCCCTTCTGATCTTCCTAAGGCCCTTGCAGGACCCTGCAGTTGGCTCAGAGTGACCCTGGGGAAAAAGATGTACCTCTGAAGGACGCAGGATGATAAGTTGGCCAGGAAGATTCATTGTTCTCATGGAGATAAGGTTTGCTGTACTCTTAGTTTCTTGTGAAGGAGAAATGCTGAATCAATCCCGTATAGGGAAATAGCACCATCTGGGAGGAGAGAGCCAAGTTTGGGCCTACACGAGTGTGTCCGAGGGAGGGAGAGTAGGCTCACAAAAACACAGGGAGGTTCTCCAAGTGCAGCTCGCCACTGGGTCACCCCACAAGGCAGAGCCTGTCCGAGGCACCTGCCTCCAGGAGACAGCAGTCCGGGTGGGCAGTGGAGGCCTTTAGCCCTGTGGCCTGCGGAAGGAGGAGAGCCTCTTGGCGGCACCATCCGAGCCCTTGATGAACCGTCCTGAGGACCTGGATTCCCCCTGACCCAGAATTCCACGATCTCTTGAAGAGGCATCAATCCTGGATGCCCCTTGTTTAAGTGACTCAATTATCCCGTCATTGTTGGGGGCGGGGAACCCAGAAAGAAAAACTAATTAAGCTCTTACAGGCTGAGTAACCCATGTGGGCCTGATAGAGATGAATGGTGTTGCAGCCCATCTCAGAAGGGGACATGACTTCCTGAAAGCAGCCAGCAGTTAGCAATTAACATCTCTAAATCCCTCTGAACTACTTTTTACCAGCCTGCCCCAATTCCAACCCCATGCCCAGACCCCCACGGCACCTTAAGTGCCAGACTCTGCATCCCAGACTTAGGGTGGCAGCCACGGCTGGGGAAGCATGCAGCGTGTGCCTGGAGCTGGTCAAGAACTGCATCTCTCTCGGAAGCCTCTGCCCCAGGGAAGCTGCCCGGGACTGGTCTTGACCCCCTGACATGGAGCTTCCTTTTTCCTCGTGCTGACTCCAGGCTCCAGACTGCTGTCCTCAGCCCCATGCTGCCGAAAAGTGGCATTTTATTTTGAAAACCTCTCTGGAGAAAGAAGCAGAATCTCACCTGCCCCGTGGAGAGCACCCTTCCCGCCCTCTGATGCCTGTCGTCGGTGTGGGTTTCCCGGAAGAGGTGAACTTTAAGGTACAAACGTGGTTGCAAACAGTGCAAACAGTGAAAAGACGATCCTGTCCAGAAAGTATCTTAGGTGATAAAGTATGAGCTTTGCCACACCATGCAAGCATGGTGAGTTTTGCTAACCTGAATCGCGCTAGAAATCATCCAGCCCCATATCCGGGCATGGAATGCTTTTTATCAGCTGGTCCCTTAATTCTAGGGGGTTTGCTTTTATTCCTCTAGACTCCCCTCATAGCAGACAAGACACATGCCGGTTCAGAATACTGGCGCCAGCACTTAACTTGAGGAATGTACTTGACCTTTTTTAGGCTCAGTGTGCCCATCCATAAAATGGGTATAAAAATACCTAGCTTTGCAGAGTTGTAAGATTTAGAGAAAAGTCAAGTACCTCGTGAAGTCAGAGGCCTGGTACCTTCTCGGTGCTCAATAGGTGGTTTTTGTCATTGTCACAATTGTTGCTACATTACTAGATTCAGAAAACTGGGTACAAGTTGCTGTTTTTCCGGTGGCTGGCAGTTTGACCTTGGATGAGTCGCAGTTTCTCAAAGCCTTAGTTTTGGTGTCTGTGAAGCACGACTCATGATTTCTACCTGACCAGGTATAGAGAGGTTTGGCAAGAACAAACACACCCCAAGCACAGTGATTTAATCAAGCAGGCATTCATTCATCTCGCTTAACGAGTCTTCCAGGGAGATGCGCTTGAGTTGGTCTGGCAGCTTGACCGTGTCAGGACAGGCATCCCCGGGGCTCTCTGGGGCTCTCTGGGCCTTTTGTACGGCTTCTCTCCTTGTGGTCCCAGCATGACTGCTGTCCCTTAAAGGCACTATCACTTGTTCTAGGCACGGAGAAAGGGGAAGAGGGAGGGACAGAAGATCTGCCTCTTTGTGTCAGAAAAGCAGAAGCTTTCCCCAGAGCCCACCCAGCAGACGGATGCTCACAGTCCCAGTGACTGCAACTCGATGAGAGGCCAGTCAACCAACAGTGTTTGCCTCACATCCGCTGATAGGGCGGCCGTGAGAACAGATGGGCTAGTGTATGTTAAAGCATTTTGTAAGAGCTTCACAAAAGTAAGTTATTATCCTTACTCTAGCTCTTGTACAAAGGAGAGCCCAGTCAACTGGTAAGTGATAACTATACTGTTCAGGCCTTTTAACCCCCACGGAGATAAATGGAAGGCATTTCGAAGGCAGTGGTTGTTTTAGTACTAGCCCATAGGTCATATCCTCTTTCTGACCAAGCTGGGGGTTAGCCTGTCTCACTCTGCTGGTGAGATGATGTTTGAATTGGGCTTGGTGACTTCAATTGTCTCTGCTTGATATAAGTAGGAGGCTATGTCCTAGATAAATACAGCGAATTTCTAGTACCAGCAGGAGGTATTCCTGAAAGGCTCGTTCGCCGGTAATGGGGTGATGTTAAATTAATCATAGGTAGTCTCCTTAATGTGTGCCCTCCCATTCACATACCCTCCTGACATCCTTAATAAGCATCTGCTATTTTTAACAGCTTTATGGAGGCATAATTTACATACCATAAAATTCACTAAGTGTACCATTGAATGATTTTTAGTAAATTTACACAGTGTGCAACCATTACTACAATCCCGTTTTAGAATAATTCAGTCTTCCCCGAAAGAAGCCTCCTGCCCATTTGCAGACCAATCCCCACAACCCCACCCACCCCCACCCTGCTCCAGGTAATTTACCAAGCTACTTTCCGTCTCTGGATTTGCCTCTTCCGGACATTTCACGTCAACGCAATTACACAATATGTACTCTTCTGTGTCCGGCTTCTTTCACTGAGTGTGTTGTTGAAGGCATCCATGTTGTAGCACGTGTGAGTAGCTAGTCCATTTGTGTGGCCAAAGAGTATTTCATTGCAGGGATAAACAGTCGATGATGAACATTTCAGTTCCTTTTACTTTTTGCTTATTATGACTATGCTGCTGTGAACATTATTCGTGTATATGTCTTTTTGTGGACACACATTTTCATTTCTCTTGGGTAGATATCTACGAGATGAGTTGCTGCATCATACGATAACTTTATTTGTAACATTTTAAGAAACTGTCAAGCTGTCTTCCACATTTTAGCCGATTGCTGCATTTGTGACCATCGATGAACCCACTTGGACCCACCATTACCCAAAGTCCATAATTTACATTATAGGGTTCATTCTTGGTGTTGTACACTCTATTTATGGGGTTTTTGACAAATGTATAATGACATGTACAGAATAGCTTCACTGCCCTTAAAATCCCCTATGCTCTACCTGTTCATCTCTCCTTCCCCTCTAACCCCTGGCACCCACTGATCTTTTTACTGCCTCCATAGTTTTGCCTTTTCCAGAATGTCATGGAGTTATTCATAAAGTATGGAGACTTTTCAGATTGGCTTATTTTCCGTGGCAATATGCATTTAAGTCTCCTCCATATCTTTTCTTTTTTTTTTTTTTTTAAAGATTTTATTTATTTGACAGAGACAGCCAGCGAGAGAGGGAACACAAGCAGGGGGAGTGGGAGAGGAAGAAGCAGGCTCGTAGAGGAGGAGCCTGATGTGGGGCTCGATCCCATGACACCGGGATCACGCCCTGAGCCGAAGGCAGACGCTTAACCGCTGTGCCACCCAGGCGCCCCTCCTCCATATCTTTTCATGGCTTTCATTAGCTCGTTTCTTTTCAGCCCTGAATAACACTCCATTGTATGGATGTACATTTATTTATCCATTTATCCATTTCCACCGAAGAACATCTTGGTGGCTTCCAGGTATTGCCAGCTAGGAAGAAAGTTGCTACTATCAATAATCTACATGTGGGTTTTTGTGTGGACGTAAGTTTTCAACCCATTTAGGTAAATATGAGTATGCTTATTGGATCATAAGTGTATGTTTAGTTTTATAAGAAACCGCCAAACGATCTTCCAAAATGGTTGTGCTATCTTGCATTCCCACCAGCAATGAATGAGAGTTCCTGTGGCCCCACATCCTCACCAACACTTGTTGTTGCTAATGTTTTGGATTTTGACCATTCGAATAGGTTATAGTGCCATCTCTTTGTTGTTTTAATTTATGATTCCATAATGACGTAGGATGCGGAGCATCTGTTCATATGCGTAGTCACCATGAGTGTATCATCTTAGGTGATGGTGTCTCTTCGGGGTCTTTGGCTCATTTTTCAACCATGTCGTTCATTTTCTTATTGCTGATTTTCAAAAGTTCTTTGTGTATTTTAGATAATGGTCCTCTATCAGATATGTCTTTTGCAAATATTTTCTCTCAGTCTGTGACTTACTTGTCTTATTCTCTTTTTGCCCATTTTTAAATTGGGTTGTTTTCTTTGTTGTTATTTTTTAAAAGAGTTATTTCTCTGTTCTGGATACAAGTTATTTATCAAGTATATGATTTTCATAATGTTCTCCCACTGTGTGACTTATCTTTTCATTTTCATAATGGTGACTTTTGAAGTGTGGACGTTTTTAATTTTGGTGAAATCCAAATTCTTAATGTATTCCTTTATGGATCATGGTTTTGTTGTTTATCAAGACACTCTGCCTCACCCGAGGTCACAATGGTTTTCTACTGTTAGCTTTTAAAAGTTTTATAGTTGTAGCTGTAACATTTAGGTCTATATCAATTTTGGGCAAATTTGTCTGGTGTGAGGCAAGGGTCTAAATTCACACTTTTGCATATGACTGTCCAAGTGTTCTAGCACCATTTGTTGAAAAAACTATTCTTTTCCCATTGAATTGCCTTGAATCTTTTTACGTAACAGAGAGACAGCCAGCGAGAGAGGGAACACAAGCAGGGGGAGTGGGAGAGGAAGAAGCAGGCTCCTAGCCGAGGAGCCCGATGTGGGTCTCGATCCCGGAACGCCAGGATCACGCCCTGAGCCGAAGGCAGACGCTTAACGACTGCGCTACCCAGGCGCCCCCTCCTTGAATCTTTTTAAAATGTCAATTAGCCATAAATGTAAGGGTTTACTTCTGGACTCTCAATTCTGTTCCATCAATTTAAATGTCTATCCTTATGTCAGAACCACACTGTGTGGGTTACTGTAACATGTTTCAAAATTGGGAAATGTAAATTCCATAGTACTTCAGCTTTGTTCTTTTTCAAAATTGTTTTGACTCTCATGGGTTCCTTGCATTTCTATATAAATCTTGGGATCGGGATGGCACAGTTCTGGGGAACAAAAACCCTTCTGAGATTTTGATAGGGATGTGTCTAATTAGAATGATTTGGCAACAGTTGCCATTTAATATTTTTGAATCTTCCTATCCACGAACATGGAATGTCTCCACTTATCAAGAACTTCTTTAATTTCTCTCAGTGATGTTTTTTAGTTGGCAGTGTATGAATTTTTTCACTTCTTTTGTTAGATGTCATTCCTCAGTGCTTTATTGTTTTTGATACTATTGAAAATGTTTAATGTCTTGATTTTTGTGATTGGGTTATTGCCAGTATATAAAGACAAAATTAATTTCTGTATCTTGATCTTATATCCTGTGAGCTCGTTGAAATCATTTATCATAGCAGTTTTATTGTAGATTGCTTAGGATTTCTCACCTCTAGGATCCGCTACTAATAAAAGCAGTTTTCCTTCCTTCTTTCTTCCAAGCTGGTTGCCAAGTATCTGTTACTCAATTTGGAATGTCATAAAACATTCAGAAAGAGTATAGAGGAGTTCTCCAGGGAAGATCAGGTGAGGACTGGGGCGGAAGGCAGGGCCTGCAAATTGGAGCCAGGTGGCAGAAGGGACGGGGAATTTCTCATTAGGCTGCAATGAGTATAGGCTCCCTATTCATTTCCCAAGGTTCTAGCATGAAGGAACCGCCACGCAAAAGGCGTGCCTGGGTTTGACGGTAGGGACTTTGATGGAGAGACAGAAGACATATTATTGTTGAGGCCCTCTCAGTGAAATGAAACTACTCCAATATTTTTTTTTTACTTTATTCCATGAAGGAATGGTTTGTTTCTCTCCCATTAATTGGGACATCCTTTTCTGCTAAGCAAGGATTGGCCAGTACCCTACCTCTTCCAAATGGAGATGGAGAGATAGTGACACAAAGGTGTCCAACAAACCATCGAGAAGGCCTTGTGTACGTGAGTCTATCTGCCACCACAACAGTAGTTCCAAACTTGAACAGCCATGCTTCCTCCTCTCCAGTGAAGTGCCTTTTAAATAATGCCTCATTATTTAACATGCAGTGGCTATTACTGCTATGTGAGCTGTTATCTATTTATGTTGACTATTAATAAATTATTAGACCATATTGTGTGGGTTTTAATAACTCCATAGGAAGAGAAGCGTGGCCAGGAGGTGAAATCTCAGGCAATTACAAATTCATAGGTTGAGTTAATTTTTTTCTAACACGCAGAAGCTGTTCACTTACAAGTAAATTAAATACATAGGCCTGTTGCCCTTACTTAGAATTCTGGTCATGCAAAGAGAAGAAACTCACAGCAGACGCACAGCTCCTGGCGGGGAGGACCTGCAGGGAGTAGGCCAGAGCAGGGACTGCCCAAGGCAGGACCTGGTGCTTGTCAGGTTGCATGCATCGAGCCTTGCCTTTCTATGTGGGCCGAAAAGCTCCATCAGGACCTGAATAGTCATGGTCATGGTCATATCTGTGTGAGACTAAGCAGGGCTTTTAAAATGTATTATTCTAAATCAGCCTTGAAATAGGGCCCCCCAAACGGGCCCGCTTGACTGCTTCCCAGATGAGACCCAGGACACCCCTCACATGCATGTCCTTGCTTATTCTAGACAGACCAGGGCGAGGCTATTTGAAAATCAGGATTAGAGTGTCAGCCAGGGAGATGCTTGATGAACTCTGCTCTGAGAGGTCAGACAGAGGCAGAGAAGGCACCACACTTCAGCCGCAAAATGGAAATGGACTCAAATCATTTTCTTGTCAGCCCGGATTTTAAAATCAATACCCAGCCTCCTTGATACATTCTTATTCTTTTTCTTCTTTTCTTGCTGTCTGCTGAGGGTGATGATGGATTTCCTTCTCCAGGTAGCCGTGGAAATAAAACTCTTCTTCTCTCCTTGGAACAAGTGTGCCGTGTCCACACCCATGGAGGTGAGAGCAGACTTGCTTTCATAGCTCTCTCCGGGGGATGGCACGCCTCGCCCCTGCTCAGCCCTCCTCATCGTCTTTCCCCCTTGCTGTGAGGGGCCGACTCCACCTTGCCTGCCTCGTTGCTTCCATCTGGAAACCAGGGACAATCTTTCCTAAGACGTCATGAGGAAGAATTCCACACTCAAGTTCTTGAGACAAGTGGTACTACTCAACATCTTCACTCTTAGCCTTGTTGCTAGAAGGATTTGGACAGCAATTGGGTTCATTCTCCAGGATAGCCATCCTAGGGCCCTAGGGTGTCTATGTAGGGAAGTTTTCGAAAGAAACATATTAGAAAGTTGTCCCAAGCCTGGATCCCACAGATGCCATGGGCTCCTGGAGCATCAGGAGGTTCTTCTTTGGAATTCTTTTCTTGCTCACATAACAACAGTGAATGCTGCAGAGTGATTGACAGGAAGGGAGGGAGTAAGGAAGGAGGGAGTGAGAGAGGGAGGGAGGAAGGGAAGATGGCTAAGAGAGTCCACTGTGTCCATTCATTCACTCAGGCTTGATTTCAGGACAC
This sequence comes from Ursus arctos, assembly GCF_023065955.2. NCBI lineage: Eukaryota > Metazoa > Chordata > Mammalia > Carnivora > Ursidae > Ursus > Ursus arctos. The sequence goes on along the minus strand of NW_026622897.1, from coordinate 21,440,625 downwards.
ACCATATGCCAGGCACCTTGATAGGTAGGTGATGGGCATACGGCAGCACCCAAGACACAGGCCCTTCTCTCAAGAAGCTTATTGACAAGCTGAGGAGGCAGACAGTGGATGTAAACAGACAGAGATGTGCACATAAGTTCTGTGCTGAGATAGGCACAGAGGGTTGTGGGAGCTCGGAGGGAGGGCGTTCAACTCCCCAAAGATTTCTGAAGGGTGACATTGACACTCGTCATGTGTGGGAGTGGCAGATGGGTGGGGAAACTATATATACAGTTTCTGTGTATACAGAAGCCTGGAGAAAAATGACTGGCATAGCCTGGCAATTTCAAGTTGCGCGGGTGTGTCTGGGAAATAGCATGGAGAGGAGAGTGGCAGGTCACGAGGTTAGTGTGATACCCAGTCTATAAACCACGAAGAGCCTGGTAAGAGGCCACATGAAGCATTTGGGACACAGTCCTGAGACTATGGAGGGCCATGGGGGTTTGTTACCAGGGGAGTAGTGACATGAGCAGATGGCCGTGTCGTTAGACCCTCTGACTGCATTGGGTATCTGTGGGTCCGGGGGAGAAGAGAGACAGGAGGCTGGTGTGAAGGAGGAGACTGGCCTGGACTGAGTGGTGGCCTGGGAATGAAGAGAATCCAGGGACCCACCCCTTGTCCTCAGCGGGATCCTTGGCAAGCGGTCCAGATAGCCATAGCAGGGAAGAACAGATTTAAACCAAGCAACTGGGTGTGTAATAGGGACAGCTTTTCCATTTGAAGAAACTTTGCGGGAGGAGGGGGGAAACCCTGCCACAGGGCTCTGTAGAGCTCAGGAAGGTAAGGAGTGGCTTGCTCCAAACTCTGGAAGAGAATGGGAAGGTCATGGGCACCCAGCATGGACCTGGAGACAGTTGGGAGCGGCCCGATTCCAATGCACCAAACACAGGGCTCAACAGGCAAGGGTGGGATCCGAAGACTACAAAGCTGGGAGGAAAAGAAGGCTTTGGAGAGCACAATGGGGTTCATTCATGAACTTACCAGGTTGCTCCTGTTACCACAGTAACATGTCAAGGGTTTTGCAGAACTGGGAGAATTAAAAAAAAAAAAAAAATCCTGGAGTTACAGTACTCAGAGCAAATTAGGTCACTGTTACGAGTTATTAATTTTAATGTATTAAGAAAAGTGTGCAGGGGGGAGTGAAGTGTTTTTTTTTTCCAAACACAGCAAATGGGAAACAGCAAAAAGTACAACAATAATTATGCTGAAAGCAAAGTGAAGTGTTCCATAAAATGTAAGAAACGACGAAATTACACAGCCCTGCTCCCTCAAGTGTGGTTTGGAGCCGGTGTGGGAGGTGGGCGACTCTCCCACGGCCTTCTGACGCCAGGACGAGCGCTCATTCCCCTTCTCTGTGCTCTGTCGCGAGGTGTTACTTAAAGCCGAGCTGAAATTCAGCGCTGGGAAGAAAGCACGCAGGGGCATTTTTCTGGGCTGAGTTATGTTGAGTGTGGAATCGCTCTTAGGCAAATGTGCAGTCTGACGAGGGGAAATGGGAAGCCGTGAATAGATTCTCCAGGAACTTTCTTGCCCAGGGAGACTGGGCGAGCGAGTGTTTGTGGTTCCTGGGCCGGGCCGCCTGCCTTCCTGACGGAGCGCTGGGTCTCCCGGCTGCAAAACTGGGTCGTGCGCTGCTCCAGCTTGAAGAGGAGGCGTTGTGTGGTTTTGTCCTGTCTTATTTGACTTCTTTTGTTCTTGGTGTTGTTGTTGTATTTGACTTTTCTGTCTGATTGGTTTGGCTTTTTAGTTTTGGAGGCAAGTCAGAAATTCCTCACTCCAGATGGTGTCATGTGTGGACTTGACCTCCTTTATTCTAGGCACAAAAGGTCTCCCTCTCACCCTGACCCTGAGTCCCTCTTCCTGAACACATCCTTGTCACCCACACGCCCACACCTTTCTCCATCTGGGGGGCGTTCGGGTCGTTAGGTGCATTTTAGGCCGAGGAGGAGAATCTAGGACTCGGTGCTAGGCTGTGGCTGCGTCATCTCTCCTGACCTCCAGGGGCCTGAACACTCCGTCCTACTTGAAACACTCTTCCCCTTTGCCTGTGAGACGATTTCCTCTCGTGTGCCTTTTCTCCTCTCCCTGACCACACTGTGCTTCCTCCCCACTCTCTGAATCCTGCTTCCTGCCTGGATTCTTAAAAGCCCCTAAAAGTACATCTGACTCAACGCCGACTACCCCCTCCTTCTCTGTTTGCTCCCGACTGCATTCATTAATTCATTCATTCATTCATTCATTCATTCATTCATTCATTCTCTTTACCAGTCAGAGATTTTCTCATGACTCCCAAGCCCGTCATTTGGCCATAACCTTTGACATGAGCTCAGAGGAACCAATGAAGCACCACCGTCCATGTAGATCATAAGCACGGCGGAACCATCTGTTGTAAAACTAGACTCAGCTTCCCCCTCTCCTCGGTGGCCTCTTCTCCTCATTTCATCTTCCCCAAGCAAACAAATAGAACAAAACAAAACAATAAAAAAAAAAAAAAAACTCAACTTCTCTTTTATTTCTTACCGTCATTCAAAAACAGCATCTCCCACCCCGTGGCTCAGGTGAGGGGCCTTGAGTTAGCTGCGATTTCAGCCCTCTCTCTGCACATGGAGAATGCCTCTGAAGTGGCCCACGGGCCTCCCTGTCCTCCTGCTGCCACTGTCAGACCTGGGATTCCGCCCTCTCCAGCCCTTTTAGAGCGGCTCTCTCGAACACAGGGTCAGTCTGTGGGGCCTCCCCTCTTGGAGCCATTCTCTGCACTGATCTCAGGATTTTCCCAAAACCTGGACCTGACTGGGGCGTTCTCTGCCTGTGGGCCTGGAGCAGCTGAAGATGCAGTAGGAGGCGTTTCCAGGCCCGGTGAGAGCTGGCCTCCACCCGTCAATGTCCCCACTCTCATTTCCAGCCCCTCTTCCCCACCCCACGGTCCAGTCACACACCTGCTCTTCTCTAAATGCCCTGTGCGTGTGCGTGTGTCCGAGTCCGTGCTCCCCATCTTCCCTCTGGCGGAGTCCATCCTGTCTCCTCTCTACCTAGCAAGCTCCTGCTTGCCCTCGAAGCCGCACGAAGCCCCCATGAAGACCGAGTCTCCCTTCTCCGGACTCTTGCAACATACCTGGACTGTAGCACTTAGCGCAATACACTGTGCGTGTGCACGTTTCTGCCTCCCCCATTAGATTGTGAACCCCTGGAGAAGCACTGCCTCTGAACCCTCACCCCAAAAGGGAACACTCTATTCTTTGTTATGCTTTATTTATGTCTTATTCTCTTCCTCAACTAAATTCTCTGCTTGTAAAGGAAAAGTTGTGTGATTTTGTCATAACCTACTTAAGACTGTCGATCCCAAAGGTGGCGAGACCTAAATGAAATGAGAGACAGAAGGCTTGGAAGTATGGCTCGGGTGGTCTCCTCTGGATAACAGGCTCTCTCTAAGGCCGCATGTTCTAAGAACGGATGCTCTGAGATTTTGAGAACACACAAGTGCTCCAGAAGGGTGACAAAGCCAGTCCCCATGCCTGGCCCATCTGTGACTCTTGCTGGAGCTTCAAGGGGCTGCTGGCAGGCCTGGGAGCGGTGGGGGAAAAGCACTTGAAATTCTGGTTTCTTTTCTACTCTGTTGTTAAGTGACAGTAGTAATAGGCATGTCCACATTTTTTCTGTGAAGTAGTCCAAAGAGAGAGTGGTCAAAGGAGAACTTTCATTTTTCATATATTAAAATAATGCAGTATTTTTATGACAAAGGCAGAAAGAAAAATGTAAGCCTGGTAAAATCTTAACAGAAGTCTGACGGATCTCATGCCTAGCATTGCTAAGTAGGAACAAATACAGAATGGTGTATGTAATTGGATAGTACAGATAAATATATCTGTGTGTACACGCACAATCAGAAAGTCAACCAGTATTTATTGAGTAACCACATGGTGAACCACCCGGTATGCAGCGTGTGTGTGTGTGTGTGTGTGCGCGCGCGCGCACGCACACGTGTTTTTCCTTTCAGTAATTTGGATGGCCCCATCTCATCTGTCTGGCACATTCTGGACACTGGGCAAGAGGGAGCAGATTTTGTTTTTCAGAAGCTTATTTACCTTGTGAGTGGAAAGCTCCGTTTTAATTGATTCTATCTTTCAAGATCCAAGTAACCTATAATCTCAGCTCCATTGTCAATATTTTGCCTGCATCGTCCCTCAGCCTTTAACGTGCAGATAGGGCAAGCAGAGAGCTGCTGTCACGGCTCAGGATGAAAAGCAAGAGCAGCTCAGGGTAATAATCTGCTTTTGATTTTTTTTCCCCTTCCTTTTCCTACACCCTCTCTCAAATCCACTAAAACGGGGGAAAATCCATAGCGATTAGAAAAACTTCTGACCGAGACATCTTTCTCCTTTCTCTTCCATTTTTTTCCTGCCCTCGTTCGTATACATCAGAGGTTTCCACGATGCGCGGCTGTGCACGGCATCCCAACCAGAGTGGCGAAAAGATGTTCTCACTGGACATGTCGCAGTTCCTCTCAGGCTGGTGCCAGGTGCCTCCCAGCACACTCCCAGCTGTAGGTCTTGCCGCATGTCATGGGGTCCATGATGGCAATGGTCCAGGACCTCCTGGGGAGGCACAGAGGGCACGTAGAGATAGGAACTCAACAGGAAGCAGTCCCTGACTGCACATGCCACTCAAGGGGGGCTCTTTCAGAAGCCCCTCAGAGCCATGGCTCCATCTGGGCAGAACCTGGAAGGTGAGCCCTCAGGGCCTGGTGCTCTCCACGGAGAGCTGCACGATCACCTATGACAGGGAAAAACTCAGATAAACATAGGAGCCTCTCTGACGATATTGGGTATGTGCTAGGAATGCTTCATGTTAACATTCATTCTCGAAAGCCATGAGCTAGACATTCTTCTTCCCATCTTCCAGAAGAGGAAACTGAATTGCTTGGCCGAAGGGGCACCACGAGCAGGTGGCTGATCCAGATTTCAAACCCAGCTGCACCAAGCACCTGCCCTTTTTTCCTGGTGGGGGCAGTGTGGGCCTCCGCTGTCCTCTTAACCAGTATCTCCTCTGCTCCTGGAGAAGTGGGTGGGGGCCTGATGTGTGGACGAGGAGTCTAAGGCCTGGGGACACGGGAGAAGGGGGGGCTCGTGCAGGGCTGGATGCCAGGGGAAGAGAGCCAGAGCATCTCAGCACCATGACTGCCCTGCCGAGGACAGGTAATACTTCCGGAAACAGGATGTCCCAGCTCCAGGTGTGTCTGGTTTCTGTCAGCCTCCACCTGGCAGAGAGCCCTGTTCTCTGATTGCTGCAGATAGAGTGAGGAGGGACGTGCTAGAAACACACAATGGCGGAAGGGGGGAGGAGAAGACAGGTGCATGCACTCATGGGGCCTTGGCCAGGGAGCAGTGGAAGAGACAGGCAGGAGGGGGAGCTGAGATGATGTTAATGCTCTTACCCTAGCCGAGTCCCTGGTGGTGGCTCTGCCATCCCGAGCCCTGTGGACAATGAAGCTGGGGGACTGGCGGTCACTGACAGCAGGAAGACTTAATGCCAGGGAGGAGAGGGCAGACTGGGCAAGCTCCCAGTCAGTGACATCTGCTCTCCAGCTCAGCCCTCATGCTGAGCTCATTCCAGCCCAATGGCCTCTTCCATTTAATCCATAAATCCCCCTGATGCCTCAGGTGGCCTCTGTGACTCCACGCCTGTGTCATGGGGCAGCCACTGAATTTTTCTTCTCTCCACTCCATCCCTTTTTCATTCGCAGGCTGCCATCACTGACTTGCATGCTGGAGAAAAGCAGATGCTTGCTGCTGCCTGGCAGACTCATCATGAGTGTGTGGCCTCCACTCACCTGTCAGGACATATGCACATGCGCAGTAGATCCCACAGCATTGACAGCCTGGGTAAAGGGCAGGAGAACCTTCCAGTTACCAGTGGATTGTAATGGTGTGTGGCGGGGAGGGGGAGCGGTGAGATGGCAGAGGGACCTTTGCAAGGGCTGGCATGATCCTATAAATGCTCACCCTTTTCCTTGCAGAAGGAGGGAGCTTGGAAAAGTGCACGGCTCTTTCTAGAACAACCCCATTCAAGACTGTGTGCACCCCCTTTTCTTTTCCCTAAAGCACAACCCCTAGGGATTTCTTTTTATTCCTTCGCTGTCTCCTGTACCACACTAAACACACACACACACACACACACACACACACGGCCGCAGCCACAAGGAATACCCTTGCAGTTGCGAAGTGAAACATATTAATAACAACTTGCATTCTCAACATCCAGAGAAGCAGGCCAGGAGGGGTGGAGCAATGAGGTGAGCGTGTCAGTGGGACAGGGGCGAGCACACCGTTAGTCACCCAAGTCAAGCAATGGCAGGCATGAGGGGGAGCATAAGGGCAGGCAAGTTTGCTTGGAGAGACAGGGATTTTAACGAAGCAAAGCTTCTGTTTTTTCTTTAACCCTTCTTCCAAATCCTCAGATGACCCTGCCTTTAAATAAATGTTGCTCTGGGCCAGTTTCTGGGAGAGAGTAAACAGAAGCTAAAGAGTAGTCTGTGGGTCGGGTGTGTGAAGCCAGATATGTTCCTTATGGCAAATGAGCAAACACAATAATGACATAACATTAATAGGCATTGGACTTCCTGTGTTTCTGGAAATCCTCTTATGTTGGCTCCCAATCATTTTTTCACAGAACAAATATTTTCGGAGCACTTGATAAGCATGTGGCACTCCGTTGGGTACTGGGAGAAAGCTCTCTGAAGGATATAAGCAGGAGAGTTAGAAGACCTAATTTGTGTTTTGAAAGGTCACGCTCTCTACCGTGAGGAGAATGGATGAGCCCAAAGAGGAAACTAAGGCTGGAAATCAGTTGGGTGGATTCATCCGCATGAAAGATGATGGAGGTCTGAGCTAGGAAAGTGGGGAAGGAGCAGAGGGGTAGAGTCAAGAGATGTCTACTCCACCAGCCACAAAACTATTTCGTGACTATCTACCAGCTATGAGGCACTACGACAGATGCTGGGAATCCAGAGAGAGCAATATTTATGAGTAAGATAAAAAGAAGGTAGTGATTGGTTATGGGGAAAAGAAGAAGGCATCGACCCCTGGATGGACAGAAGAGCCACTCACGGTGATTGAGATCACTGAGGAGGAGAGATCATTGAGGAGGAGAACGTTTGGGGGCAAAGCCCTGAATTTCATTTTGGACATACTGAGCCAGAGTTGCTTATGGGACCTCTAATTAGAGATGTTCAGGAAAAACTTTGCCTACGTGGGGCTGGAGCTTGAGAGAGGAAACTGCTCTGGGCTTATGGGGAGAACTTCAGCAGAATTCTCAGTGAATGCCAACATCTAAGAAAGGAGTTAAAAGATAGGAGTCCACAAGGCAGACTGGGAAGAGACATCCACAAAAGTAAGAGGAAAGCCAGGAGAAGATGCTGTCCTTGAAGCCAAGGCAGGAATGTTTCAAAAAGAGAGAAATGACTCTAGTGACATAGAGACAACCAGTGGCCATTGGAATTCAGGGCAGTGGGATCATTAAGCCTCAGAGAAAGATGTTTAGGAGGAAGGGTAGACCTGGACACAGGAACACTGTAGGTTGAGGAAAGAATGGCAGTAAGAAATGGGTACAATAAATGTATGCAACTCTTTCAAGACATCCAGTAGTAAATAGAGAGGAGACAATGGGGAAGTGGCTGCAGGAATCCAGGATGAAGGGACAGTTGTTGTTGCTGCCCTGTTTTTAAGAAAGAGATTTTCACATATGTTAATCCTATTGGAGAAGAAGAGAGGGTAAAATTGACAGGACAAGTTCCCTAGAAGTTGGGGAAAGAGAATCCACAGCATGGATGGAGGGATTAGCCTTATATGGACAGTGGTACACATTTCTCATGTAACAGGAGGGAGGGTGGGAAGGATGAATATGGGTAATGTCAAGATGATGGGTTTGGATACAAGACATCGAGAAAACACTTATCTGTTGACGTCTGCTTTCTCTGGGAAATAGGGAGAGGCCCAAAGTTTAAAAATAGAGTGGAGGAGGTTTGATTGAGCTTTTGTGGGGAATGGCAGATCTGACCACAGAAGCACAGAGGTGTCGGAGACGGTGTTGGAGGGGCCGTTTGAGGTTGAAGATCGTACATACAAATGGGGCCAGTCTGAGTGTTGAAGTAATTATGTCCAGCTCCTCTCAGCTTCCTAGAATTAGGTGCAGAGAAGAGAGATCATCAAGTGATCTGGGGTTGGAGTTTTCTAGTAAGATTTAAGGACGCGCGGTCAGTGTAGTGGGTGAAGTAATGGACCACGGGATCTGAGCTGGATAGGGAAGAAAGTGAACGCGCAGGGGTCTGTAGGTTAGGGAGAAAGTAAGGAGGCCACAGAGGGAAGGGGCGACCAAGAACACATGTGTCTTAAAACTTATTCTGGGAGGGGCACCTGGGTGGCTCAGTCGGTTAAGCGGGTTAAGCGTCCGACTCTTGACTTCGGCTCAGGTCATGATCTCAAGGTCCTGGAATTGGGCCCCTCATTGGGCTCCCTGTGCAGCAGGGAGACTGCTTGTCTCGCTCTCTCTCTGTTCTTCCCCCTGCTCGCGCTCTTTCTCTCTTTCTCTAAATAAATAAATCTTAAAAAAAAAATCTTATTCTGGGAAATAGCCAAGTGAGATCAGGAAAATAGGAAGCTGTGAACAGGAAATAAAATATCTACATTTACCCTTCCAGAAGAAAAGGGCCATGGCACTGCCCCACAAGAAAAAAAACAAATGCCAATAGTATGTCCTCACACGATGACGTCTTTAATAGGAATCCCACATCCAGATACCAAATGGATTAAATTCCACAGCGAAGTGAGGATCCTTGGATTTACGGAGACTTAACCGCACCTTTTGTTAATCAGTGCAGTGATTCCATAGCATGATGTTAATGCTGGGCCTTTATCTTTGTCCAATCAATAGGTCCCTTGGGATCTATAGATACATGTTACAGTGATAAAAAAAAAAGACATTTTATGGATCAGTCAGCGGTGGGAGACATATCAGATTGTGTAAAGGCGAGAAAGCATGGTAGTTAAGAGCAGGAATTTGGGGGTCATATTCCTAACCTAGCCACTTATTGCCAGCTTGACCTTAGAAAAGTGAGTCAATATTTCAGAGCTTCCCTCTCTACAATAGGGAGAAAGAGTACTTCATGGGATTGATACAAAGGTTAAATGATATAATTATCATGAAATTAAATAAGAGACTTATAAACACACTTAGCATCATGTCGGGCATGTCGTAATTGTTCAGTAAATGGCAGACAGTGATAGCCGTAGTGTCGTCTCTGCTTAAGGCAGAAGGAAGGAGACATTAGAGTCTAGCTATCAACACCACGCCTGTGTTTGCCATTGTCCAGTCCCACACATCCCCTGCATTACCACTCCTGCCTGTCCTTTCTGGAACTCTTCAAGTCCCCGGCATCTAATCCAAAAAGCACGTAGTCCTGTTTAGCTCATATCGGGCAAAGGGATTCTCTTGCAGCCCACAGCTGACTATGTGAGTTCAAAAGAGCTTCTGCACTACGGGCTTTGCTAAACTGAAGCCTGTCCTTGGCCCGACAGTTTGAACCACCAAATAGCCCGATCTCAGCTCTGTTATCTCCTCCAACCAGAGAAGCGGGCCTGCCGCTGTGTTGAGGCCTTGGGTGGTGGCTGGACATCAAGGACATGGGTATCAATTATTCTAATTGTTATTCCACGCCACGGCCAGAGCTGCCAAGGTTTAAAGTAGCTTCCATCCTCGAGATCCATAAACTTGCCCTTGGCTTATTGAGCCAACCATACTAGTTTAACAGAAGTGATTTTAATTACTTGACTGGAACTACAGAAAGGAGGAAGTGAGGAGAATATGTGGCTGTGATCAGTGTTTAACCAAAGGGCCTGGAAATCTCCTATCTCAGGAGCAAAGGTACTAATGCCGGCTACACCTCCCGCCATGCTCTGTCCCACCCACCATGCGGAGCGTCCACACTGAGGCATCGGACATACTGAAATTTGCAAAGTTCCTATACCTCGGTTCTACAAGTTATGCCATGTTTATTTACCATTTGGAAGGTGTGAAAACCTTAGTGCATGCTATAAAATTATATTTCCTTTGGTCTGTAACAATATACCTCTTTTCCCCCGGCTAGTGTCATAGGAATGTCTTACAGTTCTAATTCCCACTCTCTCTAATGAAACTAGATCAGGAAGGCCTGGCACGTGCTTGCCGCAATCGGTGGGTAGTGGCTGGCTGACATTAGTGTAGGACAGGATGCTGATAAGGAACACTATCCTCGATTACTAATGTCTGCCACGGGCACAGGAATGAGGAATAAAGTACCCTTTTTATGTACTTGCAATCCTTATCTTAGATTATAAACTTCTAGGTGGCAGGGAACGGATCATCTTAGTTCTCTGTGTGAAGGTACCTAACACCTGTCATGCGTCACTGATGACGATGGTAAAGAACATGTGTGCAGAAATACAGTCACTAACTAGTTAGCTGAATCTGGTGATCGCCCTCCAACCCATAAGCTTGTTCATCGTCTTGTCAGAGAATAAGCAACTCAGTTTACAAAGACTTCACTCCTTACACTGAAACTACTTCGACAGTCTAAGCACCGTCATAAATATTAGCCACCACATTGTCAAAATAAATGAAGGGGGAAGTTTTGTGGTGTGGCAAATTCTTCTCTTCTATTAAATCATGTTTATTTGCTTGCTTGCAATTCACTGGATGTCCCCAGCACCCAGGGATGCTTTTGAGGCTCAGCTGGACTCTTGCAGGAGAGGGAGCAGCATTATGAGTAAATGAATGACAGACATTCCTTTTGCTTCTATACCATCCATCTCACTCAAGTTGTGTGTCCTTCAACCGCGGTACCGTGGGTCTCTGTCTCTCCTCTGAGGGCATGTATATCATTGTATACTCACCTCATATTTCTGAGAATGCACAAAAGCAGTGTCCCAGATAGTAGTAAACACCAGAGATCAGTGTGGAGTCTTATGGAGGCCTCGCTTGAGGAGATGAGTCACAAAATCTTAATTCTGCCCCATCCCCGTGAGCCGCGTAATCACCCACCAAATGTGATAGATGGTTCAGCGATGACCAGAGGCACAGTCCAGTTGGAAGGAAGAATAGACATCCCACTGCCTCTATCATCCCGTTCTCTAGAAGCTTCACCCCAACTCTGAAGTCCATCCCTAAGCTTAGGAAATTGGGGGAGGGCACAAGTGAGTGTCTGTTGCAACCGGAAATCATGGTAGCCACCAAAAACCACCTAACGGAAGCTGGATTTTTCCAGTTCGTCATTCTACATGACCACAAAACTTACATCTGTGTGGTGATCAGTTGTCCCTTCGGAAACAGCTACTGAAGAAGCCCCACCTGCCTTCTTCCATCGTGGCATGCCGTGGAAGCATCGGGCTTAAGGAGAACCTGGGACCCCAGGTCACACATAATCATCTGTCTAAACCTTCACCTTCCATCTACAGGTATAAAACTGAGAAGGTTGAACTAAGTGGTCACTAATGTCCTTTCCAGCTCCAGAATGTCTATTCAAGACCTAAATTTGTATTCAGTAAAATTTTAGCTAACATTCATTCTAGGTTGGAATCCCCCATCCCGTGATCTAGGTTTAGTGAGTTTGTTTTACTTTTTAATGAAGAAGGAAAAAGCCTTTTTCAATGAAGTTGCATAGCCTGGCTTTCCACACTGATCAGCTGAATGTGGTAACATAGTCATAGTCTCACAGAAGGTTTGGAAATGTCTATCTCCCTCATGGGCCTTTGTTTTGCTCTTGAGAGGGTAAGACCTTAATGAGTCATACTCTAGAGTGCTCCCAGGACCTGCAGGATCACCTGGGAACTTATCAGAAATTCAGATTATGGTGCCTCCCCCAAGACCTGTGAATTGACACACTGGGTGGGGCTCAGCGATCTGGGTTTTCGTAAATCATCCAGGCATGCCAAACCTTCAGAAACACTGACTTACATGAAAAAAAAAAAATAGCCCATGTTGAGAATCAGGTGACCGTTTTCCCATTGATCAGCCGTAGGATCTTAAGTTATGCACACAGTATCTGGCTCTCAACTGCTTTATAAGTAAACTAAGGATGACTTGGCCTTTGTTACCCACTCAGAATATCAGCCGAATACAACGCCTCAGTGGGTGTGGAAGTGCAGTGAAAGGTTGAATATATTTTACATATGATTAGACTTTTGTTCGTTCGCTCATTTAACAAAGTATTATTCATCATCCACGTGTGCCACATACTCTTCTAGGTGTCAAGGATGCTACATGAAGACGGATGAGGTCCTTGCTGTCACGAGGCCTATATTCTAGAATGGATCCTTTGTGAGACATTCTGATATTTGCAAACAGTTATAGAATCCACTTCGAGATTAGGTTCAGAGCTCTCAAGGGAATGAGAAAACATGAAATGCTCTCACCTGAGAAGAGTAAGATCAGGTTATGTCAGGCGTAACAAGGAACCAGTTGACTACAATCTGAATAAAGCAGTATCAGACACCAGGACAGAACCCAGGGAGAAATTTGACACTTGTCATGCTGGGCCTTGCCTTGATGACTCAGGAGACTTGAATGGTTGGTACTCTAGGTCTCATCCAGGTAATGATAATACCTGTTTTACCCTCTCCGTGCGAGTCTACTATTCTGGCTTGTCTTGCACAAAACTGTACAGTACAAAGAATAGAGCAACGTGTGTAGGTAATTCCTGAGCTCTTTTCCAGAATCATAATTGGCCAGATCTCTACCATCTGAGGTATGGGCCCAATGAGAATAGACAAATGTTCATCAGATGGACAGACCCCAAAACAAACTTTTAGAACTGGGGTTTTAATCCTTGGCCACTATCATTGACAAGCAGCCTTTTTCTCCCTTTTAAATCCAGAGCTAAAATTCAATTTCCTAAATTTTCTGAAAAGAAATGAAAAATATGCTTGGGGGAAAAGAGTGGCCCGGGAGAGTTTTTGGACTTCAAAACCCTCAAAAATCTTTTAATGACTTAACTGTAAAGGAATCAGAAACATACTGATGAAATCCCCCTTGATATCCACATGGTGCTTACAGGTTCTGAAGGGAAGGTTCCAGCAATGAAATCTGCTGTTTTTATCAAACCCAAACCATTTGAGATGCCTGGTGAACTCCCATATGATGTAATCTTATCTTTTTCATAGCAATCCCTTCTCCCCAAAGGCAGAAGGGGAAGGAAAGGCCTAATTAAGGAACATTGGTTTTTAAGGTCAGAGTCTTAGAGGGGTGTCAAGTTATCATATGCTGAGTTGCTTGTGATGTTTACACTGACCCGCAGATGTGCCGTGAATCTACAACATTAAAATGTTAATTGTCTAATTTTGTGCTACTTTTCAACATACATTTGGCAAGACTTGTTGCATGTTAAGTTCGAAAACAGTAAATATCCAAGCTGTCATAATATTGAGGTCTCGTGTGTATTGCTTGCTCTGCATAATTAATTGTAAAGTGATGATTTGTACACTAAGATATTTCCATTCAAACATGAAAGCAAAAGTCTCAGCATCTTTGCCTGCAGCAGGCAGAAGAAAAAGTGCGGTGGTTTGGGGTCTCGGGGCTGCTCCAACGCCCTTCCTCTCACTGAGGCCGGCTGGCAAGGTGAGCAGGGGATGTGCAGCTGCTCAGGGCTCGGCCCCTGTTGTTAACCCCACTTCTTTGCAAGGCTCATCCATTCTTGGAGGTTGTCCCAGCTAGTGTAACTCGCGCTTTGCCTAGTGGGAACACTACAAGTCATATGGCAATGGTGTTGGGGGGAGGGGGTGTAGAAGAGTTGCAAACAAAATAGTCTACCCTCATCCTGCTGATTCAGTGTGCTTGAGGTGGAGAGGGGTGACCTGTTCTCCACGGGCATGGATTAATGTGCTGCCTAGTACTGAACTCCCTCTGAAACACGTCCAAAGCTATCAGTCACAGACAGAGACCCCTCTTCTGCTTGGCAATTCTCACAATCTCCGTGCACTCTGCTTTGCCAGGTGCTTCTAGTGCTCGTACATGGTGGTCTTTTCCCAAGCCAACTTGGGAGGAGGTACTTTTTCTTAGGAGGAGGGAAGCATTCTTTAGGCTTCAAATAGTGGCAACGAATTCCCATTGGCTAAAGCCATGAGAAGCTTTGTCGGCTAACAAACCAGAAATCCAGAGCTAAGCACTGTTGAATGAAGACACTGGGTCCATTCTTCTGCCTTTGTCTTAGTCCTTCTTCCTTCATGGAGTGCCTTTCCCCCGACGCTGGCCTCCTTCGTGGTCACAAGATAGCTACCAAGAACAACCTAGGCAGTATGGTGCTGAGTTACATCCGTCAGTCCGCAAACGCCCTTCAGCCACCCTCTCTTGCATCTCCTTGATCTAAATAGGGTCACTAGCCCAGTTCTGAACTGATGACTGAGAGGGGGGATTGGAGAGCCCTTAAACCAATCAGGCTCATTCAAGGAGCTGGGCATTTCCCTAAGCAGTATTGCTGCTATTCGATGGAGGAGAAAGACAATGGATTTGGGGGAGTAAACTGCATCCCCCAACCACATTTGGAAAATCTGGTATCACCCGCAGTCACCGTTGATCCCAGGTATCTCATGGAGAAGGGATATTATAGGAAGATGGAAGAGATGAGCCCAGACTTCCTGGCCCCCAAGACAGGTGTTCAAGAACTGCAGTATTTTAATCTCATTGGGTAGGTAAGGCCAGAGGTGCATTCTAAATTTTACCTGCCTACCAGCCACTTTGATGAATCACATTGACTTTGCTGAGAGCCTCTTCAAGAGAGCCAGTGGCTCCCAAAGGCCTTGCCTCTCTTGCCTGTGCTGACTGGTGCACCCCAGATGTCACCACCCAGCACCCTCTTGTGGGTCATCATGATAAACTGGCATTGGTAATTATACTAATGGATGAAGTTCATCACTAGTTTCCGTTATCACGTCAAGTCCGTCTTGGCTACGCTTCACCTGCCAAGCCAGTGGGAATGCAGAGAGAGGCTGGTAATTAGGTTGATACAGCAGGATGCTTTGTGGTGCCTCGGATTCAAAACAGAAACCCTGGAAACATAATGAATGTCAGGGACAGGAGCCCCGTAGCTACACAGCATGGCATCATGGAGGAAGGCACAGTTCTTCTCTCTTCTCCTGCTCATCAGGATCTTATTCCAAACTAATGGATAAGATGAGTTGTTTTGATCTCACAGCTCATGGTGGGTTGCTTGGTGGGTGTGTGTGTGTGTGTGTGTGTGTGAGATATCTTCTTGGTTGACACCTGGTGTGACAGGTACCAGGGCTGGAGCCTCTGAAAATCTTTAAACAAGCTTGCTGAAGAAGTGTGACCTGCGAAGGGGAATTCGTGTGGAGGGAGCTGAAGAGATACTTTGGAGGGCAGCATACATGATCCAGAGAGCTGAGGAGACAGGAGAGTCTAAGGAGGGAACACCAGCTCAGGGTACACGTGGGCAACTCCTTTAGGTCCTTAGAGGCACTCTGGGCCGGGTGAGTTGCTCAGGGGAACAGATTGTGAGCACATCTCCAGGGAATGTGTCCACGCCTCTGACTACCTGTGCTATCGCCCTACCTTGTCTTTCTGAAAGGAGAGTGGGACTCCAGACTCACCTTCCAGAGGCTGGATTCACTTGGCTGACCTCCAGACTTAGCCTCACTCTTGCCAATGGTCTGAATGCCCCCAAAACAAGAGTAATGGTCAAGGGTCAGACTTCTTCCCCTGTCTCTACTGAGTAGTCCCACATGCTGTCCTTATGAACACATTCCACTGTCCACTGGGGGCCAGAAGAGGAAATTCCTTTATAATAGTCCCTCTGCCCCCCTCCCCTTCCCCACCTGCTACCCGTACCACTTCCTGGGCTTTGTCCACATGTCAAATTCTTCTTGTGGGGAGAGGAGTAAGGCAAGCAGAAATCTGGCCTGAGTTTCCCCTTCTCTGGCTGCCAGTGGCCAGCAAGGCCATGGAGGTAATTTAATGGCTGGGCAGCTTTAATACCGGAGTGCCCTTCTCTTTCTCTGCAACAGGATACACATCAGATTGGGCCATATGGAGACTTTATCAGCAGATGCATTGGCCGCTTCCTCTGTCTGAAAAATCTCCATTAAGTTTTTTAATTAGACAAATGTCAGTTTTTTATTCGGGGTGAGAAACTGTTTTCTGAGTTTGACAACAGTGCCATTTTCAAAGAAGAATCTCAGCATGACTGTCTTTCCTTTGGTTGCCTCCTTTCCCTTTCATGACTCCTACTTGAAGAGGAAGGATGGTTCTGGAAATTGTCTTTGTCATTGTCATCAGCACTACCACCCTCTCTTCCTGTCATCCCTTGGGGTTTCATGCTTCTGGCTGCTTCCCCTCCCTCCCATCTCCTGATCACAGTGACTTTCTCTCCCACAAAGGATAAAATACAGGTAGAGTCACTGTGGCCCAAGGAAGAGGGGTATTAGAAAGCCTACCCTTCCTTCCTCCTGGCAATTGGAACGTGTGTCTTTTGATCTTGTTCCCCGCTAAGGCCAAGGATCCAGTCCAGAGCCACTGCTGGGTCTCTTCTGCTATTGACATCATCTGACCAGTGGTCTCTTCCATCAGACATTTTGGCTTCTACCAACTGAATGAAGCCTGAAGGGTTGAGAATTTACTATATTCCATCAGAGTAAATATACTATTTCTTGAGAACAGAGTCATGTAGATTGGTTTGTTGGGGTCTGAGCCCCAATCCAGCTCCCTGTTAGCCATCTGATTTTGAGTCTTGGAGACACTGAGAATCTTGTCCAAGTTTGTCTTCCATAAATTGGGGAATCTATATGATTTACCTCCTGGAATTGTATGAGATTGAATGGATTAGTTTATGGAAATCTGTCAACATGGGATCTGGGCCGTAGTAAGCTCTTAGTAAATAGTAACAAGACTTATCATTAAAACTACCCACTGACTCAGGAGTCTGACCATAGTTCTTCTCAAATCCTTGTTATGCCCCTTGTTACCCATATAGACAAACACAAAGTCCCAATCAAGGGTTTAAAGACCTTTTCTGCTTGCTAACCACCAACTCCAGAAAGGTTCGAAGATTCCCCAGATGATCCCTTCTCCCGAGCCAGACAGAGAACTCCCTGGTTGACCCCTTACTCTTCTTTTGAATGAGAGCCTTTATACCAACGGCTGTGTAGGCATCAGAGAGCTGCCTCCTTTCCCTTCTTGAGCACACAAATCCACCTCCTCCAGGAAGGCCTGAGATGGGTCTTTTCAAAGCCTGGATGCTCCTAGGAGTCGCAGATTGAACCGTGTGCCAGGTCTAGGGGAGTCAAAACACTATAAAGAAAACGATGCCTGGTGATAGACTCAGGACTGAGTTAAGTTTGTTGCTTTGAGTTCGGATAGACAATTTAGGGTGATTTTAATGACTCCGAAATGTTTTATCTTTTACAACCCCTGGAACCACTGCTCTGCAACCTTAACAAATTGCTGCCTTTCCGTTCCTCGCTCCCTGTCATCTTCCGTTAATACAGGCTCCATTAGGAGTTGAGAAACTTATTATTGCAATAAAAAAATATATCCTATCCATATCACAGACCATATATCTGAATCTTGCATAACACCCTCCCAGGGATTAATCCATATTTTAACCAAGTGTTTTATCATGGCGGCGCTTCGGCCCCATGCACAACTATCTCCGTGAACGCAGAGAGGATAATAGCCAAAGGTCATCTCGGAGGTCTGCATCCTGCCTCTCCTGGGTTTGTGAAGAACAAAGAGCATGTCCGCTTCCTCTGGCAGGCCTCCCAGAAGACTCCTTGCCTGCTGAAAGAGGGGAAGGAACCATAGAGACGGGTGCTATGGTGACCCCCGTCAGCACAGCCCATTTCCGGTTGTCACCTCCCCATGGGGTGTCTGTGAGGGGTGCATACCTGAACTTAGAACCCCCTCTCATTGGCAGAGCCACACCCTGTGCGTTGGCGCTTAGCAAGTGTTGAGGGAACAGGTACTGCCTTCCCTCTGTGGATACCTCTTGGGTGCACTTGCCAGGCGTTTCTATCACACAGCGTCTTTCATGAGAGTCCTTGCTGTCTTGCCTTGAGGAAATGTCAGGTTAGTGAAGAAGTCCACATTCAATCCTGTGGCCATAGTCCTGTGATGTAAAGAGCCCTACACTGGGACCCGGGTTTTGATTCCCTGACTTCTTGTTAACTCCTTCCTTTCCAATCCCACCCCTACCCTGCCCTACCGTGGCTAATTTATACTCAACTTCAAGTCTCAGTAGGCATGCCATTTCTCCAAGGATGTCTTCGCATTTCCTCTAAGACTCTTGAGAATACGGAGTAGGTCTCCTATCCTTCAAGGTCATGGTGCCCTATGTCTTCGTAGCTCTCATCTAGATTGTGATCATATATTTACATAACTCTTTGTTCAACATTCACTTCCCTACTTAGATTACAGTTTCCCTAAAAGCAGGAACTATTCTATTTAATTTGTTGCAGAATCCCCGGTGTCTAGTATATAGGAGGCACTTAAATATTTGTTGAATGAATGAATGAGCGATTTTGAGCAAATTACTTCTCTCTTGTGGCCTTTGGTTTTCTTAATAATTGTCATAATAGCCAATGTTTCTATAATGCTTATCCTATACCATGCCTGTTTTAAGTATCCTACATAATAATTATAATTGTTAGGTTATAATTATAATTTATAATAAAAGTTTTATAATAAAATTATCATACTTTAATAACTACAATTAATCTTCACAAGAATCTCATGAAAGGGTTTCTATCATTTCCTACATATTACATTAGAGAGAACTGAGCAGAGAGGTTAAATGGCTTACAGAAGGTCACTCAGCTAGTAAGGATGGAGCCCAGGTTTGAATCAAAGCAGTCTGGATCCAGAGCTGCTGCTTTGGTTGCACAAAGATCTCTTTAGCTTTTGGTGTTTAGGAATTTAGAAGCCAACAATTGGAATATCCACCTAGATTCATTTATTTAATAAATATTTCTCAAAATGTCTATTCTGTGTTTGAGAACTGAAGATAAGGCAGTAGAAACAAAGATCCCTGCCTTCATGAAACTTACATTCTGATGGGGGGGAAACAATAGTAAACAGACAACAGATCTGGTAGGTTAGACCCTAAGTGCTTTGGGGGCCGGAGAGGCTTGGAGGGTCTTGTGGATGGTGGTGTAATTTCATACGAGGTGGTCAACAAAGGCTCTGTTGAAAAGGTGACACGTAAGTCAAGGTCTGAAGACACTGAGTGAGCAGGTCATGGGACGCTTGAGGGAAAAGCATCCCAGGAAGAGAGAGGAGCAGTGCGGAGAACCTCAAGAGTGATGGGGCTGGGGGCTCCTGGGTGGGGCGGTCGGTCAGGCATCTGACTTTTGGTTTCGGCTCAGGTCCTGATCTCAGGGTGGGGAGATAGAGCCCCAAGCCCAGCTCCACGCTCAGCAAAGAGCCTACTTAAGACTCTCACTTCCTCACCCTTTGCTCCTTCCCCCGCCCCAGCCATGCTCGCTTGCTCTCTCTCACTCTCTCTCTCTCAAATAAATAAACAAATCTCAAGGAAAAAAAAAAAGGCTTGTTGCCCAAAGTTCTCTTCTGTTTTTCAGCCTGTCCTTCCAGCAAAATACCTGGCCTGGTGTCTGCAAGATGTCTTTTTTTTTTTTTTTAAGATTTTTTCTTTATTTATTTGACAGAAATAGCCAGCGAGAGAGGGAACACAAGCAAGGGGAGTGGGAGAGGAAGAAGCAGGCTCCCAGCGGAGGAGCCCGATGTGGGACTCGATCCCAGAACGCCGGGATCACGCCCTGAGCCAAAGGCAGACGCCTAACGACTGCGCTACCCAAGCGTCCCTAAGATGTCTTTTTCTTATATTTCAGGGTGTTAGGTGCCATTGGAAATGAACTTCCGTTTCAATTTCCTCTCTATTGCAGCCAACACAAAGTGCTGGGAAAACGATGATATTCTTTGGTGAAAAGACTCATAACTATATTTGACACAGATGATGATTTGATAAAACGCAGACAGCACACCCCACCCCAGCCCAGGACGTAGGACCGTATCGAGGGCATCTTTGCAGAGGTGGGAGGTATGGGGAGCTCACAGTCACTCACCATGTCTGGTCAGTGCGGGGTCTGGGAAAGATTTCGAGGGCCATCTCTAGCTGGAAGAGAGGTGGTTTTACATTTTGACCAAGTCGACATTCAAATGCCCCCCAAACAATAGTCATGGTCACACCATTTTTTGCTGGGTTCTTTTGGTTGTGTGCCAGGCCCCGTGTGGAGTGATACGCGTGCATGAGACAGGAGCCCGTGTTGGAATAAAACAAGGGGACTCGAGATTCCTTCATAGATGTGCTTCCTCTTCCCTTGGGGTGTCCAAGTGATAGAGCTTTCTTCACGTGTTTCCTCTGTCAAATAGAATAACTCAGAAGCAGAAGATTTGGGGTTCAGCCAAACCACTCTGACTCCCTTCCACAGATCTCAGTAGGGCAGAGTGGTCCACAGTGAGGCAGGCAGGCTGGAAGGAAGCCAAGTGCAGCCGCATCTGGGGGGCAGCCCTGGAAGAGCTTCACAGTCTGAAGGGATTGTAAACCTCAGGATCTCATTTGTTTTATCATGTGTGCAATGCACAACTTTTTTTAATACTCTTCCAGATTATTAGTGAATGTAATGCTCCCCAAAGTGTTAAAAACAGTGAAAGGAAATGATAGCTGATTCCTGGGGCAGGAGAATCCCCATAAACTTATCCGCTGGAAGGAGATCCAACTTTCTGGTCAAGGCAGCAAAGAAATCATTATTCAGGTCCTTGTCATCACGTAGGGTCTACAGCTTGCCTCTTTGGGAGTAATCTTGCTGCTACTACTTCCCTTGTCTGGGCCTCAGTTTCCCTCTACTGAAAAAGACTAAGGATCCCGGTTCTTTCTCCACACCTCCCTACCGTTTCATGCTTCTCTTTAACAAAATTAACACCACCAGCGAAAAGCACCTCTGTCACCATGCCTGGCAGGATGACTTTGATTTCAGAGACGGGGAGTCATGTCTTTGAACTCCTGCCTCTCCAGCGGTCAGCAGGCACATGGAGGGCCTATAAAACTGTCTTCGAAGGAAACAGAGAGCATGGGAGAAAGGAGCCAGGGTCTGCAGTGAGAGCATCAGGGAGGGGCAGGATGGGGCAGGAGCCCACAGCAGTGTAAGTGGAGCCTGGGGCTCTGCCCACCTCCCAGCCTCGAAGTCAGCTTGGCACGTGGTTCTACAAAGCATCTGGTTTAGCGGATGAAATGAGTTTTGACCTGGAGACCCGCACTGACAACTTTGTGTACAAGCCCCAAACAGACTCACTCCGCCTGTCCACCTGTGTTGTCTTCCCGCCTGCTTTGCTGCACCAGGAATTTTGCACTAGCTGGGTGTGGACAAGGGACCCCCTGGAGCACTTTGGGGAGTCCCACTCCCCGCCGCAGCTGCTCCTCAGCGCACTCCTTAGCCACCCAGCCTGGACTGACCGCCAGCAGATAGGGCTCTGCGTCAGGCCGAAGACGTGGGTGATCACTCCATTTCCTGTACGTCTCTGACGTTTTCTCTTGGGTTCACGACCAGGCAAGTTAGACAATAGGGAGATGCCTTTTAGCACACGGAATCACGTGCCAATCCAGGGCGTGGGATGAGGCTTTCGATATGCTCGCGGGTCACAAGTGGCACAGGTCTGATAAGGCCTCAAAAGAAAGACCCTCTCTCCCTACCGTCTGACACCTGAGCAATGAACAGTAAATGCCACACATCGTTTCCTAGGCTTTAGAATCCCGGTGAGAAAGAGAATGATGGAAGCACCTGCTTAATGTGTGGTCCTCAACTGAGGTGATGAATGGCAGTTCTTTAGGGGTGCTTACCCCTTTCTCTTAAACCAGAAAACAAGGCAGTTGAAAGTTAGAGGCTTTGCATTTGTCTCATAGGAAGCTTGTATACCGTGCTCAGAGTGTCAGCTAGCAGCCTGCATATGAGCATCTCCCTTAATAAAAAACATTAACACCTCCCCTCTTCCCCCACCCCCGTCCTCCTGTGCATGGCGGTTCACTGGAGGCCAAGTCCTGCCTTCAAGGAGAAGACGTTCTGAACGAAGTCTGGATCTCCCTCTGCAAGCCGAGCAGTGTGGCATCAGCAGAACCTTCCATGGATGATACAAAGTCGTCATCTTCAAGACACTTTGTAGACCCTAAACCCCATACTGCCCTTTGTGCCAAAGAAGGGAATGATCCAGACTCCCCCAGATTGTTTTCTCCCCTAAAGCATTGCCATGAATACCCTTCTGAAGATGGGTTTTTATGTTACCTACTATTTCTTCATCATCATAACATCATCATCATCATCATTTATAGCCACTTATTTATTATATATTCTAGCTATACTGGGAGCTGTCCTTGGATACCTTCAAAAAACATTTCACAGTTTCTATTCTCTGGGGTCTTCGTGTCTCAGAGGGATAGCACCGATGCTTAACAGACGCAAAGAGAATGTTACAAATATTGAGTGAACATGGAATGAAATAGATAAGGCAAGATTAAATATGTACATTATGCATACCTCCTCCCTTTCCCCCTTTCCCCCAAGCTATAGATGTGCTAAGCAGTGGCAGGGGACAGATTTTCTTGGTCCAAGTAGGAATAGTCTTAAAACAGATTATTTCTTTCCCTGCTGTCAAAGACATATAATTAAAGGCGTCAGTAGAATGCCATCAGGAGCTGAGCTAAGAAGTATGGCTAGGAAATTCTGAGGAAGTGTTACTAGGAGTGACCCCTTATTCATAAAAGATTTCGTGACCGAGGGACTGCTACGTCGATGTTGTTCCAGACCTAGTCTCTTTTATCAACTGTAACATCCCTGCGAGTAATCATTCTGATTGGAGTTGGAAATGCAGTAAATATCAAGGCACAATTTAACCAGCAACAGCCAAATATCAAATAATCACAGGTGGGGGGGCCTTTTGGCCATAAAAAATGCAGACGTTTACCTTGAATGTTGATTTAAACCACCGAGATTTTGTGCCAAATAAAGCTTGAAATGTATCATCCGAAGTACAGTGTCCAACTGATAAAAACAGTCCTAAAAGCTTTGCCTTTGTATTAAAAAGAGGTTTCAAAAGGGATGGTCCTCTCAAAGCCAGACAATTTGCTCTGTGCCATCTTCATAAAATCATAGCAAAAGACTTTCAGGGTCTTATAATCCAGCCTCCTCACAGTGTGAAGATCCCTGCTGAGCATTACCTCCAGGCCAGGTTGAAATTATGCTGCCTACCCAGGGCGAGTCTCTCCTAGGGTCCCCTTGGGGAGGATCGGTTCTGTTCCAGCGTGAACCAAGGGACAGTGCTCATGACTGGGCACCTACAGTCAATGCAAGCCTACCAAGTAAGATGCCCAAATATTCCAATGTCCCTTGAGAGGGTGGAAGTATGACTTGGGATATATTGAATTTTCTTTCCTTTAGGACCATCTTTATCCAGCCAGCAGCATCCATTGTAATATTGACCTATTAAGGTGACTCTGGGAAGTGTTGGTGGTCCAACGTATCTCATTTTCATAATTGCCCGCCTCCTGCAGGTGCAAACTTCTGAACATGCCATAAATCCAATAGACTGAATGACTCCGGGAGCTCGGCAAAGAAGCTACAGCTTTTCTGTTTCCGTTGAGGCCAGGGTTATGAGTAGTAATAAACTCAGCAGTCAAGGTCAGAAATGTGATTATAGGGGGGAAATGAGAAGAGGGACAGAGAGAGAAAAGCCAGGCCAGAAAAAATGCTCAGCTCTTCTTGCTTTGCTGAGTTTTCAAATTCATTAGCAACCTCAATTATTCAATTCCTCCGTTTTAATCTGTAATTAAACACTGCCACAGACACTGTATCCACCAAGGGTGGAATTTGAGTGGCCTCCTCTTAATAAGTGTGCGACTATGGTCCTTGCATTGTTAGCCCAGGGGGGAAAAAAAGAAAGAAAGAAAAACAAGTTTATTTTAAAAAAAGAAGAAGAAGAAGAAAAAAAAAAGAAAAGAAAAACATGAGTGCGTCAACCTCATACCAAATGGTAATTGTAGAGGGACGTTATTTTCCCTCTAAATATAGCAAAGATGACTACAAGGCTTCCAGCATTTTTCTATAATAATTTCTTAAATCAAAAGCATATTTGCCGATAAGAGGATGCTTTACCATAGCTATTCTTCTTCGAATAATTAGACAAGCAAGAAGCCAACAAGCAGGAGTACAATATGTTGCTGGGTGAATGGTGGTACTATTTTTTGCTTATTTCACAAGGTCAAAGAATCCTGGGCTCCTTTTTTAAAAGATTATTATTATTCGAATGAAGGAATGAAGTAAATATAGCGAAGACGTTGGATGGCAGCATTTTGGTAACCAGATTTCTGTTTATTTAAAGCAAAGAGAGAAGGAAGTCACATCCACAGATCCTCGCAAAAGAAATGTGATTCAAACGCAGGTTGGAGGAAAATAGAACACCAAATCGCATCTCTTCCGTGATGAGAACTAGATTTTTCCGTACAGAATATTGGAAGGAAGCTGTGGGCTAGTGCTTGTCCAGCTTTCTGTCCACTTCCTAACACATGTCATTATCTTCAGTTTTCTCGTTCCTCAGCCCCAATAGATTGTGGAATCACAAGGGTAAGGAGTATGCCTTTCACTTCCGTATCCATAGGAATTAGCTCTTTACCTGACAACCCAGCAAGTACCAAACAAATGTTTGTTTAAAGAATTTGCCACAGTAGGGTGGTATAGTTATGAGTAGATTCTTTTAAATTCCCTTTTATAAACTCATTTCGTAAGAAATATGTCCTTTAAAGTGATGAGCAAATCTGCATTATGTAAATACTGTGTGTGCGCGCGCATACATATTTCAAATAGAATAATTCAACCCAAAGAATCAAACGAAGAGTAAGCCAGAAATTTTAAACAATGGGAAGGAATTCCTTCTAGTCTAGTAAAGACACAAAAGTAGGTTGCATCTGCCCAAGAACTGAGTCTCTCTTGTCAATTATCTAGACCTCTCTACACCGTGGGTCCTCCCTTGTGACTTAAATTGGGAGTGCTAGGGTTCAGATGATTGGGTGGGGTATTGAGAACTTTTAGCCCCATTAAGAGGTTCCCTGCAGGGTCATGCTTGTCCCCAGCCATCCCTCATTTTTTCTCTGGCCACGATTCTATTTTATTGCTAATTGAACTGTCCCTGGGCTCCTTCTGGCTCTTCGCATTGGTTCCCAAGAGAATGGGGCTGCGTTTGCTGAGACCGCACATTTTCCGGACTAGCAACTACTTGTCTCTTCTTCAAGAAGCCACACCTCCCCGAGGTAAAAGGGACAATTCTTGCCACAAGGGTGACAATGGGTCCTTTGTCCCCTCTGTCCACAGAAGAGAAAAATAATGAGAGCAGAACACTAAGAAGTATCTGCAACTTGAAGCAGATCCCTGGTTTGAGCCAATATCCTGGTTCCCAGTTTTTCGTTCCGTATTTTGCTCTTTGCCCTCGAGTTCCACCTGGAGGCTCCCCCAGGTTCTTTTCTCGTCCTCTACCTCTCCCAGCCTGCCCTCTTTGCCTGCATCTCCCAAGAAAAAAGCAGTTGCTCGACTTAACTCGTGACTGTTTCGAAAGTGCCTTTTAAATAAGTGTAGTGCATCGCCTCCAACGGAATACTCTGAAAGAGCTCGACAGCCCTGAAGATATACAATCAATACTTCGCCTGAACCATTGATACCCTTGCCCATCACTTAAATATCATTACAGGAAAGATTTCAACAAGATCACGGCACATTATACTTTAAAGTTTGACTTTAAAGGATGCCTGGGCTTTGCTGAAAGGCATTAGTAATGGAATTCTTTATCTCTGAGCTTAATTTATTCTAAGGAGAATAGGGCCATTATCTTAAATCTATTTTTTTTTTCCAACAGAGAAAACAGGCCTCAGAAGTCCAACACTTATAAAGAAATCATTGTTTAATTACTTTTCTGTTTAACCCTTTGCGGAAGGGAGTGGGAGTGTGTTATTAGAAGATGAATGTGCATGGCTGCCTGGTCGCCATCGACAGACTTGCAGTGTGCCTTTTTTGGTCATTTCTATTCCTGTGATTCTCTGCATTTCTCACACGTGAGGACCCTGCGGTCAAGTCATTTGTGTAGTTCTGAACCCCCGCTGAATCCACTGACCCCTCGATCGCTGGTGATGGAGGGGTCTTTGGTTGGAAGAATGCAGGGATGGGTAACCAGACGAGTCACGCTCCTGTATTAAGCTACTTGGTATACATCAGATGCACGAGAACCGTGTGTTTGCACACATGGGAACAAATACACTTGCATTTAGCTCCTTGATTCTGGCAGTGTGTCTCCATGGTGCAAAACACCTGGTTTGAAGAGTAGAGAAAATGATCTCTCGACTGATTATTCCTTCTACAGCACCAGCCACCCAGCAATTAATAGGATGATTTGTTGCTTCCCTCCACCAGCGAATCTGCATCACTGAAGGGTGGTTCAAACTTTGTAGGAGAGGGTTTGTGCTCTGGCAGAGTCTCTAAGAAGATGCCAGATATCTCCAACTTCTTCCAGGGCCCCCACTTGTTCATTTTTTCTGTTCTAAGATGTAAAACTCAGCCACCAGGTGTCCATGACACATTTGGCTGGGGCCAGGTTTGGGGATCACTTGTGAACTAAATCACGTATCCAAGTGTTACAGACCCAGGACAGCTGCTTCACCAGCCCTCAGGTCCTTCGGCCTCCTGCTCATTCCTTTGCTTGGTAGCACCTTCCCTTACCCGTGCTTCCAGAACCTCAGCCTCAGGATTCTTCTGGTTGGATATGCCAGTTGGTGGGAATGCCATGGCTTTCCAAAGGTTGGAGGTGATCCAGCTTTGGGGCAGTTTTGTCCTTCACTGCATTCTTGCAAATTGGCTAGATGGAGGGAGAAAAGTAAACACCATTATATTTCCAGGAACAGGAAGCCTATCGGTGTTCCATATCTGACTTCTAGCTCCTTCCTTTCCTTTGTCAGGATGACACTTTTTTTTCCGGGCTGTTATCAGAGATTTTGTGTTTAATTGTTACTGGGTCACATGTTCACAAGTGCAAATAACTGATGACCTCCCTCCACTCGGCTGTCTTCATGTCTGCAAGGAGTGAAAGCCTGTAAAGAATTCAGACAGGTTTCTGTTTTGATCAGCATTTCCAGGTGATCATCACACCCAAGTCAAAAAGTCAGTGCATGGGGCGCCTGGGTGGCTCAGTCGTTAAGCGTCTGCCTTCGGCTCAGGGCGTGATCCTGGCGTTCTGGGATCGAGCCCCACGTCAGGCTCTTCCCATGAGAGCCTGCTTCTTCCTCTCCCACTCCCCCTGCTTGTGTTCCCTCTCTCGCTGGCTGTCTCTCTCTCTGTCAAATAAATAAATAAAATCTTAAAAAAAAAAAAAGTCAGTGTACTTCCCGAATTAGAGCCATATGTATAGGAAATCTCCGTTTTACAACAGTGTAGTGCATCTGTTGAGGTTTTTGGGTTTTTTTTCTCATCCTGGTGGGTCAGTTTGTAATTGTCTCTAGTTGACCTTCTACCTTCTGGTAGTCTTTATTACCTGATTCACAGGGAGCTCAGGAACAGGAGAGGTTTTCCACCTGCTTTCGAATCCCCTCATCTTATAGCATCCCTACCGAGGTACAAGATATAAGTAGATTCTGAGGACAGTTGAAAAAGGGAGCCTGGATTGTAGCCATCAGAATCACTGTTTATGTTGGTATTTACTCCGTGTTCTGAGGTATGTGCTATTTTTTAAATTGAATGTAAGCTGCAAAGACTCGGGTTAATCGTATTTCTCAGCTTATGGCTGGTTATCACCCATCTAAGAACTCTCTGCACTAGATTTTTCTACCTTTATCCCTGGTCCTCATACCTATGTCCCTTCCCGTTCTCGTAGGTAACTGTTCTGTTTGACATATGTCTTTGAATACATGTAAATATATGAACATATGCAAAATATGTAGCATTTTCTATGTGAATGATTTTAACTTACCTAAATGTGTAATTGTTTTTTCTTCCACCCAGCTCTGCTTTTAAGAATTGCTCATATGTTGGGGCACCTGGGTGGCACAGTGGTTAAGCATCTGCCTTTGGCTCAGGGCATGATCCCGGCGTTATGGGATTGAGCCCCACATCAGGCTCCTCAGCTATGAGCCTGCTTCTTCCTCTCCCACTCCCCGTGCTTGTGTTCCCTCTCTCGCTGGCTGTCTCTATCTCTGTCAAATAAATAAATAAAATCTTTAAAAAAAAAAAAAGAATTGCTCATATGTTTAGATATTTACTCAGTTATTGTCTCTAATTGATGTATTAACAAAGCTTTATTTAGCCATTCCCTTTTGATGGATTTCTAGGTTGTTTCTAGTCCCATTCCCCACTCGCATGAACCTGCTTGAGAATTCTGGCACTCATACCACCAGATAAGATTTCTGGGTCCCTTCGGATACATAATCGCATTAAGTGTTGCCAGGTGTATTCTAAAATAGTTGATCAGTTTACATCCTTGCCGTTGGTTTGCGGACGTGCCCGTTTCCCCACGTGCTCACTGACCCTCGGCATTGCCCACTTCTCTCATCCTTACTACCCTAATTGATACAGAGCAGTCTTTCATTGTTACTTTCATTTTCCTCATTACTACTCAAATATCATCCGGGAATGCCCGAAATAAAATGCTCGGCTTTATAAGGCGCTGTTGGAGCTCCCTAACCTGTATGAGCGGCAGGCTTCCCAACGGCAGTGC
This sequence comes from Ursus arctos, assembly GCF_023065955.2. Lineage (NCBI taxonomy): Eukaryota > Metazoa > Chordata > Mammalia > Carnivora > Ursidae > Ursus > Ursus arctos. The sequence continues at coordinate 21,411,801 of NW_026622897.1, read as the reverse complement.
AGATCCTGTAGGACTTGGGTGACTCAGTCGTGTCCGAGCGGCTTGGACGACCCGAGCGTCTCCTCCCCCTTCCCACGCAGAGGCAGTGACATGGCCTCCCTGTCCCAGCTGCACCTCGAGGGGTCCTCCATCAGTGGATATGCGCAAACTCACTTGGCTTAACGTTTCTGCCAAAGTGGCCCACAAGTGCCATCTTATCAGAGGATCAATTTTATATCAGAGGGTCATTAAATTCTTTTTCATGAGAATAAAATGGGCTTCTGCCACTGCATGTTGTACCGCCGCTCGCCTGAAACTAGAGAGGAAATCAAAGTGGAAGAGATTTAACCAAATTATCCATCTTCAGAAAATAAGCTCCGCTGCAAATGTATTTTTGATGTGGCATTGTGCAACACGGAGAGAGGAGAAATAAAAACACTCTAATGGTCCTGTTATACACAAACGGAAGGAGGCTGTGACTTTAACCCTCTAGGGACACAGGGCTTCCCTCTCCTTCCCATTGACAGCCAGGCAGGGGTGGGGTGGGGAGGGTCTGCCGCCTAAGGGACACGGGCCTAAAGCTCCAGATGGACTGAGGTCCTGTTGATTTGCACGGTCATGCATTGTCTTTTTCCAGAATCAGAGAATACTTGGGGAAGGCTTTTAATCTCCTCTGAGGGTTGGAATACCCGAAGGGGTGGCCGGTCCTGAACGGTATGACCTCCCCCCACATTCCATGACTGACGTTCTCAGCCTGGGAAGAACACTCAGCAGCCTCCCTTCCCTACCAGGTGGGCCTGCGGCCAAATCCCTACTCTTCCCAATGGGGCCCTGTGCTCAGCAAACCCAGTATGGCGGAGGGTTTGTTTCGGTGATGGTGGAGGTAGTGGTGTTTGCAGCCCATATTCTTGAGGTGGTTTTCTTTTGTCAGTCACTTCGGTAGTTGCAAGAGCAGGGAAGAGAGAGGTCGAGGCAGCCTGTGGGGGGAGTTGAGCACAAGACAGACACGTGCGTCCCTGCTTCCCTGACCACTTGCTCCCTAGTGTCCTGTGACTGCCCGGGCTTAGAGGACAGGTGAAAGGAGTCAGCAACATCAAACGGAAGCCCCGGCAATGCTTATTATAGTATCCCTGGCTTGCAAGGGGCATGAGTACATGTGATTGGGTGAGGTAGGAGTGCAAACAATAAAAAAGAAGGAGGAAATGTGTTTGGGTAAGACCTAAGGAGGCAAACAATTATACAGACGAGACCTACGGGTGTCGGAGATAGCCAGGGTGAATGCTGTGGCCACGCTGCCCCCTGCCCACAGTCTGAGAAGGTACTGGAGCCCCGGCCGGCTCACCAGTCTCCCATATGCTGGATGGCGGGTGCTGAAGCCCAGGCAGGGACAAGCCCCACATTCTCCATGCTTTCCCAGGGCATCGTGCCATTATTCCATCCGTACGCCCTCAGCTCTGTCTCCAGGATTTTGATGTTTTTTCCATTCCCAGTGAACAGCAAAAGTTGTTATTTATTTATTTATTTATTTATTTATTTATTTAAGATTTTATTTATTTGTCAGAGGGAGAGAGCACAAGCAGGGGGAGCGTCAGGCAGAAGGAGAGGGAGAAGCAGACTCCCAGCTGAGCAGGGAGCCTGAGGCAGTATTTGATCCCAGGATCCTGGGATCAAGACCTGAGCCAAAGGCAGACACTTCACTGACTGAGCCAGCCAGGCGTCCCCGGCAGAAGTCTTTATTTTTTTATTTTATTATGTCATGTTAGTCACCATATAGTACATCCTTAGTTTTTGATGTAAAGTTCCATGATTCATTGTTTGCGTATAACACCCGGTGCTCCAAGCAACACGTGCCCTCCTTAATACCTATCACCGGGCTACCCCAATCCCCCATGCCCCTCCCCTCTGAAACCCTCAGTTTGTTTCCCGGAGTCCATAGTCTCTCATGGTTTGTTTCCCCCTCTGATTACCCCCCTTCACTCTTTCCTTCCTTCTCCTAATGTCCTCCCTGCTATTCCTTACGTTCCACATATAAGTGAAACCATACGATAATTGTCTTTCTCTGTTTGACTTATTTCACTTAGCATAATCCCCTCCAGTTCCATCCATGTGGATGAAAATGTGGGGTAATCATCCTTTCTGTTGGCAGAGTAGTATTCCATTGTATATATGGACCACATCTTCTTTATCCATTCATCTGTTGAAGGGCGTCTGGGCTCCTTCCCCAGTTTGGCCATTGTGGACATTGGTGCAGTGAACATTGGGGTCTTTAAAAAGCGTGCCTGGCCGTGGTTCTGTGAAGGACACAGGTGTGTGGAGCGGAGGTTAAGGAGAGCTGTGAAGCCTGCCTCAGGGCCCACAGCCTAACGTTGAGAAGACTGACAGAAGCCTCCTGACCAGCTCAGGTGAGCTCACAGATGCTGCTTCTTCTTGGGGATCGTTCTCCTTGCAGATGAGCAAAGGGCCAGTTCTGCCTTGGACCCTGCGGTGTTGGTTTCTCAGACATGCAACTACCTAGCAGTGGATTAGAGGCCTCGTAGTGACCTGGAGAATGACTTTTCTGTGATTAATGGAGGCCTTGCCTTTAAAACGGCCCAGCTCCATTTTCCATTTGCCATAAGCCATGCATGTGCTCTTCAGAGAAAACAAGAATAGAAAAAACTATTTGCGAGATAAGTAAAGAGAAATGTAATCCCTGAGTGGAATGAAGGGTGCTTTGAAATGAATGGGGGATAATCCTTTTGTTGTCTATTACAAATGCACTTTATTTTTACATTATCTGGCTATGAGAATGTGCCATTCGCTCTAGTGACAAAGCCACTGCAGTTTCTTCTCTTTATGTCGTATTAAGTGTGTCCTGCGAGTGGTATTTATTGCCTGGGGTCTGAGGCCGCCTGCCCAATGGGGGCAGCTGGGCCATGTGGCCACTGAGGCTCCCAACAGAATGAGCTGTGTATCAGGCTCAGAACAGCAGTAATAAGGAGGCTTAGGGCAATGAAGGAACAAATCTCCACCCCCCACCTGCTCCAGAGGCTGAGGAACCCAGCGCTCTATTCACATAGGCCTACAAAAACTAAGAGAGTCATCACTCAGTCCCTTGCTCCGTCCGAGCCCTGGGACTGATCTCTCTGTCTCATGATCTGGCCTTCTGTACCCTGAAAGGGACAGCAGGAAAATTCCATGGCCTTGTGAGACAGCACTGCTCTGGAGGTTCCTTTCCGCCCCCCACCTCTCCCAGGAGCCTCTCTGCTAGGAACAGGCTGCCACACCTGAGAATCTCTGTTCCTGGGAATGAGTTTTCGGAAGCTTGCTTTTTCCCCGGAGCTGATGTGTCGATTCTCGGAGAGAGAGCTTTGGAGGCCTGCATGCCCCCCAGATTCCCAGAGAAGATGGAGCACATAATGAATGATCTTTCTATCCCACATACTTGGTCGGTAAAATGACTCCCACATTAGTACCTAGAATGCTCGAGAGCTCGTGTGATCACTGGTCAGGAAAATATGGGGAGGGCATAAGGTATCATGTCCCTGTCCTGTTTAAATGCTTCAGGGCCTTCCATGGCCAGGGACACGTGTGGAGGTCTGTGGCATGGCCTGCAGAGCTCTGTATGCTCCGACCCCAGCCTGACCAGACAGCCGCACCCAGGGCAGCCCTCCTCTTCTTGTTCTTCTAGCTCTTTGCTCTTTTCTGCCCTGGGACTATCACACATGCTGCTCTCCCTCCCAAGACCACCCTTCCCTCCATGTTTGTTGTGGAATCCTGACTCATCCCTCAGAGCTCAGCTGAAGCGTCACTCTCTGAAGGAGTCCCCCGGACCCCACTGAGGCGGCCAGGCCATAGCACCCAGTCTTGCATAGCACCTTTTTATTTTACCTCACATGATTAAAAGTAAAGACTCAGTTGGGGCATTGGCTGCTTGCTGTGGTCTCCCCCATCTGGAATGTAATCTCAGGAGGCCGGAATCACCCGCACCAGGATAGGCCCTTACCTAGTTCCTAAGGAAATGAAGACAACCTAGCTTCCTCCAGTTTGCGCATAGATCCTTCATTCATCACTCCCTTCACTCCCATGGAAGGAAGACAGGAAGGCTGAGGATCACCAGTGTCTCTCAAAACCGCTTCGTCCTGAGGTCACCCCCCAATGTGACAGTCTGGGCATGGCAGCCATGGAAATCTGTTTTGTCACACCTTCCACCCAAACCCCGGGGGAGATGGCTCTTCAGGATGCTTGCACCTCATCCTTGTCATTTCCACCATCCCTTGATCCCCAACACTATCAAAACACTGAGCCCCATGTGGGTCGGGGGTAGCTGCTTACAGAGACCAGCTCAAGGGCTTGTGTTCTGCCTCCTAAGGGCTTACGGTGTCAGAAACAGAAACTGATGGCAGCAGATGTCTCCAGAATATGCTGACTGCGTAAGGGAAACACGAAACTATGGATGTGAAGATACTCATAACATACCTCGTTTAATAATATAATCTTTTTCTCATCGGGAAGAAGCAAGTTTAAGTGCATTTGGAGGTGGGAGATGAAGGTTGGCCAGCTAAGGCAATTGGATAAAAAGGATGGGAAGCTTCCAAGTCCAGGGAAAAACAAATGATTTTTTAGCAATAACCCAGAGAGCCTGGCCTCAGAGAGGGTCGATCCCACTTCTAGCCCTTCGGGTGGCTAGTTCACTGGTTCCGTTTAAGGCATGAGCTCAGCAACAAATTAAGTAAAGTGTCCCCAATAAATGCTAATAAGCCCCAAGAGGAAACAGGGGCATTCCCATGCATACCAAATATACTCATTAGCATTCCTGCTATTATGAAGAATAGCAAAATGACCTTGCAATCATTAGAAGCTTAAAATGCTATGACTTAAGTTTAGAGGGACACATATTACATTGTAAAACCTAATTAGTGTTACCTTTGCTAATTGCCGCCTAGCACTAAGCTAGATAAAATAAATGCATGATGGACGTTTGGGGACATCAGATATAACCCCATCACCATTTTTAAGGGAAGTGAAATTACAGAAGAGCCATCTGAAAAGATGTTTGTCTGAATTGTTGTGAGTGGTTTGAGGGAAGTGGGGGGAAGCATGTGCAGTCAGTGTATTTATTTGTATGAATCCTAAATGCTGAAATTTTCTCCTGAGAACACTGTTCCTCTCCTGTATTTCTGTACTGTGAATGCCAGGATGCCAAACAATAGGGGGAAATTACTGTAGCACCAAAATCCATCCTCAGCATGGAAACAGGTGTGCAGGGATACAGCGAAAGTATCGCTCACAGGCCATCAGAAGATTCAGAGCTCTCCCAGCCCAGACCTGCAGCCAGGACGTCAGGTAGCTCCCTGTGTCCAGGAGTGGATTCGTCCACTAAGTGAACTCTGCTTGAGTCTCTCGTTCACCCCGGAGGAGGCTCGGGGAGCGCTTGTGTGCGACTGTATGGAAACTCCAAGCACCTTACCAGCTCAGGGCTGTTGTGGCCCATCATGCCCAGGGCACAAAGCTCGGGTCAGGTCCTAGGGGCTCTTTACCCTGCGGACAAAAGCAAAAATAGTCAAACAGTTTGGACCTCCAACCACACCCACCCACTGGAAGTGTGTGCCTGTGCGCGTGCGTGCGTGCGCGCGCACACACACACACACACACACACACACACACAGATGCGCCTCCCCTCCAGCTGTGCTCAACATTCATAATAAGGTTGTGAAAGGGAAATTATTTTTTAGGGCTGTCAGGGTTTTTTCCTCCTTCAAAATAAATGATAGCTGATTTTTCCAGAAACAAGTCTGTCACTTGTGCCTCTCTCAGGGGTCCTCCTGAGTATATCCTAAATGGTACAGATTGAAATCAAGTCATAAAGTTTTACAGCCAGCAGTAGTCGTAAAGCTGGCTTAGAGCTTTGTTTTCATGCTAGGTTCTGAGGAGGGCGAGGGGTCCTCTGAGGTCCCTCCGTCTCTGCTGGGGCAGGAGGGAGGGAGACAAAAACCGAGCAGGTGAGGCCTCCCTCCACCAAGACAGGCGCTCTTAGCTACTTGAAATATCGAGTGTGCGTGTCAAATTTCATTTAGAAAAGCAAAGCTTCCACGGCTAAAAATAGCTCAAAAGTCACCAAGAGGCCATTGAGGACCAGGGAGGCTATGTGGTTTCCCTCGGGTGCACCCAGACACTGGCAGGGCTGGAATCGGAATTCGGGCCTCTTGGACCCAGGGTTCCGTCCTGAGGTTGGGGTTCAAGGAGCGCGAGGAGCACGATCTGCTCCCAAAGTTGGTGATGCCTTGCGCTCCGTAACTGCTGGCCTCCTGAAGGCCATCACACTCCAGCCTTACTTTCACAGATAGTCTTCAAGGCCTCCTTACATAAGATTTCTTTCAGGGGCTCAATTTCCCAAGGATAACAGGGACCTCACTTGGTGACGGAGACTCATATTCTGCCTGCTGCTGCCCCAGCATCCCCTCCAACGCTGTCCCGGCCCCGGGGATGGCACATCCTGGGAACCTTTCTTCTTTGACTCAGCTGGTTAGGGCTGGATTTTAGAAACGAAATTGGCTCAGTGGGATCGCTGGAGTCGCTGCATTTGCCTTGATGATTAGGCCACCTGGCTTCCCTGGGATAGGCTCCTGGCGTTTGCTGCCTGGCAGTGTTAGTCCCGGCGAGAAAGACTAGCAGCCGGAGCCGCCCCTCCCCCTGCAGCCCAGGAGCGCCTCCATACAGCCCAGGCAGGACATCCTTACAGGCAGCCCCGACGCAAGACTTCGGTAGCATTGCCCCTTCACCTTCCTCTTCCTCCTCCTTCCTGTCCTTCCTCCCACCCCTGCGCCATCCTTTGTAATAGCTGAAGAGTTGTGTTTTTTTTTTTTTTTAATGGAGCTGCTGATAATTAAAATTATATCTTTGTTCCACCAATGTATGAAACTCTGGGAAGTCATTATCGGAGTCAGACAGTGATATTTTGATACCCCGAATCTTTTTGATGTAAGGAATAAAGTTCTAAGGCGTGAGGAGCTAGAGCGCCATGCTATTTCTTAATCGCCCTTTATAATTTGCAGTATCTTGGGATGCTTCTCAGATGTTTCCACTGTGGCTTATGTACACTTCAAACCCATGTGCCCTTAAATGCAGAAGCTAGGTACTGAATTAATGACGGCAACTTCAAAAGCCCACCTCTTTGGCAGGCTGAAGATCTAAGAGCAAACTCAGAGAGGGTGATGGGCCTTTGAAAAGTACTAAGCACAAACAATAAACCTCATTAAATAAAGTCAGCAGAGTGGGCTCGGAACTGTAATCAGGCGAGTGGGGGACTGAAGAGGGGACAATCAGCAGGACAATTGGCTGTCTGGGAGCTGGGGGCAGGGGGTGGGAGGAGGGGATTGTGTTTGGGACAGGCACGTGACCCAAATAGAAGCAGCGCTAAGGGACGAGGTCAGAAGGATGCTGGGAGAGCATGGGGCACAGGCAGGCCACCTTGTTGGTCGACCGGGGTCGACAAGCACTCTGAGTTGAAAAGTGGGGTCGCTGGCTCCTCTTCTGCTCCCCTCAGCCACTTTAGTAATGTCTCAAGAACGCAGAGCATCTGAACAGGGCCTACAAAGGAAGAGAGAAGCTGACAGGAACTGCTCTGCCATTAAAATGAATTCCCTAAAGCCCTGTGGCAGCACGTGCTGTCACTCTGTCAAGCAGAAGTGGAGCAGGGACTTCTGCGACCCTTAAAACACCTCTGCACACAGCCAGGGAATAGGAAACGTGGAGGCTCAGTCACTCCTAACGGGGAAAGTTCTTCACGGGATTCAGTTGACAACTACCAGCATGCTGGACAATTATAGCGCCAGGCCGGTGCGTGGGTTTTCAGAAGTGGGTTGGGGCTGCTGCGTAATTGAGGCAGGTTATAGTAGGACACAGCAGGGCCGGGAAGAAGGACCACTTGGCATTTGGGCCCCATGCTTTTCCCTCTAGACTCCTCCTGCAGAGAAGCTGAGGGCCCTGGCCAAGTGAGGGCTGGCCGTCTGGGATGGCCACTGCAGACCCTTTCTTGGCCATCATGACTATCAGGGCTGCCCAACCTAGGGACAAGGCGCTTGCGGGAGGCTTCTCAGCCTCTCGTGAACCTACTGAGCACCACATCGTTCTCCTCCTGTTTCCACCGCAGCCTCTAATAATTATGTCTCCGTTTGAATTCAGGAATTTAACTACAGAGATTACACTGACCCTTCCCCCAAGAATGAAAGGATGTGGGCTCCTCCATCAGATAGTTGTTTGTAATTGTGGCTGGGGGTTTATTTAAACTAATTTTATTATTCATGACACTGACAATTTATGCAGTGAATGCAATTGCAGGCTATGATTGGCTGCCGCAGCTAAGGGCTCAACGTGCCACTTCCTGGGATATGCAAGAAAGAAAGGCAAAGGATATTAGAAAAACAGTCAGTCACAGCAATATTTTTTTTATGAAGTGATTCCCCCCAAACCTTCATTAAAAAAAAAAAAAGCTAATTTAATTTCCCAAACCCTGCAAAAGATACTTAATTATCCACTCCCTAAATTGCTCTCGTAATTTTTCCAAAGTTCTCTATTGTTGATGCCTTTGTGAGTTCCCCTTGTCTACAAGCAAAGGAGCTGCCGTCTCCCCACACAGCCTCCTCGAGATGACTCCTCCCAGTGCTGTGCTCCGAAGTCCTGACGCGGCTTCTAATGTGTTCCCTCATTAAGACCTAAGACTTGAGTTGTCATCATCTGCAGTGTCGGAGCAATAGAAGGAAACGACCTCTTTCTCAAAACAAATTTCCTTTTTCTTTGTTCTAAGAGGAAAACTTAAAAAACAACAACAATGGGGCACCAAATCCGAACAAGCTGTGGTACGTCCACACACAATGGCATAGTCGTGAGCAGCAGAAAGGAGTGAAGTACTACCCACACAGCAACGTAGATGAATCTCACAATGGTTATGCCAAGTGAAAGAAACCAGCCCCCAAAAGGAGTTTCTACTATGTGATTCCATTTTTGTAAAGTCCTAGGAAAAACAAACTTCTTTTTTAAAACAGAAGGCAGAAAACTTTGGGGGTGATGGATATGTTCATTATCCTTATGGCAGTGATGGCTTCATGGTGAACACATGTCACAACTTCTAAAATTGTACACTTTAAACATGTGCAATTTACTGTATGCTGATTATATGTCAATAAACCTGTTAAAACAAACACACAGCCTTTGTTAAGTCCTGGCTCCGTCGTTGACTAAGTCTGTGACCTTCACTTCTCTGGACAATAGCATACTCACCTGTAAAATAGGAATGATAAGACCTGCCCCACAGGAGTGTTAAGACCATCAACATGAGAAAACATCAATCCAGGGATATATATATATATACATGCTAATAAATTCACGAATGGCCTTCAGCAACTTGAATCACTGTAGAAGTGAAAGAATTCAAAGCAATTGCCCTGGGGCCTATCCTGTTACCTTGCAGAGAGCCAGTACTCCATCTGTTTAACTGAACCGAAGGAGGACAGCTGACACGTCGTAAACCTTGATTGGCACCACAGAGTCTAAATATTATCTATTCATTGAACTTCTGATAGGGAATCATGGACTTCTGAAATGGTACATCCTAGAATACGAGGGAGACAAGAGAGCCAGGTACCACATCCTAGCTTTAGGCAGAGACAGAATCATGTCTAGCTCCTGATTCGGGGTCCCCGGGCCTGCCTTTACAAAGGATGCTTAATGAAGGAGAGCGTGGTGAATAGGGTGATGAAGACGAAAGTCCTAGAATGTTTGGTGTGCTTTCCTACGCTCTTCTCTACTGTAGGAATTGATCTGTAGAGAGCCTGGTAAGAATCTGGTAAGAGCCCTTTAAATTCACAGCACAGCGAAGTGGAATCGAGGTGGGGGCTGAAGTGAGCTCCCTTGCTTCAAAGACTCTTCCAGGCCCCAGTAAGCTCTGAATTGTAAATTGTCTGATGCCAGCCTTTGTGGCTGCTGTCTGGATTAGCAGCCTGAACTCTCAGAATTTTCTCCCCAGCTTCCTCAGCAATCAGTTCAGCCCACTTGATCACGCACCTGCCTCAGTCCAGCCTTTACTGTGTTTTTGTTTATGTTGCCCTTTGCAGATTCCAAAATACTTTCACAAAGTTATCCCATTTAGTCCTCACCTTCGTTCTGTGGGGTATATAGAACAGGTCCTACAGGATTCCTGTTTATGGTTAAAGGAATCGATGCCCATGTCAGTACAAGATTTGCTCAAGATCCCTCACTGAACAGAGGGGAGAGAAGAGTCAAGTGTCTACCTTCTAACATCTGTTCCTATGCTCTTTCTCCCTTCCCCAAGTAGATGAATGACATCACTCTTGGCTAACTCATTCTGAAGGCAATATTATGCCTATTCCCATTTTTCACACGTGACAGAAAGAAGTAATGTGACTTACATAGGGTCACACAGTGGCTGAGTAGAGATTAGATCCTGCCAAATGCAGCCTTCTTCCACTGTACCAGTTTCATCTCCAATATTTCGTTCATTTCAAACATTATTTCCACCACGCATGTCATTCTGTGGCCTTTACATTCTGGGCCAAGGTTGGGGAAACCTTGGGGCATTTGAGGGTGGGGGGGAGGAGAGGGTGAGAAATGTAAGCCAACACAGTAAACCAGCCCAGATCCCTGCCTCTCCCATTTCCTCCCTACAAAAATGGATGGGCTGTGGAATAACATACCTCACAAGTTCATGAGGAATGAGCAGTGACCCTTTTGACTTCATGAATGTGGAAGAAGAACACCATGGAAGCTAAATTTGGGCAGATAAGAGAATCCTACTTGGAAAGCATGCTGACCGTGACCATCATCAGTAATGCTCCTTACTCCTTAGCCTGCAATCCCCAAAGCATTTCCCGTTCCACCGACAAGACACGCTTGTCTTTTAGTCTTAGAGTGATGAATGCATGCTTGCTCTAATATTCATAGGCTACATTCAAAACTGAACCTGAGCAATTATCGGGAGTTCTGGAAAGTCAGATTCTGATGTTGCAGATGACATGATACCTCAATTATTCCAAGGCAACCATTTCTTTAATTTTGCGTCCAGTTTCCCTTGTAGGGATCCCCCCGTGCTCCCCTCCACCATTGCCCTCTGCCTTCCCCACATTCTCCGGGAGGGCAGTCAAGGTGAAGCGGTGTCGGACAGGGAGGCTGATCCCTGCCTCCCGTGCTAAACCTCCGATTTTGACTTTCGTGAGCCCACTCAGAACCATTATCCTCTTTCCTGAATGTTGAAGCTTTCTTTTTCTCCCCCCCCCCCCCCGAGGAGACATTTATAAAACTGATCACCACTGGAATGTGAATTTTCCTGTCAAGGGTGGGACAGAATAAAGAATGTGACCGTTCTTCTCTGCTCGTAAAAGAGGCCTCCCTCCAGCTGTTATTCAAAAGACAGCCTACGCCCTCCTGGCACTGGGTCACCCTGCAGACTGGCATTCCCCAGGCAAGGACCAGCCCGATGCTTCATGCGTGGGACCAAGGCATCCACCAAATGCAAAGCTTGGCTCTCCAGCCCAACTGTTCAATAATGCTGTAATTAACTACTGCAAACTTCAGAGGACCCAGCTAACTATAATTGAGAGATCAACAGAGGCTGCATGGAGTCAGACATGCATACTAATTACTGAATTATCCAACACCTGTTTTGGAATGTAGCACTGAAACATGGCTGTGTTTTCAGGCAGAAGTCCTCTAGTTTAAGTGAAAAGTTTGTCTTTAGTGAGCAGAGTGAAGCCCTCTACTGTCCGCTGAACCATACCCTTTTATTAGCACTGGTAGATGACCAAGTGAGGACTAAGGGAGTACAAATGAAGGCCGTAAATGGAATATCCATGCGCTTAGACCTCGGGAGGGTTTCTGCAGGGGAAGGAAGGGAAAGCTTCAATTGGACATAAATGACTACATTGATGTCACGATGGAAGCAATGCTCAGAATTGGTGCATTTCACTATGCACTTCGGCATGGACGTTGCAGAAGATGTCACCATACTGAGATTCCATTTCAGAATGTTGCACGTTTCTGCACTCTTTGCATCCGGCTCCTCCCTCCTGCAGAACACTGGGTGTGCCCCGCCATCTAAAGTGCTCGTCGAGAAGGGCTATTGATGGGCCAACACCACTTAGCATCTTCGTTAAGACCAGGCAGAGTTGGGTTCGGGGCAAGGATGCCCAACAAACTGTGAGGAGGAGAGGGTGTGAAAGAGTCAGGATCTTGAGATGGAGAAGAACAGAAGAGCAAGGACCGAGAGCGAGGAGAGAGCGCAGACTCAGGGTGAGACGTGGATTGAGCGTGGGAAGAAGAGGAAGTCTCCCGTGGTCCCATTCCTCATCTTTACTGATTTGCTTCCCTAACCCATTATCAGAGAACTCAGACGGTGGTGAAATCACGCTTACCCTGTGAGCCTCACAATTTCTCAGATGGAACATTTGTTGTCAAATAGAAAAATGAAACCTCTTTTCATAGCCCCCAATACCCTAGAATTACAGAAGACAATGGGGCAGGCCCAGGTCCTACAACCTGAGGTGGCTTGGGAGCCAGCTGGCTGCCCTCCCCTCTCTGCTCCAGCGAATCGAATTGAAACTGTCTTATTCAGAAAAGAAGGCAGTCCCAGTTACCACGAAAGAATTAACAGATAAATTAAAAAGCAGACTCAGTAGTGCTGGCATTTTCTCAGTTGGAAGAAGAAGGCTTTATGATGCTGATGCTGATGATGGCGACGACGGTGGCAGTGATGGAGAGGATTAGCACCATCATGGGCATTTACCAACAACACAACCCAACTCCAATAGATCTAAGGTTTCTAGGATCCTAGGGTGGTCTGTATTCAACGGTCTTTCCTAAGAAATTCAATACATTGGATAAAAAATGTGCCTGAAAATGTCTCAGGATGTCCATTTCAGGAACGCAGTCTAGGTTTCCATGTGGCCAGCATTTCTTGAGGAAGGCCGTGCCAATAATGAAGGCAACATGAAAATGTTCTTGTGGGAAAAAAGGAAATAATAACTGTAACTGAGGGTACCCATTTAAAATAAAGCACATCAGAGGGAAGGTGGGTGGGGGGATGGGTGAAATAGGTGATGGGGAGTAAGGGGTACACTTACCATCATGAGCACGGAGTCATGTATAGAACAGTTGAATCACTATATTGTACACTCGAAACTAATATAACAGTGTATGTTAACGACACTGGAATTAAAAGGAAAGAAACTTAATAAAAATAATACTGAAAGCAACATGGACATTGCAGAAGATGTCCCCATACTGAGATTCCTTGTGTTTCCTACCATATTCCTACTACAGATGCAAGAGCCCTTGAAGGTGAATCTTTCCAGACTTGATGCACTTCTGCATTTGAGATCTTTCTCACTGCTGACCTGTAAAAATGAAGAAGTGATTGTTGTCCGAGACTGAAGAATATAGTACCTATGGACGTCAGATTCCTCTCTCATAATCAAGGCCTTAGCAGGCTTTGAAATGATCCTATATCCGACTACATCCAATACCAACGTAGAACTCCTGTATTAATTTTGAGTGTGTGGAAGGGTTTATACATTTAAGAATAATATGGGGCACCTGGGTGGCTCAGTTGGTTAAGCATCTGCCATCAGCTCAGGTCATGATCCCAGGGTCTCGGGATCGAGCCCTGTGTTGGGCTCCCTGCTCAACGGGGAGCCTGCTTCTCCCTCTACCCCTCCCCAGCCCCCCCCCCCCGCCCTGGTTCCCTCATGCACGCTCGCTCTCTCTCAAATAAATAAATAAAATCTTTAAAAAATAATAATAATATACTAGACTCAACCTGTTGCCCCTTCACCCAACGTTTATTCGTAAGTAGAGCTGGTTGAATTATCAACTCCAGATGGCGTCAAACTTTGCAAACGTTGTCATGTATCGATAGTCTAATTTGAAGCTCTCCCATGGCTAAGCAGCCACTTCGCCTCTTGTATTTCTCAGATCCTTACTGACCACTCCACCTCTGTGCTAAAATATGGTTGTCGTGCTTTTCTGGATGACCTTTTCCACTTCATTAGCCTCTCCTGAGAGGTGACATCATGGCTTTTGAGTTGTCCACAAGCTTGGCAAATCTCTTTATCTCATTTCTCTGGGAATATGCCTCAAAATCTGCCATCTCGTTGACCAGTTAATTTGTTTTCTGGGTTACAGTCTTGGCTTGCTCCCTCATTTGTTGTTTTACCCTAAGGACTTCTCAGTCACTTTTGTGGCTGTGTCATTACCCACCCACCCCGGCTTTCTCAGAGCGCCGCAAGCGCCTTTTCTCTGAGAGAGCCCTTCATCCTGGTAGTTTGGCTGTGTAGGCCAATGCTTCTCTCTGTTCTGGGACCTTGAGCCCAAATTATAAACTTTTTTACACACACGTGTCAGGGGATACCCGCAGGTTGAGTTGAGTTCATGTTAACATAAAGAGAAATGGGTCAGATAGCAAGGGTTAAGTCCGTCGAGGTCATTTGTGCCATCTCCCGAGGTGGCCAGACACCCTCCCACTTTCATACCTGCAGAGCTAGGGAGGGACCTCATGACATCGAGAGACTTCCATTGTTGAGCTGCTCTAATGATCAGAAGCTTCTTTGGGCTGATTCAGAACCTGTATCTCGGCCCCTTCATTCCAGTTTTTGACTCTGAATAAATATGTAACGGTCCTTCTTTTATACAACATGCTCTCTAATACTGGATCACAAATTCAAATTATCAAGCATTTTGGAGCACCTTTTATGAATCGTAAACCAGCCTGTGGTAGGCCTTGTAATTCCAAGCCTAAGTTTTGGGCCTGATGCTTGTCCATGAGATCTTCATCGTGTGATGGGGGGAAGAGAAAACTAGATGTCTAGGGAAGAAAATACCAGTGCAGAGGTGCTGTGGGAGTGCTAAGGTGAGAGCAACAAATAGGTGCCACGGAATCTGTGGCTTTCTAGAACATTCCCACAGAATAAGTGCCCTTCCCAGAACTCGAAGAGAGGGGTGAATTTTTTTCCAGATGGAGAGAATGAATAAAGGGCATTCCAAGCAGAGGTGCCAACATGAAAGGAGTCGTGGACATTGTGACAGTGACCGTGAGCTTGGGACTCGTGCAAAGCTCTGCATGCACAGGACCAGGCAGGCAGGGATGCAGGAGAGGAGGTGACAGGAAGTGAGGCAGGATGCATTTGTTGGGAACACGCTGTAAAGGGCTTTAAACTCTGGGCTGTTGGAAGATGCCTCTCCTGTCACATCTGGTCACCCGCTTGGCCTTTCCTGTTGTCCCTTTTCCTCTTAACCATAGCTGGCTTCTCAAGGCCTCTCTACAGCATGGGATGACCCTCCCGTCTCCTGCTCAACTGCCAGGGACTTAGGCTCCTGAATCAGTATCTGACTCCGTCCCTTTTTCGGAAGACAAGAGCAAGGCACATTACGGTAACAAATCCTACCTGCTTTCACTTAAACCCAAGGAGATTCATCACCCTTAATGGAAATGATATTTGCTCTAGTGGAAGAAGCATGCATATCCAGTGAAATCAGATGGGCTCAGCAAGCAAACCTTTGAGGTCTGTCTAGACTCTTAGCTCTTGTCTCCACTGTGCAGTCATTGAGTGTCTAACAGGTCGTATCTGAGACGAGAGTCTCAGAATCCATGGTCCCTGAAAATTCCAAGGGTCTCTTTGTCTGGGTGACTTTTAAAGTTTCTGCAGACTTGGAAAACTATCACTCAAAAGGCACCTATTAGTCTGAGCATGTGATAGAAAGTTTCCCAGCAGTCACTGCAGTCACGGAAGGGGGGTGAGGTCAGCTCTTCCTTGCACTTTAGGCTGGTGGGAATGCCAAAGACGGCCGGTTGCCGTTGCAGCATTCGTCAGCATCCCCAGCAAGCATGAAAAATCCTGGAAGGAAAATTGCTGAAGAGCAGAGGGTTTGGGGATATGGTTTCTCCTTTCATTCTGCTTTCTGCTGGGATGTCTCCCTGGTTTGTTTTTTTTTGTACCAAGAACCAGAGCATTTCCTCTGGTTACAGCCACACGCTCACATAAAGGGCAGAGTGGACAAGCCATCCCTGCATTTTATAGCAGCAAAATGCAAATAAGGAGGTATGATTTGCATTGTGAGTTAGGTTAGGTGGAGAAGTGAATTGACGTCATAACTAGAAGGTTCGATTTATTCACAACCAAACTGCCCTACTGTGCATAAGTGAGATGAAATTCTAAAATGTGTCCCATACTGCAAAGAAGGTCTGGAATTATTAATCTAAACGAGAAGGTGATGTGTGCACCTGCTCATACTTTAACAAGTGGTTGGCAATTTTTAGACACATTTGAAAAGATCCTTTAGTGAAAAGTGTTCTCAGAGAATGTCAAGAGGGCATGAGTCAGGGTGAACACGAGGTTTCCAGAACTAAAGTGCTCATTTCCCAGATGTTCCATAGCACAAGAAAATGATATGGAAAATGACCTTATCAGGGGCCTATTTAGGACTTGACCCCAGGAAATCTCCCGAGTGGGGCTTCTGATCTCCAGGCACTGCTTAGCTCATCCTGATTCCTTCCTTAACAATTTTGGCACTTGTTTTTCAAAACAGGGCATCTATTTTTTTTTCTTTAAGTTGCATTAAGAGTTTTAGGCAAAAGCAGCCAGTTGCTAAGCAGGCGCTAGCCTAGGACTTCTTGTCTCGATGATCATGACCGAGGAAAGTACAGCAAGGCTTGTTGTTAATGGATTGAACCAGGCCCCTTGGCTGGGAAGCCTGGCCTGAATGGAGTTTGCATAATGCCAGCCCGTCTGTGGGCTCTGCAGCCTTTAACACAAGGGCACTGCTCTGGAGGAGCCTGGAGAAAGAAAATGGGATCGGCTGGCACCTGAGAGAGGCCCCATTAGCAGAACACAGGGGAGGGGGAGAGGGAACCACACACAAGGTTCAGCCCATTTATGCCACTTGGTTCCATTCCGGCTAATAAAAGATATACTCCCCTATTAGGTACATTACACTGTCACTGTGATTGGTGGAGGGAGCAAAGTACTTATCAGCTGAGTGAGTATTGGCTGTCACTCCTGTTATCAAGCTGCCTGCTTATTTGCGATTTTATTTTCAGATGTGATTGACAGCTGGATGGCTCTGACATTCTCGGCGCAAACATACAGCCTGTTATTATGCTTGCATTAACATTTTGATAAACACATGGTGCAGCATTGGAAAAGTAATTACATGTCATCACTTCAGTGCTTCATCAAAGAAAAGTTTACCGTGTAATTGCTCTGTGATTTACCTAGGTAGAATGTGTTACATTCCACAAAGGCTCTCTCTATTTAATAGTTTACATTTACTCTTTAAAATACACAATATCCCTTCCCAGGGGCTTCCGTGGTCTAAAATAAACTTGGCAATATAATTTAGCTTTCCATAAATATACTTAGATATTACTGTGAAGTACTTTTGCATAATAGTTATTTAATGCTACGTGTAAATATGCAGTGCATTATATTGGCTGAGCTATCAAAAAAAAAAAAGAACTTTTTGACGACAAGGAGAAATAGAATATTGTTACCTTGGTTTCCGCATTAAGAAAAGGGCCTTTTGCCCTTATATTTATATCCACGCTTTTCACAATGACATCTAATTTTACAATAAAGTGACTTGAGCTGAAGCGCCTAACAGTAGAATCTAAAATATTGGTCCTTGTTAGTGTATAAAGAGCTCTTCTGATGTGGCACTGAAAGGCACGCTGGAGGAAAGCACAAATGATTGCAGGGTACTTGGGAAACTGAGCCGAAGGGGTGGTTTGAGTGATGTTCGCACGGTGGGATCTGTCTGAACAGCTGGATGTCTAGGGAGCAAAAGGTGGGGGTGAGTGGATCGAAGCAAATAATTGTTGAAAGCCCCCAACAGAATCTCAAAATATAAATTGCTTGGATGGCTGATATCGGTAGGGCACTTTGAGTTGTCAAGTGCTTTGTAATTATTGATGAGTAAATCCTTGCAGCGGCAGCCAAGGTCAAATAGGCAAAACCTTTCTCGGATGCGTAATGATCATGTGCACATCTGGGTTAGCCTGCACCCAACAAAGGCTAGGCACCGGGAAGTGTTAGAGAGGAGTGGGGTGGGCCAGATGACTCTCACAATAACTCATTCCTTTAGCTTTTCTACCTTGAGAGTTCTTCTCTGGCATGATGCTCCCCAGTAAATACCATGGCTTCCTTCTTGAATGACTGAGATGGGGATGGGGGGGCAGTGGTCTGTTCTGAGACGAAGCCCCAAAGAGGGCCAAGCACTTGGGAAGGGGCATGGTGTTGTAGGTCTCTGGAAATAGAATCTTCTGGGTCATGAGATTAGTTGAGTCCTTGAGGTGGCCTTCACCACTAATCTAAGTGGTCTCCCTGCGAAAGGATTAGTCTCACCAAGGACCCACTCAAGGATCAAGATGCCAAGATTAAATGACTGAGCCACAAAAATCTGGGTGAAATCCAAAGCCTTTTGATTTTCTGGTTGTTTCTCCATTCTTTCGGGGAACTCATGGTTGCATGGAAAGTAGTTTGGCAGTGAGAAAATTGGGAGAAATGGAAGAGATTACAGCCTGATCTTGAAAATGAAGGTGGGAAACTCACGTTTGGACAAAGAAAAAGAGGAACAGCGAAAGGATCAGAAGAGGGCAAGGACCGTGGTCTTGATCAGAAGGGCCTGTAGTTGTCCCGAGAGCATGACATCTGTTTGGCTGGGTCTAAAGAGCGATGGCAACTTTCTCAGCTGCCTCTCTGGTACAGCTGGCAGCCACAAAAAAGAAACAGTTAAAATACCCATTTCCAGATGTGTGTAACGGTTCAATAATTCCACGTTAGTGTATATTAATCCTCTCTGGAGATTGGCATTAACTCGGCTTTAGCACTAGTCTAAATAAACACATCAGCTCTTAGAGCAGGAGCTTCTTTGCATAACAGCTGCATATAACATCTGCATCCTGGGTATAGGTTCCCTCTACATTACCTCTAAAATGAGCTCCCCTTTCCTTCTTTACATTTAGCCGGACTCGGAATATTTCCTCCTTCTGCTGTCAGTGATGGGAAGAAAGATGCCATTGTAATTGCCAGTTGGCCTGTGGAGTAATGCCCTGTAATTGACAAAGATTGCTTAGCTGCAAGGAAGAAAGATACACTGATTAGGAGAGATCGTTTTTAATATTGCATTTAACCTGCACTCTTTTTTTCCCCTTTGCTTTTCACCTGAGCCCTGGAAGGGATGTCTGGCATTCTTTGCTGTGCCACTTTTCTTTAAGGGAGAAAAAGAAGTGCAGTGAGGTCCACAAGGGAACACTTGCTAACTTGGGAGTAATTTCACTGAGATGGGAGGCTGAAAAGGTTTAATATGGATATATGCTGAATTACCCAAAAAAGTGAATTTGTTCCCCATCACATTTAATGTTGCCTTTGACCTGCCAGTCCCAGAGGTGGCCAAGGCTGTCACCATTTTTCATCCATGTTTCAAATGAGTAGGACAGATCTTTGGATCTTCGTTATTCTTGGGTTTTTTGTTTTGGTTTGTTTTGGCTCTTGCCTTTGCTTCTAAATTCAGGGTTTTGTTGCATTTTTTTTTCCTTGAGAATCACATTGACTCTTTTTTTTTCTTAGAGAACTTTAAAAATTGCACTGTTAGAAAAATATATATATGGGTTCAAATGCATTTTTCATGTCCTTTCATGCTCTATTGATTTTTTTTCTCTCGTTTTTCTTACAAAAGAAAGTTTTAATGCAGTTTTGGGAAAAGAAAAGTAGTCAGCAGTTGCTGCCTCCCCCAAGACTGAAAATACTGGACACCTTGCTTGGAAATGCCAACGGTGTAGATCTCTCTATCAGTCTGTCTCTCTAAGGGCGTGGGAGGGGGTGAAACCCCATCAGTCACCTGTACGTAACACCATTCTTCTCACTACACACTATTTTAATAGCTACAAGGGACTTCTAACTTGGTACAGTTTTTAACACTGCAGTGAAGTTTAAGTGTCCTGCAGGGAGTTTCTGATGTACCTATGGGACATTCAATCTGAAAACCGAATAATTGTGTCTAAAAACTACAGCACCTAGAGAATATGTATTTATCCATCATCTCCCATCCACATACCTACCTCTCTGTCTGTGACTGCAAGATCGTGTGTGGAGTAGAAAAGCACTGGGTTAAGAGTCCAGGGCATCCAGGTTTGAATCTCAGCTCTAAGACCTTGGACAAGTCACCTTCATTTCTTGAAGCCTAGGACCCATCATCTGTGAAATGAAAAGCATGGGCTGTATCTGTATTCCTAAGTAGGAATCCAGCCTTGACGCTGTAACTGTTTCACATATACTCTGTTAATATTTTGCTTTCTCATGCATAAGAAACAGATGTGAATGGTGAACTCAAGATCTCTCTGTTATTGGATACTGCTGTATGTCACATGCTTCTGTGTGTTACATGGTTTCCATCACTCCTGCATTTTTGTACAGCATTCTGTGCCCCCAGATTTTTTGGCAATAATTCACCCAAGCCCTCTCCCTGTTCAAAGTTATCCTTGCACATACAGAGGTTATGCTAGCCAAATCAAGTTGATAAATCGGGATAACTTTCCAAATACCCAAGTCAAAAATGCTTTCATCTAAATCAGCTGACACTGAAATTATTTTAGCTCTTAGCATAATTTACTTCGTTTCTCTGGGATAGACCTCGTAGGTGTGCCTGGGAAGCTGAAGAGGAAGGTGAGTGAAGGAGAGAGATTCTTTCCGTTGCAGGATTGGAGACCTTAAGCAGATGGCTTGAGTTTCATAGATAAGATGATCTGCTTTCCCTGGCCCTGGCCCTTCAGACTTGCATTTGACCTGAATGTACAGAAGCCACAGGAAGATTTGGAAAATACATGTATATATGAAATGCAATGTTCAGATCCGAGCCCAGTTCTGGGTGTAATTCAGCTCTCGGCTGGCTGTCCATCCCACAAAGAGAACTCTTCCCTCCAATGGATCCAGCTAACAAGCATGACAGTGCTCCTTCTCTCTTAACAGAGCTGGACATCTGTTTGGCTTCCCCCTTCCCGTTCGAAACATCTGCCAAGCCTCCTATATGCCCAGCAAGGGGTCGCCAGCCCTCCTTGGCCAAGTGCCACAACCAACTTTTACATTTGTGCAAACTCAAACAGCCTCCCGCCCATTTCTTATCTGTTGTTCCTGTTCCTTTTCCTTTGTCCTCACTAATCCGACCTTTTACATCGTTTCTGTGTTAGGCGTCTTATTAGAGATGTCTGTCAATTACTGCACGCGTTATCAATTATGAAATATTTTGGCTTAATGACAAAGTCATTACTTTTTCTCTTTTTAAAAAAATTTTCTTAGATTTATTTATTTGAGAGAGAGACAGGGAGAGCACACAGAGGCAGAGGGAGAAGCAGACTTCTGCTGAGCAGGGAGCCCAATGGGGGGCTTGATCCCAGGATGCTGCGATGATGACCTGAGCCGAAGGCAGGCGCTTCACTGACTGAGGCACCGTGGCGCTCACTTCTTTTCATTCATTAAAAAATATTTACTGAGGGGCTATGATGAACCAGCACTGTGATGCTGTCATGCAGCAAAGAACAGAGTGACATGGTCTGTGCAAACCAACGGCTCTGTGCCTATTTTTCCCTGACTGTAATGTGCGAGTAAACCATCCAGATGGCCTCATCGATGCCCCTCTTCCACATTTTTCTTTTCTCTAGTCAATGCCTTTAGCCTGGGAAACAGATTCAGTGATCTTGCATCTGGCAGATACGTTCCTTCCTGGACGGCTCCTCTGTAGGCCAGCTAAACAGAGCGTGGTCAATGGAACTTGTCAATTTTTATTCTTGGGGGGGGGGGAAGACTCAAGCCTTATCCCGATTGTGTGTTAAGCCAATAGTATCTAGGCCAGAAAGTTCTGAAGGTTAGACAGAACAGGTACACTTTGAAGTGACTATTTGCAACAGGAGCTCCCCTAGCGCCGCCCCTCTGTGTGCCCCTCCCATCAGCAAAGTCAAGTGAGGCCCAGCTGCCATGCTCTGCTCTCCACCTCTCGGGAATCCGAGATTTAATTTCCATTTCACCTCCAAGCTTTGGCCTGTTTCTAACATCTTATGATATAGGGACAAGTTCTCCCGTGAGACGCCATGTTTTCTCTCAAAGTATTCATTTCATTAATGATCACACTATGTTATTATGTTTTCCCTGTACTAGTCTATAGACCATTTTTATTATGTAGATACAAACTCTTTGACATTGTAATTGTGAAGTACATATTATGAAGACAAATGCATTGGGCATAATGAGAATGGATTGCCAAGAAAAGTTGAAAAACAATGAACCGTTTTTAAAAACAAACCCTTACCCAGAGCACTGTCACTTTGAATGCTCTGTAGAAAGGCCTTCGGATGGAAGTAGCTTGTTTTTAGTCTAACGTTGATAAAGGTTTGACTTTGGTAGCATCTTAATTATCTGATAAAAGCCAGAACCCTCCGCCTTGCTCACCTCTAATGTCTAATGCCTTCTCTGGCATTAAAATTATTGCCACGACTCCAGAGAGAGAAATGAGAGGTAGCAGCATTGGATTTCGGAGATGTGAATTAGAGTTTAAAGAGTCACTGGGTTTTGTTTAAACAAATTATAAAAATAATGGGTTGCCCTTAAAAGGTCTGTCTCATGTATTGTTATATCCTTCACTCGAGACACCCCTGACAGCGCCATTCCCCACATTATGTCTCCTGCTAGTCACCAGGGGAGCACGGTGATCTCCAGGGGTCTCATCTGTGCTTGTTGACTTTGCTTCTAGATTCGGGAGAGCAGGGAGGGGGTGAGGCAACGTGAGCCAGTGGTCCTGTGCCCCGAACATAGGGTCACACGTGGGGCTGGGCTGAAGAGTAAATCGGTTGATCTGTTGATGTAAATTCACAAGATCTTGTAACTCCACACAGGGTTGGGAGAATGTGAAGAGGAGCCAGAAACTGAGATTGGGTTTCCTAGAGGATAGTGGGTGTCCCTAAGACACACAGAAGAAAACAAAAGCAGACACAGACCTCTGCCAGTTGAGAGGCAGTAAAGTCACAGGAGAGTGTGATGTAGACTGAGCTATTAGCTGTGTGACCTTGCCCAGGTCACTTCCCCTCTCTGGACCTCTGCGTCTTAGCTACAAAATGGGGAGCCTGGACGGGTGTTCTCCGAGATTGCTTCGCTTTTAACATTTCACGAGCCTCTGAGGGCCAGGACTCTGCAGCCAGGACTCCAAGCACAGCCAACCGGGAGGCTCCATTCCGAAAACCTCCCCTCTCAAAGAGAAAATGTGCCAGTTTAAGTATTGGAGGAAACATTTTGTCGGGTTGACCCAATTCCCACATTAAGGAAATAATGCCCAGGCCCATATGGCTAATTCCTTCCCAAACTGTTTGTTTGCCATCATGCAGACCTACCCTGCAAATAAAGTGTCTCTTCGAGTTTCAGAATCCAAATGGAGCAGAATGCAAACGAGGAGGATAATGGTGAAAAGTACATTTACTTTGCAAATTCTTTCGGGTGCAGCCATCAGTCGCCGAGGCGCCAGCAGTGTTGATTTTTAAACCACGTTGCTCCGTGATACGAGCATGTAATTTTTACCTTGGAGAAGAGGTGTCTTTTACTGAATGCTCTCCCCCACTCTATTTTTTTTTTTTACCTTTTTTAATTTTTATTAATTTATTTTTAGTTTTTTGTTCGGCCTGCGTCTGCCCTTGCTCATAAGCAGTCAGAGGTCTGAAATACAGGCTTTTCTTTGCCCCGATTCTAAACTATGACCTGAGCCCTGAAAGGTAGGGAGAGCTCCTGAAAGCCGTGTAGCTGCTTCATGTCGGAGTCCTCCCTATCTGATACCTACTGGAGATGGAACTAGGTGTGACCTATGCTCCCAGGCTAGAGGGTTTCATTTAAGTAATAGTTGGGGTGGGTGCCGTTGGCATATCGGGAGCACATAGTGCAGAGTGATTCAATGCTCCGGACATGATTGGGTTCATCTCGGGAGCACAAACCACCAGGCTGGAGAGATGGGATTCCTTAGGAGTAATTTTTGGCCAGCGGAGGGTGAGAGTTGGCCTGCGTGTCCCCATCTGTGGCCTGGCTGATTGGATTAACCTTATCATTTCTTACTTGGCATCTTTTCGTACTAGGTAAACAGTTAGTACTTCTTGGTTTGGAAACAGTTTCTGCCCAGCACCCAGGTAGCAGAGTTAGGCTTGGGCAGGAGCCCCCTTCTCCCGGGGCACCAGGTCCTTGCATACCCAGAGGTGTCTGGAGGCCTTTGTTCTGGGTGTGAGTTACTCCTCTCCTTAGGTTTTAGTGCATTGAAAAATAATTTTCTATGGGCTGGTAATTATATAAAAATTGCTTTTGCTTTAAACAAGAATTATGCTTGAACCTTTTGAGCAAGAAGAAAAATGTGCAGAGGGAATCATTAATTTTGAATAAAAACACTTACTTTCCTGTAGCCAACAAGGGAGGGAAACGGGAAATTGGTGTTTTCTACAAACAGCCCAGTGCCGTTCCCCAATCTGTTTGCTTGATCTATTATGCAGTCACCTGCAAAGTTGAATGTCTTGCTTGGCCTGCATCTGACTTTTATTCTTTTCCCTCTACCTATTTCTTAAGGGCTGTGTTATATGCATACCTCAGCCTTCATTTGCATCACATTAAAGTAAAACATTTTAAATTTCTTCACAGCAGAAGTAAATCTGACAGACTTTATGAAGCTATTATACCTGCAGGTATTTTATACTTTTAAAATACATTCTTGTCAAGCTATCTTAATTATATTATTATATGTACTTTTGAACTTGTATCCGCTACTCCGTGATATATTACACTTTTGACAGAACTGTCCTAAAAAGCTACAATTTATATCAAAGTACCTTGGCTGAACAAAGATGTACCTGTTATGGATTTTGGAAGAATTTGTTCATTTACACCCTGGAATGCGTAACCGGTGATGGAGCGCGCTGCTTTAATTTCCCATCCAGGTGATTATGAAAGGTGGCGCGTCACCCTTGGCCTTTAGGAGCGGTGGCCAGAGGAAGTGGCCGATCTCCAGCCGCTGAATGACTCAGCTTCAGCCTGGAGAACGCTGGCATCCCCTGGACGCCTTCGGGCCCTGCTCCTGGAGCCAGGCTGCCCGGACCACAGTTGTCGGAGGGGCATTATTCAGCACACCAAGAAAACAGAGGGCTGACCGGTATCTGATTTGCTTTCTCATTTCTATTCAGCACCTTTCTGGCAGCACGGAGTGGGGACGGGGCCGCACTCCCAGAGAAGATGGACACAAGGCTGGGGTGGGGTGAGAGAGGGTGGAGACAGAGAAAGAAAAGCTAGGCACTCCAGAAAACTTTTCCAAAGGTACACAGGGGCCGAGGTCCCTCCGAGCGGTGGCTTGGGTCTCTGTGTAGCTGTTCTCACCCCACACAGGGCAAGGGGGGCACGGTGGTCCATCCGGGAAGCCCGATCAGATGGGGAGATATCCTGAATTGCTCAGGTCATGCCTCCTCTTTTGCTCCCTAATGTTGGGGTGGCCTGAGGGGGGCAGGCTCTGTGAAGGCAGGTCCGGGGGATGTAGCAGGCCCTTGATGAGACGTGTTGAATGAAGGCTCCCAGTCTCTTCTGGACTAGATCCTGTCTCCTTTCAATGGCTTGCTTTCCCTCTCCTTGCTGAGGACGGCACTCATCTGATGGGTCCCTCCCCACACACACTCTTGATCTGAGAGAGACAAGCTCATTATCATGGATGTGTGCAAGCAAATGCCACAGAGGGGATATCTCCTTCCAGGGAGAGGCTGGTGCAAATGACAAGAAAGCCCTTTTCCCCTCAGACCATCCACATTCTCCCATAGCAGGTCTGGAAGGTACATCTGTAAGGCAACTCAGATCTTCTGATGAGAGGCGAGGAGAGGGACTATTGTAAGCTTTATTCAGAACCCTCACCCTTTCCCTTGGGTAAGGTTTGATTCCTTTCTTTTTTATGGTCTCCCAAACCCTATGCGGTATATCTGTGTCTGGGACAATTGAAGGTTCAGAGACGGTAGGTGAGTTACCCAGAGTCACACAGCATAATGTAGCGTGGCATGACCTAAATAACCCAACTTGCCTACCATTCATGCCTTGGGCCTTCCCCCTCAATTTCCTTTGCAGTCAAAAGGGGCCCTGCATGTTTGCCTCTCACTCAGACTCAGAAGTTCTTTATAAATGGTGGGGGTGGGGGCATCACCGGCCCTTGTTTCTTCTTCACACACACAACCCAAACGTGGGCATCAGAGCAGACCGTGGTATGCTCAGCCTACCGTGGCAGGCAGAGCACGGCTGTTTGAGGGATGGAGATCATTTCTAAAGAGCTATTTGGACTGCTTTAAGCATCATCTTTACCAGAGAAGGCTCTTGATGTCTGTGCCTGCCTCTAGAGCCCACGCCAGACCAGCTTCCAGGTCAGAGGCAGAACTGCTAGCCTAGAGAAATGTGCTCCATGCCTCTTGAGGGCTAGGATAAGAATTTGGATCCAATCTCTCTTTGGGGCAGGGAAAAAAAATCCCATTGTCCCGTGCAGAAAGTACACATCCCAGCTGGCACCACATGCACCCTGTGGCCTGCCCAGGGCCATGCCTCCAGGCCGTCCTTTGTCTCTGCCCACAGCTTCGCATTTGATGGCAGAGCTCCAAGGCCTGAACTGAGCATTGGTTATGGCGAGGGCACCAGCTCGTCCTGCTCTGCCTGGCTCTCCTCCTCGGTGATACCAGGAGGTGGCTACTCCCCGGGCCTCCTGGAGTTCATGCTCGCATTATTGCTGCTGCCTTTGCAATGAGTGGAATTGGAAGCGAGGTTAAGGGAGCATCTGTCTGTCCAATTTGGGACCTGCCAAGCCTGGCACGAGGAGGGCGTGGTGGAGCCAGGAGGGCTCACTGTGGGGGGGTGGCGCGGGCTGGGCCAGGAGGCTGTGTCCTGGTGCGCAGTTTGCTTCCCAAAACACGCCATGTGATTGTTCGTGAAGGACTCACTTTCCAGGAGACTTGCATCTCTAGGGGTGAGGGACGGAAGCCTTGGGGAGAGCACTCCAGCTCCGATTTCGCCCTCTGGCTCTGACCCAGTGATGGCAAGCCATTTCCGAGTAGCGATCCACTCGACTAGAGGGGGCCTCCAGCCGGCCGCGGCACCGGAAGCCAGCCTGGCTCGCTTGCCACCTTTGATAATTACATCCTCGGCAGTGGCCAGCCATCTAATGGATCAGCTGTCGAGAGTGTGGCACAGGCAGCCCTGGCGTCTCCGGGCGGGCGTGCGGCTGGGGAAGGAGGAGGATGCACTCGGCGCTTTGGCAGCGTAGGAGGCTAGGGCAGAGAGGACGCAGCCTTGGCCTTGGACCGGGGACAGGAGCCCTGCCGAGGACAGTGAGCACCAGGCCGCGCACTCAGCACTCCTCACTCCCGCTCGTTAATCGCGGCACTCTTGGGCTCCAGCTTCAACGTCTGCACACGGGCTGGCTGAGCTTTATCAAGACGGGCCATCTGAAACTGATTGACGAAAGGGCGCGGGTGAGACCATTTGAAGGGCCGCTCAGGGTTGGTACAACAGGATACATAAAATAATGAACCCATTACGAGGCACTTTTGAGCCACTGTGGCTTTCCTAACTGAACTTTTATCACTTTGGAAGCCAGAGAAAAGCATAGGGATTAGCTTGCTTTTGGACAGAGGGGTATTTTTTTCTGCGTAACATGATCCAATTTAAAGACTATTCATGGAGCATCCTTTCTGTGAGAGGAACTTACAGGAAAGACGTGATGTGGCTCAGCCCCTGCTTTCAAAGACTTGACGACTCCAGTTGGGAGTGAGCGGAGGCAGGGGGCTGATAAATCCGACGCTCGGGTGAGAATACCATGAGAGGGACACTGTCAGGGTCCTATGAGCATGCAAAACACACAGAGCTAAGAACCTAGACATTATGAATGGGTCCACCTGGTTTACTTGGACAATTGGGGGAATTTATCTATCAGCATAGATGTATATCTCTACAATTAACAAAGACTATGGTGTCCTACTTTGGGTTCTCCCAGAAATAGACCCCACGATTCAAGAGCAAGTAGTTCATTTAGGAGGTGATCCCACTGTGGCAGGGTGCGAAGGAGGAGGGGAAGGGAAGGTATCCAATAGAATTTGTCATCCAACAAGTCACCATGGGGGGCAGCTAGAGCTCACGTGTGCAGAAAACAGACTTCAAAGTCATCCCCCCCAAGGGGCAGGGAAGCAAGGTATTCATCCCCCTACCCTCCTCTGTCACTGAGGACTCCTTCTTCCTTGTCCTGGCAGGAAAAAAATCTCTTAGGCCAAGGGTGCCACCATCAGCAGCCTTCTGCATATAGAGTTGAATGAATGTTCCTAAGAGGACAGAGCAGGGCACTAGCAACCTTAACTATATACAGGACCTTCACTTACCCACTACACTACTGTACTTCATCATGCTTTCCCCTCACGACCACCTGTAAGAACGCTGGCTACCATAGCTTGTTAGCCTCATGAATAGTGGCAAGGTACAAACAAATCCCACCCCCGCCATTTTGTTTCACTAAAGAGTAAAGTCGATGCATCAGTGTCCAGTCTCTCTCGTGACCATGCTCTTTCTTCTCTCCCCACCTAAAGTGATGTTGTCCATCTTCGGTGCCCCACTGGTCCCACCTTCTCTTGAAGCTCTGTCCTGCCACACCAATGACTTACATTTGTCTGTGGGGTCCTTTCACTCCCTTTTCCATGCTCTGTACCACACAACCCCAACCCTCACCAAAGGTGGCCTGGCTTTGCTCTCTGGTTGCAGCTTCCCTCCTCCAGCCTCAGCTTTGCCCCTTCTGTGACGAGAAGGTTTTTCATTCTCTTCTGTCCTCCATATGTCTGCCATGTCATAGTGTGTGCCTAATGGACGTCTGGCTGATCCGTTTGAAGTGGTCCGGTATTAGACTTCCCTAAAGAG
Source organism: Ursus arctos (assembly GCF_023065955.2). Classification (NCBI taxonomy): domain Eukaryota; kingdom Metazoa; phylum Chordata; class Mammalia; order Carnivora; family Ursidae; genus Ursus; species Ursus arctos. The sequence continues at coordinate 21,382,852 of NW_026622897.1, read as the reverse complement.
AGGCTCGTTCTGCCCTCCCACCCGCACCCACCAGTCTTCCTTGAGCTCTGCATTATTTAAGCTTTTCCATAATGAGGAGAGAGAAAAGTGCCCATGTCTGGCAGCTGTCTGGCCAATCGATGAATGATCGAGTTTATATTGAATGTCTATTGCGTGTCTAGCTCTGAGGTGAGGTGCTGGAGGGCTGCAGAGCTAGAAGGCACACGTGGCCTCCTTAGGGTTCACAGTTTTATTGTGAATCTAAAAGAAAACCTAAAAATCAGTTACCTCAGAAGTAATACTGGCCTGAGAGGCAGTAAAAATAGTGGTTAAAGGCTCATAAAAAAAAAAAAAAAGGGCAGGAAAGTCTGGGGTCTGATTCTGGCTGCCTTACTTACCTCCCAGCTGAATGCAGCCTCAAGCAATGGCCTCACCCAGGCTAAGCTTCCATTCCGTCGCCTGGGAATATCAACAGCACATCCTGAAGGGGTTGCTGTGGGAGCAGATAGAGGTATTGCACGGAAACCACGTGGCACCCAGCTATCGCTCAATGACATTAATTAGTCGTGTTACCTCATGTTAGTGTTGTCTCTTTTCTAGTTCAAGTCACTGCTGACTCCGAGTCTTTGGAAGTCGGAGGGAGCGAATGAGCAGAAGGAGCTGGCTTAGTCACGGAAGGAGTAGTGGGGGGAGTGGGTGTGAGGTTGGCCCTAGAAAGAGTTTTCGAAGTGGGAGTGATTGCAGGCGGGAAGAACAGCTGCACGAGAAGCTACATGGCCAAGGCAGGTGGTGTGCGGGCATCTCCAGGCACCTGGAGCCGCGGGGTTGCAGGGGGAGTGGGAAGAGAGGCAGGAGCGCAGGTCCTAAAGGAAGGGACTCAATTTGCCCGGAAAATGATTTCAGGTCCTGAGGCAGGTGAATAGCATGATAGTAGTGGGGTTTCAAGAAGGTAATTTTTATGGGGGTGTAGGATGGTTCTCAGTTCAAGAACCGAGAACAGAGCCCACCCTGCCTGCCCGGGGTAAGCGGAAAGTGAAGCAGAATCTCTCTGCGAGACACAAACCGCTTTCCCCCTCGTTCTCTTGCCTCCTCCCTGCTGGGAAGTGTGGCGTCTCTGTAGTGCTCAGACGAGGGAGAAACCCCAGTGTGCCCCCATACCCCATTCACTCCCCTCGGATCCCAGTCCGGATATACACCAGAAGCATACATATTTCCCTTTCTTCTCTTTTCGTGCTCCAAAGACGGCCTGACATTGGTAAATCACTGCAGCAGGCTTTAAATGATGTATGAAATGAAAAATCCCTTCCCTGTGTATTGGGGGCCTCCCGCCTAGCAGTGGGGTGTCTCTGCTGGGCTTCCTACTGTATTATTCAGCTCAGAGGCAGCCAAAACTCAGTGGAGGTGAGAAGCTTGGGATCACAAAGAAAAACAAAGTTTAAATTAAACAAGAAAAAAAAAAAGGAAAGAAACATATCTACTGAAACATACACAAGTCTTTCTTTCTGGTCCTCACCTTTTCAAAACCGTTGCTGCTGAAGCTTTTTAGCTAGGAAAACTTTTTCTCTGCTTCCTTGTGCGTGTTTCTCCTACCCAGACCCCTACTCGCATTCCTTAGCTTCAGAGTTATTAACAGCTTCAGAGTCCTATACAATTGACAGTATTTCTTCTTTCTTTTGAAGATTTATTTATTTATTTTAGAAAGAGAGAGTGCACGAGAGTGGGGAGGGGCAGAGGGAGAGGGAGAGAGAGTCCTAAGCAGACTCCCCCCCCCCCAGCATGGGCTCGATCCCACGACCCCGAGATCGCGACCTTTGCTGAAATCAAGTGTCCAATGTTTAACCCACTGCACCCCCCAGGAGCCCCTACAATTGATAGTATTTCTGTTCATTTCTCAATGACCTTTCTCAACGCCTGTGAGCAGTTCTGGATGGTCAAGGTGGGAGGGATGTCCATAATGGATTTGCTCAGATCGGCTCCCCTCCCCATGGAGTCCTGCAGTGTGGCCCGGCAGGGTGGCTGTTGCTGCACCAACCCGCTTCTGCTTGAAGAAGCCAGGGAGGCAATTGTCCACCTGACCTTCACCCCAGCATCTGCTGATCCCAGGCTAAACGCATCCGTGACCCACTCTGTGAACCCCATCAGTACCGAAAGCAACAGGCAGCCTCTTGCCTCTCAGACTGAGCTACAAATAGACTGAGAGCCTCCTTAGTCTGCAGGGAGAGCAGGCTTGATCAATTTGCTTTTAGCCGATGAAATAATCATTGATGTTTAGACGGACTTCTAATCTTGGTGCAGAACAGTCAAGAGGCATTTTAGCTATAGATGGTAAAAGGATTCATCCCAGGATATATTTAGCAACGTGGCCTGGGGGCAGGAGAGAAAGAGGCTTTGGGGTCCAGGAAACTTGTGGGAGCTAGACCCGCTGTGTGCCTGGAGGCAAGTCACATAATTGCCTCTGCTTTCTCTGAAAGGCCCCTGGGTGTGTGCGGTGGGCTTGTGCACGAGGACGTGAGAGGAGGGGAGAGGAGGAGCTCTGTGTAGGTCCTGGGTGTGGAACAAAACACAGTGTGCACTCTGTCCATGCCTACAGGCTGGGAGGGAAACAGGCCAGTGAGTAGACAATTGTGGGTGACCAGCAAACAGTGCATGTGTGCCATGACAGGGAGGAAGGGTCCAGAATGCTGGGAGCGTGCATCCTAGAACTACATGGCCGGGACTTGACTCCTGGATACACCAGGTTGAGGACCAGGTACTTGGGCAGCATTGTCCCTCCATCCTTCAGTTTCCTGATCCATAAAATGAGGATAAATTTATACCAAATTCATAGGTTTGTGGTGAGGGACAAATACACGTAAAGCATACACTTCAGGGAAGCATAGGTCACCACTTCTTGCAGGGGGAAGAGCGAGCAGGGGGCCACCTGATCCTCAGTGGAAGTGGGGTCTACCCAAAGCCGGTTCATGCAGAGCTGGAGGCTTGTATTTGTGTCTCAAAGGAGCAGGGCCATGTAGAATTCTACAGCTCTACCTCTGCTCTCCCCTCTCCCATGTGGCCGCACGTGTCGTGATGACAAGGCAGATGTCTTAAGAGGCGCATGGCAATCCTAGGGCCACTTCCACCTTTCTCCAAATTTCACAGGGGAAAGGAGAGCATTCTCAGGATCGTTCTGGAGGCCACTGTCCTCTCACTCAGGAGACGGAGGTTCTGGGATGGAGTGGAAGACTGAGTTTGAATTAGGCGCAACTAGTTCCTACTCCATTTCCTCATCTGTGAAATGGGAACAACAACTCCATCTTCTTGACTTCCCAAGAGAAATAAGTAAGGAAAAAGCTTTTTACAGACTGAAGCATGCTCTGTGCTTTATAATTCACTTTATCTGGTCAGACGCTTTCTTCAGCCAAGGGTTTAGCTTCAAGCAGGATGCCCGGGGAGGGAGGAGGGAAGACAAAGTCAGTGCCCGCTTTGCGACATACATCCTCTGAACCAAGCCCGCTCTCAGTGGGCTGACCCGTGGATGCCCGGTAACGGTCCTCCTAGAACTTGCTCGTGGCCTCCTGGCTTGGGGAGAGCTTTGGCAACCAGTCCAGGCCTCAGCCTCCCTTTGTTGTAGGATCTTTGGCAAAGGAGGGGTGCAGGACAGAGGAATGGTGGCTGCTTGGGGTTTGGGAAAAGCCAGCAAAATCTCCCCTGAAAAATCCAGCTTTAAGTGATTTCAGGGATCTGCGCCTCACTGACTCTATGCCTTGCCCCCACACTGAGTGCACGGGCACACACGCATGCACGTACGCACACTCAGGCACCACCCCCTCCCCCCTGCCTCCATTCATACTTCTGGGACCCAGACTTTGGGCTGCGCTGTCTCCCTGGGCAGCTGGCCCCCAGCGCAGAACAGCAGCTGAGCAATCTTCCTGTCTTGTCTCCAGGTAGCACATTCCTAACCAGCAGCCCGGGGGCTGCAGAAACACTTCTGTACCTTCCTCCACACCTCAGTGCCGAGGAGGAAGGCAGTGCGGCCCCAGCAGCTAGGCATCAGCGAGAGTTGCTGACAGCCTTTCAGACAGTAGGGAGCGAAGAGGAAAGGGCGAGGCCGGTCCCTAACCATCACACTTCTATGCCTTGAATTAACGCCTTGTCACTCACAGCTTGGTCTCCCAGTGCTGGCTGTCACGGCCACGGAGCAGGTGCGATGCCCAAGCTCTCTGTGGTCAGAGAGCCACAGCGAGAAACTGCCAGCAAAACTCCCACTCTGTCTGTTTCTTGAATGGCTGGCAGTGTAGACTCAGCCTCAAGGGTCTACACTGTCAAATGCATCACTCTCTGGCAAGTTGATTTCTCTGTGCCTTCTCTCTCTCTCTCTCCTCCAGAATCATAGAATGCAGAACTGGAAGGGCCCTTTGGTATCTCTGATGAAATAATGAGGTCCAGTGGGGTTAGAGTAGATGGTAGGGGTAGTTGATAGGACCTGGAGACCAGAGGTCAGATGTCTGCCTTCTGGTGCAATGTTCTTTCTGTTGCCTGAGCATGGAGAGCATTCCATCTCTTCGTCCATCAGGGCTTCTCACTGCCATCATGGGGCGGGGCTACAGTGCCCTTTCCAAGCCTGCCATCCACGTGCCCGTGCCCGTCAAACTGGCACACCTGCTGTCTGCTCAGATGGGTTGAGATTTACCCAGTGGAAGAAAGCAGCTCCCAGGAGGAATGACGGAGTTTTGTCAATACCCACAACAGAGAGCGGGCTTGATTTCCAGTAAGAGTCAGTGAAGCTGGGAAAATTACTCATTACAATTTTATTGATATTCACTTCACTCTGCAAATGACGTGGGATGGTTCTGACAGGATGTCTCTGTGGGATTGGCTAAGAATCCATTTGGGTGGATTTGGGTTAATGGGGCTGACGAGACTAAAGGTTTCAACTGCATTGGCCCTATTACTTGGGCATCTCTTCTATCATGAGGAGCAGATGACATGCCCAGAAATTCTCCGGTGTTTTCCCTCTCTCTCCCCCCGCATCACCTGGATAGCATTGAACCTCTTCACTTGGCTATGGCTCTGTTCATGAAGGCTGCTCACTGCCAAGGGGGGTGGGGTTTGGAGGGCCCCCTCTCCAAGCCTGATGCCCACGTGCCCTTGCAGATTAAACGAGTTCTGACGCTAAAAGTATAGAAACACATGACTAGGTGGGGCGTCTGGGTGGCTAAGTCAGTTAAGCGTCCGACTCTGAATGTAGGCTCAGGTCATGATCTCAAGGTTGTGAGATCAAGCCCCACATCTAGCTCCATGCTCAGTGCAGAATCTGCTTGGGTTTCTCTCCCTCTCTCTCTCTTTCTATCAAATAAATAAATAATTTTTTAAAAAAGAAACACATGACTAGAGTCTCACCTTGTGCAGAAAGATTTCTTATCACCTGGGTATGAGCTGAATGCTCCCAGACATCAGTGACAGCCTGTTGGATGGACATGTCTCTTGGACGAGCACCAGGGAAACACTGTCAGTCCTATCCGGCTCCAGATCTGGGTGGGAAGAGAATTAATGACCCAGCAGTTTAGTGTGGGCTTTCTTAGACTGCCAGACAAACCTGCAATGTACAAGCACAGCCAGTTTTGGGGAGCTTTCTGTAATTTACTAGGGCTTTGACGTAGTTCAACAGCCACATTTGGGGAACTTTCTGTAATTTACTGGGGCTTTGATGTAGATCATCCCGCTTGGTTCTCCCCAGTATCCTGGGAGATGAGTAGGGCTAGAGGATTTTTGTGAGTTTGCTATACAGGTATCCCCCGCCTTTTGAAAGTGCGTGGTATGCCACTTCACTTTTATGAAACACCTGCATTGGGACCTGCTTGCTAAGCATTATAGAGGCAGCACGCCCAAACCCCGAGCAGCAGCAGTGGCCCCGTCAGGCTCCTTCCCCAGGAACCACGGACTCAGCATCTCGGCATCCAGCCACCAGAGCTTTGAACTGTGTCTGTGATTCATCTCGATTTATTTTGTGCATCCAATAGAAAGATGAGTCCTAAGATATCAGAAAAGCCTAAGAGAGGATTTGGGGGGTGGAGGAGGGTGTATGAATGCTTAGAATTTTTTCTGTATAAATTAATGATAATTGCTTCTTTGCTTTATGTCATTTTGGCTTCCTAAGTTTTCCTAGGAATGCTCTATTCCTCTTTCAGGTAGCAAGGGACACCTGCGCTGGTCATCTGCCTGTTTGTAAGCTCAGCTAGATTCCCCCAACCCTTTCCCTGTAAGCTCTACTTTCCAGACTCCCTTCCAGCTGACTTCCATGCAGGTTCAGCCAGTGCAGGCTCTAGCAGGGGTGAGAGGGCAGTGGAGAGGGGCAGTCAGGCTACTTCACCCTGCTATCTCAGCTTTTGGTGGTCTCGAAGATGGCAGGTGTGTCTCTTTGGTGGTCCCAATTCCCGCCCAGTGGCCCTGACTCCTGAGTTGAGGAAGTATTTCTCTTGTGTCTCTAGTCCTGGCCTGGACACCGCCTTTCGGCGTCCTCACTCTCTCCTTTTGGACTACCTGGCATGGGCTCTGTTTACCTGCCTGCAGCCTGAACGATACATTCCCAGAAATGATGACACCAAGTCCCCAGGACAACATAGGTATGAAGTGCGTGTCCCTGTGCAGAACAGGTTCTCATGCTTCCAGGACCTGGCCCTTTCCCAACCCATGTGAGGCCAAGGAAGAGGAGTACTCAAATTCATACAAATCTGTGCAACCCAAAGAGAAAAGCAAACACAGAACAGGGGAGTGGAGAGAACGGAGAATTTGTTTACAACTGGGAGCCTCTGTAAAGACTTTGAGGAAGAGGTAGCTTCGGGGCCTGGTAGAATAGGAATATGCTGAAATTGGTGTGAAGAAGGGACTAGTTCCTGAACTGCAGAGAAAGAGCAAGTGTAGCCTCACTCCACTTTCAACACGTCCGTGGCAGCTAGCCTGCATTCATACCCCCAAGATGGACTCCCAAGATGCCCATCCTTTCTCACATGGACCAAGGCTATGGCCTCCTCACTGGACTGCCTGTCTGTTTTCCACCCAGTATTAGGAGTCCCCGTAAAACACACATCCCTGCAAACCCGTCTCCCATCTAGAAACCTTTGTCAACTCCCTATTGCTTATAGGATTTGGCCCTTGATCCAAGGCCCTTGACGATCTGGCTCTTCTATCTTTATATGGCCTGCTGTCTGGCCACACTGGGAGCAGTGGGCGATCTCAAGCAGGTCATACATTTCTCTCCCTTTGCTCAAACTCTTCCCTCTGCCTGGAACACCCTTCTTTAACCAGCAAATTTCCTTCCCGTCATTTAATGCTTTTAAATGATATCACTTCTGTAACTGTCCCTGGAACTTCTGCCTGAAACATAAATAAAAGCACCTTTCTCTCTGCTCCCAGAACCCACTGCTCACACTTTCATTAATTTTTTATCAAATTGTCATACCGTTGTGTATGTTCATGTCCGTGCCTACACCATAGAGCTCACAGCCTGGTGAGGGAGGGCCTGTCTTCTCCAGCACTGAGCACCAAGCAGCTGGCACATAATAAATGCTTGTCAAATGTTTGTTGCATTGAAATTAATTCCAGTGTCATCCCTCCTCTTCCTTATCCCCTTACTCCTTTCCTGAATCCCCCCTACTTCAGCCACAGGTCAAGGATGCCACTTCCCTTCCAGACTGTGATGGGCTCTCAGAATCTGGGGGCTGGGCGATGAGAACGCTGAGCCACCAGTGGCCCAGACACAACTTTTGGGGGTTTGTGCTTTTCCATATAGTAGCACATTGTCAGAGTCCAACATAACCATAAAGTGAGATAACAGCGGGGAAGAACAAAACTAAGAAGAAAATTCCAAAAGGAAAAGAAATTTCTTTTCAACTGAGATAAGTACAGATAAAAAAAAGAAGGGGGTAAGACAGGTAAGCTGGCAAGAATGCTACGATGGGTGAAACGGAAGTAGCGAGACTCAGGCTGAGGTTGGTGCTGTAACAAGCAGTCTCGCACCTCATGGCCCCCGGGGGCACCTGCCTTCCTCTCCTCTGCCCTGGTTCATTCGGAAGTTGCTTCCTCTTCCAGGAAGCTGGGTGGCCCCTTGGGAAGAAACTTCTTTCCACAACTGTGTTTCTTCTCACGATCGGGTAGTAGTTTATCTCTAATGGCAACGAGATTTATATATGTTTTAGTCAATGTTTCAAGCCTTTTCCCTGTGTATTTAGGTGTGTGGTTTCCTCTGCTAGATTATTAATGAACTCTGCCCCCTGAGAGGTTCCTTGGGACAATCCCTTCCTTGCCCCTCTGGGTATGGCTCCCTTCCTATCGTTTGAGACTACTGTCCTCTGTCCAGTCCAATTGCCTCTGCTTATGGAGAGGTTACATAGCACTGTGGTCGGAAGCATAAACTTTTTTATCAGAATGCCTGGTTCCAGTCTCAGCTAAATGGAGCTCCAAGGCCTTGGGTGAATTTCCATGTCTCAGCTTCCTCATGAGTAAAAGTGGGGATAATGATGGATGCTCCTTCATGGGTTCCTTGTGAGGCTAGAACAAGCTAATATATGTAAAGTGCTGAGAACAGTACCTAACCTAGAATGGCCATGGGTAAATAGTTGCTATTAATATAATTATATTATATAATATATAATATATTAATATAATTATTATTTTTCACCTACTGACAGCCTGTGCTCCTCTCCTCTTCCCACCTGTGGGCCAGGGACAAGGGCTTGGATATTGTATAAAGTCTCCTTTACAAGGCTCTGCCTATAGGGGTAATTCAGCAAACATCAACTGTTGCCCTTGTCTAACTTCTTTAAAAGGAAGTTTGTGGGGCACCTGGGTGGTTTAGTCAGTTAAGCATCTGCCTTTGACTTGGGTCATGATCCCGGGGTCCTGGAATCAAGTTCTTCATCGGGCTCCCTGCTTAGTGGGGAGCCTGCTTCTCCCTCTCCCTCTGCCTGCTGCTCCCCCTGCTTGTACTCTCTCCCTCTCTCTGTCTAATAAATATTTTTTTAAAAATCTAAATAAATAAATAAATGGAAGTTTGTCCCCCCACAGCTCATCAACTAAATTTGAGGGAAACCAGAATCCCTCGCTGGCTGGGACCTCTGTCGTAAGAGACTAGCCCTTCCGCCAACCCCAGGAGCCCCCTCTGGGAGCAGTGCGGCAGCCTTGTTTAAAGGAGGCTCGCTTCCCTCCTAGATTCTTCTTCCCAGCAAAACCACAGCCCCTCCTGACAGCCTGACATCCAGCTAAAGAATGGCCTGCCTCTCCAGCCATAAATAGAACTATGACCGAGATGGTTTGGAAGACAATCTTTCCATCAGCATCGCTTCGCAGTAGACTCTGTATGTTGGCTGCTTCTGTACATGAGCAGTCCTGCCCCCTTCCTTCTCAGAACCCAAGAGAAAACCACACACACACACACACACACACACACACACACACACACACTGCTGCTGACCTGGCCTTGCAGGAGATCAAAGCCAAAAGATGGGTCTGCCTTGTGGGTGGCTGGCGAAGATTCGCACGGGAGCTCTGTGCCCGTGCGTGCATGTGTGTGTGCCCGTGTGTGTGTGCCCGTGTGTGTGTGTGTAAGAGGAATGGAGGGGAACATGCCAACCTCTTAGCAAGTCAGCTCTGAGAGATTAATCTCTTTAGCTGATGACAAACAGCAACCAGCAGCGAGAAGTGTGTACCTTGCCACATCGTGCCAGCCTTCCCCTTCTTCCCACGTACGCCTTCTCAGCATTTATGACGGCTCTCTAGGGCATTGAGAGGGAAAGTGCATTTGGCAGTGCTAATGTCTGCTGTTTAAGTCCTATAGCCTCATCGAATCTGGCCCGGCAGCCTCTCATGATGGCCGACTCCACAGCAGCCTTCGCAGGGCTGTGCGTCGTCCTCCAAGGTTAATGAGAGAAAAGCTCCGTTGGATGAGTCTGGTCTGTATTTGTGTATTTTGCTGCCATGACATGATAGCTGAAATGGACCAAATTGCTTCCCAGCATGAACCACAGTAATATTTCTTGGGCTTTGGTACATGAACCTCCTGGCCTGTTTGGCTGGGGCGGTTTGTGCTGTAAGTGGGGCCTTGGCTGGGTGCCTGCGTGATCGAGTTGCATGTCTTTTGCTTATTTCATCTTCAACACGAGCTCTGTGCCCTTCCACTGTCTGGAGCGGGGCTGGGGCACCCACTTAGATTAGATTAGGTTAATTTCCCCGAGGTGGGGTGGGGAAGCAGAAGAGGAGGGCTTCCTTGCATCCCCGTAAGAGTATTCCACTGCCTCCAACCACCATATCCCGGGCCGACCTGGAGAGCCCAGCCTCATTCCTGTGGCCGATGACCAGGGCTGCTCAGAGAATCTCCTCCACACCCGTCCACTGCCTCCTTTGGAATCAGACAAGGGATTGTGATAGAAACAGTGTCGGCTCTGGGGTCTGGAAGATTGCCATTCCAGTCCTACATATCCTGCTTATAAGAGATATGACCTTGGAGAAAGTACCTGTCTCAAGTCAGAGGCTTAGATACCATCCCTGGGCAAGGATTCCTGATGAAGTGCTCCCAGGAGAAGCAGGAAGGAGAAAGGGTAGCAGAATGGAGACAGGAAGAAGCCAAGCAAGAGGGCGATTTTAGGCAGAGCTGCAGAGCCCCTGTCTCAGCTGATCCTGCAGAGAGAGATGCTCTGGAATGGAAATTCACGTTAGAGCGTATCTAACTCTGAGCAAACACTCATCCCTCACACCAGTCATTGACTGCGGGTCCCAAGTGGCATAAATGCTCTCAGATTGGGGCAAACGGCAGAGCAAGGTGTGTCCACCGGCCCAAGGGCACACACACACACACACACACACACACACACTCCGTAGTGCACAGAGAGTTGCAGGTGTGGCCCAAGGGAGGCAAAACACATAGGTGGGTAGAGATGGGCACATGGGACTGGCAGAAGGACGCAGGGGTCTGGGTGGAGCACCAGCTGTGTTCCTTCCACCCCCAAGCCCACTGAGCCTCGTGGCCCCTCCATGTAAATGGAAAATACCGATAGGTATACCATAAAGTTGATGTGACACTAACAAGCAGTCGCTTATGTAAATGATCCCACACCTGCTGGTGCACATAAACACCAGCCCCTTCTTTTCCACACACCTATCAGGTTTCCCGCCTCCCCTCGACAGTTGCGCGCAGTTAAGAACCTGAATGCTCGGGCAGCTGGGTGGCTCAGTCGGTTAAGCATCTACCTTCAGCTCAGGTCATGATCTCGGAGTCCTGGGATTGAGTCCTGCAATGAACTCCCTGCTCAGTGGGGAGTCTGCTTCTCCCTCCCCCTCTGCCCCTTCCCCTGCTTGTGCTCTCTCTCTCAAATAACTAAATAAATAAATATCTTTAAAAAAAAAAAAAGAAAGAAATTGAATGCTCATGATACAATGTTAAGTGGGAAGAAATTTCAGGATGTAAAACTGTGTCCCTGACATGCTCACCGTTTCATAAAACATAAAAAACACATAGATACCCAGAAAATGTTATTAGAATATACTTGGCATGCTCACAATGATTATCTCTGTGTACTGGAATTATGAGTTATTTATTTTATTTTTATACTTTTCCTGACTGTTCTATCACAAGCCAGTATTATTTTTTTGTTAAAAAAAAAAGATACATTAAAACACTGAGGCTTAGAAAGATCAAGTAGTTTAATTAAATACTGCGAGAAAAAACTTAAAGGCCATCTTGTCTTCACTTGTTCCTAACTCCTACGTTTAGATGCAAAGGCAAAGTCGTGAGGTAGATAGATTTTTATCTTTGAGTTTTAACTCCTACCCTGGTAATAATGTATTTGCATTTTAATAGAGATCTTGGTGGATATTGTGGCTTAAATGAAGTTAAACAGGTTTCTTTACTGTGGTTTTCCCTGAGCCCTCACTGTATGAAAGCACATGATGACTCTTCTGGATAGATGGAGAGATAGCCTATGAGATGTCCCCCGGGGAGCAGTGGAGGGAGTTTTATCCCAGGAACCAACTTTGGAAAATACAAGGCTTGAGGCAAAGGGAAGGCAGAGCTGTCAAGTGCCCTTTCAGGAAATTTTTTAGGGCAGGACCATCTTTCGGTGCCTCCAAATATCCTCATGTTGGTGCCTGCTGGGTCCACAGGCTCTGCTCAGCCCACAGCTTAGACCCCGGATCCAGCGGAGCCCTGACCCTGAGAAGCTCTGACGAGTGAGCCATGAGCCTAGACCTGGTGCAACAGCAAAGGTGGAAGGAAGGAAGAAAACATGGGCCATCATCCCGAGGTGGGGCTCCTTTTGTCCTGGGCTAGACCTCACCCATAGGGGAGCAGAGAAACAGGAGGGAGGAGCCTGCAGGACCAGAAAGGCCAGCGACAGGACCAAGGACAGAGGTAGAATGTCAGCTCTCACTGAGGCCAGCCACAACCTGCGGACATAACGCTGCTTTTTGACAAAGCAGTTCTGAGTGGTAAGATAGCGGATTTGTACACTACGGTTGCAGAGAGGCTGGCCTAAGTGCAGTTTCTCTGACAGCCGGCGCAACACGATGATGGTATGCCCAAGCTCCGGAGCCAGACTGCGTGGAGAGGAGTTCTGCCCCCCCCCCCCCAAGCGCCCCGCTCCTGGGCAGGGGCCGAACCTCTCTGCCTCAGACTCCTCATCTCTATCATGGGCGTTAAGGCCAAAGATGAATCTACATTTGTGGAGGATTATTTTACTTGGGGCTGTGGCTAGTTATTCCATGTGGAGAGAGGAGGGAGGCTGAAATGATCGCCAGGAACGAAATGGAAGCTGGGAAATTGCCCGTGGGGATGTAAGTGGTATAGCCACTCTGGAAAACAGTATGGTGGTTCCTCCAAAAACGAAACACAGAATTATCGTATGACTTAGCAATGCTACTTCTGGGTGTCTACCCAAAGGAATGGAAAGCAGGAACTCGAAAGATGTTTGCGCGCCCATGTTCATAGCATTCTTCACAACAGCCCAACGGGGAAGCAGCCCAAATATCCTATGAATGGATAAGCGAAATGTTCTACAATCACACAATGGGATATTATCCAGCCTTAAAAAGAGGAATTTCTGACACATGCTCCTACGCGGATGAACCTTGGAGACATTATGCTAAGGGACATAAGGCAGACACCAAAGGACAGAGGTTATATGATTTCACTTATGCGAGGTACGCAGAATAGGCCTATTCATAGAGACAAAAGTCGAATAGTGGTTCCCTAGTGCTGGGACTGGGGGGGGTGTGGATAATAGGGAGTTATTATGTAATTGGTACAGAGTGTCAGTTTGAGAAAAGGAAGAAAAAATGGATCTCGATGGTCATCATGTTTGCACAACGTGAATGTGCTTAATGCCACTGAACTGCACACTTAAAAATAGTTAAAATAGTAAATGTTGTATTATAACATTTACCACAATAAAAAGGAAATATCAATGTCAAAGAGAAAAATAGAATCTAAAAAAAAAAAAAAAAAAAGCAACTGTGTGAGGAGTTGAGGCCAAATGTGGGGAGAAGGTTTGCCTCCTGGGAAAACTCCCCCCGTTCTCCCCCACCCCAAGACTGGAGGACCCTCTCTCCCCCCATGTTTTCAGGTCAGGCTTGTGTGGCACAGTTTGTATGCATTATTTGCTGATGAAGAGGACTGAACTAATTGACCTTGGAGATCAATCGCCATGCGTTTATTTTCTGCCCCACTGTCAATGTCATTAAGTAAAGACCCGGAAACATATTGTTAATGTCTGACAGGCAGAGTCTCTTTCATGTATATGGAATGCAACCGAGAATCAAGATTTCTGCAAAATTGGCCCAGAGTTATTGAAAGGAGGTCCAAAAAGTGTTTTTTTTTAATTTTGTAAAAATCATTTTGAGAATTATTGTTACAGTATTGTTACAGCTCCCTAGGAAACATATGCATGGTGACAAAAACTTGGAGGAAGCCGGGTAAATAAGAAGAGCTGTCTTAGGCTGGCGGAACTGTGGGTGGATGTTTTCCATGTTTTAATTTCTTTTGTGGCATCAAATATTGTTTTAATAATAAATTAAATTGACAAAACAGTAACAATAACATTTGAGAAACTAAACGCGTGAAGAGCGTATTAAGACTGACATTGCTTCTTCCCCACTTAAGAGCCCACACATGGGAGTGGGGTAGGATGAAATCAGAGGCACCACTTATTACAAACGAGACCAGTCTCCTCATATTAAAGATTCAAACTATGGCCACAAGATAAGTTCATGAGATGGCAGTTCACAGAATCAATAAAACTCCAGTCTGTTTGGAAAGCCAAGTTGCCCATATGCCAAAATACATATTTTGCAAATTGTTTAATTTACATTTGAAAAGACCAAACCTTAATTCTTCAAGAAGCTGAGTGGAAGGATTGAGAGAAAGTGAAGGGAAAAAAAAAATACAACCCCACCATGCACTGCAATCTAAGCATCCTTTTATGGTTTTGCAATAGACATAATTTGATTGAAGTTGATAGCGTTTAGGAAAAGGAACTATTTTTCCATGAGGAAAGAAAAAAAAAAAACAGCAACAACACAAAAGCCTCAGCAGAGTTACATAAAGTCTTTGTTGTCAGTGAGGTTTTATGGACTCTAGAATGTCAAGTTGAATAACACACACACACACACACACACACACACACCCCGCAGCAGAAGTCACCTCCTCCAACCACAGGTGCATTTGGCGAAGGACATGAAAAGAGCTGCCACTCCCTGGACATTGTCTGAGGGCGTCTTTGTTCCAGTCCAGGCCTAGGGATCCCAGCTTCTGCTCAGGGAGTCTGCCTGCCTTCCAGAACTGGGCAAGAAGCTAAGGGCATGGGGACCAGGTTCAGAGCCTGCCACAGCTTTGCTGTGGGACCTTTAGCACAGTGCCCTAGCCCCCATGCTTCAATTTCTTCTTCTACAATTAGTAAAACGGAAGCACAACAGATGTAATGTCTTAAATTTGTAGAGGGATCTGGAATCCATAAGGCGCTTTCTCTGCTGGTCATCATGTCACCATGTTATGGATGTCCCCAACTGGTCATACTAAGGCAGACAGAACTCAGGCTTTGAAGCCACAAAGCTGGGTGGCCTTCCACAGATGACTTCCTATCTCAAGAATGAGTTTCCTGGTTGCGGTGAGAAGTAAGAAAATACATGTATGATGCCTGGCACATAGTAGGTACTCAGGAATAGTCGGTGTGCTCCTTCCCAAACCAGACAAGTTGAGTAAGGGGGATTAGATGATTGGTCTCAGAGTAGGTAGCTAACAGATAGCAGGGCTGAGACTAGAACCACAAGCTTCTGAAGCCAACCGAGCCCAGTGGTTGTTCCACTCATTCTCTCCCTGCCTTTTCCTCTCAAATTCCTGGAAAGTCATGCTTCGTGAAAGAATGGCGAGTGGAAAGCCAATGCAGGCAAGCAAGGAGGTGGTAGCTGCCAAGGCCTCTGCCGGCCACCTTCTCTGTGGCAGAGAGGCCGTGGCCTGCTTTATAGCTCCTTGCAAGTCTCCAGGCCTGTTTATGGGAGCCACCTGCCTATGTGGACTTCGAGGGCCCTGAGGGAGCCCAGAGGAACGATCCAGCTTTATGCTGCTCCATCAAAAATGAGCAAATAAAGAGCTTGCCTCCCTGCCAGGATGTCTCACTCTCTCTCACTGGGGGCCTGAGACTACCACTCATGTCCTGCAGACCAGAAAAGAGAGAGAAACACTCTAGGCGATAGTGGGAGGGGGTGTTGAGTCTGCTCTCTCTGTGGGGTTGGAGGACTGGGGAAGGGCAGCCAGAGGGACTCCCATAGCGTGCTCCACAGTCATTTCAACAATGACTCACTTTCTCTAATTTAGCCGTAAGTGTCTGCATGGGGTATTGCTGAAACCGTCTAGAACAGTGCCTCCCCCAAGCGTGTAAGGGACATCCGGATCCTTGGTTCTGGACTTTTTTCAGTGTACTAGCAGCGTGCCATCGAGGGCACCACAGCCCCATGACCCACACACTCAGGTGTCCAAAACACAGCCCTTTCATTCAATAGGCCACCTAAAAACACAACATACACACACACACACACAGAGGCAGTCTGATCGTGGGCAAATCTCTGTTCAGAATCCTCCTCCTTCCCAAACCTTGGAATGCCTACCAGGACAGCCCAAGGCCCTGTCACCTTCAGAGAGGGGCACCTGGAACCCACATGGGCCAGACATTATTAGTTATCTGAACTTCCAAGAGAGCGAATCCCGCTCTGCCTTTGACTCAGTTCGAGTTTATGTGGCTCAGGGCCCATTTTATCCCCTTGCCTTCCATTCTCTTTGGCCTGGCTGTTATTTGGGGTCTCCTAGCGAGCCAGATGGAGGTCTTCTTCCAGGGCCCTCATCGGTCAGCCTTAGCTTCTCCAAACAGCTGGGGCCCCTCATCGGCTAGATTCCCAGGTCCGACATTTCCACCAGTTGAGTCTTCCCTTCAATTTTGGTGATAAACATTGGCTGAAAGACTGTCTTCTGGAGTTCCTGGCAAAAATATTCTCTGTTGGCAGTAGCGATGCTAACCAGGGGCAGGCCACCTGCTCCCCACCCCTTAACCTTTATCAGCTTAGATGGGTTTGCTCATGGTCACTGTGGAAGGTGCAGAGAACATGACCCCAGAACAAGAAGATGCCAGAAGAGGGAGCAGCTTGGGTGGAGGAGGGGACAGGCCTGGGTTCGCTTTGCCTCCCCAGCCAAGGGAGCCTCCCTCTGGGTGTTCAGTCCCCCAGGCTGCTGGAAATCAGGCTCCCCCGCTGCAGGGCGCCATCCTGGGTAAGGGCTGCCACAGGTGCAGGACCCCAGCCGTGTCCTCTCTCTGCCTCCACTTCCTCTTCTGAAAAGTGAAGAGAATTCCATCCGCCTGACAGGGTGGCAGTGCGGCTCCATGAGATAACGTGGGTGACGTTTCCGAAATCCCAGGGTGCTGTCGTAACTCCGCCGTTGGCTGTCTACCTCTGACTCCTGCAGCCCAGGCCGGGCCAGACTGCTGGGGCCTCACCTTTTCCTGGTGGCTGAGGGAAGACGGACTGCTGCTCCCTGCCAGAACCAGATTGTTTGTGATTACCATTCACCTCTTACTTTAGAAAGCGAAATGAATAAAATGTATTCAGGTCATGGACACTAAAGAGCCTTTTCATATCAATTTGGGAGGAGTTGTCAGCTTTGATTTATTAAGTAAAGTTCTGAGACAGACTGCTGGCTTGCTGTCAGTCTCCTGATAATGGATGGGCCTCACAGCTGACTGCCCTGTGACGATTATGCGACCCAGCCCCTCGGTCCTCAAGAGAGGCCGCCACGGAAAAGGCAACACACCCATGAAGCTAGTGTCGCTGGCTTGCTAGGTGCTGCCTACTCCCCTTCGCCCCTCTGCCTCTGGTTTCTTCCCTTCTCTTCACTGCCCCCCACCTCACCCCATACCAGTCCTCTCTCAGACACCCCACTTTAGCCAAGATGTGACTAGAAACATCTCTGGGGGTTCCAAGCCTGTCTGTTCCTCACCTGTTGGTTACCTGTCAGGAAGGACAGGGTGACTAGGCAGACCCTGCCTGAGCAGGCTCCCCTTGAGACCCCGTTTCTTTGCCAGACTTTATGACCTTACTCATGGTAGTTGGTACTCTGGTTATCGGTTTGGCTCATCTGGGGTTCACAGGACAACTGGTTAGGCTGTAAAGAGTTCCTGAGGGTTGAGACTGGGCAGACCCGAACTAAATGCAGGAACTGGGAGCTGGAATTGCTCCCTGTTGTGATAAATGATAAAGTGAGTGAGCTCATCCTCTCCAACACCTACTGTGAAATCTCTCCCACGGTAAGGATTGCACGAGGACCTTTACACTTGGAGATCATCCAACGTCCCTGTGACTTTGAGGCAAGATCAAGTCCTATCTCTAGACCCACCACACACTTGGCTTTCACAGGACGGGGACACGGTTATCTGCACCAGTGGGTTTTCCATTAGTGTTTTTTCTTGTTTTTGTCTTGCTCAGAGACCGTGTATTCCTCCTGGAGAGCTGCTCTGTGTCATCTGTTGCTGGTCTGATTGTGCAGGATATTGTCCTAAAGGGCAGGAGAGAACGAGGAACAGAAGTAGGGACCGGCCTCTCAGTTTGGCTTCGGATTGTGTGCAGTTAGGCAGGGAGTCTGTGGATCAGATGAACTCAGAACTCCCAAGTTCTTCAGAGCACCAAGTAAAGGCCTTGCCTTTGCAGAAAGAAAGAAAAAAAAATACATGTATCTGTGATGCTTGGTCCTTCTGAACTTGACCCATATTCTCTCCTGACTGAGAGGCCAGCTCTCAATCGGACTGAGAGGATGTCCTACTGAGTCAAACTCATGGTCAGCCCAGTGTCTGTGGCAGGGCCTCAAAGGATGTGGGCTCTGTGGTGGGTGGTAGTCTGCTTTCAGAGAATACATCTCTGGCCTCTTCACCAGTAGCTTCACAGCCCCTCAGCTGTGGCTCTGCCATCGGTATGACACCTCCTGGACCGCATTGCATAACCCATCATGTGGGACCAGAGCCAGGTCTGACCGTGAAGCTCTGCGGATTCTTCTGCCTGAGCAGGAGGGACTAGTAGGCCCATTCTAGTCCTGTTTCTAGAATTCGACTCCAAGGGAGGGTCAGCATGGTAGATGTTAGGGGACTTTGTCTGAAAAAGAAGAGAGTGAGCTCTGACATAATCATGGTCTTCCAGTGGCTAAGTGCTTATCACAAGGAAGAAGGGGCCCAGATGTTGGCTCTCTCCACTTGGAACAGTGTAGATAGAAAAGAATTTGCATCACAGAATCCTAAGAGATTTAGACTTGATATAGGGGACCGTTTTCTCATAACTGAGAGAGTTAGGTCTTAAAATAAGTTTATAGAAGTTCCTTAGAAGGTCGCACGTAGACGTTGGAGCCGATGGGTCCATGTGGCAGGGGTCAGACTGGACTCAACGTCGTGGGGTGGATGCACTGTCTTCATCCATGGTCCCGGACACCACTCCTGATGTAGCAGAGCACCCCCCCCGACCTCCATGAAGGCAGGCTCAGTGACTCCTGTCTCCTCCCCACCACCCCGTCCTGAGAGTGCTCTCCTCTCTCCTGTCCTGCCTCTTCACTGAGGCAGAGCTCAATGGAGCTGGACATGTCCAAACCATCCCTCCCCCTGCCCTATCCTTACCTGCCCCCAAACGCCAGGGAGACACATAGCTGGGGAAAGAAAGGGGGGGGGGAGTGTTAGTCCCTGGGACTGTGGCTTACTCCTCCTTGTTTCAACCCAAAGATCTGCCTTGACCCTGGCCTTTGTCTTTTCTTGCCCAGCCTAAGTAGAAAAAAGACAGTTGTTGGGTAGGTACATAAGAGTAAGAACTTTCTGGCCAGTTGAGAGAGAATCAGAAAGACTGCCGTCAACAATAATTAAAAAGGGTACCTAGACACTGAGCACAGTTCTCTTAGGGACAAAGATGATATCGTAGGATACAAGGGAGCTAGTAAGTTTCAAGTTTATTGCTGCAATTAATTGAAATGTAATGTATATAACTTTCTTGCAAGAAATAAACATCTATCAAGTACTTATGGTGTTTGGTCCTAGGAACACAGATCAGTAGACTAGGAATTGTGCCTTTAAGGGCCCAGCCGTCTAGCGAGCCAGACTAACATGTAAGCAAATAATGAAGTATCGTGTTCTTACAGGTGCTATAAATAGATTTCTGCACTAAGCTGTGGATACCAGAGGCAGGATTCATACTGTAATGCCTTCTACAGGCCTGGCACCGTGCTGGATGCTGGGGATACATTGTAAAGAAGTAGATACAGGCCTTGCCTTCATGGGGACTTACGGTCAGATGAACACCCCTCACTCTGCCTGAGGAGTTCAGACAAGGCTCCAGAAGAGAGGGCCTGAGTCTTGAAGAAGAGAGCTTTAGTTGTTCCACAGACAGACAAGCGGGATGAGGGCTGTCTAGACAGAGGAACAGAAAGTACAAGAGCACAGAGGTTCAAAAGCATGGCCTTCTCTATTATTTTGTAACCCCAGGCCCCCCTGCCATTCCGATTCAACTCTCGAATTCTATGAGTCATGGGAAGTGGGACTGTGTTGCTGAGACGTAGTCTGAAAATGGCCATTGACATCCGTAGGCTTGATCCTGGCACTAGGAATGTTCTTGAAAATTTTGACGAGCCTGAACCAGTCCTTGTGGCCATGAGATTCCTATGAAAATCATATCTAAACTGAGAAGAAACCCATCGGGATTTTCGTAAGTTCCAGACTTGAGATTTGCATGAGTTGCCTCTTTCGGCTAATAGGAAGGATAAGATCATAACTCTGTCCTCAAACTCAGACTCCAAAATGGCATGAGAAGGTGTGATTAGCAGTGTTGGTAGACACCCAGATAACTTAATCCCCATAGTGGATCTTACGTTTCAATGTGTCACTCTTCCAGGCCCCACGGCTCCGTGTGCATGTCCCCCAACGAGACGTTGATTTTGTTGCTCTAGCTGTGTGCACTTTCCTTCCGGAAATCAAGAATATAGAAAGCATTCTGTAAGTCACCCAGCCGAAAGAGGATTCATCCTTGTCCACTTAAACATTCATGACAGCTTGCATTTTGGTTCAAAAAGACACTTGTTTATTTAGATAAGATTTAATTTATTCATAATTTACCTAAATTTGCAGGAGCGTGCATGTACATTTTAGCGTATAAGTAGCATAATACATAAAACATTACCGAAGCATGCAAATAGTACCGTGACAGCAACAGAACCCGCCTGGATGTTTTAGGGAGATAACACATTTCCACCAGAGCAGAGACCTCACACAAAGGCCTGGGATTGCTTGCTGGTAATATGCTGACTCATCATTATCTTTTCACACAAGGCAAATTTCTCATTAAAAACGAAAATGTCTATACTACAGTGTGACGTTGAAGACCAGCCTTCGGGAACCGGTGTTGTGCTGTCTTCTCCCAGGTCAGGAGTCACTTCCGCCATTGTCCTATAGCCAACCCCTTCTCCTCCGCCATCCCCAGACAGAATAAAACGAACTACCATGCCCTCTACATTTCCAGTTGTTTAATGATAACTTCACTTTCACATTCACTTGTCCATTCATTACTAAAGGTCCGTTGTTCACTTGTTGCATACCAAGACTATTCTAGACTATTTCAGCAGCCTTGTAGAGGACCTCATCTATCTCCCCCACCAGACAATGAGCTCTCCCAAGGCAGGTGCTATGTCTTGTTCACCCAGGTAGGCAGCGGCCAACCCTGACCTTGGCCTATTATAGGGGATCGATCAATGTTGTCAGTGATCTTGGTCATTATTTTCAGCAGCATATGGAAATTCTTAGAAATAGAGAAAAAAAGGAAATTTCTATAGAAGTTTTTTCCATGAAAAACTTTCCCATGGCTTCTCATTGGCTATGAGTCTGACATGCCCTTCATCCTGACCCTACAGAAGAATAGCCTGGTCCTAACATAGAACCAGCCAAGGGAGTGGCCTTTCCTTCTTGGAATGCAAGGTCTCTCCAGCTGGAGCACCATTTATAGGCTTTGGAGGACGACCTGGAGAGACACAATCTGAAGAGAGTGTAAGAAGATTTAAAGGAAGGGGATTTGATTGGAGTCTTTGCTACCTAAAGGCATTAAAACTTTATAATGACAAACAAGTCCCGTTTTTCTTTATTTATGGATCATATATTTCCCCCCTTTATTACTGCCATACATTTTTCCAGCCTGACAGCTGATAACACCAAAAATTCACTGCTAGCAAAAAATTCCATTTACCACTCTCCCCAAGATAATAATTTTTAAATTAAAGGAAAAAAATACATATACATCTATCTGCAAAAATACCCATGTTTATTTTCAGCCCCTGAACCCACAGTCCACAGTGAGTATGGATCTGGGGTTGAGAATCACATGTTGATCAGAGTTCAGGGGGATTCTTTTAAAAACATAATGCTCAAACATCATCTCTTACCTGTTAACCATTAACTTGGGGAAGAAATATCAGACCAGGCCATCTTGGTTTCCCAGAGTTGGTGCAATTTAATTTCAATTTGTCAAACATGGCACTCTGGCAAAGATTTGTTTTTCCCCGTGATTTATTAGAAATGTTCTAAGAGGGGCAGTCTGTCACTCAGTGTATTTCAGCCAGTCCCCTTGAAGTTTCTTTTCCTTTGGCTCGCAATCCAGATCCACGGGAACAGGAGAAACAGCCTAAGAGATAAAAACCACAAGGGGGAAAAAGAGAGAAATCAATGTGCTTTAAACATGATGACAGGATGGGTTGTTTAAATTGCCTCTGCACATTGATTTAAAGCATGCCCAGTAGAAACCTCTATTATATTAACAATCTTTTCCCTTCATTTCAATCATTGTAGTTGCTGTATCTTATTACCTTCCAGACAGATGATGTCCAAATATAATGTTGAGTACGATTTTTTTTATTATTATTATTTGTTAGAGGAATGATGGGCAATGACTTAGAGGTCTGGGGACAGGATTAGTACCATAAAGAATGTGAATTCCAAATAACCCAAGGTAATAATAAATCAACTGCACATTTAACTATAGATTATATCCTAGATGTGTTTCTATAAATGGCAGTTCTTTCAGGCTTCAGAAGTATAGAGAGATAGGATGTGATTCTGGCCATAGACTGTTAAGTTGTTGGGAATGAAGAACAAGTTGCTGTCCCATGTGAAAGAAACAAAGCTTCTAGTGTGAGAGGTTGTGTTGTGCTTTGACAAAATCACCTTTAATCTCAATTGCCAGACTGCTGCCATCTTTTGTAAAATTACTTTTAGTTGGCCTACCCCGTACTTCAGTGCTGAGGATGTGAAGGCATTATTTCCCACGTCGCTTTGCCATTTCCATACCAGAGCGATTCTGTGATGGTCATAGGATGGGAAAGGGTGGGGAGGGGGCTTTCCATTCTGGACCTGTGTCGTAGATGAACTCTGGGTCCCTTGGAATTATTACGTAATCCAATGATAGAGAATCCAACCCACCAATTCACTAGGTTTCTATTCCTACTCTGAGTCTCAGAACATCCTAATGGATCAGGACCACGGATTTTCATGCCAAGTTGTGAAAATGTTTCTGAGCTGCATTTGGAAGTTTTCTTTTTTGCACACTGAGTGTTTTTTCATATGTTGACTCCCTCAGCCTCACAAGGCTGGGTAGATTAAACCCATTTCACAGTTGAAGAAACTGAGTTTTAGAAATTGCCATTTACCCAAAGTCACACACTTGTGAAACACTGAGATTGGGATTCAACCAAGTGGTTTTGTATTCCAAAACTTCTATCCTTTCCTCTATACTGCACTAGTCTGAAGCTGTTGTTTTGTTCATTCATTAATTTTTTTTAAAGTCTTTTGGTTTTTTTTCTTTTAGAGACAGAGAGTGCACACAAGTGGGGGTGGAGAGGGGCAGAAGGAGAGGGAGAGAGAGTCTCAAGCAGGCTCCCTGTTCAGCACAGGGCTCAGTCCCACAACCCTGAAATCATGACCTGAGCCAAAAATCAAGAGTCAGATGCTTAACCAACTGAGCCACCCAGGTCCCCCTGTTCATACATGAATTTAACCAAAAACTACTTACTTAATACCTACTATATGTCAGGCACATCGATGTCCAAGGTGTCTAAGATCAAAGCAGGGGCCCACTGACCCTGCTATTAGGGATCTCAGGTTTTGTCCGGGGGTAGTACGCAGGTAAGTTTGCTGGGTTGGTAGAAGAGCTATAGCTGGGGCATGCACAGGGTGTCATGACAGCATATCGGAGGTCTTCGTGACCGCTAGAGTCAGGGAGAACTTTCGGAAGGAGGGGGCCCTAGCATGAAACACTTGCATGCTTCACCCCCCAGAACAATGTCTATCTTGTGCACTTGGAGGTTATAATTCATAACTAGGGGGTCTATTGACATACTCTGCAGTGAGGAGTCAAGGAAAAATCTCTGCATGTTTTCTCTCATCTATACAAGTCATATATACAAAGAGGAAGTTGGTTCCCTTACCATCATGTTCTTTCATGAGGTAAAAAAGGAAAGAAAAGAAGGGAAAGGGAGGGAGGCACAGAGAGAAGAAGGAAGGAAGGAGAGAAGGAAGGAAGGAAGGAAGGAAGGAAGGAAGGAAGGAAGGAAGGAAGGAAGGAAGGAAGGGAGGGAGGGGAGGGGAAGAAGGGAGAAAAGAAAAAAGAAAAAAGAAAAAGAAAAGAAAAACAGCTCCATCCTCTGGGAGCCTGAGACAGGCATCTTTAACTGAATTGTCAATACAGTAAAGACTTTTTGAACTGTTTGGTTTAACTTAAGTTCAGGCAGTCTGTTCATCTTCCTTCTATCTGTTTGGCTCAGATCCTTATCATTTACCTTAGAATCCTGGTAAGGAGAACAAAGGCTATTTATCAAGGCTTTGTTGGAGTCAGGACTTATACCAGGCAAGAACCTTAAAGATAACAGGTTTAATAGTTATTCTGTGCCACCTTTATTCTCTGCCTACCAAACTCGCATTCCTCCCTGTGTGAGTTAGACTAACCGCATAGGTAGAGCAAACAGTCCCCCCAAGAGACCACGGCACTTCTGACATCAACTACAAGTTCAGGAGTGTTCCCAAAACTACCCTTAGGTTTGATCAATTTCTTAAAGCAACTTACGGAACTCACTGGAAACTGTTATACTCATAATTAAGGTTTTCTGCAGGGAGAAGATTCAAATCAGCCAATGCAAAAAGAGCTCAAGGCGGAATCTGGAGAGTACAAAAGGCAGAGCTTCCATTGTCCTCTTCCTATGGAGTCAGGATGCATTGCCTTCCTGGTGTCGATGTCTAACAATATACGAGGAGTAGTACCAATCAGGGGATCTCACCTGAGCATCAGTGTCTAAGCTTTTTATTGGGGCTCCGTGACAGAGGCATGATTGATTGATTGATTGATGGATCATTCTCATGGTTAATCTCAGTCTCCAGGTTCACTGATGCCATGGGACCCAAAGCCCCTGGCCTCAATCACATTGTTAGACTCTACAGTGTGAACCAAAGCCCCAGGGCAAATGAAGACGCTAGAGACACTGGCAGAGACACTGACAAAGGCCAGACTCTTTGGGGGCAAAGTTCAATTCTTTACAACGCCATCCTCAGCACCCAGCTCCCAGGTACACCCCTTTACATAAACTTGGCTTTTCTCGGAGTCCCACAGCGTTTTGCCCATGCCTCTGTTTGCACGGAGTATACTATAAATTTCTCGGGGCTGGAGGCCAGGGCTGAACACTCGCTCTGTGGCCACGCTCAGTGCCAATAGAGTGAAGCACAAGCTAGGTGTTTAATACCTTTTAGTTGGGTGGAATTTTTCTATTTTATGAGCCAACCCACCTTTGCATGGATGTGTAAGGCGTTTGGATCATACCGGCTGCTTCTCTTTAGCTCTCTGGCTGATGTTTCACCTTTTTTTCAGATGCATTTCTTCCCTTACATCCAAGGGCAGGACGTCACACTTCTTTTTTTTTTTTTTTTTTAAGTTTCTACCAGCCTGTAAAACCCATGACTGCATCTTAGCATCTACTAATGGTCGCAGAACCTTCTTAAGCCTGAGCAAGTGCCATGTAGCTTCCTGGGCACATCGATGATGTCTACGGGAGAAAAGTATTTCCAAACCCTGGGAGATACAGCGTCCAAAGCAGCTATTCCTTGCTTTGTGTTATTTCTTCCTGTGGTGACATTATTAAAGATAAGTCTGCAGGAGAATTCAGCCCACTGAGAATCAATCACAGGACTTTGGGTAGAAAAGTCCGCCATGGTAGAAACAGGAAATTGCAAACAAAATGTAAAAAAAATAGAGAAGTGCAGGGAAGCGGCTGAGAAATGCACAAATGGGTGCACCTGGGTGGTTGTGGTCTTTTATTCCCCCTGATATCTGTCTGTTGTCGCATGTTTGCTGTCATGTGGGTGGAGCCGCTCTCTTCTGAGCATGATCAGTAGGAGGAATGCTCCCCAACAAAGCAGTGATTTGCTTGCACTGAGCTTCTAATTATGTGCCAGCTGTGGAGTGTTCCTAACGTGTCTGGAAGGGTGCACAGACTAGGGGCCAGTCTGCCAGCTGTGCGTCCGAGAGGGCTGTTGGCAAGGGCAGGCCGCCTGTCCCTGAATGTGACAGCCAGCAAGGACCATGAGTCAGTGGTTGCCCAGACTCCCGTCGAGAGAATTCTTTTCTCTACACATTGGGATAGGGCAAGACTCTGAGATGGCAGAATTTCAAAACAGCGGCATCTCAAAATAATATTCTGTAATGGCGCTCAGAGTGCCCGTGAGTAATCCAATTTCTAATCTTTCCTCAATTGTGGGCTGCTGCGGTCATCTACAGTGTCATTGGTTTGTTCCCTCTCCTGCCATGAGCCAGAGTCTGATAGAGGAGATTCTTGGGGCTTCTAAAAGGAAAGTAACTCCCACATTGTGTCTATGACTCAGGCTTTTCTCTTAGGCCCGAACTGGATAAGGTGTTAGCTGCTGTATCAGTGAGTAGTTTCACCCTGGTTTTGACCTGCTGTGATGGTTACAGTCATCTGGAAGGTCCGCTCTTGAAAGAAATCCTGCCCCACCCAAATTCCAGGTCGTGTGAGCTACGGCAGCCTTAGCCCCCAGCCTGCCGTAGAAGATGCTATGAAGGGGTCCTAAGGCCCTAAAGAGCAGAATTATAGGTGACCTCACCTCAAATCACAATCTGAAATGCCATATATATCTCCATAGATTTAATGGGTGCATTTCAGCTACCCCTGTACAAAATTATAACAGAGAAAAAAATGTTATATAGACGAAAGACAAACTTTCTCCCACATATGTGGGTGGATGCATTCAGGGGAACAGACACGAAGGGCATAGAACTTGAAAGAAAAGTTGTGATGGGCCCCAAAGACTGAAACAAAATGAGGACATCCAATGAAATAAAACTCCAGGAAGCGACGGGGTATTTGTTCTTCCTCGCAAGTCTGGAGTCAGATGTAGCCTGAACCTCATTTTCGAAAGTGTAAGACTTCATCCAACCTGTAAAAAAGAGGAGCAAAGAGAAATGCGGGACTCAGGAAGATGGGGTGATGTGTGTAATGATTTCAGATCAGGGTGTGTGGGACCCGGCAGAGAGCGCCGCGTGTCAGCCGCCTGCTCGTCTACCTGGAGATGCGGCGTGCTCGGGGGGCTAAAGGTGTGAGGGCGTACATCCTTCAGACACGCGAGGGTGTCACCACCTGTCTTCACCGAGGGATTCCAATTTGCATGTTTCGATGTAAGGGAACACTTTGCAACTCATTCCATGGCTGTCCTCGCGGAAGGCTCTGATCCTTGTTGTAAGTGAGAGCCACCCATGCGTGGTTAACAAGACAGAATTGAGCTAACCCAGCGAAGGCGCAGGTAGCGTCATCGGGTGCATTTCTCTGTCAGTACGGAAGGGGCCGTGTGGACGGACCCGCAGTGAACAAGCTGGCCTCTGGACCACACCAGTGAATCCCATTTGCCCCAAGTTCTTTGAACCGGCGCTTGTGTGTGCCGTTTCGTAACGTGTAGGTGTGCCTATTTCACGCTTTCAAGGGCTCATTACCTCTGGAAGTAAAATACTTCACAGGAAAAGGAATATGGGGGCCCCACCTTAAAGCAAGCTTGCTTTATCCTTGTGCTGTTTTCAGGAAGAAGGGTGGAACCGTGTGACAAATCACTTCTGTTTGAAATAGTCAGAGCCGAGCATCTAGGAGACTAGATAAGAGAACTGGAATGATCCTATTATAAGGATAACAGCAGTGAGAAGAGTCTACGGACAGCGTACATGGGCGCATTCGGTTGATTTAAAGGTGGTCTGGCAGCTGAGACTTGCAGTCTCTGCTTTGGACTGCTTCAGTGCAGACCTTTAACATTATTTTAACGTAGCTTGATCTCTGCGCCCCAGTGAAGTGGACTTGAACAAATCCATGTTAAAAGGAAGGGGCCGTCTGTGCACCAAACAATAACACAAAAACAAGCACTGTGAGGACCTTGAGGGGTAAGGGTGCAGGAAAGGGGTCCAGACTCAAAAGGAAGAGGTTTTCTGTTTTCCCGGTAGCTGAGTCCTGTGCCACGCAGACCCTTTCAGAGCCCACATCTGCTCATTAAGACATTCCCAGCACGCAAGCCCAACGCCAGCCCAGAGAGTGGGGCCTTCAAAATGAAAACCCTTTAGGAGCGTACATTTGCAAGGGTAATATTGCGGGACCACGAGTTTATCTCCCGATCCAGTTCTACCCTAATGAGATATACAGCCCCGGCTGGGAGTAATTTTGAATGTGCGAGAGATCTGCTGTCTTGAAATATACTCCTGCCTCAAGCTTTCCTGAGCATAATTTCAGCTACTGGGAGGAGGGGAGGAGGGGAGGAGGGGAGGAGGGGAGGAGGGTTGCCTTTATGTACATGCTCATTCAGGGATCTCCTTATACGAACAGGTTTATTTTAAAGCAATTAGAATTGTCACATGTTCATTTATTTATTTGCTCCATCACATTTGTCTCCCCAGCGTATAATCATGGCGTGAGCTTCACTTTCAAAAACAAACATACATTGACCCCTAGGCCTTACATTAGTAAGATGTAAGTAGATGCTGTTAATTCTCATTTGATGCAACACTGAGCCAAGGGAGAAACATTTCGTTACACAGAGTATATACCTAAGTTCATTCTGAACATACCGTCAAGCATGTGAATAACTTGACCCTGTTGTTCCAGTTGACCCTCACGTGCTGTGGAATCAGGGACACGTGGCTCGTTTTCCTTATTTTAAAAGAAAATGCAGGAATATGTGATGGGGACATAGCATTTAATTTTTCAGAGTTCCCAAGGTTTAAATAGTATAAAACCAATTAAATATAAAGACTTAAGGAGTACATGATTTGTACAGTTTAGATAGACAGATGAACTAATATCTGCTTGTCCACCAGTTGTATGCCGTGGAGTCAATTTCTAAATAATTTTTACAAATAATAAGACTTTACAAAAGCTTGGCCCATAGTAAGCCATTAGTCCTTTGACCTATTGTGTCTGCCGATCACCTTGAATAGTTTTTGCAAACTTAGAACTTGAGGTTGTTGCTTTAATCACAAGGCATTAGGATCCCCTCCGGAAATATTCTATCTCCAATGCACTTCAAAAACCCAAACCAAAACAAAACAGAAAATAGATATTTTCTGTCATGTGTATCCCCAACTTATAAGTTGTAGGTGCAAATTATTCAGGGACACATTCAGGAATTGCTGAGCCAATTAAGGAAGGTTGCATTTGTTGCTTCTAGAAGTGCCTTGAGACCCTCAAAATTATGCAGACCAATTTGAAAAAACAATGGTTCCAGGGAATGCTTTCAGGCTGTGGAGAGGTCACCTGGTGGCCTAGATGGTTATTCAGAATGGAAGAAGATGGATGGATGGATGGATGGATGGATGGATGGATGGATGGAGAAAGAGAGAGATTTAACAAATGATGAGCACACCTCCGAGAAAGCTGTACCCTGACTTAATTTATTGAGCCCCACATTTCTCTAGCCCTCACTCCCTTCCTAGAACATTATCTTGGGAAGGGTGATCTTGCACCAGTGAATAGATGGGATAGTGGCAATTTCAAAATCCAGCTTAGCTGATAGCAGTCAGATAATGCCTTACACCGGGTATCTGATACTTACCCAGCAGTCCTAAAAATATCACTATCCGTGTTTTACAGATGTAGACAGAATGTGTGCCCCATGAAGAATAAACAATTTGCTTAAGACCAGAGAGCTAGTAAGTGGCAGTGCCGGGATTCAACCCCAATTTTGCATGATCCACAATCCCAAGCTCTTAATTCCCGTGCTAAAGCTTAGCATCTATGCAGTCTGTGTGATTTTAATGCCCAGATTTCAATTAATATTTTAATACCTATGGAAAGACGTATGTGGATGTGCTCTTTGGCCGTAAAGCAGCATTCCACTAGTTATAGTGTGATCTTTCTTCTGATTGTTCTGATGAAGGACCGTCTAATGACAAAATGGATGGAGGCTTCAGGACACAGGCATTGGTGACATAAACAATAATACCACTTCTTGGCACAGGGAGGTGTATTATTTGGGAAGAAATCATTTCAAGAGCTCTCACACTTCAGTTGCTATGCTGAGTTAGTTTTGCATCCAAGCAGTTAGACAATGAATGCATCTGGCACCAACACCTTTCTAAATGCCTGCCTGTCCAATCCCTGCCTCGCTGCCTCTTAACAGCCACACTAAAATCGGAACACTAAGCGGTGACTGTCACCAAGCCACCTGTAGAATCCAGGGATGCAAAAGGATAAGTCCCTCATTTAATTGTAAATGTGAGCTCCTCGCAGTCCAATTCAGAGGGCCGTCACTTAGAAATGTTAATGCTATTTATTGTAGCATGCATGGGATAATGGCATTTCTCAACATCTGTTTTCATTTAAAATTTCCAAGTTGCCTTTGTGCTCCATTCTGCGGGCGCCACTTGGTAATGATACTGTTCATACTTAGGAAGCAGGAGGATGGAAAGTGGCAAGTGGGAACCCAAACAAAATATTATTAATGAATATTTGCAGCTGCTGGTGGGACTTGGTGAGTAGCTGCCAGCATCGATGACAGAATTCATCTTGTAAAATGTACCTATGATAAATATCAACTAGGAGTGATTGGCTAAAGTTGTTCATTCATGAATGACTTGCAAGCAAACCAGCAATTTGATTGCCACCAGTAACAGGATGTATTTTTTTTTCTTTTTTTTTTTGCGAGGCAACCAAGGGTTTAAGATCATAACATGGCCGCCATGGCCACACTCTTGGCTTTCTCTTTGTACCTTGAGAGGTTGAGTGTAGAAGAAAATAAAAGAAGTGTCTGTGTGTTTAGGAAATGAACTGTGACGAGACCGTGCACATATGTCAAGACTCAGGTCAAAACTCATCTCTTCCCAGCAGCCTTTTCGGCAACTTCAGCCTTCTGGAACCTTCGGTGCAAGTTCCCACTGCACTCATCTGACTCTGTTCCATTCATTTAGCATTTAATCATAGTTTGCCTTTTTATGGTAAAGACTTTTGCTTGTGCTTTTCTTGTCTTCCTATATATACTGCGGGTTCTTAAGGTTCTCTCACCTTAAGAGGTTCTTTTACCTCTTTCCCGCCATCGTCTTGACCCCCCATAGCCCCCATGCTTGGTCCCTGGCATCTAGCAGTTCTCATTACCTATTTCTTAAATGAATAGCTTTGTGAATAAGCACATGAACAAGTAGTCTTCCCAAGCCAAGCTGACCTGCAAGCTAAGGATTTTTTTTTAAGATTTCATTTCTAAGTGATCTCTATACCCAACATGGAGCTTGATGAACTCACAAGATCAAGAGTTACACGCTCTATTGACTGAGCCAACCAGGTGCCCCTACAAGCCAAGGATTTTAAGTCATTCCAGGATAGGCAAGAAAGTGGTTTAACAGCTAGGGAATATAGTCAATAATACTGTAATTATGTTGTTGGTGACAGGTGGTGACTCTATCTGTGGTGGTGAGTGTAATGTATAGGATTGTTGAATCACTATGTTGTATACCTGAAACTAACATAACATTGTATGCCAACTGTATTATCGTAATAAATTGTTTAAGTAGTTTGAATCATGAGGCCCTCGAAATCACACCTAGAAGGCAAATAGCTTACCTCTGACCTTTATATTAAAGCCTGTAGAATCTAGGGGGTGACTCTTCATCAAAAAGACTGACCAAGATCTTTTTAATCACCCAGGAGTGATTAACAAAGGCTATTAATTCACGAATGACTTACACACAAATTGATTTCTTTTCACATCCATTTCTACATCTTGTGACTTTAGCTCTTTGACTTTTCTTGGGTGGAGGAAAATTCTCTTAGCTGGCCATTAGTGCCCCGTGATACAGCCCATAGTCCTATCTCTGATTTTTAGCCCCAGCTGGTCTGGACAGGTCCGTGGTTGCTCAGACTCCCCTCCTGCTTCCATCCTAGTAGATGGTTGTTCACGAGACAGGAGGCCTCAGAGCCTTCACCAATACCATGGGAGTCTCCTCGGCCTGCATACAAGCAGGCCTGGAAGTGTCAGGAAGTCACCACTCCTGGGGACACCCTCAACCAATGGGAGACGGGCACAGGTGAGTAAACTCTCTGGCCTCCTTTACTTTGGGGACAAATCTGAGAGGCCTTTCCTAGGAGGTCCCAGAGCAGCACTCATGGCAGTAGCCTCAGTAATGTGCTCTCCTGCTGGCTTTCCTCTTCCCCATCCCATGTTCCCACTCCTTCATACCTACTCTGGCAATGCCCTTCTGGTCATTCACCTACGCTCAAGCCGTGCTCACAGACACTACTTCCAGGGGAACCAAACTACTCAGTGTGGCTCAGCTCTGACCTTAAAAAAATAAATATAATTAATTAATTAATTAATTAAAAGTTGCAGAACCTAGACATCCACAGGAGGATGCCCTTCCAAGTCAGCACTTTTAAAGGCTATGCACTCATTCCGCAAGCTGCCATTGGCCTAGGCATTCCTGAGAGTACCCACAGAGCCTCTTTACAGGGCTCGGCAAGGGTGAAGCCGTGGGGCACCCAGGAAGCCGGATGTAAGTGCAGATCGGGGGTGCTCGGGGTGGGGAGCTCTTGTGCCTCCCCTTGTCCTTGCTGTTTACAAAGCACATTAGACAACCTCTCTTAGAATCTCATTTTATTTTAAACCGTTGCACTCTTAAGAAATCCAGAGCCTTTATGCGATGACTTCCAAGATGCCTTCGTAGTAGAGAGTAAGCGCACATGTGGCGACAGGAGTCCCAGAGGCCAGGACAGCTGCCTTCTAGGAGTGCACTCCACTCGCTTACTATGCGGTCTCGGTCATGCCACCAATTCCAGATGGGAAAACTCTGTCCAGTCGATAGGGTGGGCATATGGATTGACTGGGAGCCTATAAGGTGAAGCACTCCTAGACTATAAGTGGTAAACCAGGACACATGGTAAAGCATTGGAGGAATTCCTCATTGTTAAAAATGCTATCATTTCATGAATGTGTCATGCACGGTACTAAATACTTTGCACACTTTATTCCATTCACTGCCCATAACAATCCTCTAAGGCAAGTAGTAGTATCCTCATTATACAGATGAGAAACTCAATCAGAGAAGATAAGTAACACCCGCCCCCCCAAGGTGACATGTCAGCTGAGACTGGACCCAAATCAGTCTGATTCTAAAGCCCAATGCTCTGAGCATTACGTCATTTGTTGGAATTTCATCCAGGGAAGGCCATAGGGCAAGGTGGTGCAGCTCCTCTTTTGGAGTAAGTCAGGTACAGACAGGAAGAAAACTGCTCCCCTCTGCCACCTGTGACTTGACGCTCTCCTTCCCACACCTGGCACCCCTTTACCTCAGGCAGGTGCACGTCAAAGAAGGTGGCACGGACCAGAACTCCTGCATCCTCTCTAAAGTAATCACTTTGGATGGGCCCTCCTATTTAATGGTGTAGCCTATACCCTTACACAGTTTCAGAAATTACTTTAAACACTGGTTCAAATGAATATCCTCTAAAGTACATAACTATTTACGTCACCCCCAGAGGAGACAACACTATTACCTTTAAAACAGTCCAGACTGGGGGCGCCTGAGTGGCTCCGTCCATTAACCGTCTGACTCCTGATTTCCGGTCACGTTAGGATCTCACGGTCCCGAGATCAATGCCTCAGTGGGCTCCCCCCTCAGCAGGGAGTCTGCTTGAGATTCTTTCCCTCTGTCCCTCCCCCCACTAAATAAATAAATAAATCTTTAAAAAAAATTTTTAAGAAAAGGTACAAGAGACTGTCCAAGGCAAGAAATTTAGTGAACCGACTGAATCTGGGAAGACTTTCCATGCACTGTTTCTTCAAATCAGTTCTTAATATTTGGGAGCACGGAGAGGTGGGTGATATCTGGTTCTACTCTATTATTTATCTAAACACTGTACCAAGCAGTAAAATGGAAAAATCCAAACTAAGCCAAAGGCCGCTAGGGTGGTGAGCACCCCAAGAGGGATGGAAGAAAGCCCTTATCCGTACCATCATCCTAACAGACAGGGAAAGGAGGGTGGTCTCTCCTTCTGCCACTTCAGTTCAACAAAGCCACAAAGAAGCTGCGGTGAAACTCTCTCTTCCTGGGTCAGAAATGAAATGTCCTCATGCAAACATCGTGTTTTGGGGGGAAGCACCTTAGGCATGATGACAGATACCTGTTTGTTGCCTTCCCGTCTTAGAGCTACATTCCTAGAGGCGAGTAGAGATGGTAGCATCAGGTTGAAACCCCACCGGCTCCTGCGTTTCAGCAGAGCAGAACACGTACCTTTGGAAGAGAGCCAGCATCTGCGTTGAGTGATGTCTCCTGACACCTCAAACAGATATTTCCCAGAACATCCGAATCCTGGAAGTTCAAAGCAGAAAGAACGTTTGAAAAAATTGGAGGAGATTCAGAGGAGAGAGAGAATGATGATCCAAAGGCCTGAGAGACAAAAGGACCCATTTCATAAATAGCCATCAAAGAATCTTATGATTGGTTACATGGTAATGTGGGGCAGGGGTCAAGCAAGTCAGTAATCATAGCGAGGAAGGAGTGATACCTCTAGGACTAATGCTTGATTCGTTCTCTCTTCACTCCTTCTGCACACAGTTACTGAGCACCTCCATTGTGCCCAGGCCCACAGGTTAGGGGTTGAGGATATAAGGGTCATGAAACCCAGGTAGGGTCCCCACCTGATGGCACTCCCTATCTAGTAAGAGAAACCCATGGAAGGATCACACAAATAGAAGTGCACTTGCGAGCTGCCAAGTACTGGGTGGAAGAGACATCCAGAGCTTTGGACGAATATAATGGGTGCGAGTCTATTCGGGGAAGACTTCTCTGAAGAGGAGAGATCTGAAGGTTGACTAGGAGTTAACCAGCTCTAGGGAGGGAACAGCGCTCAAAAAATCTGCAGGAGGGGGAATGACTAGTAAAGAAGATGAAGAACAGAAAAGACCTTGAGAGGCAAGAAGTGCAAGAGGCAAAACCACCTCAAATGTGGAGGGGCCATTGGAGTCCCCCCCGCCATTCTCCTTGTGGTTTCTGGCGCTGGTGTCCTGGGCAGAGGAAGACTGGAAGGCTCAGACCCAAAATTCACCTGTCAGGCTGAACCAAATTAGGAAGAACCCAGAAGGAAGATTCTTTCTCTTATGTTATTTCCCAAGAGAGCTGCAAAGTCCACCACTGGAGAGAGGAAGAGAAACCGATGACCCATGTCAACTCGGTGATCTTGGGCAAGGTCTTAATCTCTCTGTGGCCCAGTTTTTTAATCTGTAAAATGGGGATGGTAAGAGTACCAACCTCACTGAGTTATTGTGGGGATTAAATGTGTAAATATATGTGGTGTGCTTAGTCAGGGGAATTCAAGGGAGCCAGTGAACTTGGATGGGGGAAAAGTTGCATTCTGTTTTCACTCACTTCTAACAGAAATTTACTATGCATTTAACAAATACAGACAAAAGTCACAGTAGTAATCGCAGTTACCTGTGACCTTGTCACAGATTAAAACCTCAGATATTTCATGACACATGACTGTTTTTGCAGAATATCAAAATATTGTTTACGCTTGTCACTACTAGAAATTACAGTAGATATTAGGCCTTTACTAGATCTCATTGTTCATTTTATTGATAAAGAGGCACATACTTTACCACACATTTGTTTTCTAACATTTTTATAATCGTATTTCAGTGTCATTGCTTTCTTTGGTAATCCTGCATATTTGGTCTTATATTTGAAAGCATTATTCCGAGAAGAGGTCCACAGTGTCACCAGACTGCCAAACGTTTAAGAATTCCTGTTCTGGGTCAAGTGTTCAGATCCTAAGCATAATTTTGAGGGGATTTTATCCTCAAGAGTCCCATCTTTATTGTCCTACCTGGAGCCACTGTGTACGTAGCCACTCGATGGTGAAAAGCAGACAAGACTCAAAGTCAGAAGGCCCATATGTAGACTAGGAAACTCACTGTGACTACACGTGTGACTTTGGGCAAATTATTGACCCTCTCTGAATATAAGTGTCCTTGAAATAATATCCGCCTCACAGAGTTGTCATGAGTATGAAATGAGGGTATTTCTGTGAAAGCATAGGTAGGCCCTCCATAAACATTCTTTGAATCTGATTCAAGGCTGTGGGCTTTTCAGGGCATTTGCATATGCAGACATCAGCTTGTAAGATGAGAATGCTTTTCTGTCTCCCTCCTGCGGGAACTGGGGGCCCCCTGGGATGGTTGGGGATGGCTCTGACAGCTAGGTGCCAAGAAGAAACCTGTGCTTCCATTTCCAGCCCTGTCCCCATGGGCGAACCACGCTGAGCGAAGGAGTTCACAAAGATCGGCATGAAAAGGGAAAACAATTTGTTCAGGGACCCTAGAGTCGGACACGCAGCATGCCAGGCTTGTGGGGTTTTTCAGCTTTAATCAGCATCAACTTGATCTTATTTTGAGGGATGCTAACGAGTCCAGAATATCTACAGGTAGCTCTGGCTAGACACCCTGGCTCCCCACCTGGTCCCTCCCTATTCCTCCCTGCCCTCCAGAAGGCCACTTGGCACCGGGGTGCCCGGACTGCTGTTCTAGACTCAGCTGTGAACCTTCTCCTCCGTGGCTTCAGCTGGAGACAGGGTGGCAACAGAAATTCTGTTTTCCCTTTCAGCCATGTCAGGTTGGTTGGTTGTTTTTTTTTTTTTTTTCCCCTCTCCTCTCTCTTCTTTTGTTGAGTTCCATTTTTCTGAAAAATAATTTATCGTGGCTGAAAAGACAGCAGAGAACCCTGGAGACTGATTTCCCCCTATTTATCCAAGGCACTGGCCTGGTGCTAGCAATGACAAAGCCCGTTCCCCATGGCAGGGACCCACCAATGAGACCAGCCAGGCTCTGGCGTTAAATAGCTTCTGTTCTCTGAGGAGCTCAAAGCACTTTAGAAACATGAGCTCATTGGGGGTCCATTCTGACCTGGATTCAAAGTGCCCCAGGATCGTCCCAGGACACAGATGTCTAAGACAGCCCGTGTTCCTGCTGAGGCCATTCTGTCTGCCTAGAGTCAGAAAAACGGAGGCATAAAGCCCAAGGCCGATGAGCCTGTAATGAAAAGTGCCCTGGAGGTTAGATGAGCGACTTTCAATTGGCACCCATGGCCTCCAGGCTTTGGTTTGTGCCTTAGCTGAAGAATAACGCTTTCTTTTCAGACGATCAAAATAAATGATGAATATGAAAGCCCCTAGCACAATGAGTTGCCAGTAGTAGATACTCAATAAATGTTAGTTGAGTGCAGACTGTGTGGAGTGGTAGGAGTCAATGAGTTCAGTGCTTGTGTTGCTGAGGACAGACAGCTTCGTCCCTTACATCCATCCCCCATTTTTCTTTCTCTGGGTTCCCTCTAGTGAACGCTGGAGACGTGTGGTGGGTTGCAGAGGGCCACAGAGCCCTTGACACCCTCTCCATTGAGAGGTGCGATCGCTGGCTCCCATGGAACCTAAGTGGGACCTCTGACTGCTGTGACCTGTAAGAAATGGTGGATGTAATGCTCTGTATGTCCTGGCCCAACCGCCAAGAGACTGTCTTTGCAAACACTGTCTCTGGAAGCCCTGTTCGGAAGACGTCCAAGTTAGATTAGCCGCCTGCAGAGGCGTGGAGAAAGAGCCAGGCCGCCCAGCCCCCAGCTCTTTCAGCCAGCCCAACCCGGGCCCCAGGCACATGAGTGAAGCTGGATGCGACCCTCCCCTTGGACCAGCTGAAGAACTCTATGGAGCAAAAGAACCACTCAACCAAGCCCTCCCTGTCTGAACTCCTGACTCATGAATCATGAGCTGTAACAAAGTGGTGGTGATTTTAAGTGTAGTTTGTTGTACAACGATAAAAACCTCAATGTTACATGAGTTACAAAATCACCCAGAGTCAGACCACTTTCCTTAAGGAGACATGTATTAAAATTAGACTAAAACAGGAACAGGGTAAAGTCTGTAAGGGCAGGAGCCCCTGGAATGTGTGATCTGTGCCCGGCTTGTCACTGGGGCCCCTGCAGTTAGGAGAGAAAGGGTCCCAGAGCGGCAGCCGTGTTTCCTCTCCCTTCTCCTTCCCACATAACGGAAGTAGTCGTCGTTGTTGGGTTTGAGAACATGCTCCGGGACCAAGCTACATGTTTTATATAATAATAATGCCATTAGCCAACACTTGCGTGCCCACCCCACGTGTCAGGCAACATTCTGATCCTTCGCACATATTAGCCACTGATTCCTGATAACAATCCCACAAGGTGACTATTATCATCGCCGTTTTACACTTCAGAAAACTGAGGAACAGAGAAGTCAAGAGTCTTGTCCAAGGCTACGTATCCAGAGCTACCTTGTAATATTTAATTCTTCCATTAACTGTTTATTACTTTCCTATTGCTGCTATAGCAATTCCCAGAAATTTAGTGGCTTGAACAAAACCATACAAATTTATTATCTTATAGTTCTGGAGGTCAGAAGTCTAAAACATACCTCACTGGTCTCAATTCAAGATGTCGGCAGGGCAGTGATCCTTCTAGAGGCCTTAGGAGAGAATTCTGATCCTTCACACATATTAGCCACTGATTCCTGAAAACAATCCCGCAGGGGACTATTCTTATCACCCCCATTTTACATTTGAGAAAAGTGAGGAACAGAGAAGTCAAGAGTCTTGTCCAAGGCTATATATCTAGAGGTACCTTTATATTTAATTATAAGGAGGAACAGAGAAGTCAAGAGGAGGCCCTAGGAGAGAATTAGGTTTCTTGCCTTTTCCAGCTTCTAGGGCTTGTCCACCACATCGATCCTTGGTATGTGGCTGCCCAACTTCACCTTCAAAGCCAACAGGGAATGACCAGTCAGGTCTTTCTCATGCGCACCATTCTTGAAAGAACTCTCTTGTCTTCCTCTTTCACTTATAAAGACTCGGTGATTACATTGGGCCACCTGGATAACACAGGAACATCTCCCCATCCAGCTGATTAGCAGTCTTCATTCCATCTGCAACCGTAACCCCCTCCTTGCCATGTAACATAACATAGTCTCATGTTCCAAGAATTAAGATACAAACTTCTTTTTTTCCGGGGCGGGGGGTGGGGGGGTTATTCTGCCTACCATCCCCTATAAGAAGGGAGGGATTATATCTCCCCTGTTATAAATGAGGGCGCTGAGTATCATGGCAGTTGAAGAATTTTCCCAAGGTCACACACACAAAAAATGCCACTTTACCTGAAAACTGTAGGGTCTCAGGCTAAAAAGCATTCTGGAAAATGGCCAGATAAGCCCTTCCCAGAGGCAGGGATGTTGTTCGGAAGTCAACTAAATAGATCACTACACCTTTCCACCAACTCAAGGAACTAGAATTTTCTGTCAGCTTTATCATGGTGAGAAGCATGATTGGGGGTTTTCCCCCTACCAGCTTGTCCAGCCCTAACAAAAGAGAGAGAAGCCTTGTCTGGGAAAACCCCTCTGAGATTGCTTGCTTATCTGTCCCTGAGAATTGAAGAAACACCATTTCTCATATCCAGGAAAGCCTTCTGATAATGAACTCTGTGATAAGGAGCCTCCATTCATAGTGAGGCCACATCGTCGCAATGCATCAACCCTTTCAGTCCCAAGACAGATAAAGAGGCAATGTGTTGGAGTTCTTTCAAAACATTTTATGTGCCCATGGTATCACAGACCTAAAAAGCTCACAATATACCCCACACCGCACTTCACGAGCCCTGCCCCAAATGGAAGGCCTCACTCTCTCCCAGCTGCTCTGCTCGTGCTCCAGCACGCGCCATAAAATGGCGGCCATTCCCTGAGCACTAGCAGCAAGCCAGACACGTGAGATATAGGACCTCAAATCCTCACAAAAACCCGCGAGGTGGGTGCTAACCTGTCTTACCCTTAGTTTCCACATCTGAAAAATGGGGTAAGTTGTCCACAGCCAATAAGTGGCAAAGGTAGGGTTTGAACCCAGGTCTCTTTGGCCTGGGCCACTTTCCATTGTGCCTCTAAGCTGCGTGCTCTGCCTGCTCATTACTTGTCCTTCCAGAGGACTCTCCCCACATCTGTCATCTCTCAGAACTCCGGGCCCTTCTACCGCTGCCTCACCTACCATGAAACCTGCCTGGGTTGCTCCAACTTTGCTCCTTACTTTAACCAAAATCCTATACCTCTTACCATGTGGTAGCCCATAAGCATGGGTCTTTATTCATCTGTATCCCTATTCATTTTCCCAGCACAGGTTGGGAACTCCTCCGGGACAGAATACATATCTTACCCGGTATCGCACTTGAGATCGTCATGGAACCCACCATAGGATTTGTTCCAGTTGTTTAATAAGTATACCCTGACCTGCAGATTGACCAACTTTATCTTCAGAACATCATTATTAGTTTAAAGAGGTTGACTGTAAAGATTCAGTCAGAAAAGTGAAGAAGCACATTTTGCATCCATGGCCAGTTTATTGTTGGGTTAAACCTGAAACTCACGTGTCCCATATCTCAACTCCCTCTGTGGCATTTTCTCTACCCCACGGGCTAGCTGTCATCTTTTTTCTTAAAGATAATTACCACACGGATAAAATGGGACAGGGACTGTGGTATGTTTTGTTCATTGTTGTACCCAGAACACTGCCTGACCCATGGGAGTGGCTCTAAAAACATTGCAGGAATACATGAAAATTGTTGAAAATATTTTGAATACAAATTCCAGGTGAGTACTTCAATTAGCTATTAATTAGACAATTAACTTAATTATCCCTGATCAAATGGAATCCAGGTGTACTGGACTCCAAGCAACGCAGAGTCCAACTCTGAGTGTTTGGAGTGGGATTTAGATAATGATATTCTTAACACCCTTCCTGGATAATGCTGATACGCTCTAAAGTTTAAGAATCACTGCTTTATTAGAGGATTGTTCGTTGTGGGTTCTGAACCTGGCAAAAGGCTGTAAGTCACACTGATCACTTGTCTGCAGGTAAAATCCTTTTGACAGGGTTGGCCAAACTGACTCTTTGACCCTTTTGCCCTTACGCTCAGAGAGGCGTCCGGAGGACTGCATCCCCCGGGCAGTGTGGCGGGCATGTAGGATGGCATCCTCCAGGCAGTCTCCCAACGTTGGACAAAAGGCCTGGTGCTGCTGGAGCTGCGAGAGGAGCTCCCGTCAAGTGCCCTTAATTGGGGCGGCTGCACATGTCTAATTGGGAGGCTGCGTGGAAGAACCATCTATCCATTCTGCCAGTGACAAATGGCAGGAAGGAGCAGCCTCCCACACAATGGGCCTGCCCACTCTTGCTGTCCACACCTCATTATGCCTGAGAAATTAATATTCATGTTGCTTCGCCTTGACAAGCAGGGTGGAGCAATGTCAGGAGTTGCTTCCTGGTTCTTTGTCCTCCTGCTGCATGTGGCCTGAGTGGCACATGGAGCTGGCGCTGTACGCAGAGAGCTCTCGGCGTGCGAAGGCTCCAGGTTTGCTCATTGTCCATCTGTTGATGGGATCTGCTGGAGGCCCTGCGGCTCCCTCCCCATCCTTCCTCTTCGTGCACCGGGCTGGTGGGAGTCCAGTGACCTAAAGGTGCTCACACCTCTTCCCCAGGAACTGGGCCATGTTCCTGCTCATTTTCCCAGGCCCACCAAGGAGGTTCAGTTCAACAAAATGTATTGACGGTTCACCATGGCTCTAGGCCAGGGTAAGGATGCGGGGACACATTCCCGGCCACGGGGGGCTCACCATCTCATAAATGTCTCATATCAAAGGAAGTTGAATGGCTGTGAAATCCTGACAGAATTTGGGAACCAGAGAACGAAGGTTGGGCTCCAGGTTGAGACAGACCTGGGATCAACAAATGCAGTGATTTTGTGACGTCTGTACAAGGCGGAGGGGGAGGAGAAAGGGGAGGTTCCTGTCAGTCAACAAGGACTTGTTTCTCTGTAGTAATTCCTAAGCCTCCGGATATGTCTAAAGAAACACACACACACACACTTCAATTTCTACTTTAAGCAACACACATAGTGCAGTGGAGTGGTTAATATTTTATTGATCCCTATAGCTATTCCAGGTGCTTTGTATACATGCTTTTATGTAATATATGCAACACTCTGCGAGACAGATGTCACCGTAATTAGGTGAGGAAACCAAGACTCAGAGAGGTTAGGGAACTGGCCCAAAGGCACACAGCTAGTAAATGGCAGAGGCAGGTTTCCAGTGTCCTCTGCCTTGCTCCGAAGCCAGTGGAGGTCCCCATACTCTGCCATACTGCCTCTCCCTAAAAACACTTCCTTTCTGGGGCGCCTGGGTGGCGTAGTCGTTAAGCGTCTGCCTTCGGCTCAGGGCGTGGTCCCAGCGTTGTGGGATCGAGCCCCACATCAGGCTCCTCCGCTAGGAGCCTGCTTCTTCCTCTCCCGTTCCCCCTGCTTGTGTTCCTTCTCTCGCTGGCTGTCTCTCTCTGTCAAATAAATAAATAAAATCTTTAAAAAATAAAATAAAATAAATAAAAATAAAAATAAAAACACTTCCTTTCTTCACCGCTCACTCTTCCTAAGTCATGGTTGGCCTTTTTAATGACTCAGAAGCAACTGCAAAGAGCTGGCCTGTGGTCTGTGCCTTTCCTTCCTCCTGGAGCCACCCCCTGACCTCCCCAACTAGGAACACACTTCATCTGGCACCTAACTGCCTGCACCGCCCCCCACCTCCCGACTGTGCCGTGTGTCCGGCCTTGGCGTGGAGACTCGCCTCACAAGCTGATCTCTGGCAGAGGCTCTTGCCCCCTGAGAGCGAGCCGCTGTGCCAGGTGCCTGCTGAGGCTCTGTATCCTGGAAAGGTTCCTGATAGTCTCCTTGAGATTGATCCACACTTCTGGAGAGCACAGTGCCTTAATCAGCTTGAGGTCTTTCGAGGCCCTCCTCCTGTTGCAGCCAGTGATTAGAAAGCTGACTGGCTCACCAGAGGCTCTTGTGAAGGGAACCATCCTGGAGCTAAGCAGGAGGGGCCCTGAGATCCGGAGCCTGCAGCCTTGGATTGTTGCTTGTGAACAAGTCAGAGCTTCTCCCCTGTGGGTGACCAGTGGGTCAACATAGTGATCCCCTCAGCCCTCAGATCAGGGCAGAGCTGGGGCAGCCAGCGTCCCCAGAGAGTTAAATCCAGGTAGGATACCCTCACCAGCTACTCCATGAACCATAATGGCATTATTTTCTGTGGGTGTCAGGACATGAACAAGTTCGGGGAGCTCCGAACCCAGAGCTCCATGTAGCTTTCTGATCCCTTTGAGACCTGACATTTGACATGTCATTTCATGAGTGTCATTTTGTTGTCTCTTGGACTAGAAGGCATGAAAAGGCAAGGCATCTCCTCCTGGTTGGGGGGGGGGGGGGTTCCCATCAGTAGGACGGCTTGATGATGTGGTTGCCTGATCGGTCAGAGGAGTGGGCAGGGTTGACCCATCCCTCCCTCTGGCCCTTCCAGTGAGCGAACCAGCAAGCAACATGGCTACCCCATGGTACCCCCTCTGGAGACCAGGAGGCAGAAGCCCTTGGTCACCTGTAGTCCTCGGCCAGCAACGTCATCTAAGGCTCCGTCAGCTTTTGCTAACTGGCTCCGCCATTACCACCGCCCTCAGCCTGCTGCATCCTCCCTCCTTGTTTTTTTTTTTTTTTTTTTAATGATTTTTTATTATATTATGTTAGTCACCATACAGTACATCCCCGGTTTCCGATGTAAGGCTCGATGACGCATTAGTTGTGTATAACACCCAGTGCACCATGCAATACGTGCCCTCCTTACTACCCATCACCGGTCTATCCCATTCCCCCACCCCCCTCCCCTCTGAAGTCCTCAGTTTGTTTCTCATAGTCCATAGTCTCTCATGTTTCGTTCCCCCTTCTGATTACCCCCCCTTTCTTTATCCCTTTCTTCCCCTACCGATCATCCTAGTTCTTATGTTCCATAGATGAGAGAAATCATATGATAGTTGTCTTTCTCTGCTTGACTTATTTCACTTAGCATTATCTCCTCCAGTGCCGTCCATGTTGTAGCAAATGTTGAGAACTCGTTCTTTCCGATAGCTGAGTAGTATTCCATTGTATATATGGACCACAACTTCTTAATCCAGTCATCTGTTGAAGGGCATCTCGGCTCCTTCCACAATTTAGCTATTGTGGACATTGCTGCTATGAACATTGGGGTGCATATGGCCCTTCTCTTCACCACGTCTGTATCTTTGGGGTAAATACCCAGTAGTGCAATGGCTGGATCATAGGGTAGCTCAATTTTTAACTTCTTAAGGGACCTCCACACTGTTTTCCAGAGTGGCTGTACCAACTTGCATTCCCACCAACAATGTAGGAGGGATCCCCTTTCTCCACATCCTCTCCAGCAATTGTTGTTTCTTGCCTTGTCTATTTTTGCCATTCTAACTGGCGTAAGGTGGTATCTCAGTGTGGTTTTGATTTGAATTTCCTTGATGGCTAATGATTTTGAACATTTTTTCATGTGTCTGTTAGCCATTTGTATGTGCATCCTCCCTCCTTGGAACCCTGTTGTGACTTGGGCAAATCCTCATTTCCTACCTTTTCAAATTGACAGATGCAGAAGCAAACATCTTAAACATGGTGTGAGATGTTGATTTCCTCTACCTCCTCTGGTCTCAGTTGGGCTGATTTATACACTTGGCTCTTTGGATACGTATCTATGGTCCAGCCATTTATTATTTTTCTCTCTCTTGTTAATTTGAACGGAGCTGGCTTTGTCCCGTTTGGTCCTTTTTCCCCGCACTCCCACAGCTACGTGCTCCTACCTTCGCCCCGTTTTTGATGCCGCAGGTTCTCCCTTTCATCAAGTACCATGTTCCCTGTAACTACTTTGATCGTGTCCAGTATATTTGCATTTGTTTAATGAGGCTCTG
This sequence comes from Ursus arctos, assembly GCF_023065955.2. Taxonomy (NCBI): domain Eukaryota; kingdom Metazoa; phylum Chordata; class Mammalia; order Carnivora; family Ursidae; genus Ursus; species Ursus arctos. Next base: position 21,337,952 of record NW_026622897.1, on the reverse strand, counting down.
CTCAGCTGCTCCTCTTAGGTGCTCAGCCTATGATTAGAAGGAATGTCATGCTCATGCCATTTCCAGGTGCCTTTTCAATAAATCAGTTATTTCTCTTCTCTGAGTTTGTTTCCTGGACAATTATTGATTGTGGTGAGCCTCCCACAGCTCCTAGAGTGGCTTCAGTCTATCGCAACATGGAGAGCAAGACTTGGAGCAAAGAAGAGCCTTAGATTTTGCTTTCCTGTAGCCACTGACCTCCCAGCTTGGGGGGTGAGAGTGAAAAGGAGAAGATTGCTGAGCATCCCTGAAACTTTGTGTGTGAGCACTTGACAGATCCCTCGTTTGGAGATTTGTACCTGGGTCTGACCTTACCATTCAGCATTGGGAATTATAAATAAAACTGTAGCCAGGATTTTCTTTTTCCGTAGTGGGTCTCTAACTTTACAATTCTAAGCAGTTCTGACACAATTAATTCAGAACTGAGGCAAAGAACCGAGAGCACAGAGAGATAAAACCTGCCACCAGCCCACCCCTAAAGAGAGCAGCCATTATAATACCATTGGCTTGTCAAACAATGGATTCCTCAGGAAACTGTAAACTCAAAAAGAAGTCTTCCCCAAGAGGAGAAAAACAATTTGCCTATTGTCTGTGCAATTTGAGGATAATTGAGCTGACATGCATTTGAATGATAATGAATAAATACTATTCTTATTTGTTATTTACCTACTTTCTCATTTTAACACATAGCACTAGTGATAATTACCAAAGTCTATATTTATAGAAAACCGACTCTTTCTTAAGAATCCAATGGGGCAATTATCTCCATACTGTATGTGCTGTTTTTCTGTAAATGTTGAAAATTCAGTAATTATCACTAGAACTCGCTGTGGCATTTTGAATACAGAGACATAATAAGGAAGGAGGTCACTTATTCATTAATATTCAAAACACACACTAATTCTCCCTTTTCTTTGGTGGTTGAGCTCAGCTTTGGGTTTTGTAAAAACTTTACATAAGCCAGTTAAAAACTCTGCTATCCTGTGGCTTTTGTTTATTGAGAGTTGATAAGAGCTGTATCAAAGGGAAAGTAGAACAAGAAATATATCTTATAATAAAAATAATAGCTCACATTTATTGAATACTTCTTATGTGTCAGGTATTGTGTGATTTCAGAAATTGTCTTCTTTATTTCCTTGATGTCTTTACAAAAAATAGGTACGATCCTTCCCCATGTTACAGAGAAGCAGACTGGGGATTCAGAGACGTTAGTAACGTGCCTGAGGGCACACAGTTACGGGAGTGAGAGCCAACAACAGAAGCAGGGTCTGCCTTGTTCCGTAGCCTTGTCCCTTCCGTGGGAATCTAGAGTACACCCAAGTCCTCTCGGGGCCGAGCTGGAAGCTTGATGCACCCAGACTGGACTCGGTCGGGAGCTATAGTGTGCTAATTTCCTATGGAAATGAACTCGTAAGGGCTACTTGCTCCTTATGGTCCTAGAGAATGATGAAATTGTCCAGAGACTTGCTTTGTCTACTTCGAGTAAGCCAACACTGTGAGAGTAGACTTCCTTTTCATAAGGCTTTGGAACCAAAGGAATGGGTCAAGGCTTCTGCATCACTGATTAGTTCCCTGGATTTAGGGTACAGTTGCAGGAAAGTGACCCCAAAGAATCCACTCTTTTCTTTTGTTTGGGCTTTGGTTTTGTTTGAGTACTTTGTAGATTCTGAATATTAAGCTCTGAGTTAAGGACCCTGTTCATTCACTCATGATTGACACCCCTTTGCTCGAAGTTCATCCTCTATCTAAACCTCAGTATCAATTATCTGTACTTATGGGTCCTAATAGCAAAAAGGTTAATGGTAGTCAAGATGGTTATAAAGATCCTAAGCTCTGAAGGAGCTAGGGAATTCGTTCTTCAGTCATTTTCGGGCAGAAGTCCCACACGCTGCAGTGGAAGTCAGGTGGGCAAAACCCCTAGGTAATATTTTGGTCCAGAATATTTAAAACTTCTTTAACCAAAAATATCATCTTGGCAGTGTGGATGTCTGATAAGGGGATAAATGAGGAGCAACCCGAGGAGCTGCCAGCAACAGGGATCAGAGGTCCCACCAATTTATTTGCTTTATGCGCAGGTGGTGAGAGGTGCTTTGGACTAATGAACATGTTTTTAATGATTTTGAAGTGAATCCCAAAGCCTTGTTAATACTCCAGTCACAAAGGGAAATAAGTCTAAAAATGCCTTCATCTCCCTGAGTCTGGGTATCTGAAGGCATAGTCCTTGAATCAAGTTATTTTCAGCTCGAATGCATTGCTGAATCATTTCATCTAAATTTCCACCACCTCCCTAAAGTCTTGCAGTTATTACAAGGAGAGGCAAGTCCTATTTCAGTGATGGAAGTCAGTTTATGTGGCCGAACTGGGGAAAACAGGACATGACACATATGGTGAGCTGTGGCGAATGAAATGGAGAGCAGGCATTCTTGCCTCGATCTGCTCATTATTGCCATGAGCTCCAGAGGGAGCCCAGCTTCCTGTCCGAGCAGAGCTGAGCAGGCTCCCATAGCCCTCTTCCTCCAGGACACCCCATGTTCTCAGGCAGGTGAATGGCGATTCTTCACACAGGATCAGAGAGACAGTGTTCCGCCCAGAACGTGGATTAGAGCACAGGTTGACTGAAGTGCATTGACTGATTGCTTGAGCCGAGGTCTCAGGGAAACTCATCTCAACAAGAAGGACCTGAACATCTAGCACCGAGGTCCAAAGTGAGAGCAAACTAAGCGAGCCTGATTACCAACTGTGACCGCTCAACCTGAGATCTGACAAGTTAGAATCTAGTCATCAAATAGTTGCTAGCGCTTGTGCAACGTCTCCCGTGCGCCGGACACTGTGCTGAGTATTAGAGATGCAGAATGGGCTCATGCAGACGTGCTTCTTTACCTTTATAGCGGGTAAGACACGTCCCACTCGTAACAATCTTTCCGTTTGCTGGGCAATATTCATCATGGAGTCCATCAAGAAACGCTGTCATAAAGCTCGAAGAAGTTCCAGAAGGAGTCCTGCTGACAACACCCAAAAATAGTTAGCTAGGGGCACGCGTCATCCCCCAACTTGTTGCCACTATCCGTATCCGCTGCACCTTCAAAACAATATTAGTGAGAGCCTACCAGATACACAGCTGTATCATCAGTGCCCGAAAGGTCCGAAGGCGGGACAGCCAAGGTCTTCAGTCTTCTGTTATGATCGCAATAGAAAAAAATAGGTTAAGAGCTAAAAAATGACAAACCATGTGCTTAATAGGTAGAATGTATTATATCTGGTCATCAGGATAAATGGTTCACCTGTAAATGGAGGTTGAAAATTCTCCAGTCCTGCAAGTGCCTTAACCTCATGTTTACCAGTGACAATAGACGGCCTGTAGCATGTCAATATCAACGTTGGGCTAGTGGGAGGACTAGATTCAGAAATAGTCTCATGACTTTTAATTAATGTTTCGACAGCTTGATCTGAGTTCTTTTAGGCCTAAAGAAGTTCATTGCTAATGCTGAGTAGTTATAAAAGAAAGCTTAGCTGTAGCCGGCCCCGTTCCTGTCCAATGCGCACTGGTTCTTATTCCCTTATTCATTCATTTCCCATCCTCCCATGCATCCGGTCAAACAGCTATTTATTGAGAATTCTCTATGTACCAGGCACTTCGCAAGGCTCTAGGGGCATGGCAGTCAGCAATCCAGACACAATCCCCTTACCCTTTTAGAGCTTACAAGCCAGCAACCCCCTCAGGGAAGTCCAGACAAGGACCGCATGACTCCATAACAAAGTCATCTGTTTTCTGGATCCAAGTTCTCCCTGGAGAAGAGAGATGATGGAAGGGAGGGGAGGAGGGAGGGGGTTAGGGAACTCCGTCTTGAGAGGAGCAGGACAAAAGAGGTGATGGTGCCAGTGGGCCCTGGTGGTCTCAAGGCATGGATTCCTTGCTGGCTTCTCAGAGCCTGACCAGAGCAGGAGCCTAGAATCGGCGTTTAAACATTCCCATTGGACCCTCGGCAGGGACCGGCGCCATGCCCAGGGGTGTAGCCTGAGCAGGCGGAGAGCCGAAGTGGCCAATAGAATGGAGCAGATGGGGTTTGTCCAAAGGACTGCATGGCTCATTAGTGTGCACCCTCCTTTCCGCACAGGCTCCGACATGCTCACAGACACCCGCAGCTGTCGGGGATAGAGCCCAGGGCTTGGCGGGGTTTAAGACAACCTCCAGAACAGCGATCCCACTTGCGGGTTTGCAGCCAGGACGGCAACAAAAGGTGGAAACTGCTCTCTCTTGCTCAGCTTCCCTGATTAATTTGGTGTTTCAGACCCAGTAGCCCATGAGGTCTTCATCTCTTCAGTTACTCCTCCAAACAGATGTCCATTTTATGAGCCATTCCTGAGCCTTTCCTTGGGAGCCAATTTCCCCTCCTCCGCATTAATGCTTCTCTGGCTTCAGCCAGCCTCCAAAATGCTAGCAATGCCCAGGTGTAGGGCTGGGCACAGAGACGATCCCAGGGCGTATGGTTTTTCCTTGTGGTTCCCCACTCCCATTTATGGGATGTTTGCAAGCTACTTAACCTAACGAGAGAAAGCCTGTTACAGCTTGGAAACGTGAAAACCAGAGATTCTGGAGGGACCCTATGGGACTTGGGGGTTTACACAACCTATTTTTCTAAGGGCTGTCCAGAAAGGAGGCCTCCCAGAAAGGCCTCACGTGTGTGCAGAAAGCTAATACATGGTAATCAGGGCAGTGTGGTGCGGCTGTGAGTTTTCGACAACATAACAAGGAACTTATCGCTGTTTTCCGCTGTTGCTGCATATTCCTGGAATCCTTGCTTGCTGGAGAGGCGTGAATAGAAGATTTATTTTGTATTGTTAGACTGTCAAGGCACTCCAGAGCAACAACTTTCAAATGATAACTTTCCAAGCCTACAGAAGTTGTGAATTACATGCTTTTAGTCCAGTGTGAGCCAGGGGCTGACAGCTCTCCCTCTCCCCATCATCCTTCACTTTGCCACTCGGTGCCTATATGATCAGTGACTCAACATGCTGCCCTTCCCAAACCCAATGGGGCCATTATTAAGAATGACAGAAATCTATTTCTAGCCATGAAGCAAGCTGAGGCGACTGCCATGTCATCACAGAAAGAGAACTTTTTGACACCTAGGCCCCCAGAGCCCCCAGGAGAAACTTCTTTGCCAAAATGGAGACCATCTCAAGTTAAGTGGATGTGAGAAAGGATTCTGAGGTTGGGTGGGGAAGAGAGGGGTGGGGGATACGCAATGAGATCGGAGGTAGTTTCAGGGATGATTTGGGTTTTTTTTTTTTTCCCCTCTCTCTTCTGCCTTGGCTGGTCACTTAGATATTGGGGAGAACACAGCTATTCCCTAGAAGCAAGCAGGCATGAAGGCAAGCCCTTGTAGGGGGGCAGGACCTGAGGTGCTTTGTCCTTGACCTCTAAGCTGCTGAGGACACTGTGAAGCCTCTAGCCTTTTCAGTTATCCAAGTGCTATTGAGTTCATTAATTAGCAAGCAAATCTCTCAAATAGGGCTACCAATAGATGTCATTCTAAAGACAGGGAATGGAACAATTGAATTTTCTACTCCTGCTTCCTCCCCCCCCCCCTTTTTTTTGTAACTGCATAGCGCTTAGAATCTTGGTTCTTCCCCTGGGCACAGTAGGGAGTCATGTGTCTCTCTCCCCCATCTGGATTATAAAATCCTGTGGGGGCATGGTCAGGGCCTTACTGGCTGTCTTCTGTGTCACCCAACATACAGTGCACTTCATACACACCTAAATAAATGGCTACAGGATTGAATTAGGGTCCCACCTGATAACTGGGCTGATGGCTTTCTAGTGGCCCCTTCTTGAGCACAGAGAATATTGCGTTTTCCCTTCCGCTTCTCGCTTAATTTCAATTTCTCCTAGGGCATACGAGTCAGGGCTCGTTTTCAAGACTGGGTGATCCTCTTCTTCTCCGCGGCCCCTTAATGAAGGTTCTGCTGAAGCCAAGGGCTCCGTGTTGTGAAACTGTTATTGTAGTGTTACTCGGGACTGCTGAGCAGCTAGCCATGCATTTGGGTTTATTATTAGAGGCCTGTACACAAGGGCTGGCTCCTTGCCTGTTTTTTTTTTTTTTTTTTCTAAGGCAGCTGAAAACAGAATAGTTGCATTTGTTTTGAGGGGGAAAAAGAACAAGAGACTTTGCAAACAGTTATGAAAAAAGCAGAATTGGTCCATTTTGGAACCTCCCGACCTTGACAGTGTCCCTCTAATGCTATATAAACATTTGTTTTCAGTATTTAATAAGCTGCGAGCTGACAAATTGCGGAACTTTTTGCAAGAGCCCCTTATCTTCTCTAGAACCACTGAGATGGCAAAATATATTCTCTGTCTCAACAATTCACTCCATATTTGCATGTGGAAATTGGAAAGCAAGTTGTTTTTCTTCGTTTGCATGACAAAACTCAGACCCCAAAATACAATTCAGCATTTAATTTGAGCTAGTTAGAGAGTACAGAAAAGGCCCCCAGCCAGTTTGGCTCAGGTTTGCTGCTGATGTTTCTGTTGTTACAATTAAAATTGATTTATAACGCTAAGAACGCGAAATACCTCCTTGAGTTGCGCTGCAGTGAACCTGGGGAGTCGGCTGCCTCAGGAGGTCACTAGAAAAAAAAAAAAACAACAACAACACAAACCCCATGAAAAACCGCCTTTATTTTAAGACTTTAATAACTCGGTTACAGCCTGACAGAGGCTTCCCCACAGTATGAGAGGGTGGCCAGTCAGCCTGGAGCAAGGAGAAGTTATCAGAGTCACCCCATGCAAGCTGCTTTTGATCACAGCTTGCCAAAAGCAGATCATGGAAAAGAATTTAGGACATTTAATTTTTTTTTTTTAAGATTTTTATTTATTTATTCTACAGAGATAGAGACAGCCACCGAGAGAGGGAACACAAGCAGGGGGAGCCGGAGAGGAAGAAGCAGGCTCACAGCAGAGGAGCCTGATGTGGGGCTCGATCCCATAACGCCTGGATCACGCCCTGAGCCGAAGGCAGACGCTTAACCGCTGTGCCACCCAGGCGCCCCCGGACATTTAATTTTTCAACACATCATCTCCTTTGCCAGTGCTTCCTCCACTTCCTTCCTTTACCCTCCCAGGCTCAGAAAGGGGCTCCTCCAAACCGCAGGCTCTGGTCCCTCACCCCCAGGGCAGGACCTGCGTCCCTGCGGCTGGAATGGAGTGCAGGCACCCACCGTGTGCGGGGAACCCTCCTTGCTCCTCTTCCTTCTGCTCCGCAAGTCAGGACCACCATTCACTGCATCTGTGCTGGGTGCTGACGAGGAACACGCGTCTTGCAAGGCACTGAGAAACACACATACACACACACACACACACACACACACACACACACACACACACACACCATGCCCTCAAGCTCTAAAGGGAGAGACTGGCCAGCAGGCAGTAATAATGATGAGGTCGTGGAATATACGTGATGTTCAGTGGGGTGGAGTCCGGAGCCGACGACCAAGAAAGAATTCTTGAGGCATCTTTGGTGCAAAATTGGTGGTTTATTAAAGCACAGGGACAGGACCCGTGGGCAGAAAGAGCTGCTGCACCGGGGTTGTGAGGGGTGGCTGTTATATACCATGGGGTTGGGGGAGGTAAGGGAAAAGGGAGGTTGAGGAAATACTTTCATATGTTAAAGAAGATTCACAAGATACCGGAGGCCTTGCCATTGTCAAGTGAAGGTGGTTTTTCCGTCCAGCAAGGCATGAACATTAAGAGGGTTGGGAACTTCCTGGAGCCTGCAGATTATAAGGACATTTAATCGTATCTACATTCCCTTCCGGAAGCTAGGTTATTGGTAGAAATGCTTCGTTCTTGTAAACTGCTAAGACATTTGTAAACTGAGGGAGACTCAAGTCTTGCAGGATTGTGGTCTCTATAGGTTAACTATGTCTTTGTCTTTCGGGGCAGCCAGGGGTGCCTGAGGAATGTCACATACAACCCATGGTTGGGGGAGGGGGTTGCAGGGCATCAGCTTGCCTTCTGTTCCCTCATGAATAACACTAAGCTAATTCCAATTCTGACTGACACACAGGCAGGTTACATGGGTAACTTGACTTTCCTTCCGTCATCTTCCTCAGAGAGCTGTGATGGGCATTACTGGAGACACTACACATGAACAGCTAACAGAGTGGCTGACACTTAGTAAGCCCGAACTAAATGGTAGCCAGATCTGTCCCAATAAAGAACCATGGGACCCCATAATAGGGCCCCTACCCACATCTCCGAATAGGCATGTGGAACAATCCCAAGCCTTCTGGAAATGGCTTAGTTGACCATTTTGCAAAATCCAGGTGACGGGTGAGGGGAAAGGACAACTCAGGCAGAAGAAGCAACAAGTTTCAAGACACATAGCTGGGAAACCGCAGTGTCACCGGGTGCCCATAAATGGCTTCGTGTGATGTTGAAGGGGGGCGCCTTTGTTCCCAATTGTGCTGTGCACGGATCACCGCGACGGGGGACGAGGTGACCATTGCAACTTTTTCATCGAAACCCATGTAAAATTTTTTCATAGTTCCATATGCATTTGAATGTTAAGACCTGCCACTAATGAGAAGGTCTCAAAACCCGGAGGCTACAGGTCCGTGTGAGCGTGGGCTGCCAGTTAGAATATCTGCATGCTGCAGAGCGCAGGGTGGCAGGGCTGGGCAGCCTCATTTTCCAGAACCGTCCTTTGTCCTGTTTCTTTTCCGCTCACTGCAAGGAAATGCAACCAGCATTCACCTGAGCACTCGGCCGGCTTCCCGAGCCGCCTTCTGATATCTCTGCGTGAGAAGCTCCTTCATTAGATGAGAGTGTAAGGTTTTATCCGTGGCAGTCAGTGTGGTCAGAACTACAACTCTGGCAGGGGCAGGGGGTGCGCAGTCCATGCTTCCACCCTCCCTACCTCCTGCTCACAGGCAGGCCACGTTCGGGAAAAGGTCAGGACCCTCTCATCTCAGGGACACCCCCTCTGCAGAAAACTCAGTTAATGTCTGATCCTTGCCTAATGATGCTGTTATTATCCCTAACTTACAGATTAGGAGTCTAAGGCATGAAGGAGATCATGTAAGTTGCCTGAAGTTATACACACCCTAGAACGAGGGATTCAACTCAGGGAAAGACACTCCCAAGCCCAACAAAAGTGTCTGCTACCCAGAGCTCCATCTCTGGTTGAATAAAAGACTCCTCTAATTAGTACAACTATTACCCCCAGTCATGGAATTATAGAATCTTAGGACTGTAAAGGGCTTATTCTCTTGTCAACCCCCTTGTGTATACCCCGGAGATCTGCAGGAAGAAGTAACTCCTCGCCCAAGGCCCCAGGGCTACTCAGGGGCAATGCTAGTCGAGGGACTGTGTCTGAAGGCAATACATTCTTTTTATTACCATCACCATTAGTACTCAGATTGTTGTTGTGAGTACATGAGGGGGAATATTATGCATGTTTTTATTACCTCCATGAGGCTCATCAAGGCTGAAGAATCAAGACAATAGCTTTCCCTGAAGATCTTAGCTCAGTTTTCCTCTTACTCATTCCCCAGCCTCTCTTTTTGCCTTTTGGAAGTTTGAACTCAAACTGGGAGATTTGAGTTCTGGATGTTTGTATAATGGCTAGGCTGGTGGCTGTTCAGGCATTTCATTTGGCATGTGACACGTTGGGTGTGGATTTTTTAAATGTGTTAAAATAGTAGAAGGGAGGAGTTGGGGACTTAGGCATGTGAAGGAGACAGGGAAGGAGCAGACGGTGCTAAGACCCCCAGACCACTCAACTCACCACTGCCGAGAGGGTTGGGTTTGAGCCTCTGGTCTCCTGGAAGTGGGGCAGGGGCTTAGAAGGAGAAGCTGAGCCGAGAAACTCAGAGATAACAATATTTCCTCCTTCCCTTCCTTTCCTCCCTCTCTCCCTCCCTCCCTCCCTCCTTTCCTTCCTTCCTCCCTTCCTTCCTTTCTTCCTTCCTTCCTTTTTCCCTTCCTCCCTTCCTCTCTCGTTTCCTCCCTCCCTCCCTCCCTTCCTTCCTCCCTCGTTTCCTCCCTCCCTCCCTTCCTTCCTCCCTCGTTTCCTCCCTCCCTCCCTCTTCCTTCGACTTTCTTTCACTTACATACTAAATAAATATTTAATGACTATTATATACTTTGTAGTATGGAGTTTAGCAATCACTCCAAAAATAAATGTTCTCCAGATGTCAAGATCATTGGGTGAGCAAGTATTGTATCATTTATTCATTAATTAATGGATGGCAACTTAGAGATGACAGTTTGAGATCCAGTCAAGGTCTCTTTTGATGAGACACCACACCACACCAAACGCTGGAGTTCAAGGTGAAACCAAATGGTGTGGGTGGTGGCTGGTGTAGGAAGTTGTCCAAACGGTGCACCCTTTGAGGTAAATGGGCAGAACACCTGAGTAATTAAAGCCCCTCCATCCAGCTTCTAATGGGTTCATCTCTTTTCCATTCCAGACCTGTTTATTAATGAGAAGTAGCCATTCATCAGATCCGCAGTATGAGACCTAAATTTATAGACAGGTCTTTTAATGGTTTTTAGAACACTTGTCATCACTGCATTGTTTTATATACTTATTTATGAAAGAATGAATCTGAAAACAAAGATGCTGTTTTAGTACATTGATGTATAAATATATACATATACACATATACACCTCTTTCAAGTTAAGACACATCTACTGAAACTCATCAGACCTTGTGAACTGTGCTCCTTAAATAAGCCCACCTTTTCAAATCTCAGTCCCCTGTAACCCCTCCCACAACCACACGCCCATCCAAACTCGCTCACCCTCTGATCTCAACCCTTAGCCAAGAAATGTTCAATCACTAGAGTTGATCCTTGACCTTTTTTGTACTGGCAGTCCCTTTGAAAACCTAATTAAATCCTGGAACTCACTCCCTAGAAAAAGGCACCCAACATTTGCAGATGCTTTCCGGTAGTTCATCCACTCTTAAAAACCTGAGCATTCCCAGGCAGGGAACCCCGGCTCAGAGAAGAGATTGTTAGATACCCATGTCTTCCTAATTTCTGTTAGTAAATGTTGTAAATGTGATCTGTCTATGACAGATTTGTTCAGCCTACAAAGGCCCATGTATTTTTTTTTTTAACAAAAAGAAGGGACTAATTTAAGCAGGGAGGTATATTACACAGCTTCTTTCTCCTTCACTAAAAAATATTTTTTTTGTCAAAGGATATTTAACCATCTATCACCGCCTTCCCCCTCCTCCCCAGCCAGAAACCAGTTTCAAACCTATTTCTCAAGGTGAAGTTCATCAGACGACTCAGATTCACTGCCTCTGACATCTTCCCATAAGCCCCTAAATGAATGGCGATCGTCTGCTTTCCACAAACAAGAGGAGATTTGCCATAGGAGAGCATCTTTCAGTTTATAGACATTTCCCTTCCACCCTTATGTATTTAAGGAAGAAAATTGCCACTTATTTGTACAAAGTAAATTGGCTTATGCTCCATAATAGGCTTCTCCACTCTTGCCTCTGCCAGGAAAAGGTCATCTTCAGACTTTTGCACTCTGCAGAACTCAGAGATTCTTGACAGCAAGTAGAGAAATCACACACTCCTAAACTATAATTTCCTTCATGAATTAAGACCTCAGTGGTCACAGGTTTTTGGTATCAGCAAGTTTATTTCCAAGCATATTGCTGGCTATTGAGCAGGTTGTAAATTGCAGCTCATGGGCCCCTAATGAAATACAGCCCGAGTGTCTGACACATACACACACATAGACACACGCGTGCACGTGCACACACATGCACACACACACACACACACACACACAAACATAGGTATATGCCCGGACAAACACACATGCATAATACATACTTATAAACTCAGACGCACACACACACATGCATGCATATAAACACAGACAGCCACGCAAGTTCACGGGCAACTTGCCGCCGCTCTTTCCAGTGTCGATAACTTTTCAGTGTTCTGCTCAGCTCTGTCCCACTGCAGAGGGCCCTGCTCCAAGTTGTTGCAATTAGCCATCTCTTTGACAGCAGACACAGATGTTGTATGTGTGGTGGTGTGATCCCAGGTCCCTACGGAGCTCTTACCCTTGAGTGTATCTAGTGGATAGCTGAGACAAAATGAACCTAAAACAAGCAGATGAGAAAAGAGGTACAAGCCCCACATGCTGTGCCACGGCTGGCATAGCTGACAGCCAGCAATTGCCCAAAGAGTGTGCGTAGAAAGTTCACTCCAATCATAGTGGGAAGGAAGGCCTCCTTTGATGAAGAGGCCATCTTTTCCTGGGGACTTAGTAATTTACAGGAGAATTTCATAGCAGCCAAATACCATAATTTTATGTATCATTAATTTAACTAACAGTGAGTTTATAATATATGTTCTTCCAATCCTTTGGGAGTGGGTAGTTTCCTCACCTTAATCCTCTGCTAACGCTCATGGGACCAGGTGCTGCTTCTAGAGAGAATCAGGGGCTTTGGTACCTCTGTGCCTTTGCATAAGCTGTTCACTCTGTTAGCAATACTGTTCCTTCAGTTCCACCCTTGGTGGTCTCCGTTTTTCATTTGCGGGACCCAGCTCCATTGGTTTCATCTCTGTGAAGCCTTTACACGTCCCTCTACACAGAAGGGATGCGTCACACTTTCTTAGGCAGTCCCACTGCACGAGGAACTTGGAACTTATGCTACATTTAATCAGCTCATCCTGGACTCCGCGGCCTGGGTGTTTCAGAGGGCCAGGTGCACTCCTCAGACTCCTCTCCGCAGGATAGCACCTGGCATCCTGGCTGGGCTGGCACTTTATTTTCACATACTCCGTGCTTTGGAATTGATGAATGAAGGAATCAATTAGGTAACTCTGTAATACCCGTTTAGGAAGCTCCCGGGGAATACGGCTCCCATATATATAGAAACTGTTTCTCGGTGCCTTGTGAATGATGAGTCTAGGACCGATGCTCTCTCCCTAGGCTGATCTTCCTCTGTTTCTGCTCCCGCCTGCCTGCACCATGCCCACTCCGTATGCAGGATATTGAACCTCTCATTGTTTAGCTTCTCCAGTTGAGGCAGGGCCAACAAAGAAAGCGAGAGAAACCACAAGCAGATGATGAAGGTAAGAGGTAAAGGGGAGTAGTAACCGTGACACTGAAACAATTTCTGAATGTCTCCTGGCTTTGCTGTTCTTCTCCATGACGGCCACAAGCGACTGGTGGGTGGTATCGTTTGCCGATGGAATAGAAGTTCATCAGGCCGTAATCAACTGATGGGGAACTGGGGTGTTTAGGAACCAGGGGAGTGGAATCGGGTTTTTATTTTTGCTCCTCTTAGATTTTAGAATAATTTAACTTTTCATTTTAAACTAATGTTAACTAAGAATGTTAGTTAACCACATGACGGGCACTATGCAGGCACGGGTGTTTCTTATTCCTGTCCCGCGTTGTAGGGTATGTGTTTTGATTCCATCTTTCAGGCGATAAACAGGCGACGGAGATAAAGTGCTGGCCAAGGTCCTGAAGCTTGGCGAGTGGCAGAGTGAGGATTTGAACCCAGGGCCCCTGACTCAAAGCCTTACTCTCTTTGCATTGCATCCCAGGACTAACATGGCTCGACATATTGGAAGTGAATTGTTCTCTCCTTTGATTTCCACATGTTAGAGATTTGGGGATAGATACCCCACACAGAAAACCCCATACATCATGGAGTTCATTTGGGGCTGTGTGCTCAGGGGCTCTGTCATCCAAGTCCTTGGTGGGGTCTGGGGCAGTGACATCCCAGGACCTGGCATGGTGTTTAACTTAGAGTGGAAACTCAAGAAATGCTTGATGAGAAAGGGTGTATTGTCTGAAGTCCCCAAAGACCCTGAAATCATTAATTAAAGTTAACTATGCACTAATACTAAGGGTAGAAAAGAAAGCAAGTACGTTTGGTAAAAAACACTTTCTATAAACATTGAAACTGAAAAGGGGTGCAGTTTCTAGTTAATTCTCAATTATGCAAAATGAACTTTATTAGCCATAAATCCCTATTTTTGTCGAGCATTCAAGTTAATCAAAGTTTTACTAAAAATCAGAAAGCCCAATGAGATCGAAGTGTTGCCCAGGTCAGGTCTGTGGGCATGCATGCGGCAGAGATATTAGGTGCTAAAGCCGTGCGCCCAATGTCCTCACTTCTAAATGGCCCTGTCCCTCAGCAACCCCCAGCAACCAGCAGACGTCCTATTAACTAGTGCTTCCTAAAGCCCCGGCTCAGAACCCAACCACTGTGCTCCAGCATCCCATTATCCCCTGTCGTAGCCGCATCCCCTGTATAATGATGCCTGGCTTCCTGTTCGCTCCTTCATTGTCCTGGGGTTAGAGAGTTCCGTTCAGTCAGAAAGCCTGGGGTTCACGCCTGGCCCTCAGAGTGGCCTGTTTGTGTGCTGGGGACAGAGTATTGTATCTCAGTCACTAATGGAGCTGAGAAGGTGCCTGGGCTCATTATTCTTGAGGTAATCCTGAAGGTCACAGTCCCACAAATGCTGTCTGCAGGCAGAAATGGCAGGAGAGAAGCATATTTAAGATATTTGAGAATCCTGGCACTTTTTTTTTTTTTTTCACATACAAGAGGTATAAGGTTTCTGATATTCCACTGCAGCTGAATCTTAATCAAGGGAGAAATCCCTCCCTGGAGGCCTCTATACCTTCCATATGCACCATTAACACTAATACCTAGTGAGGCGTTATTTCTCTAGGTCCCCGAGCCCCTCCTGCCCAGGTTACCATAGCGCAAACCCCTGCTTTGTTGTGAAAACCTGGCTTTGCCCAAACTAGAAGGTGGGGCAGGAGCTCAGGCAGTGGGGACACAGGGACAGGTCAAGATTCTGGTATACAGAGAAAGAGGCTCTCGGTCCCACCTGGGGCAGCTTCCGAATGGCCCAACCCAGTTTCCCATTAGCCTAGGCCATTTCCCTGACCTCTCCCAGGAGATTCTTAACGATGCCAAGCCTGTGGGCACAACAGATGTGCCCTGCCTGCAGCCCCTTGAGATCTGGTGACAGATGACCTGGGGCCACGTGAAGAATGGAATTTAAGAAACAAAACAGGGGCTCATAGGGGAAGGCAGGGAAAAATCAAACAAGACGAAAACAAAGAGGGAGACAAACCATAAGAGACTCTTAATCATAAGAAATAAACTGAGGGTTGCTGGAGGGGAGAAGGGTGGGGGGGATGGGGTAACTGGGTGACGGGTATTAAAGAGGGCACGTGATGGAATGAGCACTGGGTGTTATACGCAACTGATGAATCACTGAACTCTACCTCTGAGGCTAAGAATACACTATATGTTAATTAAATTAATTAAATTAAAAAGAATAAATAAAGTGGGAAGATTGGGGGGGGAAGAATGGTCCTCAGTCCTGGCTCACATTCAGATCACAGGGGAGTTTCAGAGTCACTCCAGAGCTTGGAGCCCCCCTCCCCCTCCCCGAGACTCTGTGGAGTTGGTCTGGAGTAGGCCTGAGAATTGTTATTTGTTTTAACTCCTCCTGTGATTGTAAAGAACAGCCGAGGGCGGACACTCCTCCAAAGCCTTCTCCAAGACCCAGCTCTCTCTCAGGCTCGGCTCCTGCGCTCCTAGGGGCCGTTTGCCCTATTCCTACCCCCTCACCCAGGGCAGGCTCAGCTCCTTTGGGTGTTGCTGTAAAAAATCTCTCACTGCAAGCCTTCCGTCATTCTACCGGAAGTTCATCAAAATTAGGGGCAGAGAGCTTTCCAGGAACGAAGGAGAGTTTCTGCCCTCTTACCGGCTCTTCCCTTCCTTCTGTCCAATAACCACCACCCCACCCCCTTCCTTCTGTCCCCCCTCTTGCCCTAGAACAACACCAGCTTCTCCCCTAGCTTTCTGCTGACTGGTAGGCTCCCCTTCCTGGAAGTCTCATGGTTCCCCTAGCTCTCATCATATGATTTTTCCGGCAAAAACCGCGCATACCCAACAGAAATCTTGAGGGCAGCTGTTAATGTAATAATGTTTCTTCCTCTTACACACACACACACACACACACACACACACACCCCTTTGCAGTTCACAAGACACTGTCCCAGAAGTCCTTACAGGGACCCCTCTGTGGCAGGCCCTACTGTCATCTCCATTTTACAGACAGAGAAACTGAGGCTCAGAATGATAAAACCACAGAACCGTGGAGGATTTGAACCCAGCTTTAGACCTCAAGCCTATGCTATCTCCTCTTAGAGCATTGCCTCCTCAATCAAAAAGCATTTCTTAGGCTACTGCTACTCCACATCGTTTCTCTGTAAGAGATCCCCCGTGCTAACCCCGAAGACATGTCCACACAGCCAGTTAGAACCATAGTAACCAAAAGGACCTACGGGATCCTGGAAGGGCAGGACCAGAGCCAGATATTTAGAGACTCTACGTGTTAAACAGGGCTGTATGATGGCCCCCCGAGCCCCAGGCCAGTGCAGACTTCCGTATGACACTAATCCGTGAAGTCGATAGAGGGAAGACCCACAATGTTCTGCTTGTCCTGCTGGTGATCTCTTCAGTGCTTTTAATGAAACATCAAATGGGAAACTCTTTCCCCCAAAAGATGTTTTCCTAATTCTTTAGTTACCCCTGCTTTTCTGGGACCCAACACATCTGTTTCCGTGGCTCACTTAGACGCCCAGCCCTGGGCGGACCCCACAGGAGGCTCCCTGGACGCCATTCAGCAGGTTGGGAATCCTGGTGGGCGGTAAGCTCAGGTTCTGCCAAAGGAGAAGGCTGGGACAGAGAAGGAAAGAGCGACATATTTTCAGAGAGAAAGGGGCTGCAGGCCGGAAACCTAAGAATGGGGCCTCCGTGCATCTCTCCAGGCCCCCCTCGGAGGGGCATGAATTAGGGAAGTGGAGGGGGCTGCACAGATGCTTGCCTAGGGCCCCCAGTGCAGGGAAATGCTTCCTCTCCACCTGGCTGTGGTGGGTGCAATGAGCCATGGCTGCCAGTCATCAGATTCGCACAGCGGGGAGTGGAAATCCACCTGGCTCCAAGATAGCCGCCTTCCTCCTCCTTTCCAGGCACACACGGGAGGAGGAAAACACAAAATCCAGCCAGCGCATTACTCTGCAGTGTCCACATGCCCTCAGGATTTGCATGTACATGCAGATGAATTGTTTCAAGTGAGTCAGAATGCAATTATTTCATTTTCCTTCCCATTCCAAATTGTTGATGTTTAGAAATAAATTGCTCCCGGTGCTTCTGATTTACAAGGACAAAATGCGAATGCGGAAAACAGGTTCAGTGGAGTGATTTGAATTTCCATTACAATTACAGTTCTTTTCAACCATATGATTCTGTGCTTTCGTTGTATACATCAGCCCAGAGCTGGCCAAGCTCGGGGGTCGGAGGCTGTGGCTGCCACACGGGCCCATCAGCAGCCCAGTCACACAGCCCCAGCTGCCACAGGCCACTGGGTGCGTTAGGACTGAGCTCCACAGTCAGCCCGTAATAAAACTGGAGTGTCCATCAGGGCTTACCTTCCGGGGTCGGCAGGGAGGAGGGCAATGGCTGAGTTCACAGGAAACCGAGAATGGGGCCGCTCTGTATCCAGAAATCGGAGGGTCCTCGACACTGACCAGCAGATTCTGACTTCCAACCAGCAACAGCCATGCCATCAAAACTAGATCGAGGGGCACCTGGGTGGCTCAGTCGGTTAAGGGTCTGCAGGGTATCCTATCAGCCTTTCTGACCCCAGCCCTGATAGGAAGCATCGTCTTTGGTATCTGTCCCCCTCCCAGCTCTGTGCTACTCTCCCCCACTATCAGGCAGGCCTTTTCCTGAGTCCCAGAGCTCCTTCAGACTCCCAGGAGTTCTAAGCTGCAGATCCACTAGGGAACAGCAGCATTTAAAACGAGAGGGGAGAGAGCATCGCCTAACACAGGAAGGAACTGGTGTGATGTCTCTAGTGCCCTGTTACCCAGTGGGTGCCTGCTCGCGCTTCCCACAGGAAGGAGAATTTAGGGTTAGTGGCAGAGACACTGGGACTTTTCAGATCACAGCACTTACGCAACCTGCCTTTTTTAAGGCGAAGGCCAGCTCTGTTGGAGCGGTTTCGAAATCCCTCCTTCAGCCGTTCAGAACCGGCTGTCTCTCGGCTTCCTCCTTTCCTCTAGATTGAGCAACGCCCACACCCAGTGCGGGAGGACAGGGCCAGCAGAACGGAATCTCTCCGTCCAAGAGAGTCTCCAGTCTGGGACCAGGAAACCAGGGAGCGAACAGGGATGGAGCCCCTCCCTGTCTATCCTATTAACCAGCTGTTTGGGTTTTTGTTCACCATTTCAATATATAATCAGGGAGGCCTTATTCTATGTCTTGCCTTTTCGTTTCCCTTCCCCCTGGCCGCTTCCCCGGTCACCTCTAGAGACAGGAGTGTGTGTTCCAGATTCTAACTTCATTGCATTAGCAAAAATAAAATAAAGCCTATGTCCCCCCATGGAAACAAAAGTGTCCCAGCGAAAGGTTAGTCTAAATAACAAATTAAGTGAAAACATGATAGCAGAGTGGCTTATTATGGGCTGTATGAATAGCAAAATAACCAGACAAGGTAATAGTTCAGCATGAAAAATGTGCTGTCATTTTTGATTCATGCTTTTCCCGATGCCTGTGTGAGCCTTTACCCACGGTGGGAACGAGCTTGGCGTTACTGAGGCAGGGCTGGGAGAGCTGACACACTCCCTCCTAAGAGTTGTTTCTCTTGGGATACAGGGTGGGGAAGAAGAGTCAGTGGTTCAAGCAGCACTGTAATGAAATTTTTTTTTTAATTAGTAGGCTTTGTTTCTTAGAGCAGTTTTAGATTTACATGAAAATTGGAACAGAAAGTACACATAGTCCCATATTTCCCCTGTTATTAGCATCTTGCATTAGTAGGGTATATTTCTTACTACTGATAATCCAATACTGATATTATTAATTTAAGTCCCTGATTTATGTTAGGGTTTACTCTTTGCGTCATACAGTTCTATGGGTTTTGCCAAATGTGTAACGTCGCATATTCACCATTACTGTATCGCACAGCATAGTTTCAGTGCCCTAAAAAATCCCCGGTGCTCCACCCGTTCATTCCTCCCTCCAAACCCCCAAGTGCTGGCAACCGCGAGTCTTTGTACACCTCTGTGGTTTTGCTTTTTCCAGAATGCTGCATAGTTGGAATCGTACAATATATAACCTTTTCAGATTGGCTTCTTTCCCTCAGCAATATACATTTACGCTCCTCCATGTCCTTTCATGACTTGAGAGCTCATTTCTTTTCAGTGCTGCAATACTCCATTGTCTCGATATGCCATCATTTGTTTATCCATTCACCTGTTGAAGGACATCTTGGTCGACTGCCGTGTTTGACAGTTATGGGGGGAAAGGGCAGCTATCGACATTTGTGTGCAGGTTTTTGTGTGGACATAACATTTCAACTCACTGCAGTGCAGTAAATACCTAAGGAGTGCCATTGTTGGATCAAATGGTCAGAGTATGTTCAGTTTCACACGAAACCGCCACTTTGTCTTCCGAAATGGGTGTACTGTTTTGCATTCCCACCGGCAGTGAGTGAGAGCTCCTGGTGCCATCCTCACCAGCATTTGGTTGTAATTTACTTCTAGACACATCCAGATGGTAATACTTTTGTACTCCTACAGACCAACATTCTGCCACATTTTCACATGTATTCCTCTTTCGATTTTTGTTCCCATCCTGCAGGGAAGCTTTTGTTATCCCCATTTTATAGATGAGAAAACTGAGACTCAGAAAGATTGCACAAAGAGCCCAAGGTCA
The DNA here is from genome assembly GCF_023065955.2 of Ursus arctos. NCBI lineage: Eukaryota > Metazoa > Chordata > Mammalia > Carnivora > Ursidae > Ursus > Ursus arctos. The sequence goes on along the minus strand of NW_026622897.1, from coordinate 21,318,110 downwards.
CATGCCAAGTGACAAGGGTAGGGGCTGGGGTCCAGCCCAAAGTCCATATTCTCTTGCTTCTATCCCACTGAACCAGCCAAGGAGATAGATGGTACCCAGGAGGGAACTATGGGGCCAGGCCAACAGACTCTACCAGGCTCTGCCAGAGCTCGATTACCCAGGAGATAGACTGAACATGTCCTACAGGCACCCGAAACATCTTTTGGATACAACTCCAGCTGTCATGACAAACATCAGAACGTCATTGGACTTCCTCACCTCTGTATTATGTCTTAGAATTATTTGTATTTTAAAATAACATAGGCAGATATCTCTTACCCTCCCACCAGCATTAGAACCTCAGTTATTAGAAATGCATTCATTTAGGCCTTTATATAACTTCCCAGATTTTTCAATAAGCCCCTATTAAAATACAGGTACTGGTTGACAGTGAAGAGAAGCAACGTGCATTCGGATTGCAAATTCATTCACGGGAGAGCTCAGCTGCGCAGAGGAGCTGGAGTTATTCATACCTGCCTGTTCCTTATCTGAACTTCTCATGGGCAGGCGTTCGGCCCACTCCAGTACACTCCGTCCAGTGTAATAATCTACACATTTCCCTTAGTTAATTCTCGGCCTCTTTGGGTGACATTGTTTAGTCTTTCAAATTGTGCCCTCTTCTGCAACTCCTCCCTCTCACACCTTCGGGGAAAGACTCACACTGGCCTTGCACTGCTTTTTCCAGGTGGGGCAGGTCACTGCTGGTGAGCAATGATGTGCGGCTGGGGCACGTGAGGCTTCCGCGGAGCCCCTTGGTGGTAACTGGGGCTGGTCTAGCTCGCTGTCATCTGTCTCCCCTTCTCTCCTTCTCCCTCAGCCTCTGGCCTTGATTCAGCGTCCATGTCCAGGGGGATTCAGGGAGGCTTGAAAGGCAAAGTCAACTCTCCCTCAGCCCAACCTGGGGTCTGGTGGCGTTGCCCAGGACGGTCAGAGGACACTCTCCTCAGATCCCTCTGCCTACGAAGGGCTTGGCTCCAGTCTCCTGTCCCCACTCCCTCATTTCCATAAATGCCCTACGAATTCATTGCTTTTGAAAGAAGGCCAAGAAAAGGAAATAGATCTGCATGCTATGTACAATTTTCCGCAAATCCCGTAAACATCGGGAGTGGCTGGGCTTGCATTTCCCACGAGCTAAAGCCCAGATGAAACTCCTGTGAGCAGAAGCCTGGTGAGTTGGTTGCTGGCTGCATTCAACCCGGACCAGGGATGAGGAATTGCAATTTTTATTATAACACTTTCTGCTCTCCCTTTAGGATTTAATACCTGAACTATTTCCCGTCTCATCAGGTCAACAAATAACAACAAAATTGTCAGTACAGCCCCCCCGCCCAAAGTGAGCTCTTTCCTCCGTAAGAGGTTTCCTAGCCACAGACCTTTCTTCTGAAGCAGACAGACAGCTCTCAGAAGGCAATTTCTGATCTTTTGTTCACAGAGATGGCTTTTCCCTCACCATCCTAGCAATAGACAGAGGCCATTCCAGGGACCTCTCATTTTTTTTCCTCCCAAACCTAACAAGTTAGCTCATTTTCATTTGCATTCTCATTTGTGAATCCTCCACACCACCTGATTTAGTCAGTATGCTATTTTATTCATAATTTTTAAAAGAACACAGGCCGTTTCTAAGCAGAGCACAATAGGCATTGTTCTTGTTTATGAAGTTTCCATCCATCACTTGCCCCTCTGGGAGCAGGAGTGGGAACGGGAGACGGTGGCAAAGCCCAGCTGGTGGTGGAGACAGAGAAGGATGGCAGAAGAGCGCCCCCTACCCGCACCGAGTCCCCAGGGCTCCCCCCGCATCTGGGCTCAGGTTTGAAATCACTCTTTCCTCTGACTCATTGGCGATGATGTGTGCTCTGAATTTATTCCTTCGTTCATAGGCTGTTTAGCTTAAACTCGGGCTCAGCGTAACACATGCCAAAACAACAGGAAACAATAGTTAATCCAATGGTTGGGGTGTTCGTATTATAGGTTTTTCTCTTTTTTTTTTCCTTAAGCATGACTCGAGCACTAGCTGTGTGCTAGGGGTTGTGCTATTGGATCCTTACAATAATCCTGTGAGTTAGATGTTTCTAGACTCATTTTATAGAGGAAGAAACTGAGCCTTTGCAAGTTGAAGTCCTGTGATCAGTGGCATCAGATGAATTAGGGGCGAGCCTCTTGCCATGACTGTAAGGCCACAGCTTCTCATGGGGAATCTAAGACTCTGGGCTTTTCCTTCAGTTATCCATCCATTCTTTCATCCGTTCATCATCCAACATACGTTTACTGAGCATGTAGACCAAGTCTGTTCAGTTAACCAGCATCTGCCTCGGGCCAGGTGCAATGCCTGACAATCTTTGACTGAGTGGGAAGAGAGACAAGTGGACAAGTGAGAGGGTCGGTGAGAGGACAAGGAGGGGAATCAAACATGGCGCTCAGATTCCTGGCTTGAGCAGCTAGGTGGACAGAGGTTTTAGTTATGAGGATTAAGGAGACTAGAAAAGGATGTGGTCTGGAGAAAGCAATGAAAAAAAAAAAGAAGTTGGTTTGGAAGAAAGTCAATGTGAGGTGTCTGTGAGACATTCAAGGGAAGGTGTCAAATAGCCAGTTGGATATCATGGAAAGGTTTGGACTGGAGATATAAATACGGGAATCGTCAGTCACATATGATGGAATTGATGAGATTCTTGAAGAAACCACAGCATAGAAAGAGAAAGGTCACAGCCAGGGCCTTGTATCTCAGGAATGGGAAGAGGAAGACCCTACCAGGGAGACTGAGAAAAAGTCAAAAGTGAGGTGTGAGTGGAAAGCAGCAGAGTGCACTGTCCCTGAAGAGAAATGCATTTCGACAAGTTGGGAGGAAGCGACTGTATGGAACGTTTCCTAGACCTAAACAAGATGGAGACAGAGGTAGATAGACTCAAGACTTGGCAACTTCAAGGCTGGCAATGATCTTGACAAGAACACGTTTTTGTAACCATAGGGTATAAAGCAGAAAAGGTAGGTTCGTGTGTGAATGGGAGGAGGCAGAGTGGAGCTCCCGTGTATACCCAGCTTTTTCCAGAAGTTTGTTTGCGAAGTATGCAGAGGAATGGGATGATGGCTAGAATAATGTGCAAGATTTCAAGAGTGGGAGATCATTGAGTATGGGTTGGCTTGCTTTTTGCCTAATGGGTATGATGCAGGGAAGAGAGAAAGAGTTTCAGGATGCAAGACAGGGAGGAGATAATTTAAGGAATCCTTGAGAAGGCAGGAGATGAAACACAGAGCACGTGGTGAAGAACTGGCTTTTGCCATGAGACACTAAATATAAGTGGATGGAAGAAAAAGATGGACGCAGAGATAGGTTTGTAGATCTGGCGGCACAAATATCTCGTTTCTTCATAAAGTAGGGGAGTCATCAGCATTTAACAAACCTATGTGAAGGGTCTGCTTAGCCCTGGGGATGGAGAGCAGTCACTGCCCCTAAAGAGTTCATGGTCACATGGGGGGGATAGGCACCTCTATTACACCCTCATTACATGATCGAGTTTCTCGCAGGATGTGGAGTGCAGGGGAACAGCACCACCCAGGCCATCCTAGGGTCAAAGAAAGCTTTTTGGTGTGCCTGGCAGGGTGCCCAGCCTCCCACACTAATAAGTGCTTGATCGATGTCATTCTTCGTTGATAACGATTATTTAGAATTCTGATTTTCTATGAACGGAGGTCATGCTTTGGGAACTGAGGTCTACAAAACAGCTCATTATCTCTCCCTTCTCTTCCTATGCCACTGACAGTCTACCTCAGATGGAACTCCGACCATCTCCAGATCAACACAGTCAGTTCCTTTGATAGTGATTGTAAATCCGTTGGGGTCAATAAGGTGCAGAACCGGAGATGATGAATCCAGTAGGGCTAAGGATGGCTTTTAACCCAAACATCACAGAAACTACAGTGTTGCATGGCAGAACGTAGGTCCTCCCTCCATTCTTAAATGTGGCCCCTCCAGGTACGCCGGACTCCGTGTCTCCCTCCAGCCCAACATCCCCCAGAAGGGTTATGCTGTCCCCTTGGATCTCTTCGACAAGAGTGTTGGCACACTGTGGAGCTCCTGCTAGGGAAAGGCCAGGGGAGGCAAGAGAGGGAGCCCAGCCCCACCTCAGTCTCAAAGCCAAGGGCCCCAGACCCTGAAGAAATGCAGACTGCAATTTGCACACCCTGTGTGGGGCAGCGCAGTGAGCAGAATCAGTCATAGGCCGGCGAGTGGGAGTGGAAGCCCAATGAGACCAAAATGGGTGCTAACAACCCAGGATCTGCAGAGCAGCCCTGGGAGTGGCCATAAGACCAGGAAAGAGGGGCACCTGGGTGGCTCAGTCGGTTAAGCGTCTGCCTTCGTTCGGCTCGGGTTGTGATCTTGGGGTCCTGGGATGGAGCCCTGAGTGGAGCTCCCCCTTCAGCAGGGAGCCTGCTTCTCCCTCTCCCTCTGCCCTTCCCCCTTGCCTGTACTCCCTCTTGCTCTCTCTCAAGTGAATAAAATCGTAAAAAAAAAAAAAAAAAAAGAATGAAAAAGAAATTTCTCACCTTTCCCAGCCCCAACTCCACCCCTCCACTGCCTCGCACGCACAGTGCCTAGCAAGGTGTTAGGTGCTAGGGGAGGCAGACTATTGCCAAGGCTGCAAGTATGGGCTCTGGGGCCCGACTGCCACGTCTATTACAGGTCAACTGTGGCAGCTCTTGACCTCTCGCTTCAGTTTTCCATCTGTAAAATGGGGTTGAGGAAGATGATGATGATAAGAGTGGCTATGTCATCGGATTGTTCAAAGGAGGAAATAGAACAGTTCCTGACACCTAGGAGATACTTAATAAATAAACCTGGATAAATGCAGAGAGGAGGATTTGTTGGGGCAGACCTGCTGCCATTGTTAGAAGACAATCCGGTGAGGCCAATTCATCAGGAGTTCTCCCTTCTAAGGCAAGCTGTCTCCGCTGGCTGAGCGGATGGCAGGCTCAGAAACAAAGGCCCAGGCGAGAACATTTGTGCTTCACTGGGCGGTGAAAGGAAAAAGAAATAACAAGAAGCAAGTTGATTGTATTCCTGAGACCGGCTGTCCAAGCCGCACGGGTCCCTTCCGCCAAACTGAGGAGCTAAAAGAACATTTACATTCATTAAAAATTTATCTTTCCAGGAAAAAAGGACCAGTCTTCTTTTCCTCTCATGAAAACCATGAAAAGAAGATTCTAGAAGTTGGCACAAAAAGTTGGGTCTCCCTTCTTTAGCTTTGGAAGGAAAAACGGTGGGGAAATTCTGTTGTGTGTTTGGGGTGCGTGTATGTTTACTGGGGTGGGGTTGGTTTGAATTAATCCTTCTTCGCATTTGGCAAGGATCGGAATTATGTGAGTAGCAGACACCATAAGGCCACTGGCCCTTGCGATATGACTAATCGTGCCAACTCCCCACACATTAAGCAAGCTGTTTGCTTGTGGTCCACACATTGCAAATCAAAGAGAATCCTGAGAACATGAACAATGGGGGGCGATAAAACGTGGGTTGATTGGTTCCATTATTCCATCATTCTGTCATTCATTACATCAGCTGTCCTCTCCTGTGAGTGGCCCCCTGGCTCAGCTAAAATTACATCTGGCCCATCTTCCTACCGATAATGTAACTGGCCTGCCCCCCACCCCGCCCCGTGCTGGCCCTTTCCTTGCTTTTAATGTGGATAAAAGCCCAAAGCCCACCATGCTGCATCAGCCAAAATTTCCTCTAACTGCAAATGGGGGCATACAGAGAGAGCCACCACCTCTCCCTTCAGACCCCCACTCACAAAAACACCTGCTACTGATTGCTCATTCAGAACGACCGCTCCATTTCCTGCCCTCCTTTCCTACTAGCCTCCCATCACCACCAGCCGTCCATCCAGGAGCTGCACCCTAATTAGGGAATCAAGCTTGGCCCTCATCGACGGTGCCCTGCAAGCTGGACCGGCCCAACTAGGGCTCCATCGCTTCAGCCCGAGGAGCCCGGAGGTGGGGGTCACTGGCATGGGGTGAAGCAGGGCATCTGCTCCTTGGCTGCCCGGCCGTGAGCAGCGTGCAAGCCTGGAGTTGGCCAGCTTCCCCCATTGAGCCTAGCTTGACAGAACCCCACTCACTTTGATATGGAAAAGGCCCCCAAACCTGATCCTGGAGGAAGTCAGTATGTCTGTGTTGGGAAAGCATCAAGCCATTCTTGCGCAGGCTGTGTTTCTGGGGAGGTTATTAATTTTTATTAAGGTTCTTTTATTATCGATGGCCATTATTATGTTTTTCTACACATACAGTGGAACCCCTTTCTACTCTTCATACGCATTGGGGGATGACAGGACTTGACATATTTTTAAAATAATTTCTTCCATTAGGATGCAATATTACCACATCATAGAAAATTTGGAAAGTAGAGAAAAGGAAAAAGAATCAACTCAAATCCCACCAGTCTAATACAAACACTGTTAGCATTTTGGTGAATTTCCTTTGAGTCTTTTTCTTATGCATATTTTAACATAGTGGTAATTATCTTTACTTATATTTTTTTATCTTCCCCCTTTTTTCACTTAGCATAGCTATCATATGCAATTCTCATATTATATAATTCTCATAAACAATCATTTTAAGGGTTCCATAATATTCCATCAAGTGCTATGAACCATAATTTGTTTAACCATTTCTTAACTGTTGAATACTTAGCCTGTTTTTGCTATTACACTTATAGATTTTTTGGTGTGTAGAATAATTTTCTTAGAATAGATCGACAAAAGTGGGATTATAGAGTCAGAGAGTCTGAATGTGTTTTTCACTGCTGATACACACGGCCGAATCGCTTTCTAATTCATGTTCTAGTCTAACCATATTCCACAGGCTTTTTTGTCAGCATTGTTGCTTTAGTTTTGGGGGTCATATGACCCCTGCATTGCACTGATATGTTGACGTTCTGGACAATCTTGCCCCTTACCAAAAGGGCCCTTTTTACTCCCCTAGAATGCTTCACACCATAGGGCACTTACTGGACAAGGAAGGAACAAATGGGTCCCCTCGCCATGCTGGAGGGAAAGGCAGACTTGGGAAGAAACATATCAGTGCCTTTCTCTGTTTGGGTGAAAAGCAGAAAATTAATGTTGGACTTGTCATGCATAGCTCAAAATGATTGTTTTTGCTGTATTAAGAGATTTTCTTACAGAGATCCACCTGGCTAGCTGTCACAGGGCCACATGTAAATAATGAAAAACAACTCTCTGAGGACAAAGCCTGGAAGGATTCTTCTACTTCCCACCACCCCTGCCGCCCCACCTCCCACACTCACACTCAGTGGATTTGGTATAAGAGTCTCCCCCTACTTATCTTTGTGAGCAGAATAGAAGTTGAAAATGCCTTTTCCATAGGAACATCAACTTCTTTGACACACCTGGCTTTTCTACCTCCAAACAGGGAAGAAGTCAGAGCTATAATTCTCCAGGTTTGGAAAGCAGTACTTTCTTGAAGATGAATCTATTGACCATTGGTGGCTCATGATGTTTCCCCTGGAAATTCATAGGTGATCCCTGTAGTGTACCCATTTATGATGCAACTGACTATTCTTTTGTTCTTAGCACAAATTAGTGCTATGTTCAGAGGCAGGATAAGTGCAAGACAAAATGATAATAGAGGGTAATTTTCACTTTAGGATTGCCACACGAGGTTGTACAGGTTGTTCACTGCACAAGAGCACCAGGCTGGTGGGAGAAAGGAAGTAGAGTAAGTTGAGGTTGATACTTGGCTTACTAAAAAGATTGGTACTCAGCCACTATTCAATTCACGTACCCTAGCATGAGGCAATGTCCACTTATTACTATTATTCTCGGAGTACCATTTTTTAGAATGAACTTTTTGTTTGAGAACAGTTTTAAACTCACAGAAAAGTTGCAGAATAGAACGGGGGTTTCCCATATACCCCACACCCAGTTTCCTCTATGGTTAATATCTTACATTTGTATGGTACACTTGTTACCATTAATGGATCAATATCAATACATCATTATTATTAACTGAAGTCTACAGTTGATTCATCTGTACTTCATCCAGGATACCACATTGTCTCCTTGGGCTCTCCTTGACCGTGACACTTTCTTAGATTCTGTTTGTTTCTGATGACCTTGCCCGTTTTGAAGAGTACTGGTCAGGTCAGGTATCTTGTAGAATGTCCCTCGCCTGGGATTTGTCTGATATTTTCTCATGATTTAGACTGGGGTGATGGGTTTGGGGGAAGACCGCAAAGGTAAAGTGCTGTTTTGATCCCATCATATCATGGGTACATTCTACCACTGTAATTTGTCACTGTGGAGGTTAAGGTTGATCACCTGGCTGAGGCCACGTTTGTTGGGTTTCTCCACCATAAAGTACTCTTTTTCCCACTTGGCCTATTGCTTTAGAAGCCGTCACTCTGTGCAGCCCGTATTTAAGGAGTAGGGAGTTGCGCTCTACCTCCCCAAGGGCAGACTATCCACAGAAACTATTTGGAATTTTCTGCACTGGAAATTTGTCTATTCTCCTCTACTTATTTTTGTACTTATTTGTGTATTTATCCAATCAGTTATTTACACTATGAGTCCATACTGTAGCCACATGTCAGTATGGTCCTAAGGATATTTATTTTATACTTTGGGTTATAATCCACCACTACTTTATTTATTCTGTTGTTCACATTGTTAAATCTTTGGACATCGGGAGGTCTTTCAGTTGGCTTCTGGGCCTTTGGTTTATGCCCCATCATTGTGGGGGTTTTTTGGACTTTATTGAATGGTGTCCCCCAAACAAAATATGCTGAAGTCCTAACCCCTGATACCTCAGAGAATAACCTTGGTTTGTAATAGGGTTGTTGTAGATATAACCAGTTAAGAGGAAGCTGTACTGGAGTAGGGTAGCCAGTTAATGCAGTGTGACTAGTGTACTTATAAGAAGAAGAGAAAGGGGCACCTGGATGGCTCAGTCTGTTCAGTATCTGACTCTTTTTTTTTTTTTTAAGATTTTTATTTATTTATTCGACAGAGAGAGAGACAGCCAGTGAGAGAGGGAACACAAGCAGGGGGAGTGGGAGAGGAAGAAGCAGGCTCATAGCAGAGGAGCCTGATACGGGGCTCGATCCCAGAACTCCGGGATCACGCCCTGAGCTGAAGGCAGACGCTCAATGACTGTGCCACCCAGGCACCCCAAGTATCTGACTCTTGATCAGGTCATGATCTCAGAGTCCTGGGATTGAGCCCCGTGTAAGGCTTCCTGCTGAATTCGGAGCCTGCTTGTCCCTCTCCCTCTGCTCCTCCCCACACTGTCTCTGTCTCTCTCTCTCTCTCAAATAAATAAATAATCTTTTTTTAAAAAGAAGAAGAAGAAGAGAGAGACACAAGGAGAAGATGTACGTGTGGTGACAGAGACAAGAGATTGGGGTGACGTATCTACAAGCCAAGAACACCAAAGGTTGCCTATAAACACTGGCAACTAGGAAGAGGCAGGGAGGGAGTCTCCCTTACAGGTTTCAGAGGAAACATGGCCCTGCTAACACCTTAATTTTGGACTTCTGCCCTCTAGAACTACGGGACGATCAATTCCTACTGTTTTAAGCCACCCAATTTGTAGATTATTACGGTAGCTCTAGGAAACTAACACAGAACACTCCCTTATTTTCTAGCACTGCAAGATGCTCTAGGCTTCTCTTGTATGTGACTTCCCTCAGTCCTAGAATCAGCCACTTCTTCCAAGGATCCCTGGCTCCTTCGGTTAGATAACGGTATTAGAAACCAAAATCTGGACGCTAGGTGTGCTTTTTTGCCACTGGAGTGTTGTTGCTTCTAGGCCTTCCCAAAAGACAGAGAAAGGAGATATGTGTGTGAGCTAGCCCTCAAATATATGTATTATCTATAAATATTTTATATGTAACATCTGTATCTATATTAAGCACAACATATATTTATACTGATATCTCTAGCTCTAACCCATCACCACTTTCTAGCCACCTCCTTTTGCTTATCTGTAACTTTTACTCCAACAGTGAGAAACCTCGTTTCTACCATCCATCCACCACTCACCTAATTGTCCAACTCCATTGTACAAATATAACAGATCAGAATTGTTAACGGGGGGATTCTTTTTAAATTCACACAAAAGATGCTGTATGGACTAGTAACATCTCTGCATCCCCCCCCAAACGGCATTTGCTCCCTGCAACCTCTCTACTCCTCCCCCCTCCCTCATCTTCTCTAGCATCAAACCTAGTCTCTCAAAAGGATCTGTTGTTAACTGGTTATTGATACCTTCACACTAGTCAGAATAAGCAAGGCTAAGTACAGGAAGACATGAACGTCAAAACCTCAGCTTTGCTAAGCATGACAAAGATTTATTTCTTATTCACATCAGAATCTCATTCCGTGTGGGCACCTTCCTCCACCTCTGGCTTTATCATTTTGAATTTATGGCCTGCAAGGTGGGGACAGGAGAAGAAGAGAGAGCGGAAAGATTTGGCAAGACATTTTAAAGACCCAGACCTGGGAGTCACCTACCTTCCTTCAGCCCATGTGCCTATGGCCAGAACTGTCTCATGGCCTGAAGCTAGTTTGGGAAGGCCAGGCATGGGAGTCTCCCTGCAAGCTCAGGAAACAACGAACCAATCACTGAGCTCATGGCAGCATCCGTGCCTTAATCTCTGTGCGAATTTTGGTGAATGTGTTCACTCTCCCCAAATCAATTTTACTCTAAGTTTTCTTTTAACTTGGTAACAAAAAAAGGACTTGTTTCTAATGAAGGAATTTTAAACAAGGGAGAAGAGAGAGGGTGGTCTAGGAAATCTTTTTGGTGCCTCATCCCCTAAAACCTCTATCACGGAGGCAGATTTTTTTTTCTACTAATACATAAGGTCAAACTTCTTGTGATATTTGATTTTTTTAAAAGCTCCATCACTTACTGATGACTCATCCAAAGCAGCTCTACAATCCACTTTCATTCCCCAGAGCGAAGGTGACAAACGTAAGCGGGTGGGCCAGGTGGGTCATGGAGCCCTTTGGCGTCCTTGCATGATGCGGGAGCCGGAAGGAGGTGGGGAGCACCACTCAAGGACACCTTCCTTCACATGATTTCTGGTGTGCTGTAGGAGAACCAAAGTTTTTAACAGAAAAGAAGTGAGCCCCTTTCTTCATAAAATTTGAGTCCCAGGAGAAACCTTAAAAATGAGGTCTAAATAATTTTTAACGACATGGAATTCTTATGATAAGCGAACATTAAGGGGGAGAAAAAGTGTGAGACAAAACTATACACACAGTATGATTTCACTCTGCAATATACTATGTACAGAGAAAGCAGAATATACCAAAATATTAGCGATGGTTTTCGCTGGGCAGTACAGTAATAGGTGTTTTTAATGATCTCATTTAGACGTTTACGTATTTTCCAAGTTTTCTGGGCTGAATATACATGACCTTTAGAATATGAAAAGGAATGCTTAGAAAAAATTTAAAAGATGCCCAATCCAATTCCCCTCCCCCATCATCGGTATGGGGAAACCGAGGCACAGAGAGATTAAATGATTTTTTCAACATCACACAGACATGAAATTGAAAGATCAGGAGTCAAAGTGGCAGCATAGACCTAGTTCTTCTCCACAGCTCCCTTTAGAGAGTATAGCAAACGTAGGCTCAGCCCTGGGGGAACGCACACCCACGCCACACACACATCCACACACACCCCTGTTCACTGCCATCCCAAACTTCCAGAGTCAAAAAAAAAAAAACCATTTCTGGACCCTCCCTCTATTTTAGCCCAGAGGCCTGGGAGCTCTTGCAGTCTCTGATAAGGGGAAAGGAACTTTTAGTTAGCATCTGAGCTAGGCAGGCACCATGCTGAAAGTTTATAACTCGCTGAGACCTGATAATAAGAGCAGGAAAAGGAGGATAGGGAGAGGATAGCTAGTATTTGAACTCACAACAAACTAAGCCATAAGGCTGCTTCATCCCCATTCTATAGATGAAGAAACTGAGGCACACCCAAGACCACCAGAGCTAGGATGCAGACTTATCCCAGGCTTTCTGGCCAAAGGTCCTCATGGGTCCATCAGTACGTTACTGGTACAATGTTTCGGGTGCCCATTAAAACTCCATTTAGGGGCACCTGGGTGGCTCAATCAGTTAAGCTCTGCCTTAGGCTCAGGTCACGATGGCAGGGGTCCTGGAATGGAGCCCCACCTCCAGTTCCCTGCTCAGCAGGGAGTCTGCCTCTCCCTCTGCCCCGCCCCCTGCATCGTGCTCACTCTCTCACATCCTCTCTGTCTATGTCTCTGTCTCTCAAATAAATAAATAAAATCTTTTTAAAAAATAAAATAAAATAAAAGCCCCATATAAATTTGTGGACTGCATGTAAAAACCACAGATTGTACCCTCTGCCTGGGATTTCGGTAGGCTCTCAAACCTCACCCCGGAAACACCTGTCAGCTTAGCACAGATGGCGTGGCCTGCGTCCCGAGGTGATAGATAAGATGCCAGATGTGGACATCTGGCCACTTCTGGGTACCCGTTTACCTTTGTACAGGACATCCCCCTAGCTTGACGCCCTGTCAGAAGGCTGCTCGGGAAAGATATATACTGATGAGAAATCTCAGCCCCCAAATTCATTTTTCAAAGAAGCCAAGCAAATCTGGTGATTTATTCTCTGTCATTCTGATCCCAGCATATGTTCCACATCAGGTAAGTGAGATAGAAAGGATGGTTCAGCAAACATTAAGTTAAAAGAAACCCTGTCAGGCTTCCCCCGAATAGCTGGGTTTTATTTAAAGCCACAAAGTAATTAATTACATTGAGTAAAAAGCTAAGGCTCTCTCCTGCACACCACTTCTCCAGTGTTTTCAGCAGAAGATGCTGTGCTTACACAATCGTACACACGCCCATGCTAACTTGGGTCTGCTTTTCTTCCTCGCTCTCTTCTTGTCTGCAGCTTGTCCCTATTTTCCTTTAAATCTGAATCCCTCCCTGCCTCTCTCTCTATCTGTGCTTCCGGCCCATCGTCCTTCTCGTAATCCCTTTCTCTCTCTGCCCTTCGCTGTGACTCCTGTGTCTGGTCCCGGAAGCAGAGTCGTCCCTTCCACCCATAACATGGCTTTTCCTGTCAGTGCCTTGACACCAGGCTGAGCCCTGCTTCCCCCGTCCAGCTCTGCCTCTGGTGATTGACCTAGAACTTGTTGTCTCCATCCCTGCCAGCCCGGTCTCCTCCTGAAGGTACACATGGTGGCAGAGCCCTCCGTTCAATTGATTCCATTCGATCCTAAGAAGGGAATAATGAGGCACGTGACTAGATCGTGGAACCCAGAACGTCATCTGAGTAAGAGACCACGTCATGCTGACTGCAGCTTGCTACTGTAATGACTGTTGTGGATGGAGCCCTGTAGATGGACAGATGGAAGGAAGGGAAGAAGAAACGAAGGATATGATCAGTCCATTCATACATTCGTTCAAAATCATTTATTAAGCACCTGTTGTACATACGCTAAGCTTCGTGCCAGGTGTTGAGAATATGGACATAAAGTAAAACATGGTTGTGCTTCTCAACAGTCTAGTTAGGAAGATACACCTGCAAACAAGCATTACAACAAAACAGGATACTTGTTGCAAATAGTGATTGCGCAAGATCCAAGGTCTCTAGAAGGAGACGATAACATTGCTTGGGCGGGGTAGATAGAAAAGAGCGTGAAAATAGGTTTCCCAGGAGACCTTCTGCAGACTAACAAAGTAGGAAAGGGAAACAAGAAAGAGAATAGGAAGAAGAAGAATAGCCCTGTTCAAGTCACAGAAGAATAAAGGGTTATATTCTGTTAAGATACCCGCTGGTAGGGAAGGGCGGGGCAGAGGTGAGTGGCGATGAAGCCGCAAGGTCTCAGGAGCGGGTCATGGAGCCTTAGAAGCCTTACCAAGGAGTCCAGACTTTAGTGTATGGTCAGTGGAAAGCAGTCAAAGATGGAAGAAAGGGAGCGACACGGTCCATCTTGCATTTTTTGATAAATCTCTCTTGTAGGTGTTTGAATTGGCTTCTAGATAGCTGGAGACAGCTGTGATTGGATAAGGAATGATAGGGCCATCCCCACGACAGTGATGGGCCCAGATGGCAGGGGCATTGGTGGAGTGCTAGGCACAGGGCTAGGTGCTTCTATAGGGATCACCTCGTGTGTGTTTGTAAGCACGTAAACAACTGCAGAGCTTATCACAGCAACACTGAGCACACACATCTGGTAGACTATCGAATACTAAGAATGACAGTTCTTCTCTGCTGAAACGATAGAGATGGGTCCTGTAATGGAAGTGAAATAGCTTGTCTTGGTGTTTACGCAGACTAAGTGATAGCTTTTGTTCAAAAAGAGCTAACATGGCACTCTTCACACACCGCTTGTGGGAATCTATGCTGGCACAACCTTTCTGGAGAGCATCATGGCCGTACTTCTCAAAAGCTGTGAAATATGCAACTTTTGTTCCAGCAATTTCTATTCTAGAAATTCAAACTAACGAAAAATTAGGGATGTGCGCAAAGATTTAGCTGAAAGGATATTTACGGCAGCATTGTTGTCGTAGTAAAATACAAATTGCAACAATTGAGGTGTGGCTTAATACGGCGGAGCAGGACTGTACATCGGCATGCTCCAGCCATGAAATGCCGTGGTGCGGAAGTGCATGCGGAGACATGGAAAGACGGTCACATCGATTTCCCCCCTCTTCAAAGATGCAGTCTAAATAAAAATGGGAGATCGCTATGCAAACATGGCTTCAAGACAAACTCCCTGCACTAGTTTCCAATATATTTTTAAGTGAAGAAGCAAGATACTGAACAACATACATAGTATGATACCATTTTAATTAAAAAGAAAAATATGCGCATGTGAATCTCATGAATATACAGCCCTAGAAAGGGCGGCGGGATAGCTACTGAGACGTTCTCTGTGTTTATCACTGTGAAGAATCATAGGGCTTTAGGTAATTTTAATTTAATCTTTTGGGTCGTCTCTAGGTTTTTTTAAATCTTTTTATACAAGGAGCATGTATTTCTTCTATTTTAAAAAAAAGAGAAGAATGGGGGAAGGAAGCCCATCACAGTCCGTACAGCTGAGCAGTGGGTCAGTCTACCCTCCCCCATTGCTTCATTTATTCGCCCACCATGCTTGCGGTACCGACTACTTCTAGGCATCCTGGGATGTACCAGGGATACAAGGATAATTAAGCATGGGTCTCATCCTCAGGGAACTCCCAATCTGACAAGGAGATTAATTAATAGATGAATAGTTATAATGTTATAACCTGTCATACATGCTACAATGGCGTGATAGGTAGAGCAGTGATAGAAGCATTTACATGCATTTGTGGGCTCACAGCTGAGTCTGGTTTTATCTTGTAGGTGGTAGGAAGTGTCTTGCATTGGATTGCTCTAGTTCTGTTCTCCTGCCTTATCCTGGTCTGTCTGAGAGTGGCTGGGAAAGAGGCAGCATAGTGTTGGGGCTAGGGGAGTCTGGGGGGAAGAGCATTGTGCTGAGAGTCAGCTCTAGCCTGGCCTTTCAGCTCACCCAGAAAGTCTTGGTTGTCTGTGCAGCAAAACTTTGTCGTGGGTGTACAAGACCTTCCTCTGGCCCCACCTACATTTCCAGCCTCACCTGTACGGTTGCCTTCGCTAACTCCACATGGCTGCTTCACACCTGAACTGTCACTCCCCTTTAGATCTTCCAGACCCTTGAGCAACTTGGTGCCTTTAAACATATTGTTCTCTTTACCGCTAACCCAGGGTTTTCCACCTGTCGGCACCACTGGCATTTGGGGCCAGATAATTCTTGGCTCTGCGGGTCTGTACGGTGCCGGCGCATTGGAGGACGTCTGCAGCATCCCAGGCCTCTGCTCACTAGATGCAAGAGCATCCCTCCAGTCATGACAATCAAAAATACCTCCAGACTGTGTCAAATGTCCCCTGGGGAGCAAAACTGCCCCAGGCTGAGAAGCATGGCAGTCACTGACCACGTGACCTCGGAAAGGTCAGTTACTATCCCTGGGCCTGAGCCCAAATTCGGAAAGTTGGCCCTTAAAAGTAGACTCAAACTCTATGTGTCCCAGTGGTTCTGGCAGTCCGAAGTTCTGTCGGCATTTGCTGGGCTCCTCCCACATGCTCAGCTTCACACTGTCGGCAAAGGGGACCCTGGAAGAAATCGTGTTCCTCTCCTCTCCCTCATCTAGAAGAAGCAATTAAGAGCATTTGCCTGATACAGACTTAAAAATGTAAAAATCACATCCACCAAATATATTTTCCAGTAGCTGGTCCATGAAAGGTGAAATTTTTATTCGGAACTATTTCTTGAGCACTTCTGACGCGGCAGGGTGAACAGGACAGGCTCAGTGCTGCCTCAGTGGCCCGGAGCCCAGGCAGGGCCCGACCGCGCTGCTCAGACTAGCTTCGAGGGGTGGATTGGGGAAGCTCAGAGGAGGGGCACGGCTGTCACGGGAGGACCAGGGAAGTGACACTGTCCCAGGACTCATCTTTATCTCCCAGGGAGGGAAGATGGGCATCTCCAGCAAGGAGGTACCACTGCCTACCTCCCTGATACAACGTTTACTTTATTAGAAGCGTCTGTGCTGCTGGGAAAGATATGCGACTTGGCGCTTAACTCAGTGGGACTGGGGAGAATTCCATTTTGCTGTCGGGCCCCAATGTCCAATCCATCTGAATTTTCTTTTTCTTCCCTCCCATGGTTTTGCTTTTTTGTGGGGGGGGGGGGGAGAACAACTGGAGGTGAATGCAGTGATTTCGAAGAATGAGTAGCTGTTCTGGGACCTGGGAGTTGGGTGTGTGTTGTGTACCCCGGCTGCTTAGAAATACTCGAGCGTACTGGACAACCGGTTATCGAGCCTCTCGAGGAACTCAGTTATTGGTTTTACGAAGAAGAACCACATTTCGGGGTTCTGGGGCCCAGCCGGGGGCCCATCCCAGGGTGCTATGGGGGTTGGGAAGCTTACAGGCCATGGTCAGGGTGTGGAATAGGGCAGCCCCTTGAAAAATAGAAGCTTTGCAGAGTGGGAAGCCAGGCTGCAGCGGGAGCCGGCTGTCAGCTTGCTTCCCATTGACGAAGCAGATTCAATTGGCTCAGAAGATAGGTCAGCGTCTCGGAGAGCGCCCTGCCCTGGAGAAATCCACCCAGCCCAAGGGCTCAGCTGTCCAAAGGAGAATTGTTCCAACTGGAGCTGAAAGAACTTGACAGGAGCCCCATTCTGCCTATGGGGGGGACCCAGGTCATACACACACAGTATTGGGCTAGAGGAGTGTGCAGCCCAAATCCACCCTCAGCCCCCTGCCCCCGTTTGCAGGCTGCAAACACGGACGCTGCACTTGGCTTGAGGGCGGGCACACGTGGTGTCCTGGGTATGAGTAGCCCAGAGCTCTGAAGACCAAAGCAAAATGCCATCATTGAAGTCAATCCTAACTGCTTCCCAGGCCTCCTCTGCCTGTGTATCCGAGGGCAAAACCCATCCCAAAGGCTATGGAAGCCCCACTCTGCTGCCCAAGGGACCGAGTGCACAGGCTCTGGGCACCAGCACGGGCTCCAGGTCCCTTCTCCCTCTTCATATACGGGAGGTATTCCTTCTTAGGGCTTATTTCCTGCAGGGGTTAAGGTTAGGTTTTAGGGCCCTTGTCCCTAACCCCCACCTGTACTTCCTACCCCATCTTCATTTACTTCTAAAAAAGCATTAGTATCTGCTTCATTATCTTGACATGTATGAGCTCGTACACAAGTCCCTAGCAGAGGGCCAGCTCCAGAGAAGGCATTTGGTCTAAGGGGCTTTGGTGTTCACTCAGTTATCTCCAGGACCCCCATCACTTCTGCCTCTGCTCAGAGGCCCTACAACCCCTCTCCCCTGGTCTCTTTCCTGTCTGTCAAGATATTTGTGGGGCGCAGGACACAGGGAGTGTACGGAGTGGACTGGAATGTGTCCTGCTGTTGAAGCTTTGGAAAGTCCCCAGAAGTATTCAAAAGTTTTGTTTTTCATCAATCACTCACTAAATACTTACTCTTTGCCAGATTCCGTGTTAGGGACTAGGGCTGTAGAGACGAATAAAGCATGCAGGTCTTGGGCTCCAAGGAGCTCACAGGAAAACACACACACATGCCTGTGAACACACACACACACACAGCTTGACACCCTTCCTATGACAGAAGCTAGCACTCTCCCTGTAGGGAGAACTGTGAGTTGTTTCCATGACTTCTGCATTTCTGCCCTGACCTAGGTTCTAGACCCAGCGTTAGCTTGCATATCTCATTGGGTCTTGTGTTCATCAGGGAAAAGAGAAATCAACAGATGTGTGTATAAGTAGAGAGAGAGATTTATTTTGAGGAATTGGCTTACACGATTGCGGAACCTCGCAAATCCAGTCTGCAGGGTGGGCCAGCGGGCTGGAGGCCCTGGAAGAGTTGGACTTTGACTCAAGTCCAAAGGTGGTCTGCTGGCCCGACTCCCTCTTGCTCGGGGGAGGTCAGACTTGGTTCAACCCAGGCCTTCAACAGATTGGATGAAGCCATCACTGTTACAGCACATTGGAGGCCACTCTGCTTTACTCCAAGTCCACCCACTTAAATGCTAATCTCATCCTAAAACATCTTCACAGAAACATCCAGAATATGTCTGACCAAAAATCTGGGCACCATGGCCTAGCCAAGTTGACTATGAAATTAACCATCACAGCCCTAGACTATCAGGAAACTGAATTGCAGTGACTTCAAAGATTCCTTCATTTCCAGTATTTTAGGAATCTAACAGCTCTGGTAAACGAGATGCAGACAGTCCTTTCCCTATTGGAACTTTCCAGAGAACCAAAACATCCTTAGTGGTTTGCCCAAGATCACTGATGCCACCAAATGATTCCCTAGCTTACTCCACATAATAGAACCTCAGAACATAACTTAGTTCAGTGGCCCAGTTCTAATGTTCATGACAATCATCTGGGGAGTCTTCAACCAAGCAGACTTCCAGCCCTGATCCTGATTCATTAGCTGTGGCATGGGCATTGGGGGCCTGGACCTTAAAACCTGACCAGCAAGGAAATAGCTACTTGGGACCTGGGATGAAACACCCCCAGGGCAGGAGATGGCAGGAAGCACCATGACTGTACCCCAGGAAGCTGCTCCATTAAGGAATCCCCAGGTGACTTCATCACGGGTGGTCTTTGGGCACACTTAGAAATGCTGGCCTGGCCTCTCCAAGGTATCCAGGCAGAAGCATTGAGGGGGGTAGGGGTGAATGCAGAAGGGATACGTGCCTTTTGAAAAACAATTAAAATCAGTTAGCAACTTGCCCTTCCCCTTTGCTCTTTCCTACCTACGGGACTGCTTACCTGCCCCTTCCACCCTGTGCCTGAAGCTTCCTCCTCCTAGACCTCTTCAAATTACAAGCCATCCCTGCAAGGCACGGTGCTTGATGCTTCATCTGCATACTTGTTCTCAAACTCAGAAACGGTCTTAGCAGCCTCCATTTGAGGGTCTACTGTGGCAAACAGGAAAAAGAAAAAAATCAAGAAAGAATTGGCATTCTTCCTGAATTGCCCTACCCAAAATCTTACCATTGTTTTTTGTTTTTAATTTGTAGTACATCTTTCCTCCCAACTAACACTTGGAGGTTTCATCCAACCTGCCTTGGCAGGTTTAATAGTCTAGAAGAGACGAGAGCTGAGCCATAAATGAGAGCCTGCCCTGGTTCTCTCTGCCCAGGAAATAGTCTGGAGCCTCCCTGCTCTCCAGGCAGGTGGAGAGCTTGTGGTTCCCAGAAGGTGGCCCCTCCCCCCACCTCAGACAGGAAGCAGGGGAAGAAGCGAGATTTAAGGAGGCAGGAGTGCATTTGAGGATATTATGATACAGCTAAGGCAAGAGGATACTGTTTTCTCTTGAAGGATGCTCAGCCTGTCAACAAAGGAATCTAGAGATGGGTCTAGGATCTTTGTTTCCAGGGTAGATTCCTGCAGGACAAAAACCATATCTAGCTGGATGAGTCTGGACCCAATCTACTGCTTCCCATGACAATTTCTTTTAATAAAGATGTTGATTGACCACCAGATGATCTTACATTGGTCACTTCTAGCGTTTCATGGTCACAGAGGAAGCCAGGCATTCATTCAGCAGCAAGGTAGTAGACATGGGCAATACAGCGCCGAATATGAAAGACAATGACACCCACCCCCGGGAAAGCCCAGGACAGGGCTAAGGAAAGAAACAAACAAGTAATAGACAAGTGGATAATGAATAACAATTCTAAATACTGAGAGGGAGAAATGCAGGCAGCACCGTATAGTGGAGAAGGCTACGGACTCCCTGATCGGGTGCTTCAAAGTTGAAATCTCACTTCAGCCAAATGGCCTCCAGCAAACCATTTAACCTCTCTAAACCTCCGGTTCCACCTCTGTTAAAAAAATAATGAAGTGAGAGGATAAAACTTTGCTTGTCGATTTGGTTAGGGATGACCGAGATCATGAGAGGGAAAGCAGCTGGCGCAAGACCCTTGATGGTAAATGTCAGTCCCCATCTCTGCCCCTTCCATCTTCGAGTGACACTGACTGGCACTTCTCTTTCCCACCTGGGATGACAGGTGGAGCCAAGGCCCGGGCTTCGGGAAGAAGCCAAAGGGGGTCCTCCTGAAACATCATCTCTGAGGAGGAGGTCCGAGGATGGGAGGTGGCAGTTGCGGGACTCTCTGTTGTTCGGCATGACTGAGTGGAAATATCAGGTCATTCAAAACCTGTACGTACCAGCCGCCTCTGTAATTACTTGCAACAAGAGGCGTGATGTGCTTCGCCTTCCATTTTATAACCATCAAGGCATTTTTAAAAAGATTCTGTTAATTGCCACTTGCAGACGATTATTATCTATTCAGAATCCCCTGGCGCAAATGAATCACACCATACGCCTGTCGGAGCTCTTTCAACCCACTCACTGACCCCACGTGCCGCTGAGGCTGTAGTAACGAGGAGAGGAGGTGACTGGCTGGCAGGGAAGGGGCCAAAGTCTTGGGAGCAACCAGAGGGCTTTTGCTGGGTGTCTGCAGGTCAGGGGGAAAATCAATGTACGATCTCTCTGGGGCATATTTAAGGCAGGGGAAGAGAAACGAAGTAAATGAGTGGATTCTGTTCATAACTGGAGAAACAAGTGAGGTGGGCTTTTGGCGAGCATGTGGCAGGGAGGCTTGGAGTGCCCTCACCCAATTCAGGCTCCCTGGTTGCTTGCTCAGTTGCTGTTCCAAGTTATGCCAGCTGTTCAGACTTTGAAGGCTTGGAATTTGGGAAGGAAGGAAGGAAGGAAGAAAGAAAGGAAGGGAGGGAGGGAGAAAGAGAGGGAGGGAAAAAGGGAGGAAGGAAGGAAGGAATCTGGATGCACCTGCAAACAGTCTAACTGGGAATTTTTAATGGGATCTGCAAATCCTCCCATAGAGATATCTGGAGAGAACAAAATCAATCAACCATGGTTACTCACAGAGCTCTAGCTACGTGCCCAACACTCTGCCGAGTCAACCCTACTAGGTATATATCATTACCCTCATCTTATAAATGAGGAATCGAGGTTCCGGGAGGTGAAGTCAGGTGCCCAAGGTCCTACAACTCATCAGAGTCAATACTGAGGCCCACCTCTTCTGATTCCAGAACCCGGGCTGGAAATGGTTGCATTTTTCTGTCTCTTCCCTAGGAGCCAGAGCATATGAACTCACCAAGGACAAATTTCTACTTCCTCATCCTTCGCAGGGCCTAGCATTGTGCAGGATATGCAGGGGACCTTCAATTACAAGCTGCTAAATGAAGGAAGGAACTAGGGGATTGGGAAGTTTGTCCATGCATTTCAGTGTTACATGGAAATATGCAAAATGCATGAATATCATATGCAAATCAACATCTATCATGCTCATTAACTGCCTGTGTTGGTGTTATACTGGAGAGAGGAGAAGACTGCGTGGTTTGCACTGAGGCGGACTCCCCTTCTTGATGACAGTATCTCCCCAATCCTGTCTCATGTTGACTGGAGCAGATATTGAAAGATTTGTATGACTCTGGCCTCTCTTTATCATCTATCAAAATTCTGTCCATCCTTCAAGATTTGCTTCTGTGGAGTGTACCCTGACTACTGGCCCTTATCAAATCTATTAAGCCCCTACCGTGTTCCAGCCCTTCACTAGGGGAGACACATGTAAGCTGGTAATGGCAATGTATTAGACTTTGTGTAATATTAAAGGTGTGTATGAAGCAGAAGAGGAAGAAAAGGGAGGGATTGGCAGGAGACAGCACCTATGGGAAAGGTCAGGGAAGGCTTCACCGAGGAAGAGATGCCTGATTTAGATCTCAAAGTCTGCATGGGAGACCGACAGGTAAACGAGATGCAGAGGGGAGATCCCAGGAGACAGCCTATGCAGAGGCATGGCAATGTGTATTTTGGAAACTATAAGTACTGCTTGTTTTAAAAGACTTTGAAACACAAAGCAGATCGCATTACTTCTCTGCTTAAAACACTTCACTGGTTCCCACCCACATAGAAAGCAGTGTTAACGCCTTGCCATTGTTGGCATGGCCCGCCACATTCTAGTCCCTGCCTTCTGCTCAGACATCATGCCGTGCAACCTTTTCCCCAGACTCATCAAGCTCCAGCCATGGCAGCCTCCCTGAAAGACACTCAGCTCATTCCTACTTCCAGACCTTCACACTTGCTGTTCTATCCACCTCTGTCCACCTGGAGCTCTCTGTCCTTGGCTCTACTCTCCCCCCATTTTGGAAAGAGGGCTGTTCCATTCCAGTCTCAGCTCAAATGCCCTATCTCTATCCTATCCAAAGTAGTCTTCCAACCTACCTCTAGTTACTCATTACCCTGTTTGACTTTTCCTTTGCACTTTTCATCGTTTTAATCTATCTTATTTACTTCTTTATGTCTTTCTCTTCTCAATACACTAAACTGTAAGTTTATAAGATCTGCAGCCTGCCTGACTGATTCACATGCATTCTCAGAGACCTGGGGTATACAGTGCCCACACATGATAAGCACTCAGTATTTGTGGAATAAGTGGATGGATGGATGGATGGATGGATGGATGGATGGTTGGATGGATGGATGGATGGATGGATGGGTGGTTGGATGGTGGATGGATGGGTAGGTGGATGGGTGGGTGAATGGATGGTGCATGGATGGTGGATGGATGGGTGGATGGATAAAATTTTTTTAAAAAAGAATGATAGTTACTGAACAAGGCTGATATGAGGAGCTATAAAGTTTTAAAGTTGGAGAGATGTTCAGGGAACTCTGGATGCCATGAAGATTATTTGGACTTAATCCTATAGCTTATGGGGACATTAGGAAATTATCATTATCACTAGATAATTTAATATTTGATCATCTGTTGCCTTGCATTGGCTTCTGAGAGTTTCTGATGCCTGAACCTTACCTCACCCATTAAATTGCCAGCCACATAGCATTAGTCATTTTTTGCAGAGAATACTACTTAGTCTTCCAACATTCATGCCTCTATGGGATTCTTAGGGGCAAGTTTCCTTTCTTAAACGTCTCTAGCACTGGGCTGAACATTGAGGAGGTTCTCAGTAAACATCTGTTGATGGATTGAATGTCTGAGGTGGTCCTTTAAAACAGGAAAAAGAAAGGAATCAGAAGTCAGTTGGCAAGGATGTGGAGAAAAGCGAACCCTTGTGCACTGTGGGTGGGAATGGAAATTGGTACCACCACTGTGGAAACAGTATGGACACCCCTCAAAAAATTAAAAGTCAAACAACCAGAAGATCCAGGAAAACCACTTCTGATTACTCATTCTAAGGAAATGAAAAGTAACTTGAAAAATGTATGCACTCCCGTGTTCATTACAACATAATTTACAATAGTCAAGGCATGGAAGCTACCAAAGGATCCATAGATGGATGAATAGAGAAAGAAGATGTGGTGTCTCTATGCAATGGAATGTTACTTAGTCTATATGCAAGGGAATGTTACTTAGTCTATATGCAATGGAATATTACTTAGCCTTAAGTAAAGAAATACTGCCATTTGCAAGAACATGAATGGACCTTGAGGGCATTATGCTAAGTGAAATAAGTCTGACAAAGACTAATACCATATGATCTCACTTCTCTGTGGAATCTTAAAAAAAAAATTAAGAAATAAATTTAAAAAGCCAAACTCAGTAGATACAGAAAACAGATTGGTGGTTGCTTGTTGGAGGTGGGGTGGGAGACACAAAATGGTGGAGGAAGTCAAAAGGTACAAAGGTCCAGTTACAAAATAAATAAGTCCCGGGGGTGTCATGTACAGCATGGTGGCTATAATTAATAATACTATATTGTGTATTTGTACATACTAAGAGAGTAGATCTTAAAAGTTCTCATTATAAGCAAAAACATTGTAACTAAATATGGTGATGAAGGTTAAGACTTAATTGTGGTGATCATTTCACTATGTACACAAATATTCAATCATTATATTGTACACCTGAAACTAATATGAAGTTTTATGTCAATTATACATATATATAAAATTTATATATATAATTAGGTTGATTGGTTTAAAAAAAAAGAAAACGAACATGTCCCCAGCACTTGGATACCGCTATGACTTCTGGGCGCTGGGCTAGATGCTTCACGTACTCGGTTCCCACGGCTGCCCTGAGCCTCATGTGTTACTCTCCTCATTCATGGGTAAACCTGCTTATAGAGAACAAGCAGCCTAGACAAGCAGTGGGGCTGGGGCTCAGACCTCAGGCTCAGGCCCCCTTCCATCATTCTTTGCTGCCCTGCAGTCAGTTGTCTGCCCACATTCCTGGCTTCAGCAGTCCCTGGGAATTTCTGTCCCAGAAGCAGACTCGGGGGCCCCAGCGGAAGCAAGAGCTCAGCAGGGCTCCCTCAGGTCTCTGGAGCCTAACCACTAATGGCATGAGCTGCCTCTTGCCCTGAGCGTGCCACCAGCCCACTCCCATTAGATTTGGTAGAAAATGCCCTTGGCCTTTTCCAAAAGGTCCTTTGACCCTTGGGCCAGGTGCCTAGTAGAAAAAGCTTAGAGAGGGAAGCTGATTCCTAGGCTTGCTATCTCTTCCCATGTCCTAGTGTGTGCCACTGGTCCCTCCGTCTCCCCACTTGAACCTGGTATGATTCTTCCAGCATCATTCTTAAACATCTGCACACAGCACGAGCTCCAGGGGCCTCGGGGCAAGACATATCTCTTTGTTGCATGAAACCAGCCCCCTGAATCTCCTGCTGAATGTCCACCTTACCCAGAAAGCAGCCACTTCTGCACCCCCTCCTCCATGCAGAGCTCTCAGTCTGTGCGCCTGGACCAGTCTCCTGTGGCTGGACAGGACCAGTAGCTTTATCTTTGACCCCAGCTCTCTGTGCCTCAGTTTGCCCACATGCCAGATGGAACAGTCCCTCTCTCCTACCTCCACAGGGGAGTCCTACGGACTAATTACTGTAAGCAAATCACTTTAATTATCATAATTATCAACAGCACTTTATGATCCCCAGTCAGAAAGATGATCATTAAATTTTGCAGCACCCCCTCCCCCTGCCCAAGGCAGAAAGTTAATTCCATAAGTGCCTGTTGAGATTACAGAAGCCCCAGCAAAGCATGTCCGTCCATGAGCATGCCCGTTTGGGGAAATGATAATGCAGTGGCACTGCTACCTCCACCACGAGGCACAATATTCTCTTGGACGGTTCCCCGAAGCCCCAGTGATGCCATCCCCTTCCCCGTAAATACGTGTGCTGGTTTGGGGATACGTGCTTGCACGCTTGCTTATCTTCCTAATGGAAGAAGAGAAAATGAAAGAGGAATAATGCCACATCCCAGGAGGAAAAAAGAAAACGCCAAGTAGCACAAGATTCCAGCCCTGCCCCCTTCTCCCCCATTTTTTTCCTTCTCTATGTAGGAGTGAGTGTTCTAATTCTGCAATGCTGTCATTACTGTAATGGGTTTGGCAGGCCCATATTATAGCACCGAGGCTGTCAGCAATGGATGACACGCTGTCTGTTATGGGTTCCTACTGTTCTCAACCAACCGAGGGCCAGGAAGATAGGGGAGGAAGACGGGAGGGAGGTGGGGCGGCAGGGAGAGGCTCCCGTTAGTTTAGGCATCGAAGACAGGATCCTTTGAACCCACTCACAACATTAGAGATGAAATGATACTAGATGCCACCCCTGGAGGGCTGGGATATGGAACTGGAAGTAAACAGCAAAGCAAAGAAGTGAATTTGCTCAGCTGAGAACATCCTTCTCGTGTGGCCTAGCTCAGGTTGTTGGCAATGGATTGTGCAACATAAAGTTAAAATAGAAATTATAGGGGTGTCTGGGTGGCTCAGTCAGTTAAGCATCTTGACTTTGTCTCAAGTCATGATTTCAGGGTCGTGAGATCAAGCTTGCCTCGGGCTCCGTGCCCAGGGGGCGTCTGCTGGAGATTTTCTCTCTCCTTCTCGCCATGCCTCTCCCTCCGATCTCTCTCTCTCTCTCTCAAATAAATAAATGTATCTTTTAAAAATCTATAAAATGGAATTTATAGAGCACTGGATTATGGGGCTTGGCAAGAGGAATGCTTCCCTCTTCTGGGAGTAAATTAAAAAAAAAAAAAGATTTCACTGGGAAAAGAAATGGTTAGCGTAACCCTAGTTGGAGTACCCAGCTCTAATCACTTTCTCACAGTTCAGCCAGGCTACAGGATCCAGAAATAATTCATCACCCCGAGGACAGAGTTATGTTTAACCGTCCCAGCTGAGGTCAACTTGGTTGCTGTGTCGCTCCTTCTAAAACTGCCTGACTCCCTTTGCCTGAACTTGGACCTCATTAGAGGGAGACAGTGCAGAAAATTATAGGAGTGCCCTCCTCCTGGAGCCCCAAGGGAAAGGGCTTTCTTAAATGAAAATAACTGTAGAAGTAAACAGTGGTGACCCGGCAATTATCAGAACATTGTTTATTTCATAGCTAAATGCAGAGCCACAACCCCACAGAGACACAGCGATACGAACACCTATGACCAGGAAGCTCACAGGCCCTGTGCTCTGCGAGGGCTGCTTGAGCAGCTGTGGCCGTGGGCTTGCGCATTTTGATACCGCTCCTGGTGCTCAGGAGGACATGGGTAGTGTTGGCAAGGGCCTTTGCTGCGCTCTCTGCTGCCCCCAGTTGGGAGCCTCCCTGGAGCGGAGAAATGCCAGGAAGAGAGCGGGGAAGGGCGCAGGGACTTTGCTTTGTGGGATTGGAGCCAGTAGATAAATCCGTAGGTGAGCTTGAAAACAATGGTGTCAAGATTCTTCTCATGGCAGCCCTGCAAGGTTGTCCCTCGTCATGGTCTCCCATTTTACAGATGGAGAAACTGACACCTAGTCGCTAAAAAGAGTTTGCAAAACTATGGGATATAGTTGGGGCAGGGGTATTTGGAGACCTTCAGGGGCTTCTCAGTTACCAATATGTGGCCACAGAAGGTTCAAGCATTCTGGATACTTTTATTATCCTCTGACCTTTAAGGAATGGCTTCCTTCTTCTATCTCTAGAAACGCCGTGGTTGTCTGCCTTGAGCTGTCTCCAAGCTGATACCTTTTACTTTCCTTTACTTTGTATACTGTTTGTTACCTTGAATTCTTCACACTGTAGCAAGGAACTCTTGTGTTTAACAAAAAGAGCGGAAATATGGAGGCAAATGACATTTAGATGACTCATGGAAGAGGACCCAGGCCAGGAATGTGGGGCTTTGGACCCAAGGTCCTGTTTAAAGGGGAGCTACCCCTTTGAGAATGACAGAGGACCACGGGAGTAGCCACGTGTTTGACAGCACAAGCCCTAAACAGCTAAGTAGTGTGTTCCACTCATGTGTGACATGATAAAACCAGCGCCCAGTGTCTACCTTCCCAGAGAGCAGAGACGTAATGAGGGGTCACATAAACTGAGACTCCTAGAGCGAGCGGGGAGTTGTTTCAAGGACTGAGATCCAGTTGTCATTGGTTTCCCAAGGGCTGAGGCAGTGGGTGCCACAAAGAAGGAGGTGGGCATCAGAGCTGCATAGGAAAGAAGGTCCCCAGTGCCTCTAGAAAAGGTGTCTCTGCAGAGAGCAACCCAGCCCTGAGTCCGCACTGCCCCCCGTTGGAAGGACAGCTCTCCGGAGGTTTCATGTGAGGCAGAGCACAGCACAAGACAGTCATTTTCTCCTATCTCCATCTAGCCAGGAAAGAGATGGTGAGAGGCATGACGCATGACAGAACCGATATTTGCCAAGGCGGGCAGCGCTGCTGCTGTCGGCCCGTTGACCAGAATGACCTGCTGTCTGATGCCTTTCGTGGAGAAACTGAGTTATGGTTCATTTTGCCCCAGGGTATGGGGGTGAGTGGGTTAGACAGGGGAAAAGTTAGCATTTTATTCATTCTGATCTGAATCCCTTTTAAAACTCAAATGGCATGCATAATCTTCCCCTTAATTAAAGCTTCTGAAATATCACTGGGCATCTGTATCACCCCACCCTGCCTTGGCCTCTATGAGGTGGGATGATGGGAGAGCTTTACTGGAGCGGGGGTGGGGAGGAAGATACGGGAAAAGAGAGAAAAGATTCAAGAGGCAGAAGGCAAGACAGTGGGAAGGTCTGTTGGAAACTAAGTGGGAAATGTAATCACTAGAAAAGGCGGGGGGCACTTAGAATCCACTCACACCCACTGCGTGCTGTGCCCGTTACCATGTTCCCTCCCCACATTTGTGCGTGTGAGGGGATATTTCTATTATCCCGATTTTACAAGTGAGGAGACTGAGGCTCAAATGCTTGGAAACTCATTCAAGGTCAGACAGCAGGAATGATGGAGAGTGGGCTTCATGACACGCTCACCTCCTGCCAAACCCCACCTGTGCTTTGGTCCCTCCACAGGGACACACATCTTGAGTTAACTTATGAGGCTATTCTCACAGGCGCCGTCCGTGTGTGTGCCACGTGGCTCTAGAGAGACTAGACTCCTCAAGAGAAGGACGCCATCGTCTGTCACCTCGACGATGCCTCTCACCCTCTCCACCCTCCTGCTCTCTCCTCCCTCCCCTACACCAGGCTCTGTTCAATGCTGAGCAAACGATGAAAAGGGGGAGGCACTGCCGAGACCTTTGCGCAGTCATGGACATTCCTGAGGTCATTTGCGTTATGTATTGAAGATGACACCACAGCCACAAGGCAGGTCGTGGAATTGTCACCTTATGGCATGCTGAAGTTGGCAGGAATTCCAGAAATCGTCTGGCCTGCCTCACTCCCTTCGCACCAGGAGGAGGGGAGCTGTGCAGGATCGCACAGCTGGGGCATGGCAGAGCCGGACTCAGCTCTTGACCAGCCTGGCCCTCTTCCCTCTCCGCTGCACATTGAGAGGAACATGTGTGGAAGTTGGGCTGCTCCTCCTGGGCTCCTGCCCCTGTCACGCTTTCCAACTGGAATCCCAAGAGCCCTGAGTAGGAGTGGCCACTGAGAGTGCATCTCCAGGGCTGTCAGCCACAACCAAAGAAAACAAAGAAAGAGCAGAAGTTCAGGGCCAAGCATGTGTTAGAAGGTCCTGCTGCAGGATGACCCCAACCTCAATGGCATTTTGTCCCTGCTCCTACTTGACTCTTGACCAAGAAGAGCCTGCTGAGAGGGTTGATGAAGGAGAACATGACAGGAGTCTCCACTCCTGGGTCCTCCACTGACGATCGCCATAGCAAAGGTCTCCAGTCAGGGTCATGTGACAAAGGCCCAGCTTAATCTTTCAAACCCAAGTAAGAGTTCATGTCTCTGTCACAGGCAGTCAGCAAGTGGGCAGTAGAGCATGACTCCCAGCTCTGGTCCACAGTGACTGCTCCAACGCCCACCGTCATGCCCAGATTGCAGTCAATGGAAAAAGGACACATGAAGAGGAAGCATTTGTCTCTTTCTTTCAGTGGCATAGTCCAGAACTTAGGCATATCCCTTCTGCTCAGAGCCCGTTGGCCA
Organism: Ursus arctos; assembly: GCF_023065955.2. Lineage (NCBI taxonomy): Eukaryota > Metazoa > Chordata > Mammalia > Carnivora > Ursidae > Ursus > Ursus arctos. Next base: position 21,288,115 of record NW_026622897.1, on the reverse strand, counting down.
GGACTTGATCGCATAGCTGCAAGGGAGGCTAGGAAATGTGGGGATTATTCTGGGTGGCCATATTTTCTCATATTCAGAGGGCCCTTTGCTAGTAGCAAAAGAAGAGTGGGAGCATGGACAATAAAAGACAGCTAGTAACTTCTGTCTCAGTGGACACTATTTCTAATGAATGTTGCCCGTCTGCTTCGGCAAGCCAGCACCACCTCGTTCCCCAGCCAAGAGGTCTGGCTGCAGGACATAGCACTCACCCGGGAAGCCACAAAATGAAAGGTGAGCAAGCCAAGATGAACCACCAGGAGACCCAGATGAAATTCAATTATGGGAAATTCAGAACTGCATATCAGAAAATGAGATTGAAAGCAGGGAGCTACCTCCTGGGGAGGCTCCCCACGAGATTTTATAGTAATGAAGATAAAACCAAAAAGAAATAGTGCAGATGATAACACTGCTCAAGCCCCCAGGGGCTGAGTGGGGAGCCCACTGGTCTGCCTCATAAGATGGAGTGATATACAGAAACTACATGGTAATTACATTTCTACAGGATTAGTCCACATTAAGAGCAAGTTGTCCCAAAGTAATAACAGTATAACCAAATAATCTGCTCTGTGAGATAGGCTTGCATTTACTTTCTAAATCTCTTCCTATTTACTAATCTTGACACCTCGGGGCATCTACACTGAACTGTCAACTGCTAACCTCCCACTGAAGGACAAAGGAGCAGGGGATGGGACTGGGCTTGTCCCGCTCCCCGGACGAGGTAGGAGACATGGACTCTAGACACTGCCCTCTGCTGGTGATCTGCAGGCAAGTCACCAGACACCGCAGGCCTCCATGCTGTCAAAAATTCCAGAAGGATCGTCCTCCACAGTTCCCTCCAGTAATCCTCCGGGAAGGTCTGTCAGAGCTCAGGGGCCTGACAGTCTGATTACCATCCCCCTTCCTCTGGGCCCTGCGTGGCCCCAGGCCCCTGTCAGCCCCATTGCTGCCCAGAGCTTCTATTCGTTTTCCAACTGGTCAGGACACGGGTTCCAAACCCTAGCCAGTGCTGCAGAAGAGGGGTGGGCTGGAGGAAGTGGATCCCATGCGCATCCCTGTGTCTCCCGTGGTCCAACACCAAGGAATGCATAGAGAAAGTGACCTTCAGCTTCCAATTATAGTTAACTTCCAATTATAGTTAACAGCATCAGTCCAAGAGGGTGGAAATGGACAAGAGAATAGAGCCTTCCTGACCCACCCCGAACCAGACTGATCAGCCTTGTTTAACAGTAATTCCTGGAGTGTGTATGGTACTTTCTAGCTTATAAGGCTTGTCCACACCCACTGTTTCACTGAATCCTCAAGACAGTCCTGTCAATAGGTGTTATCATTCCTATTCTATGGATAAGTACACTGAGACTCAGAGAGAGAGGTAGTCTGCCCAAGGCCGTAGCATTAGTGAGTGATGGAGCTGAGATCGGAGGCATAGCATCTGGCTTCAAGCTCTAGACTTTCTTTTTTTAAGATTGAGTGATTGGTTGATTTTGAGAGAGAGAGCATGACTGGGGGTGGGGGGAGAGGCAGAAGGAGAGGGAGAAGCAGACTCCCCACTGAACAGGGAGCCTGATGACGCGGGGCCCGCTCCCAGGACCCCAGGATCATGACCTGAGCCAAAGGCAGATACTTAACTGACTGGCCACCCAGACGCTCCTCGAGTCCTAGACTTTCTCTAGTATTTCACAATGGCCTCCCAATTCCTGGAAGATGCTGAATAGACCTCTCGCACTTTCCCATGTCCTGCTATGTGATAGTTTTCCTGTGCAGCACAAATTCTTCCAACCTTAGTATAAGCTCATTGAGAACAGGCATGGATTCATAGGTGCTTCTTCGGATTATTCCAACATCGAGCTCAAGGCTGAACAAGAAGGAGGTTCTCGAAAACAAACGAGATAGTTGCTGATGGCCCACAGAAATGCAAACTGTAAGAGCACACTAGAATATTAACACCCTGAAGGAGCCAGCTACGAGAAAGAAGTGAGGACAGTGCAGGTTGGCTGGGCAGAGAAAGCTCCCACGCTCTATGAGAGGTCTCGCCTCCTCCGCCTGCTGTTAGAGCTCTGCCTGAACCCGATTTGATGATCCAGGCTTCTCAGTAGGGGAGCAATGAACAATAAATAGGAGCCATGAGTTGGCAGCTTCCCAAAATTCCAGCGTGGAGACCTACGGGTGACCCCCAGAGAGAGTAGGGAGGAAAAGAGAATCTCAGGATTGTCAGGACCATGTCTGGCACATCTTAAACACCCACTAAACATTTGTGATTCAATGAATGGGGGGCAAGAGCAAAAGGCTAATGGGGATGAGGAGAGCTATACCGGATAAAAATCAGCTGCGTGGGCAATCTCCGAGGTCTTTCTGTCTACATAGGGAGTTTGGGGGTGGGCGTGGGGTGCCTATGGAATCTAGGCCTATGTTTGGGCTTGCTTATCTGGTATTATTTCCCAGTACTTTCCCTTTTGGGCCGTTCTCTGAAAACACCTCATCCTATCTCATTCTGGATGTATTGCCCTACCCCCAAAGAGAATGGAATCTGTCATTCTTCACTTAGGGAGATTCTATGGATAACTGTCGTTTTTCAGAAAAGCATCTTTCTTCATTGTCTGAATAGAAAGATGTATGAAATGTTAGATAAATTTATGTCCAATGCTTAGTTTGGCTTCTTTATGGTATAGAAGTATCATCTCTGGCAGTATTTTTGTAGATAACAGCTAATGAGCTCTTCCTTCTAGAAAATTCTCTTTAACAGCAGGTCATCCTCCTGGCCAGCACAATATGCGTTGTTTGCTAATGATTGCCAAAGATTTTTCTTTTATCACTAACCTCCATCAACAAGAAAGTTTCGGCAGTCACCCAGAATATATGCATGTGTATGTAAATTATATCCATATATTCCAGTCCTAGTGTATTATAGGCATTAAAAAAACTTTTCTACAAAAGAGGCAATAAGGAATTAAAAGAGAAAATACTTTCTTCCTGCACCCCCAAGGGTCAGATGACTTCTTGGGGTGCCCACAACCCACTTTGGAGGCCACTGGTTTACACAAGATGACACACAATGGACCCAAAGTGAGTATAATCAAAGAAGCACTTTTGTTTTCTTGGGTAGCTCCGGTGTTCCAAACCAGTGCTCAAACATCTCACTCTAGCGGGTTCCACTCCATTTTGTAAGGGTTAAAAAAATAACAACATGCCACACTTTGTATCAGTCAAAGCTTTTTTGCCACAGAAGCAGTTTTGAGGGAGAAATTGTCATCTAGCCCCACAGTTATGCAAATGTGATAGTTATTTTTGACACTGGTAAATAATAGTTCTGTATGCAGAGACACTGTTTTCTTACCTTATCATGCAAGGTCTCAAGTCATAATTTAGATGTTCGCAAGTGATTAGCGTTTTGGGGCGATGGCAAGCAATTTGTACAGTGTTTCCCATCTATCCTCTACCTCGAAAAAGGTGATTAGCACTTTGGGGGGATGGGGGAGGGCATGTCTAACAAATTGCTTCTCTGATCAAGGCAAATCAAACTGTCTGATGGGATGATTGGCTGACATATGTAGACAAGCCATAGCCTGGATTGTCCCGTGTTCCCATTAGAATCAACAAAAGCTGCCTTTATCAGACGTACCTGACTTCTCTTGAGGTGGTGTGAAGAGTGAGGGGTTTACTACCCCCTCGAAATAGTATTACTACAAATTATCTGATGCAGAATAAAAATAGAATGAAAATATACATGTGATGTTGGTAATACAACAAGCGTAGTACTGTGATAAAAATCTTTAGAAGGCTGCAAGACAGCATTTCCAGCCCACTCTAAAAATAGCTAATTGAGAAAGATTTCTTTATGCTAATGCTCTTAATTGCCTGGGCAGCTTTATAGAGAAGTCACTTAGTTACTGGCTAGTACTTTGAGAGTCTTAATAGCCAAAACCAGGAGCCCCGGTTAAATAATGTCACAGCAGGAACTCTGGTGCAAGGCTGTACTGGAAGTCTTTCTGGCTAATTAGCGAATCACAGCCATCATGCAAATGAGCAGCTCCTGATTGGCAACAGCTTATATCTTTCTCCACCACCCATGCAAATGAGGCCAACAGCATGGTTGTTTTGTAGTCCGACGCAGAATGAGAGAGGGATAAAATTTTAGAGCCAATCTCCTTCAGAGATTACATGGTCAAACTTACCGATTTATTAGCTAAGGAAACCAAGTCCTCAGAGATTAGGATCCTTGCCTTGAGTTCCTTAGTTAGCTAGTGATAAAGCCAAGCTTCATTCCAGGGCTGGGTTTTTTTGTTTTTTTTTTTTATTTCCAATAATCTCTTTTTTTTAACCCCACCTTTTTCATTTCATCTCGTAAACTTGGAGATTTTGCACACGGAAACCCATGAGATTTTATTATAAGAACAGGGAAACTGAGGTTATGTAAAGAAGTATCACCAGATCAAGGTTTGAGGGAACCCGAAGGACCACTGGACTCACTGCCCAGCAGGTGAATCTTAAGCCTTTTCTCACGGGAAGACTCCTGTGTCTTCTAACGCCATCGGGAAAGGACATGAACGTGACTTTCGTGAACCCTTGAAACACCTTCCCCTTGTTACTGAGGAAATCCCCGAGGTTCTGCTTTTTTCCCCGAGAGGTCTGAGCTGAGACCTGTGGCTTCAGTCAAAGCAAATTTGTGTAACGAAGCCTCTACACTTCTGAATTGTTGGAGCTGTCCTTTTCTTTCCTTTGTTTTCCTGTTCCTTTTTTTTTTTCCTTTTTCCAATTCCTTTGTAATCATCTCAAAGCCAAGTGCTCATTTCCACCAGAACTTTAAACATTGTGCCTTTATGTAGCACAGCTTTTAATTTTCCTCCTTAACAGAAGTGATTGTTTATGTTGTAAATGCCACATTAGTCTCCATGAACTGGAGACTGAATTGATTTTCATTTCAGAGATTTCACAGCTTGCCCCAGAACTTTATGCTTGATTGCCAATGCTCAGAAATGCATGGGCTTCTGAGAGATTTAGAAATGATGTGTGTAACATGGCATATAAAAATGTGAGAATTGGAGCTGCGTTTTTTGGGAGACAGCCCCCTGTGTCTCCGAAGCTGCGTCTGGCCAGACACTCAAAATACCCAATGCCTTGAGTACAGGTGACACCTTCAAGAAACAGACTTTCAGTCCCAAATAAGCTCATCCACAGTACCACCAACTTTCCCTGCCAGAAGGCTCTGGAAGCTGTATTCTTTGATCCCTGCTTTCAGTGAGTGTTTCCTGAGCACCTGCCCAGAGCTGCTTAGGCATGGGAGGAGTCGAAGGGGGGGTAGCACACACCTTGAGAAGCTCAGAAGCTAACTGGGGAGAGAAAACACAGGATGCCACCAGCGAATTTGGCAAGCCCATGTGGATATACTCCAAACCGAATACAGAGTGTACACGGCTCCAAGGAACAGGAAAGCCACACAGGCTCATCGGGACTGGGGGTGGAACGGAAGGCAGACGTCAGACTGACCCAGAGGAGAGGTTTTATTTTTGTTTTATCTCCCGTGCCACCTACAGAGCCCAGCCCCCTCCTCCTCGGGGAGACCGTTGCATTTAACTGCCGAAGCCAACATGACAGATGGTTCCACTCTCTTCCAGGGATGTGAGATAATGCCAGTGGCGTTGCATGGGCGTGGACCCATGCTACATCTGGCCTGGTCTCGGTCGGCTGTTGACCTGATTATCCACAGGACCCGCCTTCCAAGGGGCCTGCCATCCTTTCATGGGAAACCCCTTCCTCTTCATGAACTCCTCCAAACCTGGAGTTCTTAGAACACGGTTGACAGTCAATACAAAATAGTTCAGACATCCGCTATCATTCTATTGACCATTTATTGCATTTGACAGACCATTTCAGAGGGTTTGCATTTAACTGTGGGGTGGGCACAATAACATCTCAGCAGCGCACAATTTACATAGCAGAGGTGGGGGTGGCGTAGGCCGCTAAAGAACGTCAAGGGAATCTTATTTTGAATGATTACCATCATTGTTATTATGAGCATTTCTACCTAATTATGTCTAGCTCCATCGAGCTATAAATATGTATATATTAATGTTAACAATATGAGCTTTATTGGCCAAAGACATGATCGGTGATTAAAACAGAAATCTCCTGATATGTCTAAAACTGCTACCCTAAATTTATGATAGAGTATAAAAGAGCCCCAATTCCATTGCTAGTCCATTAATTATATATATATATCAAGATAACAACTGAATGCGATTTAATATTTCTCAGTGAGGCTCCCAGATTGGGTGGCTAGGTGATTAAGGCTGGTGGGTAGCTCTCGCTCTCTCTCTCTCTCTCCCTGTCTGTCCATCTGTCTGTCTGTCTGTCTCTCCGCGAATGGCAGATGGCAAGGACACATGCTGGGTAGGAGTGAGGGAGTGGGAAAAACCGCAAATAAATGGCGTGGAGAAGACTTACTTGAAGCTCTCAGGGAGAGCTGGGATTAGGGGCTGCCAGGGGGATGCTCTGGAGCAACAGGGGTGGGGTTGTGAGTTGGGGGAGGGGTAGAGGGGAAGGTGGGGTAGGTATGCAGACCTTTTCCAGTGCAAACTTCTCCTTATCTGTTATTGTCTTGTTTGGGGTTCTCTCTCTCTCTCTCTCTTTTCAACTTTCTGGTGTGTTTCTCTTTTAAAGAGAGCAGGGAGAGGAGGTGGCTTTTATCAAGCCGAGTTCTCATTTTGCATCAGAGAGCCTTATTGATTTTTCAACCCATGACTGCTGAAAATTAGAATTTCTTCATGAAGCTGGGTTCTTTTCTTGTCGTGTTCCTTATCTTTTTAAATATGATTACCTGCACTTCAGGGCTTCATGGCTAAAATCATAATGAACTTCCCCACCCACCGCAGCGCCTGGGACCAAGAGGGAAGTGCCTGCAGGCCCATGGTTGTGGCCGTAGGAGGGCCGGCCACGGTCTGGTACTGGAAGGAAACGTTTTCCTTCTGGTTACTTAAGGTCCTATCTTTGGGCCACAGGCTTATTGACTTACTACTAATTTTCTTGTCAGGATAATTCTTCCAATCAAGATTTAAAACAAACTAGGAGGGTACTAAAGTGCTGGAGATTAAAGCCTAATGCTTTTTTTTTTTTAATTTGATTAAGATACTCTTATCTGGGTTCTTTGGGCCCAATTTAAACTTGGCACAAACCTTCCTTAAAGGGCCAGGCTTGTTTGTTTCAAGCAAACACTTTCCCTTCACATCTGCCTCTCCTGCTGTGTATTTGCTCACTAGGAAGAAGATATAGATTATTCCTACTGCATCAACTTTTAGGCAGCTGCTCAGTGCAATTTTCTTCAATGTCTTGCCATGGAAAAAGAGACCAGTCATTTCCTAAGTGGTGATTTGAGGTGACCTATATTTTAGGAAACTGTTGGATTCACCATCAGCTCTCTCCTACCAACCTGTAGACCCAAAGCCTTTAATAGAGAACTGCATGGAGAGGAGAGACTCCTGGAAAGGGGGAGATCATTCAGGAAGAACACGGCACAGTCACCTGACACCACTAGAGGCCCAGACTCATCAGGACTTTCAGGAGATTTTTTTTCATTTATTTCTGATGTTCTGCTTCTCAAGGGATGTGGATCCCTTCATCAGGAGCTGGTGAAGCCGTTACCCACTAGGTAGCCCATAAACCGAGTAGACTTCGCCCCTCCCCTTCTGGAATGATCTGTGCGTGCTTATCAGCCCTATCAGAAGTAAACAGCCAGCCCGACTACGTGGTCTGACTTGAAGACCAGAGACAGACGTACAGAGATCGTAAAGTGAGAGAGGTGGGTCCCGGAGATGTTGTTTTCAGCACTGAACATCTTTATTTCCCATCAAGTTTTCTTTTAATCTTGCTTTCTATTAAAAGTCTTCTCAAAGCTAATGCAATAAATTTAGATCTGTAGCCAGATGCAAAGCAAAACTTTTGGCAGAGAATACTCTATCAAAAGACATTGGAAATGAAATATGCTCTCCCTTGGGGATTATTCTACAGTTTAATTTAATTTGATATTTCAAATTAAATTAATTCAAATGGTTATGCAGTTTCCAGGGAAAACAGACTTCATTTATGATGCTCTGCCACCAAATTGTTTCGCAACCATCATATATCTTACATTGTTAACTAAGAAAGATAAATAGTGACAAGGTAGGCTCTTACCCTCATTTCTCAGTCCCAGCCTTAAACAGAACACAAGCAAATCCTCCAACACCGTGTACTCCCATATCGGGTAGCATAAATATTTATTAAGACCATTATAGTTAAGACTAATACTACCTGTGGACCCTTCTATCTAATCATTTCCGAACATGTAATGAAAATGCATGGAGCCTCATGAGAGGAGCAGATGTGCCGATTCCCATTTGATAGACCAGGAGACAGGTGGTGGTGGGACTCGCCCAGCCTCACACAGGGAACCGGGAGGAGAGGCAGCCGCTCAATCCAGTGCCCGGGTTCTCAACCCTCTGCTTTATCAGGCTCTGCTCCCAGTCTGTACCTCCTCAGTAGGTCTTCATATAATCTGAACTAGGTCTACACTGTCCAAAAAATTAGAAAATTGAGTCATTACTGAGTAAATAAATCAATGTAGACATTCCATCTGGGGAGGTGGGGAGAAGACTCATGTCCCACAGTTGTCTTTTAAATACTTTTATTTTTAAAATGATCATACAGTAAAATTGCCCTTTTTTTCAGTTATCTTCCTCCCTGCTCACCCCCCCGCCCCTGACACACACACACACACACACACACACACACACACACACACAATCTAAGCTACTAGCATTCTTTTGCAAGTGTGGATTAGCCAGGAAGGGGACCCTGTGTCCCATGGTGCAGGATGGAGGTTTTGGCTCCCCGGGATAACTAAAGGATCTTCCTGTCTGGTTCTGGAAAGTCTAGCTTGCTGAGAGCCAGAGAAGGCACAAACCCTCTGAGGCACCGAGTGATGCTTTGGTCTCTAATGCTAGGTCACTTTAATTTGAGAGGCCTCCTCTGGTGTAGACAGTAGGGAAGCAAACATTTACCAACATGTTAAACCTTGGGAAACTTTTTTACCTGTTTCCTTCTTTTATAGAGCAGATTTATTGGATGTACACTGTTCCTTGGGTCCACTAATGTCACGTCCCTAAACCCTCATGTCCATATTGACTGGAGGAAGGCATAACCTTTGGTGAAGGGTTTATATCTCTGCCACAGCCTTCATACCCACTGGCCACATGGAAACTTCAAGGCTTTTCTGCTGACACAGAATTTGATATTATCACAAGAGACTCCGGAAGAGCGCAGAAAGCTAGATTTACTGCAGTGCATTGCTACCTTCTTCAACAAAGGGTGCATGTTTTAGAGAAAGAAGGGGGTTTGTCTATACCAACATCTCCTCACCACCTCCAACACCGCCCATTCCAGCCCCGTTTCCTCCTAAAACCCGCAAGGAAACATGTAGAACCAATTATTCTTTTTCATACTCTCCCCTTTGAAAGAGTTCTCCAGGGGTAGAGCTAAGAGGATCCATGGCTTTAGATTTCTTTGTCAGAAGAAATAGAATTTGCATTCCTTTGACATGTGAACCTTTGGGGGGGCAGGGGAAATATTAATCATTAGAACAATGATGATACTTTATACAATAGATGCTTGCAATTTGTACCTAAACTTGAAAGCGTTCGGTGTTCTGTAGTTCCGTGTCCGTTTTCAGGTACAACACCCAGAGGGCTTATTCTTCTGTAAGGATAATGCTATTATGCAATCATTATTATTAGCACCGTAATGATCATGTTAATTCCACAGCTACACAATTAACTCACCAACCAGTTAGCACCTAGGATCTCTTGAACTTATAAATGCCTAACTAATCCTGACAATTTGTAATCGTTCCAGTTCTTAGGAGAGGAATCTACAAAATCCCAAAGCCAGGAGAGTCTTAAAGACTTTAACTAGTTATATGGCTATGACCCTAGCCAGCTACTCGGTTTAAGAGAATTAATAAGAGCTACAGTGTTCGAATACCTACCATGAGCCTGGGAAATGTTAAATACAGTATCCTTTTCCATCTTCACAACTCAGTGATTTCTTTTTTTCTTTTTTGCAAGAGAAGAAACTGAACCACAAGGAGATATGAAGTAACTTGTTCAAGGTCACATTACCGTCTAGGCAGAGCTGGGATTTGAAACTAGTTCTTTCTTGCTCTCAAGCTCCCATTCTGACTGACGGTAGCACTCGCCCACATTGGCTTACAGATAAATGCTAATTGACAAGTATGGACTTTTGTCTCTCTTTTTCTATTCACCCTCGTTCACTTTACTCTTTCAAGTTATTTTCTCTCTGGTTTTCTTATTATATTCTGACAAACACTGGGATTTAGCACTAAGTTCTCGCTCTTTCTTTTCCCTTTTTCACTCCATGAGAATGTTTGGTGAGAATTCACTTGCAGTGGGTATTGTAATAATTGCTGTGCACAGCTTTTTAACCAATGGTCACTCTTGCCCCCTAAGATCTCACATTCCAAAATTATTGTAACTCTCTTATCAAAGGGCTGGTTATGTAGAAAATGGTCTCTCTCTGTGACAAATACTAAGCGAATCAAGTTTAGCCAGCAGAAGAGAGACTCGAAGAGTGTTTTTAAAACAGCTTTCAAGTTCATAACAGAGATATTGAAAACTTCCCAGCTGTTCTCCATTGCCAGCAAGAATAGAACAGAAGGAAAAGTGGTTTGCTCAAAGCAATAGACATTCCGATTATGTATAAGAACTTTCTGACTGTGAAGAATTGTTAGACAAGGAGGTGGTTTACTAGAGGCAGGTTGCCCTTGGAGACCTTTCAGAATAAGACGGTTTACTTCCTGGGGCATTCAGTGCCAGGGAGTGGATTGAATGAGCTGAGTACAAGGGACATCCAGTCTGAGTCCTGGGGTTCTACGGAATGCATTCAGACAGCTGGTCTACACTGTCCACATGGAGGGGAAGTTCATCAATATTTTGGTAGAGTCTACAGCACAGACAGAAGATAAAATATATTTAGTCTAAATGATCCCAATTGATTTCCCTGTCCAAATCACATGTATACACCTCCATGTGGAGAAAGTAGACAAGATCATATTAAGATAACAAACTTAATTGGATTTATAAAAATCTATAAATGTTTTTAGCTCCTTAGAGATAGGCACCATGTAAATGAAAGCCGTCTCTGGAGTGATAGCCACTGAGTATTTTATTAGCACACTCAGCAAAATGGAAAGAGATAAGCCTCACTCACTAAGGACCTGGGTTCTAATTCTTGCACTGCCATTTGCCTGCTTATACAATTCGTACGATGGACCTGAGCCTCCTCTTCCTTATCTAAAAAGTGAAAAACATTACACCTACTTCCTGCTATGGGGAGAGGGAGGTTAAATTAGACAGTGTTTGTAAATCACCCAGCAGAGGGGCACCCGGGTGGCTCAGTTGGTTAAGTGTCTGATTTGGTTAAGGCACAGGTCATAGTCCCATGGGTCATGAGATCAAGCCCCATGTCAGATTCGGCACTCAGTGGGCAGTCAGCTTGGGATTTTCTCTCTCTCCCTCTGCCCCTCCCCTCACTCATGTTTGCTGGAATGTGCACACTCTCCTTCTCTCTCTCTCTCTCTCTCAAAATAAATAAATAAACCTTAAAAAAAATCAATCAATCAATCAATCAATCACCCAACAGAGTGTTTGGCAATACAGGTTGGTTCTTTCCCAGCAAAATGTTCCATGGAACGTCTTCCATTCTGGCTTGGGCTGCTGACCCTGGTCCAGCCCAGTAGCTCCCTCAAAGGCCTAGCCGTTACATTCACTGGCAAGTTCATACCACATTCCTAAAGCTCTTCCAGCCAAACCTCTCTGACCTGGGCCCTTGTTTCCAAAGAGGATAGGATAGAGGGCCTCTCCATAGCTAACCTCCCTTAAAGCTCCAGTGTGGACTTGGAGCCCGTATGCATTTGCGTGTCAAGCACCAATACAGCCAGTGTGTCATACTAGAGAACGTTTTCATGGCACCTTCAGGGAATAGGAGCGTGTTCAATAGGGCAGATATGGAGGGGGTGGCCCCAAAGCGGAAGTGCTGAGCTGGGTAATAAAACACCCACGTTCTGGCCCCAGGGTTACCAAGGTGACTTTGAGCGGGTTATTCCCCCGCTCTGTGCCTTAATACCAATTAGCATTTATTGCGTCCCTACTGTGTGCCAAGGACCGATTGATTACCTTCATTATTTTCAATCTCCACGGTAAGCCCCAAGGTGAAGAGTACAACCTTCATTTTACAAATGAGAAACTGAGGCTCACCAAAGTTGGGAAGTTTAATCGAGGACCTCCGATAGCTCATAGAGAGCTGAGGAGACATTAGGACCATGACGCATGACATCAAAACGCGCTCATACTCTGCTAAACAGCCCTGACTCAGTTTCCTCCTGTGGAAAATGAGGGTAGACTGACATCTCTAGGGTCTCATATGGCCCAGATAGCTGATGAATATCATTCTGGACTCCTTCCCGGCCTCAGCAGCCAGCCCGAGCACATTAAGGGGGAGTTATGGAAATGATCACGGTGGTTTCCATCTCTCTCATTTCCCCCCTCCCTTAATTTGTCTCCCTTCCCCTGTAAAGACTGTTTGGGAGTTCTCTTTTATCTCCTTCTTGGGGAGATAATTGTTGACTTTTTTTTTTAAAAGAAAGACTTTTTGGGAGAGGGGGGAGAACTGAAACAGTCCTTTGGTGAAGAAGTCACTTGAAAAATGATCCCATTTCCTTTGGAGATGCTCTTGTAATAGAATTATGAGCCATCTGCTCACCTCTCCCCTTGTACCATCTTCCTGGTTTTCAGCCCCCGGCATCCCCCCGCCCCGAGAAAACTGGCAGGGGGGAGGCGCTGGGGGCCGAGCCTTTCCCAAAGCGCATCCAAGAATGGGCTACTTGAGCAAGGCTAGTAGTTGGTGCTGTTTAGCAAAGGTGTAGAAAATCCCAGCCAAGCATAAATACCAACAAATGTTCTAGGGATTAGCAGATAAGTCGTATCAGGAGAGAGCGAGAAAGCCAAATTTATATAGTTGAGAAAGGATCTGGCTCCGAGGGAACACAATCACGTCTATAAATACCTCCATGAAAACAGTATAAATGAAGTAAGGGAATTAATCACCGCTCCAAAGCCGGGAGGACGAGGTGCAATGGCCCTCAGCGTGGCGCGGGAGATGGGAAGCACAATAGTAGAAAGTTCAGAGCTTAGAGTAGCAATTGCGCACGGGCCCCGGGCTCTCCAGGGGAGGTGGCCGCGCTCCACGGGGCCTGGGGACTGGAGGCAGAGGAGATTAAATGCTAATAGGAGCACAAGTCCAGGGAGGCCCAGGAAGGCTAGATGGAGGTCAAATAAGATGACCTAAGTGGCTCTCCCACCTATGATTCAATGAACTGAGGAGTAATTACTTGCTCTTGCAAATTGCTTGGTAAATATGCTGAGTAAATCAAAGAAGCCCATTTCACCAGCAGACGAGCAGGGGATGAGCGACCGGAGGCTGCAGATTCCACAGAGATCCCATGCAGAGTTGGGTTGGTCCGTGGGACCTTTTATCGTGACGTTGCACGGTACCTCTGCCCCCGGAGTAATCCACATTTATTAACATGAAAATTAGCTTCCCTTGTGCAGTGGCAGGTGCCCAAGCAAGGGCCAAACCACCTCAGCCTCCCCACCCTGACCCGCTTCTGGAAGAATCTTCCACGTGCTTCCCAACAGCACACCCTTCCTGCCCTTCATGCCCACCCTCTCCCTTCAGCAATATTAATGGCTCCAACCTAAGTACTCAGGGCCTCTCCTCCACAGAGCCTGTTTAGGGATGGCCTGAAAGGCCTGCTGGGAATAATTCTGCCCATAGGCAGCTAAGAATTATTGATGAAATAACCTTTTGGGGCCTGAGTCCGGGGTTTTGCAGATGCAATGGCAAGATTATTGTTTAAGTGGGGACTTGATCAGGCGGTGACCTAGAAAACATTAAGTTCTTTTATTGCTTTCGAAGCTTCCTGGGGCTAACACTGTCTTCTACCGCGGATGCCGGGGCAGCTTATCGGAAGAGGAAGTGAGGGGACGTGGGCAGTGAGGCCGTGAGATTGTCTGCACGCCCAGAAGGCCAGAAAGTCCCGAGGCAGCATCGTGCCCCAAGAGGAGAGGGTCCCCAGGGCCTCCCCGGAGTTACCAGACCTGCAGTGGCAGAAAACAGTTCAGCGTTGCAGTGACTTGCTGTTTCTGCCTTAAAAGCTCAGCCTCACCAGATTCAAGGAGCAGATCAATCAATCACAGGGGAGGCAGTTAGGAACGGAGCAGCCCTTCACGGGGGCCACAGTGCTAGGCATGGTTCCCTTGGAGACTGAGAAAGAAGAGAGCAGAAAGTTATGTGGGAAAGCCGCATCCACGGCCAGAGGGACAGGGCAGGAGGGCAATGCCCCTCTCTAGCATAGGCTTCCGGCTGACCACAGGTGTCCAAGAGGCAAGGGCCACTCAGGGAACCTTCTATAAAGAACAGCTCTGCAGCACAGAGAACGGGGTGCAGGGGTCCTTTCTCTACTCTCTGCACATAGCTGTTCCCTCACCCCTACTCGTTCTTTCCTCGATGTTTAGTGGGTGCCTATCCCATGCCAGATACTTTGCCAGGTGTGGAGATTCCAAAATCAGTAACCCAGCCTCTCGTTTCAAGGAGCTTGAGGCAGGTGCACTCCCAGTCATACCAGGCACGAATACCACAATAGAGGATATCCTAAGCCTTGTTGGTGAGCACGGTAGCAATTACAGAAAGCCCTGCTTTGCAGAGAGGTAATATGTGAACAGGCCTTTGAAGGATGAATAGGAGTTTTCCAGCTGGAGAAGGGCAATCCAGATGGCGGCAATGAGATTGCATGACTTAATCCGGGAATGGTAAATGGCCCCGCCTAACTGCGGTGTGGAGTGCCTAACAGGGAAGGGTGTGAGATACCAAAGCTTTCAGGATCAAGGTCTTACCGCATGTTGGACACTGAGCCAAGACCCAGGCTGCCAGTATTTGAGTGAATCCTCACAGCGCTCGAAAGTGTAAAGTGACTGTATGACTTGCTGAGAGTCCCTGCTTGTGGGGATGGAGTAGGGAGGTGAGGCCTGCTAGCCTGGGATGAAGTCACACACCAAGCTTTACACTGTAAGTCCGGCAGACGGACTAGGAGGTTTGAGATTCTAGAATCCGGAGCACCAGAGCTGTAAAGTACTTAGGGGCCATGGAGGCCAAACTGTTCATTGAGAGGGAAGGAAAGCAGGTTAGGTACACCGCTGCAAGGAGTCTGGTCATTTTATGAAGGCAGTCAGTGCCACGCGAAGAGGTGCAGAACCACTGGAGGTTTTTAAACCGACACAGGACATAAGCACGGCCGTGTTTCGGGATTTGCCTGGTGGCAGTGCGGACGCATGAAAGCAGGGCAGGGGCTGAAGGCAGAGGGAGACCCCACCGCTCCGTGGTGTGTGCGAACCACCCACTTTGGAGCCACCGGAGGCCCTTGCCCAGACCCAGTGAACCAGCCTCTCAGGCTAGGGGGCTAGAGAACATGCTGGTAATTAGCTCCCCTGCTGATCCGTAAGGCAGTGGGGATTGAGGCCAATGCCTTGGGAAGCGATCGCAGTACTCAGAATACTCCAGGTGAGAAATAACAAGGGCCTAATCATGGTGACGTAGAAGGAGGCAGGTCAGAACTTTCACAGAGACACAGTCCTCGGGATGTGGTTGGGTGAGGAAGAGAGAGAGAGGTCCAAGATCGCTCAGAGGCTGCCCCCTTGGGTGGCAAGGTGGCCGGTAATGGTGTTGCATGGAAGATGGAGCTCAGTTTTTAAAATCTTGAGTTCGATCTCGCTGCAGTATACACCAGTGGAGAGATCTATGAAGTCACTTGAAACTCCACTGTGGAGCTCACAGGACCGGACGTAGGTCGTGACTGGGGATATGAATTTGGGAGTCTGGACGTATCACCACCTGCTGCAGAAAGTTGGTCCCGATGCACCAGGCAGAGTTGATCACTTACTGTTCGGTACTGCTAACACCTTGTACAGCATATCACACCGCGTTAGATCTGTTAACCTTCTCCCCCACTAAACCACAGGCTGATTAAGGGCGAGAACCCATCATTCATGTTCCTATCCCCAAATACACAGCACCGTGCCTGGCACATATGAGGGTCTTTAAAAATAAGTGCGAGAGAACAGAGTGTAGGCTAATCTCAGAAGAGCTCTGAGGACCTAATCTCAGGGACCAGCAACATTTATAGGGTGGGTAGAAGAAGACAAAACTGCAAAGAAGCCTGACAAAGAGTGGCTGGAGTGGGACAAGGAAAAGCAAAGGAGAATTATGACAAGGCAGAGAGAGGGAAACCCTACAGGGATGACAGGATGGCTGACAGCATTGGTGGCTACAAAGAGGCAAAGCAGAGCTCTGGCTGGTCGTGGTGGGTGACCTCTAATGTGGCCCTTTTCAGGAGTAAGGCTGGGGCTGGTAGATCAGCCCCCAACAGCAGGCCTGGCCTCCAGAACTTTTGGATGGTTCTTTGCTTGGAAATCCAAGCAAACTCTGCATCATGGGGGTGAGTGGTGAAGCCAGGAAAACCCACATTGTGTCAAACAGTGAGGGGCCGGAAGAATCCAGAGGCCCCCGCGGGTTCAGCTTTCACTCCTACCACCCGTGGCAGCGAAGCTCACTGCTTAGACCACCTGAGGCTACCTGGATACTTTTTTCTTATCTGCTTGATCTCCAGCTTTAGCCCTGTGAGCTTGTTCTCATACAGGTCTTGGGGATTTGGGGGGAGAAACAAAGAACCACTGGGAATGGCCACAGCAAGTATACCCAGTATTTACTGTAACGCAGACAGTTATCTGGGTGTTCTGTTTTGTCTTGTTTTGTTTGTTTTTCTTTTCTTTTCTCTTTTTTCACGTTGGTCATGTTTCACTGGTCTCAGCTCATGTGACCACACTGTAAAATTCCACTTTGTCTTTTTTTTTCAGATGTTGAAAAGTGAACCAAATGCTGTTTTTAATGAGCTAGGAAATTGTTCAGGCTTCTCTCTCTCTCTCTCTTTTTTTCCCCTTTTGAATCGCTTATAGGGTGTACCTCAAAGCTTCAGTTGGAAGCCTGCAATTTCAGAGTTCTTTTCTTTAGGCAAAAGAGGCCATCCTGTATCACAGAGATATCACCATGGCTCAAATTCAAAGAGTCTCTAGTGTAGGAACCAGGATACGGGGCTTGGCAAGTGGGAGGGTGATGTTGTGGGAGGATCCATGAGAGCCTCTCAGGGGGATGGCCAGAGGCAGGGTGAATGTCAGGGGTGACAGAGGTGCCCACTTGTCACCAGGGGGTGTCCCTCTTGTAACTAGACCCTCTAGCCCAAATATTCAGCTGCCCAGTGGACATTTCCACTGGGATGGATTCCAGCACCTCAACCTAGTAGGTCTTGAACAGACTCAATTACTTCCCATAGGACACTGGTTCACAGTTACTTTTTCAACCTTTATTTCATGTCTACTAGGTGACAGACATGTTGGGGTCACAGCAGGCAACAAGACAGACACAGTACCTGCCTCCTAAAGCCTACATTCTAGCAGGAAGAGCAAATTTGAAATGCTGTTGACATAGTCATGAGTGTCATAGATAATAGGAGTAAGAGTAAGGTTTATGGAGTCCTTACCATCTACCAAACGCTATGGCCAGTACCATGGGCCATAGAACAGGGAGCCCTGGCTTTGTCTCAAGGGTCCAGAAAGGCTCTGAGTCCTTTTCCTCAGCCACGTTTAATGGCCCCATTGGCCCCCATATTCTTCCGGATACACATAGTGGATACTGAGGTTTCTGCCTCTTCTCACACCCTCCCCTCTAGTGTGTCACCAAGGCTTCTGTCACCTCCCCTCCCTCCTCTAGCCCAGCAGCCTGTCACCCACCCCTGGAATATTACAACAGCCCTAGCCTCCCTGCCTCCAGCCTCCTTTCCATCCTCTCTGGTCTGCATATCTCCAGACGAACTTTCCAGAAAGACTGTTCCCTGCTCAACATCTCAGTCACTTATTCAACAAATATTTGTCAAAAGCCTCGTCCTCCCCAACCCCCAAAAAATCAGTTTGTGTGTTTCAAAAGCAAAACCAATGCCAGTTGTGTCCCTTCACTAAAAATAAGCCAGCCTCCTTACCCTGGCACTCGAGGCCCTCCCCGCCAGGCCAGCTTCCCACGTTCGTCTTCCCCAGTAGCCTGTTCACCATTTCCCCCAGCACAACGTCTGCCTTCCTTGGCCCTCGGCCCCTATCCATGTTGAAATCCCACCCATCGTGAAGGCCCCCATCAAATGTCACCTCCCCCATCGAGGCTGCACGTGCCTGCCTGCGTGAGTCTCTCTCATATACATATCCCACACACACTCCCGAGAGCCCCGCGAATCCATGGGCATACCTGCCATTGGTGAGCCTTGGCTTTGCTCAGGAACCGTGCTGAGCAACTTAGCCCGATTCTCTCTTATCACAACGACCCTCTTATGAAGAAGGCACCGTGATTACATCCCCGCACTACCGATGAGGTCAAAGAGGTTAGGGGAATCGCATAAATAAGGTCACAGCGCTAGTAAGTGGCAAAGCAACGATTCGGACCCGATTTTGACTAAATTCCATATATGCGATTTCATTGCCATTCACCAGGCAAGAATTCTTCCTTAAACAGTTATGTACCCCGGTTGCCTTGTATAGTGCTTTGCGTGCAGAGCGCACTGACAATTAAATTCCCAGTACCTAACACAGGGCCCAGAACATCTCCTGCGTACGCAGTGAACACCTGTGAATGAGTGCCTGAAACAGTTGCTGGCCGCCACAGCAAACCTCCTCACTCAGAATAGCTGAGAGTGGGACCGGAGAGGCTCTAGGTTACCGAACAGTCCCGGTGATTGTTACACAGCCAGCCGACACCTGTCCACAAAAGGATATTCAGAAACGAATCCAGCCACCCTGTTTTATGAAAAGGGAAACAGACCCACAGTTGTTAACTGAGCTGCCCGAGGTTAGCAGCCTGCCACCCCTCCCCAAGCCATCTCTCCGGCTGGGCCCTGTATAGCCAGCTCCTCATAGTGTCAGCCTCGCCCTAAGATAAGATGCTAACAGTGGGCGGAAAACAAGCCCGTATCTCCATCTGTCCTGTCTCTTAAAGCGGATCTTAAACTGGTTTTCTTGACTCTTCCCTCCGAGGAGGTCCTTCCTGAGGACCTCATCTTCGATAAGCTGAGCAGGGGACATGCTCTGAGCAGCTGACCTAGAAACTCCAACCACAGCAAATCAAGTCTTTGACCCGAAAGTGCCTTGTTACTGGGTTTTGCTTCATGCGACTCCATCGTCTTTGGGATCTACTTCTTGCCTCTTCAGAGAGAGGCCATGTTGCCCGGCAACCAGAGTGGCAGGAACGTGGCAAAGCTATTGATCAAAAAAGTTCTGGCCGTGTAACCTCTCCCTGCAGCTGCGTTGGGCCTAGCTGGTTCTCCAAACCACTGTGTGATCATTTTGGAACAGCGGGGTGATGTATTCGAAAGAAAGTTTGGAATTAGAGATACCTGCCTTGATGTCCCACTTCAACCACATACTGGCTGTGTGATCTTGACAGATCACTTGCCCTCTCTGATCCTCTGCTTCGTCATCCCTGTTGTGAGAGGAGAAGAATGGAAAATCTCTGGTTGCTTCCGGTTCTGACATCTGTATTCTGTGTTCTGGGACCTGGGCTGTGAGCTGTCCTGTGATCCAAGTTTAGCCTGATGAAGACATTCAGTTCTGTTTCGTATTGGCCATTCAGTGTTAACAGTCCAGCCCACTGAGGCATGAAAATAAATCAGAACTACCGAGAGGCTAGGATTTATTATCCTTCCGTGCATACCACCCTCCTCCCAACCCCCAGTTTTGCCTTGATAATAAACTCCCTTGCATACAGACAGACAGCACGACTCCCCGGGAAATCCTCAAGAAATGTCGTCCATATGTTTTTAAGTCATTTACACTGAACCCATCATAATATTGTTCTTTGAAGATCCATTTACATTTGTTCTAAAGGCTTATTTTAAAGCTTATGCAAATGAACTAGATTAAGGTTGCATTCTGGAAGCTGAAGCTGGAGAATGGGAAGTTCATTTTAAGGCTTGGTGTAAATAGAGTTTCACATGTGTTCTAAATAATTCTCCCCTCTTAGCCCACGTGTGACCGGAGGTTCTCTGTGAGTGAAATGCTAATTGAGGACAGTTAGGAGTAATGGAAAGAGCGAGGGAACGGCAGTCTCATCCTCCCCCTTCACTAGCCTTATGGCTTTGCATGAGTCACCCAGACGTCTTCAGTTTCCGTTTCTTCATTTGGGACCCACGCAAGAACTCCATGGTTCCCTGGTAGCAGTGGTGTTAGAATTTGTTGAGGACCAGCTGCTGGACCTCTCACCCCAACCTATGTCATCTGAGTCTCCAAGAGTGAAAACCCAAGAGTCTAGGTTTTTCCCATGCTCCCCAAGTAATTCTGGTGTGTGCCCAGTTATGAGAACCACCAGACTGGGGTAATCTGCATTTGATCATCTGATCTCTCCTCTCTAGCTACAAGATTCTACAACTGGTTGCCAAAATATCCCGTTGTCCCTACCTGGGTCCTAAACTCTCCCATGTGCTAACAATTCCCATTCGTCCCATTCATATGGCCCCTGTTTGGACTCTCAAGCATTTGCTTTTGAAGAATCTCGATACACTTGTAGAATTCTGGTTAGATGTGAGAAACCATCACTTGTCCCCCTCAACACACTCTGATGAGGAACCTGAAGCTTGGAGCCCAGTATCTGGCTGCATTACAGGCCCCTGGAAGACTCACTGTACTTGCCTGTGGAAGCTAGCGGGCCAACGGGTGAACAAACCGTACTGCATCAGTGACATTGCATACGTATTAACATCCATATGCACGTGGAGGTGTTGGCTGAGTAGCATTTGGGGGATCTGGATTAGAACTTGAATCTGTGTTCCAAAGGGCTAGCAAAAGTGGAGATGGGGAGAAGGCACAGCTCAAAGTCAGAAACTAGGGAGGAAAGAGGAGGCCTGTGCATCGCAAAAAATGCCTTGTCTTTGACCTGAATTGCTTCTTCACGCTGTTGAGAAGAGAGGTTGGCTTGTGTTACATAATGCTCGGGGGTGGTTTTCCATTGAGTGCCTGCAGAAATGAGCTCCTCGTGGTGAAAACTTCTCCCTGGTCTGCCACTTCCCCTCTTCTCATAGCCCCAAAGTAAGCACTGTCTGGTAATATTTCCAAGAGCCTTGTCACTTGTTATACCATGGGGGACGCTCATGGAACAATGTACATCTTCTGCTCAATGAGTCTGGCTTTTTCCAAGGAGCATGACCTCATTTTAATGTAAATCTAGCAAGAGTTACCTTCTCTGCTCCCAACAAGAAAAGGATATGTCTGATCCTGGTGAGGCAGAATGAGGAATTTGTCGTCTGTTTCTGTGCCCTGCCCCCGGCCCCTTCCTTGCCTCCCCGCTCCATCAAGGCACCAAGCACCCGTCTACTGGCTCCTCCATGTTCGAGTCTCAGTCAAGCTTCAGAGTAGGGTCTCATTCGTCTTTCCTCCCAAGATAAAAGAGGATGCTGGCTGAAAGCAATGCTTTTTTTTGCCCATAGGAACAAATTGCAAATACAAGCAAGGGCTTCCTGGGTACAAGAGAGGTTTATAAGTGAGGGGCTCTTGTGTCGCGCCCACGTCAGAGCGCAGAGTGACCGCTGAAGGCTAGTCAGGGATCTCCAGACGGGCTGGTCTCCAGACGACTTCCAGATGATTGCGGCGCCCGGAGTAGAATGAATACTCTCCATTGAATCTAGCGATAGACCACTTTAGTTTCTTTCAGTCCTATTTATAAAACCATATTTTACGTCGCTGCTTCAATTCAGTGCCATCTGCATTTTCTCCCATTAATCACGTAGAACTCCCCACCGTAGCTTTCATTACCTGCTCAAAATGAATGTGGAGAGAAAACATAATTAGATGCCACTTTTTAAAAATAATACCTTGAAAACAGAGCAGTGACTTAAATAAAATAGGAGGGAGGGAGGCAAACACACACACACACACACACACACACACACACACACAATTTGAACTAATGGGCAAAATTACCTTGGGTTAAGTTGGATTTTAAATCAGTTTCTTCTTTCTCCCTTTCCTTCTCTGCCCCCACCCCTCCCGTGTGTCATGACAAACAGAGAGATCGGCTGGATGGATGATTAGATTTCCCCGTCTGCGCTGAAACAATGAAATATTTCTATAATATTAAACCCGTCAAACTGATCAAAGTGCAGTGTCAAAATTCTAAGTGCTCCTTCTTGCCCAATCCCCTCAGCTCGGGCAAAATGGAGCACATTTTATTTGCTGGCCCTCAACTCCCTGAGGTTTTTAAAATCTGACACAGGCTGCCTGATTTGCAAGGGTTTTTGCTACATTCCTATTGTAAGTGTTTGCCGGCATGGGAACCAGAGGCAGGAATAGTTGGTGTGGGCCGCCTCGCCTAGAAGCCCCCCAGCAACCCCCCAAAGCCTCTGACTGTCGCTGGCTTCTCCTTCTCAGCCCTGCCTGAAATGCAGGGCCGCTAGGCTACTATCATACAAAGCAGCTGAACCAGGTGACAAAACCTTGGGAAGAAGAGTGTTAGCTGGCATAGTAAGACCTGGGTCCTGGTGGTGCTGTGGGCACCCTGACCAACAGCCCGAACACCGCTCTGGAGCTGCTCAGCGTCCCCGAGCCTCGGCTGCTGTATCCCTAAAACGAGAGTAACTCAGTGATATCGCTCAGCCCATCCCACAAGGCTGTGGAAGCAGAGGAAAAGCAAGTTGACTTATGGAGAAGCCTGAAACCATGCCAATAGAAGGTGCATGTGATATTATTATGGGGACCGTCTGATGGGCAGGTCACATGTGGGCAAATCACATATTAGGCGATTCACCTTGGTGGGATCCACGAATAGAGGGGAGCATGGAATGCCGGGAAGAGCCCAGCTTTGGGGCCGTCCCAGGCTGGAGTGGAGTTTCTGTTCTGCCACTTGCTGGCTGTGTGGCTTTGAGCGAGTTCCTTGGCCTTTCCGAACCACGCTTCCTTTGTACAACAGAGAGAGTATGTAGCGGTCGTTGGCATGGTGTCAGGAGAGTCAAACGAAACATAGAGCCGAGCACCCGAAGACAGTAGGCACTCAATAAATGATAGCTTTATCATGGAGAGTGTTGGGTTTACTAGACACTGTCTGGTAGAAAGAAGAAACAGGAGACACTGCTCTGCCTTTAAGGCGCTTCTTGTCTGACACCAGATCAGGCCTAGGGGACAGAGGGGGACAGGTAAGGGAGTCCATTTCTTTTCTTTTGTCATAAACTTTTTTTTCTCAGGTAACTGCTTCACAAACGCAGCCCTGAACCACTTTCTGGGGTGGTTGCTGTTCCTGTAGGGGTTTTTTCGTTTGGTCTTGTTTTGGCCCTCTGTTCCTGAGACCTGCTAGGACTAAAGTAGGAAAGGACATTTCTGGGAAGGAAGAAGGAGGGAAGGAGCCAAAAATGGGGTGGCTGCAGTGACCTCACTTCTTAACAAATGGGAAACAAGCGCAAGATGTACAGATCAAGTGCTATTAATTACCACCCAGCAAATATTGAACCACAATGTTGCACGCTTAGGAAAAAAAAAAAAAAGGGACACTCAGCCTGAATATTAACTACAGGGCTCCATGAGCGCTCTGTGCAAATCCTGTGTCATACTCACGTGGTGCTGAGGGCACCCAGGTAGGCACAGACACACCAGGCAGGCTCTGGCCAGGAGCTTCTGGAAAGCCTGCTTCCATCTGCTGCCTGAGTCTGGGATGCTGGGTGAGGAGGGCAAGAGAGAGCACCCTGCCCAAAGGACAAGCAAAGGACCAGATAAGGTGGGGTGAGTAGGATGGGCTAATGGGGGCTGCGGGAGGCTTCTTGCCTTGGGATGAAAGACACTTCAGGTTTTGTTCCCAGCTTATCTGTGGGCCTTGCACACTTTGTAACTGCACACAGGAAGCCTTAGGTCTTCTAGTGCATGTTAAATCTCCTGCCCCGACCAACATTCTGCATACTGAAACTTCCTGCAGCTCACCATGTCCACAGATGCCCTCATATGCTGGAAGACTCAGTGGGGAGAAGCGCTGATGGGTCCCATGTGTCGTTGCTGGGCTAAGGATGCATGTTGGTGATCCCACTCTGCCCACCACTGGTGTGATTGCCATGGTTATACCGGGAGGGAAACAGAGATGCGGAGGATTTGCCCAGGTCCTTCACCAGGAGCCACATATGACCCAGAAGCCCCTGTTCCTTCCTGTCCACATGCCGCCCTTCCCCTAGACCCCCAGGACCGTGGGAGCTGCCTGGGTGGCAATGCACAAGGGACAGGGTCATGAGAGCGCTGGAGGGCCAGCTGGACCCCACTCTGCCTTCGCCCTCCCCCGTGAGTGCTCAGTGCCCTGCTCTGAAAGCCGGCGGCAGGCGCTCTGCCCTGAAGGTGTGCTGCTTCCCTCCTGAGTTCCAGGGCCCAGCCCCATGCACGGACAGCCCCCACTGCCTCGAAAGCAGCCCCCGGTTAGGAGCACACGTTCTTTCTTCCCTCAGCAAGCATCTCCCGGCTCCGCGTGCTCCCAGATTCCACCAAACCCACATGAGAAAATTGCTCAACGGAGCAAAGTAGGAATCTTACTACTTGAGAAAACTTGATTTTTTTGTTTGTTTGTTTTCCTGAATTCTAAATAAGGGCACTGCTCCGGAGGATAATGTTTTCTGATGTAACAAATTGCTGGCTCCTTAGATAACTCGATAATGCTTTTCCATACCAGGCTGTCTGACAGCCAGGGTAGGGCACACCCTTGGAGCTCTGGCTCCTGGAGAGCACAGGGTGGTGGAAGGACGGTGGGAGAAGCTGGTGGTTCCCAGGGGCCTCTGTCCCAGGGATGTAAGCATGACCTTTGGCCCTACCCTCAGCCCAACTCCCACCTCAATTTTCCTATCTGTCAGTCAGGAGATTGGAGTGGATCGGGGTTTCTCGGCCTCGGCACTACTGACATTTCAGGTGGGCTACTCTATTGTTGGGGGGGGCTGTCCTCAGCACTGTGGGGTGTTTATCAGTGTCCCTGGCCTCTACCGGTTAGATGCCCATAGCACACGCCCCCCACCCCTCCACCTAGTTGTGACGACCAAAAATACCTTCAGACACTGTCAGATGTCCCCTGGAGAACAAAATTATGTCTCACCTGAGCACCACTACCCGGTTGATCTCCGAGGGTCCTTCCAGCTCTCCAGCTCTCTGTTTAGAAGGTGATATAAACACTCAAAAGAGCTTCGATTGGGTTGCTTGACGAGAGACAGACCTCCATTCAAATGCCAACTCTAACACTTGCCTTTGGGCTTCTTACAACGGCTCAAATGACGTCTCTTCTCCGAGCCTCAGTGTGCTTATCTGCAGAATGGAGACGACATAGTTCCTATTTCATAGGACTGATTAGATGATTAAATGAGAAAACGTATGTAAGACTTCTGGCATGTAGTATTTTGCCCAATAAATGGTTCTATGATTGCTAGGATTATGATTGAAAGAAAAGCAGACCATCTGCTTTCTCCAGACAGTCCCTCTTGTGACCAAATTCACACAAACACAGGGTAGCCAGCCAGTGGCGATAACTACGCCATGAGAAAAACTGATGTATGTACTGAACTATGGGGTAGGCACCATGCTATTTCTTCCAAATTCGCCACGAAATCAGTAAGCTAGCACTGAGGGCTAATAAATGGGGGCCAGCTAATGGACGTACCCACACCGATGCCCACCGCCAGGATGTGGAACTATCAGGTTTATTTGGTACCTTCATCAGCAGCAGTGATTCCTTTCACTTTCGCCATTAAATTAAGATTATCCCCTCATCTGTGACCCATGATAAATGCCGTATATGAGAAGGGACAAAATGGAGAAGTAATTTTTAGCTGGATTTATTCACTTGTAACGCGCTCGTGTCTTCTCTTTGGTTTGGTTCTGCCCAAAGGGCAATTGACTTCTGTTCGTACAGAAAGCGACAAGGAAATAATATCCGTCCTTAAATCTGAGTTACAGGTTTCGATTTCCTCTTCTCTCATTTCCCATTTTCCGGGGCCTGACAGCTGTCTGTTACCTCCAAAGCCACCTTCTCCGGTAAGCCCCCATTGCTGAGAGCACGTCCCTGGTCTGGCCCACCCCTCGGAGAGGTTTTTCTCCTCAGCAGAAGGGCTGATCTATCGCAGGGTGCCAACAAGGAGTGGGTGGAAGAGGCTGGAAATGGGGCCCGTGGAAGCATTCCCTTTCTTTCTTCCTGGTTGGTCGTCCCTCAGGCCTCCCTTGCTCAAGGGTCTCAGCGATGCTTCGCTGGCCTGTTCTTTTCCTTGTCTTTGCTGTTATTCACTTCCCTGCCCTGCACATCGACCTCAGATTCAAGCTCAGATGCAGGCATGCTACGACACGCCTACTAAGTGTCCATTCCTTTCACATCTTCTATCTCGTTCAGCCTTCCCAGGAACCCATTTTACAGATTTTACAGAAAGGTTGAGGGTACCCGTCAAGGGCCACCACTGGTAATTGGTAGGGAGGAGTTGGTGCGTCCCTCCCAACTCCAAGTTCCAGTGCGGGTCCCTCTGTCCGGCAGCAGCCAACCGCAGTCATGATGGGAAAACCCTTTCTTCCAGAAGGATGCGGAAACATCCCCTGATGAGTCCCAACTCTACAGAAGCCACGATTGCTCCAGGCACTGCCCTTGACTAGTGCCCCAGGCAGGGCTGGACCCTACGAGAACGCCACGCTGGTCATAAACTCCACCCGAACATTTACACACCTGTGTCTTTTAGCCATTGCCCCGGGCTTCAATCAACATCACCCTCCCAACCACCCCTTCCCTCCCACCGGGGGAACCCCTAGTCATCTTCAAGAATCGGTTCAGAAATCACCTCTTCAACGACAGCTTCCCTGACAGCTCCATGAGGCTCCCCTTCCGTGTGGCCTTGGCGCTTGGCGTGCATTGCTGTTCAAATAGGTGGCACTCCACGTCTCCCTTGTCACTTCCGGTAACTCCCAGCACGTGGCAGTACTAAATAAAGGTTTCTTAAATGAATGAATGGATGGACAGAAAAATGGGGGCAATCTTAAAGCAAATAAGGAACACAGTAGTGGAAGTATTGATTTAGAACGGGGCCCGAGAAACTGCCGTAGGTCCTGGGAACATAGCTTTTATTCCAGGAAAGCCTGGGAATTTTGAGAGAGAGGCAGAGAGGAGCCTGTTCTCTTGCCACCCCCTGACTGCTCTCCTGTGGTACGGTGCTTCTCCAACTTGAGTGTGCACACAGATCCCCTAGGCATCTTGTTAAAAATGCAGATTCTGAGTCCTGGTTCTGGGGTGGGGTTCCCAGGTGAGCCCGGGCTGCCAGACCACGCTTCGAGAAGCAGACTCTGATTTCTTCTGGGCTGTGTCCCCTCTCATCTGAAGTGGCTGGCCTGTCACGGCGAGCCCCCAGAAGGGCCAGAACACCCTGGCATCCCTGTGCCAGCTTGGAAAAGCAGCTGTCTGCTGGTTTATTTATTCCCTGCTATTATCACCAGGGGAAGAGGATCCAGAGACATGCCACGTCTTGTTTACAGCGAGCCTCGGAAAAGTTAAAAGTGCAAGTTTAAAAAAAAAAAAAATGCATCTGCAGGCCCTTAGAATCACACATATCAGGGAAAAAATGGGCTAAAGGAAATTCATAAAATATTAAATGACACTGTGTCAAGACACAGATAGGGGCAGAACAGTAATTAAAGTAAACAGCACATCAAAACTCTGGCTAAAGCCGTTATTTAAATTGAAAGTAAATGTAGGAACTGATCATGTAGCCTTGTATAAATGTGTTTCCAAGAGCCTTTTAAGAATATTAATGATTATGGAAGAATAATGGCTGAATATCAATGATCATTTTTACAGCAAGTGACAGCTCAGAGGGAGAAGAAAAGAATCGGCATCCTTCAGAGGATACACACTGGTTTGATCTTCCCAGCACATCGCGTCCCTCCAAGGGACAGAGGCAGGAGGATTAAGGTGCCCTGAGCTGATGATGCTGCTTTTCTGCAGGTCTGAGGGACCAGAGGCCACTTGGACAGGGTGCTTTGGCCATGACCGTGGTCCTCCTTCTCGTCCAAGACCCCTGCTGAGCTCTGTGTGCATGGCCCCCCCGGGGTCCTTACCATCTCTAAAAGTACTTCCCCACCTTGCTTTAAAGTTTCTGAAAAGTTCAGCAGCGCAAAGCTGAAAGTGAGACTGGAAGGTACCGGAGCTGACTTTTCCACAAAGGTCCTGGGAAGTACGGCTCTGAATGATAAGGTTGTACTCCGACCTCAGAGGTGAAGGGCTCTGTGTGTCTCCAGATGCCACCAGATCCCAGGGTTCACGTCTTCACACGCTGGGGTCCAATCCTCGTCCTTTGACACTGGATTTCACCAAAGTGGGAATACAGGGAATGCGGGGGGGAGACAAAAAGTCTGGGGTCCCTAATGGAACACTTAAGCACTGCTGTTCACCTTCGGTTCAGCCTTAGGCTGACTTCTGGTGCGCTTGGTCTTCTGGTGACATGAGGGGCTCCCCACGGCTGCCTTTTCTCCCTAGAGCCCTCTAGGGTCAGATCCCAAGACTCTTCTCCTGAGGCAAAATCTCCTGGTGGGCAGCATCCCAGCATTCAAAGGTCATCGTCCTAAAAGTATCTCCCGTCTCCTCTCCTCTGTTCTCCCGGATGGCAGCCAAACCAAAAGTGGAGTCCTGGTTCTGGGCCGAGCTGCCCAGGAATCAGAGGGAAATGCTCACTCTTCATTGTCCTTCCGTCTCTGGCTCCAGCCTTCCAGGGGCTGGTGGTGTGTTGGGTTGGCCATTGTCATGAAGCTGCTTAGGCCTGACTTGCTTAGTAAAAAATATAGTCTCATCCGACCGACCAGGGAAGCCCAGAGTTTTGAGGCCAAGCCCAGCTAACCCTAAAGCATTGCTTTGCTTTCCTTCGTGTGCTCAGATTTTCTCAGTGTGATCTCATGAGGAGGAAGAGCTGCTCCAGGATTTGGGCACCCATGCATTGCCAGGGTCAATATAATAATGGATTAAAGTACTGCATAGTTATGAAGTATAAAATCATTTTATTATTAATAAGAGCTTCATATTAATTACTGTGTGATGCTAGCCATTGCTTGTGACCGTCCTTCCCAAATTTCCAGCTCTGACTGCCATTCCTATAGGAATGAATCCTCGGTCTCCTAATGGAGCAGTCTGCTGAGGCTTCAGGGCAGGGGGGCAAGGAGGTGAGATTAATGAGATCACCCCATTCCTGGTGCTCCCTGAAAACCCACCGCCGAGCAGCTAGTGAGGCCCCTCTCTTCATGATTTCATTCAACCTTCTGGCAGCCACTTCTTTCTCTCCTCCCTGCTGGGGGCTCAGTCCTCAGTTGCTCCCTCAAAGACTCGCCTGCATCAAAGTAGCTAGTGTTGCCAGCATCTTTCTTTCATAGGCCTTTTTGTTCTTCGCTTTTGATCCGGCGTATGCTGGGGGGCCAGGCTTTTGTCTTTCAGCTTGTGAATAAATGCAGACGCTTAGGGAGCAGCAGCAGCCAGGCATGATTCATTTCTTGTTCTTCTCTGCCTGGGAGCTGGGGGGTGGGGGGGAGCTGGTCAGAGAGCTCAGGACCTACCTGTGGCCTCCTTGGAGCCATCAAGTCTGATGAGCAAAACATAGCCTGGGAGTCCAAAGACCTGAGTGCCAGACGTGGTCTTTCCAGCAAGAAG
Organism: Ursus arctos; assembly: GCF_023065955.2. NCBI lineage: Eukaryota > Metazoa > Chordata > Mammalia > Carnivora > Ursidae > Ursus > Ursus arctos. The sequence goes on along the minus strand of NW_026622897.1, from coordinate 21,258,223 downwards.
GTATGTGAAGTGTGGCCAAGTCCGCTTCCTGTCCCCATTTACTCACCAGGCACAGTGCAGGGCCTTGGGTCTGCAGGGACAGTTAAGTCACCTCAAGAAGACTGCAGAAAAGTGGGAGGTAGACATCAGAATTCATCCAAGCTGGTGGAGGGGACATCTGGCTGAGTCTTGATGGACAAATCAACACAGGCCAAGAGCCAGCAGGGGGCGCGGTGGGCTGGTCGCTGGGCCAGGGTCTTGGGAGACTTGAGCAAAGTCCTAGGGGCAAGAGAGAGCAAGCTTTACTCAGAGACCTGCACGTTATCCGGTTTTGCTGGGCAGGGCTGGAAGAGAAATGGAAGATGTGGCTGGAGAGGTGGTAGGCAGGGGCCAGACCCCAGAGAGTTTGCAGACCGTGCTGAGAAGTTGGGAAATGGAGCCATGCAGACAGATTTGTGTGTCAGTTAAGAATTCTCTCCGCAGGGGCACCTGGGTGGCGCAGTCCTTAAACGTCTGCCTTCGGCTCAGGGCGTGATCCCAGCGTTCTGGGATCGAGCCCCACATCAGGCTCCTCTACTGGGAGCCTGCTTCTTCCTCTTCCACTCCCCCTGCTTGTGCTCCCTCTCTCGCTGGCTGTCTCTCTATGTCAAATTAATAAATTTAAAAAAAAATCTTAAAAAAAAAAATTCTCTCGGCAGGCAATGATGAGAGTGGCTTGAAGGGGGGATCTGATGGCAGAGAGCCTAGGTAGGAAAGTGGGGCATAGTCGCAGCCCAGCGTTCTTTATCTTGGCGCCGTCGACCTCTCAGACTGCGAATGTCGACCTCTCGGACTGCAAACTCGGTCACAGGGGCCACCCCATGCACTCTTAGTAAGATGCCCAGCAGCCTCCCTGGTCTCTACCTGCTGAATGCCAGTACCCACCACTCAGTCATGACCATCAAAAATGTCTTTCCTAATGGGCTTTGTACCAAGACTAGAAATCTGCATTTATTTTTTTTTTAATGATTTTTTATTATATTATGTTAGTCACCATACAGTACATCCCCGGTTTCCGACGTAAGGCTCGATGATTCATTAGTTGTGTATAACACCCAGTGCACCATGCAATACGTGCCCTCCTTACTACCCATCACCGGTCTATCCCATTCCCCCACCCCCCTCCCCTCTGAGGCCCTCAGTTTGTTTCTCATAGTCCATAGTCTCTCATGTTTCATTCCCCCTTCTGATTACCCCCCCTTTCTTTATCCCTTTCTTCCCCTACTGATCATCCTAGTTCTTATGTTCCATAGATGAGAGAAATCATATGATAGTTGTCTTTCTCTGCTTGACTTATTTCACTTAGCATTATCTCCTCCAGTGCCGTCCACGTTGTAGCAAATGTTGAGAACTCGTTCTTTCTGATAGATTTAACAGTGTGGAGGTCCCTTAAAAAGTTAAAAATTGAGCTACCCTATGATCCAGCCATTGCACTACTGGGTGTTTACCCCAAAGATACAGACGTAGTAAAGAGAAGGGCCATATGCACCCCAATGTTCATAGCAGCAATGTCCACAATAGAAATCTGCATTTAAACGAACACCTCATCTGATATTTGAAGGTCATCGGTTTTGAAGAGCTAAAAGTGAGTGGATGGCATAACTTTCACAAAATCCAATGTGAATGTTAAAGCAGTTAGAACCCATTTGAATCAGATCCCTGCTCAAGACAAAAATAGATGCCAGTGTATCAGTTGTCAGGTCCTATATGTACATATACAGGTTTCAAGATAAATGGATGTAGCTTGTGATAGATAGATGAGGTAATTAAGTTATAAACCAATATAGTTGTATCATGTCTATGCAAAATAATCTGTTTTGTCTTAGAAATGATAACATACAGTCTTTCATGTGGACAATAATTACACATGTCCATTTGGCTATTCAATCTGTTCTTAATATGAATAAAAACTATACTATAAAAAAAATGTTGGGGTACCTGGGTGGCTCAGTAGGTTAAGCGTCCAACTCTTGATTTCAGCTCAGGTCATGATCTCAGGGTTGTGAGATCAAGCTCCACGTTGGGCTCCACACTGGGCGTGGAACCTGCTTAAGATTCTTGCTCCCTCTCCCTCTGCCCCTCCCTACCTCCCTCTCTTTAAAAAAAAAAAAAAAAATGTCTCCAGATGTTGCCACATATCCCCAAGGATGAGCAATGAGAATCCCTCACCTAAGCAAACATGGCAAGATCCTGAGCTAGGGTATGAACATAGACACGTGAAGATGGGCACAGACTGAGGGCACATTTACGAGTCGGGCTGGGAGGGTGACTGACCAGATGTGTGGAGTGGGGGAAGGGCTGAGGCCAGGACGACGCCCAGGTTTGGAGTAGACACTAGGGCATGTTGGCGGTGCACTGGGATGGTGGGAAGCAGAGGTGGCCACAACCTGGTGGAGAAGGGGATTAGGTAGTTTAGGCCCTTCGCTCTTGAGGGACTGGGGGGTTCCTGGGTGGGAGGATCCAGAGGCAGCTGGCTCCACAGGCCTGAGGGGCAGAGCCAGGGGTGAGAGACAGATCTGAAAGTCTCGGTGGTTGATGAGACTACCCTCGGGAGAGGCATTCCAGTCAAGAAGGGGGCCGATGATAGCCCCTGGGCACATCAGCACTGAAGTGGCCGGGCAAAGTCAGGACAGGCCACCGCAAAGACATGGTCAGAGCACCTGATGGCAAATCAGGAGGACAGGGTCCCAGAAAGAAGACAACAGAAGTGTGTTTTCAGAGGAAAGCCGTCACAGAGCCAAATGTCACAGAAATGTCAGGGAAGGGAAGGGCAGAAAAGTGCCCATCGGATACCTCAAAGGATTGTTTTTGGAGAAGATGAGCTTTTGAATGTGAAAGACTGGGAAAAGGTTAAAAGCACTAGACAAACATGACATGCTATTAGCGATTATTAGGTTTCCCTCCCGAACCGGGAGCTCCCCGCACTTCCAGCTGCAGTGATCTCCCATCAAATAGCAGGCGTGTTCCCCGGGGCTGCGCTGCTGACGCTGGCCGGCCCACGCCCACCTGCGGGCTCCCTGCCAGCCTGTCTCGGGTGCTCCCCACCATCTCTGCAGCAAAATGCCAGGGAGCCGGCCCCTGTCTTCCTGCCAGCTCCATTGCTTACAGGGAGAATCCCCGGACAGACTCAGGTGAGTCATCCCTGACGCAGCAAAAGCACCTGTCAACCCGCTGCTTCCCTCCTGTGGCTCCATGAGGGCTCTGACCGTGGCCATCTGGCAGAACGGCCTACTCTGACCCACTCATCATCTTCTGCACCACCTACAACTCAGGCAGCCTACCAGCATGCATGCCCGCTCCAAAGCCACCTTGCTCCTCGTCTCCTCAGCTACTGGGGAACCCACTGCCCAGCCCACGCGCCTCTCCTCCCATCCCTCAGGCTCTGAGCCTGGGCTCTGCCCTGAAGGCAGACAGCACCCAGGGAATGGGGGAGTTTCTGTGAGATGCATGGAGCTCAGGGCAGCAGCCTCAGCCCTGCCCCGTGTGCATTACCACTGGAGAGGAGAGGGGCCTCGGAATCAGCACAGAGGGCAGGAGGGACTGGGGATCTTTTGCCCCCAAGGGACCGTGCTTCTTTCTAGACAGATCTGCTCCCTAAACCCTTACCAGCCATCATTCCGTTGGAGGTACTCAGGGCTTCCTCTGCCTCTCTTCTCCACCCTATACAAAGTCAATGTGGTCCAGGGCTTTTGGGATCCTACACTGGCATCACTCATCCCGGAAACTAATAACTGTGTACAGCAGGTGGCCAGCAGTTCCACATAGATCATTTCAGCGCAGGTGAGCAGGCAGCACTGAGCTCCGGATGGGCCAGGCAGGATGCTCAGCACTGGGAATAGAGCAATAAGTAAGAAACACAGCCCCTCCAGGGGCCTGCATTCTAGTGGGGAAAATACCTCCGCAGACACCTCATTTTAATATGGGGGCAAGCATGACATGCACAATGGTGGCATGCATGGGGCGCTACGGGAGCACTGTTGATCCAGAGAACACCCCCATACCCGTTCTGTAGAGGGGAAGACGGAGGCTCAGGGCTTCCAGTGACTCATCCAAGGTCACATAGCTCTTCAGAGGTCCTTTGACCCTGCACCTGTGTGTGTTTCACGGGGCTGGCTTCCCTGCTGGGATGACCACAGCGTCTATGTGTGGCCCTACCCGGCAGCATCATTACCCCACCACGCCCAGCCCCTATGACTCTGCCCACTTCTGTGAGTCTGGTATCCCCAGTGATGGCCTGCCTCTGTCCTACCGTCATGCAGAATGTGCCGGAAAGCTCCCAGGCAGCTCTGCCCTGCTTCTTCCAGAGCTGTTGTGTGTGGGTTCTGCAGGGGGAATGCTCACGCCTGGGGCGGCCCCCTCCAAGTTAATCTCTTCCTTCTGGGTCTCTGTATCCCTGGACTTCAGGGACCTAAGGCTTCAGCCTTGTGCTCCCTGCAGATGTCTTCACCTGGGTCTGTGTCTGATGAGTCCCTTAGACACTGCCGTACCCCCATGCCCACCCACCCCCCTCCTCCCATTGGAAGTCACAAGGACAAGTTGGCTCTTTGTCCTCACACAGACAGTTAGTGTTTCAGTAGCCATTGTGGAAATGCATCGGGTGAAGTCAAATCTGATTTTCTTTGGGAGGAAAATCAAATTCTCCACTTTGTGAGGCAGACAGGGAGATTAGAAGAGGGAGGACCAGAAAAATACAGCTCACCCAGGGTGGAGTGGACAGAGGGAGGGGCAGTGTGGAGGGCAAATGCCGGCAGGGCAGATTCGGGCACTTGCTGGGGAGTTCTCAGCCTTCTGGCCTCCAAGTCAACACAGAAGCCAGCTTCTCCAAATTTAGACTCAGCACCAAGCCAAGGGATTGCACTTACTGTCCATGGATTTGTTCAGTTTTAAGATCTGTCAACTCTGTGGCCTTTCTTCTCAGGCTGAGGCCACCGAAGAGGCAAAACCCCGTGTTTCCACTTAAAAGGGCAGAACACTTTCTTAGTGGGATGGGAAGGGAGGAAGAAGAGAGGGGGGCATCTGAGCCAGGCCTTGAAGGATGAGTAGGGGTTTTCCAGGAAGAAAGTGGAAAAGGGGTGTTGCTAGCACAGGAATAGCATAAGCAAAGTCACTGAGGCACAGAACGCATGGCGAGTTCAGACGTGGTGGGTAGTTCGATGCAAAATTTCACTGGGAGAAGAGAAGTGACGGGGTGGGGGAAGAGGCTGGAAAGGTGGACAGGAGACACTCACAAAGAGACATCCTGAGAAGTTTGGACTCCACCATGAGGCCAAAATGTATCCCCAGAGAAGCCCTCAAAGAAACACAAGGAAACTTCTGAGGGAAAATTCTAGAAAGCATGTCAGAGATCTTTCCTAGTCTTGTGAGGGATTTTAGCCCTAATGGATCCCCTGGAATCACTGAATGTCTGAGCTTGAAGAAACTTAAATTCGCCTGTATCTGTGTTTGTCAGACTGGGTTCAGTGGAGCCTGAGGGTTCCAAGAAGGGCCTTAGAGATCACTCCATTAGGCAGACACCGCGAGACAGGCCTTTGACTGCTGAATCAGCCACTGTCCACTTTTGAGGGATTACCCTCAAGCCCTCACCTCTCTGAACCTCGGTGATTTCATGTGTAAGACGGGAATGAAAATACCTACCACTACCACCTAGCACATAGCCTGACACAAAGTATAGGATTGGAAATATTTATCAAACGTGTGCTTCATTGACTGGCTGATCTGTGATAAAGAGGAGTGCAGGAAAGCCGTTATTGTGGTTATTCAGAGTCTAGTAAGAGCTCTGGGTACGGAAGCAGGTGTTGGTCTTGCTTTCCCAGCTCAGCCTTCAAATGATGTCTCATTGGAATTCAAGAGGGGACAAGCCTCAAGAAGGGAGGCAGCTAAAACATACACCTGGATTCAATTTTGGCCTGCCATGTCTACTGAGCAGCTGAGGACACCTCTCCAGCCCTCAGGGAGAGAAAGGTTTGTCTCCGGCTGGAAATTCATGGAGCTCACCCATCTCATCGGCAGCCCCTCCCAGATCGCGCTGGATCTTTGGAGAGGGCTGATAGGGAGTGACAGGGCTCAGAACCTCCCGGGTGTCCATCTGCTCGCTCACTCACTCTGCTTCTTGTCCGCAAGAGGATGAGCTATGACAGTACGTCTGTCTGGGCGTGTGCACGTGTGTGAACCGGACTAGGGGCCTGTCTTGTGAGGATTTTAGTGGATCGCGGCACGAGTATCCCAAGGTGTAGAGAGAATGAACTCGTGTCAAGGAGACAGAAACAGGAAATCTTACAGGGGAACTGGTCCTCCCCTGGCAGTGGCACAAGACACCTACCTCTGAGAGGTGAGGTGGGACTGGCTTTCATCCCCTTACTATCTCTTAGGTCTATCCCCAAGGCCAGTCAGGGTGTGTGGGGTGTCTCTCTCCAGTCTCAAGTGAGGGCCTTGGTTTTGACAAAGAACCCGGCGAGACACAAAGGCTCCAAAGAGAGCTTCGGCATTGCTGTTTCCATCACGTGTGGCCGGGGAGTGCCCCCATCTCCTGTAATCACCATGGAGCTTCGTGAAAGCAATCAGATGGGCAGGCTTGGTTTATGCAGCTGTGTTCTCGAATAGAAGAAAACACCCAGGGACCCTTGAGGGGGAGACAGCAGGGATGGCTTTACCATCTTGTTTCCTGGGTTCTCCCTCCCTTTCTCGGATTGGGCCAGGCCATTATGTAATCCAGCAAAACTTAATTGACCATCTACTATGTAATCAGGCACTGGCCTCGGAACGAAGCATATGAACAAATAAGACACACTCACTACTCTCCAAAGCTCAGAGTCGATAACACTATATTCGCTTTGGTTGCTCTCGGAGGGCCTTTATTTTCAAACCATGAAAAAGAGGCATCCAGGAAATGCTTAGTGGTGGCATACAGATACATGTCAGCCCCAACCGCCTCATGACCACAGAGCACGTGAGTCAGGAGGCCAGGGAGACTTGCTTTCAGGAAATTGTTTACGTCTTCACCCCAGAGTGGGATAAAATAGACTATGTCTCCTCCCTTCTTTGCTTAACTGTTTCTGGCTCCCTCTCGTAGCCCCCACCAGGGCAGTGTTCTCTGGTTCAGCCCCGTTCCCTCTGCCTTCCATTCCATCCCACAGATACAGCTGAGCCCTCTAGGGGCACCTGGGTGGTGAGGTCAGTTAAATGTCTGACTCTGGGTTTCAGCTGAGGTCATGATCTCAGGGTCGTGAGATCAAGCCCTGCGTTGGGCTCTGAGCTCAATGTAGAGTCTGCTTGGGATATTCTCTCTTTCTCCCTCAGCCTCTCCTGCTCATGCTTGCTCTCTCTCTCTCTGAAATAAATAAATTGATCTTTGTAAATAAATGAATAAATAAATAGGAGGGCTCCTGGGGTTTTAGTGGGGAAGTCCGGCCGTGTTCCCCCCGCACCACCACGTACCAGTGCCACAGGCTCTGAGCCAGATGCCTGGGACAGAGATGACACAACCACAGTCCCCGCCCATGAGGATATCAGTCAACTGAAGACGTCCTCCGTGTGCCAAACACTGCGATACCATGTCCCACATGCAGCCGTCGAAAGCTCTAAGAGCATCTTGCCATCACCCCTCCTTCAGGGCTCAGGCCTCCCACCAGACACTGGCTCGTCCCTCCGACTTCTCCCAACATGAGCCTCAGTCTGCCGTCCTATCATCTTCTTCTTAAAGAGGAGCCTCCTCCTCTGTTGCCAGAGAAGCACTTATTATGCGCCATGCACGCACTGGGCTGGATGCCTGGCGGGCATTATTCATTCCCCCAGAATTCCTTAAGGAAGGTGCTCTCCCCCCTCATTTTGCAGATGAGGGAACTGAGGCAGAGCCGAGTCAGGGACACCCCCACAGTCCAAGTTCCTGAGTGCCAGGATGTGAGACTAAGTCTGTCTGGACTCAGTGTTCTTTCTAAACCACCGTGCTTCTCCTCATGCAGTCGGCCCCAGAAAGCACTTGGGCTTCCTGCCAAAGCTGTTCTCATCTCACAGCCCCGCCCTTCCCAGCTCAGCGAGTGCCGATTTGTTTCTTTCTTAGGAATCCCATTTCTCTCTCCTCTGTCAGGCATGGGAAGTCTACCATCCCCCAGAACTGCTTCCAGCCTCTGCCCTTCTCTGGTGTCAGACCAGACGCCCCAGCACTCCTCTGCCCCCTCCCAGCTGCTCCCCCTCTCCTGGTCCCTGCTCTGCGCCCTCCCCATTTTCCCAACATCTTCTCAGGCCCAGCCCTCCAGCATCATCTCCATACCTAGCAGGCCTGGCCACAAGCCACCCCTTCCTCCCTGACTCAGGGGATCATGCCTGGTTTGCCCAGGACCGTCCTGGCTCGTGCGTATCATCCTGGCATACTTATTAATTACTCCCCATTCACTCCCCAAAGTGTCTCTGCTTACATGATGAATGTCTTCACCCAGGCTGCACAGGAGAGGGAACATGAATTTAAGCCCCTTGAATCTAAATTGAAAATAATTTTCAGGTCATCCCCATGTTTTATCCATTTCATGTTCTTATTTCCTGATATGCATCCTGAAATCTAGCATATTTCCTTGGGGTCTGATTTTTAACTACGGTAGTAACATCCTTCTTGGAGGGATCTGGGGCCTCAAGGGCACGGAGAACTTGGTATGGCCAGAGAGCCAGGCATCTTGCCCCGCCTTGCCGGCGTGCGCCCTTCTGCACGCAAACAGCACTGTGCCGGGTGCTGGGAGAGGCGAGACTCCAGGGTCACACTGAGTTTAAATTCATCCCCTCTGCAGATATTCACTGGGTACTTACTATGCACCTGCTACTGGGCACCTCCGCTGCTAAGCACTAGGGACACAGTCGTGGCCAGAACAGATAGAGCCCTGGCCTCCTTCTAGCAAGAAGGGAGAGAAAACCCACCAATAAACATATGATGTAAGGTAATGGTAAGTTCAAGAGAGAAAAATAAGACAAAGTAAAAGAGACAGCAGGCGGGGAAAAAGTAGTAAGGACCAAGGTCCTGAGCGGAGAGCCTGCTTGGTGTGTTTGAGACAGAACGAGAAGGTCAGCACAGCTGCAGCAGAGGAAGTAAAGAGGAGAGGCGTGAGCTGAGATCAGAGAGGGAAGGGGGCCAAACACTGACCCTGAGCCATTGAAGAGTTTGAACAGAAGAGCAACAGGGTTCTGTTTACCCCGTGCAAGGATGGCTCTGGCCGCTGGGCCCAGAAAACTATAGGGACAAGAATAGAAGCAGGTCACCTCTTAGGAGCTAATGCTCTCTTCCAGGTGCAAGATGTTGCTGCCTGGGACCTGGGGGGGCGGCAGCAGGGATGGTGGGGAAATAGGCATTTTCTGGATTAAAGAGTGAATGGGAAGCATTAGAGAAAGAGGGACAGCAAGAATGACCTGGAAGGTTGTAGCTGAGCAACAGGAAGAACAAAGTTGCCATCTCCTGAGACAGGGATCGGGCAGGGGGCAGGGTGTAGAGGGGGCAGGCTGGGAAGCAGGAGGTGGTTTGGGCCGGCTTACATTGTAGATGCCCAGAAGACACCCAGAGGGAAATGTCAGGCCAGGGGAGGGTCTTCAGCAGGTGGATGGGGCTGAAAGCCATAGAGCTGAATGAGCTCATTGGGAGAGTGTTTGTGGACAACCCAGAGAAGCCCTGGACCTCCCACACTTGGGAATAATAGCCATGGGGAAGAACCAACACTCCTACTGTGAGATTGGAATGGACCCAAATGAGATTTGCTCTTCCAAGAGAGATTGCTCTCCCAGAGGCTAAAAAAAGAAAGCATTCAGATGGGAAGAGCTGATCAACCATGTCAACCAAGAGTTGACCATTGAATCTGGCAGTAACCTTGAAAAGAACTGTCTCCGTGGAGTGCTGGGAGCAAAATCTGAGTGAGTGGGTTCAAGAGGGAATGGATGAAGGGGAATTCGAGGCAGTGAGAGACAGCTCTTTTGAATTATATAAAAGAGAACACAGAGAATGAGCTGTAGCGGGAGGGAAACCAGGGTCAAGGGAGGTATCTCCATTTTTAAAACTTAGAGATATTACAACATTTTTGTAAGAAGATGATTGAACAGAGAAGGGGAAATGACAGGGCTGGAGGGAAAGGGGACACCTATTTGGATCAACGTCCTTGGGTGGGAGAGAGGGGCTGGGTTTCAGCACCAAAGAGGAGGGAGGGTGTGGCCTTGGGGGCAGAACGACAGAGTGATGCCTCTCTGGGATCATGCCAGTGCAGAGGGCCTGGCCAGGGTGGGGTTTCCAGAGCCCAGAAGCTCTGTGAGAGCCCCTGGTGAACTTGGCAAATCACTTATGTGTAATTATCAGCTTCCTTGTCTTAAATATCAGCTCACCACACTCACCTCCGATAATCATTGGGAAGAATATAAATAAAATATTTGCAGAGCACAGTGCCTGTCCCATCATAGGGGTTCAGTAAAGGCCAGATGCCTTCTACCCGCCCTCCCCTGATTTGCCCTCCAGCATGTCTGTGGGGACCTCTGCGTCATCTTGAGAAGCCTAGATGGCCCTTCTGCTTCCAGTGCTGCTTAGAGGCCAGTGGAGCTGAAAGCAGGAGGAGCCGCGAGCTGTGGTTTCCCCCAGACACCCTTTCTCTCCATTTCTCTCAGTAGATTTTTACCTGCGAGTTTGAGGATTTATTCTTCTATGGAGATTTTTCATTTCTGGGCAGCCGGGTTCTGTAACCCGCACCTGCTTGCTGCTAGGATCTTCAAAGAGCTACTGCCCACTGAGTGGAGCCCAGCCAGGAGCCCCTGTGCCCCCGCCCAGGGCCATCATGCGGGAGAAGTAGATGTCCAGCTGAAACTTCAGACCAGCCCAGACTCAGGCAGCCTGGATTGAAGAGAGGTCCAGACCCAGGAGGCTCCCCTTCTCTTAGCATAAGTTCTGCAGGGCTCCCTTGCCCAGGTAGGAGCTCCATGAATCCTTGACCCAGAAGGACTGGGCTCTTGTCATGAGGAAAGAGTCATTGAACTTCCATCCACGAACTTCCCAAGGAAAAAATGTAAAGTTCTGTCAAAACAGGTTAGCATATTAGCAATCATGGCTCACTACCATCTGTATTTGTTCCATTTGAAGCGTTTATGATGGTTATCCACATTAATTATTTTGCTGCTAAAGTCCCTTCTAATTTCTGAACACTGTTATTTCTAAGAAAGATGGATATGAAATATGCCACATGTCGGCACAGGGTGGCATTCCAGCATGCTATTAAGTTCAGATACTGAAGCTCGGCAGAAAATAACTTTGCTATTTGTAATCACAATAAAGTGTTTTATATTGTGGCTTAAAATGGGGAAGAGTACCATGGACAGAAACTTGATTCCTTAGTTGCACGGTTACTCTGAAGTCACGGAGAGAGGTAGGGGTCAGAGGCTGGGGTGGGTGGGCAACCCGAGGACCTAGATGAACGGGGATGGAGGAGAAGGTGAGCTAGAACAGTGATTCCCAAGACTGACCACACCACAGACCCACCCGAGGATGGTTTTAAAAGGACCAGTTCCAGAGAGAAGTCCCAGAGACTCTGGTTCGATAGGTCGAGGGTAAGGGGTAGCCAACAATTAGAACATTCTGTCACTTCTGGTTCACACAGTTTCTGGAGCCCCTGTAAGAGAATTTACAGAAGGGTGAAGAACAGGTGTACTCCAAGGACAGTGACCACTATCAGAATTCTTTAGATTACAGACTGCGCTCACACATGCCTTGTTTCCCTGGACAGCATGACAGCCTGGGAAGGGCGCTCTTCCTATTATCATTAGCAGGACCCAACAAGACATCCCTTCCCTTCCTTCTAACTCCCAGCCCCACCCCACAAAAAGATACCATCTAAACAGCTAAAACACCAATTAGGCGGTCTTAAAGGTGATGTCTAACATGAAGATCCACAGTGAGCAAAGAAAACTCTTTGTTAAAAGCAACATTTGAGGGGCGCCTGGGTGGCACAGCGGTTAAGCGTCTGCCTTCGGCTCAGGGCGTGATCCCGGCGTTACGGGATCGAGCCCCACATCAGGCTCCTCCGCTAGGAGCCTGCTTCTTCCTCTCCCACTCCCCCTGCTTGTGTTCCCTCTCTCGCTGGCTGTCTCTATCTCTGTCAAATAAATAAATAAAATCTTAAAAAAAAAAAAAAAGCAACATTTGAGACTCCCATCTGACTGGGGTTTGGTAGGATTAAATGCTTCTTCGAGATCCCTTCCTGCTCAAGCATATATTCATCTTCTCATTTGCTCATTCATTTATTAAAAATACATCGCACAGCTAGGATGCCAGCCCTGGGCCAACAGAACGGAATGAAACAGACACACCCTTGCCTTCCAAGGGAGACAGAGCCAGAGTAGACAAACAAGTCCATGAGTACAAGTTAAGTGGAGGAAGCAAAGCAGATACAGATTGAGAATTAACAGGTAAACCCCATTTAGATGGAGTCCAGGATAAAGTAAAAATCTGCTGACCTGAATCAGCTTTCTCAGCTGGTGCCCTCCCTGATCACTAAACTAATCCCCCACAAAGGCAAACTAGCAAGTAACTTCTTTGCCTGGCGTGGTTATTTCTTACATCAGTTGGGTTCCTATTTCTACTGGGAAGATAGCTCCCCCTGGTGGTTGGAGGCCTAAATGGTTACATGCTACAGTGCAGTATAGGAATGAAATGTCCTGTGCTTTGGTCCAGAGCCCAGAGATCCAGAAAAACAGGAGTTAGCCTGTTCCCCTGGGAGGAGGCCAATCTTGAATCATCTTAAACTTCCTTTATTCCTGAGTTTGAATCCCAACCTTCCTACTTCCTCAATGTCGTGATTTGAGGGCAGAGTTACTTAAATTCTCAGAGCCCCCAATTCCTCACCTGTAAAAAGGAGGGTGATCGCACCAAACTGGTGTCGGAGTAAGGATTAAGTAAGATAACGAAATGACACCTGGCTCCATGTGTGACACCTAGCAGGTCCATAGATGTCTGCTGCTCTGTTCGTCTTAGCTTGAGATTTTCTCAAATCTTTCTTCCAGCTCCTTCCCTTCCCCTCTTCTCTCCCCAAGTCTTATTCCCAAATACTCATCCTGTCCTTAGTTTTCTCTTTCCTTGTTCCCTCCCCTGTGTTCCTCCCTCTCTCTGTCCTGTCCCATCTCCTTTCCTCTCTCTGCTTCTTTCCCCACCCCTACCCTCACCTCTCCCCCCCCCCCCATTGGATCCTCCCCTCCTCATGCCCGACCTCTTGCCAAGACACCTAAGATCTAACACTGGGTCTGTCCGAAGAAGATAAATTGCATCCTGTGCTGAGTCGGAGAGGAGCCATTGTTCTGTTAGTCAATAACACCGCAGATCGCTCTTGTGCTCTTCAAAAGGGTCACCGAGAGCTGTTCTGCACACTTCACACAGCGACACTAGTCCCTCCACCACCATGTTCATCTTCGATGAGGTCTGAACACACTCCGTATCCCCTCTCCCTCTTCAAAAGGCTCTCTGATGGCCGCTGTTCCGGCTTCCTCCTCCTCTCCTCCCTGTGCCCGCCTGCTCTTTTCCTTTCTCTCACCTCATCTCGAGTCTCTCTTTTGTACCATTTCACGTGCTCCCTGTCCCCTTCCTCTTGTTTCTTATTTACAAAATGGCCCGCGTTCCCCTCTATTCCCAAACTGCATTTGCTCAAGCAGCCTGCGATATCTCTTCCCTGTCACTGTAAAAGCTTATTCATCTCCATTTGGAGCCATTTGCCCTGATCATTTCTCTCTTCAAGATCGCGCTGATGAGCCCATGTGGTCTTTAGCTGTCAACAATTCCCAGGAAAGGAGAGCACTTACTTAAAACTCGTATTTTAATTTGGGGGACCCATCAGGGGCTGGCCAGCACAGCATGGAAGCCTAGCAACTTGCCCAAACTGGCCGAATGTGCACTGAGACCTTCGGGAAGGAAACTGAAAAACACAGAATAGTTGAGTTTCCTTCCAAGACAGATGGATGGAGTAAGGAAGCCAAGATTGCTTTTTCTCAAGTGATTCTTTCTCTGCACAGTTTTCTTTAAGGAGGAAAGAAACAGAATTATCAGATGACAAAACAGAAACTATATCAGTTGCCTGGACATTTTCCCTGGGGTGGAAGGCAGTAGCCTTGCACACGGAGCCAACTGTTAGGAGCGTAGAGTCCACAGCAGTGCAGTCACACAGAAAGGTGGTATGTGAGTTTAGAATTAAAAAAAAAAAATTAAGCCCAGTTCTTCATCCTGTGATTTAAGGCCTAGGGGAGGGGAAAAAAAATCATACAAATAAAACTCTGCTACTTATCCAGAAGACCTCCTGTCTCTACAGTGGGATTTGGTACATACAACTTCCCACACACCTTGGGGCAGCTGAGGGACCTCCCGCTATCTCATTTGGGTCCCCCTCAAAGCAGATGCTGAAACAAGGATTCACAGGCACATAGTCTGTTTGGGGAGCGATCCCAGGAAACACGGATGGGGGTGGTGAGCAAGAGAGAGAAGGAAAGGAGCCAGCAAAGGGTTCATTGGCAAGTCAGACACCACTGCGCGTGGTGGCGTTCAGTCCCACCAGACAGCCCTAGGGCATGGCCTGCTTCCCACTGAGAAGCAAGGAAATTGGGCTATTTGTCCCCACAAACCCCCTATCCATCATCTGTGGAGGGCTGCTTCCAAGGCAGTCACTGCCCAGCACCTCCCACTTGCGCTATACACGGACTGAGCGTGTTCCCGCAGCTGGCAATGATGCCCCCCCCCCGCTGGCCCCCCGCAGAGTCACACGTGTTTGCACAGGTGTCTTCTGCCTGCAGAGCAGAGTGCGAGGGGGAGGTGGGCTGCACTCCAGCTGCATCGGTACTTGGCCTGTGCTCCAGTCCACAGGGGCAGCAAGCTCTTTCTTATTATGAAGGGGCAGAGGGCAAATATTTTAGACTTTGCCACCAGAAGCTCTTTGTTGCAACTTCAGTTGACCTTTAAACCACGAGGCCCACGTATAAACAGGGTTTTTTTCTGTAAAGGAGTACGGTACTGTAAATGTGTTATGTCTTCCTTATGATTTTCTTAATAACGTTTTCTTTTCTCTAGCTGGCTCTATTCTAAGACTACGGTATACAATATATCGTACAAAATAGAGGTTAACCCACCGTTTATCTTATGGGTAAGGCTTCTGGTCAACAGTGGGCTATTAGTAGTCAAGTTTGGGGAGAGTCAAAAGTTATATGCAGAATTTTGACTACATGGTGGGGGTCAGCACCCCTACACCTAACATTGTTCGGGGGTCGACCGTACTCAATTCTGACCCTGTAGGAAGGGTTATAAGGCAAGGAAGATGCCTGGTGTACAAGACCAGGGCTAGGGCTGGGCTAGGGGAAGTCCTTCTTAAATGGTGCACCCTGGGCACCTCCCTTCCCTTACACCAGTCCTGGCCTGACAGTGTGAAAAAGCAGCCATATCCAGTGTGTACCCGGACAGGTACGGCTGTATTCAATGAAAGTTCGTTGATGAAACAGGCAGACAGCTGTATTGGCTGACAGGCCGTGGTTGGCCTACTCTGGCTCTAGCCAGACTGGCCATTAAGGTCCTCCAAGCACCATGTTTTCTCCTGCCTGCCCTTTCCTTGTGCTGCTCCCTGTCCCACCCGCCACCTCACTTCAAGGAAGCCTTCCCCGCGCCCTGACCAGAGCCCATCCTCCACTAATGGGCCCAGACACCCTTCTACTCTCCTTCAGAATGCTTCTCACAGTGGTAATTGCATAATTAATTGTGTAATTAGTTGTCTAATGTCTATCTCCCTCCCCAGAATGTAAGCCCCGTCAGTTTCCAAGGCCTGTTAAGTCTGCGTCTTCACCCATCTGGAGCCTTTTCCCATCCTCGCTGCTTCTGCCAGCAGCGCCCTGGGCCAGGCCTTCAGCGTTTCTCCCCAGGCCTCCACAGGGCTTCCTAACTGACTCTGGGATGTGTTGCTTCTCTGCTTGAAAGCACCCAGTGCTCCCCTGTGCATTGTGAGAGTGTCCAAACTTGTGGGAACCCATCCAGCCCTCATGCCTCTGCCAACCTCAGCCAACTGCCCTTGCTTCCACCATGCTG
Source organism: Ursus arctos (assembly GCF_023065955.2). NCBI lineage: Eukaryota > Metazoa > Chordata > Mammalia > Carnivora > Ursidae > Ursus > Ursus arctos. Next base: position 21,242,154 of record NW_026622897.1, on the reverse strand, counting down.
GTCTACCAGTTGTCCCTGACTTCCTACATGAGAATGGCTCCCTTCCTGCACTTCCCAACATCAGGGCAGGCACTGGGCTTCCCTGAGAGACCCTTTGTCCTCACTCCCCCAGACCCCAGCCTCGGTTAGCTGCCAGCACCTCCACAGCCCCCTGTGCTTACCTTGTTGTGTTTCTTGCACTGCATTACAATTGACTGTTGATCTGACTGTCACCCATATCAGACTCGGAATTCCCTGAGGCCAGGAGCCAAGAACCTAGTACCCAGCACCCAGCACCTAGCACCATGCCAGAGCTTAGGAGACAGTCAGTGTCTGGTGAATGACCAAAAACCCTTGGAACACCTAAACTGTGGTTTCTCTCCAGATGAATGGCAGGGGTATTTGAGTGGCCTCTGGACCACCTGTTCGTCTGTGGGGGGAACAAGGATGGAAATAAAGGCCCTTGGCTGAAAAGAAGCACTATCTCCACCTGCTTCTTTTCTCTACTAGCTTTTTCAAGAGAGAGGTGCAGGTTTTGGTTGCCACCAACCTCAGAAAGCCACAGTCCCAAACCTGAAGCACCGTGCTGCCTTTCTTTCCCTCCCACACGCCTCACACAATGACTAGACAGAAGCAATGGCTCTTGATGTCCGGGGTGCAGGGCATCATGCCCAGACCCTCCTCTGTGTCCTGCTCCTGGGGTGGAGGTGCCAGCAACAAGAGAATAAGGGTAACAAGCATGGGCCTCCATTTTACCTTCTCCCACATTCCTAGCAAACAGAGGGGACAGGGTGGCATTGGACTGAAATCCATGGGCTGCAGAGGAGGGCGGGCAGCAGGAGGGACTTGAAGAGGTCCTGGCCATCCTGGCTTGAAGAGGTCCTGGCCATCTGCTGTCATAAGAACAGAGGGACTCGTCCCCCTCAGCCCTTTCCTTACTCAGAAAGGCCCCCTCAGGAATTGCTTTGGTGAGGACAGCCCTGGCCCCACAGTGTGTGCATGCACACACACACACACACACACACACACACACACTCACATACACACTCCTCCCCACACCCCCTTATCTGCAGCATACATTTCCTCCTCCAGGCTCCCAGCAGCCAGCTGTACTGTCACTTTTATGATTGCAGATAATTCACATTCAAACAAACTCTGACTCACCAGAGACACAGAAAGAAAATGCTCGTGAAGTGGGAAAACTGCAGCTCACTGTTTGCTTTCCCCTTTCCCGGCATCTTTCACAACCAAAGAGGACCATTGGGAGAGGGGCTTGGCCAGCACTAGTGAAAGCCAGTGACCACCGCACTAAGGAGCAATAGGTCAGCGCCACGAGGGAGTAGCCTTCCTGGACCCCAAGGGGGGCATTTCCAGTGGAGCATTAGCGCTTTCACGCCCCTGGAATATCATGTTCTTAGACATGTCGTTGCTTTCTACGATGAAGCGCCCCATGGCTGGCCACATGGCAGAATCACCTAGAGAGGTGGGCCGGGTGGGAGGTGGCTCTATGTCTTAAAGAAGGCCCGGCCTTTGCCAACAAAGCATCATGAGACAACGGGGACTGTCCTAGAAATCCCAACCATACTAAATTGGACCTCTTAGCCCATCCCCACTAAATCCGAATTTCTGTAGGACTAGGGACAGGGCTAAAGTCTTCCTTTGTTTTTTATCCTTACAGCAAACACGATACCAGTTTTGCTAACTGTGTGGGAACCATTGGTTTAAGAAGTTAGTTCAAGAATTCTCCTTAAGGGACGCCTGGGTGGCTCAATCGGTTAAGCGTCTGCCTTGGGCTCAGGTCATGATCCTGGGGTCCAGCTCAGCAGGGGAGTCTGCTTTTCCCTCTCTCTCTGCCCCTTCCCCTACTCATGTCCCCCCCCCCCGACTTTTTCTCAAATAAATAAATAAAATCTTTTTTAAAAAATTAAAAATTCTCCTTAAATTCAGGCGGTTACTTGCTCGTGCTTCAGCCAGGATAATCATTCTGTAGTCACTGCACCCCTTTGCCGCCCACTTGGTGAAAAGATGGAATAGGGTCTTTTCTCTAAGGATATGAAAGCACTTCACAGTGTCTTGGGGTTCGCGTTTGAAATCTGAACACGAGAAACCTATACGTTTGACAATTAAATGGTTAATTTGATTGGTGTAGACCACTGATTTTTCTTGAGGGAAGGTGAGCTCGGCCAGTTTCTCGCCGTTATCAACTGCTCAGAGACCCTGTCCCTAGGAGGGGGCACCTGGAACCCAGGGCTCCCATGCCCGCTCCCCCACATGCATCTCGCCCACAGAATTCTCTCCCCGTTGCACCCCGCTCATTGTGAAGAGATACAGCAGGTTGAGACTGTTGTCATGCATTAATTAAAGCCTCGTTAATTATTAAAATGGTATTTAGTGAGGTTTAGCAACTCTGAAATAAGATTTCATGTTTGTGCCAGTTGTCGAACCTTGGTAATTCTGTTCTTAATAATCAATTGTGATCTGTTTGACTTGGAATCACTTTTCTTATTAAACCTAAGCCAAACCTTTATTTGAGACACTTAATTATAAGTGAGACTAATTTGCTTCCCCTCAGGGCACTGGGGACTCTTAAGTCCACACTGGCATGAGGGAATCCTGTGTCTAAGGACAGAGAAGGGTGCCCTCCCTGGTAGATAGGAAGGGTGATGGCTATTCTGTAGAGCGCCATTTAGAGAAATAGTCCCCCAAGGTCTCATCTGCATGCACGTTAACTGGAGCTTTGAGGACTGCGTTCTCATCTCAGTAGAATGTCAGCGTGCCCGTGGAGGGGTACTTGAATGGTACTGAGCTGTCTCAGGCAGCTAAGGCTGGCTCCCCATTCGGGTGCTTCCGGAACCATGCTGACTATAAATACGAAAGGGGGGTGGTTCCGTGTTTTGGTGGAAAGAGCAGTGAGCTCTTCCTCCTTCCCTCGACTCTGTGAAGTCCTGTGTTTCTGCCCCGTGAGCTCGGTGGGCACTGCTCCCAGAGCCCACTTGATGGTCAGGGCTCTGCTGCCTCTGGACTGGTCTGGGGTGGGCTGATGGCAGCCTTCCTGCTGATGAATGAGCACAGGCTTCACGGGGGGAGCGTGGCGTTCAGATCCCAGAGCTGGTGCTCTCTCGCTGTGTCTCCTAGGGACGTTGACTATCACGCTGAGCTTTGGATCCCACAGCTCTGAAGTGGCTGCGACTGTTACTACTTTGCAGGGTTCTTGTGAGGATTAGAGGTAATGAATGTGAAATGCTCCGATAGTCGTGGGGAGCTCGCCGTGTAGAAGATGCCTGGTAAAGGTACCTCTTATTATCATCACCTCCCCTCGTGCCCCATCACCCCACATCCCCCCTTCTTCAGCCAGGACCTGCTTGGTCTCTTACATTCGTTTGTGGGGACTGCCATAATAGTGCACTTCAGACTGGCTGGCTTCAACGAGAGAAACGTATTCTCTCACAGTTCTGGAGGCTGCAAGTCTGAGGTTGGTTTCTTCTGGGGCCTCCCTTCTTGGCTTGACAATGGCCATCTTTTCCCTGTGTCTTCACACGGTCTTCCCTCTATATGCGTCTGTGTCCTCTTCTTATAAGGACACTAGTCGGATTGGATTAGAACCCTCCCTAATGACCTCATTTTAACATAATCACCTCTTTAAAGACTGTCTCCAAATACAGTCACATTCTGAGGTACGACAGGTTAGAACTTCAATGCATCAATTCTGGGGGACACAAGTCAACCCATAACATCTCCTACCATCACCACAACTACTCATTGTCTGGACTTGACCCAGTTGGGGGTCAGCTCTGCCTTTTCTGTTCGATGCCCTTCTGCCATATGGCCTGCCCTCCCATCCCCTACTCCTCCTAGAGAAGAGATAGGCCTGATTGGAACAAGTTACACTTGGGATAGAATATTGATAAGGCCAAATAGTCAAATCAGAGCCATATTATGGGGAGAGCTCTGGATGCCAGGAACCAACATGGAATTACTCTAATAACTTCTTGGTCCTTTTGCTTAAGGATAATAAAACATTTCATAAGGTTGCTAACAGTATTAAATAAGCAAAGAGTGTAACACAGTGCTATAGGCATTCAGACACCGCTGTCCTCTCTTGATGGGAGGGATGGGCTGAATACAGTGTTAAAGAAAGATCCATCTGGCCGTGATGACACAGGCTGTACTGGGGTGGGGGACAGAAACTACTGAATTAACAGGGATCAGGGCAATCACAGTGGGATAAAGAAGAAGAAACATTCAAGAGACACCTGAAGGAGAAACACTGAATATAGGAGCAGTTTGGATAGAAGGAGGGGAGAATGAAAAAGAAAGGGAGAGATCATAGTTGATCCCGTGGTCTTAGACCTGGCTTAGTAGAGAATGGTGCCTTTAACAGAAAGCTGGAGAGCGGAGGGAGGGGGTGTTGATGAAGTCCATAGAGGTCATGTTGAAAGTGAGGGTAGGACCCCGGAGGCACTGGAGGAATGGGGGAGGAGGTATGGGGCCATCAGCTGTGATCGTCGGTCTTGGCTCATCAGCTCCGGGTGCCTCTCCTAGACCTTGAACCGCAAGCCCTCCCAACCAGAGGAGGCCCCAGTTGGGAACTGCAACTTGTTAATTAAGCTCTTGTTACTGATGGTGATGACTCTGGTCTTGTGTGCCCTGGGCCAGGGTTTGAGACCTGAGATCAAAGACTCCATTTCCAGTCTTCCCCTCCAGTGATTCCCTTTCAAAAGAAAATAGGGTCTTCGCAGCTGAATTACAGATCCGATTTCCCATTTTCCAAGAGGAAAACAAATAGAATTCCTAAGCAGGAGTGCTTTTCTAGCTAAATGCCCTTGGTGAGTAGGACATTGTTATTCCAATATTGTTTATTTTAGACTTTCCAGGCCTTCTCAGATGCTTGACTTCACAGACTCATTTTGCCTGCTTTAGTGGCAATTTAATGTTGTAAACTGCCAGGAAGAAAAGGGAAGCAGCACAGGCAGATGAGTTTTCAGGCGGCATGAATATTTTCTGACTCCCTGGCCAGGGATTTCTTTCACGTGTGAAAAGTCGGCGGAAGAGCGAGACAGTGTATTTCTTGATCATCAATGACACACGGGTACTTTAGGACCTGTGGCAATCATCACCTTATTGAGGAACACCTGCAAGAGACCCATCCATCTCCTGGCTTACTTTCCACTTACTCGACCAAGCTACCCCATGTAATATTGCAGGTGAGTGAACAGGCAAGAAAATGAATGAGTACGGATGGCCCATGAAAAGAGAACTATTTCCCCAGAGGAGGCAAAGAGAGGGAGCTGTTGGCTCAGGGTTGGAAGGGTTCCGGGAAAGCAAGAAGAGCTAATCACAGAGACCAAGAAGAGCTTAAGAGCAACTACTGAAAGGCATTTCTCTACTCTGGGAGAAATGATCCAGGGAAGGGAAACTTTCTAAAGAACTGCTGTAAGGAGTCTGTGGAAGAAAAGAATGGGGTAGAATAGAACGAAACGGAAGCATTATATCTAGAGCTGGCAACAGGGGCCGAGTACCCTAGACGCTGGCTCCAAGAGCAAACTGCGGTCCCAGAGCACATGCCTACTGGAAGAGCTGAGAAGCAGGCGTTAGATACTGGCTGCCAGTAGAGAGATCAAGGGAACAAAACAGAGAGCCCAGAAATAGGCTCAAATGTCTATGTGGGGAGATAGTATATGAGAAAGGGGTATAGCAAAGCAGTGGGGAGGAAGATCAATTAATAAATGCTCTTGGGCAACTAGCTAGATAATTGGAAGAAAAAACTAAATAGGATCCCTTCCTCACTCCTTATACCAAAACAAATTCCACCTGGATGAAAGATAGAGAAATAAAAACCACAAAACAAGAGAAAGAGAAAATGTATCGTGTGTGTGCACACACACATGTGTGTGTTTGTACACAAAGTCAGAGGCTAAAAAATCATCTGTGAAAACAATATCTGTAACAGAAATGATGAATAGGCTAATTTCTTTCATTTTGTTATCTGAGAGTTCTTAAAATTCAATAAAGGAGAAAGTTCTTATGAGCCAGTAGAAAAACCGGGCAAAGGACAGTCACCAAAAAAGAAAAAAAGATATAGTAAACATATCAAAAGACATACCACTTCAGTCATCGTTGAAGAAAAGCAAACTAAAACACGGTTGATTTTTTTTTTTAATCTGACAAGAAAAGATTAAAAATCTGATTATATTTCCATACCTTTGTGGGCAAGGATATAGAGAATCTGTCTCCTTCATACATTTTTGGTGGAAATAGAAAATGTGGTAGGACCCCTTTGGAGGATGATTTGGCGCTACCTATCCAAATTTTAAATTCACATATCATTTAATAAGAATTTTATTTTTAGGAATTTAGCATAGAGATATCTATTTATACACATGCACAAATACACATGTGTAGAATGTCCATTACTCTGTCCCTACAAGGAAGTAGATATAACATCATTGTCCTTTCTCATGACATGAGTTTTATAAAATTATGGCACAGCTATTCAGTGGATTAGCAAGTAGTTATTAAAATGAATAAAATCAATAGACATGTTTCAGTTTTCTATTTTTGTGCAACAAGCCACCCCCAAACATAGTTGCTTAAGACAAAAACCACTATTTGTTATCTTTTGTGGTTCTGTGGCATGGCTGGGTTCAGTCCAGTGGTTCATTTGCTCTGTCTGGTGTCACTTGGGGTGCTGCCGTCATCTGAAGACTCGACTGGGCCGGAAGGCCCAAATGGATCACACACATGGCTGGCAGTTGGTACTCACTGTGACTCGAGCTCAGTTGTGCTGTTGGCTGACTGCCTCAGTTCTCCTTTTTGGGTCTCTCCATGTGATGTAGGCTTCTCACAGCATGGCGGCCAGATTCTGAGAGGAAACACTGCAAGAACCTGCAAGCAGAAACAACAGATCTCTTAAGGTTATGTCTCAGAAGTGACAGAGCATCGCTTTCTCTGCCTTCTGCGGAGGAAGTGGCAAAATCTTTGGGGCCATCTGTAATCCCCTATGGTGTATTTTTCAGTTATACACATATGCACGTCTCTATCCATCTACCTACCTACCTATGATACCCGCAGACACATAGATGTATGTAAAATTTCTAGAACGATGCATAAGGAACTGGTGATAATTTTGGCATCCATGGAAAAGGACTGACCTCTTTGTACTGTTGTGTTCTTCCTGTGAACATGTATCTTTTTGGGTTAAAAAAAAACAAATATTTTTGAAAATCAAGTCCATTTATTGACCCAAAGCAAACTATGTTCAGTGGCCAAGCTATCAATTTACTACCCACTTGTGAAGTTTGGCCCCGAAGTTCCTCCCACTCGGATCGTGCGGCTTTATCTCCCAAGGACTTTGGTGATTGTTTATACAGGCAGAACACTGGTCAGTCACAGAGGATAGAGACCTTAGTCCCAGCAACATGGTTTGAGGAAGAAAATATCATTTCCCTGTGGGTGATGGCCCGTTGTGAACCCAAGGTTCCTTCTTTTGGAGGGACCCCTGGCTTGTTTTGTCACCAATTTTATTTATTTTTTTAAGACCTTATTTATTTATCAGAGAGAGAGAGGGAAAGCTCAAGCAGGGAGAGCAGCAGGCCGAGGGAGAAGCAGGCTCCCCACTGAGTAAGGAGCCTGGTATGGGATTCAATCCCAGGACCCTGGGATCATGACCTGAACCTAAGGCAAATGCTTCACCAACTGAGCCACCCCAGGTGTCCCTTGTCACCAATTTTAATGTGGTTTCTGTGGTAAGCTTTGGGACTGGTGTAGGTGATGGGGCCAAAGCACCTTGGTAATGTGGACAAACAGATGGTCATAGAAGCCCGGGTCTCAGGAAGGACTCAGACTTCCCTTCTTTGCCCCAACTTGTGGAAACCGAGACATCTTAAAATAAAGTGCTGTCCGCGTATAGAGAGTAAGCCTGATACACACGTGTGCACATGTGCGTGGCTGGGACGGCCTCCTGGAGGAAAACTGGAGAGCCCTGGCCCGAAGCTGAAGGTTGTATTCTGCTGAGATCTCTCAGCCAGGCCTTCTCAGGAAGAAGACCGTGAGCCCCGGTCTGCTGTGGCCGGCCCCCGCCGTCCTTTCCAGGCCTCCGTCCTGATAGTGCTCATTCCTTCCTTCCTGCCCCCCCCCACTCCCTCCCACGCACACACCCCTGCCTAGCTCTTGTTCTGTGCTCGTTTGGTTCTGCAGTCACGTGTACATACACGTTCAGTTTTCTGGGCCTCCATACCAAGGAGCGGATGCTACGTGACACACATAAAGTGTGCAAATATGTGACTATGGAGTCCTATCTCATTGAGCGCGCACGTGTGTGAGTGTGTGTGTGTGTTTGAAGGGGGAATGAGTCTGGTGGCAATCTCTCTGGAAAAACAGGCTTGACAGTTTGGGAGAATGAGTCCAAATGATCTGAAAGCTCCATTTCTCCTTTCTTTTTGGAAGGGGGGTGAAGCAACGAAGCCATATGCTCCCAGCCCAGCCACTGCCGACACCGGTTCCCAAGTAAGATTCATGATCTGTATTAGGGGAAGAGTCCCGAGACAAGGACGACGGGACCCAGGCAGAAAGATTCTGCCACATTCAGCAAGAGATCCCTTCCTCCTTTCTTCCCTTGGAGAGACAGGCGTCTAAAGTAGGGGCCCTGGACCAGTCGAAGGGCCCAGACCCTGGAGTCCTGGCTCCATGCTGCCTCTTAGTCTCTTTAGCATTGTGGGTGAAGATCAAGTGCACGGTCTTGGGAATCAGCTGGCCCTGTGTTCAGATTACAGCTCCATCACTCCCTATCTGTCTGACCTGAAACAGGTTGCCTAATCTCTCTGGCCTCAGTTTTCTCATCTATAACTTGGGAGAAAGGCAATAAGAGTACCTACCTTATAGGGTGTGGGGGAAGGTAAGATGTAAAGGGCTTCATACACAGCCTCACAAAAAACAGGTAAAGGACACTCATATTGCCGCTGCTGCTGCTGACAATGATTTTGTTTGTTCCTTACCAGAGCGGTGTGAGCAAAGCTGTTGCATAGTACAGCCCTCTGAGGCTCCATTCATCCACAGTCTATGCAACTGGCAACCATTAGTCTTGGACAGTACACAGCCGGCGCAACCATCCATGGCGGCCTGGCCTGTGAGGTAGGCCGGACTAGGTAAACAGGCAGGAAGTGGCACAGCAGGAATGAATCCAGGCTTCCTAGCCCATCAGTGGGCTCCCACTCTGCCCCAGGCACCATTAACCTAATCAGTATTCACAGTTTGGAGAATATGCCATCCATAGCCCTCTTCAACTTTGGTCCACACTCACCTTCGTGCCCCTCTGAAACTAAAGAGGCTTATCAAGAGGAAGAGCAGCAATTGTCCATCAGGTGTTCCAGCCAGAATAAAAGATTGCAGCTGTCACCACCCTTCAGCGAGCAAGGCAGACCTGGGCCTTGCTTCCTCCTGCAGGCTGTCGCCTCCTAGGGCCAGATGGGGCTCAGGTGGCACCCAGTTCCATCAGCCCCCTTCAGGGGATGCCATGCTCTGTACGAGATGGCACACACAGGCTGCCGAGCCTTCCAGGGCGAGCATTTACAGGGCACACAGAGACACACGGGGGCACACGCAAAGGGCCTAGCAGAGAAGGCCGTGTCTGTCCCAGGGCGGGATGGGGCAGGGAATCTGCCAGCATTCCAGAGCTCAAGCGTTTTCCATCTGGCAGCCCACAGGGGTTTTGTTTTGCTCTGCTTTGTTCTGCAAAGTGTCCGCTGAGGCTGTAGGGCACTGCTGGGAGAGGAGCTGGTGAAAGTGCAGGGCTGGGGCTCCTACTCGCTCCTGCTCCCAGGCCCCAGCCTGTCAGAGGAGGCCCCTGTCCACGGCTGTCTGGGCACTGAGTAATGTGGTGACGCCCACTGCACTCGGACTTCACCTGAAGGTGTGACATACACAATAATGATAATAGTAATCATAATGTCATACACTTGTGCATTCCTGTGCACTTTCCAAGGAGATCTCGCTTGCCTTAATTTGTTTCTAGTACAAGTACAGGCTTGTATAAATACCTATAGAGACCATCAGGAGGCTGCATTCTGCATGACGGACCCCGTGCTTGGCGTTTCCCGTGCGTTAACATTTCATTCTCACAACAGATCTCTGAGGCAGCTGTTATTCTCCCCCCATTTCACAGGTGAGATCTCGATGGGAAACAGGAACCTGAGCCGACTTCCCAAGGTCACATAGCTGGTTAGCGGCAGAGCCCAGATTCAAAGTCAGGTATCTACACTCACAATCATCACGCTTTATTTACAAGTTAAATAGGGAGGTATGTTATGACTTTGTTATAAAGAGAGGACTCGAGGCCTAACAGATGTTAAAGAACTTGCCCAAGATGACACAGCAAGTTGATGTCGCCTCTAGAACCCAGGACCTGGCCAACACTGGCTAGTCTTAGGGTCTTTACAAAATAAATGAAAAACAACACAAAAAAAAAAACAGCTAGGAATCTTTTACGGCATCTTCATGGGCTGTTTGCCTTCCCCGCTCATAGTGCGGGCCAGCGAGGGATTTGTCCACAGTCTCCCAGGGAGGATGGAGTGTGGCTGCCCACCAGGCTGGGAGCAGACTCCAGGACTCCTTGTGGGAAATGCCTCGAGGAGAGGCGAGGCGGACAGGGTGCTAGCCCATCTCCCCTGCGTTCTGCCTTTCCATCTCTCTCCTCCCGCGAAGGGAGTTCTGTGGTCTTCTGCTCCCCTTTGCTCGTTAGCACGCTGTAAGTGTTCCCGAGCACAACAGGAGAGAAGCTACTTTTAAAGGTACCCAACCTAATGACTTTCCGAGGAGTCTCCGTTTCAACATGACGGGCTGGCTGCAGGATGACAGATTGCAATCTCAAAGCCACCAAGGAGAAAGGGCCATTGATTCAGAGCCTTTATGCCCTGTTGCCTCCCTGCTGCTTGTCTTGGATGTCCTTCCGTGGCGGTGGGAACGCCATCCCCACTGTCTCTCCCACCACGACCAGAGCCCTGGGGGCTCTGTGTTTTGGCGTGTCGTGTTACGTGGTGATGGGTGCAGAGACCCATCCTCGATGACGTCGGCTCATCTAGGAATCCGTCACTGGGAGGGGTTCCTCGCGCGTGCAAACACACTTACACACCGATCTGATCGTGCGGTTCATTTGTTGTCAAAGGGACTGTGTTACCGAGAAATGAACCTTGGTGTTGGGAAGTGACTGAAATACATTGAGATAATTTCTCTGTAGCTACTTTGTTCAAATGGCCCTTTCATGACAATACCGTGTGGTTTTTGCAAAGAGACACTGACATATGCCCAGGCTTTCAGAGGCTATTTTGGGATGAATGGACTGCTGGGCTGGCTTTTGTGGGTTCTCGTTAAATGAAATGAATCTGGAGGCCTTAATTCTGGGCTTTGTCTACACGGCCGGACACAAAGCAAGGAGTTGCTGGAAGGGCTGAGACGGGGGCTGAGGCAGGAGCTGGGTTTAAAGGGATGGAGCTCATTAGCCCGACATGGCCGAGGAAGGTGTGTGCGTGAATGCCCTGCTTATAAAGAAGATCTCAGGGTGATTTTAGCCCACCACAAATTTAGGCCTGTTGGACATCATGGGGCAGGGAGGGGGGTTGCAGGAGAAGAGACTTAATGCACTGAATAGTGGGATGAGCCTGACAGACAGACAATATCTGGCCCCTCTGGGCTCCCGGCTGCTTCTTGGGACCAACTCCCCAGCCCTCTGAGAATGGCGCCCACTGGTTTCCCTCTGGGACAGGGTCCAGCCAGGGAGGGATTCGTCGTGGCAAGAGGGCCAGCACAGCCCAGTCTCGCCCGAGGCAGAAATTGGTAGAAGGAGATTATGGTACCTGTAGCACAGCGTGGGCACCTCAATTAGCTTTCCAGCCCCGCTGCTCAGCGGCCCTGTGCCGGGTGCTTAGGGAGAGCGGGGCCATGTGGAAGGGAGAGCAAGCCGAAGGAAGAGTGTAAGGAGCTCAGGAGACGAGGTCGCTCTGGTAGGTGGCCTCACGGCAGGTCTACACAAGTGGTAGGAGGGTGGTGGTTCCCTCTCGGGAGTGTAAGCATTTCCATGCTCGAGTGAGCTACTCTGCTGAGCCCCAGAGCTGGAAGAGGAGCATTTGAAGGGATCATGGTGGTAACCCGTGTTCCTTAATTAGAACCACGAAAGGTGGGTTTGGGACCCTGCGTCAGCAAGTGTGGGACCAAGGATTCAAGATGTTGACTCTGAGCCCCGCCCTCCAAGAGCAGTGCCTTTGGCTCACGGTTCTTTATACAACGCTCCTTCATTCTGCAGACGTCTCCTGAGTAGCTAGCGTGTGTTGGGCACTGTGCCAGGGACTGCGTGATGCAATGATAAGCAGTGATAAATAAGACAATTTGCCTGCCCTTGAGGAGTTCCCAGTCTGGGGACAGATATGGGCATGTAAGTGATTATAATTCTGTAACATCTCGTAACAAATTACAATAAAAGGCAGAAGGAGTGCTGAGATAGTAACTGACGAAGGGATGGGGGAAGATCCAGGAGGTTTGAACGGAAGAAGAAACTTTTGAGCCAGTTTTTGAGGATAAATAGGAACTAGTAAGGAAGAGGGGAAGGAGAGGGAATCCTGACAAAAGGGAGCATGTACAAAATATGGGAGGCAAGAAAGAGTGAGGCACTAGCTAGAAGCCGGAGGTGGCATTCTTTCCTGGCGCTGCTGGAAAGGCAGCAGCCTTTGGGTGATGCTCCGGAGCCTTTCACATCCAGGATTTCATTTGATTCTCCAAACAGCCCTGTGGGTATTAGCCCCATTCTACAGATGAGTCATGAGCTTGGGGTTACGCACAACTCATTAGCTGCAGTGCTAATGAGAAGGGCAGAGGGAAGGGAGACGCATACGAATCCATACAGTCTTCTCCCACCAGAGTTGGCGGGATGGAGTGTGAGGGCAAGGAAAGCCAGGGAGGAGGAGGGAATAAGCCAAGCTATTCTTTTCATTGATCCTAAAAGGAAACAAACTCCACCTTATTCGAGACCAGTGGTTCCGAATTTATAAACTGTGTTCTTTTAGACGCTAGAAGCTGTGAGGTGGACAGAGAATGTTAAGAGGTCCCTGCACCTGTCCTTCTGCCCCGAACCACCCTGGACAGTCCCAAGAGCCTCTCGGGGAAGTGTTCCCTATCAGCATAGCAATCATCCCTGTCTCTGTTCGTGGTAGCACTGCCCTTCCTACCATCCAAGCTCAACACCTTGGAAATCAGGGGTGACCACTGCCTTCCTCGGCACCCTCAAAGTCACAACAATGAATGATTAATACCACTTACATCCATCCATTCCTTTCCATTTCCATGAGTGCCATGCTGCTGTAGACCTTTAATTCATCAACTGTGTCCACTTCTCTGTGTCCACTTCTGTCCCTTTCCCCTAGTGCCGTCCACCCCATGTGACACCAGGAGATCACATGGTCATGATCTAAGGCAAAATTTTGACCCCTTCACTTCCCCCTTCAAAACCATCGTTAGCACATTTTAAGTGCTCAGTAAACATTGCCTGAATGAGATGCACTTGAGTATGTCTACACTACCTGACCGGTATCATACAGATCCCTCCATCTGCATGCAGAGCCTCCTACAACCCAGTCTCAAGTGACCTTTTCAGCCTTATCTCCAACCACGGCTCACTCTTGGCTCACTCTACAGATAATTGGACCATTGCTCTGCTCCATAAGGAACTTGTACTTTTCTACTCTACTCTGATCATGGCTGGTCCTCAAACAAGAAATCCCCTCCCCACTACCCTCGCCCATCTCTCTGTGGCCAAGTGCCTCCCATCTGTCAAAACCCCGGAGGGATGCTTCTCCATAAGCCACATAAGGTCAGGCCTAAAAGATGTGTTTAAGAAAGAAGAGAAGCACATTAAGTTACCTCCCAGGTCACGAAGTCATTTCAGTTCCCTGAATCTCATTTGCATTCACCTGTTTAAAAAAAAAAAAGTGGTATTGACTGTCCTTATCTCACAAAATTGCCAGGAGGATCAAATGAGATCATGTGTGTGAAAGTATTTAGCAACTGATTATCCGGAGTTAAACAGTAATAATTACTATGCACATATTACAATGATTAGTCTACCTACGTTTTTCTCTCCCTGATAAGCTCAAGATCTGCATGAATACCGTAACCAGGAGCCACATGTGGCCAGGGAGCACTTGAAATGTGGCTGGTCCAACCTGAGATGTGCTGCAAATAGAAATACACCTACCAGATTTTAAAGACTCACTACCAAAAAAATTAAAAAAGTAAAATATCTAATTAATAATCTAATTAGTAACTTTTATAATGATCACACGTTGAATTAATATTTTGGATACATTAGCTTAAATGAAACATACTACTGAAATAAATTCCACAGTCTTTTTTTGCATTTCATGTGGCTACCAGAAAATTTCAAATGCTATATGTTTTTGTTAGATTTCTTTCGGACATCGCTGCCCTAGAGAATTGGAAGTGTGTTATATTTTGTCCTATAGCCCCTTGTGGGAACACCATCCCTGTGTGTTGGATAGATTATGATGTGAGTACACTCTTTTCTTCATCCACTAAGGAATGTTCTGGGGGTGGGGTGTGGAGGTGATAACTGGATCGTGTGAGGACGAGCTGGGTGCAGGGGCTCTGGCTCTGTCATCACTTCCTCTGAAGTCTCCAGTCTGTATGTGGCACTAGGTCATGTCCCACTGGTGCCCCCCACCGTCGCTGCACCTCTCAATGCTCAGAAGACACAGGGTACTGGCCTCGCTTCCCCTTTCTCCTGACCTGCCCCTCTCCTGGCCACCCTCTCCATGATTAGGGCCCATTTAACGGAAGGGGTGGGGAGGTGAGTTAGTGTGGGATCATTCACAGGAAAGCGAAACTCACCCATGAGTCACCTACAGCACCTCCCGTTCAGAGGAGTCGCTCCTGAGACCACAGCCCCCACAGTTCCCTTTCTACGCAGTGGGGAACAGGAATCACTTTCCCTCCTGCACACAAAGAGCCAGTGACTTGGGCGGGAACCCTGGAGCCTTTCCTACTGGGGTACACGATGGCCACCTGTCTTCTCTGGGACTCGCTGCCAGATCAGGGAGAGAAGCCAAAGGCAATTGGAGTCACTCAGACACTGGACAGGGACACTGGGCAGCCCTCCCCAGGCCCGCATTGCTAAGCCACCACGGTGGACCACGGACCCTCCCAGCCCCTCCCAGTCCCTCCCAGTCCCTCGCTACTCACTTCTCCCCTCCCATGTGGATTCCTCTTCCTCCTCAGGCAGCAGAACCTTGCCTTTGACACCGGAGACACAGTAAGGGGATAGCCATGAGCAGATGTTTTGGCAGCCTCCCCCCTTCAGGATACCCGGGCCGGTGTCTCCATGAAGGGGCATCACCACCAGCCCCCTCCTGGGTGTAGCCAGTGATGACAGGTCCTTTCCCCAGGGCTGACCCACCAAGACAGGCCTGCAGATGACAACACCCAAAGTGGGGGGACCGTGGGGCCCTGCCTCTTTCTGACTCCATAATAGCATTTGAAGAGATTATACGACTTTTTAAAATAGAGTCTTAGCAGGCCTAGGAGAGGGATTTGTCTCTCCTGAGTGTCTTTTCTTTAGGATATGTGTCAGAAGGATTCTTAAATCTTCAAAAAACCTTCATCTCTCCGTGAGATGAGAACGTGGTAGCAGTAAGGCACAGTAAAAAACCTGCTGATAGACAGATGGAATGGTGTAATTATACGCAGGAGGGAGAGAGGGAGCGTTTGCTGAAATTATTAGTGTGGGCAGACAATTAGAGGCTTTTCCAGAAGATTACACTTTTCCCTCCCATCTGCGCTCCATTTAGGAGTTTTTACATTCACAATGCTATTTCCTCCTCAGCTGTGCCATTTGCCATTTTGCCCAAATTATTATTGTGCTTGACTTTGCGTTTGTTCAGACTTCCCCAGCATCCCGTCTTCACTTCTTGGCACATGCCGGCTCTCGGAGCCTGCTCCCACTCTCCTCCTCGTCCTTCCCATCTCTTTTCCCTTCGCTCTCCCCTCCTCCTACTTCTCCTGCCCCCCAACGGAGACTTGAAAATGTCTACCAGGAGTATGGCTGCTTTTTGGAGGCTGAGCGGGATGTCATCTGCCGTAAAATAAGAGAAGGTGATCGAAGCTGTCTTATAGCATTGCGTTCTGTCCCCCCGGGACCCGCTCCAAAGCCATAGATGAGGCTGAGCCCCCAGAGTGCGATGCTGGATGAACATTTGGAATCATGGTTTGGACCAGGAGGAAGGAGCCAGCATTCTCTTTCCATCTCTTTCCAATGCCTGAGTTCAGGTCATTGGGATTGGTCCACATCTTCTGAACTCCTGTGGGCACACAGCTCTAGAATCCAACATCTCATTCATACTCCCTGTACATTTATTCATTCATTCAACACAAAGGCATTGAACATCTGTTGTGTCTCAGTCTCAGGACTTAATCCGGGGAGGGTAGGAGAGAACCAACATTTATTTCATGGCTGCTTCAAGTCAGGGACAGCAAAAGGTACTTTGGCAAATGGGAATTATTGTCTTCACATTCCAGATGGGAAAAGAGGTTCTAAGATGTAGAGTTACTTGCCCAAGTCAGAGACAGAATGCCGCAACCTGGATCTCTAACTCCAGGCTAGTGCTCTCTACCATATACCTTCGGTCCCACGAAAATAGACAAAGGCTCTGCCTTCTAGTAGTCCTGTCATCGGCTGGATAAATAAGCACATAAACAGTGGTAATAGTAAATAGGAAGGGCCATGAGCCAGGGAAACAAAGGTCTGCAGAAGTCAGGAGGAGGAAGTGACTAAGCATCTACAAGGAGCCAGAGGGGAACATGTTAGAGTAACAGCCTGAAGAATGAGTAAAGGTTGGCCAGGGAGAGAAGCAAGGACGGGGCATTGTGGGCCAAGGGGACAGCAGGTGTGTAAGGCCAGTGATTGAAAGGAAGGAGCCAACACTTCTCTTTAATGTATTTTTTTGTCCAGCCTTTTCAGATTCATTATACCATTTTATCCTCAGGCAACCCCCAGGTAGTCATCACTGTCTCCGTTAATGCAGATGAAAAAACAGAGGCTTAGGATGGGTGAGCAACTTGCTTAGAGAGGAAGTGGCACAACAGAGCCACAGTCTGGGCTCTGGGCAGGCAATCGGACTCAAGTCTAGCTCCTGACCTTTGTCTCCAGAGAGCTGAGATGTGTTTGGAGAATGGAGTATATTCAGTGTAGCCAAGACACAGGGCACACAGTGCATGCAGGAGTGCTTCTGAGGCGGGAAGGGAGCTGATGTCAACTCACCAAGGGTCATATGAACAATGCGATGGGTTTGGCCCATCCTGTGGTGATGTGGCCCCATTATGGAGTGTGGTGTGTTGGTGGTGTGATATGTTGTTCGGCAGCGTCTGGCGGCTGTCGGAGGACAGTTGGGAGGGAGAACCAGCCTGGAGGGGGGAGATCAGTTGGAAGGTGGGTCCAGAGGTCAAAGTAAGAGGCAATGCGCCTGAGGTAAGGCTGTGGAAGCAGAGTCAGGTTTCGGTATCTGATTGGAGGTTGGGAATGTGGGAGTAGCAGAGGTTGAGGACAACTAGGAAGTTACAGCCTAAGAAACTAGATGGACAATGTTGCCGTTAACCCAGCAAAGGATTCAAGGAGGAAGAGAAGGTTCAAGAGGAAAAGAGAGAAGAATGAGTTTATCAAGAAGGAAACTTTAAGCCATCCAGGCCTTCTTCCTCAAGGCAACAGAGGAAGCAGCAGTGCCAAAGAATTGGGGACGTTCCCATGAGTTGTAGATAATCGCATGCCATCCCACCAAAAATTTAGAAAAATGAAGTTTTCCAGGTGACTCTACATCCGGCCACTGGCTTGCATGTCTCCATGGGAGATGGAGGATTCTCCCTCTCCCCGTTTTCTTCTCCTCTTGCATCGCTACCCCAGCTCCCCCTTGGCAGTGCTGCAGAGCCCCAGAGACATGGGAATCCCAGACAGGCAGGCACATGGAGACACAGACACAGACAGACAGACCCCACACTAGGGAATTGGCCAAGCCCTGGTCAGAATTCTGGAAGATGAGTGGTGGCCAACACTGCTGGCTAGTAAAAAAATTCAGGGACAAGGGGACCCCCAATGGCTCTGGAAGGGTTTGCTGAGCCTGGGGAAACAGGGGTGAATTAATGAAGGGTATAGAAGGTGAGGCCTTGGGAAATGTGGGAGGGGCTGATGCCAACTTTACCAACCAAATGGAATTTGGGCTGCCACGTGACTGAGAGACTTGGGGAGTGGAAGGTGGCGAAGCTAATCCCAGTAGCTTTTAGGTCTCTGCAATAGTACAGACACAACAGCAAGCCCTGGGCCAGGGTTCAGGAAAGCTGACTGCACCTCTAACTCAGACTGGCTTGGTGATCTTGGACAGGTCACTTTTTCTCTAAGATACTTCTGGCATTTTATAGATCTCTGATTCCTCTGATCACACAGGTAAGAGCAACCCCAGAAATTATCCATGAATGGAGTAAGGGAGGGCATTCTTTTTCTACAAAGGGCCAGATAGGAAGTATTTCTGGCTCTGTGGGCTATCCGAGCTCGTTCACAGCTAGTCATCGCTGCCTTCGTAGTGCAAAAGCCGTCTCAGACAGAACACAAACATGTGGGCTTGGCTGTGTTCCAGTACAGCTTTATTTGCCAAAACAGACAGCGGCCAGATCTGGCCATTGTTTGCTGACCCCCAACATACAGCATTCTGGGCGCAGGGACCCTTGCAATCTTCCAATCAAGGCAAAGGAGTGAGGAAGACTCCATCCCTTGGAGTGTCCCCTGGGCATGCTGCACAAGTCCAGAAGATGAGGTTAGGTGGGATGCTAATGTGTCTCTTCCCACTGTCCTTAGAAGAGGGCTTCACATTTAGTGAAGTCCTTCCACATATACAAAACATCTGCATCCTCGTTATTAACAACAGGCCTAGGGGCGCCTGGGTGGCTCAGTCTGTTAAGCCTCCTGACTCTTGGTTTAGGCTCAAGTCATGATCTCACGGGTTGAGAGAGGCAGGGAGCCCTGCATCAGGCTCCACACTCACTACAATGCTTTTTCCTCTCCCTTCCCCCTCCCCTCTTCCTCAAGCTTGCTCTCTCTCTCTCTCTCTCTCTCAAATAAATAAATAAATAAAATCTTAAAAAAAAAAAAACCAAACAGCCCTCTATTCAGAACCTCTTTTACAGATTTAAAAAATAAAGGTGGCTCATAGAGATTAGGCAACTGTCCTAAGATCACACTGTTTAGGGTAGAACCCAGATAAAACTTCAGAGACTCAGAAAGGCATAGCACCATTCATTACCCAAAGAAGCAGACTCTTCTTCCTTTGAAGGCCTGGTCACGGCCCCCAAACCTGCCCACAGAGCAGCTTTCCCTGCACCCAGCCAGAGCTGACTCGGCGCAGGCAATCATTCCCCACACTTTCCTTGCTTCCTCTGCAGTATTTTCCGTCCCCACTTCTGAATGTCGTGGAGCATGATGCTGACACAATCAGGCAGAATCCCCAGTCCAGACAGCCCCACAGCCAGGGGAGACACAACTCCAGCACTCGCGCGCTGGGATACACTGGAAAAGTGCAATTCACTTTAAATAGATTCCCATAAATAAGCAATAAAACAGGAACAGCCATTTGCAGTGAGCATTTCCAGGGTTTGATGAGCTAGGAGTTCGGACGGGGGGGAAAACAAAGAGTCTTTTTCATTATTTCCCCATCCCTGCAATTTCCTTTTACTGCCTGATGACTTTGAAAGGGGGGGAATGAATGTGGCCCCTTAGGGATGGAGCCGGAGCTCCCATCTCCTGCTGCAGTCTGCCAAGTTCAACTTCCCAATTGTCCGAGGGTTTTTTTGTGAGCTACGCCTCTGTCCTTCTACTTCTTTGACCCGTGGCTGCCTTGGCCTGCCTCCCACCACTGACAGGTTCCAAGTGTCCTGGGAGATGAGGGGGACAGACAGGGGTGGGGTCCCTGGGAGGGGCAAGAACTAGGAGACTGAGACCGGAGAATCTGAGTTTTATAAAGGTGTATCTAAAAGGTAAACGCAGGGGGTGCAGCCCAGGCCAGGGCATGGTCAGAAATGTCTTCATTTCCTTTCTCTTTTTCTCTGATGTCAGATGTGATTCCTTTGCTAGGAGGTAACCTGCCTCAGTTTACACTAATATGGCAGGCTACCGAGACTGTCACTGGTGGACAGTCCTTTTTGGAAGCTCACCTGACTTGGAATGCTGTATTCTAGCTATGAGCATGTGTGTGTGTGTGTGTGTGTGTGTTTGCACACATGCCTGTGTGCATGTGCATGTGTCTATGCGTGACATCACACACACTTGTGTGTTTGGAACCATGTCCCATACCATAAGCTACATGCTTCTACAATATTCCAGCATAGTCTCTCTTTCCTGGTTGACTTTTCAAGCATTCTTCCCTTCCCAACAGGAAGCTGTCCTCCATAGCCATGCTGCCTTCCCACGTTACAGATGGGGCACACGACCTGCCATGTGGTTTTCTGTTGCCATTTTTGTTCTCATGTTGTCTAGTGTGTGTTAGTCTGCTAAGCTGTCTGAATACGAAAAACTACACACATTCATACAGACATTTCTCAATCATCCTCTCAGTATTGGTTAGCTATGGCTGTGTAAGAAATAATGCCAAACTTTAGGGCTGCAAACTAAATAAGCATTTCTTATTTCTCATCTAGCTGTGTGTCAGCTGGGCAGTTTTGCTAACGGGGGCCAGGATCAGCTAAACGGGACTGGACTCAGTCACCTGTCAGTCGTTAACCTACAGTCATCTTGGGTGGCCACACTCACATGTCTGGTGGTTGTGTGGCCGTTGGAAGCAGTGACAGAGGTCACTGGGCCATATATCTGGCATCATTCAGCAGGTTATCACAGGCCTGGGCACCCACTGGCAGCAGGGCTCCAAGGAAGGCAGTGCGAGAGAACATGAGATCTCAGCTCAGAACTAGACACCCTCATTTCCACCACATTCTGTTGGCCACAGCAAGTCACAAGACTAGTTCAGATCCACGGAATGAGGAAATAGACTCTACCCCTTGATGGGAAAATCACCAAAGTCACATTGCAAAAGGTGTGGATTCAGGGAGAGGGGGACAATTGTCTGCCATGCCCACTAGTGGACGTACACATAACATAAACCAGGTCAAATCCAAAAATTGGTTCTGTTGTAACTATACCCATTTATGTATTCTCATCATCCTTTGTACAGAGCTCTGATGTCTTCCAAGTTTGGCCATGGTGTGGTCATCTCAGGATCCAGCTCATGGGGGGGAAGGTCTTTGTTACTGCCAAATAGGTAATCCAATTGAATTGGATCATCTGTTGTTGAGAAGCCATCCTGTGAATTCATAGGATGACAGTAAATAAAATATGAATCCAATAAGTTTCATTACCTCTTTTAATAAACGATAAACAAGCATTCACATCTCCTTCAGTCAAAGATGCTAGCCTAATCTTGTCCAGAGAACAGCGCAAGGATCAAGAAGGGACATTGATGGGACTGTAGCTCATGGCCTCTGGCCAGGCTCTCCCTTGCATGTTCAGACTCCATAAGCACGTGCTCCAAGGTTTTCCACACTCCAGATTAGCGGCATCTGGGAGCTTTCCATCTGTGGCCTCACTCTCTTTCATCAGTACCAGTGACTTGGGTTGAGACACAAAGAACTAGATACAACCACTAATCACATACTCTCATCTTCAGTCCATGAGTGGCTCTTTCTATTTCTTTCTTAATTTATGTGTTTGTTCTTATTTATGTGTTTGTTACTTATGGATTCCTTTTGTTTTTGCCTTTGCTTTTATTTTGGTGGAGGGACAAGGTTGGCATGTTGGAATTTTGCATAATAATTTTTTTTTAATGTTGAACTGGACCAGAGAATCTTCTCTTGACCATTGGCAGTAATTTAGGGAGTGCTTATAGGATAGCTCATGCAATGTTTGTCTGTTGGTGATGGACTTATTTCACTTCGCATCATGTCCTCCAGGTTCATTCATGGTGTAGCTTATGCTAGAATTTCCTTCCTTCTTAAGACTGAATAGCATCCCATTGTATGTACCTCCTCCATTTGTTTATTCATTCATCTGTAGGTGGACATTTGGGGTGTCTCCACCTCTTGGCTGTTGTGAATACTGCTGCTATGAAGGTGCGTGTGCCCCTACTTTCCAATGTCTTGGGCACATACCCAGAAATGGGATTGTTGAATCATATGATAGTTCTACTTTGAATTTTTTAAGGAAACTACATACCATTTTCCACAGCAGCTGCACCATTCTACATTCCCACTAGCAGTGCACAAGACTTCCAATTTCTCCACATCCTTGCCAACACTTGTAGTTCCTGATTTTTTTGATAGTCGTCATCCTAATGAGTGTGAGATGATGGCTCATTACGGTTTTCATTTGCATTTCCCTGATAATTAGTGGTGTCGAGCAGCTTTTCATATGCTGCTTGGCTATTGGTATCTTGGAGAAATCTTCAAGTTCTTGGCCCCTATTTTAATTGATTCTTTGATTTTTTGTTTTTGTTGTTGCACTTGTGTATTTTTAAATACTTTGATAAATGTCCCTTCATCATCATAATAAGAAAAGGTCCATTCAATCACCAACAAATAAGAAAACTAGAGCATTGACCTCCATCTGTATTGTACCCCCGTCTCCCTCTCCCCAAAACAACGAAGTGCCGTCTTGAATCTTATGTTCGTTATTGCCTTGCTTTCCTTTTCTTTTTTCCAAATGAAGTTTTATTATAGCTACATATTTTCTTTAAAAAAATGATATTTTGGTTTGGATTGATTTTAACTTAATATAAAGGGTAACATGCAATATTTATTATTTGGGGGCTTGCTTTTTTGGCTCAAATTCTATTACTAAGACTAATCCATATTGCTGCACGTAGCTATCGCTCATTCTTTCTGACTCAGGTTTATTATTGTATTCTGTACCCACACCACAATACATTTATCCATTCTCCTGTCAGAATACATTTGTATGGTTTCTAGGGTTTTGCTGGTTATGAATAATGCTGTTATGCACATTTTCATCCATATCTACTGGTGGACATGTGTGTCTATTTTCCTAAGAGCTAGATTGCTGGGTTGTAAGGTATTTGAATGTTCAACTTCACAAGATGATGCCAGACCGTTCCCAAAGTGGCTGCACAATTTCACACTCCCACCAGCAACGTGCAAAAGGTTCTGTAGAACCACACTCTACCAACACTTGATATTGTCCAACTTCTGAATTTCTGACAGTCAAATGGGTGAGGATAGTATCTCATTTGCCCTCGATATGCAGTTCCCTGATCATTAATGAGGCTGCACATCCCTTCATATGTTCATTGGCCATATGTGTTTCTTTCATCAAATTAAGAACTTCTGTTCATCAAGACACTGCGAAGAAAGTGAAAAACAAGTTACAAAGCAAGGCGAGTTATTTGCCACACACATGGCTGACAAAGATTTAGTGTGAAGAATGTAGACAAGAAGAGGACGACTCACTCAAAAGAAAATGGGCCAAAGAAATGACAGGCATTTTGCAGAAAATCCTCTTGGTTATTACTGTTAACTATAAAGATGTATTTGGATCCATACCAGCAGCTAGTCATGGACTGGAGTTTTCTCACATCAAATGGAAACTTTCTTTGGTGTAGAAACAACTTTCCAAAGCCTTGTCCTTCACTAGTTCAGAGATGAGTCAGAAAAGCCTGCTACTTTTTCCCTTGCCAGCTAGAGAAATCATCTGAGTCCAGAAAAGGTGTTCACAGGGACAAAAGCTCAAAGTCAAGATACTCTCCCACATGGTTGTCTAGGGACACTCAGGACTTAGAAAACCCTAAAACTTAAGGCGTGAAATAACCATCCTTCCCAAAGAGAACTACTTAACACTTTCCCCGTCAGGGACCTTCCAGAGTATTCCCAGGGAAAGCAGGGAATCTTCTCACTATTCATGCACTGAGGAAAGGGGGGCCATTTCTGTTGCTCTAAAACTGCTCTCAGGGAAACCCAGGTGGCTCAGTAGGTTAAGCATCTGCCTTCGGCTCAGGTCATGATCCCAGGGTCCTGGGCTCGAGTTCCTCATTGGGCTCCCTGCTCAGTGGGGAGCCTGCCTCTCCCTCTGCCTGCCGCTCCCCCTGCTTGTGCTCTCTCTCCCACTCTGACAAATAAATAAATAAAATCTCTTTTAAAATTAAAAAAATAATAATAAAATAAAACTGCTCTCAGACTAAGGACAAAAAAAATAATAATAATCTACGTAGAATCAACTTCTCTCCAACGTTCCTTGGAGCCAAAGAAATGGTTAAATATTTAGGCTTTGAAGGACTTCCCTGCTGGAGTGTGAGTTTCTGGTGAAGAGTAAAGAGAAGGACTGTAAGAGGTCAGCAAATAAATGAATTAAAGACAACGGGCAGTAGTTGTCAATAATCTTCAGCACAGGATGCACGGCCGAGAAAGCCCACAGAGGTCCATTCTGGGGTACAGCTGAGGCTCCCTTCCCAGGCTTCCCCCCATGCCTTGGGAGGGACTTGGAGAAGGAAGGTCCAACCTCCAGGAAAACACCGAGACAGAGATAAATAGGGACCGAGATGAGAGTCGGCTCTCACGCCCCAGCTTCTGTTTCACTAGCCAGCTTCCCAACATGTTGCTTGCCATTTGCGGTTAATAGCAAGTGTCTTCCCGTATTTATTCACTTACCTGTCAGGGGTACCTATTCCCCGTGCAGCAGTGTGAAATCTGAATAGCAGATCATGCCTTCGGTGCTAACCTGTCAGTCCCAGGATATCCTCCGTGGACACCCAGGCAGCCACAGAAAAGTGACAGGCAGACAGGTAGCCGGTTGCACTGACTTAAAGAAAACTCACTAAAAGCTGGACCCTTGCAATGGAAGCTACCAGAGGAACTGGCTAACAAGACATCCTTTCCAATTTCTTAGCTGGGTTTGGATGGGATCATTAGACATATCTACGCTGGGGAGTGTCAAGGTAAGACAGCTAGGTGCTAAGACAGGCAGCTAGAAAGTCTGAAGGCTTCTCCTTCAGAACAGAGGCAACTCCTCTTTGGAGCTGGAAGGAGCTGGAAGGAGCTAGAGCGGCTGAGCTTGTGATCTCCTGCACACACATTGGAGGAGAGGGTGTTAGATGACACGTCAGCAGCGCGGGGTCCCTGGAGTCCTGGGTGGAACGTGCAAGTCTGGCTGATTCGGGTCGTCCTCCAGGTGACCCCTTATCCCCCACGTCTAGATGAAGCAAATCCCTATACTGCGTATTAATCTCCGAGGCCGCTGGCAGAACACACTGGCTCATTTGAAAATCATCTTTCTTAACTATTCCGGGATTCTTTCCAGTCGCTAAAACAGCAAATCACAGATTGCTGACATTTCCAGCAGGACCACAGGTCAGTTTATCACCTGGGGAAGATGGGGTAGTTCATGCCCAATACATCATTAGAGCTCATTCTCTCTCTCTCATCCCTTCTACATTGCTTCTTTATAGCCAGTCAAACAAAAGAAACAAGACTGAACACAGGAAAAAAAAAAATTCCCCTGTCCAACCCTTTTTTCCTTTTATTTCCTTCCTCATCTTCTTCCCACTCCTCTGGGGCCTAGAGAGTTCTGGGTAGATAGTATTCGATGTTATTAAGCAAGAATTTCTTGTGACAGCGACCATGTCATTGCGTCGTCTTTTGGCATTGACAGAGACAAGAACAGAGCTTAGAAAACACACACATTTCCTTCCTTCCAGGAAACTGGGACAGCGACAGAGCTTTAGAAGATACACTCTGTCCTCCTTACCGAAAACTGGCGCTGTGTATTGAAAGCAAGTAACAATTCCTTCCTGTATTGTTTAATTATGAGCTGACGCAGCCAAGGTAAAGGCCCAACAAACCGAGGGCTCAAAAATGCCAATCATTCTCTGAAGGAAGCTGAGGTTTACGCTCTCCTTTTATTATATTTGTTATGATTTTAGTTTGTTCAGCGGTAAATGCAATATTGACATTTAGAACCTCTAGGAAAAGAAAAAAAAAAAAGAAAGAAAGAAAGAAAAAGGCAACCAAAACATTGCTAGCTTCAAATATTTGAGCAGTTGCCAACCGGAGGCCATGGGTTTTTCTCACTCTGTTTTTAATTTTACTTCCCCCTCCCCAGCATTTCCACAGAGGCAGATCTTCCAGTCGACAATGTATTTGCCGTCAATAGCTCTTCTGTACAGCATGCGTGCAATCATGTTTTAAATGGAAAAGGAAGGTTATTGAGTGCACTCAGTGAGATCATCTGACTGTGGCCAGAGCTGGGGAGGAGGTAGTCAGACAGGGGAAACCGGACAGTGGGGAGAAGGATGTTCTCTGCGTTACTAATTGACGGTGCTGGCAATCGTGCTGAGCTCGCCAGCTCCATCCATCTTAGAGCCCAAATTATTTTAGGTTTCTTGGTATTGACATACTAGCAGAGGCAGGGAGTTGTTCTTAAAGAAGCTATGCATCTCCTGCCCCCTGACATTTTCATAAATACAATTATTTATCTCTCCAATCTAACTAGTGTCCAGGATACCTTTTAGAGGCATTGAACCTTTCTTTTAGTTTTCTAGATATTTTTTTTTCTTTTTGGATAAGTGGGAGGGCTTCTCCTCTGCCATCAGTAGCATCTGTGACTCAGGGCTGGGTCTCTGGAAAGTCCTGCTCACCCCGTCATTACGCTGCTTCTCCCTCTGCCCACCATTATCCATGGACTTTCACAGCTCTCTCAGTAGACTGGGAGCCTTCTGGGAATAAAGAGGACTTGTGGCATTCATCGAGGTATCTCCAACATCCAAAACAATGTCTGGCATGGAGGAACAATGTAAATTTGTTAAATTAAGAAAGGAAAAGAATGCATGAATGAATCCATTAATCAATCAATTAACTGAACATGTCAGAGATGGTAGTAGGAGAATGTCCTGGTAAATTGTAAAATCTGCTTGGAGCTAATAGAGAATTCTGTCATTCCCCACCCACCTACCACCACCACTATATTGTTTCCAGAATGTGCAGCTCCAAAGGGCTGGAGGAA
This sequence comes from Ursus arctos, assembly GCF_023065955.2. Lineage (NCBI taxonomy): Eukaryota > Metazoa > Chordata > Mammalia > Carnivora > Ursidae > Ursus > Ursus arctos. The sequence goes on along the minus strand of NW_026622897.1, from coordinate 21,215,084 downwards.
TTCCTAGAAGGCTTGGTCTGTATTCTTGTGGTTTTCCCACATGAAAACTTCCAACAGGGTGAGATTGCCTTGTTTCAAATGTTTAATGGTTCAAAAATTAAAATATTTTTAAGGTAACTTTGGGCTAGGTGACTTGGGGCTGTTATGTTTAGGGGGCAGTAAGAATTCTTTCCTCTCTGGGCCAGTCAGAAGGGGATTTTTTTAATGAAATATGGCACTTGAGTCAGGGCAGCTTTGTGAATTAGCTTTGGCAAGAAAGCCAGGAGAGAAAATAATGACTAGCTCATTGCCTGGCACAGGCAGGGCTCAGCAAATGTTTGAGATAACATTGCATAAATTAATCCGCTGCTTTCTGTGGCGTGCTTCTTCATGTGCCCATTCATGAAATTGAGCCCTCTTAGGCATGTCCTGAAGTTAGACGTGTTCTAACTACACCTGCAGCTTCGTCCCTTGCCTCTCCTGCCCTTGACTCCCACAGCCAGTCACATTCATGACTTGCAACTCCCAGAATGCTATGCCCTACTGGGCCTTCGTGCTTTTGAATGCAGTGCTTCCTTTCGTCAATGTGACCATTCTCCTATTATCATCTTCTTGATAGCTCATCCTTACCTTTCAAAATTTAGCTTAGGGTCACAAGCTCAAGAAACTGTCCCTCACCCACCCTCCTCCTTCTTCAGTGACCCACCACCCCACACCATTGTCATAGCAGTCAGCACTGTCTCCCACAAACACTCAGCACACAGGACTCCCTTTGTCTGTAAACCTTTCACTGCGTTGGTTCATAAGGATCATGAGAGTAAGCAGATGTCTTCTCTCTCTGTAGCCCAGCACCAAGCACAATGCCTAGAATGGTCCATAAGTGGTTACTAATGAACCAAAACATGCTTGAATTAATGAAAGAAGGCTAAACACTGAAAGGAATCTGGAGATGACCCTGGGGAAGCTACACAACGGGTACAAAAAGCTGCCTCTAGACATGAGGCATGAGTCCGAAAACATGAGCAGATAGGTGGGCCATGAGGGAGAAGCTCAAAGTGAGCGAGAACGCAGAGACCCCTGCCAACAAGCAGGACCAGAGGGAAAGGAGAAGTTTATGGAGTCAGGAGCTGCCTGAGGCGGGCTTTACTGAAACCACTGGGATAGCACTCACAGAGCCAGAGCAGAGAACCTTCCCCCGGGGTCTAGAAGACACGAGAATGAGCCATCGCATGGAAGGGAGGTAGAGGTGGAGTGTCCCCAGATGAGTGAGGCTATCCCATGGGGGCAGGATTCAGCACTGATCAGGTGCTACACTCCAGTGAGCTCGCTGTTCCATCCTGAGTGGTGTAGAGAGGCTCTGGAAACTGAACGATGTGTGGGCAATGGCTCCGAACAGCCAAGGTGCTGCTAACAGTGGGAAACATTCACTGTCATAAGCAAGAGATCAGAATGAGATGGAAATGACACATCACAGCATTTTAATTCAGCCTTTGTATTTTGGAATGTTTTAATTAAGGTTTATCTGTTACCATTATGACTGTAATCCTGAGAAGCAGCAAGCTTGCCCTGGCAAGGGGAAGAGAGGGGGGATAACACGTCATAATTAAAATAATTATTAATTTAATCTCATCAAGTATAGATTAATTATTGTTGCTGTTATTATGCACAGGGGGGCAGACCCCTTCGTGAACCCGTCTCATCAGTTTGCGTGGAGGTGGAGTGCAGCAATGCCTGGGAGGTCCTTCCTCTGACAAGGCAGCTGCCCCATCTCCTTCCCATAGAGTTTCTTCCCTAGATCTCCTTGAGAAATTCTGCACAAAATCCACACCGTGCTGGGTTTGAGAGAGAGGTTCTGCGTTTGGTTGTGTGCCTACCAACCTGTCCTTCACTCCCCTGTGCGGAGCTGGACGCTCCTTCCTCTGCTCTCAGGGCCCCCTGCGGCCACCTCGCAATCCTTACCACCCCAGGCTTGCTTTCAGGTCCCGCTCCCCCAGCGAGCTGGGAGCTCCTTGAAGAGATTTACCGTGTCCTTCATCTTTGCATCTCCTCCAACATCTCTTACCCTCCCAGCATCTGCAGGGAAACTGAGTCTAATATAGTTTCAACATTGGAAGAAAGGAGGAAGGAGGAAAAGAGAAGAGGAAATGGGTTGGGGGAATGGTTGTGAGATAAAATGCAAAGAAACCTGTCCTCCTGAGGATCATTAGTGACCTGGACCAGCAGCTTCTCCACAGCCACACCACACACGTACGCATGTGCTCGTGTGCACACACACACACATAACCTACGATATCTTTCCATTCTTCATAGGTGTAAATGACTAATGAATATCAAAGCAAAGTGATTAGGTGGCCTTTACAAGCTTCAGTACCTACCAGGATAACTATAAGTCACTCTGGCATCCTAAATGCCTGCTTAGAAAATGTGAACAAAAGAGGAGACCTACCCAAAGAAATGAATTTCATTCTAAAATGTGTTCTTTGTATTTGATCTTCTTGGGAGTCAAATGAGACTTGCCTGGATTCAAGGGTTCTAAACCCAATTCCAACCTGTCGGGTGGGGGGGGGATTTCCTACACTTCAACTCAATTCTGACACTATCTACCCAGAGACAGCTTCAGATTCCGCAGGTTGAGGCCTGGGTCCCATGAGACTGCCCCCACTTCAGATGCCAATCACAAGTAGCAGGTCCCCAGGTTACCCACAAGCTCTGTCTGACTTGGCTACAAATCAGAAGTTCCCACAATCCCCTCCTCGGGTTCTATCAATTTGGTAGCATGGCTCACAGAACTCCGGGAAATGCTTACATATGTTTACCATCTGTTAGTGGACATGATAAAGGATATAGATGAAAGCTGGATGAATAGGTACATAAGGCAGGGTCTGGGAGGGTCCCCAGCACAGGAGCTTCTGTCCCTGTGGAGTTGGGGTGCATCACCCTCCTGGGCCGGACGTGTTCACCAACCTGGATGCTCTCCGAACCCCAAGCCATTGGGATTCCAAGGAGGCTCCCATCGCGTAGGCATGGTGGGTCATTAATTCCAACCTTCCTCCCTTCTCTCTTCTTTAGAGAATTGGAGGCAAGGCTGAAAATCCGAAGCTTCCAGTGACTAGCCCCCATCCAGGAGCACACCCAGTGTTGCCTCCTTAGAACAAAAGACACTGATATCACTTACGAAATTATGAGGGTTTCAGGAGCGCTGGGGAGTTCCTGTGCCCGGAACTGGGGGCAGAGACCAATACATTTTTTTTCTATTATCTCACAGGGATATTCATCAAAATAATGAAGGAACACAACTAGTCAGATGAAGTCATAGAATAATGGATACAATTTACACTGATGGTTTCCCTGATATTCCTCAGGGCCCTGAGGTTTCATGGGAGTACCCTAGAACCACTGTGGCGAGAGAGGGCTGGGGAAGCTGGGGTAACCAGTAAGTCTTGCTTTCACTGTTTCATGTAACGGTTCTTTCTTTAGATCTAATTTGTGAGAAGAGGTCTGCTGTGTAAAAAAGCAGCCCCTCTGAAGCCCCTGATATAGTCCCTCTCTTCCTTTTAGAGCAGAGGAAGTAGGTCCTCATGCTTGGGGGTCCCACAGCTGGCCGGTGGCAGAGGGGGGCATAGAGACCATGTCAGTGACTCCAGCCATGGCTCTTTCCTCCTCATCATACCCCTTTCCCTCCCCTCCGCCCTGCACAGTGACTGTCCTTTTCCCGGGCTCTAAGCAGCCCTGCCTGACATGCTTTCTCAAGAAGGCAGCCCACTGACCAGGCGTGAGGTTCAGCTCAGCCCCGGGCTGTCAATGGGCAAGCTGTTCCACCCCTGACTGCCTTCAGAAAGACCCAGAGCCAGACCCCGGGCTCCGGCTCCCAGGACCCTGGAAGGACCCTTGAGGCCACAGCCGTCCATAGATCCTGCAAGGGGCGAAGCAGGAATCACCTCTTGCCCCCGACAGACTGATGATAGACGCGCTTATCTGGGGCCTGGCCTGTGTTTCAAGAATACATCTTGTTTCTACTCTGTAAGCAAGTTTACCTCCCGAGAGAAAGGAGGCTGCCCGTCGCGCTGAATGGGGCCTAATTGGCTACTTTCACTGCTCGCAGACAACATGGAAAAGGGGCTGATATCAGCACACTTATTTTCAGCTCCTGTGTTTAGCTCCACATTCCTGAGGTCTCTGTGGCCCCTGTGTTCTGCAGCTGACACCCTAGCTAATCACTAACGTTTGAACACTTACTGTGTGTCAGGCAAGGGGCTAAGAGCATTATAGGTTGTCTTCCCAGCCCCTCTGTAGGAGAGGGACCCTTGTGCTTACCGTTTTGCAGAGAAGACACGGAGGCTTGAGAGGTCCAGTGACCTACCCAAAGTCAGAGATGCTGGAAGTGAAATCCACAGCTCCAGGTGAGACCCAGCAGTGTTTCCCCTTGTGGATCAGAGCTCTGGAGGAGACTTTCCTGATGTCACATAGTCTATACCACTAACTCACAAACCATGACCCTATTCAAACATTCCCAGGCTTCAGAATCCCATTTCTACCTCCCAGATCCGATTTATGCCCTTCGAAGTAGCTCAAAGATCTCTTGTCACACCGTCTGTCCCAGTGTGGGGGTCAGAAAGGCGGCAGTAAGGAGGGCACGTATTGCATGGTGCACTGGGTGTTATATGCAACTAATGAATCATCGAACTTTACATCGGAAACCGGGGATGTACTGTATGGTGACTAACATAATATAATAAAAAATAATTAAAAAAAAAAGAAAGTTTGCATCTCAGTACCCCTATGATATAGACAGTTGAAGGGATTCTTATCTCTAAAAATATCTCATAGAAAGGTATCGGAAATTCTTCCATGAGTCTTTTTTTTTCTTTATAATCTTAATTAAACATTAATCCTTCCTGCAATATTTTGTTAAAATACCAATACTACTAAAGGATAACATAGTGACTTCATAGCATCTTAGACTGAATCAGTTGACTAGATTTCCTGTCCCCTCTGAAAAGGCTGACCAAGGAGCTCACCACTCAGAGATCATTGCTCTCTGTGGAAAAGGGACATTATGCCCATGTCATTTCATGCTCATGGCAGCCCTGGGAGGGAATATTATGATCCCATTTTACAGATGAGTCTCATTGTCACCCACGCCAGGCTAGAAAGAAAAGAAAGTGACGGTGGGGCTGGAGAGGAGGGAACATACTCAAGAAAGGCTTCAGGAATAGACGTACGTGATTCTGAGCACTGAGGACCTATCGGCCTCTTGCACATAATTGGACACGCGCTCCACACTAGTTTTGTGACACCTACTCTTCTTTTCACACAGGTCCTGCAGGTGACTTTTTCAGTGGTTATGGGAGGGAGGAGTATTTTATTGCTTTGCATCAAGTAATAGATAACCCAGAGCCTTAAATCCAGAAATGACTATGAAGATTTAGTCCAATCTCGACATCTGATCTCCCGATTCCCAAACTAATATTTTCTTTCTTCCTACTAGGTTGGGTGACGTTTGAAATCTAATGCATAAGAAAAAAACCTTCTGAAAACTCTTTCTGTGACATGATTTCATTTTTTTAAAGGTACATTTGATTTGCTTGCAATGTATCTCTTGTCTCTCAGGACCCAGGATTCTGAAAGGCAGATTCCTCAGGAATACTGATCCAATATTATTAGCTTTGCAGTGCCCTGAAACAGAGGCAAACGTGAGTGGGATTAACACTAAAAGAAACTCAACAAATATCGATTGAGCACCTACTGTGTGGGAGGCATGGTGCGAACTCCAGTGACAATAATTTGCAAAGCTCAAGCTTTGACCTCCAGGTTATATGGCCGATCTGGAGTGTGTGTGTGTGTGTGTGTGTGTGTGTGTGTGTGTGCACGTATGTTTCCATGGGCATGCATGTGAGCAAATTATTGCCCCCCTTCAGTTCTCCACTTTTCCCACGGTGAACCGAAATGAATAAATCCCCATAAACTGCCTCCCTCCTGAGCAACCTTAGAAATAAGTCCTATTTACAAATATTTCATCAGCCTACCTACCTCAAAGCCCTCCATTCCCCTGATGACTGTAGAAGAACGTGAATAAAACTCAGAATGATTTGCTCCTACTGGGCATCAATCATAACTTAACTGGGCAGACAGGTAAGCGATCCAGGGCAAGGCTACTCTTGGAGGTGTTAGGGAATGTCTGCAAATTCTGGATGCAAAAATCCACTTCTTTGGGGCCTGGACCCTAGATAGCCAGTCTAGAGAAAGAGGGGCCAAGGGGTAGCTTTGTCAGGCTCCTGACATTATTTCTCACATTTTACCACCTAGGAGGGAGCTCCAAGTCCCTTTAGTCATTGCTGCAGGAAAATGTTTTGACATGAACTCTCATACATCATGATGGAGGTTAGTTACCAAAATGCACACATTTGCCTTAGCCGGTTTCATTTACTACCCTTTAAATTATTTCTCAGCCTTGCAAATCTTGCTGTGACAGACAGAGCGAGGGGGGAACCACTAAGTGTTCATTTTTCATATAATATATTCCAATCCTGTTAGGTCGTGCTGCTGAAGGTAATATTTCTGGCATTCATTTAATGAAATTGACATTGATGAATGGTTAATTATACAAATTACATTCTTATTAAATCCCCTAGAATCAGTGCCTTAAAATTTCCTAGCTATGGGCTTCTTATGGTTGATACCCTTATTTTTTTTTTTTTTTTTAGCTCTGAGTATCTCCTCTGTTGGCTGCTATAAGATTCATTCTGCATATTTTTCCCTCCTCTAAGAAACTTTGAAAAGCATTAAAAATCCCCTAGTTAAGGCAATTACTGCAGATAAGTTAATCTGCACGGGATGTTTAAACCCCAGTTCTTGCATATGTTTATTCGGATTTGTTTCCCCTCTCTAGACAGTTTCTGCCCTAGAGGTAGGTGGTAGGAGGGAAGGGAAAATTTTACCTCCTGCTAAATAATGGTCTGATGGCTGGGAGGGGGAGACGCTTAGCTGTGTGGCCAACTCCCTCCATTGGCTGCTGGCTATATATACAGATCTAATAGAAGAGTCGATGCATGGTAGGCTAACAGGAGAGGTTCAATAAGTGGTCCCTAGCAGGCTAAGTATCACTGGACGACGCATGGTACCAAGAGAGCAGCCTGTGTTTTGCCTTTTCATTGGGGACTAGAAGGATGAATCCTATTCATTAAGAGACCATTTTTTTTCTATCATCCTGAGGGTTCACAAAGGCGGCAGATTTTCACGGAGCATCTGCTATGCAGCGGGCAAGGAGTAGGCACCTCAGGGAATTGGGAACAGTCTCAAGGAATTCACGTGTTTTTCGGAGAAAATTCTTGTCAAAGAATAGTTGCAAACTTGGACTGTTTCCTCCCAAAAAGGAGAGGCCACGGAAGTGTTTCTGGGAGAACCAGACCCACTTTGCAAAGCCCTCTCAGCCTTCCTCCGTGTTCCTGCCGTGGCAGTGGCCGCTTCCTGCCCTGGACTCACAAGCTGCCAGGGGGGCTCTGACGGGCTCCACGGGCTCTGCGGGGGTGTCGAGGGTTTCTCTGCTCACTTTCCTCCTTGCACCCCCGTCACTCTTGGACCGTCTCATTGGCTGGGGCGGGTTAGGTTGATTTGACTAATTTCAACCCATAAATAAACGTGGCATGTTGGGACTCTCTGGTAGGTTAGGACAGGTCAGATCACCAGTGAGACTGAAGTACACGTCATTTCAGAGGGTCAGGTGGACACACCTCTTGAGGTATGCTCGGTGTTACTACGTCAGCCAGACTCCAAGCTACACCATCCCCATGCACCAGGGCTCCAGTGAAGGATCTGTGAGGTTGACTGTTGAACAACAATGCGGGGGGTTAGGGACCCCAACCCCTCATGGGGTTGAAAATCTGTGTATAACTTTTGACTCCCCCAGAACTTAACTACCTACCATTGATCAGAAGCCGTATTGAAAACATAGTCAATTAACACGTATTTTGTAAGGTATATGTGGTCTACACTGTATTCTTGCAGTAGAGTAATTGAGAGAAAGGAAAATGTTAGTAAGGAAATCATAAGGGAGAGAAAATACATTTATACGGCTGTACCGTCAACAATCCACATATAAGTGGACCCGTGCAGTTCACACACTAATGGTTAACAGTACTAACTCTTGGGTTCAAATCCAGACTCTGCTATTTCCTGGCTGTGTGACCTTAATACACTTAAATCCAAGTGTGCTCATTTACAAAACGGAAGCAGTAATAGCTCCTGCTTTGAAGGGCTGTTGTAAAGCTTCAAAATGAACATAAAGCACTTACCAAAGGCATTCACGTGGGGCTCAATAAGTGAGAGTCATTTATATTATTTAGGAATTTTTTTCAACTACAAGGAATACAATGCCCTTCTGACTATGGCTTAAACCATGGGGACATATATTGTTTGCTTAACAAAAAGTCCAGAGGTAGATGGTCTCACAGTTGGTCTACCAGCTGAGTAATGTAATCTAGAGCCCAGGCTCCCTCTATTTCACTATTGTAGCATCCATAGCCTGTTACTTTTTCTTCTTTTTTTTTTTAAAGACATTTTATTTTAATCGACCTTATTTTTTTAGGAGAGTTTTAGACTCACAGAAAAATTAAGTGGAAGGTACAGAGATTTCTCGTATAACTCTGATGCCCCAGACATGCACTGCCTCTCCCATTATCAACATCCGCATTCTGCCTTTCCATCCTCATACTTACAAGATGGCTGCCAAAGTTCCAAGCATCACATCCACATTCAGTGCAGGAAAAAGGAGGAAGGAGAAGTGCCAGCAAACTCTCATAGCAAGCCATTTCATTTTCTAAGAAAGCAAAATATCTTTCCTAGAAATCCCTTAGCAGATTTCTCCTTCTATCTCATTGGTCAGAACTTGGTAGGGAACAGGAAGGTGGGAGTGGCTTTTGAGTAGCTCCATCATTAGTATCATCTAATTCTGCCTCACAGCCTGGCTTTGTAAGTGAGGCTAGGCCCAGCCATCCTTCTGCTGATTCAAGGGCACATGGCCACCTCTGCTGATATCCCCTCTCCTTGAAATTGTTGCCACTCTCCTGCCAGAAATGCAGGAATGGGTAAGACCAGGTGAAGGGCATCAGGGCCTTTTTCGGCTCAAGTTCATTTACTTCCTTAGAAGCCGTTCTCATTGAAACTGCAAGGGATCTGCCTCTACCACGCTGACCCAGGAAGAAAAGTCCTTCTCCACTTACTCTCTCAGCCTCAAAGTCCATGCCCATCTGTGCTGGAGTCAGCCTGTGCAATCACATATTACTGGTTTTAATTGTACAGCAAGGGGGAAGATGGGAGATATTAATCAGGTGCTGTAAGCTCGGAGAGTGAATGTAATGAATAGACTATTAAGTTAACCAAGTTTTCGGCTTCACTAGTGAAAGCTGCCATCTATCTTGTGTGGTTTTCTGCATGCTTCATTACCACATATAACCATACTGAAAAAATATGCCTTACCCTTTATAATGAGATGATAAGTTCCCTGCGGTGGATGGAGCAGAGCTCGATCCTAAAGCCCCATGAAGTTGGAGCCCGCAGATGGGGTGTCTAGCTGAGTCCCAGGGCCTGGCAGCCGAGGCCAAGGACAAGGCCAGGGCTTGATGGTGACTACAGCCTGAGTCATCAGGTCCGGAACATTCCCAGGGCACCAGGGTGCCCGCGGGCTCAGACTCCTGCCACTCCCTCCCCATCAGGGAGAAGCAGTAAAAGAGGGAAGTTCACTCCAGCCCCTGGGTAAACATCCGGTCCTTGCTGGAATCATCCTCATGCTGCCCTTGGTCCCACAGCTTCCACGGGACTCAGTGGAGGAGAGCCTATTCATGTGGGCAGCTGTGGGTGGCTTGTCTTCTCTCTCCCACTTCATCCCTGCTGCAGCCCTTAGCAACTCGGTGAATGTTGCGGCCAGAGAGAGCCAGGGCCGATCTGGCCCTACTGCTCACTGTCTCGGGGCCTCTGGCAGGGCAGTTGCTCCCTTTAACCTCGGCTCTCTCCTCTGTAAAATGGGGCTGATAAGGCCACCTTCCTGGAGAGGTGGAAAGAACTAGATCACAGAAAAGCACCCAGCACTGCCCTTAATGCCTATATCCTTCCTCCAGAGTGAAAGTGAAGTTATCAGATGGGACGATGAAATCCTTAAAAATGACAGTAAGCTACACATTGTATGGTTCCACTCATATGAAATGTCCAGAATAGGGAAGTCTACAGAGACAAAAAGTAGATTAGTGGTGGAGATAGGGGTGGAGGCGGTCTAAAAGGATAGGAAACGGGTGCCTGCGTGGCTCAGTCGGTTAAGCATCCAACTCTTGATCTCGGCTCAGGTCATGATCTCGGGGTCCTGAGATCGAGCCCCACATCGGGCTCTGTGCTCAGCGTGGAGTCTGCTTGAGATTCTCCCTCTCCTCTGGCCCTCCGCCCATTCATGCTCTCTCTCTAAAATAAAAATCTTCTTAATTAATTAATTAATTAAAAGGATAGGAAGGTACCAGATAAAGCGAGTAAGATTTCTATTCAGGGTGATGAAAATGTTCTAAACTTGACTGTGGCCGTGGTCCTACAAATCCGTGTGTACACCAAAACCCGCCGAATCGAGGACTTTAAATGGGTGAAGCGCATGGTATGAGAACTATATCTCAGTGCAGCTATTAAAAAAACAAAACCATCAGCTCCAATAAAAATAAAATGTTACCGTAGCAAAAATGGCACCCCATGGCGGCAAGGGCGGCTCTGGGTTACATGTGAGCTTGAGCTGTATCCCTGGTCTAGACAGGCCAACACAGGCACCGCAAGTCCACGTAATGGGGTCTACGGCCACCTCAGAGTATCGTGGATATGAGAACTCAAAGGCCCCTCAGAATTCGTATTCCCCAGACTCTCAGGAGCAGATCTTTAGAGAAACTCTCAGCGCCTCCTCCATCCCCCACCAAAAACCAACAACAACCACCACAAAATACCATGTCAAAATACCATGTCTTCAGCTGCTAGTTTGAGAAACCTTGGTCCATAGAGCAGTGCGGGTGAGGTCATTCTCCAGAGGCCAGCCCTACAGCCCCGGGGGGTGTGAGAAGCCCCCCTTGGGAGGGAGTTTCCGTGACTGAGACAAGGATAGGTGTGACAGAATTCATTCCAGGATAGTAACAGGACTTCTCAGTCTCTTCCCTTCCAGAGCTTCTCTACCTGTGCCTGACCCTTCAATGCTGTGCTCTACAGCCCCGGGGGGTGTGAGAAGCCCCCCTTGGGAGGGAGTTTCCGTGACTGAGACAAGGATAGGTGTGACAGAATTCATTCCAGGATAGTAACAGGACTTCTCAGTCTCTTCCCTTCCAGAGCTTCTCTACCTGTGCCTGACCCTTCAATGCTGTGCTCTCGACAGTTCTGTGCTTCTTTTCCAAGGTGGTTGCCCCTTTATCAAGATGCCCACTCCACCCTGACACTGATAACACCCCCATTTGTATCTCCAGTGAGGTCTCTCCTCAGAGCTCTAGACTCATTATGTCCAAATGGTCCATGTCTTTCTACCTGGACGTCCCCAAACCATTCCAAACCCAGCACAACTCAAACCAAACCCATCATGCTCTCCCTTCCTCGGACTTCCTTAGCCTACTGGATTCCTCCTTCACCTCACGGTGCATTCACTTTCTCAAACCAGAAGCACAGAGTCCTTGCCAACGCCTCCCTCCCCCGTCTCTCACTCAACAAGTGTGTTTTCTTCCGCCGGCTACATCTCTTCCTCTTCTCTGCTTGGATGACTGCTGTGGCCTCCAGGCTGCAAATCTCTCCTCACGAATCCATTACCCATACAGCTGCCGAAGTGATCATTTCCCCACTTCAAATGGCTTCCCGTTGCCTACAGAATAAAGTTCAAACTCCTATGCGTGGCTTACTAAACCTTTCATGAACTGACCCCACGCACTCCTCCCTTTTTACTCCCTGCCTCCACCAGGACCAGCTCCCAGTCAGCCAGCAAGCAAGCTCTTTGTTCCTGGGAGTAACAAAGACAGACAGTAGGCATGGGGATGCCCCCCACCACATGCTGGTGATTGACCCCTTTGTCCCCACCACCCCCAACTGGAAAAAAAACTCTAATACTGCTGTCTGCAGTCTTCAATCCTATGTTAGCAAACTTCTCTCCCCATATCCTACTCCATCCTTCACCCCCATGTGAAAGCGGACGTCAGCCAATGCTCAATGTTTTTCATTGTAGCCTCAGTCCAAAATTGTGGGCTTTTAAAATATAGAATTGAGCCCTAATTAGTAATATGCCGAGTGTATAATCACAGAGCAAAGCAAGGAAGGCCCAGCCCATTAGGTCAAACATGCTGAGTGCTGTGGAAGAGCAGAAATCCATTTCTAAAGACATGAACAGTAGCTGGAAACATAAAAGGTCAGATCATTGGCTCAGTTGGACTTGATTATATGAGACTAGTGTGTAGATAAAGGCCCCAAAACTGGGATGGTGTGTTTAAGAGATAAATGAAATCAGCAGGAGAGGGGTGGTGCTGGTGTCATTCCCTCGGAGGATCTAAGGGGCCAGCTGGAATGGGCAGACAGCAAGCCCGGAGGTGAGGGCCTTCCACAAACACTGAACTTGGAAGTGACCCAACAGAGCCTCTTGACCCGAGGTAGACCCCTTCATCTGTTTTCTGGTTCACATACTCTACACCACTTCAACTGGTCCCCTACTTTTTTGTAGATAGAAATAAAACTCTCTCTGCCGTCTCCTCGAGCCACCCAATGGGATAAACATGAATAACATGATTTCACGGCTGCCCAGGCTGCAGGACTGGAGGGAAGGTTCAGAGAAGGCAGACCAGCTTCTTAGAAGCCATCGACTGTGGCAGTCTCTCAAGCAGAAGTTAAAATTCTTAGCCCCCAAGCAAAGCCCAGCCCCTGCCAACCTTCCCCACTAGCCCCTCAGAATGCTTTTCTTGCAAAATTCAAAAGACAAATGAAAAGAATATTTTCCTTTTGTGGGCCCCCACGCAGTACAAGGGCTTGGATAATGTCAGTATTAGGGGACGGTTCCTTGGATGGGAAGAGGAAAGAGGATGGGTACTGAGCCACACCGTCTGGATTGTGAGAGCAAGGGGGCAGAGTGTTGGAAGCTCTACCTCACTACATACACTGAGCACCAGCCCTCCTCTCACTGTTGACAACCTGAACTTGTTCAAGCCTGTCCTTGGTGCCTCTGCTTTGTCCGGACACCTCAGTGTGGAATCAGGACCTTCCAGCACAGGGCGTGGCTGATGTTCAGTGAGTGCTTGTAAAGGCTGTGAAATCCTAGACAGAGATGCCTTCGTAGGCCTGTGAAATCCCACCCCCGAGATGTCAACATGCATCTCACATGAAGATAGAAGATACGGTCTTTGAAGTTCTTTCCAAGCTACAGAATTCCCAAAATATTGCTCAGAAAATAATTGCCCTTTTTTTCTTTTCTACAACATTGCACCAGAGCCAGACTGTTTCCAGTGCAGACCCAAGCATTGAAGCATTAGAGCTTAAAAGTCCTGCCATGCAAGCCTCTCCATTAATGTGTGAGGACATGGAGACCCAGGAAGAGTCAAGGGGTTCACCCAAGAACACACAGTTCGTGGCGGACTCATGACCAAAGTAACTTCATTCTCAGAGAAGCCTTCAAATAGATGAGCCCTACTGGTATATACTAAGCTCTGTTATCCCTCAACCCTTCCAGTTGTTGACTCAGGAAAAAAACTAAATATGGATAAAGGAAAATCTGTCCTGACATTTAGAGCTTCTTTAAATGCTTCTATGAGGGGTAGCTGGGTGGCTCAGTCAGTTAAATGTCTGCCTTCAGCTCAGGTCATGATCCCAGGGTCCTGGGATCGAGTCCTATTTCATAGAGCTCCCTGCTCAGTGGGGAGCCTGCTTCTCCCTCTCCCTCTGCTGCTCCCTTTCCCTCTGCTCCTGCTCTCTCTTGCATGTGCTCGCTCTCTCTCTCTCAAATAAATAAATAAAATATTTAGAAAGTAAATAAATAAATGCTTCTATGAGCAGAGCAAGGTTTGATAAATTTCCCAGCGGAGGAAAAGCCTACAGACCCCAACCTAGAATTGTTCCTGGATTAGGAGACTATTCCAGAAACTCCTCACCGTTCTGCTCCAGGAACCTCACATAAGGCACATGTGTGATGAGTGAGGCCCTAGGCTCCTGTCCGTTCTTCCTTCTCCCGTCCCTGTGCCAGCCTGATTGTGGCAACGAGTGAAAACACACATGAATTTTGGAAACATGTTAAGAAGCAATTATGAATTTCTTGCCTTTAGATGCTTCCCTTTTCCCCTTGGGTCCCAAGAATTAACATAAATTCCTTGGTCAGGAGAAGCTATCAAAATACTATCCATCTGGATCTAATTTCCAGAGCTGCCGGGCTACAGAGTGACCAGAGTTAAAGGTCTATTCATAAATTTCCCTCCCGGTGCTGCCTGCCCGAGCCCAAACTCTGCCCGCAATCCGCCTGTCCTGACCAGATAACAGATGGGACTGGCTCAGATTCTGCACACGCAGCACAGCTCCCTCGCTGACCAACTTCTCTCTCTGCCCTTCCAAGCCAAATATGGCCTTGTTTCCTTGAACTTCTTTTGTCTGGGTCATCTCCTTCCCTGCACGTCTTTGCAGGTGTGACTGTCCAAGTTAACTGAATGCAACCAAATGCCCATTGTCCAGATCTGCTTCTCCATTGGCTATTTGAGCCTTCGACTGCATTCCCCCTTCCTGGTTCCAGCTGCACACCATTTCTGTCTATAATGCTGTCCCTGGAGAGTGACAAGGGCCAGAAGAGGAGGAAACTCAATCCTCTTTATTATGATACTATTTTCTATAGTTTGATGAAGGGAAGATGACTAAAAATTCACTTAAAAAATGGTTGAGACTTAAGAAAAGGTTAACACAAAGCAGTTAGGGCACAGGACAGGGAGTGAGTTAGCTGCTTAACTAGTTAGTCAGGTGGTTTATTAATTTGGTTAGGTGACAAGTAAGGGAGGAACTCATATAAGAAAAGAAATACTCTACCAATTATCTAGCTAAAGAACAAATTCCCTAAGCATTCTTAGGGCTGTTTTTATTATATTTTTATCCTCCTAACTCTGTGCCTAGACCCAAGGATGAAGATCAAATATATACACATATATATGTATATAAATATAAAATAAGATAGATAGATACTACATATGTTATTACAACACACCACTGTTATATTTGCTGTTATAACACACCACCATTACAGTATCATACAGAATAGTTCACTGCCTTAAAAAAAAAATTCCCTGTAGTTCATCTGTTCAACCCCTCCCCTATCCAAGCCCCTGGTACCACTTATCTGTTTCTCTTCTCTATAGTTTTGCTTTTTCCAGTGTCAAATAAATGAAATCATACTGTATATAGAGTTTTCAGACTGGCTTCTTCCGCTTAGCAATACGTATCTAAGGTTCTTCCATATTGTGGCCTGATAGCTCATTTCTTTGTATTGCCAAATAGTATTCCATTGTATGGATTTATCCAAGTTTGTTTATCTGTTCATCTATTGGAGGACATCTTGGTGGTTTCCAGTTTTTGATGGCTATGAATGAAGTTGCTACAGGCGTTCACATGTTGTCATGTGCAGATAAGTTTTCAAATCAGTTGGGTAAATACCCAGAAGTGCAATTACTTGATCCTCTGATAAAAGTGTATGTAGCTTTGTAAGAAACTCCCAGACCATTTTCCAAAGTGGCTGCGCCATTTTGCGTTTCCACCACCAATGAGTGTGAGTTCCTGTTGCTCTACATCATTGCATTGTCTTGTCAGCTTTTTCAGTTGTAGCCATTCCAATAAGTGTGTGGAGTATCTCATTGTATTCTTAATTTGCATTTCTGTAATGACAGATGATACTGAGTATCTTTGCATATGCTTACTTGCCATCTGTATGTATTCTTTAGTGAAGTCTGTTCAGATCTTTTGCCCATTTTTTTTTAATTGGGCTGTTTGTTTTCTTACTGGTAAGTTTTAAGAGGTTTTTATATATTTTGGATACAAGTGCTTTATCTGATATGTGATTTGCCAATATGTTCTCCCATTCAGTGACATGTCTTTTCAATCTCTTAAGGGTATCTTTAGCAGAGCAAAAGTTTTTAACTTTAATATAATCTAAATTACCTTTTTTGTTTGTGTCTAAAAACTCATCACCAAACGGAAGTTCATATAGATTTTCTGCTATATTTTGTCCCAAAAGTTTTATAGTTTCATACTTTACAGTTAGGCCTATGTCCCATTTTGAGTTAATTTTTATGTAGGACATAAGACCTATGTGTAGTTTCTTTTTTCTTTTGTATAAAGATGGCCAATTGTTCTGGCAGTATTTATTGACAAGAGTGTCCTTTTTTCATTGAATTGTCTTTGTGCTTTTGTGAAAAAAAAAATCTGTTGACTATATTTGTGTGGGTCTATTTTTGGTCTATTTTGTCTATTCTTTCCACCCATCTATTTGTCTATTCTTTTACCAACACCATGCTGTCCTGATTACTGTAGCTTTATAGTAAGTCTAGAAATTGAGTAGTGTAAGTCTTCCAGCTTTGTTCTTCCTTTTTAGTGTTGTGGTGACTATTCTCAATCCTTTGCCTTTCTCTGTAAATTTTATGTTCAGTCTGTCTCTATCTACAAAATAGCTTACTGGGATTTTTATTGGGATTATTTTGAATTTATAGATTAAGTTGGGAAGAACTGGCATCTAACAATCTTCCAATCCACAAACATGGAATGTCTCTCTATTATTTAGATCTTTGATTTCTTTCATCAGTTTTGTAGTTTTCCACATAAAGATCCTGTACCTATTTTGTTAGGTTTACACCTAAGCCTGTCTGTCTGTGTTTTTTTCTCTCTTCCTTTCTTCCTTTCTTCTCTTCTCCCTTTCTCCCTTTCTTTCTTATTATGAATAGTTGTTTTCATTTCAAATTCTTATTGTTTGTTGCTGGTATATAGGAAAGCAGTTGACTCTTCTTTTTGTTTTCATTAAAGGTATAAATTTTTATTTCCTTCCATTAAATTGTTGATTACATTCCATAAAAGTTAAACTGTAGTCTTCGAGAGTCAGCCAAAGGAGGCAGCATGCCATGATTCTGACTCCCTATTGAAAGCAATTAACTTTCATATACTCACCTTGTATTCTGCAAACTTGCTGTACTTATTAATTCCAAGACTTTTTTTTTTTTTTTGTAGATTCTTTGGGGTTTTAAACAAAGAAAATTGTGGCCTCTGTAAATAAAGACAATTCATTTCTTCCTTCCCAAGCTGTATACCTTTTGCTTTTACTTGTCTTGTTGCACTAGCAAAGACTTCCAATGCCGTGTTGAATGGAAGTGGTGAGCAGGCAGAAGCATTCAGTCTTTCTCTATTAAGTGTAATATGAGCTCCAGGTTTTTCTTATACTTCCTGTGTTAATGTTATGATAGTCTCTTCTATCCCTAGTTTTTCATAGCTTTTATTATGAATGGACGTTGAATTTGGTCAAATACTGTTTTGTTTTCAAAAGATCACTGTACCTGTTGTGCAAGACATGAGATTTTAGAGAGCCAGGAAAGAAGCAGAGAGTTCGGTTGGGAAGACCAATACAAGGGCCCATATAAGAGTTGATGGTGGGCTTGAACTGGAGTGTTGGCAGTGTAGAGAAGTGAACAGATTCTAGATGTATTCTGGATCAAGAGCCAATAGGACTTGCTGGCATGTTGAATGTGGTGGGAGAAGGGAAGGGAGTAATCGAGACATACGTTTAAATATGAGGCTTGAGCAGTTGAATGGGTGGTACTGCAATGTACCAACATGCCAAAGACGGGGGGGGAGGGGTAGAGGTTAGAAGTCTTTTTGGACATGTTACAGTTTTCAATAACTATTAGACCTCCCAAAAAAGACTCAAAATGGCCATTGAATATACAAATCTGGAGCTCAGAGGATGGGTACTTGCTGGATTTAGAATTATAAAAATCATTTATGTATCAATGGTGTGAAACCTTGGGATTTCATGCAATTACCTTGAGAGGAAAAACATTAGGTGGAGAAGGGAAAGCCCACAGCTGAGCCGTGGAGTCCTCCAAAGTTTGCTGGCTGGCTGTGTAATCTGAGTCACAGGAGGGCTTGAATGAGGCAAGCACAGAGCTAGCAAGTATTCGTGTGTGCTGCTGAGACCTGCAGTCATGTGCTAGAAAAGATGGATTAATTCCAAACCAGGAGTTAAAAATCTCACCATCCATAATTAACAGAGGAGTCCTTAAATACACATAGCTAATACAAGAATTAACAAAAGACACAGAAAGATGGGGGAATATACTAGTGGATTAAAAATAGATGGGGTTCAATAGGGAAAAGTTTCCAGAGGAGGTGGTCCAAGATCTGAAAGCTAAAGGAGAGGCAAGGCCCTGAGAAGGGAAACCTCATCAAGTGTTTGAAATCACTGGCAGAGACCTTGCCTCAAGGCCAGGACACTAGATCTGGAGGTTTCTTTTATTTTCATCTGTATAATGGATATATCAATTTTCCATAGTCATCAAAAAAGGAAAATTGTGGGGTGCCTGGGTGGCTCAGTCGGTTAAGCAACTGCCTTCAGCTCAGGTCATGATCTCAGGGTCCTGGGATTGAGCCCCACATCGGGCTTCCTGCTCAGCAGGGAGTCTGCTTTTCCCTCTCTCAGCTCACACACTCTCTCTCTCTCTGTCTCTCTCAAATAAATAAATTTTTTAAAAAAAGGAAAATCCTGCCAAAACAAACAAGAGAAAAATCCACGTGGCCATATAGGAGAAGCAAAAGAACAAGAGCCCGCAAGTTGAGGTGATGAAACATTCTCTAGTTAGCTCCATACCAGAGAACTTTTTGCCAGGAGTAGCTATGGAAAACCCTAACAGGGGACTAAAACCTCAGGACATCCCTGGCAACCGCCCACCCCCCCTTCATCCAGGACCTTCTTGCTCTGGGTAGACGCAACCTCAACCATGGACAAGAAGGGAAGGGGGCAACTTTTCTTAACTCTACAATAACCTGACGCCCGCAGGAATAGCTTTTTAGCGGCACTCTCAGGGCTAGGGGTTTAAATGGAGCTGAAAGTTATTAAAAACCCAGGTGAGTCACCTGGGGGAATTAAATTTAAAAAAACGAATGGCCTGCCAACGGCTCTTTATAGATTTGAGACTGCAAATGGCACATTGTTGGCTGACTCTTCGCCATAATGAAAACCAAGAAGGGGTCCTTCTGTCATCCTGGGGAGTCGGGAGGAAACTAATGAGGAAGAGCAGGAGGAAAGGCCTCTGCACTACCGGTTGACAGGGCTCTTCTCCCCCTGCGGAGGCTCCCCAGGCCTGGACAGCCACTCAGACTATGGGGGAGGGAAAAGCAGTCTGGGAGAGGAAAGCTCAACCACTTTCCGTAGCCAAGGGCTCTGCGATCCACCCCTCCTGAGGCGCTGAGGTTGCTCAGAGACAGGATTCCTGACATCTGTGATCACTGAAGAGTGTGACCAACAGTCCTGGAGAACAGAAGCTGCAGGGTTTCTCTGCAGGATGTCAACTGCTTTGTCCGAGATGAGGAAACACCAACATCCCCAGACCAGACAGACCCGGGACTTTGGTGAGACATTTGCTGGGTCACTGCACCTGCACAAAGTGACGAGGTTTCCCTAAATATCCTCAGCCTGGGGGAGGGCCTGGGTGGGTCAGTCAGTTAAGCATCTGTCTTCGGCTCAGGTCATGATCTCAGGATCCTGAGATCGAGCCTTGCATCGGGCTCCCTGCTCAGCAGGAAACCTGCTTCTCCCTCTGTCTCTCTCGCTTTGTGTGCTCGCTTGCTCTCTCTCTGTCAAATAAATAAATAAAATCTTAAGATATACACACACATAATAAATAAACTCTTTAAAAAAAAGATACACACACACACACACACACAAATATATATATACATATACATGCTCAGGCTGGTTTGTTCTCTGAAATAAACGCACACACACATGCACTCACATGCTCTTCTCTGAAACGTTGGTTGTCAATATCCCAAATGAGGCCCCCAGGAGGGGTCTGGGGATCCAGGTAGGATGCGCATGCGTCCAGCTGCTCCAGCTTGAGCTGAGATTCTGTTTGGGAGCCGGAGCGTGTTTGCAGAGTCTGTCCCAGCAAAGGAGAAGTCATTATAGCCACGGCCCCTCCGGGGAAAGCAGGTTCTGCCGAGGTCGCCTTTCTCTATTCTCCCCTAATCTTCCCACCACCTCGCTTCAGGAGTTGAAAATTCATCCTTAAAAACCTGCTGCTTTCCAGACAATTCCCATCTGCAAAACTCCGTTAAACACATAAGCTACAACTATGTGCAAACAGCCCGGCTCTCTCCACAGCCACATTATTGCTCTTCCAGCAGCCACTTCTAGGCATGCAGCTTTGATCCGAAATGTTTGTCAAGCAACTTAATATCCAACCTTGTGCATACAGTACTTCTGAAAGATATTTGCAACTGGAAATTGTTTGTCTAGAATTCAAGGGAATCGAAATGGACTTTTGCTGTGATTGAATTCATTAGAGGCACATTCTCTGATTTTTTTTTTTAAATTTCCTCTAACTCTCGACTTTCAAAAGTTATTTCCTCGAGCTGCTCCATCATGGAGTGGCTGGAGCTTTTTTTCTTTATTTTTTAATCCAAAGTAATATCTTTCCGCGAAATAAATTGGACAAAAAGATACAGAGCTACTGACACATGAAAGTGCCTTGTTCAACAAGCTTCTTACTGACTGCAGCAGGATTTCCTAGGAACGATGTCAGGGACCTGAATCTTGTAGGACTTGGGGGACCCTGACCCTGAAGCTGTCGGTTAGGACCTCTCCCTCCCCAGGAATCTTTCAGCAGATGTTTTCACGGTGCAGACCCCAAGATGCACATACCCACTTCCCATTGATCAACAAACACATAAGCTCAGGGACTGGCTTGTCCTCAAGAGCATGTGTTTTTTTTTTTTTTTAATCCTTCTCATGAAAGGCCTCACAGTCAATACAAATAAAAATGGGAAAAGCAAAAACTCACCAGAGAGAAGAGAGCCACATTCAGCCCTAAGTGTTCATATCTTGCAGCAAGAAAATAAGCCGAGTTGGTAAAGAGACTGGATAACCAGGCAGCACAAATCACTGATATTGTTTTCCTTGTGCCATTGAAGTGAGAAAAATGTTTCTTCATTGTTTCTAAGTGAAGGAAATGGGTTATTGTTCAATAAGCTTTGCTGTAACTTTCTTCTCATTAGATTTGCTCCATCTTGGTAAACCCTTGGAAGGCTCAGCAGCCCCCCAAAGCTCTAACGACCGCCGGCCCACTATTTCTCAGGAGCTGGTTATACAGTGGGTGGATTGCACACACACTTCCCTTCCTCCCTTCCCCTGTCTCTCGAGCACGTCCTTGCTCACTCTCACCCCTGCAGGAAGAGGAGCTGGTGCCGGGACAAGAGGTGAGACCGAAGGCTATTAGCAATATTCGGAGGAGGAAGATGGCAAGCTAACCTGAACCAGTTTGCCAGGGAGCATTGGATTCCAGAAATCTGTGCTCTTCCTGGTTAACCGAGATCCTACAGCACTTCCTGTCTTCTCCACGTCTATGAAACAGACAAGCCAATAGACAGGTAGTTCGGAACCAAGGGTGCAAATCAGGATCTCCTGAGCAGCTCTTTGAAAACAAAACATCCAGATCATCCCACCCAAAATTCTGATTCAATAATAACAACCGTAAAGATAATAGGAGTTTATACTTACATAGCATACATAAAAACTATTCTAAGTTCATATAAATTACTTTGTGTAAGCTTCCTAACAGCCCTAGGTATAGGTTCTGTTATGATCTCATTTTACAAACGAAGAAATGGATGCATATAGAATTTGAGAAATCTTCCCAGGGTCACACAGCTGGTTAGTGTTGGAGGCGGGTCTCAAACCCAGGTATGTTTCCAAACTCTGCGTTCTCTACTGCTTGGGCTTGGTCACTAAAATATCTCCTGAAACGCATACCTGGCTGAGAGCTACCATGCTAAAATTTATTTTTAAATATTCTCATAGTCTCAAGACACATGTGTGGCACAAACAGGATGTGTCCACTGCAGCTTCCCACAAACGCCAGCTTCACACTGGATTAGCTGGGTTTGGATTTACTTCTTAATGCACATCCGCTGGTTTGTCAGTAACAGCGACAAGGCCCAGCTCAGACAGGGGCAGGGGAGTGTACAACAATTCAGCAAAATTTGATGAGCAATCGCCAGTGGCATTATAAGCCCTGCCGGTTAACATGGAGGATACAAGCTGAATAATATATGGTCTCTGCTCGTAAGGTGAAGGGGACGGAGACACACCCCCAAATAGTCATCATGTTATCAAAGACATGTTGAAGGTTATGGAAACCTAGAGTAAGCTCACAGTCGATTCTGCCTGGAGGACACAGGGTGACTTTCCTGCTGGCCATTGAGGGATGAGCCCCAGGCCTTGTGGGTAAAGCCGGGAGGGCATTCCTGTCTAAGAGCAGAGAGTGTTCATGTACTGGGAAGCAGTTTCATGTGGCTGCAGCTCAAGACAGAAAGGGATGCCATGCAACAAGGTGTCACTGAACCGACCTTTGAGGGATCTGAAACAAGTGCATCAGTTTCCAAGATATCCCACAACTCAGGGAGCAACACTGGGTGTCTCCAAGAGATGAGTGGCACTGGGGCTGTGGGAAGGGCACAGCAGACCTACTAGACATGGAGCTACTCTGGATAGCTCTGATACAGCAGTGACCCCAAGAGGGTGAGGCCTGAGCTCCTTGAACCTTTCAGCATCCCCAGCCCCAGCAGAAGATCTGCTGGTTTCCCTCCCTCCGGGATGGCTGCAGTCCAGTCTCATTTAGAGTAGGTGGGGGCACGTGGAGCAGCTCATCTCAAGGCTGAAAATTGACGTCCATTCCATGAGATCTCACTGTACTTCACTCCACACCTCTGCAAGGCTCCTCTTTCATTCATTTCCTGTCTGTCCCACCAGACAAGGGTAGGTTCTGCGGGATCCTCTCTGGGCTTGTCCCGCTGTATATAATAGGTGCTGGGGACAATGGTAATAATGTTGGGGAAACTAGAAATGGCCTCAGCAAAAGTACACAACCTAACCTCTCCTGGATCCTCAGATTGGTAATAGAGGGGCGGAAGGTGCATTATGGATATTCCCACTCAACTTGCTCTAAACAGCTCCAGTATTAATGGAAATTTTAATGAAAAACTAAGCCTTGATTAGGTTGCCATGCAGAATTCCCACATAGGCAGAGTCTGGTTAATTTCCCTTGTGCCAGGGGCAGAGGCTCAAATGCACACACAGACACGCGCACATACATACACACACAAAGCTCTCAGCAAATTCCCTCCAATCTCCAGGCCAGTGACCCTCGTGTTTTCTTCTGCCAGCCTGCTCCAGAGTTTTATACAGGGCCGTGGGGGATCTCCTGTGTTTATAATCAGAGCAGGCTCAGAGGTTAGGAATTGCCAGAGAGCTCCAAAGGGAGGGTCCCAGTTCTCCCAGCCTCCTCTACTGCTCAGATGGAATCTGTCACTGGCTACAGGGAGCCATGGGTTCAGAAGCAGAAATGCAAGAGGCTAGGTGCTGAGCCGCTCCCGTGCTGGGCAGCCTGGTGCTCCCCACTCCCTTGGGAACCAGCCAATTGTGCAGCTTCCAAAAAAGAACACAGAGGCATCCACTCCCCTGAGAAGTTTTCGTTATGACAGGCAACTCCGTCTGTCCCTGTGTAGTAGAAACCAGCACCTCCCTAGGGAGCACCGGGAGTTGTAGGAGAGAAGCAGTCAATGGCTTTGTCTTGTTAGAGCCGGTGGAGATAGGGAAACCTCCCCCAGACCCCCCTCTCGCCTCCTCGGGGTCCCCATCCATCGCGCAGGTGGACTCACTGGCACTCTTCCCGCCGCTCCTTCCTGGGCCAAGCCTGAGCGCCCCCCCCACACACACACACACACCTGCTCACTCAAGCCTCTCTGCTGAGGGGAGGTCGGCGAAGGGAGAGCAGACCCCTGGCTCCTGTTCTGAGGAAAAATAAATGAGCAAGGAGAGAGATGACATAAAGAAAGAAGAAAGAAAGAACCAGGAAGAGTCACCTGCTCCACTCTAGACGGCAAAAGCCCCTTCTGCAGAGAACCCGAAGCACCAGGTCTCCATCTTCCTGCCCTTATGGTGCGTCCCATTACAGCAGATGGTCTGCTTTGCCTTAATTTCTAACATCACCTTTCTCCAGGAGGCCTGGTCCATTTGCTGGGTTCTCGGATGGTCAAGAAGTCCCTTTCAGTTGGTCGGGTAATGGGCTCTCGGTCAGAGCCATGCATTTTGCATGAGTCCCCCATGCTACTGTCCACCAGCTGCCTGACACCTCTGTGGTCGGCACGGAAACACGTCGGTCACTACGAGGCGTTAACACTTTCCAGGGGGCGAAGTGAGCACAGCTTTCCCCTTTCAGACCCTGGTTGCAAAAACACTCTTCAGGGAAAGTCAACCTTCTTTCTCTCCTCTCAATAGGCTTTTGGCTCTCTCTCTCTCTGTTTCTCTCTTTCCCTCTTCCCTTCCCATCTGCACTTCTGTCCCCCCACTATCGTTTATTTCCCAGCATCCTGTAAAGATGAAGAGTGCGGTTTCAAAGCCTGGATTTGATCCTCCGCTTTGTGAAGTTGAGCCAGGCCCTCCTGGTTCACCCATATCACAATAGAGCCTCTTGCTCGGACTTTCTCACCCTGCTCGCACATAGAATCTTCTAGGTACTTTTTAAAAGTTACCCGCATTGTGGGCCCGCCTCAGACCAATTAAATCAGAATCTTTGGAGGTAGAGCCTGGGTATCTGTATTTTTTTATGCCCCCCCAGGTGATCCTGTGTAGCCAATGGTGAAAACCACTATGTCTGGCCCCATATCCAAGGCTGTCAACAGACAGCTGCCCTCAGAACCCTCCACGGTAATCTTCCCAGCTCACATCCTCTGGTTCTAATGGGGGGTGGGGCTAGGGGGTGACCTGGAAGAAATAGAGTCAGCAGAGCCTTGGGCTATCGGGGACCTACTGAAAAGACCCTGTGGGTCCAGAATAACCCCAGACATAAGCTTTCTGACCCTCCTGAGTAATGTATCACTTCCTTCAATTACCCGTCAGCCCAGGTGATTCATTTCTCGTTATTACTTGGGACAGAACACAGAATCGTAAAAGTTAAAAGTTGTAGGGGACTTCTCTCATTCTTCTTGCAAAAAGCAGTTCGTGAGCCTGTCTGACAATAGTATCTGTTCTCTTTGTGATAAACAGCATACAACGAAACAATACTTATCAGAAACCCACAGGAGGCATGACCCATTGCTAGTTGCTATTTATTCTAAGAGACAGCGTCTGTGCCATTTGGGAGTTTATGTCATGAGAAAAATGACACCATCCAAAACAGTTACCCAGAAGGCACTTACAACTTTGTGCCGTCTTTTTTCTTTTTTCTTTCTTTTTTTTTTTTTTTTTTTCCTTAGGATGTTTTGGTTTTGAGATCTATTTGGGGTATTTCACCAAGGTATTAAATGACAGAAGAGTGTGTCTATGCCACATAAACACTGGTGGTTTCTTTAGAGTCTGGGTTTCTATAGAGGCTTAATCCTTCCATGCCTTTTGTCTGGTCTCAGATGATCTCCCCACTGGCCTCTTACCTCATCCTTGCTATGCAAAAGTTACAGCAAAAGCAGAGTCGTTTGCCAAATTCCCATCCCCTGTAGCTTCCTAGACGGTGTTAATACACAGCCCAGGGAAAACCATATTGCATCTTCTATTGGTTCTTGGAATGGCTTCATCCTTTACTAACCAAGCCTCATCTTTCTCAGAGTCAGTGCATGGTCTAGCTGTGGGACAGTTTTATGGTTTACTGCCTTGGCAATCAACGTAACACGCTGAACAAGATTGCTTTCTCTGGCCTGGTAATGGTCAGGTCATCCTTAAAAGTTTGCTCCTCCTCAATGGGCATCAACCTGACGTTTCCAGCCGTTTACTTGGCACTCGAGGAACCCTTATCATCCAGGCAATGGGTTCCCTTCTTGGAAACAGTCCAAGACACACAGTCAGTTCTCAATTAGCCATGCTAATGGAGATGAGCAGTGGTGCAGATAATCCAAAATAGCAGATTATCTGGAAATCACTTTTATTGGCTTTGGAATAAATGTAGTGATGCAGTGCATGTAAGTGTGTATGCATGAGTGTGTGTTCCAGCAGTGTCACATTTTCTGTGGATTGTCTGTTTTATATGCACCAGAGTTCGCATTCTGTGAAGTAACATCATTGGAAAGTGGGAGTAAATACCCCAACTCTATCATGAGTAACGGAGGGAAGCTAACATAGAGTTAAAAATGGGCCCTGAGGTATTTACAGAGGCAAGGAAAATGGCCATGGACCTCTGTTTCAGCTGTTTTGTGGGCACTGCAAGGCTTGTCCCTTCTCACCAGGGGCCTCACTTGGCCCTGCATGCTCCCTGGAGGGTGGCTAGCACCCGCGATCTGCCCCAGATCCTGGCAGGGCTGTCAGGAGGACCTCCAAGCCATAATCCCTCTACAGGCTGCAGAGTTGCCCCTGCTTGTTGGCCACACTCGATTTGTATTGCCTCCCCCACTTTAATTCCAGAAGATGTGGTGAGATGTTGAAGCTGTCAGGAGCTCCCGCAGAGCAAGCACCTCACAACCTCCAGACTTTCTTGGAAGTTGATTGCAAGCTCTTGAGGGTGGCCTTGAAGGAGACACTTGGTGGGAAGTGGTTCTCAAACTTTATTGAACATAAGATTCATCCAAGGAGCTTGTTTTAGTTGTGAATACCTGGGCCCTACTCACAGACATTCTAGTTCAAATGTCTGGGGTAGGTCCTCTGATTCGTGTTGTTGTCAAGCATGCCATCCTTCAGGAGAGATCCTTTGAGAACCTTTGTTTAGAGAACCATTCTAACTGCTTCTGGTCCGACGTTGGGCAGTGGCTTAGGTGGAAGTGAACATTGGCCTTTTCAGGGCCTTTTCCTCCACAAACTACCATGTCTGGGTTCAAGTCTAATTTATGATGAGCCAGGGGCTGTAGATGTGGAGGTGGGATGTCTTCACCAGATGGGCTTGGCAAAGGGTACCTTCTTCCCAGCCTGACCATGTCCAGAAATGCATGGCCAACCCATAAGTCACAGAGCTTTCTTAGAAGATACAATAATAAAAATAGCTACTGTTTATTGAGCACTTACTAGGTGGCCAGCATTATTATAAGTGTTTCACACAAATTTTCTGATTGAATTCTCTTAATCCTATGAGGTGTTGTTCTCATTTTGGGAGGCCCTGTGGAGAAGCTATCTCAGTCTTTGTAGAGCCAATTTTAAAATAAGAGAAAAAAATAAACAAACCCAGCATGTTCAAGATTCTTGAAGAGAAGACAGCATGTAAATCAACTAATTATTATTAACATTCCTGACTATATCCTTGCAGGCAAATGAAAAAGTATGATTTTCTGTGGTTTTCAAAGTGGTGGTTCAGACTAGAGCAATTAGTTAACTAATTGACCAGTTGAAATGGTTTCTGTGACCCTCTTGATTTTTGCTCACTGGCCTGTTCTCCTTGTGATATATAAAGGTAGGTCAATCCAACAGCTGTGACCAACTGCCTAAAATGAGGTTGTCACTCCAGACAATTTCCCACACCCCAAAGATCAGAGTGGACAAAGTAATAGTAAGTCCAGTTGTTTATGCGATCACCAATTTTCAAAAATAAGCAGCAGTATAAAGGATCCTACTCTTGGTAGATTAACCTAATGTTGTCAGGCTTCAGGCATAATCAGACAGGATCTAGTGGAGGAACAGCAAGTGGAAGAGGGCCTTCAGGCAACAAGAAGAGAAAGCTGTTGACAGTGAAGCCCTAAAGACAAAGAAATATCTTAACAAGATGCAAATCCCATTCAGGAAAGCTCTCCAAGCCAGTAATTAAAGTACATCCAGGAATGCAGGTCTGGCGAGGTATAAGAGATCAATAGGTTAAATACTTTATGTTGTTTAATCAGATACTTAGCACAGATCAAATATTACCTTATTGAGGTCATTAGGCTAAATGAGGGCACTGTGGTGGTGAGCATTCATTACTGAGATGCCAATGGATCATGAAAATAGCAAGGTACAATCCTGAGTAAACTCCAGCCCCAAGATGAGGAATAGGGGGACCAGAAAGCCAGCACAGGACAAAAGTGGTGTCTGTGCTCTTCTTTGGGAGTAGCTTAGGAAGTTAGGGTTATGAGTTTCCCCCAGAGAATTAAGGTACCAAGTCCTGAAATGTATGAAAATAATGATCTCCTTGAAGCTGCACATACCTACTTATATGCAAAAGTGAAATAGGGAGCCACATTATTCAGTACCATGGAAAGTTCCCTCGTTCTTGTAAGACAGAGCGTTCTTATTCTGTATATTTCCACAGCAGACATGGCTGCGTTGGGGGATTAAAGCTGAAAATCTTAAAAATACTTCCCTGAGAAGGGACCCCATGGCAGAAGGAACTTACTAGACTCCTCCTGAATTGGGAGAGCTGTGACTGAGCCACAAAGGGACCGGCGACCCTTGGGCTTTGGCAATGCCCATCTTCTCAGCTAAACTAGTGGGTATCCAGGGGGAGATCTTTGTGGATTGATCATTAATTATGTTCTGCCAACTGTGGTGGGCTCAATCTGGTCAGACTATTTCCTTGTCTTTGCCAGTAGATAGAAGTAAAGCCAGACTGGAGTTTTGCTGAAAACTAAGAGGAAGCAAAAGTTCAATAAACTTACGAAAGTATCACCAAGACAGGTAGCTGCATCCACACAGAGAGGCACAGCTCCACCTGACCCCACCTGCAGAAACCCCAACTGACCCTCACTCCTCTCCAGAACCTACTTAGAGTCCTCTCTGGGGTGGAGACAGACTGTCTCTGTATTATTGTCCCCATCCCCTTATTCCACCTCATCCCCAACCCATCTGCAGGCTCTGGGTTTCCACAATTCTTGGCCCCACTCTGGGTGAGAATAGGAAAAAGGCTCTGCTCCTTCTCTTCCAAAAGAGCACATCTTTGAGCATCAGTTCCACCAACAATTACCTGGCAAACCTGTGTCCTGCCCCACCTGGAGGCTTCTGATCCATTTCTCTCTATGTTGGTATGCTTGGTTCACTAAAACATGCTAACTAGCTGGGTGTTAAGTTGAGCTCTACTTTTTTTGGAAACAATCCACCAGCAGTTGTCTGACTGGGTGCCTTAGAGCCTTGGGGTTCCCAAAAGGTCCAAACTGTATCTACAGACAAGCAGTGGGGAGGCTGAGCAGCAGTGTGCAGGACCTAACCATTGCCAGCCACTAACTGCCTTATACCTCATTCGTACCAATTTTATATGTTAAGATTCCATGTAAAATCTCATCAGAAAAATAATCTACTACTTAAGATAAAAAGATTTGAAGTTTTCAAAGTTTTATTTAAGTGTTTCTAGAGACTTCAATGATGGTATCTTTTAATCTATTTCCTTCCCAAAACATAATAAAACAATAATAATAATAATTGTTGAAGGGTTATTGTATGCCAAGTGTTTTCAATACATTGTCTTATTAGGACCTTTTTTGTAAATGAAGACACTTTTTTCTACAAATGAAGAAGCACAGAGACTATGGTTAAGATACTAGCCTACGATCTCACCGATATGAATGGCAGGAGCAACAGGCATCTTTCTGACGTCAGAGTCCGAACTGCATAGTCCTGCTGGTCCACTCACATTCACACACTGCTCCCATGAGACACCTGCTGTGTTTCCACTTCTAGAGACATCTCCAGTTTTTTACTTCTCAGCAAAGCATAGATAACGAACAGCTCCCCAGTCCACTGAACTCACAGGACCTTCTCAGGTCAGATTCTCATTTCCACACACTTCTGGAGAGTTCTAATTAGCTTCTAACATCTCCTCTCACCCCTTCCCCAGTCCTGCTCATCCTCAAGGGCCACAGTGTTTTATTATGAAGATATCCTGGTCACCAACAGTATCAGAAACAAAAAGACTAAGAGAAAGTTAATTTTGTCCTCAAAATCCAAACAAGGGCTG
The DNA here is from genome assembly GCF_023065955.2 of Ursus arctos. Lineage (NCBI taxonomy): Eukaryota > Metazoa > Chordata > Mammalia > Carnivora > Ursidae > Ursus > Ursus arctos. The sequence goes on along the minus strand of NW_026622897.1, from coordinate 21,185,007 downwards.
TGTTGTTGCTGCTGCTGTTCTTGTTCACCTAATTTTAGTAGAGTGGGTGGGATTCCTATCGTGTTATTGCCACACAGAGACCTGAGCCCAGACAAGCCTATGAAGACCAAGCCAACAGGACTCCCCCCTCATTCTGCAGCCCACTGACATGTATGGGGCACAGCCTTCACGGAACTCTCCAGGGTAGACCAGCACACCCTGCTCCCGAGACCACAATGGTGCTGTGAAAATTGCACAGCCACTCTCTTCTCAGAGTGGCTTCCGGTCCCCAGAGTGATAACAGAGTAGCTTCTTTCCCTGGGTAGGGAATGAGACAACTTGATAGGAGGAGGGAAAGCATTTGAGTTGACAAGTGAAGTGATTTTTTAACCTTCCAAATTCAGTTGTTTGTGGGGGGAGTGCAAGGGTGAAGGAGAAAAGAGGCAGGCGTGAAGGCTTCAGCAAGTCAGACTTTTCAGGGGAACAAAGAAGGCGTTTGTCAGAGCAGAGAGCTGCGTAAACCCACCGAGAATTCAAGCAGTTAGCACCTTGGCGGGCCCCTGCCTTTGCAAGCTGTGACCTAATTTTGAGAGATGCTGCTCGTATTGTTTTCCAGATAAAAGCAGGCAATAGCAAAAGCTCTCCTGGATGAGGCTTTGACATCAGAAAAAATCATCTTGACTCAAGTGACTAATCCCCCCTTAGCCCTCCTCCCATACCCCAACCCTGCACCCTTCCCTCTCCCTTTCCTTTCCCAGATCTTTGGCAGAACTGCAAGACCCCAAGCCATCAACACAAAGAGACGGACAGATGTGTGCCATCACCCCCTGTCCACTGTGGGTGAGACCCACGGTTAGCGCGGTCTTGGCCAGTGGGTGAGCTGGGAACGTCTCTCAGGGCCTTCTCCCTTCCCAATTAAAATCCATCCATTTAGCTGCCTTTTTCAAAAGGCCAGGAAAGAGCAAAGTGTTACCTCTGGGGTAAATGAATGGCAGTCTGCAAACCCTGTCCTTTTACATAATAGGCCAGTAATAATATGTAGGGAGAGGAGGCAAAAGCTTTGGAGAAGCAAATCCTTAAAACACTCATGATTTGAAGTAAAATTGAAAACACTGAGGCAGAGTGGAAGGCAAAGGGAAGAAAGATTCTCCTGAAGTTCAAGAGTCAAGAGTCTGTGCTTCTAAGGGCTCAGACCGCCCACGATGTCAGGCTCCGTAACTGTCCAGTGGGAGGGACATATTTCATGCTAAACACCCCCTCCAGACAGAAGCGGAAGAGGGAGTGGGGGCCATCATGTGCTTAGGTGGGGCAAGAGAAGGGCATCCCTCCAAAGCAATGGAGCCTCCTGGATTATACAAGCTCCTCTTCCCCTTTAAGTTACCATAGAGAGTCTCTTCTCAGAGGAAATTCCTTTCTCAGAGGTCTTCCCAGAAAGACCAATTCTCTAGCCATCTTTAACATTTTAGAAGTAGATACGCAGAGGTAGGGAAAAAGGACACATCATTCACTTAAAATTCCTTTCAGTTTATATATTCTGGTTTCGTCTACCTGGGATTGATTCTTTTTCCGCTCTGAAGTGGTCAAAGTCTTGGATGCCAAGGAGAAAACATCCTTCCGCAGCTTTAAGTGACACACTCAGTGTCCCCAGTGGAGAAGGTGCCCCACCACCCCCCACCCCCCACCAGGTGTCCTAACCACAAGCCTCACTCATCAGCCTAGTGAAACTGAATGCAGAGATCCGAAGACAAAGAGATTCTCAGAGGAGAAATTAATAGGTCCTGGGTCCCCTGGGAGCCAGAGGCCCATGGTAGGAAGATTCGAGGACATTAAACTCTTGAATGCGGGGTTGTGGCCTCCCTGTGACTGAGGTTGAGATATGTGCGAGGCTTTGGGCCTGGTGTGGCAGGTAATAAAGACACAGGGGCCCTTACCTGAAGGCAGTTCCCCTATGGGGAGACATTGCGAGATCTCCCCCTGGGTCCTCATATAGGCATTTACGAGATATCTTTTCAACTCCCATTTTCAGTATGACTGATTATGGCTATAGCTGGGACAGAGGAGTCATTTCCCACTGGATAGCCCGAGAGATGAGAGAAACGTCAAGGGCCTCCCTGCCCCTGACTACTTCCCATTTCCAGGTCTCATCATGTACCCCCATCGAGGCAGTGAACCTGCAGGATCAGGCCTTGGTCTTACCGCATCTTGTCCAGCTTCTACCACTAGTCAGATGGGCTCTGCTCATTGCCCTGGCCAGCGACATGGTGCCCTGAGTGCTGCCGGGACAGAGCTGGGCCTCAGCGTCCAGTGATCTTGCAAAGCACTCCAGTGTGGCACTTGGAGACGCATATATAACACGCGTGCCGCTGGGGTTGCTTTCTGCCGGGCGCTATCCGGCCTTTGCACCGCACTTTGCATCTGTCAAAGCAGTTTCGGATCCATTTCCCTACTTGAATTTCATGGCCCCCTGTAAGCTGTCATTATCTGCATCTTCCAGGAAGAAAATGAGGCACCAGAGAGCCACTTCCCCCACACTCAAACACCTAGTCCCGGACAGAGGCCAGGAGCTTGGCATCTGGCTGGGTGCAGCTGGGGCCCCTTCTGCCACCCTGGCCCTGCGCACCCTCCCATGAGCACCTCACATCCCACTTCCACTAAGAAGCCTTCCTGGATCAGGCCCCAGGGCAGTCTCTTCCGCTGGACCATAGAAAGCTCACTGCCTCTCTCAGTTGCCTGGCTATTCGATCACTCTCTTGTTTACTTAACTTCTCAGGTGTGCATATATATCCTTTCCAAGAAAATTATAAACAAGGTGTCTGGCATGAGCTTTATTATACCTGCTCCCTTTCTCCCCTCCCCCAACAAAACCCAATTAAGAATGTAGGAGACATTTAACAAATACCGTTGGAGGCATGAATGAATGACTTTTTAAATCAAATATAAATTAAACGGGTGTCTCATCCAAAGCAGAACGTCTTTTTGCCATTAACCCCTGTAGAGCTTTTTCTAATGGGAGGAGGAGACCTGCGAGGCAGCTGGTCCTTCTGTTGCTGTTTCACAGAAGAGGACCTTGGGGAGGGAAATCTAAAGGCCTCTGACCTGGGGGATGGCCCACGGAGTGAAAATTTGAGATTCCAATGTTTTGAGAAATGTGCAATTGGAAAAAATGAAGATTTCGAAAAAGAGGAAATTTTCAGAGTTCCCCGTTTGGAGTAGTAGTAACAGGGGTCATCATGATGGGGTTCTACGAACAGCCTGGGTGTTTGGGAGACATAGAGGAGGCTGTATTGTATAAGGACTCTGTGCAGGGCTGCAGAATCAGAGATCCCCGGGGTTCTAGCCCCTCTGTGTCCTGATCTAATGGAGGACTTTGGGCAAGTAAGTTACATGACCTCTCATCCGCACTCCCCTGCCTTGTGAAGTAGAGGCCATGAGAGCATCCGCACCATAGGGCATCAGGGGGATGGAATGATACAAGGTGTGGAAAGTGCCTAACACTGTGCCTGACATTTCCATCGTGCCCAAGGTATGGTAGTGATTGTGACTATGGCCGTAGACTCTCTGAGGAAGAGTGACCCAGGCCGCCTCTCCAGCCTTGGTTCCTCCTCATGCCCTAAGAAAAGAAGTTTACTGCCCATCAACCCACACAGACTCCAGCCCTGGCTCATTGGCCAGAGGGTGTCAATTCCACCTAAAGAACCAAAAGTTATCAGAAATACTGAGGCCCCAATCTGAAGAAGTCCATCCTTCAATTCTGAGGAACTGAAAGCCCAGTTTGCCAGTGACCCCCTGAAGCTTCGGTTCTTCTTAGAGGAATTCTCCAGGCGGATCAGACGCCATGTAAGCCCGCCATCCTCCTGGCCCAGAGTTAATAAGGCCTTGCTGTTAGAACTAGGTCGACTTTCCCTTTCTGCTTCATTCTCCCAATGGCACAGTGACTTCCTCCACCTTCTTTGAAATATCTGAATTCAAAAACGTTAATTAGGGACTTCCCACGACTTTATGGAGGTGTCATGATTAGACCTATTATTACCACCCCAAATGGGGAAATTGAACATCTACTGCTTTATGAACCCTTTATCACAATTAATGCTGCCTCCAAAGCTTCCCATTTATTGGGTTCTCCGGTATAATCATTCCTTATATGTGTTTCAGGACCTTGTACAAGTACAAATAATTTAAACTAATTAGCTGATTATAAAACAGGAATGAAAACAAATGGCACATGAATGAATTGTGAGGTTTCATATGGAATTAATATCTCCCTAATACCCACAAATTTGGTAAATTCATTATGCATCTATAATCAAACCTGATGAATCCCCTAGATAATTCAGAAGTAATTATGCATGAACTGCTGCCACTTATTTTAAAGCACTACCAAAATAAGAGATTTAGCCTCAAGATCCAGCTAGGCTCCAGGATAACTAGCACTAACCTGACATGTCCTGTCAGAATCAGCCACTAGAAATTACACTGCCTTTGCATCCCCCTGACACCTCCCCTGACATCTGTAAAAAGCAGCACAGGCCTGAGACACATTCCCTGCTTGAAACATGGGGTTGAGCTTTCCCTGGGATTTATTCGTGAGATTTGGGGAGGGACAGAGAAGGATCCCCAGTTGGAACAGCCAGCAAGACCCTGGGAAGACTTGCCCAACATACACAGTCACCAATTCCCAAGAGCCATCCTTAGTCTAGCAGAGGAGTCCTGTGCAAGGGACCATTTTGTCCTAGCAGTGTGGGTTCCAGCTCTTTTCCAAGAGTATACACCTGTAGTAAAATCAGGGCCATGATTTTAGCAGGTTCATTCAACCAGGCAAAGTGAAATTTCCTCCCCTCTGAGCTACCATAGCTTTTTATTTCTAGCTCTCTGAAAATATAACTCACTATTTATTTTCAGATACAGCTCCTATTTGATCAGATGTTTCTTCAAGACTATGACAGTGCTATTTATTACATATATTCATTATACATATGTATGTATCTATATATAACAAGTATTTATTAAATATTTGTGTGTCAGGCATTGATACATCAGTAAATAAAACAGACAAGTATCAAAGTCTTCATGGAGTTGACATTCTAGTGGGGGAGACAAAACGATAACAAATAAGTAAGATAAATAATATATCAGATGGGAATAAGCACTGTAGAGAAAAATAAAGCAGGTAAAGGGATATGGGAACAGGGATACGGGGCAGGAGTGGGGTGCTAATTTTAAATAATGTGGTCATTTCCTGAGAAGCTGACAACTGAGCAATGTCCTGAGGAAATGAGGAACTGATCATGTGGATAACTAAGGGCAGCGTGTCTCAGACAGAGGAAACGGCAAGTGCAAAGGCCCTGAGGCAGGAACATGCCTGCTATGTTTGAGGAACACAGAGGCCAGAGTGACTGGGGCAGAGGTACCAAAGGAAGAGTAGGGGATGAAGTTAAAGAGGGAACAAGACCATGTAGGGTGCTGTAAATCATGAAAAGGGTTTTGTCTTTTACCCTGACATGAGAAACGTCTGGATGCTTTTGAACAGAGAAATGACACCATGGGACTTAGGTTTAAAGCATCACTCAGACTGCTTTTTGGGGACGAGAGTATCGGGAGCAAGGGTAGAACCGGGAAGACCAGTTAGGAGCCTTTAGCAATAATTTCGGTGCGGGATCGTCATAACTTGACCCAGTATGTAGCAGTGGGGGGTGAGAAAGATCAAATTCTGAGTTTACTTTAAAAGAAGAGCCAACAGGATTTGCTGATGGATTAGATTTTTTTTTCTGTAACCATTTCATCTCCCAGAAGAGCCCCTTAAACCTAGAGGGTGCCTGGTAAATGTTTGCTGAATGAGTGGAGTAAACATGTGCATAAATGAAGTATTCAAATAAGTTGGGCCTCACTTAGAGGGTTGGGGTTGAATTTGATTAGAGGAAAAAGAGCCTACCTCATACAACTCCGTCTCTCTCCAGGGGCTGAGTTTCCTCACCTAGTAGAAACTCATTAAATATTTGTTGAATAAGTGAATAAATGAGTTAATTAAAGTAGGTGTGCAAGACATGGGACTTTGTTCTAACTTCCAGCTGAAACCCCAGCAGGTAGGCCCTGGATCTGGGGGATTTTTTTTTTTTCTCTAGCCCCCAGCCGAGTTGCAGGGGTAAGTCTGGGTTCCATAATTATAGTGAAATGGTGGCAAGGCTCAGGCCCCCATTGGACTTGCGCAGAAAAGTGTCTAAAATGATCATCTGGCCTCCTGTTTGTCAGTGGTGGGAAGATGAGAAATACTTTCTAAGTGCTTAAATGTCATCATCATTACTAAATTGCTGTAGGAATAAAAATTCAGTTTATACTATTGAGGATCATTAAACCCTCTTCTGAATCTGATGCCAAAATTGAAATAATTGGCTCGTCGATAGTACAACATGGAATAGAACTGCAGCGGCTGGTGGGAAATGTGTTGTTGTTTCAACATGAAGAATGGAACGGGAACTTGGGTAGGTAGATTGGTTTGGTTGGCAGGGTGTTGCTGTGTTACAATCACAGTCGACAGCACGGATCATGATTAAAAATACTTGGAGCAGAGATTTAGAATTACAGGAAAATAAATGGATGTTGCAATCAAGCAAGAGTTTTAAGTCCATTGGATTTTTCAAGGTATGGCTACATTCTGTTGGGGGAGGTCAACTGCAGATCAGACATACTGATACTCGGCACAGGGAAGGTCCTAAACAAGAACAAAATAAATAATGGAAATAATAGATGGAGATACAGTCCAAGAACAAAGATGTGTTTCAAATGAAAATCATTACTCACGGATGCTGGAACACAGACCCAGATGAATTCAGTGCTGACTCAAAGGTACGCGAGAGACCCACTGGGCGATCATATCGCTAACCTGCAGATGCTAATACTGACCTGGGGAGGTGGGGCCGGGGGGGGGCGGGTTAATTAGCTGCCGGTTGTAAAGCATTATTGCTTTGCTGAGTATTATTATTTTAATAAAAGAGGCTCATGAAAACGTCTCTGGTGGTAACTCATGAGGAATCATTTTGAGGACAAGAGTACTCGTACATCATCCTGAGTGCCGCCTATGTATTTGAGTATCAACAAAAAATTTACTGTTTAAACATAAATCTCTGGAAGAAGTTGAAGTTAATTAAAAAGGTTTAACAGCATATGCATTAGTATTAGTCCTGGCCCTTTTTAGCATGGAAGGAAGGAAAGGAAATAAAACAAGGTATGTGAGGAAGCAGTCAGTGTAGGCATTTAATTAAATGTGGTCCAAAGCATAGGCAAAGATACCACCTTATCTGCCATTCAGTGCAAGGAGAGAGAATGGGAGGCAGGGAATGTTCCCTGAAGAGCTATTCGTGTTTTTAATTAACAAAGGCTCTGAGAGTCCTTTCTATATTCTTTTCTTTAGAAACCCAGAATTTCACCTTGTGCCTTGATGCTTTCTGTTCAGATGTGGGAGGCCCCTGGCTAAGCACTGTAGCCCAGTTTAAGTGCATAGCCTCTGATTTATGCCCAATAGTGACTCGTTGATGGGTTCGTCCATGCCACAAATATTTATATAGCTCTCACTTTGCAGGATGGGCTGAACCCTATAGACTGAGAAGGGTGGCCAGATGGTGGTCTCTGTCCTGCAATGGCTAACCGTAGAGCAAGAAAGACCGGCTTCCCAACCAGCCACGCCACATGGCAAATACTAGGAGACAGATATGTATTCAGGATCTGGGGATCGTAGACGAGAATGTTTGGGGCCCAGGTAAAAACTAAGTGCTTCGGGGTACCTGGGTGGCTCAGTCGCTTAAGCATCTGCCTTCGGCTCAGGTCATGATCTCGGAGTCCTGGGATTGAGCCCTTTGTCGGTCTCCCCACTCAGTGCAGAGCCTGCTTCCCCCTCTCCCCACCACCCACCACTAGTGCTCACTCGCTCTCTCTCTCTCTCTCAAATAAATAAATAAAATCTTTTAAAAAAAATAAAACAAAAAAAATGCTAATTGCTTCAATTGGCCCAAACCTGTGACCACAGGAAAACCAACCTGGAGATATTTTGTCGCTTTTGACTCCTCATAACATCAGTGTGTGTGCCTCTATCTTCTGGTCCTGCTCTCATTCCTGTTTCCTCCTCCATAACTCCCAGCCTGCATCCCTCCTATACTAGCTTCCCAAGCTGCCTTGTTCATTCTACTTCTGTTCATTTATTCTCTCTCCCACTGTTTGGCGTGCCTATCCCTCCTTCAAGGTTTACCCCAAGTCTACCTCTTCCACAACGTGTATCTTGACTCTCCTGGGCTAGAAGCTGCCTTGTGAGATTTGGAACGTTTGCTGTTTATCAAGTGGGCTGGTCAAAGGCACCAGACTCGAGCTATGTGTGGCCAGTACCATACATTGTAGCACGTAACATATTTCACATTTTTATAGCCTACTAATTATTACTTGTTGCATAGATATCCTTTGATCCTTCAACTTTAGGCTTTAACTTCAGGCATTTCGGAGGAAATCAATAAATTCATCCTGGATAATTTTTTCTGCAGAACCACTTCAATTTAAGCTCTTTGCCTCAATAATTCCATCCATTGTACCATCTCTCCATCCTTCTCACCTCATCAGCAGGTGCCTGGACATGACCACAGCTTCCTCAAGGATGTGAGCATCAGTCTCTTAGCCGTCCCTTCTCTGTTGCCTCACTTCCTTCACCTTCAGTGACTTCCAATGCTCCCAAACTCCTGACTCCTTCAGTTTTAAGTCTTCTTCACTCCAGTGACCTCTGTCTCTACCCCTTCTGCATCTTGAAACTCACAACTCAGAGCTGCTAAACATTCAGATTTTCAATTGTCAAAATCCCCCTCTTTCTTGCCCATTTTCTCACTCCCTCTTGACCTGCCGTCTGGTTTTCCCCTTGGCCTTCAGCCATTTTACCTACTTCCCTCCCTGGCTTTCCTCAGTTGAAGCCCAACGGCCACACGTTTTACCTGTACTGTGGTGAACACTCTAGAATCCATCGTCTTTTTGTTCTTCCTACTTGGCTTCCCAGTCCCCTATTCTCAGGATCCTCTGGACCCACTTCAAGTCTAGCATGTTAGTCCCATAAACTAACAGTTATTTTAGCCACTTTTCAATCATACCCTTCATCACCCCTAAGAGAATGGCTCCATTTGTAGACTATGGTCTGGACTTCAGGCACTTTAGATAGATAGATAGATAGATAGATAGATAGATAGATAGATAGATAGATAATAAATAGATGATTGATTGATAGATAGATAGATAGATAGATAGATAATAAATAGATAGATGATAGATAGATAGATAGATAGATAGATAGATAGATGATAGATAGATGATAGATAGATAGATAGATAGATAGATAGATAGATAGATGATAGATAGATAGATAGATAGATAGATAGATAGATAGATAGATGATAGATAGATCCACCTCTATACTGAACATCTGTACCTGGGTTTCTTACAAGATTCCTAACTCACCATCTAGAGCATAGCTTATCTTTGTTCAAAAATCCTTGCTTTTCCTGTGTTCCAGGAACTATAGTTGGCATCATGGTCTTCTACTTGGTCTCTCTCTAAATGCTCAGGGTCAGCTTTGATTCTCCCTCTCCTTCATTCTCTGCATCCCATTGGTCAACAGCTTCTGTTGACTCTGTTTGCCTTTCCTTCATTTTTACTATCACTAGTTTTGTCAAGATCCTCATTTAAACTCACTGAGATTATTGTTACCTCCAAACTCATTCCCTGTTTCCAGTTAATCTCTAGTACAATCCTACTCTTTAATTACCGCATTGAACTTCCTAAAACATGGCCACTCCTTTCACTAATGACAGTATCACCCTAGGATCAAGCACATACTCTTTAGCATAGAAATCAAGGCTTGCCCCAATATAGCCTCAACCCATATTTTCAGTCTTATTTCCCACTACTTGCCTCTCCAGGAAGTGCGACCTACTCTTTCCCACTTCAGTGCTCATGCTGTTCCCTCTGTCTGAAATAGCTGTCATCTATAAGAGTCAGGATTTCCTTCTCCCTTCAAGACCATCTCAAATATTGTCCCTCCTAACTGTGGGTCTCTCTGCTATGTTTCCCTAACACTTCTTTGTTTCTAATTCATTTGTTCAATGAATATTTACTAAATACCTACTACGTGTGAAGAAATGTAATATATATTATTTTATTTAATCTTCACACTAACCCTATGACAAAGGTTCTTGTTATGTAAATAAGAAAACTGAAGTTAAGTGAGTTTAAATTTCCTGTCCAATATCATAGAGTTTGTAAGTGGCAGAGCCAGTTTGAAAACCTAATTCCTATGCTTTTCACATCAGCTCAGAGCTACCCCTCCTTTAGAACAATGTGTCTTGCCTTGGATGGAAAGGAAAGAGGGAAGGCAGGAAGGAAGGGAGGAGGGGAGGGTGGGAGGGTGGGAGTGAGGAGGAAGGAAGGAAGGAAGGAAGGAAGGAAGGAAGGAAGGAAGGAAGGGGAGAGAGGAGGCAGAGAGGGAGGGATGCCAAATGCCTTTTTACTCCTCTATATTAGAGGGTCTTTGAACCATACTTAATTCACCTTTGAATTCTCCACTTAGAGCCTGACACAAAGGAGATGCTTGATACCTAATAAATGATAGATGTACTATTTAGAATTTTTCACATACAAAATCATAAGCCTGGAAGGGACATAAAGACACTATGTCATCCATCCCCTGCCTCAGAAAGACTGTAACTATGCTGTTTTCTGGTCCCATCCTACTGACTTCTGTGTCATCACTCCCTAAAACTCCAATATGTTCATAACCACTTTTCCTGCCAGGTGCTCTTGACTTTTCTGAGGCTTCTTGTTTGCTTATGGCCTATTCCCAAATGTTAGCTTGGAGATGGTGGTTACCCAAGGAAGTCAGACCTCTTCCTCTTAGACTGAAAGTTTGCTTGGAAAAGGCAGAGGAGAGGGAGGGAATAGAAAGAGGAGGGTAGAGTTCACATTCTGTGAGTTTAGCTCAAGCTGGGCCACATGGTGGGTGGTCTGCTCTCACAGAGAGGCAATTTCATCCTCCCCCTGTTCCCTGTTGGAGTTCTAAAGCAAACTCAGTGTTGTCTCCCAGGAATGCTTTGCCTGGATGGGCATAGCCACAGTATCTACAGGGAGGCTTGGCACAAACAGAGCCTCTTGCTGGTCTCAGAAGAGGAAACAGTGAGAACTAATCACCAACCCTAGGGAGATCAGCACAGGGAGGATTTTGAAGTTGGTACTAGAAAGCAGGGAAGTATCTGTCAAAATGTGTTCCTTGACGTGCTAACAAGATTGCTGGCACTCCCTCTGCTCCCATGGGCTATGGAGATCTTCCCTTTCCAGAAGGGCCTTTGGTTGTCCATGAATGGCCCAGCAGCTACCCACTGAGACCTGGGTTCTATATGAAGCATCCAAGGATACCTGCACATTTTGCAGGGAGACTTCTCCCCACTGGACACATGCCTTTTGTGTGGGAGAGAGGACCCTTTCAGGGCTCCCACTCAGAATTGCAGAATTGACATTCTAGCCCTAAAAAAGAGTGGAAGTCGGGCATATGCTCATCCAAGCAAGGGGACTTGTGGGGAGAAGTTCAGTGAGCATCACATGGTTATATATAGAATTGGACTTACTCTGAGTTCTAAAATATCCTGTAAATTAATATTTAAATGGCATCCACCATTAAAAATGGTAGGCATTCTTGATATTGGGTGAGGAAGAGAAGAAGGGAGGGAAGGAAGAAGACAGAGACAGAGAGAAAGAGACTTTTGTTGTATAATAAGGAAATGGAGCTAGCTGCAAGGATGGGGTGGATCACAATGCAGTCACAATCTCCCCATAAGAAGCCAGGAGGCCCTTGTTGAGTATAGTCTTGGGAAGATATATCCCACTGGCTGGAACTTTCTTTGCTTGCAGTCTAGATGGAAATAGCAATTTCCTACTTTCTTACTGTTACTAATATCAAAGGTATCCTTCACCTCAGATTTTTGTGACCCAAACTTGCAAAATGCCACATGAGACCCTGAACCCTGTTCTGATGAAAGTGGCAGAGAATAACTTTGTGGCCACTAAGAGGCGCCACTGAGGCAGTATCTGTAGTAGATGTCCTGCTCAACCCAGAACCAGGAAAAGACTGTAAGAGTCATCTGACAAGAATGATGGTAGCTTGGACCAGGTGGTAGTAGAGGAAGTGGTGAGAGGTGGTTGGTCTAAGTATGTATTTTGAGACAACGGTCTATGTTGACAGATTGGACATGGGTATGAAAGAGAAGAGTCGAAGATCAATCCAAGGTTTCTGGCCTGAGTAACTGGAAGGGTAAAATCACCATCTAAAAGAAGAGGAAGACTGTGACAGGGGCAGGTCTGTGGGAGAAGATCAGTTCTCTTCAGGACATGTCAAATTTGAGATGCCCACTGGACATCCAAGTGGAGATGAGGAGTGGGCAGTTGGATATGTGAGTCAGGTTAAGGGGAGTGGTCCAGGCTGTGGATATAAATGTGAGAGACATCAGAGCAGACTTGGTGTTTAAAGCCATGAGACTGATTACAGGCCAAGAGAAGAGATCCAAGGACGGAGCCTGGGGACTATGCTGTGAAGGTCAAGGGGAGGAGGAGAAGCCATCAAGGGAAGGTCTGTGACCTAAGAGAAATGACCAGAGTAGGGAACTCAGAAATATTTTTTCATACTTGCCTCTCTCATGGGCTACTCCTCACATACGTAGGCATAGTCCTAGATAAAAAGGTCCCCGTGGTGCACCCTGAGATTCAGAAAGAGCCTATGTGAAATAGCACCATGAGAGGGTGTACCTTTAAGACTAAGTTGTGTGGTTCAGACCAAGTGCTATGGGGTGATTTAACTGCCTGCTGGACTTTCTTAGCCATACTTTTCAGGTGCAGATAGCCCAGGAGGAAAAGCTGACTTAATTCAGAGGCCAAATTCTTCCCTCAGATCTATGCATGTAATGTATGCAGGGAGCAGATTGGAATGCTTTTGATGTTGCTAATCTGAACTGACAGTCTGTTTGCTAGTTCCAGAAGAGGAGACTCAATTTGTGCGTGTGTGTGCGCGTGCGTGTGAGCGTGTGCACACACGCGCACATGTGTGGTGTTCAGTTAGTCTTGAAAGCCTTCTTTCCCACACCAAAGTGGGACCCTAGGACCCCCACCTCTCCACTGTCCATGGCTATTCCTCAGGGTGGCCCAAGCCAGTCTCCACTGTACAAATGATAGGAGCTCACAGGGACCACTCAGCAGCTGAAGGGAAGTGATGGTCTCAGAAAATCACAGAGCTTCTATGCCTTATTTTTTTAGTACAGTGCAGGGGAAAATAAAACAGTAATGGCTTGGGAAGGTGGGAGATTAATTGTCTTCTCTGGGCACGTTCATTTCATATTCATTGTCACAGTACTGATCGTAATGAACTTATTTAGTATTCATGCAGATGTCACATCAAGTTCCTCCATAGATGTTTTACTGTAATTTAGCATAAGTTAATGGATATCTATATTAAAGTGTTCCCAATTAAGCAAGCGGCCTTTCTATTCTACAGGCCAGATTGGATTGGATGGCCATGAAGTGTAAGCAAACTAAGCCTTCTCAGATCCCAGCCTCAGAGGTCAAACCTGAAATGAGTTTAGCTCCTTCTTGTGTCTATTCCGTAAGAATCCTAGTGGCTCAAAAATAACTTTGTAATTGACTGATCCAGACAGATGAGTTGGAAAGTGGGTGATTGATGGGCCCAATATATTTGAACAAAATCAACACTGGGGAGAATTCTAATTGCACAAGGCAGGCCAGCTAGCACAGCGGACATGAGAATAGAGTCAGGATTAGCTGATCACATCCCCAGCTTGCAGAACCCTGAGACTTGCCAGCAACTGTCCTGGGATGCAATTGGTGGTTGTTTAGCATCTGCCTCCTGAACTCTCCTGGATTAGAAGCTGCCACGCTGGAAATGGTTTATTGAGCTCAGTGGAGGTTACTTTTCAAGGCTTAAGGGATTGGGCTCCATTAAAAAAAAAAAAATACAAACAACTTTTAAATTAGATTTGGTCAAGCAAAGGAATTATTTTTCCTTCATGCTTACCCAGAAGTGGAAAAAGAAAAGGACCAAAAAATTCAAACAGAAATACAAATAGCTACCTAGACTTTCATTGGAGATAGAACTGATTCAGTCAATACATAAGGTTTCTTTTTTTTAAATGTTATCAAAAGGTCAGAGCCAGTGGCCTTTGAAGGCAAATCTCATCTGACAGAGGTGGCCCTCCAGAGCTTTAGTCTCCAGATCCATTAGCACTGAAGTGCTGCATTTGACTGGGTTTCAGGATGATTGGGGGCTGGCCACGTCACAACGAAACTGCAGATTTGAACAACACAGCCCAGGACTGAGAGACACCAGCAGGACAAATGGAGAGTCCTCTCATATTAACTTAAGAATCTTAATTCCTCCAACAAAAAAAAATCATTAAACTGCATTGTCCCGGGTGCTGGGGATACAGTAGTGAGCAAAACAGAGCTTATATATTCTAGAAAAGGAGATGCATAATAAATCAATATCCAAACACTGTGCCTTCTGTCAGTGGGGCCGTGGGAGACTGGATGATGCTTCAGGCACCACCCGACTCTTCTCTTGTACAGTGGTTTCCCCCCTCCCCAACATCAGCAGCCTTCTCACCAAGGTTCCTACACTGAGTGAATGTCAAGCCTCAGCCTGGGTTTCTACTCACCACGGCTGATCCATGGCCACAACTAGCCACCAAATGACTGCAGTGATGAGAACATATAGGATAAGTGAGGGAAAAATAAAGAGGAGGGACTTATCCACAGAATGTGGGGTTATTTTCTCCAGTCCATCTAAGGTAAAATAGCTTCCCCTCATCTGAGTACCTCCATTTTTTGCTAACATTCCCCTATCTCCATACAGTAATCTTTGTCTTGTGTAGGATGCTGTGAGCCCAGGTCAGTCCCACTACAGGATATAGAACGACTCTCATAGTCTAAGGCTTAGTTGAAAAGGAGGGTTGGTGAAACATGAAGAGTTTCTGGCTCTCCTGAGGAGATGGACTTTAGTTACAGGCAGAGGACAGGCAAGATTTTCCAACAGGAGGTGATAGAATGGAAGAGGAAAGTGGTGGAACTTTGGATTCTTCAAGAATAAGCAAGGTGTTTCTATTCCAATGTTCCTGGCATGTTTTAGGAAAATTCTGTCAAGAGGAAGTGATATTACCTCAGTGTTCTGAGTTCTGTGATTCTGAGAAGTCAATGCTGAATTCCAAAGCAGTCAGTTATCATTCCTGTTCTGATCTCCCCATTCCCAGTACATTACAATTCTCCCCACACACTGGAGCAAGGATAGATTTTATAAAGATTCTGGACCTTACTGATCCAGGTAGCACACATGTGCTAGTGAACGGGGACTCTGCCAAGCTAAATTCTCTTCAATCCTCAATTTTATTTCAAGTGTCCGCTTCCTCAGAGAAGCCATCCCTCTCTGCCCACTGACTCAGATGTCTCTCCTCATGCTCCCAATGCACTCATAACATGTGTCGCACTGTGCAGTGATCATTGATTTACTTGTCAGTCTTCCCAGCTACCATCTGTGTGTCCCCAAAGCCCAGTGCTAAACTTGGCACATTGTAGACACTCTGTAAATATTTATTGAATATATGGATGGGTGGACGGATGGTGGGGTAGATGGATGGATGGATGGATGGATGGATGGATGGATGGACAGATGTTGGAGCCACTGATTATTAGTTTTTGCTAAGGAAAATCCTTCTCTGCATTTTCATCCTTTTTTAAGTGACCCCATTCAGGGGTAGCCAGCCCTAGAGAGAGAACTAGTTCCCCATTCTCCAAGTAGGATTTTGTCAGCCCAGACACCACTAAGCCATATTTTTATCAGGATTTAGACATGATTCATTTTTTTCCTTTCTTCTAGCACTAAGAACTGAAATAAACCCATAGATGGAATTTGCAAGAGGACAAGCTAGCTAAGTATGCCTGCTAGTTCCGGACAAACAAGTAGGCAGAGGCTTGGGCAAGAGGTTAGAGAAGAGAAGGGAGGAGACTGACAGAGACTGACCCATTGTGCTAAGCAGCAAACATGGCATCTGCAGTGGGAACATGAGGCCAAGGGCCAGAGGAGGCTAAGACAGTCTTAGCAAAGGAATTCGGAACATGCAAAAGAGAGGAATGAGCAGAGGGTGGTTTAACATGATTCACTAATGCTGCTACTGCTAATTACTGAAATTTCCCAGTTACTCTGAAATCAGCCCATATGGAAATCAACACAGCACATCCATGAGGAAGCTCTGTTTTCCACACCTAAAAATAGTTCCAGCTAAAAATCCTACTTTAGACTGGATCTAGGTTTTCCGGAGCATAATGAGGAGATGAGCGTGATGCCGTAAGGGATGGAGAGTAGGGTCTGAGTCATCTTAGAGGAAAGGCAAGCTCCCCACCCTGCCCTTTACCCCTACCTAAGCAAGCTTCTGGACGGGAGGAATGAGAAGAGGAAGGGGGGAAGTAACCTAGCATTTACTAGGTACTTACCCTCCTAGGTTCTTTCACATGTCATCTCTTTTTATCGCTCAATAATGCAATGAGGAAGGTGTACATGTAGCGTACATCACTCTCAATGTACTGATGAGGACGTGGACTCAGTGACATTAAGCAACTTCCATAAGGTCACCCACTAAGTGGTTAAGCCACGATTTAAATCCAAGCCCAGCTTATCTGGACTCCCACTGTGGTGTTATCCCCCTACTCCCCCACTCTTGGGAGACACAAAGAACTCAGCCCATCAGGTCAAGACCATAACCAGCAGCAAAAAAAAAAAAAGGATCTTTGACGGGTACTAAGACCAAGGGAGCACTTATAAGAGAGTATTGGTAAAGGAACACTGGTTAGGGGTGTAGAAGCTCAGCTGGCAGAAATTCTGGGTCTGGAATGGCAACACAAAAGATAAGACGCCAATAGAAGAACCAGAGGGCAATGAGATCTGGGAGGCAGGGTGAGGCACAGACGCTCAACATTCTGCGATGGGAGCCCAATATTAAGGCAGAGCTTCCACACATCCCATGGCTTCATACACCTTCTTGTTAGGGCCCATTCCAAGGTCTGGGCATTACTGAGCCCTCAAGGAATGAATTACAGTAAGGGAGAAAGAGAAAGACAACTCATTTATAGGACACACAGGTGCTGCTTACATGCTTTCTCATTTTAATCTTCCAACTCTTTGAAATGGGTATTTTCTCCATATTTAGCAAAGATAATTAGCTGAAGAATAACGATAATGTTCCACATTTATTGAGTACTTAGTACATGCCATGCCCTATGTATACCTGTATAGCCCTATGTCAGAACTCTATGGACATCTAACGATAGTGCTGTTCCCATTTTTACAAATGAGAGAACTGAAATTTGGAGTTTTATGTGATTTTCCCAAGGTCATAAAAATAATAAGTAGCAGAGCTGAGATTCCCATGTCTGCCACACGAGAGGGGCTGGCTTTTGAGAGCAGACTTTGACTCAGAGATATTCGAGTCTTATAGGAGATTCATCACTTCCAACAATAACCCCTCTCTCTACCTGCAGGCCTGCTGTCCCCTCCTTTGACTTAAAAATATACAAGTTATTCCCCAGAATTCTTCACTGTTTTCACATTCTTTACCATTCTCACTGGAGATGAGAAACAAAGGAGGACGGCTCAGAGAAGGGTGGGACCTCTCTTTTACACCTCGTGCCTGGGCCACACTCTGCTTTTTACAAGGTGCTTTTTACACTCATTGGCTCTTCAGACTCTCACAACAACCTCCTGTGGTGGGTAGAGCAGGTATTTCTTTCTACATTTTAAGGTGAGGAAGCTGAATCCCCAAGAGGTTTCACAACCTGACCAAATACCCAGCTGGTGTCAAAGCAATGTCTCAAAACCTAGGTCTATCTGACTCCTAACCCAGGATCTCTGCTCTCTGTGATCTGGCAGGGGTGCCCATCCCTGGGGTTACACAATGGCCAACTGAGAAGGCATCCAGCCTCTAGCTTTCTCTAGAGAAAGCTCTAGAGTCTCTTCTCTTCCAACCATCTTCTGCACCAGACTTCTGCTCACTGTTTAGCCCTCCAGCCCAACTCTCCTATGGCCCTTGAAGCCACCCAACCCCCCCATCCCTTTTTTAAAAGATATTTTATTTATTTATTTATTTATTTATTTATTTATTAAGAGAGAGAGCACGAGCGGTGGGGAGGGGCAGAGGGAGAGGGAGAAGCGAACACCTTGCTGAGCAGGGAGCCTGACACGGGGCTCAATCCCAGGACCCTGAAATCATGACCTGAGCCAAAGGCAGATGCTTACTCACCTGAGTTGCCCAGGTGCCCCCCCAATCACTTTTAATGAGGAAGCTTCTCTAACCCTAATGTAATTCTCAAATCCAACCTCTTTGGGAGAAGGGAGGGAAAAAACTGGAGATGGTGATTTGCTCTGGACTTCTGGACAGGGATGTGCCCCTGTCTTTGAGATTTAGAACTTCTTTTACGGTGAGGAAAAGTGTTCTTTGCACTTACTCTCAAATCTAGCATTATTTTTGATGTGCTTCAGAATAAGTAGCCCAAAGGCTGGAAGTGTCCCCACTTCTTAACTAAGTGTAGGAATTATAACTAAGGACTGCATGAGGGGCTGTGCTGGCTTTATTCCTTGGGTGCATAGATCCTCTCCCCTTTGCTCCTCATAGAAAAATGAGCTCCTCTTGAGGACTAGAGAGGCAAGAGATATGAAGGAAAGGACACCATCAAGGGCCACCATAACCAAGAGGGGCCAAACCTGTAGCCTAGAGCTTAGGGTGCTTTTTGGGGGAAATCTGATTCTTTCCTGAACAGAGAGCAACTAGTTCCAGCTGGCTGGAAATGTGGTGTGAGGAACACAAAGGGAGGACTTTGATCTGCCAATTTTGAGTGTCAAGAACTCTGATTACTACCAGGTATACCCAGGGCAAGGGTAACCAAAGACACCTGGTTCCCTTTAGTACTTTTTTGAGAAGAAAGGCAAACCTTAAACCCTTGGGACCCAAGGGTCAACCCTCATTTCCTACATGAAGTCCCCCAGCTTCTCTCATTCAAATGGTCCTTCCTCTCAACTCTACAAAGTTGTTCTACCTTACGCATTTGACCCACCTCTGAGATGATTATCTACTTCACCTTGATTAGACCCACAGTTGTCCCAGGTATAGAAGTGAGACCAGATATTCACCCTGAGAGACCATCAGCTATACTACTGTGATGAGTACAGGCTTTGGAGTAGAGACTCTTGGCTCTGTCCCTGGCCAGCTGTAGAACAGGGAGGGAACAAGTCACCTTCCTCATTCCATTATTGTGCAGACTAAATGGAGTAATTCATATCAAGTGCTTATCACAGAGTCTGACACAAAGTTCATGTTCAAATGGTAGCTCTCACCACTCAGTAAGGGAAAGTAAGTCAGGTCCAATCCTGCCCTACCAGTTGATAGAGCAATATAAGCAACACACACAGTCTGCAGGCAAATTGGCCTTCTACACTGGATCACTCCAGAAAAAAAAGACTTTTCCCTTTGAATGGGAGCTTTGGAGGAAGCCCCAGTTCACTAAACCAGACCTCCAGAGCAAGAGAGAAGGGTTCTCCTGTGGCTGGGCCTCATTCAGGTGGAGTAGATTGTACTTCCTGACAAGGTAGAAGAAGGCTAGAAATGGTGTCTGAATAAGAACCTTGCAGCAGGAACATGACTGAGCCATGGGAAACAAATCTCTATTGGATACATCCATGCTTTCTGTCTTTTCTATGTCTACACTATAGATAAGTTGTCAGCACCCAAGTTCTACCTAAATAAACATATTTGCTGGTACAAAAATATGTATTGATGGATGATTAAAAAGGAAGATGAGGTACTGTTTAAACTGAAATCTAACAGCTAAGGAGTGATTAAAAAAAAAAAGTTTAGATCCCAGTAGCATAGAGAAAGAAGGACCAATGAGGAGTCATAAGTATATTTCTCACACCCATAGCTGGTATGCCCTTGAGGAGGCTGGGAGCTGTCCAAGGTTCTGACAACATAGCCGGCATAGCCTGACTGCCCAGAGCACCTGGGAGCAGAAATGAGGGGCTCAGATGAGTACCATGTTTTTCCAGAACTGGCCAGCTAGAGACAGAAGATAGATTGAGAAGTATTGAAAAGGGGTACAAAATAAGAAAACATAGATCATTCTACCTTTGGCAGGTTTTATCGACCCTGCCACAACACTACAACAATCGCCTCCCTGACTAGGGTATGTGCCCAGGTCAGCTCACACTTGTCGTGAAGTGAACAGCTAGCTAAGCTGTAATGCACTGCCCCTGAGTGGACATACAAGGGACTCAGAAGAAATGGAAAGTGAAGAAGAAATACACCTAAGTGGGCCTTACAAGATCTTCCACCAGTTTGACCAAGGGGTCTGGACATGGTGCTCCTCCATGTCTCCCGGGACCCACTCACTACATTACTTCCTCCACAGGCCCACTTTGTAAGCAGAACAGAAAAGAAGCAGCACAAGGAAAGGGGCTGGGAGCAGGGAAGGGGTGAGCAAAAAAGGGATGCAGATAAGAAGGTAAACGCTCAGTGCTGCAAGTAGGGAGAGGGGAGAGTAAGAAGGTAATCTGTGTTATTGCCAATGTGTCAGTCACAATTACTCACTAGCGAGAGAAGTAATAAAGTTACATTATTCACACATTACGTGGAACAAGCTATTCAATGCTGCCTTCCTCCCAGCCAAATATTGTGATAATTTTAGAGATCATAACTTAATTGAACAATGAATTAATAATCTCATGTGTAGACATTTTCCTTTTGTGTGTATGAACCAAAAAGCCTGAGGTTTTCTTGCCATTCTCTGGGCCACACAGCAGTCAGTCACTGAAGCAAGACACACACAAATTTCTCACCTCAGGGAGAGACCCACAGGGGCAATTCTTTCTTTGTCTGGGATTTTTTTTAACCCACAATACAAGCTCAGGTGAGAGAGATCCAGTTAAATATCCACAAGACATTGCTTCGTATCAGTGGTTCTCAAAGTGTGTGGTCCTGATACCAGCAGCAACAGCAGCACCTGGGGACTTGTTAGGAATGCAGGTTCTTGGGGCACTTGGGTGGCTCAGTTGGTTAAGCACCCAACTCTTGATTTTGGCTCAGGTCATGGTCTCGGGGTCATGAGCTCGAGCCAGGCATTAGGTTCTGTGCTGAGCATGGAGCCTGCTTGAGATTCTCTCTCTCCTTCTGCTTCTGCCCCTCCTCACCTCTCTCTCCCCCTCTCTAAAGAAGAAAAGAAAAAAAAAAAAAAGAAATGCAGATCCTTGGGAATCCCGGACCTCCTGAATCAGAAACTCTGGGGTGGGGCCCAGAAATCTGTGATAACCTTCTAGGTAATTCTGATGCCTAGTAGGATTTCAGAACCATTGATTTATATAGTCTCATCGGCCTAGAACCCAGGAAGGAGGGGTTTCTCGGAGTCTGGGAAGCCAACCCTTCCCCCAGATGGTTCAAGATCAGAATGTGATGAAGAAGAAATTGAGGCCCAGATCATAAGACCAGGAGTCAGTGATCCAGGTTTTCACCCAGGATCCTCGACTTGGGAAAAATTACATAACCTAACTGAGCCTGTTCATCTGCAAATAAGGATAATAATTCTTGCCTCTTTGCAAGACAGTTGTGGGGATAAAATGAGCTAATGGGTTTGAAAGTGCTGTGAAAACTACAAAGTGCTGCACAAAAGTAAGGGATTGTTATTATGTCAATACAGGGGAAGCCTGTGACAGCGTGACATGTACTCCCTTCAGCTACGGATGCAAATCATCTCAGGGCAAAGTGGCTCCACCTGCACCTGCCCCCCACTTCTCTCTCAAGGCTTCTCTCCTCCTCTCTCTCATCTCACTTTGTGCACACACAGTTATACCTGCTTTGAGCAGAGCCAGTGGCAGTGTGGCTTAGGGAAGAAGGAGAGATGGAATCAGCCTAGGACCTTTTACTTGTACACAGAAGCAATTTCACATTGTCTACGAGTTCAAAACATCATGCTGGGGTTTAAGAGGACAAGTTCCAGTGTCCGACTCCCTGCTTCAAACCCTGGCTCCAACCCTTGCCAGCTGTGTGGCCCTCAGCAAGCCACTCTTGACTCCTTTTACAACTGTGTAAAATGGCAGTAAGAAAAGAACATACCTGATACAGATACGTGAGGATTCAATGAGATGATGCTCGCAAATTCAAGCACCTAGAGGTTGCTCTACAGCAAAAGAATAAATGAATGAGCAGATGAGTGAATATTGCCTGCTGAATTGAATGTAGGATAAAATGAAGCAGCTACTGTGGCATGGTGGGCAGGCAGAAATGTTCAGTCCATATTCTGGTGTGGGGAATATACTGGGCAGGGCAGAAGCTAACATTTTAGGCAGGGCACAACAAGGAGAAAGTGCCTCTTTCTCCCAGTCAGTCAGGGAACCCCGCTTGGGTGACGTGGAGTGGAAAGAGATATGTTGAGGGATGAGCAGACCCACAGTACAGCCAATCACAGTGTCAGGTCGGGGACAGGCTCACCTTGTCATACCACTGTGGATGGTAGTGGTAACTTGAGTCCAGGACTCGTGGGGTCAAGAACACCAACTCAAACATCTGGGCAAAAGGGTCAGTCAGGAGTCAAAGGTGAGCCCCTTGACTGAGGGCAGGGCGTGCTTCTAAAAGTTCAAGGCCCTGGAATGAGGCAATCAGCCAGCTAAACCAAGATCAGAAACCCCACTCAGGGGCTGACTCCAGAGAAACGCAGGGACGTAAACAATCCCTGGATGAGAAGAATCCTGGAAGCCTGGCTAAGAGGCTCTATCTCAGTGGAGTCTTTCCTACTCTAAGGTTAATGCCCTTACTCACTTCCCTTTTCAAAATCCTTGCAATCAGTCTTCATAGTCAAGAGGGAGCAATTAAAAGAAAAAGGGAGGGGCGCCTGGGTAGCGCAGTCGTTAAGCATCTGCCTTAGGCTCAGGGCGTGATCCCAGCGTTCCCGGGATCCAGTCCCACGATCCCCACGTTGGGCTCCTGTGCTGGGAGCCTGCTTCTTCCTCTCCCACTGCCCTGCTGTGTTCCCTCTCTCGCTGGCTATCTCTCTGTCAAATAAATAAATAAAATCTTTAAAAAAAAGAAAAAGAAAAAGGGAATGAAAGAGGGAGAGATTCCCACCAATTGCTAGAATGCCTGCTTCAGATCTTTGCTAAATATTCGTAAGCCAGAGAATGCCCCTCAAATTCCTCTCAAGTCACTCAACCGCAGTGGCCTTACCTATAAATAAGAATAGTACCGTAGCCTGCATAAAACATTCTGGGGAGGAATGAACCCCATTCCCACCCACCTCGCCGCCCCCCCACACACACACAGAGGGCTTCTGTTCTATACTACAAAGACCTTTGGGTAAGTTTGAGGACATAGCTGTGTCCTGGGAAGCAAACTCACTAGCATTTTTCCAAACCTAACTCATCTATCTCCCTGGAAATGGGGCCCTTTATCACCAACAAGACTTTGCATTCTGTTCCACATCAAAACTGACATCCCAGGAATAAGCTGAAGCCAACAGGATACCTCTAACCATGTGTGCAGTGAAAAGGAGTGGCCTGGAGGATAAGTGATTCTGTCAGGACCCTGGCAGAAAACAGATGACACACGTGAATTGGGTAATCTGGAGAGAGTTTCCAAAGTTGTGCTCAGGAAATACACAAGGAATGACAGAGGACCCTGGGGCTAGAAAGAGAGGCAGCCCCTACCACCCCGTACCTATAAGGATGAGGGCAGACTGTGGTTAATAGAACCAGGAAGGAGAGTATCTCATAAAGTAACCACCTTTACAAGAAATTGTGAACTTCAGTCAAGGGACAGACCAGCCCCTGATGATCCCACAGGGAAAGATCCAGGGGAAGCAATAGTTCAGCCTCATTGTCTTGCTTCCCTCCAATGTCCTGCCAAGGCCTCCTCATTGGCCAGATTTAGTCTGAAGTCTCTGTTAAGGAATTGTACTGATGGAGTCCACACAGTTCAGATTCCCAGGGCACGGGGCAGGGTGAGAGAATCGAGAGAGGCAAACAGAAGGTATTTTCTAGCAAGAAGCCCCTTCACCCCAGAGAAAGCAATGCAAAGCCTTTTTCTCACAGCTGCTTTTGCTTCCCCACTCCACTTAGGCATTTGGAAACAGAAGTATCATGAAAGGCCCAAGAAACACCCCTTTGGCCCGGAAGTCCCTCAGCTGGTCCCTCGGTCCTCACCCCAGAGCTTCACCCCAGGAAGCTCAGGAGGCTGGCAGCTGCCACTTATTCATGAGCCGCTTGGATCCCCACTGTGCTTCCTGGGGCACAGACATCTGCTTGGCTCCAGCCAGCACAGTGAACTCCTGGTCTGCCTCCACCCACGTGTGCATTGCCTCTGCCCAACCAAGCCCACACGGTGGCCCACACTAAAGAAGAGCTCTAAATCCTCCAGAGAATAACTTCATCAAAGGAAATATGAGACACACTCCTTTTGCACAGGCTTGGTCCAGGAGCAAGAAATGTGCACCGTGGGGGTTTGGGGACAAAGGGGAGGAAAGGAGAAAACTGAAGGGACAGAGACATTTTAATTAAAATCTTTAGCTTGTATTCATGGCCAGTCATTCCCAACTCCCTGTAAATACTCATTATCAAAGGTTTACAAATTGTGTAGGTTGGGTGCCTCTGCTGGGTTGTGAAAGTCTGCCTCCCTGCTACAACCAGACACTTTCATGACATCCCCAGTTGCTCAGGCTTTACCCAGGATAGGCCCTGCACAGGAGCAAGGAGCCAGGGCTGGGGGAGGGGACTGGCACCAGATAACAGGCTGCACTCAGGGAATCTAAAGTCTAGGGGAAGACGGAGAGCTCAGTATCACCCTTCCAGTATCAGAAGGAGAGGATGGCAGTCCCGTTTCTATTTTCTGGTAGGGACAGACAAAGAGGCAGATATGCACTGCCCCAAGGGAGACATAAATTAGACCTCAGAAGGAGGTCTATAGAAAGGTCAACAACAGAATAAATGTTGAAAAAAATTGTGAGATCACCCACCATTGCTTATGAGAGCTGCAAGAATGAGGTATACTGCTTTTCCCGTTCAGAAGCCATTGATCAACTGCCTACTATGTGCTCTCAGGGTCTAGACATGTGCTCAAAATCCAGGGTGGGGGGCTAAGTATGTCCACACAGTCACCGGAAGGTGGGCTACATGACCACAAAGCCCAGGGTGGTGCTCCAACAGCGGAAGGAGAGCATTTCCTTCTGGGATCTTCTCACATTCCATGTCATGGAGAAGGTGAGGGTGGACGGGGCCTCTGAGGAGGGAGTGGGTTTGGCAGGATTCAAGAGGGAGGACAAGGGCTTGATACAATGAGTGATGAGATGATGCAGGCAGGAGGCCCTGGAAAGATAGGCGAGGTATGTTCAGAGAAATGCCATAGGACTGATCTTGCCTGAGCAAAGAATGCTCCCAGATATCCCCAAATTAGAACCATGCTTTGGACTTGTTATTTCATAGTATTTAGGGTTTTTATCCTTCAGAATGTCTGTTTTCTCATTAGAGCCACTCAGCAAGCCTGCAAGGTACGTTGGGCTGGGATCATCCCCATTTTTCAAATAACAAGACTGAGCTTTGTCTCATCCATTCAGTTTGCTATAACAATTTACCATAGATTATGTGACTTAAGCAATAGACATGGTCCTGGAGGTTGGAAGTCCGAGATTAGGGTACCAACATGGTTGGATTCTTAGTGAGGACCCTTGGTTATGTCTTCATGTGGCCTTTCCTTCGTGTGTATAGAGAGAGATCTTGTTTCCTCCTCTTCTTAGAAAGGCTTTAATCCCAACATAGAACTCCACCTCATGACCTTATCCAAACCTCCCCTCCAAACTTCCACCTCCAATACCACTACATTGAGGGTTAGGCCTGCAACATAGGGAAATAGGGGGACACCCAGTCCTGCTAGGTGGTGGGGGAGACAGACCGAGGATCCAGGCCTCCCGATTCCTGGCCTAGCATTCTGACGACACTGCCACCCTCCTATCCTGTCACACTCCAAGGAAAGGAGAAGCCCATGGTGCTGTGAGTTGTAACCTCCACTGGGCCCTGTGAGTTCTCTCTGAACATCTGACATTTCTTTAAGCCTGCCAACACCCCCCCACAAAGAACATCCCTCTCCCTCTGCCCTGCTGCCCATGCTATCTCCCTTCTCTCGAGCTAATGAGGCAGCAGGCCCCATGCAGGGTCCCAGTGACAGCTGCTAGGAGCATGTTTACTGAAGCCAACCGCTGGACCTGACAAGACGTGTTAATTAGGAGATGATGTACTGTGGTAGGACACATCGGCCACATGGCAGCCGGATGGGCAGCGTCAGTCACCATGGAGCCAGGGAGGCTGCCATGACATTCCTAATTAAGAAGAAGCTTGTCCCTCTCACCAGGTGACAGCCTCAGACTGGGTGAAGACAGTACCACTGGTTGTCCCAGCAAGGGCTACCCTGAAGCCTGCCCGACAATAAGGTTTGGCTAGAGGGCTCCCTGGGGGAAGAGAGGTGAGCTAACAGTGCCGCTACATGGCTTTCAAGGTCCTCCGCAACCTGGCCTCAACTTATTTCTCCTTCCCCATAGCCCGTAGCGATTCCAAGCATCATGCCAGCACCTTTCTCAAATAGACCGTTCATGCTTCTGTGAACTCGTTCAGTTCCCTAGGCCTGAAATTCCTTTCTTTCCACCTCCTTCTCCTTATATTGAAATACATAAATCAATTAAAAGTTTAGTTCAAATGCTTCCTTCTTATAAAAGCTTTGCCTCATTCTTTCATAAACATGTATACACATACACACACATGCTTGCATGCACGCACACACACACACAAACACACACCCCTTCCTTTGAGGGTGGGTTCAATAGTTTGCTAATCTTTAGTTGTATTTATCAACAAGCTAGCATGCACCAGTATGACAATAACAGGGCCAGTTCTTACAAAACTGAAATATTTTTATACTGACTGCTAAAGAGTGACTTTTCCACGCCCCTTCACCCAACACACTTCTACTCTTCCCAGACCTTCCTGGGAGACACCCCCTACTGTCCAGCACTCTTTAGAGCTATGCTTGCCAAAAGGACTTCTCTTTGATTGGTCAACACACGTACCATGCCAGTGACTGAATATTTGAATATCAATCTTGCTCATTGTTCTGGTGTCTATCAGAGTAGGGTGTGCTACTTCCTGTGTTAGAGTGCCTGCCTCTGTTTCCCGAGGAGTCAATGGTTGCACGTTAAGCTCAGGCCCGTTGTTTTCAAAGAACTTGGTAGTAAGAGGGCACACCCCTCCAAGCGCCCCATATGAGGCTGAGTTGAGGCACTGCTTTTCTGCCTGTTGGTCTCAATCCCATAAGGCATTGAGTCCTGGACCCAGGACTATAGAAATGTGTGTTTTACAAGGGCCAACATATGCACCCTAAGCCCTACTCATAGTTCCTTCCCCAAAAGCTTTTTATTCCAATATAGTTCCCCTATTCATTGAATAAGCACCCAGAGTACACCTACTATGTACCAAGAAGTAGAATACAGACATGAGAAAGGCACAACCCCTCACCACAGAAATTCACATTGTAATGGAAGCAGATAAGAAAACAAATAAATACAGTCCGGCAGGAAGGCTGTTCTGATGAAGATATAACAAAGGATGATCTGTGTTCTGTGGGATCTCAGAGCAGGAGCCGGTGCTAGCTACACAGGAGAGGCAGGGCGGTTCTTTTTTTCTTTTTCTTTTTTTTTTTTTTTAGGATTTTATTTATTTGAGAGAGAGAGCACAAGCAGAGGGCGCTTCTCCCCCTCCCCACTGAGCAGGGAGCCCAATGTGGGACTCGATCCCAGGACCATGGGATCATGACCTGAACCAAAGGCAGACGCTGAACCAACTGAGCCACCCAGGCATCTGAGGCAGGGTGGTTTCCAGGAGCAGGATGGAACTGGCTCTTTTTAAGGATGGATAGGCGTTTCCTGGGTAGCAGAAGGGGGCAAGCCACTGAAGACAGAATTTCATATATAAAATATGCAGCGGTTAAGAGGGGCATAGAATGGTCGGCAACGTCCAGGGTGGCCAGGAAGAGGAGGAGAAGGACATCACACTGAAGACAGGTGATATTGTGAGGATCCTGCCAAGGAATTTACCCTGTCAGCAGAGAGGGGCTGATGGAGGTCTTTGTGCCAGAAGTGACAAGATCAGATTTGTCTTGTAGCAAGATAATATGAGTGACAGGATAGAGACTGAATTGGAATGTTAGGAAAAATTAGGCAGCCTGTAGAATTTGACTGAAATGGGTTTTGTTTGTAATTGATTTCTTACAATTACCATCCCTGAGGTTTTTACAGAGCTGTTTTGGAAGGAAATATCACTTGTTTCAGGTCATATTCATATTCACATTCAAACAGTTTTCAGAGATCCTATCAAAAAGTGGGAATAGACCTGGATTCTAGCCCAGTCCATGACTGCCTCGCTGTGTGACCTTGAGCAAGAAAATTAACCTTTCTGAATGCAGTCACTGGAATCATACACTCAAATAGTTGTATGGTCAGATCGAGCAGGGCACAGGGTAGGAGCTGGTATCGGAGGGACCACTCCTGCAGGAGCGGAGGGGTCTGCTTCATTATTATCAGGGACACATAGTGTTTCTGGTCGAAGGAAGGAGGGGAGAATTCACCCTACTCTCTGCAACAGGGTAGGGTCTGACTTCCCAGGGCCTAGAAAGCTTTCATGATAAGAGTGGACGTTGCTCGTGCTTTCTAATAATCGTGACCTTTGTGATGAGTCACTAGGAAATGCTGTCGACAGTGACCTCTGCTTTGACCACCACCAACTTGCCCCACCCCAGTGCCCACCATCCTTGCCTTGGGAGGTCTTGAAAGAGTCCAGGCTACCTCCCCAAGCCCAGGGTCAGCATCCAAGGGCCCCTTCCAGCAGCCCTTCCCCCCCCGCCCCCCGTTGGCCTCAAGTCAAGTGTCTTGAGGTCACCCCACATTACATCATGACAGATGTTATTGATGCTTGGGAATTACTCAGCCCTTTGAAAAATCACAGCCACAATATTTGTCTCCATTAACATCCATGGCAGCACGTCAGTGAATCAATAGGATACTTAATGCTGAATTACACGACAAGCCCAGGCAGCCTGCCTCTGCGGAGCATAATCTGTCAGGTGAATAACATGAGAGAGTGTTCCAAGCACACTGTGAAGGCACCCGGACTGGGAAGGGGAGACCCGGTTTTTTACACCAGTATAAATATGCATTTGTTTACCTGCTAGAAATGAACTACAAATGCTCAGGCTTTCCAATTCTAATTGCCTTTTGAGCACCTGATGGTGCTTTCCTCGTCTCTCTGGTGTAAGTGATTCATGCTTCGTGGTCTGAGACAGACCTGGGGTTTTGTTTTTCTCCTAGTGGAAATCAGAGAAGAAAAGAATAATTTGTTTAGTGAGAGTAACAGATGATCCCAGCT
This sequence comes from Ursus arctos, assembly GCF_023065955.2. Lineage (NCBI taxonomy): Eukaryota > Metazoa > Chordata > Mammalia > Carnivora > Ursidae > Ursus > Ursus arctos. The sequence continues at coordinate 21,155,471 of NW_026622897.1, read as the reverse complement.
ACACAAACTTATCACCATTCTCTGACCCTCTTATCTTTCATTCTGGCTTTTTCCCTTTACGGGTCCTTGTCCTTCATTCCTATTGATTTGACCCAAAATGCCATTTTCCTTGTTAGGAGCCTGACCTGTCCTCCAGGGGTCTCAAAGCACTAAATCAACATCCATCACCAGCGAGGATGGTCCTTCCTCCAACCAGGCCACAGGTGAAAAAGCAGCCATTGCAGATAAAGAGGAAACTATCTCCTCTGTTCTCCTCCTGTGAGCTTCTGTCTCTTTGATTCTGACCAGTACAAGCGTTATTTACAGGATTCAGACAGCTTCTCACCACAAGTTTCTGAACAGACTGAAATATCTACCTGCCAGCCCTTCTGAACTGGGGGGTAGGGGTTCAACATAGGCCCAGTTACATGGAAAAAGACTTTACTGGTTGGTGTGTTCATTTTCTTGAGGACCTAGAATTTCACCCTGTTTCTTTGTCTTCCAGCTTGACTTTTAGTCAGTTAGTTTCTCCTTACCTCCTTCGGTTGGTCTGTTATTTTAAGAAAGCAAGAGGGGATGCCTTGCACACTGCCCAGCCCTGACCCCAGGTACCCTCTCTTTCCTTGTCAGCCCATCTTCCCATGCCCTTTTTACCTTCCCTGTTGCTCTTGGCTAATTTCTCTTCCTTCTTCATCGTTCAAGATTCACGCAGATGCTTTTCTGATTAGTCCACTGGCTGCAAAATCTCGTCAGCACATCAAGCAGTCAACATCAAAAAAGGCCAACACAGTCCCTTCCTTCAAAGACCTTGGAATTGTAGTGAAGGAGCAATAAGCTGAGAAGAGCACATGGGAAGGGATGCCCATGGAAATGCAAGAGAACTAAGAGCCCCCTGCCCTTGATCCATTTGTTCACAATCCAGACCATTTGCTGCTCCAATGCTGCTCCTCGGGGGGGCCTGTCTCTTACACCGTTGAGGGGGGACATGATTTCTGGTGAGGCAGACCACGCATGTGCATGGCCCTTGGCTTGCCTTTTAAATGACATGTTGATATGTCTTTGTCCCTTGTGGGTATGTTGAGAGGGAGAGAGGAAGAAAACTGTCCTGCTAGCCAGTTTTGGCTGTGTCTCTGTAGACAAATGACTGCCTATTTCTGTTATCTTACCTCTAAAATGGAACCAGAGGTTGTCAGGAAGATCAAACGACATCATTAGTGGGTCATCATTAGTGGGTCATACGTTGTAAACTATAAATGTGATATAAATGCAATTTATTAAGAGCCTGGACTCTGGATGTCCGATTGCCTGGGTGTGAATTCTGGATCCTCCACTCCCCTAGTTGTACGAACCTGTACAAAGGTACTTTTGGTGCCTCTGTTTCCTCCTTGTAAAATGAGACCCAAATATCATCTGCTTTATGAGACCTATTGTAAGGATTAAACGAATGAATATAGATAAAGCATTTGGAACAGTGTCTGGCATGTAGACAGTGCTATAAAAAGTGTGGCTGTTGTGATTATTTCCCGTTTTCAGAATTTGAGGTCCTGGAAGTCGGGAAGGTAGTCTCCTCTCAAGGGTAATGAAGGTGCCGCCTTAATTGCATTGGTACCTGTTGGGAGTGTGTGACATCTTGCTGTGATCCCTGGGGCCTCTCACTGCTGCCCTGCAGAGGATTATCCGTAGCTGCCCTCCCTCCAGGGAGATCAGTAGCTTCATCACTCCAGCTCCTCTCCTCCCACCTGCAGCAAGACCTTGGTCCAGAGAATGGGTACTCAACATTCAGCGTGTGATAAAATTTGTCACCACTGTTGCCATCTTTAACAGCACTGAGAAGGCACCTTTCAGAAGAGTAATTGGAACAGTATCCACGGGGGGTAACTTTAAGAACACCAGGTTCTCCACTGGAGAGGGGTTAGCATATGAGCAATTCCTGTCTCCAAATACCCTGAAGGTGCAGCAGGAGCCAGGAACCCCAAGCGAGATTAGCAACTAGAGCAAAACAGCGACATAAACACAACCCCGGATGTCTTCTCTAGTCTGCCCCCGGGCCCGGTCCCCACACCCGCCAGCGCCCAGCCAGCACACGGACAGTAGTACCTCAGAGCCGTCCACTCCAGAAATAACACAACCAGCCATCCCAAGCACCGCAAACTACTTCCCTCGCCCCTGGGTCCCCAAGTTCGTTAGCAGCCAAAAATGAGCATTTTTCGCCCATGTTGGAAAAGATAATTATCTTCATAAGGTTTGAGAAACATGATGATAAATCTCATTTTATATAGCACATTAAGGTTAGAATTTAGTGCGAGACAGTAAGACAAATCTACAAATATAGGGTAATATAGTAAAATCAATAGGGATTATTAGGAGCAAAGTGTTATATCTGAAGCGATAAAGCCTTGGAAATGCAAGAAAACAATGTTCTGGTAAAACTATAACAAATGACTATGATTTAATCACTTGGCAAATAATTTGGTATTTCGATGGGTTTTATAGTTTCACGGTGTAAAAAAAAATGCACGTTAGGGATTCATCTAACATGGTTCTTACAAAGAGTGTATCCAAGAGTAGTATCATTTTGGCAATTTGTGCTTTTAAATAATAGTATATTATTTTCTACGTAGATCTACTTTTTAAGCCTCTCACATGCTTTTAAGATTTCAGTTGCCATTAGGCTATCATTCTGCAGATTCAAGTCTTTGAGCACAGGAAATTATATTATTCACCACCTTCTCCCACTTCATAGAACAGGCAGGCTCGGGAAGTCCTAGAGGAACGTGATTTTCCTAACTCTTGTTCCTTTAGCTGGGTACTAATTCCAAATATTGGTTTAGAAACTAGGAAGCCATTTTACTTGAAGTTCCCATCCCCTATTTAAATAACCCAAATCAAAAGGGGCTCTCCCCCTCCCCCACTCAGAGCTATCCTGAATAGTCAAATGAAGATTAAACTCTTGATTTAAGTAGCTACATCTTGGCAGTAATTAACATGTACATCAAATACTTTTTTTTCCCTTTGATATGATATGATACTAGAATTTAAACCTGATGAAGGTGCCAAAATTAACTGCAATGGGAAATGAATAATAATTCTTTCGAGATGACTTTGCCCTTTGCATGAGCTCACATTCAAGCCCTTTACCAGACTCTGTGCTCCGCTCTTAAGAAATCTGCAAGCCAGGCACACAGGTCAGTTCCAAAGATCTATGAGTCCAGAAGAAAAAAAAAAAAGAACCCTCGGCCCTACGCCCATTTCTCTATATGTTCTCAATCTGTTCCTTGGACACAGCCTTCATCGCTAGTCTCTTCTCCAAGAAAAAAGCAGAACTTGTCTTCTCTGGGTTTGGATGATTTATAAGAAGCTAGAGAAGGAATTTAAAGTGGGGTATGAGGCAGAGAGAAGAGATCAAGAGACCTGTAAAGGCATTTGAAACAGGGGGGAGGAGAGCCAGAGTGGGGCTAGAGGAGGGGCTAATTGTAGTTTCTCCTTCCTGTAAAAATCCCTTGATTTAACTTTCTAAAGCAGCGGTTCTGTTTTTGAGGGTGATAAAAACTTGAGATGTGAATGAAAGCTATGGCCTGTCTTCCCAGAAATGCATACATAACACATGTGTGCATGCATATATGTACACGATCGTGTATGGGGTGTGTGGAGCCCTCCATGGACCCAGAAGCCCCCTGTGAAGAATGCTGCCCCTTAAAGATTCGGTCTACTACTCTTCCATTAACTGTCCCTCTGAATCCTGGCCTGGTCAAATGTGTGCTTCGTCCTGGGTACCATGTTTGGTTTTTTTTAAGACTTTATTTATTTTTGAGAGAGAGCATGAGTAGGGGTAGGGGCAGAGGGAGCAGGGAGCCTGACTCGGGGGCTCGATCCCAAGACCCTGAGATCATGACCTGATGCTTAGCCGACTGAGCCACCAGGTGCTCTGGCTGGGTACCACATTTTTAAAAGGATGTGGACAAACAAGGGACTGATGAATGAGGAGTGATCAAGGTGGTGGTGAGTAGAATCCAAGCACCAGTTGAAATAACAGGGGAAGTATAGAACTGAAAGGAAGTATGATAGCTGATAGAAGTTTGGAGAGCCTCGTTTGGGGTTTTGTTTTGGTTTAGTATAAGAGTCATTACTGGAGAATCCACGTTCAGTCAGTAGGAGAAGAAATAATCTCCCCAACAGCTAGAAGTGCCTCTTTGCCATCCAATCTCCACAGACCATCTTTCTAAATTATGTCACTTTCCCATTCGGACCCCCCAGTAGCTTCCCACCACTTAGGATAAAAGCCCAAGTTTTCGCTATGGCTGGGGGGGGTGGTGGCAGAGCCTAGACTGTGTGGCCTGGGCCTTCCTCTCCAACCTCGGCTCCTCCCATCCTCCTGCTGGCCTTTACTCCAGGCCGTTGGCCTTCTTTAATGTTATGAACTCAGGCTCACCTCAAAGCCTAGCCATGTCCTGTTTCCTCTGCTTCAGATGCTCTTCCCTAGACATTGGGAGGATGGATCCTTCTCAGCTGAGTTGTCACTGTCTCAGCAAGGTCTTCCCTAACCCTTCAATCTAAAGTGGTCCCCATGCCCAGCTCCCTCTGCTGCTCTGTTCCATCACTTCCAGTGCTATTTATCACCACCTGAAATGCTTGTTTTTTTACCTTTTAAATGTCTGATACTTTCTCCCTCAAGTAGAAATCAAGATCCATGAGAACCGAGCCCTTCCCTGGCTTGCTAACTTCCAGAATAGTGCCTGACACATAGTAGGTGTTTATGAAATATTCCTTGGGTGGTCAAATGAAGGCTCAAACAGATCTAATGAAGGATCTGGAACTTCTGCCTCGTGGGGTAATCAATGGGTCTTCCACCAGGCGAGGAGGGCAGATCAAGTCATGGCCCTCCCTGGGGACACTCTGGGAAGGCTCCTCGCACTGGACAGATAAGTCGAGCTGAAGCTAGTTTTCAGTTCTAAGTTCACATATTTCATAGCCTCACGCCACAGATGGGGAAGAGCATGAGCTTTTAAGTCAGACAGTCCTGGGTTTAAAATCTCGGTTTTGCTACTTAGACATGGTAACTCTGTGCAGGTCAGTTCATCTCTCTGGATTTCAAAACTCCTCCTCTAAAAACTGGGAATAAAAACACCTGTCTTGCTGGGCTGTAAGGCATATTTGAGAAGATTCTATGTGTCTTGTACCCAACACAGTGCCTCACGTCTAGCAGGGCCTCCACAACAGCCGAGCTGGTGGCACGCCGGCATTTGCCCGACAACCCATAAACATTTGATAAGAAGGCTGATTTGTGGACAATAGTCAGGCTAGAAGAACTTTCAGAGGGTGTCTTGGTTTCCCGAGAAAATAATATGTCTCTGCAAATTCTTTTTGAAAGCAGGTAAATGTAAATTCTGAGAAATAGAAGTCAGAATGAGTGTCCAGCCTTGTATTTCTGTCCTAAACATCAGCTTACCCACGCCCTAGACAAAGCTCTGGACCTCTCTGCAGTCCATCTGAGGCTCTCCTCCTCCCTCGTCCCCTCCCTCCGAGTTAAATGAGAGAAGGGGCCGTGTTCCTTGAACGATCCACCGTCTAATTTCATGGCATGCCCGCCGACCAAATCCGTGTCTGTTGGTGATGAGAGCACCTTACCATGTGGCACGTGCCCCAGATTCTCCTATCCTGTGGGCGCAGAGGATGGCCTTGGCCTGCCTGGGCGAGGCGGACCCCCTCCCAGAGCTCACTTGGAAGATCCACTGGGCTGGCCCCCACGGAAAGCACCCTCCCAAATCCCCCAGCTTCAGTCCAGGCTGCCTTGAGTGGATCTCGTCTGGAAGAGAGTACGATATAGTGAAATGAACACAAGGGTTTAAGTCATGTTAAGATAAGACTCTCACTCTAGTTTCTGATTTAATCTTCAAACTGCTCTGAGCCTCAGTTTTGTCATCCATAAAATGGCAGTCCTATCACGTAGCCCATCCATTTGCAATTGGCAATAAATGGGATAGTGTGTTTTGGTGCCCGATTCTCCCATGTTCACTGCCTTCCATGTCCTTACCACCTCAGCACCACTGCTCCTGGCCCCTCCGGAGAAGGGGTTTTCTGGGACACCTCTCTGCCTGGCCGATCTAACAGGAGAGTCAGTGCTGTGTCTAACTAAATTTCCTCTTTCTTTCTTTCTTTTTTTTTAAGATTTTATTTATCTGATAGAGTGAGTGAGCACAAGTAGGGGGAAGGGCAGAGGGAGGGGGAGAACATGTGAGCAGGGAGCCCCATGCAGGGCTTGATCCCAGGACCCCAGGATCATGACATGAGCCGAAGGCGCCGCTTCACCAACTGAGCCACTCAGATGCCACTAAATTCCCTCTTTCTACGTGAGGCTTGATGTCGGCCATGTGAAAGAAGAATGCCACGAACTTTAAAGCAGTACACATGGTGTGAGGGAGTCCCTCATCCCAGCAGCTCTTCCTCCCCCTTTCTCTCCCCCGTCTCCCCTCACCCCGTGCTAGCCCCTCTCCCACCCATTCTCCCAAGCCTCCATCTCCCGTAGCTTTCCACTAATTGGCAGTGCCATCTGAGGGATATTGTTTCTGTGCCTTCAGCTCTGCCATCACTTTGATGGAAGACCCCCTTGGAGCACTCCCTCCTTCATCAGCCGCCTCCACCCTCTGCCTGGCACCCTGGGCCACGCGGCAATGCAATCACTGTGCCCGTGTGAAATGAACAGAGACGCTAACACGATGTCTCATGGCCAAAGCAGTCGTGCATCTTCCCCCAGATACCCCGACTCCACTCTGCACTCTGTCCCATCACCAGGGGCATACAAAGGAGTCTGCTCCCTGCACCTGTGACCATGGGGCTTATTAAGGAGTGCAGGCAGGTGCCTGCCGTTACCGGAAGATGACCACAGCTGCCAAGGGAGCTGTTCCACACAGGGCCTGTGTGGCCAAGGGTAGTGAGGCTGCACCCCTGGACCAGGCCAACACCCTGCTTGCTGGTGGAGCCAGGGTAAGCGCTGATGGGAGCAGTTACCGGAAGACCCAGGACTTTCAAAGTCTGCCCACCTCCTGGAGCTATCATCATCTGGGCCCATTCTAACTCAGTCCATACTCAGCCATGGCAGACCAGGTCACCCAAATAGTTGGACACCTTCCACCTGAATCCCTCCAGGGCTGGGGAGCCCTCCACCTCCACAGACAGCCCCCTCTGCGCCCTGGCAGGCAGGGTAGCGCAACAGTTAGGAGCACGGGCTTTAAGTCAGACAGGTTCGAGTTCACAGCCCACCTCTGCTACATGCTAACTGTGATTTTGCACATTACTTAACCTCCCTGGTTAGGAACCTCTGGTTTCCTTAACTGTAGAGTGGGGTAGTAAATATACCCACCTCTTAAAGCATTGGAAGGGTCAAAAGAAATAAGCAAGAAAAGTGCTTTGCAGAAATAGGCATTAATGACGATCGTAGAAATGACAATAAACACTTGTTGAGGACTGTCCCGGGAACTGGATTAGGTACTGGGAACACAGAGATGAAAAAGATACCGTCTCAAGGTGGAGAAGATGGTCATAAAAGCAGGTGACAGGGAATATGGGAGCACAGCTCTATATTACAACAATTCTTCCTTCTAATGCAACAGAATCAGTTTCCAGCCCTCCACTCACTGCCCCACATTCAGCCCCCTGGAGCATCGAAAATCACTCCAATCCCTCTTCCACATGACAGCCTTTCAGCCTCTTGAAGACCGCAAATCATGTACTCTCGGAAGTCCCCGCTTTTCCTGGCTAAACAGTCCCGGTTCCACTCTAAAAATAATAAGCCTGCCTTATCTTTCTACATGCCTTTCTCCAAGGAACAAAAGGTATTTTAGCAGCCCTGGCTCATGCGTCTGCTCAGCGCCACGGGCCCACAAAGAAAGGAAGATTTACCTGCCCCAACCCAGGCCTGATACCGGGAGAAATTCAATTCCATTCGGGATCCCTCCAGGGCCCCCCAGCTCAGAATCACGATCCGGTGACTGTGGCCCACTTGTCTGTGAGCACACCTCACCAACACTGCCCAGCTCATAGCATCGGGCAACCAGAAATCCAGGGGAAACGTTGAGATCTTCTGAACCAGGGGTTCTCTGCATGGCTTCCTGATAGAATCACCTGGGAAGTGTTTCACAGAGACAACAATGTCCAGGCCCATTCACCCACCCACAAGAAATTCTGATTTAATTGATCTAAGGGCTTGAGTATCAAAATAGTCTTCAGAGCTCCCCAGGGTATTGTAATACCCAGCCAGGATGAAAAACCCATTTGTCTAGCTCACCGGTTCCCTTTGCACTGGCAAAAATAACCCAAAGAACAGAAGGGATCCATCCAAGGTCACAAAGCTAGTTAAAGGGCAAAGTGGGATTAGAAGTCCTGGCTCCTGCCTTACAATCTGGCATCTTTTTCACGAGGCTACCTGGAGGTTGACATCCTGACTTCAAACTACAATCCCAGGTGTGTGCCATCAGATGCTATAGACAAAAAGATCGTTGGATCTAGCTTTTCCAACCCCTAAGCCCTCCGCGTTACCCCCTCTCTTCTTCTTAAGTCTGCCCTACTCTTTTCCCTCACCACTGCACCCCAGTCTTAAAACGAGGTGTCAAAATGCCATCCTCAAAGGAAGAGCTCTCTTCAGTTTCCAGCCACAAGAATTACACGGGAAAGAACCTCATTGTAAATCAAGAACCAAAAGCAAATCTTAAAACCAAATTAAGGTCCTGGGGCGCCTGGGTGGCACAGCGGTTAAGCGTCTGCCTTCGGCTTGGGGCGTGATCCCGGCGTTATGGGATCGAGCCCCACATCAGGCTCCTCCGCTATGAGCCTGCTTCTTCCTCTCCCACTCCCCCTGCCTGTGTTCCCTCTCTCGCTGGCTGTTTCTATCTCTGTCGAATAAATAAATAAAATCTTTGAAAAAAAAAAATTAAGGTCCTAAGCATTCAGCAATGCCTCTTTGGAAATCAAGCCTTCAGGTTCACTGCCCTGCTAGATAAAGGCTATGGGGTTGGGGGCGAGGGGGGCGGGGAAGGAACGGTGTTAAAACTCCAGAAATATAATCTGAAATAAATAAGTGATATTTTCTGGCCAAGGTAATGCAAGGGTTTTAGTTCCCAATGTGATGGAGATACTTTACATTTTAATAAATGCACATTGAGAAAATAATATTATTGCTCTGATATTGGGAGATTATTTGTGAACATAAAATATTAGAACTTGTCAGGAAGGCATTTATTTTCTTTTTCCTTCTTTCTCTACTGCAATATTCTTTCACCTAATAGAAGATGATTGCAAAAATAATTATATCAAACAGTGGCCAACACACACAAAATAAATGGGAAAAAATGAAGGTTATCTGGCATGAGATTGCAAACATGAGAAGGGGAAGCAAGTGCCGGAGCAGGGGGAGATAATTGCACATCAATCAGATGATTAGAGAGTGGGAGGAAAAAATTAAGGGGACTGATTGGCTGCTGAATGTTCCGATCCCAGATGGAAATCAGAACATGGATCGGAACTCATTAGTCAAATTATCCATTTCCTATATTCATGTGGAAAAGCCAAAAATGCGGATGGAGTTCTGTATTTGCGAAAATAATCTAACCTTAAAATGCTGCCCTGCGTGAACCTATAATCACAGAACATTGGGATCCATAGATGATTTCTGATGTTTCTTAAATCTCTGATGTGATGTCTTCACATATAAACAAGAAAAGAGATTCCATGGTTTTTAATGTATTTCCAAAAGAGCTATTTATCAAAAATAAGTAAAAAATAAAAAAATTAAGGACCACTACACTGGTCCATCCCCTTCATTTAAAAAATTAAAATAAATAAGAAAAACTATTGCCAGAAAACAGTTTGGCATATCTACCAAAAAGGGACACATAGAGGTACCATGTGACCCAGCAATTCCACATCTGAGCATGTACCCAAGAGAAATGAAAACCTTTGTTCACGGGAAAACTTTATACAAATGTGCATAGCAGCTTGATTCATAATAGCCAAAAATTAGAAACTCAAATGTCTATCTCATGATGAGTAGATAAGCAAGATGCGGTCTATGCATATCATGGAATACTATTCAGCCATAAAAAGGAATGGGGGATTGATATGTACTACAATATGGATGAGTCTTGAAACCATCATGTAACTGACAGAAGGCAGTCACAAAAGGGCCACATTTTGTATGATCCCATTTCTACAAAATGTGCAGAATAGTCAAATTCATAAAGACAGAACGTAGATCAGTGGTCGCCCACGGGGGGGGGAGGGGTAAGAACTGCAAGTGACTGCTAATGGGTACAGGATTATTTTTAGGGTGAGGAAAATATTCAGGAATTAGCTAAGGGTGATGGTTGCAAAATGTTGTAAATATACTTAAAACCCACGGATCCATACATTTTAAAAGGGCGACTTTTATGTTATGCGACCTATATCTCATTTTTAAAATAAGCATATTAAAAAAAAAAAGAAGAACCATCTCCAATAACATACTCCCACGTTCACCAGACAGTAGCAGAGGCAGATAATAGGGAAGCATAGTGAGAACGAGTATAAGATAGAGAAAATTAATCCAAATTAATGTCACATATATTTACTCATTCAAAGATTGATGGAGCCCTTATTATATGCCTGGCACGCCTGGGCCCCAGAGACACCGTAGTGAACACATACACATACTTTTACTATCTTGGACTGACATTCCAGTGGGGGGGGAGACAGTTCGCCAGACACACTACGGTTGTGTAATCACAATAGCAATGAGAGAGGTGAAGGCGAAGCACAGGTGAAATGAGAATGTATGACTGGGCCTGAGTCAGGGGAGCCTTCCTGGAGGAGGTGACACTGAGCGGGGTAGATCTGGCATGTTAAGGAACTGAAGAGCCATGTGGCCACAGGTACCAGAGAAGGACAGAGAGGCGTGGTGAGTTCTAGAGAGGCAAGAGGGTCCTGTAGCCCGGTTAAGGACTCGGGTCTTTAGCCGAGGCTGATGTCAGGCTCTGTCCCCAGAGCATCCGACCGGCTGATCTGTGGAGAAGGATGGGGGAAAGGCAGCTCAGATGCGTGTGCTGATGCCATGGGAGGCTACCATGGTCGTGTCATCAGAAAAGCAGTCCGGGGACCAAGGGTACCCAACATGCCCAGCCCAGAGAGCCCAGCCCGGAGAGCAGCCAAGTGGGGGATTCTTAGGGGAAGGACACAGGAAGGCAAATCTACGCTAATTCTATGGCAACATCTGGACTCGGGCACGTCCTCCTGTCTGCCCCAGCTTCAAGAGAGATAGGGGAGCCGGAGCGTGGGCAAGTGAGAACAAAGACAGTGAGGTGGGGCACAGGAAGACGGCCTGCCGTCCTCAGAATCAGGTTTGAAGACGCATGGCTGAACGGGAGAGAGTCTTCATGTATGTGCTCAGCAAGGATAGGCACAGAGCAAACAAAGACGGTGGAATCACCCAAATAGAGAATCACCCTTGGAGTTTGCGAGAAGCCTAAACCTACAAAAGCCATTATCCCTCAGAGGTGTTAGAAGCTGAACATGTCAACAGGTTATAAAAGGAAAATAATGGAGAAGGTTTCCACAATGCTGAAAACAACAGCCAGCATTCATTGAGCATCGTGTGAGCCAAGAACTGGGCTAAGTATGTGACGTGCACTACCTCATCTCATGTTCCCCTGACCCTTTGAGGGAGGCCCTATTGTATTGTCACCTCTCAGACCAGGCCATTTGGGCTTCGGTTAAGGCACTTTCCTGAGTTCACATGGCGGGGAAGATGTGGAGCCAGACTTTCCCATGGCCAGTCCCCACCCCTCCCCCGCCCCTCCGGCACCTGCCCTCAGCCCTCAGGCAGCCGGCCTGTCCTTCCATGAGTACCTCTGTCACACGTTGTCCCAAGCTCTCAGACGTGTCTGGGTTCCTCTTGAATCTTGGAGCTCTGTGGCCAAAAGTGCCAGCCTTCAAATCCCTGCCCGAGTCAGGCTGCAAAGTCCAAGAGCATCTTAGGCTCTGCGAGGAGCTGATATTCTCTGCTCTCTGGCCGTGAAGCTCCTGCCCACACCTACAAGAGCCAGGGAGGCAGCCCACTGAGGCAGCTTCAGATGGCCATGAAGGAAACGGCCCCAAGAGAGATGGAGAACCCGCCAGGTGACCGCAGGGACAGCTGCTTCCTCTTCCCCTCTGCCCCGTCTGTAGTCCAGTCGCCTCCAGACGCTGGTTGGCCCCTTCATCCCGCATTTGATGACAGTACCAGAGCCTTATATTTGTCGGGTGCTTTACAGCCCACAGGGCATCGCAAAAATCCTCTCCTAGAGAGTAGATGGTTGTCAGAGAAGGGAAGGAAAAAATTCCTCTCTACCCTCGAGGTCTTCCAGCTGGACTAAGAATGAAATCTGCATGAAACAGATAAATGGGAGGGAAAAAAACCCAAAGTTTTATTATGCACACATGAAGGCCAATTATGAAATCGAGAGCAAGAAATGACCAAGACAGGCAATTTTTTGTACATTTTAGACACAGAGGCAATACAATTTGTGAGGAATTTACAGGATAAGGAAAACTGGTGTTTGGGCTGAGGTAGTGATTTGTAAAACGTAACAGGGTTGGGGCACCTGGGTGGCTCAGTTGGTTAAGCCTCTGACTTTTGATTTCGGTTCAGGTCTTGATCTCAGGGACGGTCCTGGGATGGAGGCCTGCATCAGGCTCCCAGCTCAGCAGGGGGTCTGCTTCTCTCCCTGTCTCTCTGCCCCTCCCCCCAAAAGTAAATAAACATATATATTTTTTAAGTAACAAGGTTTATTTCTGCAGTCTTTTGACTTTAAAGTAATTATCTCGTGATAAGGATGTCTTTTTACTTCTTAGGATAGGGAGGATATTTTCATATGGGAGATTTGTTTCCTGCTTTTGGGGGGACTGAGGAGGGTCTGAGTGTCCTTGCACTAGTGTTCTCTTAAGTAACTTTTATTTAAAATAATCAGTATGCCAAAGGGGAACATTTTGGGAGCCTGTCTTGACCCTATGTCAGTACCTCGTCTCACCAGCTTCCTCTGTTATCCAAGGCATGTCCCTTTCGTCCTTGAGCCCAAAGGTTCATTTGTTCACATGAAGCGTCGCTTAGGACACTGCTTAACAAAATCATCTTATCGATGGGACGTGGGAATACCCCTCACCCTCTTGCCAGCGTTCGAATGCTCTTGTGCAGTGGGATGCAGTGTTGCGTAAATGCTTAAGAGCACAAGGTGTGTAGAGTGCAGCCTAGCTTTGCAGCTCAATACATGCATGACCGTGGGCCAGGTTACTTCCTCCCGAGGGTCAGCTTCCTCATCTATAAAACAGAAATGGTCATAGCATCTGCCAACAACACGGGATTCTGAGGGCTCTCCAAAACTACCTACATAAAAATCTTATCTCTATGCCTGTCACGTAGTAATATTTAGTTAATATTAGCTGCTATTATTAGTGATGATTAACAGGAAATGGTCACAATAAGAAGGAGTTGGAACGGTGGTTCTCAACCTTTGCTACATATTAGAATCACCTGCGGAGCTTCTAAAATTCTCATGAAGAGTTAACCCCATACCAATTAGATCAACTGGAATCTCAGTGAGAGAAGCACTTGTCAGTATTTCTCAAAGCTCTCCAATGATTCCAACAGGCAGCCCAAGTTGAGAACCAGCGGAACAGGCTAACCCAGATTCCAGTTCCTTCCCAGCTCCCTCACCCAGCTGAATTTAACACCAGCGAGCCGACCTCGGAGGTTCCCCCAGCTGAGCTAAATGTGAGGCGGCCCCCTCAGTTTCAGGCACATTCAGACGCATCCACCCACCCCTCTCTCCAAGCCTGCGTCCCAGCATCTGCCAGTCGGGGAGCCACTCTGGGCCTTGCTGTCAGTTCAGGTAGGGTGAGAAGGAAACCTTCCCCGCACATCTCCCAAGGCAAGGTAGGAGCTGGTCAGCTAGCCTGGAGAGACAAAAGGAAATCATGTAATCGGTGCTAAGTAAATATGCAATGCACCCAGCCCCCAGCCCCAGGGGAAGACACCCATTAGCCCTCCCGGCAAGAGGCTACTCTGAGACCTTAAGGGGTCCCAGCCTCAGCAGGAGTCCTGCACACCAAGGTGGGTGGAGGGTCCTCGATTTAGCACAATTAAATGTGGAGTTTGAGTTGGCAGTAACTTTAGCCCTGTCTCCATGGGAGATTTTTCCAGTTCTCCTATAATACTAATTGCATTTCTCATCCCGTAACTGACCCGCTGGCCTGAGTGTTTCTGCTGCGTACCCCAGCAGTGATCATTTGTTTATCTGGGACTCGGAGCATCCTTAGCCTGGCTCAGGAGCTGCTAGGCCTGTGCCCCCTCCTGCCCCAGGCTTTGGTCTCTCCACTGTGCCTCCCCACTGCCCATCCCTGCACAGCAAGCACACTCCATGCACCATTGCAGTTAGGCCCCAGGAAACTGCAAATCACACACGCAAGTTACCAGCTTGCAAGTGCGCCCAGCGTCTCCCCTCCCGGTCAAGTTCCCTCTACCACCCAGGACCACCAACCCCTTAGGCAGGCAGGGGTGAGTAGGAGCCAAGAGGCTGTGTGGATGGATTGTTCAAGGTGATTACTAGCTCAGAAAAAAGTAGCTGTGATTAAGAAGGCCATTTTGGGGAGTGGAGAGGTGTGTTCCTAGAACACCTGCCTGGGAACGCACTCTAGTAAAGCCAGACGTGCACCACCCACAGACAGAGGAAGGGCACCCAGGGCTAAACGCAGTCGAAAAGCAAGGTTAGTGAATTTAATGAGGTGATCTTAGGCAGCTTAATTCAGCTGGATAGCCCAGGGCTAGAGGAGGAGCCCCACACAGGAAGTCAGAAGTTAAGGCTAGCTAATTAGATTTCACAAATGCCTTTGTTATTCTGCCTGCCTGGTGCAGGGGAGGCTCCCCGTGGGGGCTCCTAAACCCCCCCCCATTCAGTTGCTTCCGGTCTTTCTCTCCCACCTGCCCGGATCAGCACCGCCCATCCCCACCCCCACCCCCACCCCCACCCCCACCTGTGTTCCTGGAAGTGGCGCCCAGCTCAGACTCCACAGGGCCTGCCCCGCACGGGTGGTCTGAAGGGTGTGAATGGAGCAGAGCCACCCAGCCTTCTCTCCCAGTTGATAAGACACCGGCCTGGCTGGGGGCGGGGTGGGGCGCAGGGCAAGAAAGGCTCCGGAGAGATCTCAGTGGCTCACGCTGGCCCTGGTTGCTGAGCTGGGGCGGGGTCCCTTTCCCCAGCGGGGGCTTTTATCCTGCAGTGAGTGATGATCTTGACAGTCCTGTCTTAGGGCCCCTATTGGTTGCAAGCTCTTGAGGGCAGCACTCCTCTCCCTTCACCTGTGCACCCAGCAGGGCTAGGACTCAAGGTGGAAGAGGTCCCGAAAGAAAAGGAGGGATGACCCATCCAGATGGATTCGGCCCTTGATTATGCAAGTCATGCAAGACTGTTTCTCTGGCTGATTGTAGAAACCCCTCAGGGAGGACCATAAATTCAAACTCTTGCAGGAGTGAAGCCTTGTTTTGACCTTGCTGCTTAAGCGTTCCTCCTCTAAGGACGGGGAAGCCACTTAATGCCTACATGATAATAACAATGAGCAATTAATAATGACAATAATAGTTACTTGAACACAGAGGGCTGCTTATCTGCAGGCGTGCGAACAGGAGCCGAGTTCCTCCTCCCGAGGGACAGCCCCACCTGTGGAGAGGCTGCTCCCTCCAGTGGAAGGCGACGGTTATGGGCAGCAAACTCCCGCCTCCTCATCTCTCCTTCCTGATCAGGCTTCTTCTCTCCCAATCGACAGCGTTCACGGTCACACCAGAAAACAGTGCCGACCATCACAAACTCACTGGGTGTGACACCAAAATGTGATAAAGCAGATTGACCCCCTGCCACCCCAGCCTTGGTTTCCTTTCCTGTAAAAGGAGATGGGCCAGTCTCAGCCCGAATCCTCCCCCCACCTGTCCCCACCCACTCCGATGGTCTCCTGTGAGGCGCCGGCTACCCCTAAGCCCCGGAAAAGCCCCATGGCTGCCTAGGAGAGCCCCCCTTGGAAGCATGCAGCGCACCATCCCAGAGCCCTGGAACGCCAGGCTGTGTGGCAGGCAGCTTCTCCAACTGCTTACTTCCGCTAGAAATTACCTGCCTGCTGTGTGGGTCTGAGCTCCCTCCTCCCACCACACTCAGGGTCACCCCCCCAAATCCCGCCCTTCTTTGCAAGGTCTAAGCATTTAGAGGGGGAAAACAGTGCAGAGGAAAGCAAGCCTGTTGGTGCGTGGCAGTGCAGGGAAGCTTTAAGGCCTCTGCAGAGCTAGAGGAGGATGTCCCCAGAATGTTAAACGTGCCCCCTGGGTTCGCGCCTCTCGCTGACAGCCTCGAACCAAGTGACTGGGCTTGGGAACTCTGTGTGGAGTTCTCTTGTCCCTGCTCTGCAGCAGCCTCGCCCTGCCCCCCACACTGCAATGTCTAGGGTCTCAGTCTTGATCGACTGACTGTCATGTGTACAGCCACCTGGGATGTGGCCCGGTGACTACCGCTAAGGAGGTGAAATGGGGGAATGTGGTGCTCAGGGAGCCCCGACTCTCCTAACTGTGGCCCTGAGAAATCAGCAATAATAAGAATCATTCCTAAAGTGACCAGTCGGTTAGGCGTCTGACTCTCGATTTCTGCTCAGATCTCAGGGTCGTGGGATCAAGCCCCGCATGGGCTCTGCACTGGGCATGGAACCTGCTTGAGATTCTCTCTCTCCCTCTTCCTCTGCCCCTCCCCAACTTGCTGTGTGCTCGCACTCCCTCTCTCTCTCTATCTCTCTCAAATAAATAAATCATTCAAAAAAATTCCTAAGGTTTCATTACGATGTCCCAGGCCTGTTGTAGAGGATTTACTCATCTAACGTATTCAGTCCCAACAATAACCCGAGGAGCTGGGTACTGCTTCTTCCCTGTATTTTACAGACTAGGAGAAAAAGGGACACAGAAGGGGAAGTAACTTATCTAATATCACAGAGCTAATAAGTGATAGAGCCCAAATCTGAGCCCCAGAGAGTCTGGCTCCAGAGTCCGCACTCCAGAGCTGTTTCTTCGTAAAATAATATTTTAAATTCATATTGCTGTCCCTGACTTGAGCGCTTCAGATGCTAGGCACTGTGCAAAGGACTCTGCCTGCGCCTTGCCAGGGAACACTCCCAACAGTTGGGCGGGGCCAATGCTGTCCTTGCCTCCACCCCGCAACTGAAGCCAGTGGGGCTCAGAGAGGTTGAGCAACTAGGCCAAAGTCACAGAGAGGCTGAGTAGCCAACCGGGATGCCTACCCAAGTCGGCCTGAGCCCAGAGCCTGAGCCTGCTTAGCGACTTTAGCCGCCGATGCTCCCTGATGTTCCCCTCCAAAGGGCACATGGTCTGAGGGCCTGCTTTCCCTGAGCCAAAGGATGGAAGCAAGCCTCTCTGGCAGCTCCCTTCTGCCCGTGTGCCTGTGATGCGACCCTGGAGGAAAGGTGCCGTGAGAGGAAATGCTCTGCTTAACTCCCAGGGAGGACTCTGTCTTCCCGACGGCCCAGACCTTAGCTCTCCACTAATGCACCCCATGTTTGCCCCCACCCCCGCTCCTTCCCCCAGCTCCCAACATGCCTGCTTAACTGGGCAGGGATGCACAACTCCAGGCCCAGCATGACGGATATGTATGGCCAAGGATGGTGATGTATCTATTAAGTGAAAGAGACAACTTTCATTAACCCAAGTAGACATTATTAAAACGTGCTGGTTGTCTCTGGGAAATGACGTGCCCAGCGCAGGCTGGAGCAGAGCCCCTGCTTGTATGCCGCAAGCTGCCGAGTGCGGGCTGGGCCTCCCTCTGGCACCCTGCATCTCATCCATCATCTCCCATGAAGCGAGCCCCATCCTAAAAGCCCCCACATGACTCCCCTGACAGCGCTCCACACATGACTTCTCCCTCTGGCATCCGTCTGAATCAGGAATCCTAGGCCCAGGTGGCCGGAGGCCTGGAGCCCAGGGGCGCTCCGCGACTCGCACTGCCTGCACCTGGAGACCGAGCTGCCGCTGGGGCGCTGATTGACTCCATTAAATGCAGCCCTCTAAACCTGAACAGAACCCCGGCCGTGGCTGAGGTGGCACCACCGGAGATGTGGCGTGGTGGGGTCCCAGCTTTCAGGCCACTGGGGTAGGCCACTAGGTAGAATTATATCCACGGGGACCCCAGTCGGGGCAGTTGGGGGACCGGGGATGCAGGAGAGGCTAGAGGATGGGAGGGACAGAGTGGAAAGAGTAGGACCAGGAAGGGTGGGAGACAGGGCTGATGGGACCAAACCACCCCTGCCTGGTGTCTGTGACCACGGGCCTTTGCTGAGGTAGAGAAGCAGCAATAGTAATCGCATCTACCACTTTGCAATTTACAAAGCGCTTTTACATAGAACCATCTCGTTCGCTCCTCCTAAGTCCTGCTGTGAGGGAGCTGCTTTCCCTTTTGTACGGACGATGAGAGGAGGCTCAGAGAGGTCGAGTCACACAAGGGAGGTTGCGAAGTTGGTAAGTGGCAGCTCCTGGCTAAGTGCCTGGGCCTCCGACCCTGAGTCTGGCGTTGTTTCCAGACGTCACCTCATCTCACAGTTCTTTTATTAAGTTCCGAACACTGATGCCTCGTGAAGTTGAGACGCTCTTGTTTGGAGGGCCCTGTTCTGTGCAAGCACACCCAGGCCCAGGTACACGATGGGCCCAGGCAGTGTGCTATGCTCACCTGCCCAGCCGCCCCTTATGGCTGCAGCTCGCACGCCTGTGGCCACAGACGTAACACAGAGGAGTGCAGGTGTCCGAGCCAGCCAGCGAGGACTGTGCTACTGCTGACTGTTCACGGGACGCGACCTCTGTATCTGTACAGGGAATTCTCTGCGGGCCTGTGGGGGAGACTAGACAATCCTCTGGTGCAGGCCTGGTACATAGTAGGTGTTCACCCAAATGTTCTTTTGAACCGCTAGCCCAGAGTGCAGCATGGCCAGGATTTATTGGTTTCGTCCCGGGTGAGGATCTGCATGTCTCATACTTTCACAGGTGGCCTCCATACCTGCTCCCCTATGTGTACTCACCCTTGTCACCTCCGTGTCCTCCTTTTGGGCTCAGAAATACAGTCGTTATAGGGGCGCCTGGGTGGCACAGCAGTTAAGCACCTGCCTTCGGCTCAGGGCGTGATCCCGGCGTTATGGGATCGAGCCCCACATCAGGCTCCTCTGCTATGAGCCTGCTTCTTCCTCTCCCACTCCCCCTGCTTGTGTTCCCTCTCTCGCTGGCTATCTCTATCCTGTCGAATAAATAAATAAAATCTTAAAAAAAAAAAAAGAAAGAAATACAGTCATTATAATCCCGGATACCCAGAGGAGACAGGGCAAGGACAGGGGCTGTAGCTTAGTCACCTCTTATTTCCACTGCCTGGCATCTTGCCTGATGTGATGGATTATCAATAAATGTTAATAGATGGGTAGGAGGGAGGGAGGGAGGGAGGGAAAAGGCCAAATAAACAGAAAAGTGGATGGGTGATAAAAATCATGACAGTCTTTAGCCAGGTGGCCATCTCAACAGATTCAAGCTGCTCTGTAAGACAGGACGGTGTGGCTGGTCTCGGGGCCAGCGGGAGGAGGGGGGGGTCTATTCGGGGGGCACGGGTAGGAGCCCTGTGTTAGGGGACTGCAGGACCCAGCCCTACTCCCCGGCCTACACCTCTCTTCTCTTCCCTGCAGCAGGCCTGGCCAATCCAGAGCTGCCAGCCCTCCAGGGCTGGGAGAGGCGACAGCCCCAGCTCACCTGCCAGGCTGTGACTGCCGGGCACCAGGCAGAGCCCAGAGAGTGGGGTGGCCTGTGTTGTCCCCAGCAGATGCTGCCGCCATTGGTGGCTCCATCCCAAGGGCTCAGACGGCCCAGACCCCACATTCTTCGTTTCCATCATGTCCACGGAGAGGACAGAGAGGCAGGGCTCGGATGGGGGCCATCTGCAGAGATTTCTGTACCTTCCTCCTGCCTCCTGTGTCCCCCTCTGCTTCGGGAAGGCCCCCTGCACTCAGCCCACTTCAACACTTGACCCTAGCGCTACCCCTCCCCATGATCTCTCCTTCCCTAGGCTCCAGGGTGGCTACGGCTCCCTTATTCAGCAGGAGCGAGGGCTCTCACCGCAGGGCAGGAAGATATTTCTCTCCAAACCAGCTGCTATGACATAAAGCCAGGAAGGAGCGGGACTGGCATAAGCCCCCCACCCGCCTGCCCCTCGGCATTCAGTGTGAAATTACTGTTTTAATCAAAGCACTAAGCTAAACAGGGAGCCCAGTCTCCTCACCCTGGCATGGGGTCTCAGCAGCTCTGGAAATCTATACAGGATTCTCAAGGTGACAGCCTGTCCAATGCAAAATGGACCCCCTTCTCAGAGTGTGGCCAGACCCCCTCCCCTGTTGGATGGCCAGGAGTAGGTGTGGAGAAGCACGAGGTAGGTTCCTCGGGGTCTGAGCCAGTAGAGAAAGTATCTCATGCTGGTTTACTCCTCACCTGGTCAGACCTTCAGTAATCATTTATTGAGACCCCTGCAGACATGGCTGAGTGAGAGAGGCCTGCCTCGTCCCTGGCCTTGTTTCCTGGGTGGACGTTCACCCTGGCCTTAAACTTTCCCAGAGCAGTTCCTGAGAAGCGCAATGAACTGCCCCAGACAGAACAGAAAGCTCAGGGCAAATGGGTTTATCAAGGTTATGGCTCCAGGGCACAAGTGAGGATCACAGTTTGGAACCCAGCCCCAGGGATGGAGGTCCAAAGCCAACACGAGGCTTGCACATCGATCGTGCAGCCTTTCTGCGAGGCACCTGTGACACAATGAAGATATCAGAGGCACCTGAGTCAAAAGACCTGGATACCAGTCTTAATTCTGTCACAAGCTGTGTGACTTCAGGCAAGGAGCTTGACCTCTCTGAGCCCATCCCTCATCTATCTGTGGAGGGTGTTTTCGCAGGCTGGTTGTGGGGATCAAATGAGATCACGGACGTAGCCGTGCTCTATAATCCACGAGGCACTTGACACAGGCAAGGTTGCTATTATGGCGTCTGTGGCCCAGGCCGAAAGTATAGAGGGCCAGGGGCCAGGCCTGGGGAGAGGAGTTGGAAGGAGCCCTGCCTCCTGAATAACCCCACACACCACAAGCTCGGGAACCCTAAAAAGCTGCAAGGGCGAAGGTCTCCCCGCTGGCGCCGCCTCTGACGGTGCGCACACAATGAACCCTTCTTCAGAGCAGCCGGATTCCGCCTGTTTCAAAAGGCAAACAGAACCGCAGCTGGGGTTGACCTCTTGGCCACAGCTCCTGGGGAAAGACTTTGTTTTGTGAGGAGGGAGGGGAGCCATCCCCGGTCTCGGTAAACAAACTTGGCCATTCCATTAGCTCCTGCGTGGTGTTGATCGTGCAGCAAGAAAAGGTCCCCACCCCGCCGCGCCACGCTGGTCTGCTTCTGAGACTTCGCGGGGAGAATCAAAGAGGCAGCCTTGGGTGACCTTGTTTCATCCCAGATGCTCCCAGGATCCCTTGTCTCCTAAACTCCTGCTGGCCCATAGGCACGGCTCTCTGGCCAAGGTGTCCACTTTTAGCGCAGAGTCCTTAAAAGGGGGGGAGAGGGGGCAGATGCCGGGGAACAAGGGAGGGGCGTCAGGGGGGAAGGCACAGACTTTTATTGGGCACCTACTATGTGCCGGTTTGAACTGGGATAAAGAGAGTGCAGACAGGGGCGCCTGGGTGGCTCAGTCAGTGAAGCATCTGCCTTCAGCTCCTGTCATGATTTTGGGGTCCTAGGATCGAGTCCCTTTTCAGCGGGGAGTCTGCTTCTCCCTCTCTCTCTCTCTGCTGCTCCCCTTGCTTGTGCTCTCTGTGTGTGTGTGTGTGTCAAATAAATGAATAAAAATCTTTAAAAAGAGAGAGAGAGAGAGAGCACAGAGAAAGGGAGCCAGCCCGGGCGCTGAGGGGCAGGTGTGGGCCACTCGCTGGGTACACCTTGCTGGCCATTCTTTCCTCCAGATTCTGACATCTCCGCTCTGCCGCAGGAGTGGGCCTCCGTTTTAGAAGATGGGTCTTATTCGGAGGGGAGGTGGGCATAAGGGAACAGGACTCCACAAAGGGAGTGCAGCAGGGGAAGCTGTGATTTGGGGATTAGCAGGAGGCGGATGAAACTGGCAAACAGGTCGAAGGACGCTGGGCATCACGGGTGACACAGAAGACGGGACACGCACAGGCGGCCCAGGCCAGGTGGAGAGGCAGGGAACATGCCAGGTTCTGTTAGGAGCCACAGGGAGAGAGGGACTGGCTGAGTGGTGAAATAGAAGGCTTCTGTTTACAGCCATCTATCTCCCATAATTAGCCATTTAGGAAGAAAATAGCCTTCAAATTCAAAGGTAAATTGACTTACATTGGGATAATAATGTTTGATTGAGCACAGGAAGTTCATCTTTAGAGTATGAGAGCAAACAAATTGCTTTTCTTCCCCGGTGCTGAGATGAGATTGCAGGTGCTCCCGGAGCTGTGTTCCCATGGCCTCGGGGCATTAGCAGGCCCAGCCTGAGCCACCAAACTCAAGGTGGGCCCCACTCAGTCCCTGTCGGTGGATTCCTGATCCTTGTTTTAGAGAGTTTTTAAGTTATACCACATCACATTGATGCAGCAATCAGTTATTATTGTCAACAAGAGCATGAAGAGACATAAATTCCCTCCCTTAGATGGAGACTGGTTCATAAATACGTTTCTTTATTGCTTCCTAGATTGGAGCGATCGGTCTGCGTTGGCTTCCTCGAACATGGGGGTGGGAGTGCAGGGGGGTTTAGACTTTGCTTCTGATTAAGGTTGTGAAATCCTGGATGATTTCCTCTAGAAGGCACCGCATTCTGAGCTTCCTGGACTAGGGGGCGGGTGGAAGGGAGGGAGAGCAAAGAGGGAGCACACAAATAATTAAAATATAACGTGATATGTGCTGTGATAGAAATATGAACGGATGTGGGACTCGGCTAGGGAATGGTAACTCTCACCGGAGAAGTCAGGTAATTCTTTTTCAGAGGAGGAAAGTTTGCATCAAGCTTTGAAAGGTAAGGTGTGGAAGCCAATTATCAGAGATGCACAGAGACCCCCACAGCCTCCTTGGTCAAGCCCCTCCTGGCACTTTGGGTTCCGACAGAAATTCAAATTTTAGTTAGGTTACTAATAAAAACCAAGAATCACCTCAATAGAGCTTTATCTCAGCTATGTCTTTCTTCTGTTTATTCCAATAATGTCTGTTTGGAATAGGGGTGAAGAGACTCGGGCAGTCAAAGGTTGGAGCGTGTGTGTGTATGCGTGTGCATGCTTGTGCCCACAAATTCACCACCCAGGTGGCTCACGGGTGTGGAAGGTTTAGTCCTTGAGTCTGAATATAAAGGAGCAAATCAAAGTCAGACTTTTTTAAAGCTAAGAAGGATCTGTATTAGTTCTCTACTGCTGTGTAAATTACCCCAAAATTAGCAGCTTAAGACAATACACATTTATTATCTCCAAATCTCTTTGGGTTGCAAATCTGGGCATGGCTCGGCTGGGTCCTCCGCTTCAACATCAGTCGTTCTGAAGGCTGCAGCCAAATGCTACAGTCATCTCAAGGCTCGCCTGGGGGAGGGATCTGCTTGGGGCTCACGCGCGTGGTGCTTGGCGGGATTCAGTTCCTTGCTGGCTGTTGGATTGAGGGCCTCGGTTCCTCACTGGATGTTGGCCAAAAGCCACCACTGCCACCCCGCCCGCCCGTTCTTGCCACATGGGTCTCTCCAACATGGCCACTTTCTTCTTCAAAGTAAGCAGCCCAGAAGACAGGAGAGAGTGTAGGTGCCAACGAGACAGACCTCAGAAGTCACAGTCTTTCGTGACGTAATTCCAGATGTAACGTCTCATCACTCGGGCTGTGCTCTATTCACTAGAAACAAGCCATGAGGTCCAGGCCACACTCCAGGAAGAGGAGTACACACACACGCACACACGCACACACACATACACACACACACACACAAGAGTTTGAAAACCGTGAGATCATGGGGAAGCTGCCTACCACCAGACCTTGGTCATCCCGTCGAATCCCCTGAAGGCAGACTATGTCAGTGGAAACCCGGCTGAGAGCTGAAGCCAGGCACAGAGCTCTGGCTCTCTCCCCAGAGCCCCCCTTCCACACAGACGAGGTCGCCTATCAGAAGGGTGGTCGGTGGAGGCACTAGAGCCAGGGGGAGTGTCCTGGAGGAGCAGACCCGGAGCATATCTACCCAACAGCTGTCAGCAGGTCCCGTGCAGAGGCTTGTGATGACCCCGGGACTCCTCGCTGGACATGACAGGCCCCAAGAGGTTTTCCTTTAAGGAAAAGCCAAGTGGGCCCCAGTTTCTCTGCCTGTGTGCCTGACCCAGCTCCACCCAGATGCTGGAAAAGAAAGGGCAAAGCATAGGGCCCCCCGGGGGGTCGGGGAACAAAGAGCCCAAGAAGAGCAGTCACCTCTCCACTTCGAGAGTTAAAGGCAACAGAAAAGAAGAAGAAAAAGAGTCAGGGGCTGAAATGGCAGGCGCAGCCAAAAGCATGCCTGCCTCAGAGAGAGTCCATTAGGGGCCAAGGCAGAGCCGGAAACAATGCAGCTGAGGCAGCGGAAGCAGCCAGCAAACCCCTGGAAATAGGGTGCCCAGACTCCCGCTCTGGGACGTCTTCACAGATTAATCAGGCTTTTGAGGATTTCCAGAAATGTTTCTATGAGTCAGAGCCTAAGAGGGGCCAACGTGGGGCTCTTTGAAGCCTCCTTTACAGTAGCTTGAAACAGCAGCCGTCTCTGCACCCAGCAAGGAGGGGCGAGGCCCGGGTGAGGCAGGGAAAGCTATTGTGTCTCTAGAAAATGGGAGCCCACAAGGGGACTTTCTAACAGCCCTGAGCAAGCCATTGAAGTTGGAAGGCAGGCACATGCCTTGTCCAGGAACAATTATCCGGCCCAACAATGGCAGGGAGGCAGCCACAGCTCGAATACAAAAACCACCTGATCCACAGACCGAGGTGGAGGGCATTCTCAGAAGCCCTGTGAGGAGGCCCTAGAAGTCAGAGATAACGTTTTAAGAAGCAAAACAAGAATTATTATTTCTGTTGTGGAGGAAAGGAAACTGAAGTTCAAAGACATTGAATGACTTACCCAAAGTCTCTCAGCAACAAATGGTAGAGAGCGGTCATTCTGTAAGTTAGCAGCAGAGATCCAGAGTACCAGCAGCAGAAACGAGCAAGGGGTTAACTCTTCTCTCACATAACACGAAGTCTAGAGGGTGGCAGGCAGCCCATCCTGAGCACTGGTTTCTGTTCTCGGGTAGTACCTCATGGTCATAAAATGGCTGCCAAAGCCCCCGAAGCATCAGCTCCACATTTCAGGCAGTAAGAAGAAGAGGAAAGAGCAAAAGCAGTACACCCTCCCAGGGGAACCCGCCATCTTTAAAGAAGCCCATCCAGTGGTTTCTGGTTGTATCTCAGTAGCCACCTTTCGCTTTTCAAGGGAGGCTAGGGATTCATATTTTGTTAGCTTAGTTACGTTCCCACCTCAACAACACAAGGATTCTGAAGGTAAATAAATGGGAGAATGTATATTACGTAGGCAAACGGTACTTTTTTTGCCACAAGACTCAAATTTCCTGTATTTAAACCCAAAGTCTTCCCACTCTCTGGACTGCCTATGGCAAGCATAGACAGAATGGCCCAGACTGCTGTCCACTACCATGTTCCCCGGCCTAACACAGAGTCACTGGCCATGCTGAATTATCCAGCGTCCAGGGGGCCTTGCTGCCCAAGCATCGGTGCTGAGCCAAGGGCCCCAGGAAAACATTATTGCGTCTGCTCCATCTTGAGTCCCGTTCGCTACTGGCCAGCCCAAATCGCGTCTCCAGCAGGTGCTGTCTGTTCTGCTTGAATATACAGAGTATCTACGTCTCTTAGGGCTTCAGAGAATCAGCCATGGGTCTTTGCTTTTATTGTAGGATCATGATGGGATGTTGAAGGGGTATTCAGTGGCCGTTGTGCTCCATTCTAGACACAACAGTGTTTCCCAGGGATACAGTGCTGGTCAAGTTATGTTGGGGAAAAAAAAAAAAAGTGTGTGCGGGACTCAGACCAGCAGAAGGGCAGTCAGTTACATGCTTGTGTTAATTCCCCGGAGATCAGAAACAAGTGGCCACATTCTGCCCCACTGAGAGCAACTTCCATTCCACGTCAAGGAACACAAGGGCCCTATTTTTTCAGTGGTACAGCAAACAAAGAACCCCGAACCCAGTCATGGGGGAGGGGGTGCTCAAGAGCAGAGTGGGGCCACTTGCCCTTTGAGACCAAAATAGTTTGGAGCTCCAAATGGAAACTGTGAAGCTGATGGCAGAACAATGTGACAGGGCCATCCTTTCCACCAGCTTCCTGTTGCCCCATTTCCAAATTTCTTCCTGTGACATTTCAAGTTACAAGGCTCCCGTCTCAGAACTTTGACTTTGAATGTCTTTTCATATTGGCCTTAAAGAAGACGGTGTCATCAGTGACCTTTTTAAAAGACCACAGGGGCTTAATTAAAAACTAAACTTGGCCACTTAATTCAGACGATCCTGTCGAGTCCTCGGCACTGAAGTGAACTCAGCCTTGTCAGCTTTGCAGCAAGCAGGCTGCTGCCGCTGCCCTTCCGTGTCCCGGCGTGGCAGAGCCACAGAGCACCAGGCAAGTGCTGGCCCGGGCCTCAGGACCACCGATGCTGCTCCTGGCAAGATGGTGGCCCGGCCACTGAGAGCCCAGGGGCTCTGTGGAGAGTGGAGGAGCCCACCGGGGAGACCGAGGCCTCTGTGCAGGGAAGGCCCTCAAAGGAAGAGAATGGGGACCCCATTGGTTTCTGGTGATGGTGAGTCTAGAGCAAGGGAATTTCTCCTATGACCTAGCTTCCCTCTGAGTGACTCAGTGGAGGGACCGGGACCCACGTAATGACCCCATCCTGCTCCCTCCTCCTGCTTTAAAGATCCTCGTCATGGGCACATGTCTTCTGGGTGCTGGGGGCTACAGCCGGTCTCTGCCTCTCTCTCCCGGCCCCCATCACCAGACATCGTCAAACTCATCCGGAAGATCAAACCAGAGGGTTGTTTCTGTTCTTTATTAGTAGTGGCTTTTAGTACCCCTTCTCAAAAGAGGAAAGCAGGGGTCAAGGTGCAGAGGTGAGCTGTGAAGAGTTCGTGCTTCCCACCTTGGGTCTCCAGAGCCAGTCTGGAGAAGTAGCAGACTCCAGCCCCTTCGTCTGCCCAAAGTGGGCATTCACCCCTTCTCGGCCCCTCCTCTCTGCTCAAGTGGGTTAAGAGCCTCTGAAAGAGAAGCAGAGGTTGATGAAGGAGATCCTGAGTGTTCTCCAGCCAGCTGTCAGCCCAGGGACCTTGTCACCATCCCCCCCAGCTATGGGGAAATGATGCCACCGGTAGCCGAGGGGACCTCTGCATCCGTGGTCGGTTCTGGCTTGGGAAGGGGGCCGCTGGGCCCAAGGCCCCGGGCAGCTGCAAAGTGGCTTTTGCCAGGAAGTGCCACTGGCATGGAGAACTGAGAAATGCATGATAGGAGGCTTGCAGAAAATACCAAGCGACTGCTAAACACAAGCTCCTCCTCTGTGCCCTCGGAACTTTGTGTATCTGTAAGACAGCGCCTTTTTCTATTTCTTGAATACGACCCACGGCTGGACAGAGAAGGGAATTGGCCAGAAGTGTGCATTAGAAATCAGAGAATTTTAGAATTGGCAGAGGTCTTAGGGCGTTTCTACTGCTGTGCCTTTGTACCCTTGAAGGTCCCACTCATGAGGCCTCTGAGGCCTAGAGTGTTAAATGACCGGCCTGGCGGTTCCAGGAGTGGTTAGCCACCCTGCCCGGGAAGAAAGGAGTTGCTCCCCGGCCCCCTAACCTCCCACCCCACCCAGAACCGAGCCCTGCCTTTCACGTCCCTCCTTGATTTCTACCAACTCCTCCATCCTTCCCAGCCCACGCCTCTGCCTTCCTCCTTTTGCAGGTAAATGAGTCCCATGTCCTGCAGATCGGCACTCCACAGGCCCTATGACCAGTGTGGGGGATGAGGTCTTGAGAGTGGAAAGGAGGGAGCCAAACAATCTGCTCTCTTTTCCCCATTCAGGCAGATAGGAGAGGAGGCAGAAGGCTCTGCCAATGGGAAGTACCCTCCACCTCTTCTTGTGGTTTGTCAATCAGTCGGCAAACATCCACCCATCCAAGGAGCACCGCTGAGCAAAGCACGGGCCTGGCCTGACCCCCCTGGGGGAGGACTGTCAGACCACATTGCCCGATGCTCTGGGTACCACGGCAGTAATGGCAACAATCAGTGGGTTAAAGTGCAGTGCTTCCTGGAGAGCTGGTGGGAGAAGGCGGACTTCCCAGCTTTGGGGTAAGGGGAGAGGGGGTCACACACAAGTCCTCTTGAGAATCTGCTGGAAGCTATGATGGCTCTGAAGACCCTCCTTCCTCAGACGGTACATGCATATTCACTCTAGTGTAGGGAACTGCACACGTGCCACATGCCACCCTACTATGAGCACACCACCCCAGCCCAGGACGCTGTTCTTTTTTTTTTTTTTTTTAAAGATTTTATTTATTTATTTGACAGAGAGAGAGATAGCCAGCGAGAGAGGGAACACAAGCAGGGGGAGTGGGAGAGGGAGAAGCAGGCTCATAGCGGAGGAGCCTGATGTGGGGCTCGATCCCATAACGGCAGGATCATGCCCTGAGCCAAAGGCAGACGCTTAACCGCTGTGCCACCCAGGTGCCCCCCAGGACAATGTTCTAGATTGTCCCGCACACACAGGGCAAGGGCGTCCTGAGGAAACCACCAGCAGCAGGCCAGCAGTCAGGTGATCGGTCAGCAGGGAGTGGAGCCAGGAGGGTTTTCCATCACCCACCCTGAACCCAGAGGGGATGCGGCACGCTGGCCAGTGCTGGCCTGCCTGCTGTGCCCACTTAGCGTGCTGCCCTGTTCCCGCCATGAGCAGGGAGGAACGAGGCTGGGGGCTGGGGACCGGACAACAAGCCTGCTTGCTGCCGTCAGCCAGAGAGAGCTAGTGGTGTGGAAATGTGGCTCCCCTGCAGCCTCCCGAGAACAGTGCTAAATAAAGGTAATTTTCAAGTTCCCAGTTAACAATGACTGAGCGCGCAAGCAGTGACCGGAGAGTCAGTCAATTACTGGGCGAGCTGTCGGGGCGCCACTCTAAGAGCCACCTGGCCCGCGGTCTGCATCCACACAAGGATGACCCGCAGAAAACAGCGTCTTGGCTCCGTGGGAAGCCAAACCCATAACATTTGTTTCACCAAAGCCAAGGCTTTTTTTCCTATTGAAGAACCATTCAGATAAGCCACAAGTCTGCAGAAAAGGTGTGCTCCATGGGCTTCTGGCTGAGAAGCTCTTTGTGCAAGCCTCCTAATGGGGCTCTACCCAGCGCCTCCCCCACCCAAGCCCCTTCCAGCCCCAGCCTGCCCCAGGGCTGTCTGCCCTCTGCTTCCCTGAAACAGGCCTCTCCGCCTGAGCTGAGATTCTCTTTCTTCTGGCCCCCTTCCCCGGAGGCCTCACCCAGCTCCCTACAGCTGCTTTCGCTTCCCAGAGCACACACAGCCTAACCTGGGACTGGTTCCAAACTCACTTCCTCCCCAAGGCCTCCCCAAGTGGCTCTGCTGGGCCCATTCCCCTGGCTTTCTTGGCCCTGACCCGAACAGACAGACAATTTCCAGCTGCTCACTTGTGCAGGAGGCTTACGGGAGCTTCTGTGGTTTCTCTGCCGTGGTCCTTTTTATCCCGATGTGGTCTGTCCTCCCCACTGGACCAGACTTCTCAAGGACACTGCCTCCTCTTCCTTGGGAGGCTACATGGTGCAGGAGGAAGAGCTTGAGCTTGGGAACCGGTTGAAATTGTCAAATCTTGACTTCCACCCCCCACCCCCCATATCCTAACTGTGGGACTTTGGACTTTGTTCCGCCTTGGTTGTCTCGTCCATGTAAAGGAAATGAGGTCTAAAATAACCATTTGAAAAATACCTACAACAGAGCCTGAGACAGCACAGGCACCCAATACACTTACGTCCCCTTCAGAGGGACCCAACGGAAGGTTCTGGAATTTTATTTCATGGCCCATTGGGGACTGTGAACAGCCCTTAGCTCTATCTCAGAGACTCATCTCTGAAGGATCCAATGGCAGGGAGCCCCCAGCCCGAGCACTGTAGGCCCCCAGAAAGTCAGGGCCCCTGCAAGAGGCCTGGGGCTGCTTGGACTCCAGGAGTGGTGAGCTGTGTGACCTTGGGCAAAACACGAAACTTCTCTGAGCTTCCATTTCCTCATGGTAAAGGAAGTCCCCACCCAGCCGGTCCACTCAAGCATTACTGTGAGGAGCAGTGGGATCGTCTTCATGGACGGCAGAACCACCTGGGGTTCGCGCCCCCAAACTACCTCCCTGCCAGAGCACGTGAAATTTCACCCTGGGGCTTATGCCATTAGGTTAAGGACTTCTTTTGTCTAAGTATTTATATCCTTGGGTTATGGCTGGTTCTAAGCATCAAGCCAGTTGTTCGACTTTAACACCTTAATACCACATTAGTGCATTAGATCACTTTCTAATGAGGCAAGTTCTCAGGGGATTGAGGTGAAATGAGACCCACAGGACAGATAAATTGTGGTGAGGGAAGGAGGAAGAGAAGGAAGGAAGACCTGGGTGGGGTGCCCAGCAAGGCAGGGTCCTAGGAAGTCTGAGCTCCTGGATACCAAGCTGGGGCGAGGGAACAAAGCAGAAACAAAGCCAGGAAAACGAGAGGGTAACACAGACAGCTTTGCTCCCTTCCAGGTTTCCTAGGGCTCTTTCCTACCTCACTTCATCCCTCTTCTTAATTCCCCACCCCCACTCCCACTCTCACACTGCTGGGAATGGTCGGGGACTCGCAGTCACCAAGCCAGAGAGCCTCCTACGCTACTCCCCCTCTTCCTGGACAGTCTGGCGCTCTCCTCCTCCCTCCCAAGAGGACAGAGACTACTGTCTGTGTCCCGAGCCTCCTTGAGCTGGAGACAGCAGCCCCCACAGGCACCGCTCAGGCCCTAATTACACCCTCCATCACTTTCCCACTGAGGCTGAAATGGGGACAGATCGCTCACCAAGCAGTGGCAGTGACCTTCACAGACCGTTTCACCTCCATTCAGCCCCCTCCTTGCCGGAGACCCTGTTCTCTTTCATCTGGAGCCTTCACGGAATGCCACAGCAGAGCCAAGTGCAGCCATGGGAGACAGCCTGTGGGGCGTGGAGGGGGGCGGTGGGCTTCAGCCCTTGGCCACACGAGAGGGCGATAAGAACAGATGTGCCCACAGTGTCTGATCTCTGGAAGACCTGGAGCCTTAGGACTAACATGGCCTAACAGTTGCCAACCCTGGGACTTGGGGACCCAAAAAATGTTAGTGCCATCTTTGACTGCATTCTTTTGCAAAACAATGTTCCAAACAGGAGGTGACATCCCCCTGAGCTTCGCTTCGTCAGGCCACATCTGGAGTTTTGCATTCAGTTCTGGAAGTCTGTTTGGAAAGGGATATTAACAAAACAGAGAACACTAGGGCGGTTTAGGAAAAGAACGGTGCCATGTGAGGAGGAGGCAGGACATACAATGCTTAAGAACACGGGATCTCTAGAGTCAGCTTCCTGGGTTCACATCTGAGGCTCAGATAAGCCGGTATTTGTATTCGGCTTCGTCTTCGTGTGAATATGGGTACCCGGAGGATATGCTCTGCTGCTGTTGGGCCCTGGTTGGTATTCAGAGGGTGAGCTCCCATTCTGGAGGATGAGACACAGTAGAAAGTGGGGATCTCAGGTGGTAGGTGAAGCAGGCAGCAGCAGGGGCACCAGGACGGGCCCAGCGCAGACCTGGCAGGGGCACGGATGCTGGAAGGTGAGGCCAGGTGGCAGGACCCAGCAGGGTGAGGTGCAGGGAGCTTCTCCCGAGCATCAGTAACTGGTGTACTAGTGGAAGTGAGGCTGGGAGGGAGTGTCAGCATCACCCAGGCCCCAGGGTGCCTGAGACGTGCCTTGGGTTCTGAAACACGGGCGTTCTTACCCCCCCCCCCCCGCACTGCCACTGAAGGAGCCCTGTGGCCAAGTGCAAATGATTGCACTTCCCTGAATCTGTTCCATTTGGAAACAGCAGTAGCTGCTCCCCAGGGCAGGAAGAAGGGGGAAGCACTGAGCAAGACGGGCCCCCTAGACCCTGAAGGAATACCAGCTGCCTCTCCATGCTGCTTATCAGTTTCCCAAGGACCCTGAGCCCTCGGCAATAGAGCTGGTGCCCACTCTGCCAGCAGGTGGGTGGGCAGGTGGCTGGCTGCCATGGCCCTGCTTCCTTGGCTGAGAGGGACAATCGTCATGGACGAAGTGGCCACAGACCAAGTTCTAGAAGATTTAGAGGGTGGCTGTGCGCCATGTCAGGGAGTCACTTTTCTTCCCCTCCATGCAGACACAGGGCTAGCCCAGCCTCCAGCTCTGGAGGGTTTGGAGGGCCCTTCATCTGCCGTCCCGTTATTTGTTGTCCCTGTTGTCATGAAGAACAGAAGAGAAATATCATCTCCAGCCAGAGCCGCAGGGGGCAGACACCTCGAGAGGCAGCGGCTCAGGGCTGCAGTAATTGCTCTGATTAGAAGGCGTTTTGTCAGGTTGCTGGGAGGGACCTGGGCTCTGCAGCCAGTTGCCAGTGCCCAGGGATTCCAGAAAGATCCTGGGGGCTTGTGGCTCCCCTGAAGAATGGGTGCCGGGTTCCACGTACCAAATTGCTGTTATTTCTTTCTCCCTGCAGTAAGCTCCCTGCTGGGGTGACAGATGCCCTCGGTTTTCCCCCGTTCTCCCACTGTCTCCCCGACCTCACCTCAGCTCTTCTCAGGAGACCGAATTCTAGCTTCACTCATAAATCCATTCATTGGACACATATTTCCTGAGTACCTACTAACTGCCAGGCTGTGTTCTGGTGCTTGGGGTCTATCGGGGAATAAAAAGTCCTCTGAACTAGGGGGGACAGACCCTAAATAAAAACATAATACAGAAGTTGGTTATACGGAATGCTACAGTGTGTCTCTTAGGGGAGGAGACTGGGTGGTGGGTGGAGCAGAGTAAGCAAGACTGGGAGCCCAGGGCCAGGGCAGGGCTTTGGACTCTAAGGGAAACCTTCCCTGTAGGTGTGTCTCCTTCCCCTCCCTGCCAAGAACCCCCCAGCAAGGTTCCACCAAACCACGCCAGGTTGTTATTTTAGCGAAGGAGACCCCAGCCTTCCCCGGGCACCTGTTCCCGCCCCTCCCAGCCAGGGCAGCCCTTCCAGGTGCCCAACAACGAGCAAGTCACTTTTTTTTTTTTCTTTTCCTTTCAAAGATCCATCCACTTATTTTAGAGAAAGAGTGAGTGCCGGAGCAGGGGGAAGAGCAGAGGGAGAGGGAGACAAGCAGACTCTCCGCTGAGCGGGGAGCCCAAGAAGGGGCTCTATCCCAGGACCCTGGGATCATAACCTGAGCCAAAACCAAGAGCCAGACGCTCAAGTGACTGAGCCACCCAGGTGTCCCTGCAAGTCACTTTTAACTTGGAAAATCCCATTCCATCTTCTCCCCAAGGATACGCCTGGCCAAGTGCACTTACTCCCATTCTGGAAACTGGGGCTCTGGGAGGCTGAATAATGAAGGCCTAGGTCACACAGTTCTAGTAAGGGTGGTAAGAGTTTAGTAAGTGATAGAGCTGGAACTTGGCCAGGACTTTGGCTCCCCATCTGAACCCTGGCCCTGACGCAGTGTTGCTCTCACATCCCTGATCATATTCCACCCAAAACCATCCCGTGAGCCAGGAATGATAAAGCCCATTTTGCTCGTGGAAAAAGTAAGACTCAGAGAGTGTAAGTAACTTGCCTCAAGTCACACAGCTAGCAAATGGCAGAGCCTGGACTTCTCCCCGACGTGCCTCCTGGGCCAGTGCTCTCTTCCTGTGCCCCAGATCCCACATCTTCTCAGGTCAGCTTCTTCCTCCTTCTCGAAGCCCTCCAAAGACGGACCTCAGCCCCTTTCTGCACCCAGACCCCGGCTCTCCCTTCGTTTATTCATCCCTTGCGGTCAGTCGCCCCCATGAACACGAGCAAGAAGAGAAAAGATAGACAGCAATGAGGATTGTGTTCAACTATTTTACTTAAGTCATAATCATTCCTAATCTAAATTTGCAGGAATGTATTACACAGGCTAATCATTCACATATATTGTACTGCAGTTTCAATTTAGGGGAAAGTAAAAGCCATTCAGAAGGCGAAGTATGCTAAATGAACAACT
Source organism: Ursus arctos (assembly GCF_023065955.2). NCBI lineage: Eukaryota > Metazoa > Chordata > Mammalia > Carnivora > Ursidae > Ursus > Ursus arctos. The sequence continues at coordinate 21,121,113 of NW_026622897.1, read as the reverse complement.
CCCAGATTACTGTCCTGCAGTTAGATAAAGCACAGCAGGGGGGTGGTTGGGGTTTGGGTTGCCTTTTTTTTTCCTGGGTTTTTTTTGGATTTTGGTTTTTGGTTTTTGACTCCAGGGTCGGTGCTGTCTACTCTGGTTTGGGTGCATTTCGGGCTCTTCCTTCACATACAATGAAAGGCTGAGGAGTCCAAGGCAAAATGAAGACCCTCCAGGCTACAGGTTGGCATAAGGGAGTAGCGGTGGTCTGGGAGACATGGTGGTTCCATGGACTCATACACCTGATGGAGAAGACACATACTTGGGTCTGTGACCTGCTCCAGCCGACCTCACGGCCTGCTGCCCACCACTCCCTCTCCAACTCCTCTCCAGCCCAGACTGGGCATGCCACCCCTGCACATAACGTTCTCTTTCGGACCTCTGCATTTGCACATGCTGTCTCCTCAGCCCGGAACCCTCCTCAGCCCCATCTTCATCAGCGGGTTTCCTATTCGTCCCTCAGGTCTCAGCTTAGATGTCCTGTCCCCTGTGAACATTCCCTGCGAAGTGCCATGTCTGGTTAACAGCTCTCCCTGCACATCATCAGGGCAGTCTAGACTCCTCAGGACATTCATCATGCTGTAATGTAATTGTCTGCTGACCCATCTGTCTCACTGAACTACCTGCTCCTTGAGGGAACCGACTCTTTCTTGTTTTTAAGTGTGTCCCTCAACCTAGCCATTGCCCAATACATGTTCATTGGATGAATGAACAACCCCGAGCATTCACACACTCATTTGCCCTTCTCCCAACACTTTCAGAGCCTTTGCCACATACCTGCTTCCAGACCACACCGTGAGCTAGCCAGGTGTCCTCCTTGTCTAACCAAGTGGCCTCAATGAGCCTCCAGCAGACCAGTGGCCCAGTGATGGGAAACCAGGACCTAGGGTCCACATCACTACAAACGATGGGAAACCAGGACCTAGGGTCCACATCACTACATCACTACAAGTGATGGGAAACCAGGACCTAGGGTCCACATCACTACAAGTGATGGGAAACCAGGACCTAGGGTCCACATCACTACATCACTACAAGTGATGGGAAGCCAGGACCTAGGGTCCACATCACTACATCACTACAAGTGATGGGAAGCCAGGACCTAGGGTCCACATCACTACAAGTGATGGGAAGCCAGGACCTAGGGTCCACATCACTACATCACTACAAGTGATGGGAAACCAGGACCTAGGGTCCACATCACTACATCACTACAAGTGATGGGAAGCCAGGACCTAGGGTCCACATCACTACAAGTGATGGGAAGCCAGGACCTAGGGTCCACATCACTACATCACTACAAGTGATGGGAAGCCAGGACCTAGGGTCCACATCACTACATCACTACAAGTGATGGGAAGCCAGGACCTAGGGTCCACATCACTACAAGTGATGGGAAACCAGGACCTAGGGTCCACATCACTACATCACTACAAGTGATGGGAAGCCAGGACCTAGGGTCCACATCACTACATCACTACAAGTGATGGGAAACCAGGACCTAGGGTCCACATCACTACATCACTACAAGTGATGGGAAACCAGGACCTAGGGTCCACATCACTACATCACTACAAGTGATGGGAAGCCAGGACCTAGGGTCCACATCACTACATCACTACAAGTGATGGGAAGCCAGGACCTAGGGTCCACATCACTACAAGTGATGGGAAGCCAGGACCTAGGGTCCACATCACTACAAGTGATGGGAAGCCAGGACCTAGGGTCCACATCACTACAAGTGATGGAAAACCAGGACCTAGGGTCCACATCACTACAAGTGATGGGAAGCCAGGACCTAGGGTCCACATCACTACAAGTGATGGAAAACCAGGACCTAGGGTCCACATCACTACATCACTACAAGTGATGGGAAGCCAGGACCTAGGGTCCACATCACTACATCACTACAAGTGATGGGAAGCCAGGACCTAGGGTCCACATCACTACATCACTACAAGTGATGGGAAACCAGGACCTAGGGTCCACATCACTACATCACTACAAGTGATGGGAAGCCAGGACCTAGGGTCCACATCACTACAAGTGATGGGAAGCCAGGACCTAGGGTCCACATCACTACATCACTACAAGTGATGGGAAGCCAGGACCTAGGGTCCACATCACTACATCACTACAAGTGATGGGAAGCCAGGACCTAGGGTCCACATCACTACAAGTGATGGGAAACCAGGACCTAGGGTCCACATCACTACATCACTACAAGTGATGGGAAGCCAGGACCTAGGGTCCACATCACTACATCACTACAAGTGATGGGAAACCAGGACCTAGGGTCCACATCACTACATCACTACAAGTGATGGGAAACCAGGACCTAGGGTCCACATCACTACATCACTACAAGTGATGGGAAGCCAGGACCTAGGGTCCACATCACTACATCACTACAAGTGATGGGAAGCCAGGACCTAGGGTCCACATCACTACAAGTGATGGGAAGCCAGGACCTAGGGTCCACATCACTACAAGTGATGGGAAGCCAGGACCTAGGGTCCACATCACTACAAGTGATGGAAAACCAGGACCTAGGGTCCACATCACTACAAGTGATGGGAAGCCAGGACCTAGGGTCCACATCACTACAAGTGATGGAAAACCAGGACCTAGGGTCCACATCACTACATCACTACAAGTGATGGGAAGCCAGGACCTAGGGTCCACATCACTACATCACTACAAGTGATGGGAAGCCAGGACCTAGGGTCCACATCACTACAAGTGATGGGAAGCCAGGACCTAGGGTCCACATCACTACAAGTGATGGGAGGTACAACCTTGGCATAGCTACTTCAGTATGGGCAAGCGGTAGCACCGAAATCCTCACGGCCCAGATAAGGTGGTGAGGCTTGATTGGCCATCATAAAAACTGGACTTGAAGCCAAAGACCCGAGTTCAGGCTCAAGTCTGCTGCATAGATTGTGTGACTCTGAACAGTTGTCTAATCAATCTCTCTGAGCCTTAGTTTCAGGTTCATACATGAAGGCTACCTGTCTCAGGGTGTTGTTATAAAGACTGAATGACAAGCAAAGCATGAGGGGAGTTATACACTCTGAGGAGCCCATGCCCATTTGAGTAGAGAAGCCACAAGACACACCCTGCCACCCGCTGCCTCATGTTCATGCTCAACCCCGGGGGGCGGGGGGAGGGCGCATACTAAGCAAGATGACTTTGCACTTGACCGTGAACGTGAACGTCCAGCCCCTCTTGGATTACCTAGTTACCGAGTTATTCCATAATGATTTAGACCGGGAACATGGCAACACCAGGCAATGTGATTCTTATCGATTTTGTCTCTGTGTCCCTCATGAGCAAGGACACGTGGAGAGTGGCCTCTATAATTCAAGATCCTCAGGTGCCTTTTCGGGGCCAAACGTCTTGCTGTGTTTTCCCAAACGTGTACTGTAATCTGAGCTCATCCTTCACGTCCCCGTCTTGGAAATGCAGCCACGTCAGGGGAGGGATCCTGCGGCTGAGTAATGCTCTCCAATAGAGAGTTTGTTTTTAAAGAGAGGAAGTAAAGAATAATGTTCCTGTTCCAAGCTGCTGAGGGAATTAGGAAGGCAGACGGCCATTACTCAGGTTGGAATCCTGCCAGGGCTTATGATATCATATTTATTTGCCAAGAAAAACACCTCCTTCATATCTCCCAGGCAGTGAAGGGAAGCCAAAGCCCAACCCCAAACGCGTTTTGTGCGGAAGGTTTAAGACGCACAGACGGGGCTTAATGATAACAGCGGCCATTTACATTTATGGAGTACCTTTTAAAGCTCGATGGACCCCCAGAGTTTGACAAGCATCATGGACAGATGAACAGACAGGCGTGAAGTGCTGCCTAGATCCCTTCGTTCCCACATTTCTTACAGGCAGCCTCCCCGGAGCCCTCTTCGCCATTTGGCATGAAGGTGGAAAATCCAGCACTTTCCAATCCAGGCCTCTGCTTCCAAACACTATTGAGAAAACAGAGGATAAAAGTACCTCCTGTTGATAACATTCCACAAACTGTCTTGGCAAAGGTTAATTCCTTTGCAATGCTTTCCAGAGAGATACACAAATGAACCCAGAGTTTTCTGAGAGCTGATGTTATTGAGTTCAAAGGCCATTATTGGGGTTCCGGCCCATTGCTTGTGAGACATGCGTGGTGGTGGCGTCCCACCTGCAACTTTAATGATGTCAGGGTGGGGAAGGTGCTCCCAGGTCTTCATGAACCTGTCCACGCCACCCCCGTCCAGGTTCAGCCCAGTGAGACAGAAGGAGAGGAGCTGGGAGGGCTGGTACTCATTATTCTGGGCAACCCTGGTATGAGGGGACAGTTGAGCCCATGTAGAAAACTTGGGAAAATGACCTTTGCTCTACTCAGCTTGCCTAGACAGCAAGGCCGAGCCAAGCTTACAGGACTGGCACCAACCCACAGAAATATGTGCAAAATGGATTTTCGGACTGAGGGCCATGGAAGGGAAAGGAGGAAGGGGATCATGCAAGAATCCAGGAGCACGAGGAACAGCTGTCAGAGAGGGTGAGCTTTGACACATGCCAGGGCAGGCAGTGCTAGGGAATGTGAATAGGGGCTGGCCAGACCATGTAGGGGTAGAATCCACATCTGGACGGCAAAGAGCTAGGAACCCCAACACCCCACTTCCAGGCCATCAGCTACGACCACCTTCTCTCTCTAGGAGCTGGACCGGGGTCCCAGAGCCCATGTGGGTTATTTCTTTCCCTCCTTGAACACCCAGCCCACGCCCACAGTCACGCACCGGGTGCCCTGATCGCCACAGACTGGTATTTCTCAAATTTCGCTTGTGAGGATGGCTTTGTGGCGGATACATGGTCTCATTTTCCTGGAGGTCCTGAGGGGCAGCCACGAGACTGCACACGCTGAATGTCGGCTACATTAAGCTAACACATTCGCATCGTTGAAAAACCCCATTTACACATAATAAACATGGGGATAGACACCACGGAGGAAATAACACGGTATTGATTAAAACAGTGGCCTGTAATGCCTTCTCAGAGACTACAGTCACCAGCAGCCTCCTCGGAGGCCCCGCTCACTGGCTGAGCGTCCCTACCTGGCAGCTGCGGGCTGTCATTTTCCAAACTGAGAAGACAGGCCTCTCCACGGGCCACAGAGAAGTAAGCAAGGGCCTCCTTTTATGGAGCCCTCGCTGTGTGCCAGGCCCCGTGCTAAGGGCCTGATCTCGTTTTAGCCCCCAGCGGGGACGGCCGAGACGTGGCGGGCTCTTTGAGGTGACTGGTGTCAATATTTGCATTTTACAAAGAAGGGAGAGGGCACACAGAGGAGTTCAATGTCTTGCCTAGGATTGTGCAACGGACAAGGGGTGGAGCTGGGATTCGAAGCTCCGTCAGTCAAACTCCATACCGCGTGCTATATTCATGACGCTGGACTCCTTTGTGCATTCGTTCCGCAACTATATGTGTAAATATATAGATGGAGAGTGAGAGAGACACTCCCAGTAGGCCGGGCAGGAGGGGCTCGGGCTCCGGACAAGACCGTTATGCCTGAGGGGTGGAGGGTGGCCAGTAAGCAGCTCAGCGTTGGCCGTGACCCCAGCTAACCTGTGCAAGGAAGAAGGCCGGCAATGTTGCGACTCTGCAGGTTTCAGAGTCTCAGAAATGCAAAACCTCATTTTGGAAAGATAACGCGTTGCCCTAGAGCTGCTAGCAAGCCTAGAGCAGGAACTTATTTTCCCTAGGAGGCGCGCAACCCCCTCGGTTCTGAAGGACTCCACCCCAGCTGAGGACAGGAGGAGGGTCTGTGACCACAGACCGGTGTGTCCAACGGAGGAGGCTCCACTCGCACACGGGAGGGGTAGGGCCAGGGGAGCAGGTAGACCTGTCAGAGTAATTTTCCGTGATGACAAGGAGCTGGTGTCCGACAGGGCAGAGGGATGGAAGAGGCGGACCCCCAAGACCAGAGAGCAGTATCCCGGTCAGGAAGGAGCAGCCCTTCTCTGCTCTGTCATTTACTGGTTGTGTGACGTTGGACAAGCTACTTAAGCCGTCTGAGCCTCATACCAAAACTAAGGATAATCCTACTTCTGTGTCAATGTTGTGAGGACTCAATAGGAAAATGAGTGACTGCGGGGAGCACTGGCCTGTTGTGTGGCCAGCACACAATAGAATCTCCATCTGGGTGCAGAAGGGGAATACGTGGTGACCCCTTTTCTGTCCCCACGGGACTATAGGCCTGCAGGAGTCTGGAGACCTCTGCGTTAGGCTCTCACCCCTCGGGGAGACCTGGAGCGGAGGGGGCCCGCCGCGTCTTGGCCGTCCCCGCTGAGCCTAGAATAGGAAGGTAAATGGGCAGATTTTGCATCTGCTGAAATCCTTGCTTTGCCGGCTCGCTTTCTTCCGCTGTAGCGGAGGATTTCTACTAAAGCCTCGGACCGTGTCTGGATTATTGCTTCCGGCAGCATCAAGGGAGTGCGTTCTGATACCAACTCTCACAAAACACTGAAGGCAGAAGCACAAACCGGGGCTTAGCAAGGCTGGGAAAAGCGGTCACAGGTGCTGCTGGAGAAACCCAGGCCCCGTAGCAAACAGCCCATCCTAGGAGAAGGCAGTCGTGGGGGAGGGAGCCCCGGGTCTAATCTGAGCAGGGAGGCCGACTGAGAGTTCACACCCTCGTCGGAGAGACGAGACGCTTGAAGGCCAGAAAGGGTCAATCATTTGCTCACAATCGTCCAGGAAGTCCACAGGAACCACACAGGCAGACTAGGGACAAATAAAGGGGAGGAGCCTGGCTCTGGGATCAGGCAGACTTGGGCTCCAAGCCCTCTGCCACTTAGCTGTATGACTTTGGCGTGGGTGCTTGACTCCCAGGAGTCTGTTTCCCCATCTGTGCAATGAGACTGAATACCTACCCCAGATAACCACGAAGCCACGAGGCCAGGTCTGGTCTATTACAGGGACTCAGTAAGAGTCCCCTTTCCGGCACCATCCCCCTTCTTCCTCGGGTGAATCTCTCCCTTCCTTATCAGAACATCAGACGCTGTCCAAGTACAAGTGTCTTCCTCTGGTTCTGAGACCTAATCCTGGCTCAAGTAGAGACTCCTGGATCAGGCCATGGCCAGGGCAGACAGAGGGTCCCTCAAACCTGAAGAGTCTGGGGCTGGTTCTTCCTTGCTGGACTCAGAGAGGAAGACAGAGCAGAGCAGTCCCAGGTCACACGTGGCCCTGCTTGGCCAGGGTGCACAAACACCATGCCAGACGCCTTGCCACAGGAGTCTCACCAGGAGGCCAGTGCATGAATGCCCGGAACCACATGGGGTTTGATCTGGGCAAGCTGGAGACTCTCCATCGCAGGAGGAGAGGCAATTCCATCTCTACCCTCCGCATTCACAGCCCTCCACAATATGCCTCAACTTCTCTTTCTAGACTTCCTTGCACAGATCCTGCCTGGCTGCCACAATCCTTGCTCCCCCTTGCCCATTCCCACCCTGAACCTTCAACCCTCCTTGAATTCCTCCCTTCTCGAATGTTCTCCCCCCTCTCCTGACTGGTCCCCAACATCTTATGTGGACCAGTTCTAGTTGCACCTCCTCCATGAAGCCCTCCCCGGCCAGACCAGCACAGTGACTCTTGGATGCCCTTTGGGTGTGCATCCTGTGTCCCAGCTGTGGGGGGCCCCTGGAGAGCTGAAATGAGCCCTGTACATCTGTATACTTTATACTTTCAGTTTTCATCCAATGTCTGGCCCCGTCCACGTGCACTATTTTTAAAGACTTCAAGATCCAAGCAAACAGGCAGACAGATGAGTTGGACAGATAACCTTAACACAAAGGTAAAGAGCGGTGGGGAACCATGGGAGCAGAGAGGGGCTCTGGGAACCAGGTTACCAGCAGTGGGAACCTGCAAGTGTCATTGAGATCCAGGCACAAATCTAGATACTGAGAAAGACACAAAGGCTCTCCCGCTCAGGGAGTCGTCCCCATGGGGCCAATGTTGCGTGGGTGTCTGTGTGCATCCTCTTGTTCCCTCTATCCCTGTCCCTCATGCTTCGTCTCTCCAGTTCTCCCCTCCTGCCGGCTTCCAGCTTCCTCCGGTGCCCTGTACGGTTCATGAGAGAAGTTACTAGTTAAAGGAGAGAGTGGGTCCTGGAGACCCTGAGTGCTCTGCTGAGCAAAGGCCCAGTAGAAATCTAATAAGTAGATCAGAGGGATAAAAGCTCAGACGACAAGCAGGATGATTTAAGGAAATGAGGATCTCAGTCCCAGGTACCTGAGGAGGTCGTAGTTGACAGAGCAGCCTGAGCTCCCCTGGCCCCGTGTGGAATTTAAGAAATTGGGTTTTATACTCACCTGTGTTGGGGAGCTAACTACCCTCCCAAGTGAGAAATTCCAAGGGCTCTTGGTGGAAATCACTAGAAGCCATACTGCCATCACCTATTTCGTCTCTACCTGTTCATCTTCCAGAGCCACGGAGGGCTGGCAGAGAGGCTGCCTCTCAGTGCCCTTGGCGAGCCCTGGCATAGACCTTCTCTGGCTACTACTTCATAAAGGTGGCATGTGTTGGGGAACAGAGCCCGGGCCTCGGGTTCGATCCAGACACGGTAGCCGTTTGGCCTCAAACAGTCATGCCACTTTGCTACTCTCCCCGAAGGCAAGGATGGAATCTAAAACACAGGAGAGATGGCCAGTTTCTAGGATGCTGGTCTCCAGGTAGGACTCCCCCTCCAAGGTCTTGGACTCACAGAGATCCAAAGATGCCCGGATCTTCTCCTTCCAGAGACCCGTGTTCCCTGGATCCTGCCCTCTGCCATCGACCCAACTGAGTGCAGAAGTCCAGAGACTGAATTTCTCTCGGGTGACATTTTGATGAATTTAGACCCAAACTCACTCGGCTTATTGATCCTAGAGAAAATGTTCATCCTTTAAAGACCACCCAACTGCATACTTAATCCATGTGCCACACACCGGGTCGATACGAAACGCTGCCAAGACAAACATAATGCTGAGTCCTTTATTGAAAGAGGACTCGGTGACATTCCAGTCCCCTCTTCCTTCCACTCCAGCAGAGCCTCCCCGCCTTGGGGGCAAGTGTCCCCCGGATGTTGAGGGGCGGTGGGTGAGAAAGCCGTGGGTTCTCAGCCTGCTCCACTGCCAATGATGTGCTATGGGATGGTGAGCCAGCCCGTTAGCCCCTCTGTGCCTCAGTTTTCCCATCTGAGAAATAGACTGGCAGCTTCCTCACCACTTCTATGTGCAATGAACGGCATAACTGTGTGGAACGGTGCCCAGCATGGAGTAGGTGCTCAGCAAACACTTTGTTTTGCAATCTCAGCACAGAGAACCTAATCCGTGGTTCTGAAGTCTTCTCCTCCTCAGCTGATTAAAAAGGGCCCTCTCAATATGCCTCCAGAAACAAAGCACAGAAAGGGAAGAGAGGAAGCAGATGAACACGCCCCCATGAGCATGTGCACCCACGCTCAGAGCAGCCCCGCGCGGGGCCGGGCTGCGGCGCCCGACGCTTACTGCCAGCTCCAGCGAGGCTCCAGTGACAGCATTTTGCAGATGGAGATGCTGAGGCCCGGTGACTTGTCCAAGTGATGTGACACTTTCTCCCACTAAGTGATGTGTAAGGGAAAGGAACTAAATAGATGCTGTCTAAAACAGAAGCTCGGGAAAGCAAAAATTGTCTGTCTTGTTCACACAGTATCCATAGCAACCGGAACCGACTCATCGTGTGCTCTCAACAAATACGGCGTGAGTGACTGAGCGAGTGAATGATGAAGAGAAAAAAATCAAAGATGTAAACCTGAATGACTTGACGCTTAACCGTATAAGGCTGACCCGCATCCGAGGCTGACTTACGGCACATTTCTAGAAAACAGAAAAAAGGGCTATGAGAGCAGAAGCTATGCAGAGTCTGGTTCTCAAACCCCCAGATAAACTCTCGGACCTGAGCCCTTACCTGGGCTCCCAAGGTTTGGAAGGGAAGTGCCAGATCAGTTGGCGATCTGTCAGACGGAAGGCTAGATTGCCCCAGTCTGCTTGGCCACTCATCCAATATAAGCATTTATTGAGTGCCTGCTGTATGCCAGGCTCTGGGCTAGGTAGGAGAGATGCATGGATCATTTGAGCAGGTCCCCGCCTCACAGTCACAAGGGTGAGGCAAGGATCCATAGAGAGTCTCAGAGCAAGCAATGTACGAGGCATGGGGGTCCAGAGGAGCACATGCCCGCCTGCAGGGATGGGTGGGAGAAGGAGTGGAGAAGGAGTTTCCTGAGGGGGTCTTGAACTAGGAGTGGGATGAGGTGTTGGAGGACAGTGTAAGAATCCCCATCACAAAGACCAGGTCGCAGGCTCAGAACTGGGATCACCTAGTCACGTGACCAGCCCTGTGGTAGGGCAGAGGGCCAGTCAGGAAACAAGACTGGGGAGAAAGGCAGGCAGTCATCCCTGCTGCTCAGGGCGCCCCCAGGACAGGAAAGGCAAGGACGGAGCTCTGCAGCTCTGGGGAAATAACTTCACTCCTCTGAGTGTTCGTTTCCTCCTCCGTACAAGAGTGAATGGGGCGATTTCTAAGTTCCCTTCCGGTTCTAACATTCTATGACATTTCTGACTCATGCACGAGATCAAATAGGTACACAAGACCAGAGGCATAAGAAAATACACAAAGAAACGTGGGTGAATCTAGTGCAAACAGTGTGAGAACTGAATAGGCTGGCTACGTGGGCGGTGCTTAAAATACGGGTGCACTCGGCCTTCCAGTCACACATCCTGGCTTCCAGAGCCACAGTTCGTGCCCAACCCGCAAGGAAAGGGAGCCTTCCCAGCTGAGCCCCAGGGCAGTCTGGCCTGCGTGAACTAAGTGCCCCCAGTTTCGGGGGTGGGGATACAGAAAGAAGTGCGGGAGAGCCGCCTCGCCTGGGTGTGATGCCAGGGGCTGAAACTGGAGTTAGACCTCATCCCACAGAGCTCCCAACACTCAGGGAAAAAAATAAATAATGCATTGGTAAAAAGTAGGAGGAGTCCTTCCATGGCCCTCAGTTCCCTACAGGCAGCTTCATTTCTGAGCTATGGTCAGCAAGGAAGGGGGCTTCTCAGACCCAACAAATCCTAAAGCTGGAGGAATCTTAGCGATCTCTTTGGTGAGACACTGTTAGTTTGGGTGGGGAAGAAGCATCAGCCCGTTTGAGAACACGCCAAAGCCATGGTTCTCTCCTAGAAGAATGCCTACACACTCAGTTTTGTATGCATATTCAGAAGAGCATGAGAAGACCTGATGGAGGCCCCCAGAGGTCCCCCCCCAGACACCAGGTTAAGTCCCCTGCCCTAGTTCAAGCCCTCTGTTTTGCAAATGAGGAAATTGAGTCCCAGAAAGAGCAGGTGACTCCCCCAAGATCACCCAGGGAATTAGAGCAGAGGCAGGTTCCCAGGAAAATCAGGCTGGCGTCTGCCCCAAGCCAGGAGGCACGCAGCAGGGCCCAGGGTCACTGGTGTCTGACGTGGAGCTTGGTCCCCGCAGATGCCTTGGCTCCACTCTGGCAGGGAGCGCAGAGAAGAGGGGCAAGCAGGCCCTGGCGGCCGGTCCGCAGAGCTTTGGGCTTCTGCGGCTGCCCACGCCATGGCAGCCCGCCTTCCCTGCGGAGGAGGGACTCGGGTGATGGTGCGCTGACTCAGCAGCCTCTGAGCCCTCATTCCTTTCACTGTGCAGAATGCTCCTCGGGGAACGCTGGGGGGGACGGTTCCTCACAAGACGGACACGTGGAGCTGCCCACCTCCTCACCCCCATAGTGTGAACAGGAGATCTGGATTTGCGAGACATAAAATCGTGCACCTGGGGGCAGGGAGCGGGGACCAGGATTTCAGAGAACTCAGACCGGATTCAGAGATGATGCTGCCATAGGCAAAGGATTCAACCTTCCTGAGCCCCGTTGTCATCAATGGCAAAACCAGGATCATCGCAGTGCCTCTTCACAGGGCGGGTGTAAGAATTAAATGAGATCATTTATAGGAAGTGTTTAGCGCTGTGCCTGGCGATACGTGTTAGCTGTTTTGTGCCACTGGCCAGGGGAGCCCCAGGGTGGAACATCTTATCTTCAGGATCTCACCCCCCCCCCCCCCCCCCCGCTATTTACTGATACCCTGGTAACAATGGATAGGAAGAAATCTGTCTTCCCAGTCTTCCAAGTGTTTGCTTAACATGCAATGGCAGGCCTCCACAGAAGCACCTGGAAGGACTTGCTGCCGTCAGCAGATGCTGGCCAGGCAGAGATTGTGAGTGTCTCCCCCACCCGAAGATGTTAAAGGCACGTCAGTCGTGACCTTTCTGGAATGATGGAGGGGCAGCCCTGCTAGGAGGGGAGAGACTGAACTACATGAGCTTTCAGGGCCGTCCACCAGGCACGCTCTCTGGCTGGACCTCAGCAGCTTCAGGTCAGTCAGTGGTCAGCAAACACAGGACGAGACACGTAGGGATGATGACCCACTTGAAGTGAAGCAGACACCACAGGTGGAGGCCCTCAATCCCATGTGTGAAAGACCTCGAAGCCAGAACCAGGGTAAACGGGCCTCTCCTCAAATGTTAAAGCTCAGCCAGGGGTGTGCTGGTCAACCAGCCCTCGGGAGGGAGGGAGAGCATGCGGGGGAAGAGCCTTGATGGCAGCTTTGTCATTTTCCTTGCTGTAAATCCTCCCACTATGACTGGCGTGAGGCTGCCAATGTGGCATCACTGAATGCAGAGAGGGGAAGAGAGGCACACAGTCAGCGCTTCCAAACGGGTCCTAGAGCCCCATTCTGTGGCTGCAGCCTCTGCCCCAGAACGGGACAAAGGCCTGCAGTCCCTGGGGCTCCAGTCTGGCCTGAGTCTTTGCGAAGAGACCCTAGCACCTTGCACTGAAGACAGCTTCTTCCTTCTACTGAAATGAAACCCACCTCCTTATAATCCCCACCACCCAGTCCAGACCCATTCCCCTAAAGCCCCGTGGTCAGTCTTTTCTCTTTCCCACCTGTATATACAACCTGGTTCTTCACCTGTGCATCTTGTGGCCAGACTTACAGACCCCTGCTGGCCTGACACCCTCCTCTGGGGGCTGCTGGGTTTGTCCTGTGACCCTTACAGAATGGCTGGGCGCCTGGGTGGCTCCGTCGGTTAAGTGTCCAACTCTTGGTTTCCCTTGCGTCATGATCTCAGGGTCGTAGATCAAGCCCCGCGTTGGAATCTGAGCTGGGTGTGGAGCCTGCTTAAGAGTCTCCCTCTCCCTTTGCCCCTCCCCCTCCCTCTCTGAAGAAAAAGAATGGCTTACGGAGCTGGGCACTTCCTTCCATGTGGGTCTGAGAGGTGCCAGGTAGAGCCTTTCATCACTGCTCCCACTGAATGAGAGGACCTTTATCTGAGTCTTTCACTGGATTTGTTCTAATTCCTTGGCTGGTTTATAAGATTCCAATGGTGAACCTTAACCTTAACCTTCTTTCTACTCCAATACCCAGTTTTTGCCCTGTGTTCACTCTGCGGTCGTTCAGTAACTGCTGGCCAGGTTGACAATGACCATTTTCAGGCCCCTCAGCTCCTCCGTTCTACAAAACACCAGCCTTAAACCTACACTACCGTGCAAGCGAGGGCTGGTAAGCCCCTCTAAACCACCAGGAGCCCGCCCCTTCCTGAGAGCTGGGCGCTGCTGTCCACTGAACGGGGGTGGACATTGTCTCTACAACAGTAGAGGAGCCTTTACTCAAACCAGACCCAGAGCCCTCCAGCTACACCGCAGGCTTAGAGTATTTTATTCTCGGTCTGGCTTTCAGCACACCCGTGCTCTTTATGATAATATATTATGTTGTTATTTTTGTGACTCTTGTTCGTAGGGCACTTACGATATGTCCAGCCTTTGTCCCGTAGGTGTGGACAGGTCATAGGAACACACCTGTCCTCACCTTCCCCTCCAGCTTTCTGCACACATTATCCCCACTTCTCACCGCAGCTCAGCAGTCTCTGTTTCACAGACTGAGGAAATGAAGGTAGACGTCTCAGATCCAAAGGCCACACTACTAGGGCCCCTGGGTGGCTTGGTCGATTAAATGTCCGACTCCTGGCTTCAGCTCAGGTCATGATCTCAGAGTCGGGCTCCGTGCTCAGCAGAGTGTGCTTGAGATTCTCTCTCTCTCCTTCCCCTTCTGTCCCTCCCACTGCACGCACTCTCTCTCTCTCAAATAAAATAAATAAATAATCTTTTTCTAAAAAGAGAAAAGAAAAGAAAAGGCCACACTACTGTGTGAGATGTCGCAAGACCTGTGGGCCCAAGGCTCCAAGCTTCCTGGGCTGGCTTCTCTCAGCCTCAGGAGCCAGAGGAGGGACTGGATAGGGAGCCAGGGGAAGGACTGGATAGGACTGGCTGTCCTATCCAAACCCCATAAGCCAGGACATCTGTGAACATCCCACTCCCCAGTCCCCACAGTTTAAAGATGGTGCTTGTGTTGGACCAGGTTACCTCACAGTGTCTTCCAACCAGAGAACCTTCTCCAGACCAACAAGAGATGTAAATCCTTCCGTAGCTTAGGCCTGGGCCACCAGCCTCCTTCACATGGCTATGACATCCTCTGTGGTCAGGATAAAGCCAGAGTCAAGGTCCCTCATGGTTTCTTGCGGGTAAACAGGTCACAGACACACGTGGCCTGCCACTGCCTCCATGCACTAAAACCCGTGAGTTCCCAGGCTCCAGGGCAGACCAGGAGCTGTCAGTGTGGACACAGGTCTGTGGTGGCACCGCCCATCCCTGCTCCGAGAAGTCTGAAACGGCCCACAGATGATCCAACTAGCAGGTTGGTGGGGGCAGGTAGGCAAAGGAGGGGGTGGTGAATGGTGGTGAATATACCACTTTCTCTTCAGAGGAGATTTGTCTGAGGCGTCAGCTGGAGTCTGGAATTCCTTCCCACTCTCTCACTATAATACGGGAGCCTGGGCATTCTCCCTCGTACTATCCTAGCCATCGCCGTCCTCTGCTCTGGTGGGGCTGCTGGCTGGATGGCCCGAATGGGGTCCCGTCTCTGGGACTCAGCTATCGATGTGCAGGGTGTCTGCAGTGCCTGGCAGGCCTGATAGCAATCAGCCTCCCACTGGGATGGCCTTGCGGCGAGTAAACTTTCATGTTCTTATTAAGTGATGGCTGGCGGTTCAGAATCACTCCCCTGGATCTGTTTGGGGTTGATTCCTAATCAAAGCTCTCTGGCTCTCCTTTGCCCCCTCATGCTGAAAGATGAGCATTAAAGAGAAGAAAGTTGCTGTGATTTCTGCTACTGGGCCGCCAGCTTGGATCTGGGGCTCTGGGGAAGATGGAAAGGCTAGGTTTTACCCCAAGCCTTGTGTTCAAATCCCAACTCAGCCATGACCAGCTGGGTGACTTCGGGCAAGTCTCTGAACCTCTCTGATCCTCGGTGCCTGCCCCCTTCCAGGAACGTCTCATGTCCTGTGAGGGTTCAAGGAGAACTTGTATCTGGCATGGAAGGACTTCAAAGCCCTGTGGGTGTGTTAGCTGCTGATACCGTGTCACAAGCACATCCTCTGACCCATGTTGCAGTCCCTCCAGGGCAAGGGGATTCTGTGGAGCTTTCTGGAATTCACGGACCTTCTATAAGGCATCTTGGGCAAGAACAAGGGGGTAGAACCAGCCTGTGGCATTCACCCTAACCCTCTCCCAGAGGCATCCCCCAGCAACGGCTCACTACACCAGCCCTGCCCTCCTGCCCCCGCATACCAACTAGGAGAGACTGCATTCGCACACCCTCATTTTTAAAAGCAAAAGAGATGTGGCGCAAGTTCCTCTGTGGAGCTACATGGATAGCTAGATAAATAATTACTAAATAAATAAATAAATAAATAAAAATAAACAAAGAAAGCCTCCAATGAGTGTGAATTGCTGCCGTGCTGAGAGGTAACTGGCAGATTCAATTTAATTATAAGATACAGAGTTGTAATGGGGTGTGTGAGGCTCAAGGAGGATTTCAGTAATGGGAGGACAGCAGGGGCTCCCTCGCCTTCTCCGCCAGCTCTTCGAACCCCAGCGCCTGCTTTCCTTCCTTGCCGTGTGGGCTGGGGCAGCAGCGGGAGGATCTGCACTGCCCTGGAGGCCAAGGTCCGGCCCACCCCCTGGCCTCGGCTCCTCTCTGGCCTCCGCTCCCAGGACCACCCCAGTTAGCAGGCAGGGGCTGGGCCTTGTTCAGGACGCCCCTGAGGAGGGACAGAGCAGGGAGGGGCTCCATGCTCCCAGCCCTGCTTTCTCCTGCCCCCGTGAAGGTGTGCAGTTTCTGGAGGACACGGCCCCTGCTGTAAGGCAAGGCATAGCTACCGGACTGTGAAGAGGCAGCTCAGATTTATTTGTCTGGGAGCAAAAGCATGCCATCCCCTGGCCTCCCTCCTGTTCAGCTTTCTACCCAGAAAGTAGAGAGGACATCACCAGCCCACTGAGGCTTAACCGACCCCCTTCCAGCTCCAGGACCTTATAGTCGGCGAGCATGTGCTCTCTCGCTCTGTCATATCATCCCAGCCCCCCTCATCCTCTGTTCTGGGGGGGCTGCCAGGTTGGATGGCCCTACACTCTATACACTCCCCCAACTCCCAGGACATTGTTTCCCTCTTCTGCCCCCTTGCCTTGTGCCAGGTGAGAGCAGAAGTCTGCCCCCAGTCCCCCCAACCATGCTCTTTTCAGCAGGACGTGGGCCCGAGGGCAGAGGCTGGCCATTCCTAGCTGACTCCACTGATAAATGCCTTAAGGCCAGCTTGTGGCCCTTATGGGACTCTCTTGGTTAATCTTCCGCATTTATGATTTTATTGAGGTCATAAATGGGTGACAAAGAGGTTTGCAAACTCATAAGTAAACAGTAGCCGCTCTCCATGCTTCCCTGCCCTGCCCCTACCTCCCTGTCTCCCCAGGAGGCAACCTATCCTTCCCCACAAGGACTTCTCAGCACCCCCAGCCACCTGGCAACAATGCCCATGACTCCATTGGCCAGCACCCTCTGAACGCACGTGGTCCCCTTATTCCCACCGGGGTCTCTTCCCACCTAGGCTGTGTGCTCAGCATCTAAACTACATCCCAGCAAAACAGCACAGCCTGGGCTCTGGGATCAAATGAGCCTAGATTTTGGTGCTGACTTCTGCACTTCCCAGCTGTGTGACTTCAGCTAAATGACTCAACTTCGCTGAGCCTCACCTGTACAATGGGGCTAATAATCCGTATCGTCAGGAATCCATGTGAAGATTAAATCCATGTATCAAATTTATATTCAGAGCATTTTATTGGGCCTCTACCTTCCCAAAGATCTGGGCCTCAAGAGAAGTACAGGGGATGGGGTAGGGGTGCGTGGGTGTAAGGGGAGACTTTGAAGGCTTCTTCATGGCCCTCAGTCTTAGTCCTTTGGGGACTCTGTTGGTCCTAAAGGAATAAAGGGAAAAGAGATGTCCTCTTTCTGCCTGCACTCCTAGCTGTGATTGACTGGCTGTACCAGGCTGAGCCTCCCTAGGGAGAGGGCATACAGCTGTCAAGCATCTGGTCCCATTCAAACATTACTCACCAATTCCAACTTTCTCTTAGGAAAAGTCTAAAAGCCTTGCAGGCATATGGCCTTCAGCAGTCCCTGTTCCTCACAGGATAAGTAGAGTGATGACAGGCCAGGGGGAGGAATGGCCTTCGTGATCCTGTTTCTCTGTCATAGTCCCTCACAGAGCAATTAACCCCCTGGGATCAGACATCTTAAACCAGAGATGGCTGAGGTAATCTTGCACATGTGATAAAACTGTTTCCATAAAATTCTTCAACCAACATTATTAAACTCTCCCCGATCCCCTGCGCCTCTCACAAAGATATTATCCCAGTCATCCAAAGAACCTCACTCCTAATCAGGTTTGCCGGCTTCAACACTTACTAGCTGTATGACCCTGAGTGAGTTATTGAATCTTTCGGATTATCAGTTTCCCATTTTATCAGATAGGAAAAATAATACTTCAGAGAATTTTTATGATTAAAGAAGATAATGCATGCAAAGTGCCTAACCCAGAGACTAATCAATCATAAGCAATCAGTAAATGGCAATTTTAATTGTGATGGCGAATTCAGTGAGCTCGGCCCCAGATGATACCAGCCAGTGGAAAGGGACAAGGCCAGGCTGCATCCAGCCCCCAGGGGCTGGGGTAGCCTATGTCCCAATTCCAGAGTGCACAGGAGTGGGGGACAGTCTGCCAACCTTGGGACCTGCATTGATGTCCCAGTGGCCCAGAGGAAGGCCACATTCTGAGTCAATTGGTGGCCATGTTGGAATTCCAAGCGATGAGAGTTGGGAGAAAGACCCCAGGCAGTGTCTGAGGATAGAAGATGAGCCCAACCTTCCATGAAAAGAAGGATGACAAGAGCCAGACAAGGTCTCAGAGAGCCACCCCGGTGGGCTGAGACTCAGCTGGTGAGGAGCGTATCTCCCAGAGAACTGAGAACAGAGCATGGCAAGGGGCACCAGACAGGCTGTTAGGCAGACAGATGGACCCAAGCTTCGCCACTCAATAGTTCAGGGACCCTGGGTGAACTCCATAGCCCTCTAAAATGTCTATTTCTTTATAAATAAAGGGAAGAATAATAACACCTGTCCTTACAAGGTCCATGTGAAGGGGAAACAAGATGAGAAAAGTAAAATGCCCTTCGCTACTCAGTAAATGGCTGATGTGTCTTGACCACAATGTATAGAGTCGGGCCAGTGGAGCAGGAATTTGGGGAAGCCAGAGGAGTGATGACCACATGGGCACCAGACTTCCTGCAGGTCTGTGGGATCCGCGGCCAGGGGCAACATAGACGAACATGGGCCCCACAGCTGGTAGTGAGGAGTTGTTGATCAACTGCCTGCCTTGGCCACCCTGTGGATAGCATCATGCCAGCCAGTAAATGGAAGGCAGGGGTGGGCGCCTGGAGGGCTTCCCCAGTGTTAGTCCCTGCTATTGGTGCGTGAAGCTACACGCTCCTTACCATCAGGTGTTTGAAGGAGATGTGCTCCCTGCAGGAGGTAGCGAGGATGGCCTGGTGGTCACAAAGACTCTTTGAAATCATCACAATGATTGTTAACCCTTCCTAAAAGAGGGCAAGCCCACTTGAGTTTTTCATGCAATTCATGATTTTAAAAACTTAAGACAATAGCTGTTTCAGGTTTCTCTTACAAGAATTTAATTGGGATGTAATAGCATAGTTAATTAAATACAAATCAATAATTTAAAACAACTAACTGATACTTAATATGAATGGGGGGAACTTAGTTCTAATATAATTAACTCAAATGGGTAATGAAATAGCCATTATGTCTTTACAACAATGTAAAGTTTATAGTTTTTTAATAAACTTAGAATTAGCAAGCAATGAGAGTCAAAAATTATGAAACAGGTATTATTGGGCTATTAAACATTTATTACTTGTCCTGGAGGGCCGGAGCCAGGCACTAGTTAGGATTAATAAACCTTTGCTATTCCTCTCTTCAGGCCTCTTTCCTAGAGAGGTTGATCAGAAAACTGTGATCTCTGCATGATTTCTGGGCATGATTATTGCCTGGGATGTGAGCTATAATGCTGCAAACAGGATGAAACAGAATTGAAGCAGAAAGCAGGATTAGCAGAATCAAGGTGAGAACTTTCCAGACGTAACACTCTGGCACACGGTGATCAGCCCGGCATCCTGGCAGAGGGCCTTTTGATGGCCCATCACCCATGAGTCAGGCCGTCGGTGTGGATACCCAACAAAGGCACCCCCAGACAAATCTCCAGCCTTCAAGGTCCTGGGGAAAGGTTCACCCCAAGACCCGCAGCTCCTTTTCCTCCTCGGGGCTCCTGCAACAGCTATGGCCATGCATGTGGAAATAACTCGCATGCTGTTCGTGACCCTTTGCTTTCCTGAACTATTGTGTTTGATTTTTGTTCACCTCTTTGCAAGTATATGCCTTGCAGAATCAACTGGACTGTGATCTCATTGTGAAGGGAAGCTGACCTTCCGTGTTTGTGTCTTACACGTGGTAGCGTCTCGATGGGAGTCTGTGGATCGGAGATCCTACCTGTCCCACTTTGTTAATACATGCCTGATGTTCCCTGTGGCAGAGTCTGCTCATCCTATCCCACTGCTTTTTATCTCATTCGTTACATAACAAATTGGTCTACAGACCAAGACATCTGCACTCTGAGGTCAGTAAAGCCGATTACGAATGTATTTCTTCAGATCTAAACTCCTGCTCGTGTAATCATCCAGGACCCCTTCACTTGGGAACCCCATCACCTCAAACACCAGAAGTCCAGCAATGCACCTTATCACCCCATGCCTGAACCGACTGCCTTGGTCAGTTGTTTCTGCCCCCCCCCCCCCGTTCTGCCTGATTAAATCTACCCTGGGCATCTGCCCCTTCCTCTGCTTGAGTCACTCTGACACTCAGCCCATTGTCTCTTCCCCAGAATGTCTTTCAGTTTCATCACTATTTCTCCATCCCCAGCACCTTAGCCTTGCTGCTACACCCACCTGGTTGGCCTTCCTGACTTGCTTCCTCTTCCAGCCCCTCAGCTTGTGGCTACCACGCGAGCCTCCAGAGAATGCCGCCGGGAAGTTCTTTATATCACCTTGGATGCGTCTTCCCTTTCACACCTGTAAAGAAGGGGCAGGACGAATCTGATGGTCACTAGCCCCCAATCTGATATTGCGTTTCTGGTTCTTGCTCTCGTCCTTATCAGCTACTTGATCCTAGGCGCCCTTTCCCAAGTGCCTCTGATTTTCATATTAACCACGAGCAGAGGGTCTTACTCTCCATATCCACATTTTATAAATGAGAATATGAAAGCACGCAGAGAAGCCCTGCGTGTGGTTCACTCTGCCGTGCTGGAGCCGGGCTCCAGCCAGGACCGATGGTTTCGAAACACACATGGCCTCCCTGTGACTCCAGCCAGGTCCAGCTGATGCCTTCTCCATATGGTCTAAGGAACCATCTGGTGAGCTATTTGTAGCCCCTCTCCTGCTCTCCTGTGTCAAGGTGGCAGGGAGATAGAGGCTCTGAATATCCCCCTGAGAAAGCTCAGGGTCCTTGCACTTGCTCTCGGATCTCAGGCTGTCTTCTGAGAGCAGGGACAGGGAGCAGATGTCAGTCCGTCATCACTCACCAGGAGGATGGCAGCCGTCGAACAACTGTGCTCTCTTGTCTGGGCTTACCCCCACGCATCCGTCGTCTGCACCAGTGCTGGAACGATCTTTATGAAATGCGAATCTGGCTTGTGGCTTCCTTCTGAGGTCTGTGAGAGAAGAATTCTGTTCCAGGCCTCTCTCTTGGCTTGTAGACGGCCGACTTTGTGTTCATATGGCATCCTCCCTCTGTGTGTGTGTGTGTGTCTGCCTCCAAATTTCCCCTTTTTATGAGGACACCGGTCACATTGGCTTCAGGCCCCCCTAATGGCCATTTTAACTTGATTCTCTCTGTCAAGTCCTTCTCTTCAGACAAAGTCACATCCTGTGGTACTTCCACATGTGAATCGGTGGGGGAGCCCCGGGGAGAGACATAGTCCAACCGAAACACGGGCCCAGCCAGGACCGCTGGCCTGTGTCCTCTATTGTCTTGAACCGCAGCATCGGCAGCCCTGGGATCCCAGACCCTACCCTGAGAGCTAAGCTAGAAATCAGACCTGGATGCTAGTCTGCGTGCTATTATCAGCTAGTGCTTTGGCCTTGAACTGTCCTTTTACTTCTCTGAGCCTCGGTGTCTGAAACCAACACGGAGGAAATAGACCATTCTTCCTCGTCTACTTCACGGAGCTACTGTGAGCCACTAATAAGGTAGTGAGTATGACAGCATCGTGAAAAACCAAGAGTCCCGCAAATGTGAAGTAACAGCACTGCATCATTGTTATTACTACTAAGAATAAAGAAATCCTAAGGCTAGAAAAAGTCCCATCTTCACCCTGTGAAACTGAAGGAAAATGGTTCCATTTATAAAGTCGTCCCTTTTTATTCCTCCCAGAGGGAAATCTCACGTTTCCTAGACTTCTCTTCCAATGAATTACGACTTTCATTCACTCGGCAACCACCCTCCCCTAACTTACTCCGTTGTGCGACATCTCAGCCCACCTGATTTGATTCTGACCTGGGCGAGGGGAGGAGGGTGCGGGTCATTACCCAGGAGTCTGTGCTTGGCCCTTTCATTGAATCAGAAGACTGTCCCTGAGCCCCTGCCAGGTGCCAGGCACTGTGCTCGGGACCAGGGCCTCAGAGCTGAAAACGGCACAATCCCAACCCTTCTGTTGCTCACAGTCTAGAAGCCAGGAGCCCCTGGGGTGCCTGCCCTTCCCTCAAGAAACAGGCCCTTTCCCCATAAACGCTTCCTTGCACAGTAGTATTTCTTAAGCTTTTGCTCTCCTTAGACAGCGCCTTCCCCATCCTATCTGCAGGTGACCCTGGACTTCTTTGCTGTGAACTCTCCTTTTAAGCCAGGATGACTGGATTCACGTTCATCGTTTTCCAAAGACACAGTCAGTGCATCCGGTGGTTCTGCTACTGATAAGTGCTCAGCCAAAGGCTGCAGCCCCAAGGTCTCCGTGGAGAAGACCCTGGTATCTTGCTGTTAAAATGGGCATCTGTGTTCTGACTCCACCTTCGGTCCCAGTGCTGTGTGACAAGGACAGTGGCGGTCTGGCACCTGGTCTAGCTCACAAAGTGAAAGATTCCTGTTCTTTGTGTCGCATTCTATCATCTCTCCCCTAAGAGCCTGGTTAGCCTGGTGGGGTAGAGTTGCCCCAAGATATGGTGGTGACTTCCTGCTTCCCCCTGGCCCTCTCTCTGCTCAGTGCCTTTGACAACACACCGCCTCCCCACTTGGGCTTCTACAGTCTCCTCCCCTCCCCCACTTCAGCCCCTCTGGCCTGCTTCCTCATGCAAACCCAGTGACCTCTAATTTAGCTCTGCAAATCTCTCTGAAGAACATCCCAAATTTTCATATGTGGATAGATATCTCATTCTCACTTCACTAATTCTCCAACCTGCTCATTCTTGCAAAGATCCCAGTGGCTTCTCCCCACTTCTCGGTAAGGACTCAGTCGGAGAGCGCTCTCACTCAGTACATTTCTGCAGTGTGCTTATTAGCGCCTCGTAATATAGCTGCCTAAATAATTAAGACTAACCCACACGTGTCAAATTAAATGAGCCAAATACATTGAGAAATTGCTCATCCTCCATTTCTTTTATTAATCAGGTTTCTAAAAAATTCTTTTCCTGCTCATTTGCAAAAATCAAACATGGTCAGTGAGAATCCTACTTATAATGACTGTACATATGGCCTCTTTTCTCGGGCAGCCACCCTGGGGGTGACTCATTATGTGACATAGGATGGGTTGAGTTGGGGTGGTGAAAAACAGCCAACACAGATGATCTGGATTCAATAGGTGGACCCGCTCTCTAAATCTCTAGGAGATTTATACCCCCTCTGTTTCCCTGAGGGCTTAGCGGGGCGGTGCAGCAAAACCAATGGGAATGTTTGGCCTAAATCCGTCCAGCATCTTCTGCCCCCACCCCCCTACCATGCTTTCCTGGGCTCAGTGCAGGAACCCCAGCATCCTTTTCTCACTAGGAGTCCCTGCTAATGGACTTTAGATGGGTATAAGAAGTCAATGGAAAATATAATAAGAACTGTCAGCAATTGCATCGTTCTGGCCATGAACAATGCTCGTGCCATTATAATGGGCTGGTTAACTCTGTCCGTCATCAGCACATGGAGGCTTCTCTACAGTCTCAGAGTCTCAGGCAAGAGCCCATTGTTCGCGAGAGCTCAGTGCGCCTCCTCACAGCTTGTACTTCCACCGGCCCCCTCCTGGCAGGCTGCATTCCTGCCTCTTGAAGGTGGTTGTTAGAAAGAATCCACAAATATAGTAAGTAAACATCAAAGAGGCTTTGATCCACAGGGCCCTCGACAGAGCAGGAGCCCTTGAAGAAAGGGCCAAGGCCTTGGATGAGGGAACTTAACATCGTCAATTTGGGCGCCGGAGATGTAAAGCTGTTTGAAGTGAGGTTGGCTTGGCCGCGCCTTCAGACAAGCGTGCGTGGAGGGGACGGAAGAGAAGTGAGCGCCTTTGGAAAAGGCATGCTCAGATCTGCTTCTCTGCTCTTTACTGATAGTTAATAAACCCCTTTAAAGAATCAGGAGATCAAAGCTAGCAACCTCCCAGGGCCATGGCATTCTGCCACCACCCCGCCATGCTTTGTTTTTCTCTCGGGCAAGAGCCCCTAAGCTTGACTTATCTGTCTCTCGTGGGCCCTTTCATCCTGCAATCCATGGAGGGCAGACCTGGGTGACAAGAGGTGGATGGAGAGGTAGGGACGGGAAATGAACCCATCCTGTCTAAGCTCCAAGAGCCTCGCTGTTAATCAGCAGGGCTCAGAGAAACACCCAGTGTCATGGGAGGAATTGCTGTGATGCACCACTCCATGGGACCCTCCTTCCCTGTGGAACCCATGGAGGGAAACCCTGAGTGCCCAGAAAGCGTGGCAAGCCCTGGGAGGGGGGTGCAGTCACATGCCCTGTTCCAGAAATCCTACCCCTTGTCCATTAACCATGGCAGCTGTCACGTTTGTATGAGTCTTAAGCAAAGAGGTGGGGAGGGGAGTCTAAATAATACCTGAAAGTCATTTAGCGTCTTTGAACTTGGGATTCCTCATCTACATAATGTGAAGAGCAATAACCTGGCTGCCGACCTCAGGGGGTGCTGTGGGGGTCAGAAGAGGAATTTGGTATAGAATGGCTTCCAAACCCATAAGGTGCTTAAGACAAATCAGGATTAGAGGATACATACCGGTGAGGCCATCTTGCCCTCTTGTGAGGCAGATGTAACTCCAGTCTGACACCCACGCACAACGGGCTCCCATTTATCAAATACCGTGAAAAAAAAAAAGTCTCTTGCATTTGCTACCTAGAACTGTTGTTCTGCCTTGTTTTTCCAGTTGTGTCAAAGTCTTGTGGGACCAGGATCTACACCTGTGTCTCTTAGCCATCCCAACCCCTGGGCTCCACACTTGAGTCCACACCTCATAAGCGCTTGAGGACAACACTGCCTTGTGCCTGAACATGAGAATGTCCAGGAATCCCCAGACCCAGAAACTCACTCTCTCCCAGAAGGTCAACTCCTCTACCTCTACCCTTGAATCTTCCCCAAATTCACCCAACCACTTCTTCATTCCTCTGAAACACTTCCCTCTGTGTCTGGTTGCATTGCTCCATCCTGGACATCATGAGCCAGACTCTGCCTCTCCTTTGGCAGACCTGACCACAGTCCCAGCATGAGGTGGATATAGTCCCCAAGCCTGGGATCTATAGAGCCTCATTAACCTATAGAGTAGTGGTTTATGAGCATGGACTCTGGAGCCATACTGGCTAGATTCAAACTCCTGGCTTGCCACTAGCTAGCTCTTCCATCTAAGTCTACCTACTTAATACATCTGTAAATGAGGATGATATAAAATGGGATAATACTGGTATGCACCTCCTAAGGTTATTGTGGAAATCAGATGAGAAATTATTGACTTAATAGGATGCCCGGATCATAGCAAGTGCTATGTAAATTTTACATTAGTAGCCTTGTTTATGAAAGCAGTGGCTTCACACCCCCAGTGAAAGGACCCTCACTGATACCTGATCCATTCCCAACTCACTCACCTGTGTTTTCTTCCAGAGCTGGGCCTCCAGAAGAGAGGATGCTGTCTGGTGCTGGGCTACATGGCCAAGGACAAGTTTCGGAGAATGAATGAAGGTCAGTGAGAACTTGCCCACCCTCTTGGGGGTGATGTGGAGGGTGGAAGCTATGCCCTGCAACTCTGGTACCAGGAACAAGAACCTGGGACAGTGGACAGAGCCGTTCAACTTCTATGAAGCTCTTTACATAGAAACGTGGGGAAGAGTAGCTAATGCCTGAAACACAGTACGCTGATTCGTAAGCACTTTTCTTCATGCTGTCTTCCAACTCCCTTTGTGTCCTCTACTTCTCTTCCTCTCTCTTCCCAACCATTCACCTAGCACAATTTGCTCCCCAACCATTCACCCAGCACAATTAAATCTGCTTCTATTATCTTTTTTAATCCAGACCTCTCTACATTTCTCTTCAATCATTCACATTTTTTGAATGCCTATCGAATAAACAGCCCCTTACAGGGCACTTGGGAAAGTACTGAAGAATAAGGCAGAGTTTTTATTTTCAAAGACCTTACAGTGGGAAATCTGCCCTCTTTTCCAACTCCACTGGCCCTATCTCTCCCTCTTACTCATGGGCCATTCTGCCTTCTTCATGTTCGGGGTCTTTCCTCTGAGTCTTGACTGGGTCACAGAAGGCTACAGGAAGGTATTGACATTGATATGGAGGCTGGGAAGCAAACAGAGTGCTGTCACTTGTGGGCCTGCTATAATAAAGAGCCAATCCCCTCATCCCCAACCATCTGTCTCCGTGCAGCTAATAACCCTCTCCATCAGATGCCACAGACTGTTTGTCAGGATTCAAAAGTAGATAAACAATGGCTGGGGATGCCATTTATTCATTAAAGTCAGACAAATGAAGCCCTGGCTCCCCACCAGCCCAGCTTGTCATGAGCTGGGCCCCTTCCCTCCCAGGGCCCAGAGCCCCTGTACCCTCATTTCCATTCCAGGCATGGAGAAGGCATCTCACCTGTACTACCGCTATCCCCAAAGTTATACCAAAGTTCTGATGCCCTCTTCCCATTGTTCCTTGGCTGGCTCTTCTCCCAACCCACAGTCCATGACACCGATACCCCCACGGGCTCCCCAGACCTAATACCTTGCCAGCTAAGTTTGTGGCCAGCACCCATGGTGACAATTTGACAAGAGTCAGGCCAGTACAAACAAACGCAAGAAGTAGCCCGTCCTGCATTTGCAGCCTGTCAGTGTGAGAAGGCAGCAGCCTCGAGAAGCCACGTCTCATTTGTAGGAGTCCCCTGGCTGAGCACAGCCAGGGTCAGGGGCTGCACGGTCTGCATCCTGCCAGCTGGTCTTCCTCCCTGACTTGTCTCTTGCTCAGCCTACCTCCTCCCTTCCCAGCACCACCTGGGTGAGAGGGCTAGGCAGTAACTTCTAATTTGTGTGACTTGACAGGGTACCTCTGTCCATGGTGCTGAATAGACACATTCTCTTGCTGGCGTTGCTCATTAGAGAAGCTGAAAATGAGGTTCACGGGGATTGGGGAAGCCAAAAAGTCAGGAGCTAGGCTGGATTTGCAACCTCAAGCTCCAAGTGTCTGACCCCAGTAGAAGGATACTGACTCCAGATCCTGGGGCCTAAAAAGAATCCTATCACAAGGCTGATGAACACAATTTAACAACACCCCCAACCAACATTTCATAAGTGGCTAAGGAAGGGGTATATTAGTCATTTCAGGCTGCCACAATAAAATACCTCAGACTGGATAGCTTAAACAACAGAAAGTTATTTTCTCACAGTTCTGGAGACTGGAAGTCTAAGATCAAGGTACCAGCATGGTCAGGTTCTGGTGAGAGCTCTCTTCCTGGTTTGCAGACAGCCACCTTCTCACTGTGTCCTCACCTGGCAGAGAGAGAGAGAACAAGCTCTCTGGTGTCTCTTCTTATAAGGACACTCATCCTATCAGATCAGGGCTCCAACCTTATGACCTCCTTTAACCTTCACTACTTTTGTAAAGGCCCTATCTTGAAATATAGTCATGTTGGGTGTTAGGGGCTCTAACACAGAAATGGGGTCTGAATGCATTTGCCATAGCAGAAAACTGTAATGGTAATAATGAACCAGGGATTCAGAAAATGGTAGGATAAAGAAATTTCATATTAACTAGAGAGTAGATATTGCTTAAGTAGAGAGCGAAGGAAGGGCGTCAGTGGGGGACTACAGGAGGACTTGGAACCAAGACCAGGATCTGATTATTTCTGAAGCCGGTTAGCTTTACTTTCTGCAACAACTAAACTAAGGTGGCATTTTAAAGAGGTTTTTCTTGTTTAAATGGGAAGATACCTAAACAATGCCCATTCTCTCTGAGCCCCTTCTCCAAACACATACAATCCACACCAATGTGTTATTCCTTTCAACTATGATTGACCTGGTTAAGAATGGGTGATCCCAGGTGCCTTACCCCTTGCCAAAATCCTTGGTCTGTTTAACAGTACCTAATAGGGTGTCTGTCACCCGAGGAGAAGTGGTCCCTTACTCACTGGGAATAAAGCAATGTATTCAGAAAGAGGGAGGGAACAGAGGCATTGGCCATAGCCAAGGGGTAACAGAGCAGCTGACTCTCCACTCCTGCTTCCCTCTTTGCTTGTGGCTCTCACCCCTCCCTACTGCCCCAACACAGAGATTCATGTACATGCATACAACCACACACCCAGGAGCTGCTGCTGGGTAAACAAGGAGACATAGGGGTGGCAAGCAAGGTTACCACCAGAGATGATGAGTTACAAATCTCAACCAGCAAACAGGAGACCAAATAGGAGGCGGGTGCAGAAGGAGAGATGAGTGTGGTGGGTTGACTTTGGCTCTGGAGGATGGAAGGCACAAGAGGAGAACAGAAAGGACCCACAGGGGAGGGGAAGGCTCCTCTGCCCCCACTCCAGCCAGTCCCGTGACCCCAAGTGCCACACTATACATGTGTTTCTCTCTCTAAAACTCACAAGCCCAAACTCCAGCATGTCTGCAGATAAGAAAAGGCATCAGCGAACATGGGGAGCTGTTTTATGGTTTATAATTATCTTGTACCAATACTCAAAATAATTATTACTTCCACACATTAATAATTGAACTGGAATAGCAGCCATGACATAGATCAAGAAACACAAATCTCTGTCCACGCTGTACCCTACATCTAGGTATAAATCGAACAATTGGTAAAATAGTAAAAAATAATTTTCTCCCATATGCTGGAATTAGTGAGATATTGGAACAATTAGCTGCTTCTTCCATTAAAGATAAGGTGGTGATCATTATATTTCCAATTTAGAATAAATATAAAAGACCTACTTGTTCTGTATTAAAGTATATTTGTTCTATTTAACAGTATCTAATAGGGTGTCTGTCACAAGAGGAGAAGTGGTTCCCTATTTCATCTGTTTCCTTATTAACTTGGTATATTTTTATTTCCCTCTTCCTCCTCCCGCCCCGTACTCCTTGCTACATTCCAAAAAAAAAAAAAAAACGAAAAAAAAAAAAACAAACAGCTAGAGAAGGAGCAAGAGAAAAATAATGAATGAACAGGAGTTTTATAGATCTGGGGTTTATCGTAAGCTAGAGTAATCACAATTGGCGCTGTTAAACTTCACAAAGCAATAAAAAGAAAACGCTATTCAAAGGTCGTTTAAGGAGGCATGTGATAGTCAATGAGAGGTTTGCTCTATTCGGGAGCGCTTAATAGCTTCTGGGATAGAATCTGCAGTATTTGCAGGAATAGAGGTGGTGGGTAATGTGCGTGTGTGTGTGCATGTGTGTGTTCTGTTTGGACTCAACACATCTGGGGCATCAAATGGAGACACAAACAAAAATCAATGAAGGGCAGACGAGAGAGGAAGAAATAAAGACAGATCAGGCATAAGAATAGCAGGCGTGTTTGACATAATTGTCTTCATGTGATTAAGTACGCGGTGCTTTAAACAGGAACTGCTGGAAGGAGATCATTTATTTATTCATCAAAAGTTCATTGAATACCTACCATAAAAATAATCCCAATTTTCGTAATAAATGCCAGACAGTATTCTAAGCACTAGAGCTTTCAGAGTAAATAAAACCTAATCCCTGCCCTCGAGGAGCTCACAATTAAAACACACAGGTCCATCTCCATGTTACTATCACCTCCATGAAGAAATCCTGCCTGACTACCTTACCTGAATTAGATAGCCCTCTTCCCACACCATCATGCACCATTGTGGCAGCCAGCTTACTTATTTTGTGACACTTACTCTAACTGGTGAGCATTGATTAGACTGTCCCATTGAAGAGTTAGCCTCAGGAAGACAGAGATGCTGCTCCCTCCTTTCCTCCCCTATCCTTCGGCCTGAGCCTGGTGTCTCACACATAAGGAGTAGTTAATCAACTTTAGTTTAAGTAATTAATTAGTGCCTTGAGTGACAACAGAGGAAGGCACAAAGCCATCCACAGGTGCAAGGTGGATCTTGAGAAAGAACCATCAGGCAGTGCAAATCAACAGGGAGCATTGCACACAATGAGTGTCCCCACCTCCAGCAATTCCTTAAGTCTTACTTCTCAGCCTCTCCTCCTATTCTGGTATACTAGAGCTTTCCTGGAGGCCAAGGCCCAAGCAAGTCAGCAGAGAGGAGGCCCCCACAGGTGGGTCTCCCTCCTTTCCACACCAGCTCTCCTTCCTCACCCCCATCTACCACTGGGCTGCATTCTCGGAGCATCTCCAGACAGATAAATCCCACCAGATCTGCCCGGGAATGGTTTCCACTGTTTCTTCATCCTACATACTCACCGCCCACACACACACACCTGTCTTCCCTTCCCTTTTCCTGGCTCTTCTCAAATACCCAGTTTTCCTGGAGATCTCAGAACCACTCACGTTCTCAAGGCATATTGCCTGCCCAGGGCTGATTTTATTTACAGGCAGACTAGAAAGTTCTCACATGGTATCCGGCAAGGGGCACTGCCTGCCCCTCTAAAAGCTTGGTATTCCTCTATGTTAGAACTTAAACCCTAGCAGTTACAGTGCAACCCGCCAACTCAGGGAGCCCAGGATGGGTGAAAGACTTGCCTTGGGTCAATAGGAAATTGCCGGAAGAGCCAGGACCACATTCCAGGTCTCCTGACAGCCGGTCCAGGAATTCTGAAAGAAGAGGCTCAGACCATGAACAGAAGGGAAGCCGGTAACGCTTCAGCTTGGTTTGGTTTGCAGAGCAAGTGCAAGGGGCTGGGGGAAGAGGGGGCCAAACACAGAAGTCTCCCGGTGGTGTGGGAGAAAATCAGGAAAGGCCTGGAGTGAGAGACCTAGGCCAGCGAAGATCATTTCTCAGGAACCAGAAAATTCTCAGAGCCCCTAGGACTGTTGAGGAAGGGAAATGAGGAAGAAGATGTTGCATGGAGCAGAAGGAGACCACAGCCCTGTCCTCCCTTCCAGCCAGCTTTCTGAGGCTGAGATGCGTCTGTGCGAGAGGGAGGAGTGGCAGCTTCCCCCCCCCCCCCCCCCGCCCCTCGACCTTCCGGATCGCAGCTCAGAGAAGGGAAAGCAGAAATGCCTGCCAGCGCTGTGGTTTTCATCTTCCTGGGAAGAAACAAATGCAAGTGATTAGTCAAGGCAACTTCTGTTCGCTGGAGACCTCTGGGCCTCCTGGGGAGGGGCTCGGGTGCCCGGGAAGGAGAAAGTGGGAGCCACAGCCGGCAGGCCCCCTCCAGGCCCCTGCATGCCCCGCAGCTCCTGGGCAGCACCATCCTTCTAGTCCAGACTCTGCAAACACACCCCCACCTGATGCCGCCCCTCTCCTCTCAGCCATGTGCAGGAGCCAGAGCTCTGGGAGGCTGGGAACCCAGGCACCTGCAGCGGCTCTGGACTTCTTGCTGATGGCATGGCGTCTATCCTTTCTCTCTGCACCCCTGTGCCCCAGTCCATAGAAATGAGTCTAATATGCCCCCTGTTTCTTGCCTCCCAGCTAACGGAGTTGATAAGAAAAAGAGGTGCCCCATCAGTGTAGTGGAGGGAGCACCTAAAAGTAAGACCGGCTGTGTGACCTCGGGCAAGTCTCCAAACATCCAGATGTCAACCTTCTCGTGGATGAAATTGAATAATGTTGGATACCATCATCTGTAAGCCTTTAAAATGTGATGATTCCAAAATTGATCTTGGCTCGGGGCACCTGCGTGGTGCAGTCAGTTGGGCATCTGGCTCTTGATTTCGGCTCAGGTCGTGATCTCGGAGTCCTGGAATGGAGCCCCGTGGTAGTCAGGCTCCGCACTCAGTGGGGAGCCTGCTTGAGGATTTCTCTTCCTCTCCCACTGCCCCTCCCCCTGCTCACTCACTCACCCTCTCTCTAAAATAAATGGATGGGTGAATCTTTTAAAAAAAAATCTATCTTGGCTTTCAACACCCTGCCCATACCCTATTCTCATCACTCATCCCCTAATTTTAAATGCTTTGGTCACCAAAGGAACCAGTACCAGGAAATGACTGACTGGCTTTGCTCAGCAGCCTTACTTAGAAGGCAGATCTGTGTTTCTTTTTCCTCTCTGCCCTCTGAGAGTGAACTCAGGCCCATGTCAGCTGTCCCCTGGGTGGCAGTGGGGGAGTCGAGCAGACGTAGGGGACATGTGCTTTATTTCAGAGCAGAGGGGCGGCAGGACCCTGCCCAGGGACCTGATGCAGCAGAGAATGGGTCCAATGACCCATGAGCCCCTACCACTCAGACTGCTGCAACCAGAGGAGGCTGGCTTACACTAAGGGCTTATAATTTCCAGAGACCATTCTTTCACTGCCTGCAAGAGCCCCCAGGATGTTAGCTAATACTGTCATTTTGTTAGTTGGGGCTTTTGGGTGCATTTTTTCTTATTTCATTTTTCTTACTGATGTGTTTTCTTCCACTGGGACTGCAAAACTGGTTATTTGTATAACGTCCCTGTTTATTATTTATGGCAAGACGCAGATTTCCAGGGTACTTTATGATTGTTATTTAATTCACTTGGCATCTTGGAACAGGGGACCCGCCATTTCCATTCTCCTTCCGCGATCTGATAGAGAATTCCGGAGCCTTTGCCGGGCTCCATTCCTCCAGCCACCATTCCTACTGGGAAACCTGCTTATCTAAGGCAAGCTGGGGGCCCCTAGGCCACAGACCCTGCCGAGCTCCTTTTTAAACTTCCTTTTCTCTCCTCCCCATGTCCGGTCCTCAGCAAGACCCAGAAACATCACCTCCCATATATCTCTTGAATCCATTCACCTTGTCCATCTCATGGCCACTGCCCTTGTCCCTGCCACCACTCTTCCTCACTGGATTATGGAAGTGCTCTCCTAACTGGTTTCTTGCATGCCTCATGCCCCTGCCTTCCCTCGCAGCTCATTTTCCACACTTCAGCCATAGCAATATTCAAAATGCAAATCTGATAATGTCACAGTCTTCTTGAAAATATTTCAATGGCCTTTATGTTGCTTTTAGGAAAAATACCCAAATCCCTGGCATGTTTGATGACACTCTACATGATCTGGTTCCTACCTACCTCTTTGGCCTCATCTTTCCCCGTTAACACCGTACGCCAGACACATCGGCCTTCTTTCAGCTCCTCAAACAGGAGTGCTCCCATCTGCCACAGGGCCTTTGTCTGTACTGGTCCCTCTTAGCTCAGTCTGCACATATAAGTTCTTACTGCCATTTTTAAACTAATACTTATCTTCCCTACCAATCTGTAACCTCTGTTGGGTCTCCATGGTATCCCAGGACCTTAGCATAACCTTACCAATCTGTAAGCTCTGTTGGGTCTCCATGGTATCCCAGGACCCTGGCATAATGTTTGCACAGAGTAGACACTGAAAGAGGAGCAAGGAAAGGGGCCTTCTCTGTCTCTGGTCAGTGGCTCCCAACATGCTGGGACTGGGTGATCTGAGAACCAAGGACCCCTAGAAGAAACCCTACAGATCACGTGGGGACGAGGAAACCGAGACTCAGGAAAGTTATGCGACTTGCCCCAATTACCATAGCCTGTGAGCGATAGAGCCAGGACTTGAACCCGGGCTTCTGGCCCTAGGGGCTGTTCTCTTTCCTCTTCACCATGCTAAGTTCTTGAAGTCTGGGAATGATAGGGTTGAGTGGATCAATCAGGGAAGTCTGCCCACTAAAACTGTGTTGATGCTCTGCTTTGAAAGAGACAAGAAGCAAAGAGAAAGGAAGGGGAGTAGGTTCTTTGATATAGACGTGCCATATACAGAGTAAAGCCAACGCCCCCTATGAGCCCAGAACTGTGCCTGGCATGGGAGCCTCAGGGAGGCTGGACACAGCTCTGTCCTCAGGAACTTTTGCCCTCCACTGGAAGGAGACTAGATATATTTCATACCAAGTTAATTTTGTGGTTGTTTTGATTTTGTTTCTCCTTTTAGCGTTGTGGTGAGTATGCTTAATGGTTAAGCACTGTAGCTTGGGAGTCAGAGAAATCTAGATTCAAATCCCAGGCATAGTCAGAGCAGGTTCAGAACCATATCACCAAAGGTTCTCAGGGGCAGAAGGGACGCAAGGTCATCTAGTCCACACCGTCTTCCGATGGCTCAATATCCCCACCGCGTACCAATGCCCAGAAACACTCTTGAGTACTGCGGGGCTGTGTACTTACTTCCTCACCCACCATGCGTCCAGACCTACTCTGTGCCTAGCATTGTGCTAGTAGACCCTTGACCTGTAGCGACACAGACCCTGTCCCCTGGGATATCGCAGCATTGTATTATAATTGCTGTAACCAGCTTTGCACAGGAGCTGTGGGAGCAGATAAGGGGAATCCAGTCCAACTACAGGCCAAGTGAGTAGTGCCCAGGAGTATCTTCATAACTGTTTTGATGAAACCATTGCAACCTACGCTTGCATCCCTCCAGAGACAGAAAACTTGCTGTCTACGGAGGCCATGGGCAGCTCCTCAGCCAAGCTCTCAAAAAGGGTTTTAAATATAACACCTCTGCAACCCCACGTGTCTGCAACTTTATCATGTAACTGCACCCATGCCCATGCGACTCAGGGACTTAGGTGGCAGCCACTGGCAGAATCCTGGGGTCTCACCCTAGGCCTGCTGTGTCCTGAGGAGGCTTCCTTTCTTCTCTCTGCTTCCCTCACCTCCATCCTCAGTGAGCCTCAAAAGCTTCATCACTGAACGCTGAGACCCTCCCTCCACCCCCCTCCCCGGGGTGAAGGAGGCTGAATAAATGAGCGTGCTTAATGGCCTGCAGTGCCGTAAAGTTTTTAGAGCTGTGTGCTGGAATGAACAGGTTCAGGCTGAGATGAATTATCCACGGCTTTCATCAAAGGCGAGTCAATAAAAACCTGAAGGAGCTGGCCCCATCTCTGTAGAGTGGCCATGTCACATCCCTGGGTCCTGCGTTCTGGAAATAATAATCGGAAGGACGTATTTTTCCCCCCTGTTCCATCTGCTTTCTTCCCTGTGCGTTCCCTTCTCAAATGTATTAGTTTCTATGGAAACTGTGTTGTTACTGGTATGGGAGGAGTTTAATGACATTCAGAAGTACCAAATCAAGTCCATTTATATAATGGTTTGAAATACACATAATGGCCTATGGAATATAGGACACGGTGACAGTTTCAGTAACTACGTACAGAGTGTGGGATAAATAGAGCAATGTAATACTCCCCACCTCCAAGTCAAATGTGCCAGGAATAACCACTATTCTTCATACTAAAGAGCAGCACTTCTCAACCATTATACATGAAATGATTTCAAACACTCCACCAAGCTGTTCTCCTCTCACTGAGGAAGGACGTTGGCTGAGCAATGGTCCCCTGCACTCAGAGCTTTGGCCAGAGTCAGCCTCAGCCGGGGCAGGTACGAGGAGAGAGTGGGACCTCAAAGAAGAAAGGAAGGGAGCAGCCATTCTTCCCTGGGCTCCTGGGGGGGGGGGTGTCTGCCCCTGACCAGCCTGCCGGACCACATTTCTCCTGCATCTGTGCATACGGCTAATCTCTGTCCGACTCAGAGATTTATCAGGCACCTACTGTGTGCCTGGTGCTGTGAGAGACACGGAGACGGATGACACATAGAGCTACCCTCCTCTTCGCTTGGGTTCTGCCAGCAGTGGACCCTAAGCAAGGTCTTGCATGTAATGGTCCCTCTGGGAGGTCCAGGGAATGCCAGAAGGACAATAGGGAACTGACACGGGAAAGGGAGGGCGTCCGACACGGGGGGCTCGTCCAGCCTGCTACTAGTGGGCGACTGGAGCCCAATCCCAATAGGAAACCCTGAGAAGTGAGGTAGAAGCCACACCTTAAATTTAGACCACCCCGGGAGTGGGGTGTGGGTGTGCCAGCTCCTGGCGGTCATTGCTTGTGGCCTGTTTGGGTGGGACATCAAGTCCCTGGCACGTTTGGCCTGCTGTTTGTGAGGCAGAGTGACCTTAGGCTCAAGAGAAAGATGTCAGGTTGCAGATACCGGGGATCAGGAGTTGGCCTTCGGGCACTGAAGCGGTCAGGCTTCGGGGATACAGAGAGGGAGGGGGCCACTGACAGAGTCGGCTACAGCCCTCCGAGAATTTTGAGTCCAGTGGGAAGACAGGCGTATAATAAAATAGCAGAAGGCAGGGTGACGGGAGAGCTACAGAAGTGCGTAGGTGGTACGTCCGTGGAGCACAGAGGTGGGGCAAGCTGTTTGTTCGGACTGGAGGAAGAGTGCGGGACTCCGAGAAAGCAGGACACGGGTGGGGAGCTACTCTGCAAAGACGCAGGGCTAGGGAGGCACTTTCACACCCTTGCGTCACATAGTCCTCATCACATCCCAAGGTGGGTATGTTAGCTCCATTTTGAGGGTAAAGAGGCTGAGAAAGTTGAAGCCATCTACCTAAAGGCATGCAGCTACTATGACCTGGTAAAACAAAGTCTCAGACCCTGGTCTCTTTATCTCTGCCCTGCCTGGGGGAGCTTTGTGCGTTTGGGAGATGAGGGTAGGATGGCTCCCTCCTTCACCACCAAGGGCAGACATGACCAAGGTTCCCTAGTGGGTCCGTGTAGACTTCTCCCCCAGGGCTACCAACCACTGTCTCCCACATCTCCCCACCTTGCGCTGCCCACAAACCCCTTGTTGGCCCGCAAGACGCCCCTCTGATCCTGCCCCAGATACAGACTGGACTGACTACACCTAATACGGAGTGAATTACCTAGAATTCACTGCCCTGGGGGTACAGGAAGGAGGAGAGGAAGTCTGGGGAGGGGTTGCCTCAGTTCTGGTGGCCTCACAAGCATGCTTTTTCTACCCCATTTTCAGCCTCTTCTCTGCCAGCCCTGCTCTAAAGCCCATTGCTTCAGAAAGAGGAAGAGAGACCAGGCATCCACATTTCCCTGGAGCAGTATTTCTATGGCGTGATGATAGCTTTTCCGTGAAATACAGCCTCCATGGTTAAACACGGTGGGGAGAAGCTGGGTTAGCCCTCACTGAACGGGTCTGTCCCACAGAATGCCTCAGAGATTTTAATATGCCAAAGGGCACGGCAAACCACCGAGAGGGGTATATGGTTCACAGAGTTTCTCCAACTTCTTTGACTACAAAACATGTTTTGGGACTGATGTTCCCTGGAATCCATTTTGAGAAATGATAGTTTAAGGCCCAGATCCACCATCAACTCATGTGAGTTTTGTCAAATAAGAATAACTCAGGCCTGCCTGCGAGGACCAGTAAAATAGCGTGGGGGTGGCAGGCTCTTAAGAAACCATAGAGTAAAATACAAATAAGATGGTGCTGTCATTTATGTACATGAGACAAACACATTCAGTTTCCCAGAGAACATTGCATTGGAAGTCAAACAAAAATAAATCAATAAATGTCTTTAAAAATAAGATCAGGGGCGCCTGGGTGGCACAGCGGTTAAGCGTCTGCCTTAGGCTCAGGGCGTGATCCCGGCGTTATGGGATCAAGCCCCACATCAGGCTCCTCTGCTATGAGCCTGCTTCTTCCTCTCCCACTCCCCCTGCTTGTGTTGCCTCTCTCGCTGGCTGTCTCTATCTCTGTAGAATAAATAAATAAAATCTTTAAAATAAATAAATAAATAAAAATAAGATCAGTTCTTGACTAGGTATGTGACCTTGACCTTGATCTCTCTCTTGACCTATGTTTTCTCATCTGCAAAATGGGTATACTTGGGGTGCCAATGCTTTTTCCTCTGTGCGTATGTTGCAAAGAGAAACCATGCATGATGGTTGTGCTGGCCCTTTGAGAAAGCATATAGTAGCCTAAAATGCAAGGCATTATTATTAGTGTTCCAGGCTGAAACCCTCAATTCAGTCCCATTTTGCTGAGATCAAAACAGGAGGTGTGCTGGGGGAAGGGACCGGCTAGTGGGAGAAATAACAATGACTAATAATTTTCATCCATATGTATGATGTTAGGAGCCTTGTATAAGCATGTCGCTGAGGGGAGAAAATGAATATTTCATGAGTAAACGCTAACTGTAGTCTTAAGATGAAATGGACAGAAAGACCCCAGCTTACCTCTGCCACCAGGTTCAACGAGGAAGGTCAGCACGGGCTCTGTGATTGGGCTCCAGGGATCAGGGCAGCCCATCAGGAGGGAAGAGCTCAGCCTCCCAGCAGAGATGGAGGGCTGTCTGTCCCCCGTGCCTGGTGGAGATAGTCCTGCCCTGGGAGGCAGAAGAGCCAATGCCCACTCATATACCAGCTGAGTAGCCTTGGGCAAGTTACCATAGCCATGTGCACACTAGAAAACTGGGGATGCTAAGATCAGCCATGCACGGCCGTGAGGTCTCAATCCAAGCCCAGCTGTTTGGAAGAGGGCTTTGTAGTGCACACAGGTGGGAAGTGTTACTGCTCATTTATTCTCTCCACAGACATTTATTGAACATCTACTGAATGCCAGTCACTGCCGCAGCCACTTACGTATTATTTACTGTGTGCCAGACGCCACGTGCCTCATTTTATACACATCACCTCCTGTAAGCATCACTACCATCCTGAGAGGTATCTGTTATTACTCCCATTTTCCGCATAAGGAAATGAAACTTGGGAAAGATAAATAACTTGCCCCAAGCCGGATAGGCAGTAAATGGCAGAGTCCAGAGCTGGAAGAAGCCAAAACCCTTTATTTTACACGAAATGGCCCATCCTCATCCATGGTACTTCTGCAGAGCCAGTGGGGCACCCTGCCTCCAGCTCCTGCCAGCTCTTCCCTGTTCCGTTCATGCTCTGTGCCTCCTACCACCAGAGCCGCTTCCTCACCCAAAGGAGAAAACCTCGCTGTCCCCTCTTTTGGCTCTTTAGAAGACCTTCCCTTTGTTTTCTGTCCCCACACTCTCCTCCCCATCTCTGTCTGATCGTCTGCCCTCCATAATACAGTCACCCTGGGGTTTTCATTTCCAGCCCCGTCCAACACGACTTTGGCCTCCAAGACCCCAGACAACCTGTATCTCTTATCTGGGCCACCCATGGGTGTGGTGTGAAGATCGAACACTTCCCGCCCCTGTAACACCCTTGGAAGACGTAGCAGAGACATCAGATGGGGCAGTGCCGGGGATAAACCCAGCCAAATCTTCCCCGGCCCTCCCTGCCCAGCACACAGCATGAGGACACAACCGTCTCTGCAAATCTCTTCCCTACAGGGCAGTTTCATGTTATCTTGGCTCATTCTTTCTCCAGAGATGAAGAGATTGTTTTAAACCTGCCGCCCCACCAGCCCTGCTCCTGGCTTCCAATGCCATTAAGTTTCATTATAACAAATAAACACCACAATGACATTTATAAGTTACCACTGAGCACAGAAGCACAAATATGAAGCAGATAAACTGCATTTGATCCAAATAATTACTGCAGGCAATATTGGGCTTAGTCTGAGCTGGCAGCCGGGTACCGAGTAATTTATTAGATTGCGTAAGGCAATGTTGCACGTTGAGTTTTTCATTATTGTGTCTCTTCCCCTCTCCGTGGTCTAAATAGGTTAGAGGAGTTTAGACAGTGCGTGGCCAAACAAAGACAGACTTTGCTCAAGCAGATTAAGGCTGGGAATTACAGCCAAGTGTCCAGGAATGGCTGCTTCCCAACCAACATGGCACTTGAGAGAGAAGAGAGGGTTTAGGATTATCCTGATACCGCCAGCCAAGGACAGTTGCCTGTATGTATGTACTCCCCACCCACTGGCCCACGTACAGAAAGAGGTCCCACGAGGGAGTACATGGAAGGATGGATGGAGCCCCCAGGACACCAAGCCTGGGTTCC
This sequence comes from Ursus arctos, assembly GCF_023065955.2. Classification (NCBI taxonomy): domain Eukaryota; kingdom Metazoa; phylum Chordata; class Mammalia; order Carnivora; family Ursidae; genus Ursus; species Ursus arctos. The sequence continues at coordinate 21,081,173 of NW_026622897.1, read as the reverse complement.
TGCTGGGGGCCTCTGTGCTCAGCCAAAGACCCTCTCTACCAAAAGGCCCCCCGTAGCTCCAGGCAGCCTCAGACCCCAGTCCCAGATCTCTCCTGCAATAAATAAAGGGAAGGAAGCAGCGTGCCAGCCAACTCTGCAAAACAAAGCAATGAGAGCTGGCTACCGGCAGCCACCTCCCTGCCAAACCCAAACTCATAAAGTTTGATTCAAGGGGTTACAATACCTCCTATTCAGAGTCCCTCCTGCCCCATTCCCCCAGCCTTAGTAAATTACCCAATAAGCAGCAAGGACCTGTAGTTATTGTGCAGTTAAATGGTATTTGCCCAGTAAATCCTGAGCAGAGTACTAAAAGTGATATACAGTAACTAATTACGGACATGAATTCTCTCCCCAAGACGCCAAGTGTTACCAGATATTGTTGCGTTTAGGGGAGGAGGCTTGAAAGCTGCTCTGTTCCCTCCATGAAGCCGGGAGTAACTCTTCTATTAGAGGAGCTGTCGGCACATCCAGTGGCTCCTGGCTGGGAAATAGAGATGTCCTGGGGACAGAGCAGGAATGGGGACTGGAGAAAGCTCCCATTCGCTGCCCACCCCACCCCCCATCCCCGTCCCATGCCCCAGCAGAAGTCCCTCTCCGGACACCAGCTGGTCCTCCGTGGGCCGTCTCACAACAGATAAGAGGCTCAGCACTCTGGTAGCTGTCGCAAAGGCCCGAGACCCCAGCGGTGCAAGGAATGGAAGTCATTATTCACCCAGCCCAGGACTGAGCAAGAAGGCTATTGCCGGAGGGTGGGCCTTTGCAAAAAGCTTCTGAATGGGGCTGCAGCCGGGTAAGATTTAAAAATGCTTGTGCCTCTGCAGAGCTGTGGACAACTCTTGCCCTAAATTATTGTTCATGGACCTGATCTCAGCCCCAGGGGCGCCTGAGAGTGTCAGAGGTTTCTCTGGCTGACTGTGGTCTGCAGGTGGGGCAGAGCCTGTGCCCGAGGTCAGAAGCAGATGTCCTGTCAGGTTTGCATCTGTTTGGGGAGCATAGCTGGGGGCAGCTGGAGGACACAGTGGTCAGTCTCTGCTCTCTGAAGAGGAAACCCCACAGCTCAAACGTGCTCTGTGCTTGCTGGGTACTGCGGAGTAAACCAGGATGTAGAACTAGAGTCTGCCAGCTCCAGGGCACACGGCAACCTGGGACAGTTTACTTAACCTATCTGAGCTTCTGTTTCCTAATCCATAAACTAGAAGAGATCCTCTCTCTCTCTCAGTACTGTTGATGAGACAATGGCTAGCTTGGAGTTAGGCCTGCTTCCAAGGAGCTCCTCTGAGAAACCAGTTCCATCCTTCCCACCACCAGCTCGTCTTCTGAGATGGGCCCAGTGACCCAGCCTAAGCCTCCTAGAAGCTACGAAAAGCCCTCAGCCCATCCTGGGTGCTCCCCAGCAGCATAGACAGTCTCTCTCCTTCCTCTCAGGGCGATGGTAGCACAAAACCTCTCCTTTACCAACATTTCCACTTTTAAACAATCAAAGACTGGCACAGTAATGGCAAGTTGGTTTGGTTTGGTTTAGTTTGGTTTGGTTTTTTTATTTGGTTTGCTGCTGCACTTTCAGGGTTGAAGCGAATGATCTGAGCCCTTGCCAGGGTCACAGTCAGGTAGGGACAGAAGAGGCCTGGTGAGGTGGCGGCCGGCTGGGTTGGGAGGTGTATGCTTGCTGTGGGTCATCGGGCCAACCGTGGCTGTGAGTCTTGGCATTCAAGTCTCTGCATCAGGACGGATATTAGAACCCCCGCCACAGGGTGTCATGAGGGTAGATTAAGCAAAATAACATACGCGAAGTGTTTCGTGGAGTACAAAGTGTATACAAGAGTTAGCTGTGGTTAATATCCTAAACCAACTCAAAGAACGAGACCCAGAATCCCAGGGCAGTGAGAAGAATCACTTTTTTAATTAGGACACATATATAGTCAGTTCTCAATTATCTGTTGGCAAATTGTCCCCATTCCTGGCAAATTCTATCACCAAGATTGCTTAATGAAGTCCTCTGTTAACATTTCACAGCTTCTTATTTTGCTCTTATTTGCATGAGTCCCAAAGGGAATAAAAGTCCTTTAAAAGCAAAATCAGCTAATATCCCCGTCCCCACCTAGGGAAGCCATAAAAACAGCGAGCTGGGGAGGGTGGAGTGTGGCCCGCCTCTCGCTGGGAGCCAGTACCAGAGGTGACATTCTGCACCCAGCCGAGTCAGTGGCAGAAGGGAGCCCCGTTACTGGCTTTGGTTTTGTTTGGTTGGGTACTAAAAATTCCCAGAACATCAAACACATCGATATTCAAACGTGAAGACCAAGATGCATTCCAGAGTTGAAAATGAATGTTACTTAGTATTATTCATTATTTTGGAATGTCCATCACTGTGGATTACTCACACTCTTGCTTCCTCTCCATTAACGAAGATAATTAAGAGCTGATTGTCTTTGGCTCCAAGAAGGGAGAAATTCAGGACACTGTGATCTACTCCCCGTTGGGAACAACTCCAGAAGCCATGAGAAGATTTCCCTATAAACACCAAGTCTAAGCTGCAGTCCCCGGTGCACAGTTGGGGAGTGGCATAGAAGGAGCTCATGCTTCCAGACCAGATTGCATTACCCACACAGGGCACCTGGCTTCCAGGCCCGCTTTCATGCAGCACCTGGAAACCATCAAAACTGCATAGGACTTCCTGATTCCTTGAACATTTCACAGAGGGACCTTGGGGTCCACTGCAGGGCGGCCCAGGGGCTGGACTTGGTCCCTCAAGCTTCACCTAACCTGCCCTCACCCACTTCCACTTCACACACTGGCATTCCATATGAGATTCTACTGGCAAAGGGTTGCATGCACAGGGGAAAGAAAAAAAAGTGAAAACCACTGACTTCATCCAATGGCCTCATGGAGCAGCGAAGGAAACAATGGTGCGCCCAGAGAGAAATGGCAGCTAGACTAAGGCCACACAGTGACAGCCCAAACCGAAAAGAACCCAGTTCCCCTGAACATGTGCTGTTTGCATTCGACAGTGCCTTCCAAAGGAGCACCGAAACCCACCTGCGGCCGGATTGCCCAGCGAGATGTGGAATGCAGACTCCTTGGCCTCGCTCAGACCCGCTATCTCAGAATTTCTGGCTTGGAGGCCAGGAAACTGTATTTTTAGCAAGTTCCCCAGGTGACTCTTATGCATATGAGAGTTTTAGCACAATTTCCCACTGGCAAGGTCTCTACCAGGATGAAATGATTATTTTAAGATGTTTGTTTAAAAAAAAAAAGAAGTGGGAGTTAGGACATGGATCTTCCTCAAACAGACCAAATGTCCTTGAGAGATTTGCTTTTACTTCCTCGTGCCTCAGTTTTATTCTTTTCAGCCTTGGGTCCTCCCCACCCAAAAAGAAGACTTTGGATAAAGCAGAACAAAGAACCTTAGCGCTGAAAGGGAGGGACCTAACAGATGGAGTCTAGACCCTGCATTGTACACGCAGGGGGTCTTGGAGAAGGGAAGAGTCAGGCTCGAGGGCAACAGCTCAGAGGTGGCAGAGGCAGCGCCCAAATTGGTACTTTCTGGGCCTGGGTGCTCAGGGCAAGGACACAGCTTCCTGTGCCCTTCCAGTATCTCTTAGAAAAAGGAATAGAGGGGCGCCTGGGTGGATCATTCGGTTAAGTGTCTGCCTTTGGCTCAGGTCATGATCCCGGGGTCCTGGGGTCGAGCCCTGCATCAGGCTCCCTGCTCAGTGGAGAGTCCACTTCTCCCTCTCCCTCTGCCTGTCACTCCCCCTGCTTGTGCTCTCTGCCCCCTCTCTCTGTCAGATAAAGAAATAAAACCTAGAAAGAAAGAAAGAAAGAAAGAAAGAAAGAAAGAAAGAAAGGAAGGAAGGAAGGAAGGAAGGAAGGAAGGAAGGAAGGAAGGAAGGAAGGAACAGAGATGCTGGACACCATGGAGTCAGCCAATCTGCGGCCCCACCTCCCAGTGGTTCCCACCCTGATCCACACTAAGAGGGTTACCGTATACGCAGGGTCTGCCCACAGCCAATGCCTACGCTTCCTTTCAGGCTAATGACTGAGCTCTATCCTGCTCTTCAGCAGCCCCTCCTTTCTCTCCTACTGCTCCCTACCTTTCCCCAACAATGGTCCAAGGAGCACATATTCCTGAACACACAAGAGCCCTGAGGCTCAGAGAAAGAAAAGGGCTTAGCTTGGGCCCCCATGGCCAGCCTGCAGCACGCCTGAGACGGCATCCAGCCTCCTAGCCTTCGTGGGCTGCTGGAGCATCTCCCATCTCTACTCCATACCCTCCCCCACCACCTCCACCAAAGCCCGCACCACTCTGCCCTTCCCATCTTGGTCAGACTCTGGGATAATGGCAGGCTGGGATGGATGGGCTCCTTCCCAGGTTCCGATGCCCCAGTATTTCCAGAAGCACTTATCAGTATCCTCTTGGCATCCAGAACTTGGCTGAATGGATGGAGGATTACCTCGCCTGGCGCTAATGAGGACGGTGCAGGCTCTGGCCCGGGCCACAGGCTGATAATCAGTAGGCGAAGGATTTATAGTGACTTTGGAGTCACCCTGCCTCGGCTAGCCCCATTGTTCTTCATTAAAGACCCACGCTGTCCAGGACAACCTTGGCGGATTGAGCATCCTGGGGAGAGGTGTGTGAAACCAGGAGGATCACAGGCTACCTGGGCGGCCCCAGCTCAGACAAGGAGCAAGGACAGAAAAACATGCCCTTGGAATTCCTGCCCCACATCCAGTCTGGCTCTCCTGTGTAAGCCCAAACAAAACTCCAGCGCAGTTTCTGGAATGTTAGTCATCTTGGCAAGGTTCTCCTCACCTGTGTATCAGAATCAAGTTGCTAGTGGCTGCAAATGGTAATGTAAAGGGTGAAAGTGTTTTCAAGTCTAGAAGAAACAATGGACAGACGGCTGCTCTTCCACCCCACTCCCCACCTTGTTCTTCTCTGTTGGTATTTCCAGTCCCAATCCAAAGGAAGGGTTAGATGACCTCCTGCCATCCTAGGAGGGCTCTAGCCTGTGCAGACCTTGACAGGAGTTAACTGTGCTTCCCGATCCACCCAGCCTGGAGCAGCCGTGTCCCTCTTAGATGGTCACATCGGCATCAGTAACTTCTCCTATTTGGAGCTGAATTCACAAGTCAATATCAAATGAGAGGACATACTGTAGAACCACTTCTCCTACCACCTGAGATGAGAGTGCTCACTAAGCATAAGTTATTCACACCAGCTTCCTCCAGACCCAAGGACCCAACTACGCCCAGGACACCTTCTCCTGATGATTCAGGGCCCCGCTCCATCAACTGAACTCACTGCCCCCCAAAACATGCTTCCCCTCCTGACACAGAAATGGTTCCACAAGTCACCTACTCGCTCCTTCCTGCAGGCCAGAGAGAGGAGACCTTTTTGCCTCTGTCTTTCTCATCCCCTGTCAAATGCTACCAACTCTACCTCCAGGTGACTCCTAAGTCCACTTTCTTCTTTCCACGGATGCGGCTTTAGCCTGAGCCCCGATGACAGCAAAATCTTCCTGATCGGTCTTCCTATCTTCAGATTGCCCTCCTTCATCCACCCTCCTCACTGTCACCGCTGTGATCTTTCTGAAACTCAGATCTGAGCATGTGGGTCAGACCCTTTGATGATTTCTCATTGAGTGCAAACCTATTAGCAAGCACTCAAGGGCCGACACGACCAGGCCTACCACCATTCCCTAGCAATGCATCCCACCGAGTTCGTCCTCACGCCCATGTGCCGTGCACCAATCCAACCAGGTTCCTGGTGATGGTGGTTGCTCTGTTGTGGCGGGCATGCGGGGCTCTGTGCACTTTAGGCAAAATGCCCATGTGGTTCTCACAAACAACCCAGCAAGCACTGATTACTATCCCGGTGGGGAAAGTCCGGTGCAGAGGGCCTGGGGAATGTGCCTGGGGCCACACGGCTGTAATGGCAGAGCCAGAGAGCCAGCCGAGATCATGTGGCCTCAGCTCTTAGTGCCTGAGCACATTCTGACCTCCGTGTGCTGCTTATGCCGTTTCCCATCCCAGGGAACGTTCTCTCCTTGCCCTCATACCCCTTACCCTCGAGGTCACGTCAGAAGCCAACCCTTCTGGGACTCCTTCCCTCATTCCTTGCTTCCTTGGGACTTTTATACTTCACTTTTAGGCCTGATTGGGCAATGCCAGTAATTCCAGACTCTAAGCTCCTTGTCATAGAAAATAGATCAGTCCCTTGTCTGCCTCCCCACACCCATCCAGAAGCCCTGGAGCTGCTGGGGGAGTTCTGCCCCTGCCCATGGCTGGCACCATTGCTGGGACCATCTCACTCTCCAGAAACATCAGTTTTGTTAGTCAGTGGTCTCGGGCATAACCCCATCTCCCCCCAGTCCCGCTACCCTTAGTAGGTCATGACAAGGTGTTCTGGAAACTTCCCAAAACTCATTCTTCTGCATTAGGAGCTGGTCCTGTGCTGAGCAGCAGGAAAACAGCAGAAGTCAAGACTTGGGCTTCCGGGTATGATCTGAGTCATCCTGCCCTGGTCCCTTCCTACCCCACCTGGCGTCGTTCTGGTGTCAGAGGGGGCCTCTGAGCTGGCTCCTTCCTCCTCCCCTTCTCTTGCTCCCATCTGCTTGCTTCTTGGGAGCAGGGCAGCTTCCCTTAATCTCATAAAAGGCAATTTGCGTCCTCCGGGCTGGGAAAAGCTGGCAGTAAATATCTCCGGTACAAGTATCCCGAAAGCCTTCCCCAATTGGTCACTAATAACAGAGCAGACAGCAACATGGGAGCCTGTTCTGCATGGCTGAGCGGGCAGCTTCAGGAGACTGAGGTGGGCTGGGGCCTTGGCAATGGCAGAGCTGCAGGGGTCACACAGGCTTCCTCTCACCTGCGAGATTCATGCGAAGGAGCAGATTCTAAGAGGGGCAACTTCAGATTTGCAAAGCCTCCTGAGACCCCTCATTCCAGGTGCTGTGTGGTCCCACTTTCTTTTTTTTTTTTTAATATTTATTTATTTTAGAGAGAGAGAGAGAGCATGGGGGTGGGGCGGAGGGAGAGAGAGAATCTCAAGCAGACTCCACACCCACCATGGAGCCGGACTCGGGACTGGATCTCACGACTCTGAGATTACGACCTGAGCCGAAACCAAGAGTCGGACACTTAGCCAACTGCACCACTCAGGCACCCCAGTGTGTGGCCCCACTTTGAGCGGTCCTGGGCTCAGGAAAGACACGTGGATGGTGATGATAATAAGAACAACCCTTTGTGAAATGCCTCAATGCTCCAGGATCATTTCCACGAGTCCTCTCCCCACGGCAGCTCTGCGAGGCAGCTGCGTCACTCCCATTTTACAGATGAGGGCGCCGAATGTGTCCCAGATCCTACTGCTAGTCACAGGGCCGCCCAGGCCTGCCTGACCCTGTGTTCTTCCTGCTTTCCAAGACCCAGGCCCCGGCAGGTACTCAGAGCAGGTCCCTAGGTTACTCATCACTCATGCCTTCGATTGCGTGTTTTCCTAACTCAGAATGACATCTCTCCTCCATCGCATTCCCCATATCGCAATTCCTCCTCCACAAAGCCTCTCCGTCTCCTGCCTCCAACCCTCTGCTTGCAACAGGCCTTTCACAAACCCAAAAAGAACTTTGTGACCTCTTGATGAGACCGAGCCCTTTCTCCCTTGTAGTCTAGTGACTTGTGGTCAAATGTGGCCATCTGCACACTCCTAATCAGTTTTGCTGAATGTCTTGTGCTCAGGCACAGGGGTGGTGGTGGGTTGTCCCCAGGGCACTGCGGAAGTTCTCACTCTGCCTGCTGCACCACTGGGCGTCCCCGGGGCATCACTCAGCCTCTCAGGGCCCTGCTCCCTTACCAGCTCTCTCCCCCTCTGAAGGAGCAGGACAAGGGTGACTGTGTGCATGGATTTGCAGAGCACTGGGCTCCTCAGAAGCCAGGGCAAGCATTCCAGATGGCCTGGTTCCTGTCCAGGAATGGCTGGGATTAACCCTAAGGGCAGTGGTCTCCTCCCCTCAACCTGCTGCTGGAGCAAAGGCTTGGCCAAGTGCCCAGTCTGAGAGAGGGGTGGGGGAGAGTGGGCACGCCCGCATGCCATCCCTGGACGGCCTCTGATCTGACCTCTGAGCATAGATCAAAAGAAAGGGATGTCAGGGACACAGGAACATCAGCAACCCTGCCGCCCACATCAGGCTCCAGTGCAGTTTGCACTGAGGCTTTCTCTTGTCGGCTACACTAATTGACCCCAAATCTCCTGCTGTTTGCTCCAGCCCATGCTGACCCTGTGCATATTCCCTCTCGCCACCGCCATGGAACCACTTAAGCACCAGACCGGTGACTGGGGGAGAGACACAAACAACTATGCCCATAGACGTGCCATAGAGGTGGCAACAGACTTGGGACACTCAAGTACTAGAATGCATCCCCAAAAGATCCAGGGCTGATATTTATGGGTGGCAGGGGTGGGTGACCTGAGCCTGCCATTAAGGACCCTGACCACCACCCACATGGGGCCACTGGGTCCTCTTCCTACTTGTCACACACACACACACACACACACACACACACACACACACACACGCTTGCGCGCACGCAGCCAGGGTCAGGCCACAGTACCATGGGCTCCTGGGACCTTAAAGGTCATCCAGGGTCTCAAGAGTGGCCCTGACAGCATGGGGCCTTGGTCTTCTCTGAACATATTTTAGTCCCAGAAAAAATGACATCCCCAAAATTCTAAATCAGAGGCTTGTAAACATTTTGCAAGAATAAGAAGAGTTCATTCCAGCAAAATCTTAAGTGGCTGACAAGGAGTGGAAGCAGAAGAGGTCTGGCTGGAGAAGATGGTGAGGCCTGGAAGCCAGTGCACACACACACACACACACACACTCATGCACGCCCGTACTCACAAGCACGCATACACCACAGTAGCCAGGCCCCCGGAGCACTGCTATGAAACCATCACCCTCGGTGATTTGACCCTTATAACCTCAGTCTTCCATACAAAATGCCACTTCCCTCCCCAAGAAATAATCAGGAATTGAGGGGTGACCTCAGATCAGGGGCCAGAGCTGTGTGAGCTCATAGAGAATCATGGGGTCTTCGGCATTCTAAATATTTTACTGGAAGACAGTGGGGATCTCCCAGAGCCAGATGGTGATGGTTCATTCCATGCTATTGTGTACTGCAGGTCCCCAAAAAGAGTCTAAGGTGAGGGGCCACGCGGTCAGGGCTAGGAGGGGGTGGCCCCTTCAGGGAGCCTGCTGGGCTGATGGAGAAGAAGGAGGGAGGGGGGATGGAGATGAGCACGCCCAGCTGGGGGGTGGGGGGAGTTTTGAGAAAGCAGTCTGGAGAAGTCATGAGGAGAGAGACAGCTGAGCTGCACTGCTCCTGAGCAGAGAGCAGAGGGAAACAGCTGGCAGGAGGACAGGGCAGAGGGTGGCGGGTGGCGAGAACTCCCAGCTGTGCTGCTGCAGGGGACAGGGGGCAGAGGGGAGGGGGAAGCTCTGCCCCAGGACCAGAGCCCAGGGGCTTCCCAGTGCTGCGCCCCCACCCCTCTCTCTAGGCCAGGCTGCACCTGCAACTGTGCTTTTCAGCACTGAAGGGCTGCAAGTCCTCCTGCCACCAGCCACTGCCGCCCCCACACCTCCCCCCGCCCGCCAATCACCAGCGCTGGTGGCACTCCAGCCACCCCGACTCAGAGCCCGCCACATGGGGTGCACGCATGGCTCATCAGGGTGGGGCTCCTCAGAGCGCACCCTCCTCTGTGTCCTGCCCAGCTGGATATGGCCCCTGCTTCCTGCAGTGTGAAGAGAAGGCCCCCAAAGACCCCATCTGCTCAGGACTTCTGCCTCCAGGCTCCTGCTCCCCACCCGCTGAGCCAGTGGAGGGGGATCTCTGCGCTGGGGGCCTTCAGAGCCAGACTCTAAGCCCCAGAACCCTGAGGCTGCCATCTCTCCTTTCAGCTCAGTGGGGAGAAACACCTCCCTCCCAACTTCAGAGCTGTAAAGGCCTAGTTGGAGAGCTGGGAAGACGCCCTCTAGGCCTGCGAAGGCCACAGCAGCCGGGCCATACAGGGAGCCTGCAGGCTACAGACAGTCACCTCACGGGCTCTCCAGTGGTCCCCGAACCCCCCACCCCATTCTTCAGGGCCCCCCTCTGCCTGGGATGGTGAACAGGAAAGCATGTCTGCAGCCTCCGCCGGGACCACATCCCACTGGGTCTAACCCACCAAGTGCGTTTCCATCCAGGCCCTCCCTTTGCAGTCCTGGCCAAAGGCAAGGGCAAGTGTGGTCTCGGGCGGGTTCTGTGAGTTCCCAGGGGCCGATGACCATACAGCCAAGGACCTCAGGATGCAGCTCCGGAACAGGACTGCTGGGCCTGATGTCCCTCCCCCACCACTCAGTGCCCTGGGCCCCCGGACAGCCTCATCTTTACGGGGACCTGATAGGGCACCTGTCACCCAGGACTGACCGTGAAGAGCCTTCAGTCAAATAACCCACATAAAGCTCTTAACACATGTGCTGCACACAATGAAAACTAGCTAGTATCAATTCTACAACCATAAAAGTATTGCTTATGATATATAGCTAGTTCTCTATATTTATATAATAACAGTTATATAGATAATGACTATATAATACTTGGTGCCAATAATTACTGCACCTCCTTTCTTTCCTACCCCCCGTGGTGGCTAGTACCGGACTCCACCCTGAACCCTAACTCAGTGTTGTCGGCCAGCAGCTGGCAGGAGGCTATGTAAACTTAGGGAAGACCCAAGAAATCGCTTTTCCCTCCAGAGATCCTCTACCTCTCTTTATTTTTTTTTAAGATTTTATTTATTTATTTGACAGAGATAGAGACAGCCAGCGAGAGAGGGAACACAAGCAGGGGGAGTGGAAGAGGAAGAAGCAGGCTCCCAGCGGAGGAGCCTGATGTGGGGCTCGATCCCACAACTCCGGGATCACGCCCTGAGCCGCAGGCAGACGCTCAACCGCTGTGCCACCCACCTCTACCTCTCTTTAGATGGTCTGAGGGCAATGGGTGGTGGGGTTGAATGGGGGGAGTCCTGGTTTGTGGATAAAAATCCGAGTCTAGACCCTTAATTTGATACCAACAAAGGATAGTGACAAGAAAACAGGGCTTGCAACCAGAGACATTTGGGTCTTTATTGTAGTTGGGCCCACTGTGTGACCTTGAATTGCACCAGGGCCCACCATGTGACCTTGAGTTACACCCGGGCTAACTGGGAGAACTTGGACATGTCATTTCATTTCTAGGAGCCTCAGCTCATCTGTGACATGTGGGTAGTAATATCTGACTAGCACTGTATATTCAAAAACTTGGTTAAAGTAGGTCTTCCACGAATAACTCCGTTATTTTTATCCTATAAAGCCTGACTCCTTGAGACTCTGGCCCTTCCCCTTCATTTCTCACCTCCCTCCTGTGTGGTGAGCTCAGCATGATAGCTGCTTAGTCAGTAGTTTATAATGTAAAAACAGTTTTCCTTCATGACCACAGATGTCAGGGGACAAACAACAGTAGGGGGGCCACAAGGTCACAAGTCAAGTTTATTCCGTGCTTATGCAACTAGACAAGGTGCGGGGAATACAAGTTGAAAAAGATGGCCGTGCCCCTGCCCTCAGTTTACCCTCCATTTCTCATTTACCTTTGGCATCTGATGGATAGTAAATGCTCAATGAAGTTTGAAGAAATTAAGGGGGGATGAGAAGGAGGAAAAGTGGGGAGGAGGGGAGAAGAGAGAAGATCCCGCCTCAGTGATGGGAAGTGCCTAGAAGCACAGGCAAAGCTCAAAGCTAGTGGAGGAGGACTTGGCTTCAGGGAGGGCAGGCTGGTTAGGGAGCTGCAGAGAGAGGGGCGATTCCAGAATGGTAGGACGTCGATGACTTGGGACGGGTAACGTGAGTGAATGGCCGGCACAAGTTGCTGCCAAGCACCCAGGGAGAAGGGGGTCAGATTTTGGAGAAGGCGGTCAGGTACTGTCCTGTAGGCAGTGGAGTGCCATTAGACTTTCCACCCCTCGGAAAGGGAGAGAGAGCGCACGTGTAAAGTGGTGACTTAGGAAGAAAGCTCAGGATTGGACCTAAAAGCATTCACAGCTGTCAAAAGAACCCAGGCGGAGGTGGGGAGGGCCTGGACTTTGAGTTGCAGCGGTTGGAAAGGAGAGGAAAGGGTGGGTCTGAGAGATGCTATGGAGGAGGGGCTGGGCCACACTTGGCGATGGGGACAGATTGAAAATACAGCAGGAAAAGGAGGTCACGCTGATTGCCAGGCTTCACAGCAGGAGAACACCAGTGGGCACAGTGGGAAACTGAGGCAGAAAACTTGGGATGGATGGTGCAAGGTGTGTCGAGTGGGTGCAGCTCATACTCTGTGCCCAGAGCAGAGTTGTCTGGGTGTGGTGGGTGCACAGGCGTTGACTCCTGGAGGGAAGGACCACATCGTATCCATCTGTTTCTTACAAGACAGTGCAATGCCTGCCTCGTAACAGGTCACAATAAATGTGTGTTGAATCAGCAAATGTTCTCAAGGAGCTTCCTGTCTACTGACCATAATGCTCAGGAAGTTCTAGAAAAGATCCAGGCTCACTCACAGTTCACTTCCTGGGAGCAGGAACGACAGGGAAAGGAAACCAGTCTGTGAGGGAACGGGTGAAGAGTGGTTTTTTGGCCAGGAAACCACACCCATGGTTGGTACACTGTGTTCCTAAGGGCTCTGAAGCCCGAAAGAGAAGCCTCAAGGTGTGTCCGCTGGGTGAAAAGACAGTGCGCCCCATATGATTTCTCTCATCTATGGAACATAAGAACTAGGATGATCGGTAGGGGAAGAAAGGGATAAAGAAAGGGGGGGGTAATCAGAAGGGGGAATGAAACATGAGAGACTATGGACTATGAGAAACAAACTGAGGACTTCAGAGGGGAGGGGGGTGGGGGAATGGGATAGACCGGTGATGGGTAGTAAGGAGGGCACGTATTGCATGGTGCACTGGGTGTTATACACAACTAATGAATCATCGAGCTTTACATCGGAAACCGGGGATGTACTGTATGGTGACTAACATAATGTAATAAAAAATCATTTAAAAAAAAAAAAAAGACAGTGCGCCCCATCCCTCCACCTCCCCTCCACCCACAGCAACGTGACTTTTATCTACTCTAGACAGTGACACTCACCTTATGATTCTATTTGAAAAAGCATCTCCTTGATTCGAAAGAAAAAGTATTTCTAGTGGCATGTATTTAATGCACAGAAATTAAAATTAGATTGAAAAAGAAAATTGTCAGAGCACCAATCATTCCCTTGCAAAAATTAATGGGTAAATACTGTGCTTTGGGTGGGTTGTTGAGGCTGTACTATGTATCTCTCTCCGCTCCCCCCACCCCACCCAGGAGACGTTCTTTCCATAGAAAAGCCCAGGGGATCCAAAGGGACTCAATGCGGGAGCTCTCTCTGAAGCCTGCTGGGACGAATCAGACTGTCCTCAGCCCAGGCCTTCCCTGCCTCTTCCCTGCCCCTTCAGGCTGCTCTCTGTGGGCTCAGGGCTTATTGGGGGGGATCCTGTGGCTGCCCCAAAGCCTGGCTCTGAGCCACCATCCAAAGTGAGCTAGTGAGCACTCCATGGCCGGTCTCAGCTTTCCCTGCACCAACCAGGGCTCACCCCCGCCGCCTGCACCGCCCCCCCCCCCCCCCGGGATGCTCAATGTACCTCAGCTCTCTGTTATCCTCACCAACACCTGAGGAAGCGGGAGTGGGGTGGGAGGAGGGGACACCTCCCGCTGCAGGGTCCCCACCACTTGCTTAGGGCCTCCTCATTACAGTCCCTCTGCCCCCAGCTGACAAGCCGCTAATTCTCTCTGAGAACACAATCTCTGGCAGCCATTGCAGCTGTCTTGACACTGTCCTTCTTGCAAGAAAGATTTTGAGATAAAAGAAGGAGCTGTGAAATCATCATTGAGCCTGAAGAAAAGAGCCTCAGGAAAGAGTGCCACCACAGCCTTCCCCCTCCTCCCCTCCCTCTCCTCCTCTCTCCCTGCCCTTTTTCCCTTCCTGTCCCCTTATTCTGGCCTCTCCAGCTCCCTCCCATCTCCCTCACCCTCCTCACAGTCACCCCATCCTCTGGCTCTTTCTCCAGGCACCCTCCCCCACTTCTTCTTCCTGTTCTCTCTTCTCTTCCTCCTTCTCTCTCTCTCTCTTGTTTTGGTGCCAGAAACAGTCTAATTACAACAGAGAACTTGAAGAGACTGAGAGGAAAAAAAATAAATAAACCCACCACACATAGCTGATTAAAATGTCCTATGAAATCTAATTTGTAAAGCTCAAATCAGAATAAAAAGTGTTACTCCCACAATTCAGGGCCAATTTGATTTTTAATGAGACTCCTCAGAGACCCAGCCAAGATCTCATCAGGTTGCAGATGCGGCTACCTTCCCACCTGCCACAGGCTCTCTGAGGCGGACCTTCACCTCTGCTCTCGGGGAGCCCACCACCGGCTCTGCCACCCTGGCCCACTTGCCTCGGCTTCTTTAACATGTCCGTCACTCCCTTCTTCGGACCACCTGCTGCTGAGAGCATGGCCTTACCAGCAGTCTGAGCCTGGGCCGTCGGGTCCCAGGATGGGCAACAGCTAGTGCCCAGGACCTCTGTGACCATCCCTGACTCTCCCATGCCCACCTGGTCCACCTTTCCTGAGTTGTGTGTCTGCATCGGCTGGACAGGGTATGGGAAAGAATGTGGGCTTGGACGTCACAGGGACCCCGGTCAGACCCCGGCTCCACCACTCATTAGCTGTGTGGTCTTGAGGAGGTTACATTGCCTCTCTGATCCTGTTTTCCTTGCTGTAACATCGGGCCGTGTCTGCCCTGACATGTCATTAAACAGGTTACAGAAAGGGGGGCACATGAAGCACTTTCTGCTGTGGGCCAGGGGCTCAGTAAATGTCAATGTCCTCTTGTCCATGCACCTGTGACCTCCCAGGGAACACGGATCACGTCAGCCCGCTTCCTCAGCTTTCCCTCCAGGGCCAGCTTAGGGATCTGGGAACAGCACAACTCAGCAGGTGAAAATACAGTCTTTAGAGCCAGAAAGTCTTGCCTTTGCAGCCCTTGTCCTGCCGCTAGGCACTTCCTGGATAATTTAGTTAACATCCACGCCCCTGCGAACGGGGCTTGGTGAGGTGCCAGGGTTACGGCTACTGTAAAGCTAAAGGTAATGCACACTTGGTACTTGCTCAGTCATTACCAAGCACTACCTTGGGCCCCATTTCCTCCTCCAGAAAACGGGGATCAACATAGTACCTACCTCCTAGGTTGTTATGATGGTGAAGAAGTTAATGAGCCAATATTTTAAAACAGAGCAGCGGCTGGCACGGGGTACACACTGTGGGTGTGTCTGGGTCACCACACGTGAGCTGGCTGGTTTGGATGGCTCGGGGCCGTCTTGCTCCCAGGGGTACATGGGAGAGCTTGGGGTCATGCCCATGACCTTCTCCCAGGTGGTAGGGAAGCCGGAGCTGGGGTTGCCCCCCGCCCCGGAAAGAAAGGAACAAAGAGGGTGTTCCTGCCCGCGTTGTGCCACACTGTACGAGCCTGGGAACCACTGAAACAATAATGTTTTCCCTGGATTCTCGGCTTTTTACCCAAGCCGCACTAGTCCCCTCCCCTTGCCTTCTTGAGGCAACCCCCACAGGACGCTTGCAGCTGGAGGGAGCTCTCCTGCCTCTGCCCTGTTGTGAGAGGAGATGCAAGCCAGCAAGTAAGAGCCAGCCCAGTGGAAAGTGGCAGAGCTCGTCCGGAGGGCAGTGGGCACGGCCTCCTTGGGGGTTGGAGGAGGCCGGATCACGGTGGGAGTGTGTGGTGAGGATTGATGAGTGGGGCAGCTGAGTGGCGAGCCAGCTGCTAAAAGCAGCGAATTAAGTGGGGGCAGGTAGGAAGCTGCTGCGGAGCCCCAGGCAGGACGTAAGATGCTGGGGGCGGTGGGGGGGTGGTTGCTTCTCCCCTGGGCCAGCCTCTGCTCTGCTTCTTAACTTGAAGCGAAGTCCTCCAGGCACTGCACTACGACCTGCAAGTAACTGACCGCTGTGCTTGTCTCCTTCCTAGGCCAAGTATACTCCTTCAGCCAGCAACCCCA